>NC_141696.1:161079397-163479397 GCF_964263255.1 Lissotriton vulgaris | reverse complement strand
CCCTTCCATGCTCATGACGGAACCGTTCCGTCATGAGCCGATAGGCTCATTAGAACCTTCAGCACAGCACGAAAATTCGCGCCTCGCTGAAGGGGTTAAGCAATCCTCCAGCTGCTACAGCTCTAGGGATATTTCAGATTGAATCTATGGTCAAGACTCCCTTTCAGCTGAGTAGTGGACACTGGACTCTTTAGTGCCTTCTGTCAATGCCCTTTGCCCGTTGTTGTTCCAGCCAAGTGAAATCTTACCCATGACCATTAGTTTCCAAGACAAAGAAACATTGAGTGAGTACCGGTGCATTAGCCAGTCACTGTCCCAGACTTACAGTCTAGTTGGGCAAGTGAACTCTAAACACCGTTGGCTGGATGGTGTACTACTGAATATCCATGACAAGACACCAGGTCACCGATAAAGCAGCCAAAAAGGATGCCCGGAAGTACCAGAAACGTTTATATCAAGGGTGTGATCAGTCTTTACATTTGACTTTGTTTATTTACCTTCCTGACCTTGTTCCTTATTCTCAAATCACTGCCATGGATTCAAAAGTCAAGGCATAGCATAGTCGCTGCATTGTATCTTATTGTTTAGTGCTCCTGCCCAATTGGCTGTGCCCTAAAACTCAAACACTTGATTCAAAGTATACCCAGTTGTTAAACAATGGCACTTGAGCTAAATATTAATCGGAAATATAGTGACTGATATGAGGGAGCAAAAAACATTTCTCTGATGCATGGGCATCATTTCACCAAAATGCCTGGGGAAGGAGGAGTAATATCACATATTCGTTGGCCTTAATGACATCACAGGAAGTGACGTCACATGACTAATTACTTTTTTCCCAGGAAGGCAAGTCGCATGACCCTAACATCACACTCACACTCTTACACCCAATTAAGCTCATTCTTAATCATACTCACTCATTTGCCTTCACTATTAATCTCACTCAAACTGACTCATACCTACTGCCACTGAGTTCCAGGTTTACTAATGCTTTGCACCATGTGACATAAACTAGTGCAAAGTGTTAGGGTGGGATTTCCCATCCAATGCACATCCTTATTTTCATTGTATAGTAGGATAGCACCCAGAAGTAACACAAAATTCCATTACGCACTGCTTTCCTTTATTTTGGGTCAATTGGACGTTCCATGGGTAGTGATTTGGAGTTCCTGCGCAACCACCCATGGGGTTTGATGCAAATCCCTATCTACAAACACTGGTAGAGGGGAATTTGCACAATAATCGTACAACTACTCAAGGCAGGTAAAACAAAGAGATATGTTTTAATTTCTGCATGTTTTCCAACTTTGCATGTGTGCTTCATTGTACTGCACACATACAAAGTTGGAAACGCTTTAAAGCATAGTTTTTATACTGGAAGGGACACCTTCCAGTGCAAAACTTTTCCTGAGAACACACTATGGTGGTGCAAAGGTGTGTGTGTTGGTGTGTTGTGGCCAAAAGTGCAGCAGTGCACAGGGAGAGAAACAATGCAAAATATCTTAGTAGATCTGGTGCATTGTGTCTCTCTTCCTTTGGCTCAAGGCAGTGCAGCATCTTTGGTGCATTGCATCAAAGAATAGTAAATGTAGGCTGCATGATCACTCAATCTCACTCTCTACTAGTCCCTGAATTTCACTGACTTTCACTCACAAACACCCACATGCTTACATCTACAGAATCATGCACACACATACACACACTCTCTCACACAAAAACTCACTTTCACCCGCAAGCCTGCAAACAACATACATTTAAAAACATTTTTACTTACCAGAGCTGCCACTAAAGGCCTCATTCCAACTAAGTTGTACTACATTTTTATTACACTAATAGTGAAAATATAGTATATTATTCACTATTAGTGCAAATAAAAACAGGCTGAAACCATGGAGTGCCTTCAACCAATCAACCAATCAGGGGTTTGTAAAGTGCAGCTACTCACCCACGAGGGTCTCAAGGCACTAGGAAGGAGAGGTGGTTGTTTAGGTATACTGCTCCGATGTTGTGGAGGGCCTTGTATGGTTGAGTGAGGAGCTTGAAGGTTATTCTTCTTTCAATGGGGAGCCCGTGGAAATCGCGGAGGTGTTGGGTGATGTAGTTTTGATGGAGATGTCTAGAATCAGTCTAGCTTCAGCATTCGGGACGGTCTGGAGTATGCAGAGTAGTTTCTGTTGATTCCGACATAGAGAGCGTTGCCGTAGTCCAGTCTGGTACTAATGAGGGCATGCATGATTGTTTTTCTGGATTTGGATGGGATCCGTCTGAACGCTTTTCAGAGTATCCGGAGGGTGTTGAAGCAGGCCGAGAATACGGCGTTGATCTGGTGGTTCATTGTGAGCGATGAGTCAAGTATGATGTTGTGCCGCTACTATATCCTTGGCACTGAATTTGCAACCTCAGAGGGTAGAGGTCACATCTGCAGGGCCAGGGGTTGCAAGGGGCAAACCAGGAGTCGCAGCTGCAACCCCTGGTGACTCCTAAATGACGTAAATGGTTGGATGGTAAATCAGGTGCTAAGACCTATTTTTATTTGCTAATCACATTTTAAGTGTACTTTTTTACTTACCATTAAGGTAACGTTTCATGAAACTATCGATCCATTTTTCCAAATACTTATAAGAATGCAATCCCACTAACACCCCAACCCCTCTAAAACAGAAAGGATTAGATGCATTTTATGCTCACGTCCTCAGTGACACAAGTAACACAAAAACACAAACAAGCTTTGCTGACTTCCATGCTATTCATCTGGTGGTGACTAAAGCCAGAGCCTCTGACCTGACCATTTCTCCAGTGCCACTGCTTCTATGTGCTTTCCTCTTGGACTGAAACACTCGAATGTATCGTTTATTGCATCCATCTTTGTATGGGTGTTTGAGTGTGTGATGTGTGTGTGTGTGTAATCTGCAGTGTGTGTCTGTTCTTCAGTGTTGTCAGCAGGTGTGGTCATGAGTAGAGTGAGCTCTCATGTTTCCGGTCTTCAGTGTTGCCCTCTATTGCATGTCACCTATTTTCTTCTGAATGAACTACTTTTTTGCAGTTGTTTGTGACTCATCTTTTCCCCATTTTTGATTTTTTTTGGTTGAATGGAAGACTAAACATGTATTTCATTCAGTGTTCTTATTGTGAGTCATCGAAAACGTTTCCATACTGTTTGGTAGCTGCTTAGTAGAAAACAACTTTACTTTTCTTGGGTATTAAGGAGGATGCAAATGTGTTTATCAGTGAGGGGCTTGTCATCCGCTGTGTGCTGGAGAAGGCTGTGGTATTGTGTGCTACCTGTAAGTATGTTCTGTCTGTGTGATGTTCAGTTTCCATATGCAATCACGGTTGTAAGTGAGTGAGTGACATCAATGCAACGTCCACCTGCAGTTATTTTCGCACTATATTTACAGATTCACATGAGTGAATATGCAATCAGGAATGAAGCTTTGCAGATCAGTATCAAAGGCCAACGAAGCATGAATTTAATCTATGAAAAATCGTATTCAATAGGATCATCTGGGGAGCAACCGGTCCCTGCGTTTCTTTGCAAACCAGTTCACGCCTCCTTTAGCTTGAAGCAGATGTCAATGCCAATGAGTGAGACAGTCTGAACACACCTATTTGTAAGGAATCCAAGGGGATAGAAAGGAACAGTGGCACAGTGATAAGAACATTCTCAAATGTTAGCCAATATAAACAACTTCCGCACAGCATACTGTCCTCATATTCGGCTAAACATGGATAACAGGCAGAATGATTGTCTTTGGAAGAACAGTATCATCAGACACATTGCCCAATACATTGATTCATGCATTCAGTTGATCATTGTTTTAATAAAACGTTCAATAACTTAAAGAGAACTTTAACGCAGGTGAGAATTTTAGCGATGAATAACAGATGTTTTACTTTGAATGTGCGAAGCAAGTGCACATTAAGCTGAGCAATAAATGATTCCCAAAACAAGATTAAAACTAAAAACCTCTATACAATATATAAAAGGCCGAGTTGGAGCACAGACATCTTAATTAGTAAACTCACTATCATATTACGACTGTAACATTTGACAATTAACAGATATACATCAGTGACAGAATCAACAAGCAGCCCCTAGAAACCCAGGATTACCAGAAATACATCTGCAATGCACATTGAAAAGTGTCGCATTTACAAGGGCAAACCATGTGATTGGGTTTTTGTATTATGCCAATTTCCATTTCCTTCACACTGCATACCTGTGAGTTGCAATGGGTTCTGCAGTGCTCCCAGCATTACAGTGTAGCACATCCTCAAACAGGATAAAAGATTCCCTTAAGATCATTTGCAACTAATGTCAACAAAAACACTGTATATATTATGTTCCAAGTGCCCTTGGGGTCTTGTGTATATTGGTCAGACAACAAGACAGTCCAAAGATAGATGGAACCTAAGAGTAACAGACTGAATAATGTTTTGTCACCGGTACAAAGTTTTTTGTGTGAAATGAAACACATTATCAGCAAAATGACAGGGATATGTAATAACCAGAATGGGAAGAAAGGACGGCTAGGTGGCTTTTTTGCTATCCTCTCTGTAGCAGTGAGATTTAAATAGAACTATAAATTAACAAGAATTATGTAAAAAGTGGGTGTTGGAAATGGCCCTTTTTGCAGGGTTATCCCCAAACTTTTTGCTTTTTCCTCCTATTTTCCCCTGACCTGTTTGGGTTGGTTGTAGGACTCTTGGTACTTTACCAGTGCTAAAGTGCATATGCTCTCTGTGTAAATTGTGTTATGGATTGGTTTTTCCATGACTGGATATTTGATTGACCTGTTACCCCTAGTAAAGTGCATTGCCTGTTCCAGGGCGGGTGAATCGAATGCTACTCAGGGGCCTGCAGTACTGGTTGTGCCACCCCGTGAGTAACCCTAAAAACGGTAACTCAGACCTGCCATTGCAGAGTCTGCACACAGTTTGTAACTGCCATGTCGACTTGGCCAGTGCACACACTGGCCGGTCTCTAACCTTCCATTTTCTTAGATGTCAGAGACCCAACAGGTAGGCCCAAGGTACCCCTGTGGGCAGGGTGCAGTGTATGTGTAAGGTAGGACATGCCCTGGTGTGTGTGGCATGTCCTAATAGTGAATTACAGCCAATTTAGTTTGTCACTATTGCAAGGCTACCAGTTCCCCATTGGAAAGAATGGGAGGTTTTGTTTATAACATCTTATAAACATAACTGGCCCAGGGAATTCGGTAAGAAAATACAATTTAGCATGCCTGAACTCAGAATCTAAAGATGTATCTTTCAGGAAGGTGATTTTTACAATCTGCGTTTGAAAATACCACTTTGAGAAAGTGGGTATTTTCTTGCTTAGTCATCCCGTGTGCCTCTGCTGGAATGTGGATTGGGTGTCTGGGTTTTGGATGACAGAAGGCTGGGGGGCTGGAGGGGCTCCAGATAGTCTAGGTAGGCCAGGAAAGGGCTGAATAGACCTGGGCTATGATGGGGAAAGGGGAGGAGCTTTCCTTGCACCTCAAAGGGCCTGGTCTGCCTCTGACAAATGCCGTCTCCTCCTCCTGCCAGGACTTCACACCAGAGAAGGCCCAACTGGTTCTGGCCGGGCACAGACACCCTCTGTCTGAAAGATGAAAGGATTCTTGGACTTAAATACTGGGTCCCAGACCCCTGATCTCATCTGGATCAAGAAGACTGCCAAGAAGAAGATCCGGAGAAGCTGTGAAAAGGAACGTCTGCTTTGCTGGATGCTTTTCTGGGCTGACCTGCAGTGGCTGCTTCTGTTTTGGGCAGTGAAAGGCCTGGACTGGACTTTCTGCAACCCAATTTGTGAGTCCCTCCAAGGGCTTGAGGTAGGGCTTGCCCCCTGTTCATGAAGTCTCAGGAACAACAAAGACTTCAAGCTCTCCTGCCAGCAGCTCTGGGGACTGTGTGTTTTGTGCTGCAAACAGAGGAAAAGCAACTCGACGACGTCTACGACGCCGCTGCTGACTCCATGACCTGAAGGCACAGCAGAGGGCACTGCTGTAATGCTGCACCGCAACCCTGGTCTCACCAACGACACCTGTTGACGCCGCCACCGAGCCGCTGCTTGCACCGCGTCCTGTGGCCACCGCACTCTGCATCGCCTCGCTTCCCACCAAAGTTTTGGCACCACAGAGAGCACCGCTGCAACGTCGCACCGCGACCTTAATCTCACCAACGATGCCTGTTGACCCGCCACCAAGCCGCTGCTCGCACCCCAACCTGTGGGCACCGCAGTCTGCACAACCTGGCTTCACGAGGATGCCTTGGCCTGCCTGACACCACCACCCCCTACCGAAATCGATGCCGCTGCTTGCACCGTGGTTTGAGGGCACCGCTCGTAAGTCACACAACGCACCACCCTCATCCCGCACAGCAGCTTTGGCCTCCCAACACCAGCGCCATCGACTCCAGTTCTTCAGCTGACGACAGCCCTTCAGCAATGATAATGGCGCTGCTTGCAACGTGGCTCGCTAGCACCATGGCGAGCACCGCCTTCATCTCGTACCACTACCCTCATCTCACCGACGGCGCCATTTGACGCCGCCACCAAGCCGCTTCTCGCACCATGACCTTGGGGCACTGCACGCCGTCCGCTGCCCTTCACACTGTAGCACCCGGCACCTGCCGGCGTCAGCGCTCCTGATTCCATCAGAGAGGAGCTCGACCTGCAACACGAGTGACTTCAAGGGCCCCATCGCCCTGCATTTCTCACAGTTACTGTTTTGGGGGTCGTCCCAACACCGTAGCTGGCCCACAACCCCGCGACTAGCCAGAACTGTTGGATTTTGTTGTTCACGACGCTGTGGTAGCCCGGACGGAGCTATCCACACAGTATTTTTGGAACTGTGAACTTTTAAATATAGCATTGTGGATTTTTATCGTTTTTGGTGGTAGGCAGACAAAATATCGAAATTAAAATATCGATATACAATAATATCGATGTTTTAATTTCGACAGTATAGAATATCGATGTCCAAAATATCGACAGACAGAATATCGTTTTTTTAAGGTATGTATGTTACTAATATCGAATTTTACTAATATCGATTTTTTTTTTAGTGTTATGTATTTTATTATGTTGTTTATATGTTTGTTAAACATGTTTTGTAATGTATGTTTGAAAATGTGTAAATTTGTTTACATTTTGCGTTTTAGTATCAGAGCGGGTTGTGGGTTTATAGGGGAATAGGGTGGGAAGTAATTTAATAATAATTAATTAATTAATATATGTTTGTAAATATTTTTCATTAATAATTAATTGGTAATTAATTAATATTAATTGGTTAATTAATTAATATAATTTTGTACATATTTTTAATTAATAATTAATCTGTAATTATTTAATATTAATTAGTTAATTATATCAATTAGAGTAATCTTTTTTTATATATATAATTTTTTGTTATTGTTAATTAATTAATTGGGAAAAAATAATATTAATTATTAAATTTAATTAATTACAGCGAATGTGCTAATATATTTACTTTATTGTTATTGTTAATTAATAATTAATTGGTAATTAAATAATATTAATTAATTTTGGGTAAAGGAGTATTTTTAGGGTTCAGGGTCAGTTTTCAGTTTTTGGGTAAAGGGGTATTTTTAGGGTTCAGGGTCAGCTTTCAGTTTTTGGGTAAAGGGGTATTTTTAGGGTTCAGGGTCAGTTTTCAGTTTTTGGGTAAAGGGGTATTTTTTGGGTTCAGGGTCAGTTTTCAGTTTTTGGGTAAAGGGGTATTTTTAGGGTTCAGGGTCAGTTTTCAGTTTTTGGGTAAAGGGGTATTTTTAGGGTTCAGGGTCAGTTTTGGGTTTTTGGGTAAAGGGGTATTTTTAGGGTTCAGGGTCAGTTTTCAGTTTTTGGGTAAAGGGGTATTTTTAGGGTTCAGGGTCAGTTTTGGGTTTTTGGGTAAAGGGGTATTTTTAGGGTTCAGGGTCAGTTTTGGGTTTTTGGGGTACAGTCGTACAGGGTAAAAATAAAATAAATTTAAATTAAATCAATTAAATGAAATTAAAAAAAATAAAATTACATTAAATTATTAAGTTTTTAATTTATTTTAAATGTATATGTATTAGTTTTAATTTTTTAATTATGTTTTAATATTTTTATTTAACATTTGTAAAATTATATGTATTTTAAAATTATTTTCACATTATTATTAATACATTTAAAAAAACGATATTTTTAATTTCGATATTTTTGTACTACGATATTAATTTTTCGATATTTTTGTACTTACCTTTATGAAGATATGACTCAGATATTTTTGATTTCGATATTTTTGTGTCGATATTTTTGTATGTAGATATTCTGTCTGTCGATATTATGTCAGACATTCGTTTTTGGTCTTGTCTTAATTATATAAAAATATTGGATTTTTTTCTAAACTGGTGTGGTGTCCTTTTGTAGTGCTTTACACACTGCCTCTAAGATAAGCCTGGCTGCTCGTGCCAAGCTACCAAGGGGGTGAGCAGGGGTTATTATAGAAGTGTAACTCCCTTATCATGACAAGAGTAATGGTTTTTGCCTGGCTTTGGCCCATGCCCTAGCCTACCAAAAATCCCATTTCTAACAGTGGGGATATTACATCAAGGGGAATATCATTTTATAATTTATAATGGAAGCTGAATATGTTTGGTGTTTTCGTTTTTAGATAAAATGACGAAAAGACATTATGAGTCACGAACTGCATTTTGAAAAAATATTACTAATGCTGAATCTGGAGAAAGAAAATACAGTTTATGTTTGAGAAATGACACTTGGTAATGTAATACTAAAGGATCAATAATATATCAAGGAGTTGTGTAAGCGCACAGTGGGTAGTGCACACCCAATTAGAGGATAAAAGCAGCCACGGCCCGTGGAGGGAGTTTCGGTGGGGCGTAGAGGCGGGGCGGTGGAGGGGCAGGGTGGGGGGTGCTAAAAACTGGAATATGGATAATTGAAGGTAAGTAAACAATTTAATAAATAAAATGAATTTCGTAGCGCACCCTGCATCGCAACTCCTTCCAGGGGCCCTGGCTGGATAAAAGTCATCAACACAGGGAAGAGAAATTAAGATGGGTTGAAATCAGGGTCACTGCAGCGCAACCCAGAGGCAATTGAAAGGAGGAAACAACAAAAAAGGTTTGACGTACAGAGAAGATGAGTCTTACAAGAAATCAAATGACACACAACTTTCTGAGTGAAGTGCTGGCTTGTCATACTGCCAAGCCTTCTAAGAAAACATCGATTTACAGTGAGTTCTGTATAACAAAGAGCCCATGAGCCGAGGGCTGCAAGAGAGACAGGTTGCTGCAGGGCGGATTCGCCAGGATCACCCTGCACTGTTTTCAGACCTCTTATTTTAATTTCATGGGATATTGGGGTCATGGAACTGGAAGGGCAAACTAGTCCTTAGTTCCCAGGCTGGATGGCATTTGTTAACTTTTTCTTATATGGATTCTGATCCTTTCAATAGTATACTTTTTGTGTGAAGCAGATGACCTTGGTTTTGGTTTGTCAGTCCTTTTGCAGCCAGTGTAGTGTAGTAAGGCAGGGGGAATGAGTTATTTTGAAGGCATATACTGGACGGGTGTGGCTGCTGAATTTTGTTTTTTTTAGTTCCAAATATTTGATTGGCATTTAAAAGGATTATACAGTCATTGAAATGTTACATAGCCCTTACAAGACATAGAAATACAGCTACCATAATGCATAAGTAGTAGGAGAACATGCATCCGTCATCTTGAGAGTTAGCAGATGGATCCACCTAAATCCACCTAAATTATATGTATTACGTCAGTGAATATTCACCCTTTGGAAGTAAGTTTCCCTAGGATAACAGAATAAGGTACAGTATATTTTATGTATTAGGTACATCTGCTGTATGAGAAATATGCAAGGTACAACTAATATCATCCAGGGAGGGATTGGGCAAAACAGAGGAGAGAAAGGGGAGAGGGTAATGGGAAAATCCACTCCATAGGTGGGGCTTTGTCAAAGATCCCGAATGTTATAAAGACAAGTGCAAACACTTGCCAATGCCCAGACCATTGAACTTGTCAAGAGGGTGCCAGACAGCAGCGCAAAACTGGAGGTGCTTCATTTGTTTGGATTGTGATCCATGTGCCCATCCCAGGAAAGCATAGTCTTCGAAGCCCCAGGGCCAGAAATCCCTGCGGGAAAATCCAACAGAATCGGGTTGTTAAAAATCGCTGATAAAGGAGTCGGAATTTGGTGAGAACCAATCTCATCATTGCAATTCCAGCAAGTATTACTTTCTCGTCAGTTTAGTTTATGTCATTGAGCTGGGGTCCAATATAGTAGGTTCATAGAGAAGGATTTTGATTGAGGGAGAGAAAGGAATGTTTTATTGCACAAGGATAGTTTGTTAATGTTCTGACAGTCTTCTTCTGAGATGTGTTCAAACATTTGTAAGCCAAAATGTCGGACCCATTTTGTATTGAGTGGCGACTGCTGAGACCGAAGAGGATTGGAAAGTGTTTGTAAATTTTTAAAGCAATGTGGCCTACAAGAAGCCAAGATATCAAACGCACAGGAAGGGTCGGGTATTCCGGCTCTCTGAGTTTAGACAATTGTACTCTCATTTTCCGGAGGCTTTAAAAGTCTAAGTTGGAGTTGTGCTAAATGTGAGAAAGGCTGAGGACTATTATTGTCATCAAATACGCTTCTAATCTGTGTGATGCCCTTGGAAGCACTTGAATCAGGAACAGAACTTGCAACATCAGCCCTTAATTTAGGATTGTACCAAAGTGAGGCTAATATAGAGTTGTGCAATAGGACTAGCATGTGCTTATCCAGGAGGTCTAAAATATTCATAGTTTCTGAGATTAATGTCTGAGCGTGTGGAGGTTTCAACTTAGACATTGTGGTTATGCATAAAGATGAAAAGTAGCGCTAAGGGTACTTTCTATCTCCACCCATCTCGGAGAGTTCAGGGAGTTAGGGGCGAACCATAAGGCACGTTTTGCTGCTAAAAAGGCTGATTGGAATAGGCTCCACTTAGGGAGATTGCACCCTCCAAAACGGAAGTTCTTCCTGAGAACTTTGTATGAGATCCTCGCTCTTTTATCTCTCAACAGAAATGTAGACATTAATCTCTCAATAACCTGGAAAAATGTGCTGGACAACTTCAATGGGAGCATAGTGGATCCTTTTCAATGGGTGTAAATCATTATTTTGAGTGTTTGAAGCCTACCCCACCATGAAATTAATTTTGGCGACCAGGAAAAAATTAGGTCCTTAACTTTAGAAATGCTCTGGGATTCATTATATTTTAGTGTTTCAGACAAGTTCTTGCAGAACCAAATCCACGGATATTTGAGTCATTTGGGCTTGCCAGAGTTACCTAAACGAGAGAAGAAGAATAAGGGAAGACTTCAGTCTTATCTTTAATTAGGGTGTATCCGAATACATAAGAAAACCTCTGAATAATACTGGTGATGCTAAGAATTGCACGTTCAATCGGCTCTCTAAGATAAGGACATCATCCGCATAAGCTGCGGTTTTATACGTCTCAGAGCCGAATTGGAAACCTTTTATATCTGTTGACGAATTAAGTAGTGTAAGTAAAGGATCAATGGTGAGCAAGAATAACAAAGAGGAAAGAAGAAACCCTGCCTCGTACCTTGATGGAGGTTGAAAAACTTAAAAATGGCGCCATAAACTCCAATGATAGGTTTCTGATTAGCATATAATGCCATAACCATATTAATGAAAGAAGTGCCAAGGTTATTCAAGAACTGCATGGAGGAAAGACCGGGAGACTTTGTCGAAAGCCTCTTCAGAGTCAAGAGCAATAACAGTTGTTGGCTTCGAAGAGAAGCAGGCTTTTTTCAATTACATGACAAAATGTGCACATATTGTCTGTACTAGCAAGTCTTCCCCTGACAAACCCTGTTTGAGAGTTATGGATTAGTGTAGGGATAGATGGTTCCAGTCTTTTAGCAAGTATCTTAGCAAGAATTTTTGCTCCCATATTTAATAATGATATAGGGTGATAGTTCTTCGGATCGCAGTGGTCCTTACCCTGTTTGGGGATGACACCAATTGTGGCCTCAAAGGCTATTACTGACACCTTTCCACTAAGCACAAAGTGATCTAAGGTATTTTTGAGGTGATTGATCATCGTGTGTATGAAGGTGTTATAAACACTAATGGTGAATCCAACAGGTCCAGGAGCCCTTCCAGAGCTAATTGTTTTTATTACTTGGATAATCTCATCTGAAGAAAACGGTTTATTCAAGCATTCTCTAGCCATGTCAGAAACAGACACCATAGGGAAGGATTAAAAAAATTCTAGACATGTACGTTTATTCAGTATTGTTCTGAGGGGTATATAGAGTCTTGTCGATATTCCGAAAAAATCTCTAGTATGTCTTTGGTTTTAACTTTTCGTGAACCATCTCAAGCTTTGATGTACTTGATTTGGTTGCTTATGTGTTTGAATTTAAGTGTATTGGCAAGCTCTTTACCCTCTCTATTACAGAGGGGAAGCTGTTTTGATTTTTGGGCTTGACCAAAAAGATAAGCTCTTTTACTAACAATGGTGTAAAATGTGTACTTAGAAGTTTAATTTCCCCTAGTAGAGCCTTATTATTATTAGTATGTCTGAAAGCTTCCTCCTTCATTTTTATTTCTGCACCCAAGGATTTTAAAGAATCCTTGACGTTGGTCCTTTTTTGCCAAAGGTTTAATAATTTGGGCTCTCATGACACATTAGAATGAGTCCCAAAGTGTCAATCAATCAATCAATCATAGGCATTTATATAGCGCACTACTTACCCGGAGGGTTTCAAGGCGCTAGGGGGGGGGGAGTGTCACTGGGGAGGACACCGAACTTTCACTGTCTCTGAAAAAATCTTCAATTTGTTTATTGAGCTCATGGACATCTGTCTGATCAGCCTCATCTGCCTCATTTCATCCGTCTCATCTATCTCATCTGCCTCATCTCATCTGTCTGATCTGCCTCATCTCATCTGCCTCACCTGTCTCATCTGCCTCATCTGTCTCATCTGCTGACGTTTGGACATGTTGGAGGTGTCTGGTGTCTAGTCAGGCTGGACAGAGACTCAGCAATATACATTTGATGCATCAGCATGCATACAATGTAACTTTTGAAACAGGGACTACTTTTTCTTAGCCTAACAGATCGGTGTATGTTTGTTGTAGATTGAAGCCAACCTGTCTCCGTTCTAACATTGCAAGAGGTTTCTTTAGTCATGTCCTGTCCAAGACAATAAATGTAACAGGCATAACCACACTCCAGGCCTGTGGGAAGAATATAACTAACACAGATGGCCTGTGAGAGACTCATCTGTGAAAGACTTTAAATTCATACTTTTGTTTTATGCAATGTGGGCCATGCTCGACTCAGTGGGGACCAATAAGAAACTGCATTTTGTAGTACTTTCATGCGGTGTGTTTTACAGTGGTACTTTTCACATACTACAAAATGCTAATCACAGACCTCCATGAGGAGACCTCCGCCACTGCCTCTTCCGGTGTACAGACAAAATATCGACTCCAAAATATCGACTGGACATAATATCGAGTTTTAAATATAGACTGGACAAAATATCGACTGGACATAATATCGACTACAAAAATATCGTTTTTCAGGTAAGTGAAGTAATATCGACTGTATAAAATATAGATAGCAAAAATATCGAATTTTTAATAATATATAATATTTTATAGTGTATTTTTATGTAATAATATGTGTGAAAAGTGTGTATTAATGTTATAAAATATTTTATTAAATGAATTTTGTTTTTATAATAATTGCGTAATGTCATTCTGTAGCGGGTTGTGGGTTTATAGGGGAATAGGGTGGGAAGTAATTTAATAATAATCAATTAATTAATATATGTTTGTTCATATTTTTAATTAATAATTAATTGATAATTAATTAATATTAATTAGTTAATTAAATAATATAATTTTGTACATATTTTGTATTAGTAATTAATTGGTAATTAATGAATTGTAATTAGTTAATTACATTAATTAGAGTACATTTTTAATATATATAATTTTGTGTTATTTTTAAGTAATTAATTGGGAAAAAATAATATTAATTATTAAAATAATTACAGCTAATGTGCTAATATATTAACTTTATTGTTATTGTTAATTAATAATTAATTGGTAATTAAATAATATTGATACATTTTGGGTAAAGGAGCATTTTTAGGGTTCAGGGTCAGTTTTCAGTTTTTGGGTAAAGGGGCATTTTTAGGGTTTTGGGTCAGTTTTCAGTTTTAGGGTAAAGGGGTATTTTTAGGGTTCAGGGTCAGTTTTCAGTTTTTGGGTAAAGGGGCATTTTTAGGGTTCAGGGTCAGTTTTCAGTTTTAGGGTAAAGGGGTATTTTTAGGGTTCAGGGTCAGTTTTCAGTTCATGGGTAAAGGGGCATTTTTAGGGTTCATGGTCAGTTTTCAGTTTTTGGGTAAAGGGGTATTTTTAGGGTTCAGGGTCAGTTTTGGGTTTTTGGGTAAAGGGGTATTTTTAGGGTTCAGGGTCAGTTTTCAGTTTTAGGGTAAAGGGCATTTTTAGGGTTCAGGGTCAGTTTTCAGTTTTTGGGTAAAGGGGTATTTTTAGGGTTCAGGGTCAGTTTTGGGTTTTTGGGTAAAGGGGTATTTTTAGGGTTCAGGGTCAGTTTTCAGTTTTTAAATGATATTTTTGCAAGTCGATAATGTGACCGTCGTTACTCTTTGGAGTGGGAATAGTAATTTTTACACTTCTGGTATTGTACGCTAATATAATAGTATCCTATTTAATTATAGTATGTTATTATATATATATGTTTTTCCAAATATGATTGTAAAAAATTATTTTTATTAAGTTTATTTATTATTTAATTATTATAATTTAATTGAAGTATTTTTAAGTATATTTTAGTAATTAAAGTTTAATATTAATTTAATTAAACACTGTTTTTAACAAAGTCGATATTTTTTATAACTATATTATTGTAAACGATATTTTGTACTCAATATCTTTGTACTTACCTGTTTGTAGATACAAACTCGATATTTTGACTGTCGATATTTTGTCCACGATATTTTTGCCAGTCGATATTTTGACCCTCGATATTTCTCAGTGATCCGCCTCTTCCATGTTTTCTATGCAGAAATCTCTGCTAATGTGCCAAGATCTCCAGACATGTAGGCATACTTTTTTGTAGTAAATGTGAGAGCATCCAAGTGAAGTAGCAGGAAAATGGGGAATACTACTGTTAAATTGAAGGAGTTCAGAGAGAAGTAAGGAGGGATTTAGTGTGTTGTAAGGAGGGGTTTTGGGAGGGATATGCTAATACAAACATCCACCCACAAACAGGTAAGACCATTGCTATTTACAAAAAACACCTCAAAAGGTACTACAGCCCAAAAGGTCTCAAATCAGTAGTAAATGTACTCCAGCCCAGCCTTGGAGAATGCTTAACACTACCCAAGGCCACTCACAGTTACTGCAACTCACTCCCAGATAAAATAATGTAGACACCAACTTTGCAAACCACCCTTAGAAAACAATATTAAATACATTAGATTATTCTGACTATAAAATTAAATATATATTTAATTTATTTAGTATTTAAAGTTGGATTTAATTAAAAGGTAAATATTTTATATTTGTTAAAATTAATAATTGACAGATTAAAAAAATAATGACATTTAACTAAAATATTTTTAGTTAATAACAAAAACTTAGAATTTTAAATTGAATTTACTAACCATTAAATACGAAGATGCTAGTGATTTTTAAATCTTATTATTAAAAATTGTATTTATAAATTAAATTAATGTATTTTCATTATTTTATTATCTAATAAACATTTAATGTTATGAGGTCATTTGCTGTAGCATTTTCGTTGATCACTATTAGGTTAATAATAATTATTTTAAATCCATTCTCAATCTTTATTGTGCATGAAAATATTTGTAATAATTTTTAAGAATTCATAAGCTTCCTTTTTTCCCCTATGCATTCCCATGGGGGAGGATCTCTGCTCGGTGACGGAGATCTACATGTTACTAGTAGTACTTTAACAATCATAAATTCTCTTAGATATCTCAATCCGTATTTAAGTGTAAATTTATACTCTGGAATGGTGAACAGTGAAACATTGTAAACATACACCTAGGTGCAAGAGCAACTTTACACTTAGGTAAATCTACACAAATATATGCCCCTTTGTGAATAGGGCCATCTGTCTTTCATTTCTCAGTAATGTGAGGATGTTTTTCTTCCTGTAATATTGAGAGTTCACTGCTGCACTATTGCAGAACAGCTCAGACACTTTTGCAGGAAGATCAAATTTCACAGAACACAGGCATCCATCCCACTGTTGAGAAAAAGAGGGCGTGGAATACATGAGGGACTTGAAGGGACCAATGAAAAGGCATCTACCAACTTCATCTTCAAAAATTCAGATTAGCAGCACTACTCTTTAGTGCAAAATGAAGAAACAGAAGTCCCCGCTTCACCTGCGGTCGAAGCAGGGCCTCATTTAGCATTTGATGGAAAGGCTATTTTCACAAGTGTGATGAATATCCTTTCAGCCTTATTACAAATGCCATAGGCTATAATGCACTTATAATACAGTGGTCGGAAAATCCGTGATCCCAAAAAGTCTAAATCAGGCCATTGGCCACTAATCTGCTGTTGTGTCTGAAGGCTTCATGCAGAGAAGTGCCAGGATTCAACTGAAAGAATTCCTTTGTCGACTTACTTTGATAACTGTGAGGACTTTGGGACCCTTGGTACAGATAGTGGCAGCAGCATCAAGGCTGTGTGCAAATGGAATGAATTTTTGGGAGTCAATTGTAAAGATGTAGGGGGTAATTTACAAAATTCTGGGGGGCCTGCCAGGTAAGAGGAGACTGGAAAGGGGCGACCAACTCGGTCCCCCCGAACTTATGGCAGAGTGCCTCGATCCCCCCGGGAAGCCATTTTTGGGCGGGGGGCGCGTCTCGGCTGGTATGCCCGAAGCGGCGTAGCTGGGGCGCGCCCGTTCCCGCCCTAGAGTGGGCTGGCCTAGACACTGACGCAGCCAGCCACGCCCTCGGGGCAGGCAGGGGCGGGTATACGCCCGCCCTGAAGACGGATAAAAAGGGACGCAAGACCAGAAGACATCCTCTTGTTCTTGTGCCCTGAAGCTGCACCTCCTCGCTGCACGTGAGCTCGGGACGGAACGAAGAGCCAATTTTGAGCGTTTTAATCTTTCTTTTTGTCTTCTAGATACTTCGTTTGAAAGATGCCCAAGAAAGGCGCGAAGAGAATGACGACTGACCAGATGGTTCGGGTCCTCATGAAGGAGATGTCCGAAATAAAGAAGCGGTTGGCGGAGCGAGACGGGGAGGAGGGATCGGGGCGTCCACCGGCTGGAGGGATGCCAAAGAGGCCGAGAAGGGGGCCAGCCGGGGGAGACGTCCCGGTCCCCTGTTCCCCGCTCGAGGCGCCAGTCCCGGTACCGGCCCCGGTACCGAAGGAAGGGAATCCGATTCCCGTCGTAGTCACCCCGACATCCACTGAGGATATGCCTCCCGAGTTGGCGGCACAGTTAGCAGCGTGGTTGGGGGACAGTAGCGAGGGCGCAACGGCTGCCGAAGCGCAAGCACTGATGAAACAGTTGCGCGAGAAACGTGATACAGCCAAGGTACCCGCGCCGGCTGCGGTGATAGACAAGCCACGAGTGGCGGAAGCAGCGTTCGGTGCAGGTAAGCGGCCATTGCCGATCGCGAGGGATGAGTCAACGCCCTCTCGTAGAGAAAAATTGGGGCAACATGTTCCTTTGGCAATAAAGGAGAAGATTTGGGCGGGGGAATATGTAAACATTTTCTCCTTGCTCGTTGATCATTATGAGGTTGAAACTGTTAAGAGTCAAAAGGATCTGATGCATCCAAGTGTTTGGCGCGCGAAAATGGCCGCCTTTAAAGTGAATGAGAATATTGGCAACTGGGGCAATGCATGGGGAATTTTTACGTCAATTTTGGGGGAACGTAGGCCTGAATTGCTCCCTGAGTTTCCAGTATATCAGTCACGAATTATGGGGTACTCGACATCGCACCAAGGTAACCAATGGTTCTGTTATGACAACCTTTTCAGGAAAGCGATGGAGCATAACAAAAGTTTAACCTGGGACTGTTATGATTCTTTGACATGGGATAAAATGAAAGAGTCAGGGATGTTGAAAATGCCGTTGGTGGGGAGTACTGTTGGTGAATCCTCCCGCCAATATGGGGGGACGCCCTTTCGGTCGGGTACGGGTACCGACGATTATCCGAGACCCGCCGGCAATGCAGGGAAGAAGGGTTTCTGTTTCAATTTCAACAAAGGTAAATGTACTAGGCCCCCGGGATCGTGTAAGTTCAAGCACGAATGTAGTGGTTGCGGGGCACCCCATCCTGAGTCCTCGTGCAGAGCCAGAACGGGTGAGAATGGGGGTAGAGGAGGCGCCAAACAGGTCTAATGTAGTCCGAGGGGCGCCTCTACCAACCCCGATTGATACCTTGGCGATGATTCCCTGGCTCAGCGAATACCCAGATCGTACTTCTGCTGGGGTGCTGCGGAACGGTTTTTCATATGGTTTCCGCATCCCGGTGGGGGACTTTCAGGGTGTCGGGACGTGCAAAAATCAACTTTCCGTCTTGCAGCATAGGACTGTAGTGCAGGATAAGATCCGGAAAGAGGTTATCCGAGGTCGGGTTGCCGGCCCGTTTAGTGTTCCCCCGGTACAGAATTTTGTCTGTTCTCCTTTAGGGGTGGTCCCCAAGAAGGACCCAGGTGAGTTTCGATTGATCCACAATTTATCAGCTCCTCATGGCCTTTCTGTGAACGATGCAATTGATCCAGAGGTATGTTCGGTGCGGTACGCATCATTCGATGAAGCCGTAGCCATTTTGAATCGCTTGGGGCCCGGGACGCTGATGGCGAAATCAGATATCGAGTCAGCGTTCCGTTTGCTCCCGGTACACCCGGACGACCAACGTCTTCTGGGATTCATGTTCCAAGGTGCGTATTACATGGATAGGTGTATGCCGATGGGGTGCTCTATATCTTGTGCATACTTCGAGAAATTCAGTAGTTTTCTACAATGGGTTTACACGAAGGAAACGGGTTTTCGAAATGTTATGCATTACCTTGATGACTTTCTGTTCCTTGGGGCCGCTGGGGATGACGAATGTGCCCGGGCCTTGACTGAATTTTGTGTATTAATGGATCGATTTGGCGTGCCATTGGCACCAGGTAAAACTGTGGGTCCCACGACTTGCCTCGAGTTTCTGGGGATCGAGTTGGACTCTAGTGAGGGTTGTTTTCGTTTACCGGCTGCCAAAGTGTCGAAATTCAGGGCAGCCCTGCAAATGTGTATAAATGCATCTAAAGTTACGCTGCATCAATTGCAGCAATTGGTGGGGAAGTTGAATTTTGCCCTGAGGGTGATCCCAATGGCCCGCCCCTTTTCCCGTTCAATTGCCCAGGCGATGGTCGGCCTAAAGGAGGGTCATCATCGCACGAGACTATCGGCTGAGGTCCGCCAAGACATGCGCATTTGGTTAGCATTTTTGGCGGATTTCAATGGTCGAGTCGTCTGGAACAAACCAGCCTTGTCCTCTGAAGAGCTTGGTCTATGGACGGATTCAGCGGGAAGCATGGGCTTTGGCGCCATCTTCGGCACAAAATGGTCGGCACAAAGGTGGCCAACATGGTGGCATGAAGAGGGGCTGACGAGTAATATTGCTTTCCTTGAACTGTTTCCCATTTTGGTGGCCCTCAGAACCTGGCCCGATGGATTCAAAAATCACTCTGTCATATTTTGGTCTGACAATATGACCGTTGTAGAATGCATCAATAGTCAGGCAGCACGTTGTAAAATGATTTTAAGGCTGCTTAAAGAAATTGTCTTACTGTGTATGCAACTGAACGTGGTATTCAGAGCGAAACATGTCCCAGGGGTGATGAATCAGGCGGCTGATGCACTGTCTCGTTTTCAAATGCAGGCTTTCTCGGGTTTCCTTCCCTCAGCGGACCCAGAGCCGGCACCCTTTCCCGAAGCTCTCTGGTCTCTCGGTGCCCCGAACTCCGTTACCTCGTGGGAGAGAGTCTAGCACCAAGGACGAGGAAGGCATACGAAGGGGCGTTTCGGGCCTATTTAGCCTTTTTGGGGACTGAGAGAGGGGGGCTTTGGGGGCATGAGGATTGGGTAGTACATTTTCTGATGTCCTTGCGTAGGGCTGGGAAGTCAGTGGCTACTGCCCAGAGGCATCGTGCTGCCATTTCCTTTGTTGCCAGGGCTCATAATATCCAGGACCCGACAGCGTCTTTTGTGGTACAGAAAGCGCTGCATGGGTGGCAACGCCTTGAGGGTCGCAGAGTAGATGAGAGGCGCCCGATAGGTCTGGATAGGTTGTCCCAGTTGCTGGCCGCACTCCCCGCCACATGCTCGTCTCAGTTCGAGGCCTGTTTGTTCCGAGCTGCTTTTACGCTTGCATTTCACGGGGCGATGAGGATAAGTGAGCTGGTGGCAAGGAACAAACAGGATGTGGTGGGGGGTTTGTGCCGGGAACACGTTCAGATCTGGGGTGAGACGATGACTGTATCCTTTGTCAAGTCTAAAACCGATCAAGGTGGGGTAGGGGACTGCATAGTCATTCGCAGGATTCCAGGGTCCTCCATGTGTCCGGTAAAGTGTTTAGAAGACTACCTAGCACGAAGGGTGGCATCATGGGGAGGGACATTGTTGAGACACGCGGACGCCACCCCACTGACGAAATTTCAGTTTCAGCGGGTGCTCGCGATGTCAATTACCGCAGCGGGCTTGGACCCGGGCGAGTTTGGGACCCATTCCTTTCGGATAGGGGCTGCCACTGAAGCTACAGCCAGGGGTCTCAATGTGGAACAAGTGAAACGTGTGGGGCGCTGGTCCTCCAATTGTTATAAGAGGTATGTGCGGTTGCACATGTTGTGAAGCTATGATAATGTACTCACGCTTCTTGTCTTTTGTTTGGTTTTCAGTTACGCAAGCCTTCGAGGCGGGGCGGACTATGCAGTCGACCCAACACCAGGCCAGCGGTCAGACATCACCGGCTGTGAGGAAAGAGGTGTGGGTCGTGGGCCACTCATACGTGAGGCGTGCCGCTGACGTATTCAAAGCAGGTGACATGATTCACGTAGCTGGGGAATACGGGTACAGGGTGTCCTTCTACGGAAGGGGCGGTCTCTGTATTGACCAGTTTCAGGCATTCTTTGAGGGTTTGTTAGGGCGGACGAGGTCACCGCCGTCTATAGTCATAGTACATTTAGGGGGCAATGATTTGGTCACCACCGGTAGACGACTTCTCCTAGAGGCAATGCTTTCCACTGTAAGTTGGTTGGCGAGGAAAGTTCCGGGGTGCATAATTGCGTGGTCTCATGATCCCACGAAAAGTGTGGCGGGGGGCTGTTTCGATTCCTGCTTTGAACCATTCTGTTAGAAAACTTAATAACAAAGTGAGTAGGTTGTTCCGTTCCAGGACATTGCATTCTATCTCGCATGGTTGTATTAATGATGACAGTATGTATCTAGGGGATGGTGTGCATTTGTCTCGGGTGGGAAATGAGTTACTCATAGGAGACTTCTTAGCATGGTTAAAAAACGTTGAAACATGACCTTTAGGTAGGAGTTTTGTGGGGGTCCGGATAGCCGGTCAACTATCCGGCCTGTGGCGGTAAGGTCATGATCGGTGAGCACTAATTAGTAGATCCCTATGAGTGGGCGTCACCCAACACGGATGGGAGCGCTCGGGAGAGGTGGCCATTGGCCCCTCAATGGGGAGGCGGTCCCTTCTAAGGATGGGTCGCCGGAAGTAAAGGAAAAGGCGGTCAAGGCCCCTTCCTTTGTAGGAGGGGTTACAGCCCCCTCCTGGGGAATTTCCCGGGGCCAGTGACATCTGCGACGGCAGATGCGGTAAGTTGTGTGGGGTTGGGATAAGGTCTACGATACCTTCTAGATACCTCACACGAGTATTCGAACGACCTTTAACTGGCGTCGAGTCTTTAGGTGCCCCCGTCAAGTCAAGGGAAATTGGTAGTAGTTGCACTTGAGGTACGCCTCCGTGCTGTCGCCCCTCCCAAGTGGGAGGGGTAAGTCGGGTTAGGGATCTTGACACCGGTTATGACCTTGCCGTTGGCCCTTAAACGTTAGGATGTACAATTTCAATATGTCAAGAAAATGTTTGTAGGATGCTAGTTCGGCTAGGAGAACCTCTGTATTAGAGAATCTGTTAAGGTTAGCCAAACATCGCAATGTGGTAATGAAATTGTACATAACATGAAACGTTTAATGTTTTAATTTTGTTTTAATAAATACGGCCGGGATGGTCACTCCATCCCACTTCCAAAAACTTCAAGAACTGTTTCCGGTTTCACTCCTTTGGGGATTGTGTTGAGAGGGGGTGGCGGGTATCTCGGCCATATGGAAAGGGGCGACCAACTCGGTCCCCCCGAACTTATGGCAGAGTGCCTCGATCCCCCCGGGAAGCCATTTTTGGGCGGGGGGCGCGTCTCGGCTGGTATGCCCGAAGCGGCGTAGCTGGGGCGCGCCCGTTCCCGCCCTAGAGTGGGCTGGCCTAGACACTGACGCAGCCAGCCACGCCCTCGGGGCAGGCAGGGGCGGGTATACGCCCGCCCTGAAGACGGATAAAAAGGGACGCAAGACCAGAAGACATCCTCTTGTTCTTGCGCCCTGAAGCTGCACCTCCTCGCTGCACGTGAGCTCGGGACGGAACGAAGAGCCAATTTTGACCCACCCACCAGCCCCTGAAGACAGCCAGTTGTTTGTAATAAAGTTGATTAATTTTGCTTCCATTTCGTTTACAGGTTGTGGAGTCATATTGATGTTGAGTATAATAAAGAATGGTCGGTTTGAGTACGTTTTTGCCATTAAAGAGATTCAGATATAGTGTTGAATTTTAAGCATGCTCTTTCGGTCATAGCGGCCAATGTATTCTTAGGTTTAGTTAGCACTGTCGTATTTATTTTGGTAGGCGGTAAGGTCATGATCGGTGAGCACTAATTAGTAGATCCCTATGAGTGGGCGTCACCCAACACGGATGGGAGCGCTCGGGAGAGGTGGCCATTGGCCCCTCAATGGGGAGGCGGTCCCTTCTAAGGATGGGTCGCCGGAAGTAAAGGAAAAGGCGGTCAAGGCCCCTTCCTTTGTAGGAGGGGTTACAGCCCCCTCCTGGGGAATTTCCCGGGGCCAGTGACATCTGCGACGGCAGATGCGGTAAGTTGTGTGGGGTTGGGATAAGGTCTACGATACCTTCTAGATACCTCACACGAGTATTCGAACGACCTTTAACTGGCGTCGAGTCTTTAGGTGCCCCCGTCAAGTCAAGGGAAATTGGTAGTAGTTGCACTTGAGGTACGCCTCCGTGCTGTCGCCCCTCCCAAGTGGGAGGGGTAAGTCGGGTTAGGGATCTTGACACCGGTTATGACCTTGCCGTTGGCCCTTAAACGTTAGGATGTACAATTTCAATATGTCAAGAAAATGTTTGTAGGATGCTAGTTCGGCTAGGAGAACCTCTGTATTAGAGAATCTGTTAAGGTTAGCCAAACATCGCAATGTGGTAATGAAATTGTACATAACATGAAACGTTTAATGTTTTAATTTTGTTTTAATAAATACGGCCGGGATGGTCACTCCATCCCACTTCCAAAAACTTCAAGAACTGTTTCCGGTTTCACTCCTTTGGGGATTGTGTTGAGAGGGGGTGGCGGGTATCTCGGCCATATGGTTTTTGTTCCCCTTAAGGATAACTGACCTTAATATTTGAGATCCCCGACTTGCTGGTAGGGATCTCACTGCCACCCTATGCCAAGAAGGTGTACGGTTTTGTATGGACCTGCTTGGCATAATTTCTGTATCCTGAAACAAAATCTCAAAGCAGGTGTTTCCTTCTAAATAATAATAATAATGTTCACAAGCTCGCAATTGTCTTGCAGCGCTTGGAGGGCGTTTACGTTTTCATCTGTTCAGGAGCGCTAGACTTTTCCTTGAGGCCCCAAACAGAATATATGTACATTGGAAGCCCATGAGTAAGCAGGGCGGACCTTCCTCTGTACAACGACTGCAGCACAGCGGCAGATTGTATGAAGCACCCTTGTTTGACTGAGTGGCATCAAGTCATTCTTCTGCAACCAGAGATAAAAGCATGTTGGCATTGAATGAGCCTCTGTCCATAAAACAGCCCACCTTCTTTCAGCTCTTTCCGGGACATACATATTCAATGCAGATATGTTATCACATGACACATATGTTTGCTAAGTGGATAAAACGAGTGCACTGAAATCTATCAGACTTAAACAACACAATTTCTGACATAAACACAAAGAACTGCTGAATAGAAATAGCAACCAGAAACGAATTGGAGAACAATAGTTTTAATACAGAATTAAATTAACTTAAAGGTCACAGATCTGAAAAGTATTTATTTGTGCATAACAGGACTTGTATGCGAGGGTTGTATGCATATATATTTTTTAATTCAGCTAAAAGTAAGATGGATAAGGTATGGTGTGCTATTAAGTGCATGCATGTGTGAATTTAGACTCCGGTGGTTTCTGTCGTTTCTGTTCTGTGAATCGGGTTAAGTAGGTAATTTACCGCTCAGCACCTTAGATCACTGGCTCACGAGTGCATCGTAGGAAGCTGGAACATTTCCAAGCACTTGATTCTAATGTCACAATGACATTGAGACCTGAAGTACAGGGATTCAGGATTCTGCACATCTTAAAGAATTGTGCTATGAGAATGCAGCTGGGTATTGGATAGCAAGAGCAAAGATAACAGTGAGTGACTTCCAGCACCCTGGGGGGGGGGGGGGGGGCACAGAGAAGTAGAAACCTATGTCCTCTGATGCGCCGGTATTTTTTCACATTGTCTCTTTGCAGTACATAAATTAAACCCCACTTATTGTAGCAATCCATTGAAAAACAAGTAAAGATTATAATCATTCATTTAGAATACAAATGGATTTGAATTCAGAAATAATAAACTGTAGTATGGAGCAGCCCAACTTAGTATTGGTTTTAAACTGATAGAAGAGAACTTCGGTAAATATTGGCATGTATTGTTCAAGATATTACAGGTATATAATAGATATTTCTGATGCTGCAGACACACAACAGGGTACTCATATACAGATTGAATGGAAAAAAATGGGCCTTATTTACAAGAAAGTGCTGCAGTGCGGCACCACTAGCCCTTTGGCTGCGACACGCTATGGCACTTTCAAAGCACAGGGACGCAACATATTTACAATAATATTTTGCATGCTAATGTTTTCCCCTGCGTTGGCGCACAATTGGCTGCCATGCGCCGAGGCAGGCACCCTTGCACCATGGTGCAAGGATGCCTGCGTCATGGAGATGATTGTTTATGTGCAGGAACGCGTTCCTTCTTGCACATAAACAATATGAAATGGCATTTGTCAGCTTCTATGTGTGCTACATTACCACACATAGAAGCTACAAAACGTAATTTATTTAATGATTGTTTATATGCAAGAAGGGACACCTTTCTGTACATAAACAATCACAAGAGGTGAATTCCTCATTCTATGTGTGCCGCAGAAAGCAGCACGCATAGAAAGAGGGGAAAAAGCAAGGGGAAATGAATACATTTCGCCTCGTTGTGCCTCCCTACGCCTCCCCTGGGGAGGCGAAGCATTCAGACGCATTTCCAGGCTTACAATTTCTCGTAAATCTGGAAATGTGGCAGGTTCTATGGGAGTTGTGTGGGAAGACCCACAGCAACTCCCATGGAACGCCCCTTTCACGCAAAGTGCTGCATGTAAAGTGGCCATATTTACAAGGACCGGAAAAGCCACGCAGGGTGGTTTTCCCTGTCCTTGTAAATATGGGGCAGGAAAATGGGCCACTGGTGTGTCACATTAGTGAGGTACCGGCGGCGCAAGGGGCTTGTAAATAAACCCCAATATTTGAAGTAAATTAATGTCAACCTCTGTATTTCTCACAGTGACAGGAAAAACAAGGGTTAGATTTGCTGACTAAAGTTCTTAAGTAAGTCTATCTTAACCGAAACAATTAACTAGACAGACGATCAGAACAACACGTATTCACTTAATAGGAACATGCTGATGATGTATTGTATCACAAATGTTACTATATGACACTTACTGTCACATTCCCACCACACACAACCTAAAAGTAAATACGCATGGAGTAATGGAGGACTGCAAGGCACAGCTCCCCTCCTAGGGGACATTTACTGGGAGTAACCCACAGACTGATGAACCACGTGCAATGAAAAGGAAAAACAAGAACAGAGCGAACACACCACAGCACTACAAAGTGAAAGAAACTTTCTTGCAGCACCCATTTCTGTAGCACTGATTATATGTAATTCCTGTTTTGTAAATGCACTTATTTACCTTGCTCCCAACAATTTGGAAATTTCCTGTACCATCAATTAATCTAAACAAAGCCTTTGAACTTAGAGCTATTGTAGATCATTAAAATGTATATCAAACATAACTTCAGAATAAAAGAATAGTAAAACAAGAATTCCACGCACACCACATTTCACCATTCTTTTGGCAAGTTACAAACACCAGATTACCACTACCAATGCTATACAACCGGTCAAACCACACTATGCTCCCCACAAGTACCACATTGAAACACTGCACACACAGACTCCTCTTGATGTACAAAACAACACAACATTTGTGTACAATAGCATCACAATTACACAACAGGGAAACAATGCAAACCCCTACAAAGCACAGCTACAACACAAAAACAAAACCAAGACACCAACATAATGCAACATAACAATACAACTCTGCAACACAATACCACACCAACACAAAATAGGATCACAACACAATGGCATAATATGGAGTTAGCAGCATACAATGAAATTCAAAATAACAAAATAACGAAGTATTAGCAATACAAAAATACACCACAAACTCATCAACACAAAGAATGAACGTAGCAGCACAATCAAGTAGAATACACAATAACACAAATGCAATGCAACTCAGAGCTATGCAATGTGAAAACAAATAACAAGTATTTCACAATAAAATGCTACAAAACAACACACAACAAATGCTAACAAAAACATCACACTAACATAAAACCACAACAAACTCCAGCATGAAATCACAACTACAAACAACCATGATCCCCCAAAAATAATAGTAACAAAATACAAGAATACAACCATCTCACACAAGACAACAATAACAGTACAACAGACACAACATAAAATAGCAAAAATACGCACCACAATACAAAAAAACATACATCAACCATAGCAACAGCAACACTAACTCTACAGAACATAACAATTTTTAATATATTAAATTTAAAAAAATCTGGACTTTACATTATAAAAAAACTCCCCATAAATGTCATTTGTATTATTGATTATTATAAGTGATGTATAGAATATATTTAAGGTACTTTAATTACATTTTAACAAAAATAAATGTTATATTATTTTTTTAATTCAAAAAGCTAAAGCTACAAAAAATATGTTAAAATATTTTTATTTTATTTTAGGTTGCACCAATATTATGCACCTATTATGGAAATTACATTTGTTTTCAAGTGGAAAAGCACGGTTGTGTTAACCACAAGTGAGATTATGATTGATGAACCAGTACCCTGGCTATATTGGCTATATTGGAAGCACTATATATGTCCTTGTAGGTATCTGTGTATCAGTTTTATGAGTAGGGCACAACAATGTTTAGAGTTGGGCGAAACCAATTATATTTTGAAACATTTTCACATGCATTTTCCTTAAAATAGATTAGAGACAGGCAGGACCATAATCACAGTGTAATAGTGTGAACCTGTGTTCTATTGCTAGTTGTGCATAGCCATATTCATATGGCCGAGATACCCGCCACCCCCTCTCAACACAATCCCCAAAGGAGGGAAACCGGAAACAGTTCTTGAGTTTTTTGGAAGTGGGATGGAGTGACCATCCCGGCCGTATTTATTAAAACAAAAAATTAAAACATTAAACGTTTCATGTTATGTACAATTTCATTACCATATTGCGATGTTTGGCTAACCTTAACAGATTCTCTAATACAGAGGTTCTCCTAGCCGAACTAGCATCCTACAAAACATTTCTTGACATATTGAAATTGTACAACCTAACGTTTAAGGGCCAACGGCAAGGTCATAACCGGTGTCAAGATCCCTAACCAGACTTACCCCTCCCACTTGGGCTGGGCGACAGCACGGAGGCGTACCTCAAGTGCAACTATTACCAATTTCCCTTGACTTGACGGGGGCACCTAAAGACTCGACGCCAGTTAAAGGTCGTTCGAATACTCGTGTGAGGTATCTAGAAGGTACCGTAGACCTTATCCCAACCCCACACAACTTACCGCATCTGCCGTCGCAGATGTCACTGGCCCCGGGAAATTCCCCAGGAGGGGGCTGTAACCCCTCCTACAAAGGAAGGGGCCTTGACCGCCTTTCCTTTACTTCCGGCGACCCATCCTTAGAAGGGACCGCCTCCCCATTGAGGGGCCAATGGCCACCTCTCCCGAGCGCTCCCATCCGTGTTGGGTGACGCCCACTCATAGGGATCTACTAATTAGTGCTCACCGATCATGACCTTACCGCCTACCAAATAAATACGACAGTGCTAACTAAAACTCAGAATACATTGGCCACTATGACCGAAAGGGCATGCATAAAATTCAACACTAAATCTGAATCTCTTTAATGGTGAAACGTACTCAAACGGACCATTCTTTATTAACTCAATATCAACATGATACTCCAACCTGGAAACGAGAACACAAGCAAAATTAATCAACTTTATTACAAACAACTGGCTGTCTTCAGGGGCTGGTGGGTGGGTCAAAATTGGCTCTTCGTTCTGTCCCGAGCTCACGTGCAGCGAGGAGGTGCAGCTTCAGAGCACAAGAACAAGAGGATGTCTTCTGGTCTTGCGTCCCTTTTTATCCGTCTTCAGGGCGGGCGTATACCCGCCCCTGCCTGCCCCGAGGGCGTGGCTGGCTGCGTCAGTGTCTAGGCCAGCCCACTCTAGGGCGGGAACAGGCGCGCCCCGGCTACGCCGCTTCGGGCATACCAGCCGAGACGCGCCTCCCGCCCAAAAATGGCTTCCCGGGGGGATCGAGGCACTCAGCCAAACGTTCGGGGGGACCAAGTTGGTCGCCCCTTTCCATATGGCCGAGATACCCGCCACCCCCTCTCAACACAATCCCCAAAGGAGGGAAACCGGAAACAGTTCTTGAGTTTTTTGGAAGTGGGATGGAGTGACCATCCCGGCCGTATTTATTAAAACAAAAAATTAAAACATTAAACGTTTCATGTTATGTACAATTTCATTACCATATTGCGATGTTTGGCTAACCTTAACAGATTCTCTAATACAGAGGTTCTCCTAGCCGAACTAGCATCCTACAAAACATTTCTTGACATATTGAAATTGTACAACCTAACGTTTAAGGGCCAACGGCAAGGTCATAACCGGTGTCAAGATCCCTAACCAGACTTACCCCTCCCACTTGGGCTGGGCGACAGCACGGAGGCGTACCTCAAGTGCAACTATTACCAATTTCCCTTGACTTGACGGGGGCACCTAAAGACTCGACGCCAGTTAAAGGTCGTTCGAATACTCGTGTGAGGTATCTAGAAGGTACCATAGACCTTATCCCAACCCCACACAACTTACCGCATCTGCCGTCGCAGATGTCACTGGCCCCGGGAAATTCCCCAGGAGGGGGCTGTAACCCCTCCTACAAAGGAAGGGGCCTTGACCGCCTTTCCTTTACTTCCGGCGACCCATCCTTAGAAGGGACCGCCTCCCCATTGAGGGGCCAATGGCCACCTCTCCCGAGCGCTCCCATCCGTGTTGGGTGACGCCCACTCATAGGGATCTACTAATTAGTGCTCACCGATCATGACCTTACCGCCACAGGCCCGGATAGTTGACCGGCTATCCGGGCCCCCCACAAAACTCCTAGCTAAAGGTCATGTTTCAACGTTTTTAACCATGCTAAGAAGTCTCCTATGAGTAACTCATTTCCCACCCGAGACAAATGCACGCCATCCCCTAGATACATACTGTCATCATTAATACAACCGTGCGAGATAGAATGCAATGTCCTGGAACGAAACAACCTACTCACTTTGTTATTAAGTTTTCTAACAGAATGGTTCAAAGCAGGGATCGAAACAGCCCCCCGCCACACTTTTCGTGGGATCATATGAGACCACGCAATTATGCACCCCGGAACTTTCCTCGCCAACCAACTTACAGTGGAAAGCATTGCCTCCAGGAGAAGTCGTCTACCGGTGGTGACCAAATCATTGCCCCCTAAATGTACTATGACTATAGACGGCGGTGACCTCGTCCGCCCTAACAAACCCTCAAAGAATGCCTGAAACTGGTCAATACAGAGACCGCCCCTTCCGTAGAAGGACATTCTGTACCCGTATTCCCCAGCTGCGTGAATCATGTCACCTGCTTCGAATACGTCTGCGGCACGCCTCACGTATGAGTGGCCCACGACCCACACCTCCTTTCTCACAGCCGGTGATGTCTGACCGCTGGCCTGGTGTTGGGTCGACTGCATAGTCCGCCCCGCCTCGAAGGCTTGCGTAACTGAAAACCAAACAAAAGACAAGAAGCGTGAGTACATTATTACAGCTTCACAACATGTGCAACCGCACATACCTCTTATAACAATTGGAGGACCAACGCCCCACTCGTTTTACTTGTTCCACATTAAGACCCCTGGCTGTAGCTTCAGTGGCAGCCCCTATCCGAAAGGAATGGGTCCCAAACTCACCCGGGTCCAAGCCCGCTGCGGTAATTGACATCGCGAGCACCCGCTGAAACTGAAACTTCGTCAGTGGGGTGGCGTCCGCGTGTCTCAACAATGTCCCTCCCCATGATGCCACCCTTCGTGCTAGGTAATCTTCTAAACACTTCACCGGACACATGGAGGACCCTGGAATCCTGCGAATGACTATGCAGTCTCCAACCCCACCTTGATCGGTTTTTGACTTGACAAAGGATACAGTCATCGTCTCACCCCGGATCTGAACGTGTTCCCGGCACAAACCCCCCACCACATCCTGTTTGTTCCTTGCCACCAGCTCACTTATCCTCATCGCCCCGTGAAATGCAAGCGTAAAAGCAGCTCGGAACAAACAGGCCTCGAACTGAGACGAGCATGTGGCGTGGAGTGTGGCCAGCAACTGGGCCAACCTATCCAGACCTATCGGGCGCCTCTCATCTACTCTGCGACCCTCAAGGCGTTGCCACCCACGTAGCGCTTTCTGTACCACGAAAGACGCTGTCGGGTCCTGGATATTATGGGCCCTGGCAACAAAGGAAATGGCAGCACGATGCCTCTGGGCTGTAGCCACCGACTTCCCAGCCCTACGCAAGGACATCAGAAAATGTACTACCCAATCCTCGTGCCCCCAAAGCCCCCCTCTCTCAGTCCCCAAAAAGGCTAAATAGGCCCGAAACGCCCCTTCGTATGCCTTCCTCGTTCTTGGTGCTAGACTCTCTCCCACGAGGTAACGAAGTTCGGGGCACCGAGAGACCAGAGAGCTTCGGGAAAGGGTGCCGGCTCTGGGTCCGCCGAGGGAAGGAAACCCGAGAAAGCCTGTATTTGAAAACGAGACAGTGCATCAGCCGCCTGATTCATCACCCCTGGGACATGTTTCGCTCTGAATACCACGTTCAGTTGCATACATAGTAAGACAATTTCTTTAAGCAGCCTTAAAATCATTTTACAACGTGCTGCCTGACTATTGATGCATTCTACAACGGTCATATTGTCAGACCAAAATATGACAGAGTGATTTTTGAATCCATCGGGCCAGGTTCTGAGGGCCACCAAAATGGGAAACAGTTCAAGGAAAGCAATATTACTCGTCAGCCCCTCTTCATGCCACCATGTTGGCCACCTTTGTGCCGACCATTTTGTGCCGAAGATGGCGCCAAAGCCCATGCTTCCCGCTGAATCCGTCCATAGACCAAGCTCTTTAGAGGACAAGGCTGGTTTGTTCCAGACGACTCGACCATTGAAATCCGCCAAAAATGCTAACCAAATACGCATATCTTGGCGGACCTCAGCCGATAGTCTTGTGCGATGATGACCCTCCTTTAGGCCGACCATCGCCTGGGCAATCGAACGGGAAAAGGGGCGGGCCATTGGGATCACCCTTAGGGCAAAATTCAACTTCCCCACCAATTGCTGCAATTGATGCAGCGTAACTTTAGATGCAGTAATACACATTTGCAGGGCTGCCCTGAATTTCGACACTTTGGCAGCTGGTAAACGAAAACAACCCTCACTAGAGTCCAACTCGATCCCGAGAAACTCGAGGCAAGTCGTGGGACCCACAGTTTTACCTGGTGCCAATGGCACGCCAAATTGATTCATTAAAACACAAAATTCAGTCAAGGCCCGGGCACATTCATCATCCCCAGCGGCCCCAAGGAACAGAAAGTCATCGAGGTAATGCATCACATTTCGAAAACCCGTTTTCTTCGTGTAAACCCATTGTAGAAAACTACTGAATTTCTCGAAATATGCACAAGATATAGAGCACCCCATCGGCATACACCTATCCATGTAATACGAACCTTGAAACATGAATCCCAAAAGACGTTGGTCCTCCGGGTATACCGGGAGCAAACGGAACGCTGACTCGATATCTGATTTCGCCATCAGCGTCCCGGGCCCCAGGCGATTCAAAATGGCTACGGCCTCATCGAATGATGCGTACCGCACCGAACATATCTCTGGATCAATTGCGTAGTTTACAGAAAGGCCATGAGGAGCTGATAAATTGTGAATCAATCGAAACTCACCTGGGTCCTTCTTGGGGACCACCCCTAAAGGAGAACAAACAAAATTCTGTACCGGGGGAACACTAAACGGGCCGGCAACCCGACCTCGGGTAACCTCTTTCCGGATCTTATCCTGTACTACAGTCGTATGCTGCAAGACGGAAAGCTGGTTTTTGCACGTCCCGACACCCTGAAAGTCCCCCACCGGGGGCACATGACTAGCTGTCGCTGACAGTTGTTTTTTGTCTATCACTCCCAGATGGCGAGACAAAGGGGGAATAGGTGTTGGCAGGATGGGCTTTCCCTGACTGGATAGGGGGTGGAGCTGTCACGTACTACGCTTATGCATCACAGGGGCTTTGCCTCAGCACACTCGCAAAAGGTTTTCCACTAGTCTAGTGTGCCCCCAGACAAGCTGGAGCCACAAGCTGGGCCAAGGCAGGGAGGCAGAATATTCCAAACACCTCTAAGGGTGAAAACCTCCCGAAATTTGTCCTGCTTCAAAGCTGGTACCATGTATAATTATTACACCCTCAGACCCAACTCTTCAGTACACCACTGAACCTGTGAAAGACTCAGAAGGACTGCTGTGCTGCTTTGATGCAAGAAGGACTGCTACTCTGCTGCCCTCTTGGCCTGCTGCCAGAGTGAGAAGCACTGAGACTGCATCTTGAACCCAGCACCACCAGAGTGAGTCCAAGGGCTGGTTAACTGGAATCCTGATCAGAGCCTCAGGGACAGAAATGGCTCCAACTATCTTGAACCCAGCACATGGACTCTGTCTGCTGTGACTCTTGCCCCCCAAGTGTTTCAAGTATCAAGTTTATTTTATTTGTTTGATTAATTAAAATCTTACAAAAGAGCAGCTAAAACATCACCAATTTTTAAAATGATAAAACAATCGGTTTTTCAAGTACCACCCCAATCCTGGACCCTTGGTAGTGGGCTTGAAGGTGCTCTGAAGGCCCAGCTGTGGGTTTCTGGGCAAAACTGACATCTTTTTTTTAACTCCCTTCTTGCAATACAGTATTATATTTTTAGTATGTTGTTAAGTCATATATTACCCCTACCACAAACACTTATGTCAGTGTTTTATTTTGAAGCATCCTTCCCAGTCTTTTTCTGTGTCCCTCCAAATTTTGGGTGAATTTTTATACCTTTCCTTCATTAGTATTTCAATGGAGCCAGAGGGTGGTGGGGGTTCTTCAACTGGAACTTGCTTGAAACCCTTTGCTTGCACTAACAAGTCAAAGACAAGTCAAGTCAAGTCAAAAGATTTATATAGCGCGCTACATACCCGGAGGGTCTCAAGGCGGTTGAAAAAGGGTGGGGAGTTACTTGTCGAATATCCAAGTTTGAAGTTGCTTTCTGAATGCTAGATGGTTCTGAGTGAGACGAAGGTGAGTGGGGAGTGAGTTCCAGGTTTTAGCTGCGAGGTAGGAGAAGGATCTACCTCCCATGGTGGTTTTATTGATGCGAGGTACGGCAGCAAGGGCTTGGTTGGAGGAACGTAGCTGGCGGGAGGGGGTGTAGAAGGAAAGTCGTGTGTTGAGGCATTTGGGTCCAAGTTCGTAAAGTGCTTTGTGTGCGTGGGTTAGGAGTCGGAAAGTAATCCTCTTATTGACGGGGAGCCAGTGGAGGTTTTTCAGGTGACTAGAGATGTGGTCTTTACGCAGGATGTCTAGTATGAGTCTGGCTGATGCGTTCTGGATGCGTTGGAGTTTTTTCTGAAGTTTTGCGGTGATACCGGCGTATAGGGTGTTTCCGTAGTCCAGGCGGCTTGTAACCAGTGCATGGGTGACCGTTTTTCTGGTTTTGGTGGGGATCCAGCGAAATGTTTTTTTGAGCATGCGAAGAATGTTGAAGCAAGATGATGAAACGGCGTTGACTTGTCTGTTCATAGAGAGTGAGGAGTCCAGGATGACGCCCAGGTTCCGTGCGTGGTCCGTCGGGATGGGTGCTTTTCCATGGGCCTCTGGCCACCAAGAGTCATCCCAGGCGGAGGGGGAGGTACCTAAGATAAGGACTTCTGTTTTGTCTGAGTTCAGTTTCAGACGGCTGTGCCTCATCCACTCGGCTACTTCTTTCATTCCTTCATGTAGGTTGGTTTTGGCGGTGTTAGGGTCTTTGGTGAGTGATAGGATCAGTTGAGTGTCATCCACGTAGGAGAAGATGTTGAGGTTGTGTTGGCGTGCGATGGCCGCGAGGGGGCTCATGTATACGTTGAAGAGGGTGGGACTGAGTGAGGACCCTTGGGGTACGCCGCAGATGACTTCAGTGGCCTCTGAGATGAACGGTGGGAGGCGGACTCTCTGGGTTCTTCTGGTGAGGAACGAGGTGATCCATTCCAGTGCTTTTCCTTGGATTCCGATGTTTCTGAGGCGCTGTAGAAGGGTGCTATCGCAGACTGTGTCAAAGGCTGCGGAGAGGTCGAGGAGGATGAGGGCGACTGTGTCTCCATTGTCCAGAAGAGTTCGAATGTCGCCTGTTGCTGCGATGACGGCGATCTCCGTGCTGTGTTTGGCTCGGAAGCCGGACTGTGAGGAGTCGAGGGATTTGTTGGTTTCGAGGAAGGTGGCGAGCTGGTTGTTGACGGCTTTCTCGATGACTTTGGCCTGGAATGGAAGGAGCGAGATGGGGCGGTAGTTTTTGAGTTCGGTGGGGTCCGCTGTGGGTTTTTTCAGAAGAGCGCTAAGTTCTGCGTGTTTCCAGCTTTCCGGGAAGGTGGCGGAGTTGAGGGAGCAGTTGATGACGTCTCGGAGGTGTGGTGCTATGATGGAGTCTGCTTTGTTGAAGATGTGGTGAGGGCAGTGGTCTGTGGGGGATCCTGAGTGGATGGAGTTCATCAGGCGGATGGTGTCCTCAGTGGAGATTGGGTTTCAGTCATTAAGGATTTTCAAGGGGGGGTGAAGGTCCTGCAGAAGGTTGGGTGGGTTGGTCTCCGGGTCGGTTGTCGAAGCTGTTGTGGATGTCTGCGATTTTGTTGTGGAAGAACGAAGCTAGGGAGTCGCAGAGGGCTTGATAGGGGGTGATGTCGTTGGAGTTGGCTGAGGGGTTGGTAAATTCTTTGACGATGTTGAATAATTCCTTGCTGTTGTGGGCGTTGTTGTCTAGTCGGTCTTTGAATGCGGCTTTCTTGGCAGATCGGATTAGTTGGTGTATGCAGGTGGCTTTTTTGAAGGCGTCCCTGGTGCTGGTGTTTGGTTCTTTTATCCAGGCCTTCTCGAGGGAGCAACAGAGTTTCTTCGATTTCTTAAGATCATCGTTGAACCAGGAGGCGTTTTTGCTGCCTAGTTTGATTTGACGTTTTTTCAGCGGTGCTAGGATGTCGGCGCTGTTGGATAGCCATTGGGTGAGGTTAATGGCTGCTTGTTCCGGGTTTGAGGAGTGGGTAGGGGGGTTTTGGAGAAGCGATGAGGAGATCTGGTCGATGGTGATTTTGTTCCAGTTTCTTCGCAGAGTAGGTTGAGGATGGTTGTAAGTTGTGGTCTTATTGTAGATGAAGTGTACGCAGCTGTGGTCCGTCCAATGGAGAGTAGTGGTGTGACTGAAGGAGACATGTGAAAGCATCAGCCCTTTTGTTACTTTTCAGACCAATCAGCAGAAGCATTTACAATGTGAGCCATTTTAAATGTTTAGTAGAGAATGGAAAAACATCCCAGTTCTTGCTCTAACAATGTGAAAAGAAAACAGTAACAATTTTGCACAGACAAACAAAGCAAGTAATGCAGAGGCCCGATTTGAGGCGTAGAACACTAATCAATTAAACACTTAAGATTATGAACATAATTTTATTTGTATTATATTTAATAATGTTCCTTCGTCTTGGACAAATATTGAGATAATAAGGATGAATCATTTTTTCAAATATTACGCTGGTTGGCGGCTAATACTCCATTTCCAATACTTTGTAACTCATTTAATCCATGATACTCTTTATTTGATTAATCAATTTTTTATTAAAGAAAAGCAGCCAGCTTATGTTGACAGAGACAGAGAACATCTGACACGTGTTTTTTCCCTTTGTGGCAGATCAAGCCTGGGCTTTCTCAAGGCTAAGTCATTACAGTAGTTCTTATCATTAAGTCGCAGCAGGCAGTGTTTCAGATGTTGCAGTAGAACATTCAAGTTTCTGACTAAGTCGTAGGTTCCTTTCTTTAATATTTCCAATTCTCCGAGGAAGAGTGCTCACATGTGTGCTGTCTTCCTGGGAGGATTGGAATAAAAAATTGATTAATCAAATAAAGAGTATGATGGATTAAATGAGTGACAAAGTATTGGAAATGGAGTATTAGCCGCCAACGAGCGTGATATTTGAAAAAAGGATTCATCCTAATTATCTCAATATTTGTCCAAGACGAAGGAACATCAGCTCACTAATATACAACCCTAATTGATTTCATGAAACTACTACGGTCCAGAGCTTGGAGCATGGTTCCTTCACCTTTCAATACATTAGGAATCAATATCTAGAGCTAGGATCCCTGGACCTGTGTTTTTGTTGTACTCATTATATTTAATAATCTTTATAAAAAAAGATTTTATGAAATTTAAATGTACCAAAAAAATTGTTCTTAAATGATAGATATATAGATAGATAGATAGATAGATAGATAGATAGATAGATAGATAGATAGATAGATAGATAGATAGATAGATAGATCAGCAAAGAGGCTCGCTTTGCTCTCAAACCACCAAAGGGGTGGGGAACTAGAACTGGAGGAGCACATCAGTCATAGATTCCAGGGTCCATATAAAAATCTGCGCTCACTAAGGGGGATTGCATGCTAAGAGGTTTATTTCGGTAAAAACTGATTTAAACCCCTTATATATAAAAACACACAGACACACACATATATTATTATTTTTTTCCACACACATTTAAATAAATTTGTTTTACTAGAAAAATTGAAGGTTAAAGTGACGTTATAGTTAGGGTAATATCTCAGTGGCAACATTACATTTTGAACTAAAATAAAAACACAGAAAATCAACAGTTATAGTTTTTTGTTAGCTGTGCGTATTTTCTTGCACTTGCTGCACATTGTTGTTTGCTTTGAGTTATGGAGGTCAAGAGAGGTGTGCTGCTATATATATATAAATATATATATATACATATATATACGCGAAATGGATGCAAATATTCCAGGGCTTCGTCGAAAAGCAAGGTAAAAGGCTGAGATGTGAGACCCCCTCTACCCACTTGGGCAACAATTGTGAACTATTTGCTAGTGTTCAATTCACTCACTAAGAGTATCAAACTGTTATGGACTACGAGTCCCAAGATGCCAGGAGCCATGCCCACAAAGGGCAGGAGGTTAAATATAGTGCAAAGAAACAAGAATGAACTCGAGCAGTCAGCACACAACCATTGATAAAGAGGACAGAGGTTCTTGAAAAGCGTCTGGAGTTTGTGCTTAAGAACTATAAATGAAGTGGGAATCACGCTGCAATTTACCAGCATGAGAAGTCCAATAAAAAGGAAGCAAAAAGATTTGCGTGAGGATTCTTTCACAGGGGCAACCTTTTTCAAATTTTATATTTGCGGCTGTGTCCGGCCGCGAAAAGATCGCGCTGCCTGAAAGGCAGACCAGTGCTGCTTCAACAAGGTGACAGCGCGAAATGGATGCAAATTTTCCAGGGCTTCGTCGAAAAGCAAGGTAAAAGGCTGAGATGTGAGACCCCCTCTACCCACTTGGGCAACAATTGTGAACTATTTGCTAGTGTTCAATTCACTCACTGAGAGTCTCAAACTGTTATGCACTACGAGTCCCAAGATGCCAGGAGCCACGCCCACAAAGGGCAGGACGTTAAAAATAGTGCAAAGAAACAAGAATGAACTCGAGCAGTCAGCACACAACCATTGATAAAGAGGACAGAGGTTCTTGAAACGCGTCTGGAGTATGTGCTTAAGAACTATAAATGAAGTGAGAATCACGCTGCAATTTACCAGCAGGCGAAGTCCAATAAAAAGGAAGCAAAAAGATTTGCGTGAGGATTCTTTCACAGGGGCAACCTTTTTCGAACTTTATATATATATATATATATATATATATATATATATATATATATATATATATATATATATATATATATATATATATATATATATATATATATATATATATATTATATATATATATATATATATATATACCTATGATATATATATATTTATCATATTATCATAGGTATTCACAAACAGTTTCCCAGGGGCCACAAAGTTTGGCCTGTGATGTGACCAATGGCCGCATTGATGCCAGCAGGGTGGTGGTCTGGAAGTGGGGGCAAGGTTGGGGGCTGTGGGAAGTGGATGTCTGAATTGCACAATGTTAAAATATAAACTGGGGAATAATCCCAGCTTCTTCTCTTAAGCAAATTGTGTGACCCTATGCAATTGTTTTATTTCACTGAACCTTCTGCGTTTGATTGAATAAACTATAATGTTCATGCATAATAGAAATTCAGGTGACCGAAAGAGTTAACACAATTCCTGACTTGCTTCTTAGATTACTATTGGCATTGTTGTCAGGGTGGCAGGAAGAATTATTGTTTCTAAATTCATTTTTGAAAATTGTCACTTTGAAAATAATACTTCTCAAAGCACTGAAATAATTTGATATACTAAGGCAAAATGGTTCTTCATGTTAATGATCACACCTTTATACTTTTGCTGCAAGATATCTTTAAAAATGAAGGTGTTTTTAAAGGTTAGCGGTGCAGGACACTGTAGTTACTTCCGTTTTTAGCTTCAATTAACCATTAAATAAATTCTTATCCATTTATTTACCATTTGCGATAATGTTGGTGTTGGGTCAAGTAAACAGCAGGCCAGTCCCGCTGTTTACCAGGGGGCTGCTTGTAAAGGTCAGAAGGGTCACATGCGGCACCCGGGCCATACTTGGGGGCATATGTTCAAAGAAGTGGCGGAGTGAAGTGTTAGCTGTCATGGCTTATTGCCTCACTCCGCCACTTCAGAAACGCAAGGATGCACCATATTTACAAGGATATGGTGCAACTTTGCATTTCCCCCTGCGCTGGTGCTACACTTAGCAGTGTAGCCCAATGCAGGCACCCTTGCACTATAGTAAAATGGTGTCTGCGTTCAGGGGAGGACTGTTTATGCTTAGGAAGGTGTTCCTTCCTGCACATAAACTATCCTGAAATGCCATTTTGTCACTTCTATGTGTGCTGCTTAATTCAGCACACATGGAAGTTACAAAATGTAATTTTTTTAGGGATTGTTTATGTGCAGGAAGGGTCATCTTCCTACACATAAACAATCCAAGGTGTTTTGCTTTTTCCATGTGTGCTGCACACATGGAAAAAGCAAAACGATAGGAAATAAAGCATTTCTCCTCGTTTCGCCAATTTAAGACCAGGTTTTTCCTTATGCCCTCACATATTACTTCGCTCATGACATGTTCTATGACAACATTTATGCCATCATTGATAACATCTTAAATTACAACATTGATGATGTTACATTTACCACATTGAGGGCGCAGGGGAAGCCACAGGTGCAGGAATTGGCATTTCTCCTGTCCGCAGGGAGCAGCTATTTATGCTGCTCCCTCCAGATGGGAGCAATCTGGGGATCTGTTGCGGACAGGGAGACAGATCTCAAGTCTGGACCCAGTTGGGAGCATAGGAGCAAACTTAGTGCTTGATCCCATCTGGCGAGAGGTTTAAAAATACTCCAGTCAGGCGGGAGCAAACACAAGTGTCCCCGCCCACGCAGGTGCTGGTAGAGAAATTGCTCTCTGTGCTCCCCAGGACACAGAAAACTAGCTGGCCCCAGGAGATGCGGTGCGCAGGGCCTTTTAATGGCTTGGGGAGGGGAGCCATGTAGCCCCTTTCCCCTTAAAAAATACATTGGGCCCCGGGGAATGAGGCCGAATATGGCTCGAGCAGGGGGGGCACTTCCACCCTCCCCATATTCAATGAATCAGGCCTGAGAGGATGGGGTCCCCAAGGCCGAATCGGCCCGGAGAGGGGGATCGCACACACCCCTCTCCTTAATTAAACAATGCAACCCAAGGCCAACATTTTTTTTTGTTTTCTTATGATTCCGCATGATTTCAGAAGGATCGCAGCAAAACATATTTTCAATTTTGGCCTCAAGAGGATCCCTCTGGTCCCCCACTATGGGCCCCTTATATCACTTTTTTTAAAGTTCAGATCAGGGGACTACATCCCAGAGTCCTGTAATGACTGCCAGCAACATTTTTCTGATGTTGGTGGCATCCAATTAGAGTGCTTGCTCCTGCTGGAGTTTGTCTCCTACAGGATCAGATTTGGCCTATGGTAAAAAAAGCTCCCTGAGCCAATCAACTTGCTGCCTTTTTAAATTGGTGCTCCTCGAAACTTGTGCGAGCCTCTCACAAATTCAACTTTCCAGATATACAAATATTTGTAAAGCTTACTATCTCAAAAACTACTGATTGGATTTATACCAAATTAGAAAAAGCACAATCTGCATATCAAAAAGTAGCTTTTGGCCACATTTTGTGTAATTCCGCTCAACAGTTGTTGCTGCAGCCCTGCTTCAAGAACTGTTTAGAAAATGTGTAGAGATTTTATTTTTAGGACCCCCATTTTTTCTCGCCCACTGCTTCACGGATCACCCTGAAACTTTTCATGAAAGAACTAGGCAAAAAAGATCACTTCTGAAGACCTTCATTAAACAGTGCCAAAGTTATTTGCAACACAAAAAAATGCATTTCCTATGGAAACACTGACCGAAATATAACTACCTAGTGGTGATTGCCACGATTGCCAGTAGGTAGTTATAGTTAGGATGCAGTTTTCATAGGTAGAGCATTTTTTCATTTGCCAATTACTTTGGCTTTATTTGACGGATCCTCATGAAATGTTCAAAACAAATTTGACAGTCACTTCAGCTGCTGTGTTGAAATTTACAGGGTGATCTTTCAGGTGTATGCTAATAAAAAGGGGGAGTCCCAAAATGCATTTTTCTCATGTTAATTTCCGTAGGAAACTTTCGACACAGCTACAGCCAAAATTGCTGAACAGAATTACACCAAGTTTGGGAGAAATTTAGCTGTTGGTCCAGAAAGTGCCCTTTTTGTTAAATGGTGTAAATTCATTCAGTAGATTTTGAGTTATTTAAAGAAATTTCCAGTTGTATATCTGGGGATGCGAAGGATCTACGACCCCTCCTGATCTCGTGCTGAGATCTGATTGGCTGCCAAAACTTCAAATCACAAACTGTTACCTCCAGTAAGTCCCACACAGTGGGATTGCTAAGAGGTCTTCAGAGGCCATGCCACCTTTCTCCACCACTCTGCAAATGCGCCTCTTAGGGCACTACTAGTTGGGGGATGAAGTACACTTTACTCCAGAGTGACCTTAGGGACCAAGAAGCCCTCCTGTTACCTCCAGTAAGTCAGACACAGCAGGATTCCTGAGAGTGCATTGGAGGCCGTGTCCCCTGTCTTCACCACTCTGCAAACGTGACTACTAGTTTATAAACAAAGAGCAAAACACTACGATGAGTGCCTGACTTTGCTTGGAAGGCAGGACTTAGGACAAGATTCCTCTCTATAGTCTAGGTCATGTGTCCAACCTCCGCTGCTCATGACCTTCTCGCAGGCACAAGATGGCTGCCAACACTTCCTGATTTGGAATGTTGACAGCCAATTAGAATACAGCTCGTGCACGGCAGGGTGTGCTTAGGGTGCGCGGATCCACCACGGCAATAGATACATATGTACTTTTAAATTACATTTTCTCAGGAACTACTGAACAGATTTACACCATTAAAGCAAAAGGCACGAGTCTGAACTAAGGACTACCTCTTTGCCAAATTTGGTGTAATTCCGTTCAGCAGTTCGGGCTGTAGCTGTGGCTAAATGTCCCTATAGAAAATTGCATGGGGAAAACATGTTTTGGGACCCCATTTTTTCTCGGCCACTGCTTGACGAATCAACCTGAAACTTTTAAGATAGGAGCGGATCGGAGCTGTCCATTAGTTTTGAAAATTTCCTGAAGATTCATCTAGCGGCGCCAAAGTTATTCCAAATAGAATGGTGCGAAGATTTCCTATGGAAAATAGGTCCTAACTATAACTACCTAGTGGCGACCACCAGTAGGTAATATATATATATATATATATATATATATATATATATATATATATATATATATATATATATATATATATATATATATATATATACATGTATGTGTGGGAAAATATTTTTATCTATTCATAAATATCTATATGCATATACTAAAGTATATATTTTATATTTTATATATATTTTGCAGACAGACAGACAGACAGACTTATGACCCTACAGACCTTTATAATGTCTTGGAAGTCCAAGGTGTCTTTCAATAGCCTTTTAAGGTACAGTACAGGGTATTTAATTCTGAATAATAGCTGGTCACGCCATTTTTCTTTCCATAGACTAAATCCTTGGTCTTGCTCTTTCATGTTCACAGCAGACATAAAGAATAAAAGCAGAATCTGTACGCAAACTTAGACACACCAAAAAGTAGTTAGAGATTCTATCTCTCTGGTAATAACCTATAGCATAGAAACAAATAAACATGTTGCTATAAATAACTCCTTTCTACTGATCACTTTTTCTTTTTAAATCAAAATATCATAAGAAGGAAAAGCCAGTTCCCATTTTCTTGTTCAAATGGTAAATGTATTTATTCTCTGTGACCTTCCTTTATCCTGGGCAGCAAGCATTGTGAGTTTAGAATTCAACTGTCATCATGTATTACAGTTGAGCAGCTTCGCCATTTCATTATAATGGGTGACTAGAGTTGTCACAAGTCACCTGTAATAAAAAATTGAGAGACAAGCTTTTACATATGGAATTGCAGGCTTTGGTGTATGGGTTCAGGGTGACATCAAATAGACAACAAGAGCGAAGCTTGCGTTGTTTATGATGCCACTCAAAACTCTGAGGTGAAAGACAGCTCTGTAATTCGCTTTTAGCCACCTATAAGTTCATGGTATGTATGGCTCCTAACATCATTTGTCAATGCTTTTAACTGCTACACAAGGGTAGATGAATATTGGGGTAGCCATACATAACATGACCTCTACTCCATGTCCAATTTAATACCTGGTCTGCTGAAACCCACCACTACCAATCTCAGCGTCTTCCCTTCTCTACCCTCCAGAAGATGTGCTCTCTGCTCTGACAGGCTCTTAGTAAGTCTTGTCTGAGCAGGCTGGATTCTCTCATATTGCAGCAACAGTGAGTAACAGCTTTTGCTAACGACTGTTGCTCCATCACAGCAGTGAGTTACTGGGTTTGAATCCGCTTATTCATACTAGTGGGTCTCTAGCAGAGCCACACATAACAATAATTTACCAAGATCCAGGAAGGCTGCATAGTTCTGCTGTTTTCATAACTGATATTGATGCCCTCTGTGGTGCGTGCGCTGCTTCTCCCAGATGGCAGAACTAGATCCTGAACAATGTTCCTTTCCTGGCTACACTGCAGTTTATTGCTGATATTTGGCAGCACTAAGACATCACAATGTGGAATACATCTATGACTGCCAAGGCTGGTACTGCAGCTGGTGCTACTGTTGGCAATGGTGCAGCTGTTGCTTAAGGTGGTGGGTCCAGGATCATCAGCAGAAGGACTGATAATCAGGGGGGGTTTATACAGCGCGCTACTCACCCGTGAGGCTCTCAAGGCACTGAAAAAATGGGCAGCTGTGTAGGTGGATGTAGTAATGGAGTTGTTAAATACTCCCTCTTGACAATCGTTATAATTCTTTATGCCCATCCGTAATCCACAGAAACAATGTTGATAGACGTTGGCACAAGCTTGAACCGGCAGAGTGGGCCAGCTACTCTCAGATTCGACACCTGCCCTCTCCATGGATCCGGTCACGGCCGACGAACAATTCAATTCCTGTCTCACATCTTCACTAGACCAACTCCTCCCGAAAACCACCACTCTTAAACACATAAAAAGAGTGGCTCCCGCTCCCTGGTATACTCCGGCGCTCAAATCTCTGAGACAGGAATGCAAGAGATCAGAACGCTTTTGGAGGAAGGACAAATCTAACAAAAATAAGGAAGCCTATCACACCGCCTCACAAATTTACAAAACCGCCCTCCGCAAAACCAAAAGTCTATTCTTCCAAGAGAGAATAGAACACTCCACTAGCTCCAGTAAAGAATCTTTTACCATTTTAAAAGAACTCCTCAAAGTCCCTGACTCGGGACCGAGAGACCCACCAGACCCCAAAGCTGATGAGGAAAAGTGCCACAAGCTGGCTAATTTCTTCAAGGAGAAAATCCAAAAAATCCTCGACTCTATTCCACCTACTAGTTTGAGCGAGGAGAGAGAAGCCAGCAACTCTCCTACCCTCCCATGCATCACTTCCTGGGGACAAGTGACAGTAGAAGAAGTCGAAGATACGCTGCAAGTTATTAAAAGCGGATCTCCCAGGGACCCTGCCCCTTTACGTATTCTCAAAAAGGTAGCACCCTCGATCGCCCCTTCTCTCACTCACCTTATCAACGCCTCCCTTCAACAAGGAGTCGTCCCCCCAGCTGGAAGGCGGCAGTCGTCAAGGCACTTCTAAAAAAACCCTCCCTTGACCCTGTCGACCTGGCAGACTATAGACCAATCTCCCTCCTCCCGGGAACCAGCAAGATCGCGGAAAAAATGGTGAACAGAAAGCTGTCACAATTTTTGGAGAACAACAACCGTCTAAAAAACACGCAGACGGGTTTCCGCCCCGGGCAGGGCACCGACATTGCCCTTCTCATGGCGGTGGAGGAGGCCAGAGCACTCTTAGATGAAGGAGGATCAGTGGCAGTGATCCTCCTCGACCTCAGTGCGGCCTTCGACACCGTCAACCATCAGCTCCTCATCCAACGACTCAAGAGTGTCGGTGTGGAAGGAACTGCTCTGTCCTGGATATCGTCCTTTTTGAGTCAACGCTCCTTTCAAATCTGGGAGAACAACACCTGCTCCTCCGACACTCCCCTCCAATGTGGCGTGCCTCAGGGCTCCTCCCTGAGCCCCACATTATTTAACATCTACATGTCCCCATTGGAGGAGGTTGTTATCCCGTTCGGAGTGAGCATCGTCAGCTATGCCGACGACACTCAGTTAGTGGTGTCCCTTTCTCATCCGAAACAACAACCTGCGGACCTTTACAACTGTCTGACGCAGATACAAGGATGGATGAATAGATCGTCTCTGAAACTCAACGGCTCAAAGACTGACATTCTCCTCCTTGGCCAGAAGGGACCCACTTCACTTCATAACATCTGGCCACCCTGTTTAGGCCCGATCCCAGATCCGAAACCAGAGGTAAAAAGCCTGGGTGTCTGGCTCGATAAGGAATTATCTTTTGCAACACAGGCAAAAAAGGTAGCCGGTACGTGTTTTGGACTGCTCAGGTCAATTCGAAAGATCCTGCCCCTACTCCCCCACAACTCTCAAAAACTGCTGATCCAAGGACTGATTCTTTCTAGGCTCGACTTTAGTAATTCCATCTACTTAGGGGCCCCAGAGGCAACCCTGAATAAACTACAATGGGTCCAAAATGCAGCTGCCCGGATCCTTACTAACACCCCAGCCAGAGCCTCAGCCAAACCAGCGCTGAAGTGTCTCCATTGGCTTCCGGTTAGAGAACGTGTGATGTTCAACGCCCTCTGCCTAGCACACAGATTGCTCCAAAACAATGGTCCCCCAAGCCTAAAAATTTTTATCAAACCATACAAAGCCCCTAGATCCCTCCGCTCCGACCACGAACACCTCATTGTCACCCCCAGAATTAAGAAGGCACGAACAGGAGGAAGACGTTTCTCGGTTCACACCGCACATCTCTGGAACGCCTTACCGCACTACCTGAGAACCGAATCCAACTACCTACGGTTCAGGAAGCAATTGAAAACCCACCTCTTCCCTTAAACTGTCTCTCCCCTTCCCTTGCTGACTCCTAGTTGTACTGATTTTAGCGCTGGGATACTTACGGGTGACTACGCGCTCTATAAAATTAAATAATAATAATAATAATAATAGATTGTTATGTTATGTAGCTGAAGAGGTACTCATAGGAGTCCTCAGAAACAAAGCAAAGATCGAAGTTGATGTAATCAAAGTATTGAAATAAAATGTAGTTTTCTCTGTAAACTTGTTTTCTAAACCACTCAACGATCAAAGCAGACAGATAATTCAAAATGTTATGGATAGATTTCTCATCAGATCCATCAAGAATATTGCTCAAATTGTGAAAATACTACCTTCTTATGCACACAAGTTGCTGCAGTTCAATCAAATGTTGGGCAGTTTCAGCCTTTGTGGTGTAGTGTCTCAATAGGGAGTTATACCGAGTAGAGAATATCGACCTGCCACAATATTGAGTGCAGACAATATTATTATTATTATGCAATTTGTACCGCGCAAACTAAACCCGAAGGTGTCAAGGCGCCTATCAAAAAAGATCAGAAATGCAGAGCACAACTACAGGTACGCGCGTACAAAAAGGTGGGTCTTAAGGGCAGTTCTAAATGACTGTAGAGTGGGGAGAGACCTTAATTCAAACGGGAGAGTGTTCCACCACTTTGGGGCCAGGTTGGAAAAAGCTTTCCCGCCCCATCTGGTTTTCCGAATACGCGGAACAGAGAGAAGAAGTCTGTTTGAGGAGCGAAGGTTCCTGCTAGGATTATGATAGGACAGAATGGATCCAATGCCAGTCGGGCTATTTTTAGCTAGAGCCTTGTAGACCAAACACAGGTTTTGAAAAGTATCCGGTCCTCAACAGGAAGCCAGTGGAGCTGCTTCCTGGCTGCGGTGGCAGAGGCACGTCGAGGTAGATCCAGAACAAATCTGGCTGCTGCATTCTGGACTACCTGCAAACACTGCAGCTGACTTTTGCTCAGTCTTGCATACAGCGCATTGCAGTAGTCCAAACGGGAGCCCAGGAGAGCAACGGCAAGTTGCTTTCTTGCCTGCAAAGAGAGGTAGTGCCTGATTCTCCTTAGTATGCGGATGATACCCCAGCAGGTTGATACGGTCCTGTTGACCTGTTGGCACATACTAAGGGTGGGATCGATCATGACCCCAAGATTTTTAGCTGAAGAAGTGGGATCAGTACAGGTACCCAGTGAGTCCGGCCACCACTCAGCTGGCCAAATCTCTTCCTTTCCTCCAAACACCATCACCTCAGTCTTCTCTCCGTTCAGTTTATATGAGTTGTGAATCATCCATTGGCCGACTGCCTCCATACAAGATCTAAAATTGGAGGCAGTCGACGTAACTGATTGGGAGAGAGAGACAAGGATCTGGGTGTCATCCGCATAGGAAACTACCTCCATCCCAAAAGATCTAATGAGTCTGGCAAGGGCGGGTCACATAAATGTTAAAAAGGGTGGGGCTAACGCCGACCCCTGGGGGACCCCACATTGCACAGACAGGGATGGAGATAGGAATTTGCCCAGCATCACCCTTTGCTCTCTATGATCAAGAAAAGAGGAAAGGAGTCCCAGGGCCGCCCCCTGAACCCCAATCTCCCTCAGTTGAGATGTTAAGACTTGGGGGGAGAGGGTATCGAAGGTAGCCGTGAGATCTAAAAGGATCAGGAGGGAGGTCTGTCCCCCATCCACACGCGTGCGGATGGAATCAAGCACTAGGGTGAGGGCAGACTCGGTGCTATGTTCTCTCCTGAACCCATGCTGGGAAAGATCCAGACAGCCCGAACTCTCCACGAAGGCAGCAAGATGTTTATTTAGGTGAGCTTCTAACATCTTCGCGGGAGCCGGGAGCAGTGAGATGGGGCGAAAGTTTTGTAATACCCCCGGGTCAAGAGAAGGTTTCTTGAGCAGCGGTTTCACTACAGCATTTTTCCACTGCTGAGGAAAAGTGCCCTCCCTCATCACCCTGTTCATGATGTCAACCAGAGGGGGTAGGAGGGATTCTCTACACTGCTTAAGGATCTTTAAAGGACAGGCATCGAGCGGAGAACCAGATATAGTTTTGTTGAGGAGAATCTCAAGGTCCTGTAGGGAAAGAGGAGGGAAGGATTCCAGACCGCCGGACCGAGATAGCTCTGCAGAAACAGCGTCCGAGACAACGGGAACCGGGGGCTCAGCTGTAGAGGATCTCTGTGACTCCAAGGCAATGTAAATGTCCGATATTTTGGACTGAAAGAAGAAGGCTATCCTGTTGCAGAGCTCCTGAGATGCAATAATAGGGTCGGGGATCTGGAGAGATGTAAGAGAGTCCACAATTCTGAAGAGCTCTTTAGGAGATGAAAGTGAAGCTGTGAGGGCCGTAAAGTATTCTTGTTTGGTCCTAATCACTTCCGACTTGTATCTTTTTAACAGGATCTTGTGGGCTTCCCTATCCCTTTGATCCCAGCTAGAATGCCACAGGTGCTCCTGTCTCCTTACTTCCTGTCTAAGGAGTCTTAGGTGTTCAGAGAACCAGGGAGCTGATGGTCTTTTCCTGGCTGAATAGCAAGACCGAGCAGGAGCCAGTTCATCCAGGGCCTCTGTGATGATCTTTTGATATTGTGATACCGCCGATGGGACATCCATCTCCTGGGTTGTGGACAAACTAAGCGTCCACGGATCGAAAGAATTTTCCCTGATGTTTTTAAAATTCCTACGTACTTCCATCATACTCGGAGCTTTTCTAATGGTGTCCTGGCTCGGATGGGTCAGATTAAATGGAACGGCCAGGTGATCCGACCATGATAGAGAGAAGGGATCCATTACTGTCAACCTCTGATCATTAGAGGAAATCCCATCGAGCGTATGTCCCGCTCGGTGTAGGTCCTTTCACCAGTTGGGTGAGCCCACAGGCTGACATAACTTCCAGCAGGGAAAGAGTGTCACGAGCCTTCAGCAGCTCTAAGTGAAAATTGAAATCACCTAGAATGGTAAGATTTTCACGGCCAAAATAGGGTTCTAAAACATGAAACAGTTTAAGCCCAAAATCTGCTCTGGGGCCGGGAGGACGATGGACCAGAATCCCGTTAAATGCGGGATTAAGAGAGTCGGACAATGAAAAATATAGCACTTGGAAAACATCCTTGGGGTCAGAGACAGGTATGATGTGACATTGGAACCTGTCTTTATACAAGATAGCCAGCCCACCACCAACGCGGACCATTCTGTCCTGCCGAGCAAGGCAGTACCCATCGGGGACTGCTTCGACAAGGTCTGGGCCTGAAGAGTCTTTAGCCCATGTTTCAGTAACAAAAACCCATGAGGGTTTCTTCTCTAATACGAGCTCCTTAAAGACAATGTTATTTTTAAGAAGTGAGCGAGCATTGATTGAAATTTTTTTTCGCTCGGTGCACTAGATCCCAACAAAGAGCAAGGCTCCCAGGGAGAGGAGGGAGGGGATGGGTTGAAGCTCCCCGAGCCTACCTGAAAACAGCCACATTCCATGGGTAATAGGAGGTCTTCAGGGGTGCTCTTATGAGAACATGATGCTACTGGAGGTTTGAGGCACAGTACATCCTGTAAGGAGTATTTCAATAAGTGATGACCTACCATATCCTGACCTAGAGTCCAGCCACCCAGCCCTTCCTCAGCACGGACGGGCGCAGACGGGCGCAGACGGGCGCAGATGGGCGCAGACGGGCTGGACTCTGGCGTGACTCCGGCGTGGCTGCGGCGAACACGCTGCGCGCACACGCTGCGCGCCATGAGCACTAGTAAATATAGGGCTATAGCCAGTCGACCTGACTGCTAGAGCGTAGAGCGTTTCCGCCTTTCCCTAACACCCACCCAAGATGGGGCACACCAATTTCTGAGCGCGAGGGTCCGACCCGCAAAGTAGCGGTGAGTGTCACAATAGACTACCACTATATTGATATGGGAAATATTTGCATATTTCTAAGTGTAAATTTACTGATCTTAACTCCATATCAATGTATCCTGATGATATATACATCCTTGAAGATGAAGGATCACAAAAAAACAAAAGTCAGCCAGGCAAAAATTCAGATCCCAAAAGATACAATGAGTCACAAAGAAATTTAACATCTATGAAAGACGTGGCTCAAGCAGATAATACAAGATTCTTTGCTCAGGGTTGTTCTTTGATGAGTTCATTCGTTTGGGTCACTTCTTTTTGTGATTGTAACAATGGTCGTTAAATCTCTAGGGTACTAGAAATATGTGCATTGCGGGATATGAAACCTCGGTCTCATCTGCACGGGTTACGGTATAATGAAAGAATGTCTTAAGATCCCTGCAAAGTTTGCACTGGCAATTTAATGCATACTTTGCACATTAATCATTTTTGCCATTTGAATACATACATAAATAAGTTTAATTATGACTTGATTACAATTGCCAATGAAATCACAGGACACCTATTGTGATATGATGTTCTGTATCTCTGTTGACATTAAGTGGTAATATCATACAGTTAAGCAAGATTATTATCATATTTAAACACTTTTTTTGCACTTGACAGATTATTGGTTTAAAGATGTCTAATGTTTGTGACTAATTAACAAAAGTACAGAAAAGAACAGTACAGAAAAGGAGACAGGGTTAGTGAACCCAGTTTCACCACATTTAGCGCCGAGACACCCACGGGTAGTTACACGCTTTAAAAGGCGCATAAATAAATAAATAAATAAATAAGTTAAAAAATAGTAAGGCGAAAAAATGACATTCACATGTTTTCCTGTTGGTGGTTATTGAGTGGTCTGGATTTGTCAGGGACATTGAGGGATGACTTTATTACATGGAATTACATGGGTACACAGTGTTAGTCCATTGAAAGGCTTTGTGCCAAAATACATCTGCTAGCAGTTTTGAGAATTATAGTCTTCAGATCCTCACTGCAGTTGTAATTGCACCAGACTTCACTGAAAGCGCTGCTTTGTCTATGTAAAACATTGGTAAAAGTTCATACATATATGTGTATACATATAAGAGTAAATATATATATGATCGAAGCAGGCATAAAAAACTTTTTGAGCACCATACTGTGGTCCGTCTCCGTCTGTGCAGTGAAGCCAGGAGCGACGGAGTTCATATATTTATTACATATATATATATATAAAAAAAGAACATATATATGTATATATAAATATAAATATATATAAGTATATTAGGCGGTGAGGAGGAATAAGGCATTTGCGGTTGGGGGCAGCATTGATATCGGTCCCCCGCACCATACAAACGAGCATACACACAAACTGGGCAGGAGCGATAATGACGGAAGACGCAGTGAAAGGGCGAGAGACGGCCTCATTAAAACTTTTTTCCAACTTGCCTAAAATCCCTCAAAAGGGAGCTACACAGCGGGCACATCGGGGGGAATACAAACTCACCCCCCTTCAGATGAAACGAAAATTAAGGCTCTAATGAAGCGCTTGGAGAAGGTGATGAAAAATGAGGTAACCAAGTGGTGGGAGCACAAATCGCTCACAATGTACATTTCAGAAGAACGTGTTCCACGAGGGCTACGAATTCTACTGGCCCCCAACTATGATAAACCCCATCCAGAAATGCTGAAAAAGTGGGGACAGAGTAATTTGGATGCTTCCCGAAATTTGATACTTATTTTAATTGAATATGCTGAGATAGATCGTGCATCATTGATAAAGGAGATACATGCAATCAATGAAGAGCTACTCAAATTTGAACCTAATGATCTCATTACATCAATGAAAAAGGAGATCCAGGAAAGGGTCAATGCACATGAAGAAAAAATCAAGGTGCGCAAGGCGTGGAAGTTTGCGCGCGATAAAGATGACTATGAACATGGTAAAATCTACACCTTCGCGCGCAAATTTGATAATGCAAACCATTTGAAAATCAATCAAAAAAGAGCACCAGTCCAAAAAAGTGCAGGGGCAACCACATTTGAAAGAGATCCATGCGAAACCCTGAATGGACGAGCACCCAGTACCAGTGACTCTAATTCAAATCTGAGCAGTAATTGCAGCACATATTCAAATGACAACTTAACAGTAGGAGACGAAGACGAAGAGCCATCAATGGTTCTGGATTTGGACGAAGAAGTTGATTTTTTAGTCAACGCACGATTGCAAACTCTGCGCCCACGGAAGCAACAACAAAAACAGCAGAAAAAAGGGCCAGATTCAACCGTCGCAGAAAAGAACGACGCCGAAAAAACAAGCACAAAAAACAACAACAAAAAGAAAAAATTCTGGCGCAAGAACAAGAAGTAAATGAAAAAATAATAATCAATCTTTCATCTACAACGCTAACAACAGCAGAAAAACAGTTGCTCAGTCTTGGCCTTACCTACTGTCCACTCACAGACTTCAATTACACAGCTACGAGAATAGATGTGTTCCGCTACATCCGGAAACTAAAGCTGTGTAAATTCTTCAAAATTAAACAAAGCTCTAAAATCACGGAATCAAACTCAGTAGAACCTACTACTACAACTCTCCAAGCTCGCGACATCAGAGGCTTACTCACTTTATGTCAGCTGGGTGAAGGCGCTAATGACATGAATGGTGATTTGTCAACGCAAGAGGAGTTAAGAAATGCTGAAATCCAGCAAATTGGAGCATGATCTAGTCCTTTTAAACCATCATCTAGTTTCATGCCCATCATCCCAAAAGATGCAATAGACTCATTTCATGATGTTGTGACTTCAGATCTCAAGAAATAATATCACCAGGTGAAACATCGAGGAAGAATCAAGCAAGATCAAGAAAAACAATATTGGGCTTTGGTATATAAACTGAAAAACGATCCTCATAATGTGGTGTGCAGTTCTGATAAGGGAGGCAATATCGTGATTTGGCCTCAAGAACAATATATTGCGGAGGCCACCAAACAATTATCAGATACTGCATGTTACATAAAAACTTGTGTAAAGCAATATGACTTAGCCAGGGAGAAATTAAGGAAATTCCTCCTTCAATATCAGAGGGAGGGTTTGATTTCCATTCAGGAATTCAAATTTCTTCATGTTGAACTACCGGTCATGGCACGCTTTTACCTTATACCCAAAGTCCATAAAGAAATAACTCCAATACCAGGACGGCCCATTATATCGGCCATCAGCAGTATGGGGGAACATCTTGCTCAATACATCGATTACTTCCTGCCACCCCTGGTCACCAACTTGCCCACGTATATCAAGGACACTGGACATTTCTTGGATCAAATAAAAAATACCGCTTGGACAGAAGACTCTCTTTTGATAACGCTCAACATCAAGGCTCTATATACGAGCATAGAACATCAGATTGGACTCAGGGCTCTTGAACATTTCCTGAGTACCAGACCAGCAGACTGTTATAACCACAGTAAAATACTGTTTGCATTAGTATCATGGAGCCTAAATCATAACTTCTTCATGTTTGGGAGAGACATTTATCTACAAAAGAGGGGAGTGGCGATGGGGGCCTGCTTTTCCCCTAGCTACGCGTGCTTGCACGTGGGCTATTGGGAGAAGCAGGTCCTCATGGGTACGCATCATGACATCTTTTCAGAAAATGTGCAAATGTGAGTAAGATTTATTGACGATGTGTTTTTAATTTGGAGAGGTGATGAATTGAGTGCACTTGCTTTTATTGAAAAACTGAACGCTAATGAGTATAACTTAAAGTTTACTCATCACATCAATAGTAAATCGGTTGATTTCTTAGACGTTAAGGTATATCATAAATCAGGCAGTCTGGCAACCACCCTCCATAGAAAGGCTACTGCGGGTAATTCCACTCTGCACGCTAGTAGTGCTCACCCGCACCACACAATTGAGAATATCCCCTATGGGGAACTGCTCCGAGTTAAAAGGATTTGTAGCAGAGAAGAGGAATTGGAAAAATGTACGATGGAAGCCCTTTGTAGGTTCAAAACAAGAGGGTACCATGTTGATACTCTTAAAAGAGCAGTTAACAAAATGAAACAAAAGTCTAGAGACTGCCTTCTCCAGCAGACAATAGTTATTTCAACAAACAGTGAAGACCCTGAAAATTCAGCTTTGAGATTTATAACGCCATACAGTTGCCAAAATAGAAAAATAAGATCGATTCTCACGAAGAGTTGGCCAATTCTTCAAACTGATAGTGTCATCTCAGCTGAACTCCCTGACAATCCTAAGATCACTTTCAGGAGAGGACCTTCTTTACGCAACCATGTCACCAATCCATTCCCTGAATTACTCAAACAAAAAACCTGGTTCCCGCAACATCGAGGTTTTCTTAAATGCTCGAGTTGCCGAGCTTGCAAATTTGGTGTTAACACCAGCAGCTACATGACCCCATTCAGTCCAGGGCTATTACAGATTAAGGGCAATTACAGTTGCAGGACAGAGTATGCTGTTTATGTCCTGGCGTGTACTTGCGGCCTGAGATACGTTGGGAGTACACGGCTTGCGGTGCACGGCAAGATATTACAGCACCTCTGAGCAATTGTCAATAATGACAACTCTTATCCAGTGGCAAGACACTTCAAAAGTGTGCATAACAACAATTTGGAGTGTCTCAGCTACTTTGTGTTGACATCTGTACCCCAACCACGCAGGGGAGGGGATAGAGATAAAATGCTCCGTCAAATCGAGTCTAAAACGATATTAGAACTCGATACTAAGGTACCTAATGGTCTTAACACCACAGAAGACCTGTATCATTTTCTTTAAGATTGTCTTATCTAACATATATGATTACACTCTGTAACCTATTCTGACCCAATGTTTAGTTTCATTAGTTTTGAGTAAAATCCGCTTGATTGACAATATATTAGTTTTCCTCGCCATATAAAGGTTTTTTCCTTTGCTGTTCAATTGTTTATATCTTTTGTCTTTCACCCTGATTATTATTTTTTCATTTTTGGACTTAAAAGTGAATATAGATAGTAAGTTTCTCATTGGACTATATCAAAAATATATATATAAAAAACTTTTCTTTTTTTTTGATTTCACTTATTAGATGTTGGGTACACATATAGAAACTCGGAGACTAATTACCAGACGTAGGCTATGTTTTTGAGATTGGAGGGGTTGCCATCATGTTCAGATGTCCCCTCAGCATCATCACCAATTGGGGTTGCCATCAATATGAGATGTCCCCACAATATTGTAAATATTATATATGGTTTTTAATATATATACAGTATTTATTGGCATCTTTTGCACATGATATATCGTCTATAATGTTTAGGGGTTCATAGATCAATAGGACAATTGTTTAGAATAATACTCCTTTGTGATATACCAAGTGTGTTTTTTTTTAACATTATTTGTTTACATATATTATTCCTGTTGATTTTTATGGAATTTAGTATGTATTAACTATGTAAGCTGCCATTTGATAACATTTTAAATGTACATTACTGTATTTTACCATATTTTAAGCATTTATGCAGAAACAATCTTGTCATTACACATGAATTTATTCAGTCAATAATTGGTATTTGGGAGACATACTTTGTGTAAATTGATTCAAACCCATCCATACTCATAGTTATGCCAGTCGTACGTAGTAGTATTTTCTCCATATCTATTATTATCACATGGTGTGCACTAGCACTTTAAAAGTTCAGGCATGATGGGTTAACATTTGACTGTGAACAAGGTCACCCGCCCGAAACGCGTCAGTTTTTGCTTCTGCTCAGTTTTGCTCATTACATTTTCAACTGCCTCATATCGGAGTCGTTGAGTCGTCTGTTTGTCCTGGGGACCTGGGGCTACAGTCTGGCTTTTGTCTCGAGTATATATATATTGCACTTTGCACTTTAAAATGGTGGCCAGGCCCCATGACTGCGTCAGGTGATCAAGGCTTTTGGTAGCTGAAACGCGTCATGGCAGACTAGTGTTGGGCGCAATAAAACTTTAAACACCACGATTTGGGTCTTGTCTTAACCTCGATTTGGCTGCTTGCTGTACTGCTGAGTAACTGAGGATGATTCATACCGTATATATATATATATATATATATATATATATATATATATATATATATATATATATATATATATATATATATATATATATATATATATATATATATATAACCTACTGGCGGTCGCCAGTAGGTATATATAGTTAGGACCTAGTTACCATAGGAAATCCCCAACATTCTATTGGGAATAACTTTGGCGCCGATAGAGGAATCTGCGTGTAGATTTCCTTAAAATGCTTCGCTCTGCTCCACTCCTTTCATGAAAGTTTCGCAGGGATTTGTCAAGCGGGGGCCAAGAAAAAAGAGGGGTCCCAAAACGTGTTTTCCCCATGTTAATTTCCATAGGGACCTTTAGACACAGCTACAGCCCGAACGGCTGAATGGAATTACACCAAACTTGGCAAAATGGTAGGGCCTGGTATGCAGATGTGCCTTTGCTATGTTTGGTGAAAATCCTTAAAGTAGTTCTTGAGAAAATGTAATTTGAAATTATTCGAACAGCATTTTCTGTGGGACCTTTAGACACGGCTACAGCCCGAACGGCTGAACGGAATTACACCAAACCTGGCAAAATGGTAGGTACAGGTATGCAGTAGTGCCTTTTCTATATTTGGTAAAAATCCCTCGGTAGTTGTTGAGAAAATTGAATTTGAGCAAATTATATATCTATATGCGCTCAACATTCTATTGTGAATTACTTTGGAGCCGATTGAGGAATCTGTGTGTAATTTTCCAGAATTTTGGCCAGCTCCGCTCCGCTCCTTCCCTAAAAGTTTCGGTGGGATTCGTCAAGTGGGGGCCGAAAGGGGGGTCCCAAAACGTGTTCTCCCCATGGTAATTTCCATAGGGACCTTTAGACACGGCTACAGCCCGAACGGCTGAATGGAATTACACCAACTTGGCAAAATGGTAGGGCCTGGTATGCAGATGTGCCTTTACTATATTTGGTGAAAATCCCTCCAGTACTTGTTGAGAAAATTGAATTTGAGCAAATTATATTTCTATATGCGCTCACCGTATGCGCACCGTACGAGTACGGTACGCGTACCGTACGCGAACGTGTGCAAACCCTTACGTGTGCGACCGAGTTTCTGATTGGCTGGCAGTCGACTGTCAACATTCCAAACTGTCCAAAGCAGGAAGTGTTGGCCATCATCTTGTTTTTCAGGAGAACTGAGGCACAAGAGAGCCCAAAACAAGAGTGGAAAACACGAAAAGGGGGCAGGGTAGAGACCCCCCAACCCTCTAGCCCTTCTCAGGGGGTCCCAAAAGGACCCCCAAGGGCAAAAAAAAAAGAATTCGAAAAAAATCACGGGGTACGCGCACCGTGCGCGTACCCTGCGCTTTAAAAAAATAATATTTTTTTTTTGCACTTGGTGGTCCTTCTGGGACACCCTGAGAAGGGCTAGGGGGTCAGGGGGTCTCAACCCTGCCCCCTTTTCACATTTTCCACTCTTGTTTTGTGCTCTCTTGTGCCTCGCTTCTCCTGAGAAACAAGATGGCTGCTCAGGTGGTCCCAGAAGGATAATAACACATATAAACGTTATCCGCTAATAGAATTAGCATTTACAAAACCTTTGAAATGTATTGAAAAAAATATAGGTTTCACGCCTGATATAGTTAGGAATTAGCATTTATAAAAACCTTGCAAATTCACTGAAAAAAACATAGGTTTCAAGCCTTATATAGTTAGGAATTACCATTTAAAAAACCTTGCAAATTCACTTAAAAAAACCATAGGTTTCAGGCCTTATATAGTTAGGAATTAGCATTTAAAAAACCTTGCTAATTCACTTAAAAAACCATAGGTTTCAGGCCTTATATAGTTAGGAATTAGCATTTTAAAAACCATTGAAATTGCTCCTATATAGTTAGTTGTACTAACTATATTTCGCGCACCCGCAATCCACTGCTGATGATGTCACATATTACATCATTCATGACATGGTCAGTGACATCACTGATGACATCACTGATGACATCTCAAATGACATCACTGATGACATCACGGATGACATCTCATTTGACATCACTGATCACATCACTGATGACATCATCCAGTGACTGTGTGTTTCTGTAAAGTTTAAATATGTTTTACATATTGAAGAATGAGTGGATGTATAAGTGTCTGGATGAAGGATTTAGTAGGTGCGTGACTGACTGTATGAGTGAGTGATTAAATGTGTCTTACTAAATGCATGGGTTAGTGACTAAACTGTCTGAATGTGTGCATCAGTATGTCTGTTGTTGTGTAAGCTGCTGCATGTGATGATCAGTAGCTATATGAGTGGCTATATGGGATGAGTGTCACATGTGCTGACAGTCAAGCAGCAGAGAGAGGTGCTTTGGCAAAAAAAATTATGTAATACTTCTTGATGGGTGAGTGGTGATATAATTGACTGGAGGGTAAGCAGAGTATGAATGGTAGGCAAATATAACAGGCTGTTAGCATAGCAGAGTAAATGTACCACCTTATAGATTTCCAACCATGTGTACAATAGTTATCTTGCATGCGCTTATCGTAAAGGACTGCATATAGTTCTTTCACACATGATAATTTACCTGCAGTTTATCAAAGCTGATCAACCTTTCCTCCTTGTAAGGTCAGCATTCATTTATATTGGAATTTGCCATCCAGCTGACTTGAGGCTAAGTATTGTTTTGCAGCGTAAATGACTGAAGATGATATATCTACATATCCTCCCTATCCTGAGCAAGACGTACAAAATACACTTAAAGCTGAAACATTGATAATGGTTTGCGGGAGATGTTTTGTTTCTTGATTCTGCCTATCTATGCAACATTTTGCATTCGGCTAATGCAATAGTCTGTTCCAACTTTTTTCATCCTCTCTTAACTATGATCTCTTAAAACTCATCTTGCTGATTGTGTTGCTGGTACTGATTAATGTACATAAACCTAATAAGTAGTCTTTGTACGTTACATGGTTAACAGTGGTCAACAGTGGAAAATATTGTGAATTATAAGACACAATTCTAGCATATAACGGCTTACTATAAAAATGAGATGTTCTATAATGCTTTCACCACACAGTCTGCCCCATAAAGTTAACATATCATAGTATATAATTTAAAATATAAAGATTGTCCATTGAGTCCGTAAGTGCTATACTAATGTATCTTTTAACATGATTAATTAGAATTAGAACTTGAGGCTAGTCTTAGCGTTCCAGTTTGTAAATTGCCCTTATCCAGCTTAGAGTATATTAGAATTGCCTAAATGACAAAAATAAAAAATGGTGTTACCATTGGTAAGTACATAGATATGAAATGGTTGACTCATTTGTCTTTTAGCGTAGATAACATTTTCCAATATATTTTGTATTTCTTTTCATTTTCTTGCAGGATGAAAATGTATAACCTTACATATAATTTTTGTGTTTTAGTTATTATTATGTGCATGCATTCTGTACTCATTGGCGGGGAAGAACAGGCCACCCTTCTTACAAAAGCCCAAGAAATGGGACTTACAGATGGAAGATATGTCTTTGTGCCATACGACACTTTGCTTTACAGTCTTCCTTACAAAAACCATTCGTTCTACGTTCTTGATAACAACAGCAAACTACTGGAGGCATACGACGCCGTGCTGACAATCACAGTGGAATCAGAAGGGAACTCTTTCTATGAGGAATTTGCTGAAGCCAAAGAGTCCGGAGCTATAAAAACCCATTTGGAACCTTATCAAGTGAGTACCAGAATATTCTCGGAAGTTTCACAAAAAATGAGTCTTAAGAAAAATGTATCAATTTAGGCACCAGGGTGAAAACAATGTAACTTAAACTTAGAGGCATTGTGTTGCAAATTAAATGTAAAAAATATTGGCAGTACTACAATAAATGGTCATTTGCAGGCCACAAATATGATTTCTTTGTTGAGTTGAATTGAAATTCGTAGACTGACTAGGGGCCAGATGCACTGATTTGTATGTCTGAAAAATCTCCCATTCTTTGTTGGATTCTTTAGAAATTCTTTTTCAGATATACTAATCACATTTTAGAAGTCGGAAAGGTTTTCATGACTCCTAAAATTGAATTGTGAATGGATACCTATTCAGTATCTCAAAGGGGCATGTTGTAGACATTCCTTCTAAATACTGAATCGGTATGCTATATAGAAATGGTTTGCAAGCGAATTCAGGTAGCAAAACATTGAAAATTACAGCAGTGTCAAAGGAAATGATCTCCCAGTGTTAAGCGGAATGGGGTCCCCTGGGGATGCCTTGCCCTTTGTCAAATAAAAAAGTTAATTGGAGAATAAGCAGTGGTCAATGGGACCACTGCCAACTCTCAAACGAAGAAAAACATTAAAAAACTTTTTTTAACGCAACCCTGTTTCCTTTATGGAAAATGGGCTGTATTTAAAAAATATGGGGCTAATTATGATTGCGGATTTCCCGCATCCTCCGGGCCGGCGGAAGCCACCACCGGCCCGGAGGATGTGGGAAAACCGCTGCGGAGCCTCCACAGACCCACCGCCAAATTAGGATGGCTGGTGGGTCTGATATTCTGTCTGCAGCTTTTCCGCCGCAGTCGCCTTCCGACCGCGGCGGAAAAGCACTAACATGTCTGACGGTGTCTATCAGACACCGCCAGGCATATTAGGATGTCTGCATTTCTATGCTTTTCCAAGGCGGCTTTTCCGCCGTGGAAAAGCCTACAGACCTTCACTTCGGGGGCCCGTTGCGGACCCCCTGGGTGAAGGGGTGGTGGGGGGTGCACATGGGGGGTACCTATGGTTCCCCCCTGCATTTGCGTGCACAAAGCATCAGGCACCGCGCGGTGCCTGCCGCTTTGTGCACACAAATGCTGTGCAAGCATTTTTAACATTGCGGCGGGTGCAGCTTGAAGCTGCACCCGCCGCAATGTTAAAGATAGAGGATGTGACCGCCACCCTGGTGGTCACATCCTAATCTGCACAGAGGGAACGCCGCAGCCCATGCGGACGTTCCCTCCTACTCTTGGGTGGCGGACGGACTCAAGTCCATCCGCGATCCTAATGACCCCCTATGTTTGGTTTATTTAAAAGAGACAAAGTCATGGTGGTCTGCCGACCCAAGCAGTGAAAAAACCCTCTGATGGCCTCCAATCACAGTGAGTTGCAATTTGCGGCCTGCCTTATTAATATTTAATGAGGTAAGTCGGATTACAACCAGTACAATTTGGAATTTTATGAACTGACCTATTAATGCATAGGTTGGTTCATAAAATTCTCTACTAGTCGCAAAAATACTGGGCGTAATTCGCGACTATTTTTTCGCAATCAATTACTCATGTATCTAGCCCTATATGATTATCATTTTTTGAGCTTTTAGGTAGAGTTGCAAAAACATTTCATGATCGTTATGGTAATGCTAATCCTTTCTCAGATCTGTTTTCACAAACCCTTGATATTATTTCACAGAAATATTGTTTTCCCTAAATTTAGTAACAGTGAGGTTAAAAACAAATTTCAGCAGATTCTTCAGAATTTAATAATCAAACAGTTACTACAAAAGCTTACTATCATCAACTTTCAAACTTTATATAAATCCACACTTTTTGATCGCACAAGAACTTCCCTGGCCAAAAGACTTGTTAAAAATCCTGTTTTACATTTGGTTTATTGAAGAACATTTTCAAGTCAAATAAATTCTTTGGAGAAGTGACTAATTAGCTGAGCACATTCAAGAGCTTTTAGTACCCCAAGGGAACTCTTTCTCTTGATATTAGGCATGTGCTCCCAGTTTCTAATATATTGTTTTCTTTCTGCTTTGGAGAGTTTTCAGTTAATTTCAAGCTCCAAATAGGGCCTTCTGTTTTATGCATAAACTATTCTGATGAAAAATGTTCAAATTGTCCTATTTTTCTACAATGCTCCTGGTTGAATATTTATGGTCTGATACATTGCCCTTACAGTCTCAGCCTGATTCATCATATTGCCGTTTTGCGAGTTTGAAATAGCGATTCATAAGGAATCGCTATTCCAGACTCGCAAAACGGGATTCATGTAGGAATCGCAAAAACAAATGCGATTCCTACATATTCCCTATTTGCGATTAGCAAATTGCTAATCGCAAATAAGGAATAACTCCCCATTCATTCCTATGGGCCAAAAGACCCTTAGGAATGAATGAGGAGTATTCCTTATTTGCGATTAGCAATTAGCTAATCGCAAATAAGATAGCGATTTAAAGGGTGCCAGGGGTGTCCAAAGGACACCCTGTAGCACCCCTTAAAAGTAAATACGAACAGTTGTTGCGCACACACATGTCCAAAGGACATGTGTGTGTGCAACATGCAACTTAGAAAAATGCTTTTAAAAGCATTTTTCTACGTTTTCGCTATTTACCACGAGGTTTGACCTTGCGGTAAATAGCGGGCCGAAATAGCGAATTCGCAATTTTTAAATGGATGATGAATTGCATTTAAGGAATCTCAAATAGAGATTCCTTAAATGTAATTCCTCGCAAATTTGCGAATTCGCTATTACCGATTTTTGCATTTGGGATGATGAATCCCAAATGCAAAAATCGCACTCGCAAAGGGCCGGATTCTCAGAATCTGGCCCTTTGCGAGCGCAATTATTCTTGATGAATCAGGCTGAGAATTTGTAAAATCTAGAGAGGTATTACAGACCATGATGTATCCACTCTAAGAGCATCTTCGCTTACACCTTTATTATTGCAATTTCATGTTGCATGAACCTGTCCCACCTGAGCCAGCAGAGTACTATCTATAGGAGCGTGTGTGTGAACAGGTAAAAACGTGACGGCACATATCAGATAAACAGCAAACAGAAAGACATAATGGCATAATACAAATATTTCCTATCAGCATTTTGTATTGTCACCTTACTCTTTAGTACTTTCAGGAACGTCTATGGGCCAGTCACAGCTGGAAGTCGTAGGTGAAGAGTTGGAAAATACGCCATGCATCTACAGGCAGACAATTGTGCGTTATAAATACTAAAATAAATACGAATGCAGAAATTCAAAATAAAAAAAGAAGGACATGTCAGGAACACTTAAATACTGAAGTGCATATTAGTATGCACATGGGTCATTCCTTAATGTCAGTTGATGGGGTTGGGCAGTCTGCTTGGCAGCTGAAGGCCATACTATTTTGAAATAGAATGTAACTTAGGTATTTGCCATCAATGTATTTGCTCTAGCACTTGGGGCATTTTTTAAGTCTGATTTTTACTTGTTTTACTGAACTTTGCTTGATCAATTGTTGGGGAATTAGACATAAATGGACACTTTGCTCTCCAGTCCACAGCGGTGAGGAGAGAGCTTTTGCTTTTCAGCAGACATTTTCTTATTAGGACATTTTCAGATGCCATTTTAGATGACACAGGGTCTTGTGACTGGAGGATGCAATTAAGCACACCCTTCATCATTAAGGGGGTGTGTAGATGGGTGAAGCAGGTGCACTGCTGGCAGCCAAAGGCAAGCCTGTCTGTGCCTGTCCATTCCGCAGCCAGCAACAGCCATGCTGTTTTACTTAACATGTACTCCCCCCTCAAGAATTACATACACTGCCTAAGAACAAACCTGTGGAATTTGAAAACACGGGTACATTCACTTATCTTGTGCCTGAAAATGGCATTTAGCTGCTTTTATCTGTTTGAGAAGAATTTTTTATCAGACTAATAACAGTAGCTTTTCCTATTATTATTAATGTTGACCATATTCTAGGACAAGCCTGAATTTGAGCTCCTTGTACGCATATAGAAGAACTTTCTCTCCCAGAGCAATACATGGTGGTTCTTTCTGCGCACCAGTCTCAAATTTCACCAGCCGCCACTGATTTACATCTCAGTTTGCACATCTTGTATCTTTTTTGCGCTACATTCAGTGGCTGGGCTGTTGCAATTGATCTGGCTCCTGTGAATTTCTTTAGTTTTTCCTAGATATCTGTTTCTGTCAGATTGTTAATTTAAAAAAATCATCTACCTTTCTTACTAATGGATTGCCATCTAGCAGCAAGCTCTAAAGTGGGTGGGAATGGCTATCGAATTTTGCTATCACAGTTCTTCAAGTATTTCTGGGAACTTTTGCAACATCATCTTAGGTACTAATTTGACTCTAATCAGGAAGTAATTTAGGAATAGAGAATACATTGTCGCTGTCAAAATCTTCCATCACTGTTGCTTGGACAAGGCAGCTCTGAAACACTTTGGAGCCTATTCAATATATGTTTAGTATTACTACAATAGTACTACAATAGTACTACTCACGTACTACAAAATGCTATTCACACATCTAATTGAGGAGGTCTGCGCCTCCGCCTCTCCTATATTTTCTGTGCAGAGATCTCGGCACTGAATGCAATGCTCGCCCTACATGCACACCTACTTTTTAGTAGTAAATGTGGAAGGGTCTGGGGAGGGGTTGGAAAATAGGGAACACCTACTACTAAATAGGAGAGGTTTAGAGAGGAACAAGGAGGGAGTTAGCAGGGCCGTGCACCCACCTACACATTATTAAAGCCCCTTTCTATTTAGAAACTGCACCAGAATTGTTTTAAACGTTATTACCAATGTTATATATTTCCCTACTTTACCACAGGGAGATCTCTGCCCCGATTGTGGAGGTTTTCTCCAAGTGTGCGGAACATAACATATTGTTGTAAAGTTATGACTAGGTTTTATTCAACATTTTCAGGCAAATGTAGGTCTATACTTTTGGGTAACTTTATATTTCGAAAGGGTGAAGAGCGGTAAAGTACAGGAAAATTTATAAAACATATATTAAAGTTAAACACAATTACAACTATTTTCTATCTTAAATATTAACTTAATTAAATATTATATAAATGTATTTTAAATCTAGAAACAATTTCCAAGCTAAAGCACTATTAACTACTTGTTTAAGTTAAATGTGTAAGCAATTTAAATATATTAACTTAAAATAGAATAGTTTTTTAAGATTTATTAATATAAATTCCTACCAAAAGTAAAGTAAAGTTACAACAAACACTAAACATATATATTTAGATTTAGTCAAGTCTAAACTTATCTTTATGAATAACCCCCTTTATATGCACCTGTCCAGCCCTATTGGTGCTCAGGAAGAAATATTTAAGGCTCCTGCTTTTTATGAATGGTGTAGTTATAGCTGGAGAAGTATTCAGAGTCAGCAAATAATTCTGTGTTTTTTTCTCTGTGCTGAAATCTTTAGATGCATCTCCAATTTTATGAGCAACTACGGTAGAGCTCATGAAGATTTGGCCATGATTTGTTTAAGATATCTGTTTAGGAGTTTTTGTACTGAATTAGGAATTGTTTTAAATTTAAAATTATTCTTTACCCAAATCATGAATGAATGAAATGTTCTTTTCATTATGTTTGTGTATGTGTTTTCACTTTATGTAGTTTAATGCGCATTTATAATGTGTATTTCTTACTCATATGAATGCAAACCTTATCCCTATGACACATTCTGTTAAAAGCATCAATTGGCATTTGAAAGCTGCAAATTTCAAGCGTGGGGCCAGGTTGTTTCGCTCTTTCTGGCCCAGAACTCTAATTAGCTCAGTAGAACTTCGGTGCATATATATTTATAGGTAGCATTCAAAAAATCATTTCATCAATTACATTAGCCAAATGAATTCACCAAGCAATTAATGGTTATATGCGCTCTGTAAACCAGAAATGTCCTAAGTATCATGGAGACAATTAGAGATAAACAGATGCTCTGACAAAAGGAAAATCCTGTCAGGAACCATGGGCACGATTTAGACTTTGGTGGCAGGTAGTCCGTATGTCGGGGTGGTGGATGACATTATGTCCACCACCCTAACGGACTATGATGTGACAATTAAAAAATAAATGTTTTAAAATGAGTTTTAGTGCGAGATTACCATGGCAATATTTTATAGCTTGAGCACCTTATTTCCTTTTTATATTACAACATACATTTGCAGTACTCGTGTTATGACAATGTCATTTCTCAACTTACGGTATGAAGCATGTATCAAGGTCTGGACTACGGAACTACGGAAACACCCTCTACACCGGAACCACAGCCAAACTGCAGAAAAGACTCCAACGCATCCAGAACGCCTCCGCACGACTCATCCTGGACATCCCCTGACACAGCCACATCTCCGGACACCTGAGAGACCTGCACTGGCTCCCCGTCAGCAAGAGAATCACGTTCCGACTCCTCACCCACGCACACAAGGCCCTCCACGACCTGGGCCCCCGGTACCTCAACAACCGCCTGACCTTCTACACTCCCACCCGCCAGCTTCGATCGACCAGCCACGCCCTCGCCGCCGTTCCACGCATTCGAAGAGCCACCATGGGAGGAAGATCCTTCTCCTACCTGGCAGCCAAGACTTGGAACTCCCTCCCCATCCACCTCCGTCTGACCCAAGATCACCTCTCCTTCAGGAAGTAACTCAAGACCTGGCTGTTCGAGCAGTAGCGGACCCCTCTCCCCTAAGCGCCTTGAGACCCTCCAGGTGAGTAGCGCGCTATACAAATTTCTTGATTGATTGATTGAAGGTTACACATCTCTATTTTCTTGTTTACAACAAACTGTGTTTATAATTTCCCCTTAAGCATGGAAAAACAACTACGTAACATAAACATGAAGGCAGGTAGATTAGTCGGCGGTTAATTTAGAATATTTTAGTACATCACTTGGTAGCATATGGAGTTGCGGTGCAGCAGTTTGACCAAGGAAAATGTGTCATTCTGTATATCAGGTATATTTCATGCTGGGTGACTGAGGGTGTGTTGGGCCTTCCTTAATTGCACGGTTGTTTTATGGATACTGATGTGCTAGGGGCTCCCCCCTAGGGTCTGACAAATTTAGATCACTGTCAGCCTAATGGTTATTTCTACATCTTCAGAGGAAGCAACATCAAGGTGTTTCCTCTAAAGGGTCAAAATGTTTGCTGGATGTTCATTGTCGAATATGACGGCCGTGCACCAAACTGTGACCATCCACCAAACTTTAAAAACAAAACAAATAGCTAATTATCACCCAGGTAGTGGGAGCGACTTTTTTTCTGTCAGTGACGTACATTTTTCAGCAGCAGAGCCAGTGGAGGCACTGGAGTTGGAAATCTGATGGTTTACCTGGCTCAGAGTTGATGGGGGGCTAAGGGTTTGGCAGCCAAGGTGCTCCATCATGTTTGTGACAGTATATCCTGTCTACCAAACTCTATATCTAGCTGTAAATATCATGGACAAATAGCTGGATCTTGAAAGCACTTGAAAAGGTAGGTTACTTTACTTTATGAAGTGAAGACACCTGCTAAAGGACACAGATTGTTGAGGATGACTCTTGCTTCACTACTGCTTACTGCAAAATGAATGATTCCCTGGCAAATTTTGGTTTACCGGGTACCTCATGCTTGGTAGCAGAGAGTTTTTGTGCTCAAATTCGAATGCTGAAATGTAAACATTTTGTTCATTGAATGACAAGGTTCCAAAGGATGGGTGAATGTGTTGATTGCATTGAAGAGGTGGTCAAACAGACACTGCTTCACGTAACATGGGAGATAGCTATTGGCCATTATATCAGTCACACAAATTTCATATGCTTACCTGGACATACCATATTTTCGATTTGCTATGCATTCTGAAGAACACACAGCATTTTCTATTTTAGAGTCTGGCCTTCAAGTTCCTTATACGTGTTCATTCAAAAACTGTGACATGTTTGTTGTGGTCAAGAAATGCATAACAGGAATAACACACTAAATAGGTGTCCCTTTCATCACCAGAGACATTGCTGTAAAGCTGAAGAAGAATATATATATAGTACCGAGAAAATAAAAAAAGTGAAAGTAAAAACAAGTGTCTTGTATACCACTTTTTTGACAGAGATCCATTTTGCACAATCTTATCAAAATGGTAATTCATGTTTTAAATATTCATATTTCAATTTTAATGTTAGATTTTGAGTAATAAACTTTCAAAATTGAATTTTAAGAGTTCTACCAGGACAGAATATTGAAAGAGCATAGCAGAAAAAAGTAATGGAAAAGAAGAATATTTCTTAACTGAACTAGCAGATTCCAGGCTCCAGTCCATAGCTGGTAACTATTTTGCACTGAGCAGTAACAAAGCAACAGTGATTTATTTTGTACGTGTGAAGGTCACAGTGAAATATCAATCACAATCTATTTCAGTTCGGAAAATGACATATAGTAAAGTCTTACTTTATACGACATAAAAGACCCCAATAAAAGAGATTTAAGCATTGCAAATTGGCAGTTGGGAAAAGGAGCATACTGGCACTGCGCCAATTTGAATGCACATATAAAATATTTTAGCCAAATGTAATCCACCACAGGATTAGGCCCATACGCTATGGTATTAAATTAAAAAAAATGTTTTCTATGTTGTAGCCCTCAGAATGAGTAAATTGGCTATGTCACTTAAGGATGGAAACAATGTGTCTTTTCATGGAAACTACTTTTTGGCCTGGCATGACAGTGGAGTTTTCTGCAGGACGTTTTGTTTCCAATTCTTTAAAATATTTATTCACTGGGCTTTGATTCCATCTGAGGATTAAAACCCTCTCGCCTCATGCCATTGGCTATTTAGTGTATCCTTCAGCCTTCCAAGAAGTGCTTCTGTTGGATTCACGCTGGACTATTTTATATAGGTAAATCATACTCAGTCATCACTGTCACAATCAGTTCTTTATCTTCTTTGTGTATTCTGTATAGTAAGCATTCCTTTTTTTATTCCATCTCCCCAGTTTTGCAAAGTCAGTTTATCTAAAGTTAATGGACTAAACAGCATTAGTGAATGAAACACATTTAAACAGCAATTGTGAATGCCTGTGTTTATAAATGTTGGTACAGACACTGCACACCTGCTGGCTTTGCCTATGTTTGTGGTTTTGCAAATACCCTTCATTTCATAACTAAATAATCCCCAGCACATCATCTGTTGTTTATTTCAATCAGTCACAAAAACTTTACTCGGCCACTTACGGCCATAAAAGTACAGATGATAAAAACATTCCATAATTAGGTATAGCAGCAATACATAGTTCAAATCACGTTCGGGGATAATACAGTTACTGTTGTTTATTTAATGCATTTGAATTGAGGTGTTTCAACTTTTTCCTGAAAGAGAAAAGTGTGTCAGAAATGTTGCTGGCAGAGACAAAGAGAAAGGTGAATGGGACTTGTCTTGCTTCATTGTGTAATCTATAAAACCAACAATACCACAGAGGGCACCACATGTTGAACTGAGCAATCAATGGAATTGAATAAAAAGGTCGAGACCCCTTTACAAGTAGTTGACAGAAAAAAAAACAAAAGCTGGCCTAAAACTGTACTGAACAATAACAGCGCTACAATTCTTCACCTCCTGCATAAATCGAGTGCTTTCGAAAGACATTCATTATTATGTCACACTGTTGGTCTTCTGCCTTCCTGGGAGCTCCAGCTGCTCTTTCCTTTCGGATCAGCAAGAGGTCGTTAACTAGGGCATGTTGTCACCTCCCTGTGTCTGTGTTGTTTCACTGATGTAGTTTGGAGAAAATAGGGTAAAAACATCTTCACCAATTTGTGGGTCAAAATTAATTGGAGGAAGCTTTGTTCCTATCTCCCTGAGCTAATCTTCTTCTTATGTTTTTTTCTTGTGCATCCATCTCCTTGATGCTTCCTGCTACCATTTCTTTGCAGGGGCGTAACACAGGCCCCCGCAGCCCACGCGGTGCGGTGGGCTGTTAGACGGGGACCTGGAGGGTCGGCCGAGGACAAGGGGAGAGGCCTCCGGTGAGGGCCGTCTCCAGCGATCGTACAGACAAGTAACTTCCCCCCCCCCCCACAGATGGACACCACACAGAGATAAGTTTAAGGCTTTTTATATGCAGTTCTCGAAGCAAAGTATCACGGTACAGTGAGATCGGGACACGAGGGTCCTCTCAATTCTAGTCTCTGGAAGGGAAAGGGGGTAGCGGGACAGTCTTGATACCTTTGTGGTATTGAGGTGGTCTGATGGATAGCTCACAATCCTCGAGCTCGGAGTTCTGGAAGGTCGGGCCGTGGCAGCGCCAGCAGGCTCGGAGGGCAAGTCTCACTTGAGGAGGGCCGCGGCAGCGCCAGCAGGTCCCGACGATGATGTAGGTTGCAGAGGGCCGCGGCAGCGCCAGCAGGTCCCGTCGACGATGTAGGTTGCAGAGGGCCGCGGCAGCGCCAGTAGGTCCCGAAGACGATGTAGGTTGCAGAGGGCCGCGGCAGCGCCAGCAGGTCCCGACGATGATGTAGGTTGCAGAGGGCCGCGGCAGCGCCAGCAGGTCCCGTCGACGATGTAGGTTGCAGAGGGCCGCGGCAGCGCCAGTAGGTCCCGAAGACGATGTAGGTTGCAGAATGCCGCGGCAGCGCCAGCAGGCAGGACGATGGTTCACAAGGCAGGGCTGCGGCAGCGCCAGCAGTCCGTCAAGGATGAGTTCTTCTAGGTGTCTCTCGACTCCAGGATACAACTGCCTTCCTGCTCTGGAGCTGCCCCAGTTATAGGTCTGGCCTCCTTTGATGTCCGGACCCTCGCTCTTGGAGGTCGGGAGGTCCGGGATGAGGGAGTCCAGACACACAGCAGGGGGGTGGAGCCAGCGCCCGGGGAGGCTGGGGGCGATCGGCACCTGGCGGGGGAGAGCCATCGACACTCCTCTCTCCCATTGACCTGCCAAGTGGTCCGTTCACCTCCTGGGTGGATGGTGGTGCCGGGATGTCGGGGCCTGGCCAGGCCCAGGGTTGGGGTCGAGCTGAAGCCATGCGGCCTCGTGGTGCAGTGTCCAAGATGGCTGCTGGGCCGGGCAATGGTGCTGGCGGTGGCCCGGGCCAGTGATACAGAGATGTCCGGGAGCAGGCGTCCCATAGGGGACGGGTTGCGGGTTGCTTCTGTGGGTCGTCGGGGTTGTTCTTCTGGTGGCACCGGGAGAGCCGGTGTCCAGGCTCTGTCATGCGGGGAGAGAGCGAGCCCTTCACGAGGCCTGTCCAACATGCGTCCCCCCCAGCTGAAGGCGGGGAGAGTACCCATCCTTTTGGGGACTCTCCTCGTCGAGGCGGAAAAAGCGTGACAGGCCGTCCGCGTTGGCGTGGTCCTGGCCTGGACGATGCTCCACAGTGAAGTCCATCCCCTGCAGGGAGATGGACCATCGCAACAGTTTTGGATTCTCCCCCCGCATTTGCATCAACCATTGAAGGGGTCGATGATCTGTTTGTACCCGGAAGTGGGTACCGAAGAGGTAGGGCCGGAGCTTCTTGAGGGCCCACACCACTGCAAAGGCCTCCCGTTCAATGGTGCTCCAGCGCTGCTCTCGGGCCAGCAGGCGTCCGCTGATGAAGGCCACTGGCTGGTCGACTCCCTCGGTGTTTAGTTGGGAGAGGACTGCCCCAATGCCATGGTCTGAGGCATCCGTCTGGAAGATGAACTCACGGCTGTAGTCGGGGGCCTGGAGCACAGGGGCGGTGCACATGGCGGCCTTCAGTTTCTCGAAGGCCGCTTGACAGTCCGGGGTCCAGTTGACTGTTTTGGGGTGTTTCTTGGATGTGAGTTCCGTGAGGGGCCCCACAATGCTGCCATAGTCCTTCACAAACCGTCTGTAGTATCCGGTGAGCCCCAAGAAGGCTCGGACCTCGGTTTGGGTGACAGGTGGCTGCCAGGACTGGATGGCAGCGATCTTGAGCTGGAGAGGGGCCACCAGACCGCTCCCCACTTGGTGCCCGAGGTAGGTCACGGACCCCTGGCCAATTTGCCACTTGCTGGCCTTGATGGTGAGGCCGGCCTGTTGGAGGGCGTGCAGGACTTCTCGGAGGTGGTGGAGGTGGTCTGTCCAGTGGCGGCTGTACACCGCGATATCGTCCAGGTAGGCGGCACTGAATTCTTCGAGGCCCGCCAGTACCTGGTTCACAAGTCGTTGGAAAGTGGCGGGGGCGTTTTTCATGCCGAATGGCATCACTCTGAAATGGTAGTGACCATCCGGGGTAGAGAAGGCGGATCGTTCTTGGGCTCTGGGGGTGAGGCCGATCTGCCAGTAGCCCGCTGTCAGGTCGAAGATGCTCAGGTAGCGGGCAGCCCCCATGCGGTCAACCAGTTCATCTGCTCGGGGAATGGGGTGAGCGTCGGTTCGGGTGACAGCGTTCAGGCCCCGATAGTCGATGCAGAACGGGAGCTCGGGGGTGGTGCCCGGGGCAGCAGCTTTGGGGACCAGTACGACTGGGCTGGCCCAAGGGCTGTCGGATGGCTCGATGACTCCGAGTGTGAGCATTTTGGAGACTTTGTCTTGGATGCATGCGCGCACCCGATCTGGTACTCGATACGCCCGGTGTCGGATAGGGGGACTGTCCCCAGTGTCCACGTCGTGAAGGCACCAGGGGGTGACCCCGGGGGTGAGGGAGAACAGGTTTGCAAATTGCAGCAGGAGGGCCCGACAGTCTTGGCGTTGCTCCGGGGTCAGGGCATCGGAGAGTCGGACCCCGTCCACCGAGCTATCTTTCTCACGGGTCCTCAGTAGGTCAGGGAGGGGCTCAGAGTCTTCCTCTGCCCCACTATCTGTGGCCAACAGTAGGCTGAGCTCCGAGCGTACGAAGTGTGGTTTGAGTCTGTTGGCGTGAAGGACCCGGAGGGGGTTCCGGGGGGACTCCATGTCGATTAGATAGGTGACAGGGCCCTTGCGCTCGACCACTTTGAAGGGTCCTGTCCATTTGTCCTGCAAGGCACAAGGCTCGATGGGAGACATTACCCATACTTGCTGACCAGGCTCGAACTCGATGGAGGAGGCATGTTGATCGTACCATTTCTTCATGTCCACCTGACTGGCCTCGAGATTGGCTTTGGCGAGTTCCCTGAATCGCCGGGTCTGGTTGCCGAGGGTCAGGAGGTACTTATACACGTCCGGAGGGGTCTTCTGGGAGGCCATTTCCCATTCTTCTTTAACCAGGCTGAGAGGCCCCCGGACAGGGTGTCTGTACAGGAGCTCGAAGGGGCTGAAACCGAGGGATTTCTGGGGGACTTCTCGGTAGGTGAAGAGGAGGCACAGGAGCAGCACGTCCCACTGGCGTCGTAGGGGTTCCTCTAGGCCCATGATCATCCCCTTGAGAGTGCGGTTAAACCGTTCGACCAGTCCGTTTCCTTGCCGGTGATAGGGGGTCGTGAACCGGTACGTAACCCCGCACTGCTGCCAGAGGGATTTCATATATTTGGAGATAAAGTTTGTGCCTCTGTCGCTGACGACTTCCCGGGGGAATCCTACTCGGGAGAAGATCCCCATTAGGGCTCGGCCTACCACTGGTGCTGTTACAGTCCGAAGAGGAATGGCCTCGGGATAGCGGGTGGCGTGGTCCACCAGGACCAGGATGAATCGATGCCCTTGTGCTGTTCGGTGGTCCAGGGGCCCCACAATGTCTATCCCCACCCGTTCGAACGGGGTGGTTACGACGGGGAATGGTTGCAAGGGTGCTTTGATTTTTCAGCCGCTCTTCCCGCTGGCCTGGCAGGTGGGGCAGGCCCGGCAGTGGTTGGAGACGTCATTTCGCATTTTGGGCCAGTAAAAGTGGGTTACCAGGCGGTTATACGTTTTGTCTTGCCCCAAGTGCCCAGCAAGGGGGACATCGTGTGCCAAGTTCAAAAGGAAGTCTCTGAAGCGGAGGGGCACCACCAGCACTCGACTGGCCCCCAAATCGGCAATTCTTTGCTCGCTGTATAGTAGGTCATTGTCCCAATAGATCCAGTGGGCCCCTGCGGTGTCTCCCGCGCTCTGGGCGAGTGCTTGCTGTCGGAGTCCCTCGAGGGAGAGACAGGTCTTCTGCTCCTGACGGAATTGTTCCTGGGTGGGTCCACCCTCTTGACGCCACTGAGCCAGTTCTGGAAGATCTTGGAGCGGAGTGGGCCCTTCTTGGGTTTGCTCTGGGGGATCAGTACTGAGGGCGTCTTCCTCTGGGGTGATCGGGGGAGGAGGTGCTGGCCATTCGGGTTCTTCGGGTCTGGGGATGGCACGGGCGGCCATGGACCGGGTTGTTACGCACGCCCAGTCCGGGAGGCCCAACATCCCCAGGTGCTCTCTTCTCTCAACGGCCGCCCACGGGGAACTCTCGAGGTCGTTTCCCAGGAGGCAGTCCACGGGGGCATCATCGCAGACAGTCACTTTTAGCATACCGGACACTCCTCCCCATTCGAAGGGGACGCAGGCCATCCGACACAGGCTCTCTGAATTGTCGGCTGATCGGACGGGGCAAAGAACGTTTGGCAGGATTTGTTCCGGGGTCACCAGGTGACAGCGGACCGCCGTCACACTGGCCCCGGTGTCGCGCAGGGCTTCGGCCTTGCGCCCATTTATGTTCACCCACTGGCTGTATTTTCTGGTGTTGGCGGGTAGGGGAGCCCGCGGGATCATGTCTCTTTCCCCCAGGCAGGCAAGGGTCATGGCGGCAGGTTCCCACTCGGGTTGCTCCTGCTCGTACTCTTCATATTCTTCGGAGGTTTGTTCCTCTCCTAGCGCAGCGGCAGCGACCTGGCGGGGCACGGGAGTCTGGTTCTTCGGGCAGCTCGGGTCGCTGGCATAGTGTCCAATTCGCTGGCACCGGTGGCAAGTAACGTTGGCTCGGAACCCTGGGCTCATCGGGGGGTTTCCCCGACCGGCCCGGGGCAGGGTGTTGCTGGCGGGAGTTGCCGGGACGGCATCTCTGCCCCGGCCCTGGCCTCCTCCTCCTCCTCGGGGGCGATGGAGACCTTGGTTGTTTCTGTTTTGTTCACTCGGTCCACTCCGGGCCACTCGAGTGCTTTCCCATCTGTCAGCTTCAGCGGCGAGCTGCCGGGGTTCAGTCAATTTACTGTCGAGAAGGTGCTGCCTGAGCTCGACGAAGCAATTGTTGGAGAGGTGCTCCCACACCATGAGGTTAAAGAGTTGCTCGTAGGTGGTTACGTGGCTGCCCTTTATCCACCCCTCGAAGGCTCGGCTGAAATAGTTCACATACTCTACCCAAGTTGTACCCGGGATCCGTTTGCAGTCGCGGAACCTCTGGCGGTACATCTCGGGCGTGAGTCCGTATCGAGTGAGGAGGGCGGCCTTCATGTGGTCATAGGAGGTCATCTGATGGTCCGGGAGCTGTAGCAGGGCATCGCGGCCTTCATTGACGAACCTCCCCCATAGCCCGGCTCCCCAGTCATTTCGATCAATCCGGTGGGAGGTCATAGCGATCTCGAAGGCCTTGAACCACTGCTGTATGTCGTCGTTCCGAAAATATTCTCTGACGACATCCTTGGGGATGTGGACCTTTGGTTCGGTAGTGCTCGGGGTGTGCGGGCGCTCGGGCACCCCTAGATCTTTATTCTGTTTCCGCATTTCTATTTCTGCTAGCTTGCGCTCGTGTTCGTATGCCAGTTTTTTCTCTTCGAGTTCTCTCTGCCTTTGTTTCTCTTCCCACTCCTCTCGGAGCCGTAAGTGTTCTAAGTTTATCTTTTGTTCCGCCAGTTTCAGCTCTCCGTCCAACCGGAGCCGTGCCAACTCCAATTCATGGAGTCTGCTTTTCTCTCGTTCTTGGATCTCTTCCGGGGAGAGACCCACTCTCCTTTCTTCCGTCGGAGTGGTGTTTGTTTCTGGTGCCTCACTGTTTTGGTTCCGGGGTACAGCCGTACCCGTTTCTGCCCAAGATTCTAGGGCGTATTGTGTGGTAATGAGGGATACACAATGAGTAGGTTCAAGCAGGATTTATTGATAAGAAGGACAGCTTAAACAACCACAGCTACAAAGAGATGTCTTCATCATATCAAGCTCAGCAACAGATACCAGTCAAAGGAAAACATTCTAAAGACCTAACACTCTACCGAGTGACATAGGGAAATTCCAGAAAGCATGAGGTAATGGAATACCACACACCTCCCCCCCTTTGGAAAATGAAAAAGAGAAAAAAAAAGAAAAAAAAAAAACAAAAAAAAAAACAAGGAAAGTACAAAAAGAAATCAGGTTCTAATGTAATCTTTAAACTTTGAAGGAGCACATTTAATACGCTCACTACGTCTCAGTGAAATGTCTTCCTGCTCAACACTCGATTGATTATCAAAAGAGACACAAGGAGCAGGAGGCCCTTCAGAACTAAGCATAGCATCAGAATTATTTACAATCACTTTATCTAAATTGTCATAAACTTCATGTGTACCAGAGAAACAACCAGGATTATGTTCTGAAACAGGTTTAACTGAGCAAGGACTATCAGAGACAGGCTTATGTGGAACAAATTTCTCTAGAGAAGTAGATGTAGGAGTTTCTCTTTGTGAAGAAGTAACGAGGGGTTTGCATAGAGAAATCCTTCTTAAATTCCATATTTTGCCCCCCTCGACTCTGACAGCTTTGCTAAACACTTCAATGACTCTGATAGGGTCAGACCATCTGGACACATTCTTGTGGAACAAACCACCCATTTTAACACGCACTCGATCACCAACTCTTACGCGGCAAGTATTGTACTTCTTTTTGGACGAAAGCTGGATCATACTTTCCTGGTGCTTCTGAATTTTCTCTCTCAATACCTTAAAATCTACCTCGTAGGGAGAATCACCTTTTAGCCACCAGGGAAGAAGACGAGAACCAGGTTTTCTCCCACGCAATAGTTCAAAAGGAGATAGCCCAGTGACTGAATTGGGGGACAACCGGTAAGTTAATAAAGTCGCTTGAAGCGCTTTTTTCCATTTCAAACCACTTTTAATAGCTAATTGGCAAGATTCTTTGATGACTCTGTTGAACCTCTCAACTTGGCCTTTGGCTTGCGGAAAATAATTAGAGGTTCTTTTGTGAACAATACCACAATTCTTGAGAAAACACTCAAACTCATTGCTAATGAATTGTGGACCATTGTCAGAGACGAGTTCCTCCGGTAAACCTTCCCTAGCAAATATCTCATCAAGAAACTCAATAACATGCTCAGAGGAGGTTTTTTCAACGATTTTAAGTTCGGGCCACTTAGAGAAGTAGTCAATTAAGACTAGAGCAAACATATCCTTACCAGACTGGTAGCTAAAAGGTCCGATAATATCAATTGCTAACCTTCGCCAAGGACCATTGGCGTACTCAATTGGAGAAGTGTCAACAGCCAAACTCTTTACAGATTTGTCACTCAACGAGCAAGGCGAACAATTCCTGACCCAGCTATCTACCATTGAATCAATACCAGGCCACCAGTAGTGTTCCCTAATCCTTCTTTTGGTGGTGGACATTCCCATGTGCCCCTCATGAGCCAAGCTGCAAATTTTCTCTCTGAGACTTGTGGGAGGAATGATTTTGTCTGATCTGAGAATAACGTCTCGAGATAACATTAGATCATCTTTAACTTTGTAAAACGACCCCAACTCACCAGAAAGCTTCCTTTCTTCAGGCCATCCCTTAACCAAATACTGCTTGACAAGATTCAATACAGCATCGTTCTCCATGGCCTCTGACCAATTTTTTTCTGAAAGGATTAAACAACTATCCTGATCAGAGATTATATTGATATCTGCGAATGAATATGCAACATCACAATCAGAACTATCACCAACTTCTACGCTGGCTGGAAAACGCGACATGCAATCCGCATGAACATTTAGACGACCAGGAATGTAAACAACCTCACAACGGTATTCCTGTAATTTTGCCGCTAGTCTCGCTAAGCGAGCAGTGAGAACCCTTCCACCACCGGCAGACAACATGGAAATCAGGGGTTTATGATCAGTTCTTAAAGAAAACTTTGTACCCCACAAAAACTGCCTGAAGTGCTGAGAAGCCCAGGTGCAAGCAAGTAGTTCTCTCTCTATAGTTGAGTAATTCTTCTCAGCATCACGCAGAGCTCGTGAAGCATAAGAGACAACGAACTCCCCAGATTTATCTTTTTGCATCAAGACAGCCCCTAACCCAACATTGCTTGCATCAACGTAGACAATACATTCTTTTCCCACAGAATAAGGCTTCAAAAATAGTGCTTCAACAATTTTGCGTTTCAAAATGGTAAAAGAATTCTCTTGCTCTTTTCCCCAAACAAATTTTGCATTCTTTTTTAGAAGAATTCTCAAGGGATGCACAATATCTGAGTAGTTTTTAACGAATTTCCCATAGAATTCAGTAAGCCCTAGGAAAGAAAGTAATTGTTCCTTAGAATTTGGGGAAGGAGCATTGACAATATTCTGAACATGATTAAGTTTAGGTTTGATACCAAGGCTTGATATTTCGTGTCCCAGGTACTCAACTTTGTCTTGTCTGAATTTGCACTTTTTAAATTTCAAAGTGAGACCTTTAGAGCGAACTTTCTCCAAGACACAAAATAAATTAGCATCATGTTCAGAATGATTTTCCCCAAAAATCAAAATATCGTCCTGGAAAGCTATGGCCCCTTTGCAGTCTGTTAATAGTTCTTTCATAAGGCGCTGGAAAACGGAGGCTACACTAGCCAACCCAAAGGGCATACGTAAATACTGAAACATGCCTTCAGGGGTGACAAAAGCAGTCAATTTCCTTGAGTCTTCATCTAATTCTACTTGGTGATAGGCGCTAGCTAAATCAATTGAAGAGAATACACTAGCGCCTGACAAAGCGGAAATTAGCTCGTGAATATTTGGCAAAGGGTGTTTATCAATCCAAATTTCCTTGTTGAGGCTGCGTAAATCCGCACATAAGCGAAGTTCGCCAGAACTCTTAAGGGAAATCACAATGGGCGAAACCCAAGGGGAAGATTCAATTGGTTCTATAATGTTCCTTTTTACTAAATCATCTAGGATTTCCTTCAATTTGGATCTGTAAGCTAAAGGGACATTTCTTACCCTGTGTCTGACAGGAACAGCATTATCATTAAGAACAATTTTGTGCTTGAAATCAATGTATTTCCCAAGTTTGTCGTTAAAAATCTCGGGAAATTTCTCGAGTACACTCTTAGTGAAATCTGGGTTAATAGAGGTATTCAAAGTTAAATTGACTAGCGAGTCAGTAACATGTTTTTCATAACGGGGCTCTTCAACATAAACAGGTGGAACAGAATTTGGGTCCAACTTGATGCCTAAGGCACGTTGATGAGGCCAACCAAGTAAAGAAACACCCTTAGTGGAAACATAAACCTTAACTCTGACATCCCAGTTTTTGAAAAATAATTTGGCCCAAAAGAAACCCTCCAATGCAATCCTGCGTCCTGTGTAACCACCAGGATATATATCTGGACTTAAGAGTTCCCTATTGTGCCAACATTTTTCAAAAATATCCTTGCCAATGATCGTGTACCAAGCACATGAATCGACAAAAATGTCAATAGGTTTGTCGTCCACGAGGATTGTACAGGAAGGAAAATTATTCTGAATACATTCATCAACAGAAAGTATACAATTTAGACTATTCAAAACTTCTTCTTCTTCAGGAGAAATATAGTTAATCCTTTGACCAGATCTACATACATTACCGAAGTGTCCTTTCTTCTTACATTTGATGCATACTTTATCCCATGCAGGACAACCCTTGTAGTTGCCAACATGGTTAGTGCTACCGCATCTATAGCAAACAACTGTACCTTTCTTGGTAAAACTCTTATTATCATTAAAATTCTTAACATATTCTTTCTTAAATGCAGGCTTAGGATTAAAAGTATTCGGAGAGGATTTAACAATGGCAACTTCAACATCTGGAACATTAGTTTTTAAATTTTTCCCTCTTATCTCAGATACAAAAATTTCAGAGTGTTCTATACCCTTAGCTATGTTTACAACTGCAGCAAGGGTAGTCTCAGTACCTAACCAAAGTCTTTCTTGGATCTTTTTACTTTTGGTTTTCATCATGATTTGGTCTCTGAGAACTTGCTCATATGATATGGTTTCGAAAGAGCAAGTGCAAGCAAGAGAGCGTAAAGCTGCCACGTAGTCCTCTATTGTTTCATCCTGTTTCTGTTCACGAGAATAAAATTGAAACCTTTCCATCACAGTATTTATCCGTCTACCAAAACGGATTTTCATTTGCTTTGAAGCTTTATTAAACACATCCATATCACCAGCATCTTCCAAAGGTGGTAAATTATCAAATTCTTTTATTCCTGCTCCACCAAGGCAATGTCTTAGAAGTGCAAGTTTCCTTTTTGCGGAACAATCCTCTTTTTCCAAAACATCCACATAGGCAATAAACATGGGAAACCAAAGATCCCATTCAATAGGAGGATCGCCCGCAACTTGAAGAAAATGAGGTGGTGCAGCAATGTTAGACATTTGTAGATATAAATTAGTGCAAGAAGAAAATCTGAACCATAAAATGCAATTAATTGAACATGAAGACCTAAAAATAGAGAAATTAATGTAGTTGGTGTGCAAATCACCGTAGTAGAAGATTTGCTGAATTGGAGATCAGAATTCTCAAATATTGATGTGTTAGAGTAATAGCGTTGAAAGCTTTTAAAATTTCCAAAAAAAAAAAAAAAACGGAAAAAAAAATCGTTTTCCTCTCTTTAAATGTTGTTGAAGTCTTTGACAATAAGCGTTATTTAATAAGCGTTGTTTTGTGGAAAGGAACACTGAAAACGCTGTAGAAATAAAAGAGCAAGGAAAACACGAAGAAAATGCTTCAGACTTAATCAAGATGGCCGCCGAGGACGTCAGCAATGCGCGATGACGTGCGCAGAGACGCGTCTGATGAGAAGCTCCTGACAAACAATGGCGATGAAGCAGGGTGAGAAACGCTCATGGAACACCTCGTGAGTTCGCAAGGCAAGCGAACTGCAAGGCGCTCGAGAGGCGGAGCGCTCGAGGTGAGTTTTTTAAATAAAAATATGGAGCTGAAAGACGCTCGAGCGTCGCTCGAGAAAAGTCTTTAAATTGTAGATAAGCACTTCGCATAAACTGTGCAGAGTCTTTACTTGTCAAATTAGGATGACACCGCTCGATGATGCGGTCGAAAAGTAAAAGCACAGAGGAGCGAATAGAATATAAGTAGAAATGACTCACGTTTGAGCAGGCTCACGTTTAAGGATCAGACAGGTATAAATGATAGTCCACGATCTGTCCAGAAGACGGAGAATCCTCTCAGTAGATAAGCAGGAAAAAAAAACGTTCTTCTAGTAGCCAAAATCCGATTATAGTCAAAAATATGAAAAAGAGTAAGCGAGTGAACGCTGCCTTCAATAAAATCACTGCTCCCGACGTCGCCAATATTTGTGTGGTAATGAGGGATACACAATGAGTAGGTTCAAGCAGGATTTATTGATAAGAAGGACAGCTTAAACAACCACAGCTACAAAGAGATGTCTTCATCATATCAAGCTCAGCAACAGATACCAGTCAAAGGAAAACATTCTAAAGACCTAACACTCTACCGAGTGACATAGGGAAATTCCAGAAAGCATGAGGTAATGGAATACCACATGTTTGAAGTCCTCTTTCGTGCTCAGCCCAGTGGTAGCAATGCCTAGTTCCATGCAAAATTGCTTTAGCTCTCGATGGTTGTAATCTTCTAGTTTCTCCATCTGGAATTTCTCTGCGGATCCGCTCTCTTTTGTTGTCATTGTGGTTGAGTCGTGGGGTGAGTTACTCTCTGTACGATTACGCGTTGGTTCGGATCGCGCCGCTGGCCACCAATGTTAGACGGGGACCTGGAGGGTCGGCCGAGGACAAGGGGAGAGGCCTCCGGTGAGGGCCGTCTCCAGCGATCGTACAGACAAGTAACTCCCCCCCCCCCACAGATGGACACCACACAGAGATAAGTTTAAGGCTTTTTATATGCAGTTCTCGAAGCAAAGTATCACGGTACAGTGAGATCGGTACACGAGGGTCCTCTCAATTCTAGTCTCTGGAAGGGAAAGGGGGTAGCGGGACAGTCTTGATACCTTTGTGGTATTGAGGTGGTCTGATGGATAGCTCACAATCCTCGAGCTCGGAGTTCTGGAAGGTCGGGCCGTGGCAGCGCCAGCAGGCTCAGATGGCAAGTCTCACTTGAGGAGGGCCGCGGCAGCGCCAGCAGGTCCCGACGATGATGTAGGTTGCAGAGGGTCGCGGCAGTGCCAGCAGGTCCCGTCGACGATGTAGGTTGCAGAGGGCCGCGGCAGCGCCAGCAGGTCCCGAAGACGATGTAGGTTGCAGAGGGCCGCGGCAGCGCCAGCAGGTCCCGTCGAGGAGGAAGGTTGCAGAATGCCGCGGCAGCGCCAGCAGGCAGGACGATGGTTCACAGGGCAGGGCTGCGGCAGCGCCAGCAGTCCGTCAAGGATGAGTTCTTCTAGGTGTCTCTCGACTCCAGGATACAACTGCCTTCCTGCTCTGGAGCTGCCCCAGTTATAGGTCTGGCCTCCTTTGATGTCCGGACCCTCGCTCTTGGAGGTCGGGAGGTCCGGGATGAGGGAGTCCAGACACCCAGCAGGGGGGTGGAGCCAGCGCCCGGGGAGGCTGGGGGCGATCGGCACCTGGCGGGGGAGAGCCATCGACACTCCTCTCTCCCATTGACCTGCCAAGTGGTCCGTTCACCTCCTGGGTGGATGGTGGTGCCGGGATGTCGGGGCCTGGCCAGGCCCAGGGTTGGGGTCGAGCTGAGGCCATGCGGCCTCGTGGTGCAGTGTCCAAGATGGCTGCTGGGCCGGGCAATGGTGCTGGCGGTGGCCCGGGCCAGTGATACAGAGATGTCCGGGAGCAGGCGTCCCATAGGGGACGGGTTGCGGGTTGCTTCTGTGGGTCGTCGGGGTTGTTCTTCTGGTGGCACCGGGAGAGCTGGTGTCCAGGCTCTGTCATGCGGGGAGGGAGCGAGCCCTTCACGAGGCCTGTCCAACATGGGCCCTAGCTCCAAGAGGCCCCCTCGGCACTGAACTCTGGCCGGGAGAGCTCCTAATTGAGCCCAGAGGGGGCCTCTCTAAGTACCGTGCAGGGAAGCCCCCTCACTTTTCGTTACGCCAGTGCTTCTTTGCACCTATTTCTCACCATTTCCTGGTTTGCTGTCTCTCTTTTCTATTAATGTCTTCACGGTCCCTGCCCTTCTCTCCCCTCCAGCCGTCTGTTCTCTGCTGATCTCACTCTCCGTTTTATCTCTGTCTCTCACTTTAGTAGTTAGCGCTCTCCCTTTACCCTTCTTTACCTGTTACTTTATTTAGTTCTTACTCTGCCGGTTTTACTGCCTCCGCCTGACTCGCACTTCAGCACTTCAGCACTTATTAATTTTTACGTTTTTCCTGACACCTATGACCGTCCACCTTCAGCCCCTGCTCGCACTACATCTGGCCTTTTCCTTTCCCTCTTTTATAGAACTTCCAACGTCACTTGTTTTGGGGATTTATCCAATCCGTTCCTGCACTCCGGATTTTGACTTGTCTGTATCCCTGTACTTATATTGATTTCCAAAGATCATTCAGCAATTTCTGCTGTACGGGTTCTCCCTCCCTCTTCCTTTCCCTTCTCTGCCTGCCCGCTTATCTTTCGCTCTTCCTCCCTCTTTTTAGGTCGAGCGTCAGCGAAAGACCTATTGTTTTCTCTTTCGGGGGAATCTGAGACAGCGTTCGGTTACGCGCCTCTGCTGTCTCAGATTCGCCCTCGAGGGCGCGCACGGCGCCGTGCACATCCCCTGCCTCGCATTCGCAGCCTCTCTCAATCACACACAGCCACACTCATGCATGCGCGCACACACACATACACCCACGCAGGCACAATGCATCGGGACACACATATACACACGCACAGCTAACAGACACACAGCCACACATATACATACACACGCACAGCTACACACGCGCGCACCCCCCCCCCAACCCCACTTACCGCATCGGTGCAACTCCGGAGTTCAGCTGCCACCGTGGGGCTCTCCCTCGGGCATGAGAGCCCCGCGTCACCACTGCTCCTCTCCTAGCCAGCCAATCCGTGGGCGCGGGCTTCCAGAGGGAAACGGAAGTCCCGCCCCACGGCAGTTTTCCGCACGCACACGTCTTGTTTCAAATGCAGCTCTTTATTGGACTTTGGCGCTGTGCTTGCACAAGAGCTGTCACGTGACGTAAAATAAGTTTTAGAAGCGGCTGTCACCTCGCAGACGAGAGGCCTCCTGCAGCAGCTGGTGAGCCCCAGACTTCAAACATAAATCATTTACCTGAAGACGCCCGTATCCTGGGTCTTTTAGAAACCCCATTCTACCCCTGTGGTCCAGGCAGTGCTTAATTTAAGGATGCTTCCCCCCCACCCACCTCACCCCACCCCCCCACCCACCCTGCATTGATGCCTGAGTGAGGTGCCCCTACACGACCTCTGCTGCCCTGAAGCTCAGCTCTCCAGTCCACTCACCGACAGTGAACTGTGTGCCAGTCACCCTAAGCCTTTACTCTAGGAGCTTTCTCGAGCTACATCCGGCTATATTCCTGCCGAACAACCTAGCAATGTCCGTGCGAGGATTGTATTATAGTGTATGTACCTTCAGTGTTTACTTGCTGAAGATGCCAGTCAGAGCTGTGCGTACTTTGCACCCAGGGCATTAAGTGGGACAAAAAAACGAGGGGGGGGGGGGGGGACTTGAAAGGTATGTGACGCTCTGAGTGCAGCTCCTGCTATTGTGATTGATGCTGGATGCTACACGATGAGTCTGAGTCGCAGCGGCCGTCACGTGTCATTCTTATCGCTCTCTGCCAGGGATTAATGCATCTCACATGCTTTCTGCACTTTAAGTGCTTTTTAAATGCACTCTGCTTGTTAAAATGTCTTCCCTCTTTATTGTGAGCAGGGTGTAGGATCCATAGTGCACTGCGAGGGGCTACTATTCTCCGTAGAACACCACAGTGTCTCAGTTAGGGCTGCGTGCCAATTTGGTTTCAGTTAGGCTCCAGGGGCCCTCACACTGGATCTTGATGGCCGATTATGCAATTTATTGACTTGTGTGGACTGCCATTCCTCTTTTATTCAGTGATGTTGTGCCACTAGGTGAAGATGCCAGTGAGAGCTGTGCGTACTTTGCACCCAGGGCATTAAGTGGGACGAAAAAACGATGGGAGGGGGGCTTGAAAGGTAGGTGACGCTCTGAGTGCAGCTCCTGCTATTGTGATTGATGCTGGATGCTACACTGTGTGTCTGAGTCGCAGCGGCCGTCACGTGTCATTCTTATCGCTCTCTGCCGGGGATTAATGCATCTCACATGCTTTCTGCACTTTAAGTGCTGTTTAAATGCACTCTCCTTGTTAAAATGTCTTCCCTCTTTATTGTGAGTAGGGTGTAGGATCCATAGTGCACTGCGAGGGGCTACTATTCTCCGTAGAACACCACAGTGTCTCAGTTAGGGCTGCGTGCCAATTTGGTTTCAGTTCGGCTCCAGGGGCCCTCACACTGGATCTTGATGTTTGTGCAAGATTTCCTTCTTCGTTAGTGGCGTCCGAATATTCTCACATTTTCCGATGGCCGATTTATTGACTTGTGTGGACTGCCATTCCTCTTTTATTCAGTGATGTTGTGCCACTAGGTGTGGAACCGGAGAACTACACTGCCACCTTCTCCTAGTCACCCTCACACATCACACCCTCACACACCCTCACTCACCCTCACACCCTCACTCACCCTCACACCCTCACTCACCCTCACACCTCCTCACCCTCACACCTCCTCACCCTCACACTCCCTCACCCTCACACCCCCTCACACGCCCTCACACACCCTCACTCACCCTCACCCCCCTCACCCCCACTCACCCTCACCCCCACACCTCATCCTCACACACCCTCGCCCCCACACCCTCATCCTCACACACCCTCACGCACCATCACACCCTCACCTCCCCTCACACACCCTCTCACCCACCCTCACTCACCCTCACTCACCCTCGCACACCCTCACACCTCCTCACCCTCACACCTCCTCACCTTTACACCCTCACTCAGCCTCACACCCCCTCCCCCACCTTCACACCCTCACCCCTCATCCTCACTCACCCTCACAACCCCCTCACCCCCCTCACCCTTACAACCCTCTCACCCTCACACACCCTCACCCTCACATCCCCCACCCTCTCACATCCTCACACCCTCACACCATCACACACTCACCCTCACACCATCAAACCCTCACTCACCCTCACACCATCACACACTCACCTTCACACCATCAAAGCCTCACTCATCCTCACACACCCTCACACCTCCTCGCCCACACACCCTCACTCACCCTCACTCACCCTTACACCCCTTCACCCTCCCTCACTCACCCTCACACACCCCCTCACCCTCACACACCCCCTCACCCTCACACACACCCTCACCCCCACACACCCTCTCACCCCCACACACCCTCACCCCTACACCCCCCTCACCCTCACACACACACACCCTCACTCACTCTCACCCCCTCTCACCACCTCACCCACCCTCACCCACCCTCATCCACCCTCACCCACCCTCACACCCCCTCACCCACCCCCATCCCCTCACCCTCACACCCCCTCTCACCCCCACACATCCTCTCCCTGCATCACTCATTCGCCACCACAACATCAATCTGTGCAACCATTCAACAACTAGTTCAAATATGTTCTCTCAATGTTTCAAGCTTTATTACAAATGTAACAAAAAGATGTTAATATTTCACTTCTGTTCTAGGAGTTTTTAACAATAAAAGACACTGAACATAATCTTCACAAGTTATTTACAAAAGTTTAAGCTACTGCCATTATAAATTACAATACCTTTTTATTTAAGTATTAATTATGTTAAAAAAAATAAAAGCCATTGTTATTTGTAATATCAATACATGTAAGTCACATAAATACAACACATATTGCATTACAAGTGCTATATGTGTCACATTTGCGAAAGTTATAACTATTGGCATTGTAAATGACAAAGCTATTAATTTCGCCATTTTCAAAAACAAAACCTAACTAAAAAATGTGTCATTTACAATTCCAATAGCTCAAGCTTTCCTAATGCGAGACCTATTGCATTGCAAATGCTTGTTTATCTGAGCAATTCTTGTTCTCTCTCTCTCTGTATTCCTGTCTCTTAGGTTCCTGTTCTTCATTTGTTCTCTTTTTCGTTGTCTCTGAATTTCCTGCTCTCCATTTATTCTCCTTTTCTCCGACCTTTATTCGTGCTCTCTTTCTTATAATTGTATCGAGATTGTCTTCTCATTTGAGCCGTCGAATGTCCATTCTTAAACTACCGATTCAGTCACAATGCCAGCTTTCTTCAGTGTAAGTCAATGGGAAAGGTATTTTTTCAAAAGGTATTTACTGATTTGCCCCAAAAGGGAATAACTCAGATGTAAATCACAATAGCAGAATTCAGTTTGAGAGCTGAGTATTTTAAAGGCCAAACAAACTATCTCGTAGAATAACCACAGAGTTCCTGTGGAACACTCTCGCGAACACAAGAAATACATCTTGAGTGGTGATAGGCTGACTGAATATGGCCATGTCAAATGGCGGGTGAGGATACATCAACTAACCAACCAATTACACTTGGTCATACATTCACACTGAAGGCAAAGCTGTGACCTTAGGAGTAGTGTTTGATGCACGTATGCCTGAGGAGCACTACCCTAGGATTTGATGCAGCTGCTCATTAGCACATCAGGCTTCTCAGTAGAGTCCATCCTGCCTCGAGGCGCGTGAGAAGCCAATGGTACCCATACTAGATAAAAAGATGGACTACAGCAATGTGCTCATGGCCAGTACAGCTTAGTAGAACAATGCAAATCTCCACTTGGTTTGGAATATGGCGATGTGAGCCACATTCAGTCTTACTCCATGAGACCATGGAGTATATTCACAAGGAAATGACGCAGAATGGCGCTGCAGCACATTTTGTAGCTCTGCACTGCGTCATTTAAAAACACAGGGCTGCGCCGCATTCACAAGAATACGCCGCACCCCTATGTTTTCCCTTGCTCTGGTGCTAAAAAAAGCTACCTAGCGCCAACACAGACACCCTCGCGCCACAGTGCAAGGGTGTATGTGTTGCAGAGAATGATTGTTTATGTGCAGGAATGGACACCTTTCTTGACATAAGCAATATTTAAAGGAGATTTGCTCTTTCTATATGTGCTGCAGAAGGCAGCACAAATAGAAAGAGCAAAAATGTCTGTCTGTCTGTCAACTCTGCTTCCTATCAGTTGGTCTAAGTAACTAAGTACATCCTCCCTGTAGTGTCCGAAAATGGTGCAGGACCACACAATATGTCTGCCTCTACTTCTAGGCACCTAAGACACACTTATCCGGTACTATCTGAAATATTTTATGCAAGTGATTGGGCATGAAATATGTATGGTGCAGAATGCATGTTTTCCCAATACCCGCACCAAATGAGCATAGATTTTGTTAGAATCCTGGTCATCAATGTGCCATCCTTGGCACACCGACTGAATACGAGCTGGCTAACACGACGGTGCTGCCTTTGCCCAGCTCTGGGGACTGATGAACATCTTTGCGGGTCCCATCTGGGAGCCGGGACACGGGAAGACCGATGCACACACTACAGCACGGTTGTACCAGTGCGACTGATATCGGTATTGTGCTGGCTAGAGCTCCCAGCTAATGGCCTGCAGCCGAAAACGAGTGCTCCGCCTGGAAAGCAGTGTGTCCTCAGGTGTGTCTCGAGTTATGAGGAAACGGGGGTAGGCGGAACCTGAGGCAGCTACCCCCTGTCGGAGCAACTTATTTGGACTCAGACAATCAGAGAGGCCCCTGTTGGGAGGTGGTTGGGGCACCCTCTCTCATAATGGAGCTACACAGGCCCTGGTAGAACCTGTGAGAGGTTTACAGCAACCAGTTGAATCAGTTTGATTTCCCTCAAAAGGTGCAGCAACAGAAGAGAAGAGACATCCCGGGCTCTCACCTTCAATTTGGTCCAGTGCAAACAAGGAAGGCCTCTGATGAGCCTCTGCAAAGGCTCCCTTGTTTACAGCAGCGGGGAGACCCTAATGGGCCAAGTGGGAGCCCTCGAGGTGCGTGGGAGAGCAGGAGAGGTTTGGACTCTCTTGTGTCATTTATAGTACAGTGGAGGCCCCCAAACCCACCATGGGCTCTGGTTGCTAATGGTGGAAGGGCGGCCAGGGGGTGGGGGTGGAGGGGGGGGTGTGGGGGGGATGGGGGGGTGAACGGAGAACAGGAATTCCTTCTGCCCACATCAGTAATAAACAACATCAACTTTGTCATTTGGGAGTGGAGGAGTGAACAGTGATTGGTGCCGAGAGGAGTACTGCATTGGGCAAGGACAGAGCAGCAAAGAAGGTTCAGGGCAATAAAATAATGAACTATGTTGCACCAAAAGCTGGCGAAACTCTTCAGGAGTGGAGAATGGAAGTGAATAAGAGAAAGGTCCTGAACTGACACCTTCGGACATTATGACTGAGATGGAGGACATGCGCAATATGGCACATCACGTATCTGAGATTGAGGGACATGTCAGCACAATGCAAGAAGAAATTAAAACCCTGAAATCAATGTTGCTGTGCTGAAGACCCAGACGTCCATGCAGTAAGGGCACCTTGAGGACACGAAGGGGCACTCAAGTCATAATAAACTTCAATTTGTGGGGCTCCCTGAGTGTGTAGAGGGCCCCTAGGCTGAACTGTTTCTGGAATAATGAATCACAGGTGCATTACAGCCGCTGAGACTGGCTAAATTCTTTTCCATAGAATGGGTTTTCGATCGACGGCTGCACCCCCAACACCTGGGGCTCCACCCAAGGCAGTAATTGCCAGACTGTTTAACCACAGAGACTGCAACGTGATCCTACAACACACCCGCAAAACTGGAACAATACAATATGCAAAATCTACTATCTTAATCTTTCTAAATTTACATAAAAGAAGTCCAGGATATGCGCAAATCCTTCATGTTAGTAAAGAGGAAGCTAAGGGAGCTACAATGTACCATACAGCCTTATATTCCCTGCCAAACTGCATTCAACATGCTGGAAAGGTGCAATTCTTCACTACACCAGATGAAGTCTGGGATTGGCTGGATCCGTAGAGGTCGAACGATGTTGTGCTTGACTAGGCAGAAGGGGTCCCCCATCGATGGCAAATAATAAAACCGAGAAGGTCAGGGCATTCCCTTGCAAGGGCAGTGCATGGAGAAGATCAAGTGTATAATCGTCCGCAAAGATGGCACACTAGAGCGATATTGGGAGATTAAGAAGAGGATGACGTTGACCCGAATGCTGGCCCCTATCTCTGAGTCAAACCAACTTCTAGAGGAGGAACTGTAGGCCGAGGCAGCGTGTCAGTCAGACTGATCTCTGTGGACACCCAACGGTTGGGAAATTTTATTCTGACGGCTACCAAGGTCCCCCCTCAGGACACTGGACAAATGAATGAGCAGAAGTACATTTATTACATTTCCACTCGTCCGTATATTCACGGGTATTAGGTAGGACCAGATTAAGGTGCTTTGTTGTAGGTATTGATAGGATGACTCACAGGGCTGAGTGAGATACGTTCCGGGGAGTGGTACTTCTGCAGTGGTGGCGATGTATTCAGTAGTGTCCAAGAGGTAGTGCTCTGCAGTGCAACAAAAGAATGAGGGTGGAACAGGGGGTTTATATTTAGTAATTAAGACATTACTAAATACTAGCCCCCCCAACCAGTGTAGTACTGGTTGGGGGGTAGCACTAAGAGTTCTTTTTTCTGTTAACTTATTCAATTTTTTACTTAATAGGTTATAGAAGGGGTTTGACACACTACTCTGGGGTGGATGTTGGGGACTTTTCTTATTGTTCTGTTACACTGGTAAAGTGGGGTACATTTGAGATCCTAGAGACATACATAAGCAGTCGCTCCACTACATATAGTGTACGGTCCTATGCAGGTACAATGGGGTGTGTTATTTGTAAGGGAGAGAACAAACATACAATATCAAAAGTTCACATAAGATAATTACGTGGTCTTAACAATTTCACCAAACACCACAGGGTCTACTCTTACCTGAAGCGCTATGGAATCAGTATAGCACTCATACAGGAGACACATCTCCACGGAGACGATATAATCAAACTCTGTAAAAAATGGATGAGGTATGTGTATGGAACCAATTATTCAATTGTACTGGCACCTTATTTTAAGAGTGAAACCAGATTATAGGAAGTAAGAACAGAACAAGACCTCAAAATTAAAAAGATAACAGCAATGCCTCAACTGTGCATATCATCTTTTATATATTATGTTATGACCATTTGTAAAGCGCACATATCACCCCAAGGGGTCTCGTGGTGCTATTGCGGGGCCATTAAAGAAGGGGGTCTTACGACATGGAGAACTGAATTTAGAATAGCCAGGTTTCTAGCTGCTTTTGAAACTGTTTATGGTCTGAGATGGCACAAATATGTGTTGGTGGCTTATTCCATTGTTGAGGGGCCTGGTGAGAGAAAGACCTACCACCATTTTTTGCGGTTTGAACTTTCAGAGGTGTGAGAAGGTATTTTCTTTCAGACCTAAGGTTTTTACTTGGCAAATACCGCTCAAGTTTCTTTTAATAAGTAGCTTGGCTCTGCTCCATGCAGGGCCTTGTGTACAATGCACATAAAAGTTAAAGCAGGTACCCTTCCTGATTGGAAGCCAGTATAGTGATTTCAGGGTAGGTACCGAAGGGGTGCGGGAAGGAAGATTCCGAACTAGTCTGACGGTGGTGCTATGCACTACCTGGAGTGTGGTATACAGGACTCATGCTTGATTGTAGCCTGGTTGCAGGGATGCATGAAATATTTAAGCACTGTTTGAAAAAAAATCTCAGTGATTTCAGTTGCAGGATTGTAAAGATATTTAGCATTTATAAGATCAATATTAAGAAGTCTTTTTGAGTCAATATCATCTTTGTGCTTTTCAACATATAAATATGATTGCAAACCTCATTCGGGGTAATATAGATGCATATTACCCTGAACTGCCAGTAAATGCTTGAGGTGGATTCTAATATGGTAGTTGGTAGATTATGTGTTCTTTGTGACAACACACAATGGAGCATCATTAGTACTATGAAATACACAGCTACCATTTAACGAAGGACAGGTAGACTACACACAGAGCAGGTTGCAACTGATGGTGCTGCACTCACTACAAACATTATTCCTAGTGGAACTAGGAAAAGTGTAACTAACTAGTGTTATTGAAATCTTTCTTGGTGAGCTGTGGAGCAGGCAGTGATGACTTCCTAGCATGGTGTAGATACATCAGTATAGAGAGCTAGTCCCCCAAAGTTGCCTTAACAGATTTATATTCCAAACTGGCAGTCGCACTGGTCTCTGGACTTTACAAACTCTGCTCACTTTGCAGTCAGAGAAAGTAAAGTAAATTATGTCACAATCCTGCTGGGGTATAGAGAGTGTGAAAGAAAAGGCGGTAGGATTTTATTTTTGTAACACACAACAAAATGTAGATGCCTGTAAATGAACTGGACACAATGCAGTTAAGAAATCAAAAGTGAAGCACATTTTTCTGATGGAAACAAAGATTTTTATAGGATCAAAACAAGTCAAGGCACTTTACTTGGTGATTTACAGATGATAAATATTCCCTGAAATTTCCACGCATTATCATTTGTGTGCAATACAATTTTGTCAGTAGAACAAATTTAGTGTCCATTTCAATGGAAAACGTGCTTTCTGTATGATGCACATAATGCTTTAGTTACATAAAAAATTGCCCACCTCATGTCCATTACAGCTAGGTGGGTCATGAAAGTTTGTCATTCTAAAATATGGGTTCTGGTTCTAAAACGTTTGAGAATGAATGTGTTTCTTTTAAGGGAATATATATATATATTGGTATTTTCATGAATGTACAAGTCCTTGAACTCAAGGGATGAAAACATGGTATTTTTTTGTCTAATGGACTAAAGAGGAATTTTGGTATCTTCATGGATGCACATGTCCTTGAGCTCAAGGAATGAAAACATGTTTTTTTGTCTAAAGCGACCACTAAGAATTGTTAGCTTCGAACTTACTGTCAAGAATAAAGTATTCATGGTGACAGAAAATGTGAATTGATGCATTATTGCAATTCTGTTCCCCTGGGCTCTCAACCCCCCGACCATTCAACTTGATACCTAGAGCAAACCGAGTCCCAGAGCTGGAGAATATGAACATATATAGATAAATAGAGCATGAAAGCGTGGCTATGTCACAGGCTTATTAGTCGAGCCTTCAAATGCTTTCAACACACAACCCCTACATATCTAATAGAAAACAATTGGAAAGAAGATTTTCAGTGCAGGCTGTGGGTGGCCTTCCCCACCTAGGTCAGTGCCATAGGGACCACTGTCTCACTTTCAGGGGGTGAAAATATCGTTCAACATAAATATTGTTGCAAAAATAAGTAAGTAAAGTAAACAAAGCTTTACTTTACTTTACTTAACTCCTCATGTATGTACCTACAAATATGTAGATGTGGAATCAAGAGTAGTAAATCTATACTTGCCTTCTCAATATTTGGGTCCTTGATATTTTTGTAACCATATTTTTGTCACTTGCTATTTTGCTCCAACAATCAGGAAATAACTAAAGGATGGAAACTTTTCTTTTTTCTGCCAAAGAGTGCCGTAGATGGAACATGGGGCCAGATGCTTTCTTTAGGCCGCGAATGTCCCGTTTCACAGAATTGGGCCATCAGAAAAGCATGTTTCCATGTACCAAACCCTAATTTGCGATTCAGTATCCTATTACCAAATTGCAAAATGGGTTCGCGATTTGGTATTAGGAAGGGGCGTGTTATGGGTGTCCCTTCCTAATAGCGACTCGCAGTGGCATATATGAATGTTTTGCGACCGAAATGTGGTTGCAAAACATTCACATTTCACTGCCTACTTCAAGTAGGTGGTAACCCATTCTCAGACCAAAAGGGGTCCCCAAGGGATCCCTACCGCTTTGTGAATGGTTGTAAAAACGGTTTTTAAGAGCAGGCAGTGGTCCCATGGACCACTGCCTACTCTTAAAAATTAAAATAAATATTTTATTTGTTTTTGCAAGGCATCCCATTTTCCTCTAATGAAAACGGACTGCATAAAAAAAATTGCCTTATTTAAAAGCAATCACAGGCATGGTGGTCTGCTGACCCGAGCATGCCACCATCCCTGTGATTTTAGCCATTCCAGTGAACTGCTTAACAATGTCCCCCTCCCTAAAAAATGTCTTTTTACTTTTGTCACGCATCACAAAAATACCGGCTTGAAATTTGGTTATTTACACTTGTAAGCTTGCCCATGCTGGCATTTCTGGAAATTAAAATGTACCGGCTATGGGAAAGTAAGCCTAAATTAATTTATAATGTAAATTTATTTTTGGTTTCTACAACTGAAAAATATTATTTCGCTATTTAAAAAACATTTTGCTTATTCCAAATTTCTTGACAGCTCCGCTTATTCACAACTTATTTTTGCATCCACTGCTGAATTTGACAGGAGTAAATCTCTAACCCTGTCCTGGGTGGGAATAACCACCAACTAACAAGTGAGAAGGTGTTCACGCACTTTGGCAGACATCCACCCTGGAAGGCCAACAACCAAAACTCTGTGGGCAGTTATGCACACATAGAAAATTCTCCTGTGCTGAAGGAATTTTTAAGTTTGAATAAATCCAGTTCCAATTTCAGATTCATGTTTTTGAATCATCAGCATTCCTTTTTACTTATAAATAGGCCTGGGCGGCGAACTCCGTTCTGTTTGCAGAGCTTGCGGAGTTTTCCGCACTCCACGGAGCATGCGGAGTTCTGAAAAACTCAGCGTTAAGTTGGTGAGCGTGGAAAATCCAACGTTAGACCACTAGCCAGCGAGATTTCTCAACTCGGGTGGTCGCAGATGGTCACAACCACCCTTGTTGAGAAACCATCCGTTCGCGTTGAGGAAGCTGCTCCTCTACTTGAGCAGCAGAAAGAAGCACCACCCTCTTGCGCTGCACATTGTGCTGTTCGCACGGGGACAAACACCTGGTGCTGAAAATCAGCATGAACAGTGCGAGCTAACGCACTCCACCGCTTGCGGAACTCAGTGAAGCACAGCTGAGTTTTGGGTCACTTCGTGGAGTTCCACTATGCGGAACTCCACATACTCCACCCAGGCCACTCATAAATCATGTTCTCAAGCGACCTAGTTGCTCATTTACCTGTGTGAACCAGACCTAAACTTCACAGTTTAGTAATGGATTTAATAATGATTTGTCTTAAGTACATTCTGCTACTGTGTCAATGTGGCTTAATTTCAGTTTATCATGTACTATATTTGCAGGTTTCACCCCTCTTCGGAACGATCTACGGCTCCATTTACTTTTTGGCTTGCGCCATGAGCAATGCTTGGAAACAAGGAGCCTGGATTTCTGGCACCAATTTGGCAGAGTACACCAGAAACCTTGACTGTCCTGGATTCAATCACAGGCTACTTACTGATAGTAAAGGAAATGGGCTGACTAACTACGTGGTGCTGGACACCGACGGCAAACTGAACCAGCTCTTTCCTACCTATGCGGTCGAGCTGTCCTCCAACTTGGTGAGATTCCTTGGAAAGACAATCAGATTTCCTGGTGGCACACCACCCCCTGCAGATTCCAGTTGTTGGTTTGATCCAGACACGCTGTGCATAGGAGGTAATGGAATACCCATTGGTTAAATTTTTTGCAGAAACATCACATTCACTGTATTTTTTGAAATATTTTTATATAAGGAGAAGGTATCTTAAAATAACATAGATTATATTTTAGTCTTTTGTTTACTTCATAGACTAGTTCTTATTTCTGAGTTCAACAGGGCACTCTTTGAAAGGGTGGTGTAAGCATAACGGTATTACATTGAAGATGTAATAACATCACCTCTGCTGGGAATTTCCATATTCATTGTCCTTGGATTTAAGGGTAGCAGTACCTCTGTTGGGGAATGCCAAACCCATATAACATGGATTCAAGAATTTTAGGCAATACATGAAAATATTATTGTATTATTGCTTATGTGCACAGTTAAGTGGTAATCTGTCATTGTTTTGCATGGTGATGTGTACTATTAATGCATTTGCAATGTGGTATTATTGTGCTGAATAATAATGGATTAACGGGCAGTTGTGCTGATGCTATATATTCATGTCATTACTGTGGTACTCTAAATGAAGAGTCTGGATTACTGTAAAGCATTCTGATGCCATTGTGGAGTATGCTCTAAAAATGTTGTTAAAATGTGGTCTAATGCCAGTATTGTAGCCAGTGTTTCATATGCCCTAGAGCAAGAAAGGAAATGGCCTCCCTGACTGCTGTTTAGTTTACAGAATACATGAATAATGAGGGTTCAGTGGGCTACTCATTCCTCTGGGCCTTTGGGCACCAATGGAAACTACAGCCGCGGCTGGGTCTTTGCAAATCTAAAATATGCCTTTATGTTGCCCAGTATCACATTACACAATGCAAAGACTTAGTAAATATGGGCCATAGAGTCTATGTTACTCCCCAAAATCTCATAACCTCTGTTATTTCCCTACCACAGAACCACAAAGACCCCCAGTAAAGATAAAACAGAGATGCAGAAGCAAAAAGGATTTCACTAGGCCACACTTGGCGGTATTTTATCTAATAATAATAAGTGGATTGTTTTCAATCTTCCACTAATTCAAAAGTTGTCTTATGTCAGGCTTGTGTAGTTCATCTACTACTGTTTTTTCTGCATTCTAGGACTAGTAGTTAGGTTTCTATGTTTACAAAAGCAGGGTTATGACATTCAAAATATAGAGGTAAAATAAAGACAAATTGTGAGCAGTACATGTAATTGTGAATTGTTTTCCTTACAATTCTGTACAAGTTGACCTTTCACCAGCACTGTTCTTTATCAAGCAATTGGAATGCCAATAGGTTTTGGGCTATAAGAGTACTCTTTTGGCTTAGATAGCTGTCACACATGGGTGAACATATATGACAGCCATCTTTAAAGGCATTTTGTAATGTCTTAACAACTACTGTTTAAAGATGGTCACCATGAAAGTTCTCACATCCATAGAGAGCAACTTGGAAAAACATTTTCGTTTATTTTAACATGTCTCTTTCTAAGACTGCTACCATGGATGCACATGCATCTGAGGTGGCCTTTGTTCAATGGGATTTGTTAAAATAAAACAAAAAGATTCAAAGGTGCCCAAATCACATGAGCACACAAGGGTGGCCATATTGAAATGGTCCAAAAACATTTTAAAGATGGTCACCCACTAACAGTGCAGTGGGCTGTAAAAACTGATAGAAAATGGAGAACTATGTGGGGCAAGAGGATGCTGGTTTGAATGGGGGAAAGGGATAGAAGTGGAGCATGGAGAAAGACGGATAGAAAGTAGTCCCCTCAAGGCATTACAAAGCAAGGTCTGGTGTAATCAGTGGAAGATTGCCTCTCCCACTCAAAACACTGTAAGACCTAAATGCTCCTGCATTGGACAACCACAAGAATAGTGAGAAAAAATAACAAAATCAGGAGCAGCAAAGTGAGATAGATAAGAATGCCATTCAATTTTAAGCAAGATTTTTCCAAAAGCCTACTCTAAGGATATATAATGTATTGGAAACAATAGGTCTGGCCAACAGACAGCTAAACCTGTCTGTAGGTGAGACCGAATAAGGGTTTAAACGTGGCTTTGATGCATTTTGTGGCTCTGTTAGGTGGACTGATTTATTTATTTATTTATGTTTCTTATAAAGCGCAGGAATTCAATCTCCAAAGAGATATCTCCGCGCTGTGTTGTTCCGAAGATAAGTAAGGACAGAAAGTTTGTATGACATATCTAGGGTTGCTGGGTGGGAAACAGGTACGTCTTCGGATATTTTCTGAAAGTAACAAGATTGGAATTTTGTCTTAGGAAGGGGGGTAGTGAATTCCATAGCTCTAGTTGAAGGACCTTTGCTGCCCTCTCAAACATTTGAGAGGGTTACTACAAGAGAGTAAGTACATCATCTTTGTTGCAGCATCTCTGCAGGTCATCCTGAGGTAAATAAGGAAGAATTGGTCCTGCTGCAATTGGAACAGCCAAGTCTGAATTGCTAGGTCATGTTCCAATCGCAAGCAACCTCGAACTACAGGGTACCTCATCGGGCAGCTGGGACTGGACTGTTTCTCTTGGATCAGGACCAAGTTTCTACAAAAAATAATGATTTACAAAAATTGATTGCAACATAAGTCCATAATGCCAGATTTCATGGTTTGTCATGTTTATTTCCTACGACTGATCAAATGAACACTCTACTCTTTCAACTTCGGACATTACTACTAAATATCATTATTCCAGAAGACTTTGAAAAAACTGCGTATGCTTTTCCAAGGGAGCCACAAATAGCCATTTGTTATTTCTACCACCAATGTCTACCCACCTGAGTGAGAGCACTAGCTAGTTTAATCCGCACCACATCACCCTTTATTACAATGAAGAGTTATTACATGCTCATCTCTATATCACAGTGACCTTTACATTGGCAGGCACAACATTGTCAAAAGTAAGTATAATAAAAAAATGTAACTTAATTTGATGAAAACGAATAAAAACAATAAACGAATGCACATTTTTAATGTCAAAATGTATATTTACTAAATATCAAAACAGGGATTAAAAAGGGCATTGACGGAATCCTCAAAAAACAATACATAAGATTAAAAAATATAGCTAACAATTTACGATAGTTTGATGGAATTTAAAGTAAATAAAGATAATGCAATAAGTTAAATGTATATTAAATATATGTTGGAAGAATAAAGTAAAAAGGAGGGGATTAAGGGAGTCACCCCAAATAAGATGTAAATTTAAAGTTATCAATTAAGTTATGTAAGTACATTTAATTAATCATTAAAAGGGTAACTAGTATAAGGTGAAATAAACATGTAACTTATATTTAAATACAAACAAAAATGGAGGTGATGTCCCAAATAACACATAATTAAAAAATTAAATTCATCATATTTATTTAAATTATATGGTATTAAATTACAATGGAACCAAGTAACAAAAAAGAAAGGTGATGGGGCTATCACCCTAAAATAAAACAATATTTTTCAAATAACAGTAACACTTAATAAGAAGTGTTTGTAAGGAACAAGAACATTGTATGTAAAGAATGACAAATAATATAAATAAAATACAAATGTTTAGGGACATATTATGAATAGAAAAGAATGGAAATACACTTCATACAAAGTTAACTATTACGACTTTTGGAGGTGCTGGGGTGGACAGTATGTCACTGCTGTGCCCCTGCACCGCCAAAAGTCACCACCACTCGCCAGCCCACCAGCTCACTTAAAACCTAAAAGTGGGCTTGCAGGCGGGTAGTGTGGCGGTTCCTTAGCTGTGCCTGTTTCAAAGACAGAGGTGCTTTTGAAAAAGGCACCACACAACAAGGTTCCAGCACTGCATGGACTCAAAAGTCCATGCAGTACAGGAACTGGTGAGCAAGCACAGAGAAGGAAACTTGTTGGGTTCCCTTTGTTTGCTCCCCGCCACAGTCTACATGGAGTAAGAACCTCCACAACACTGCTGGGAGAGAGGAAACTCCTAATATGCTTGACTGGACCTCAGCTGTCCTGCCAAGCATATTGCAGCCTCCTGACCACCATGCCACTGCCGGGAAAAGGCAGTTCCATGCGGGGGCCCATGGCGGTCCAACAGGTCAAGTCTTAAAAGGGTGGTCGGACCAACAATGTGGCAGTGGCTGGCCTGCCACCATGAGTCTAGTGGTCCTCAGACCCCAAGACTTGTAATCTGTCCCATAGTCACCTGGAATAATGGGATTCCTGGTATGTGACATTTTCTACATAAGTATTAATGTGCCACATTTCTCACGTAGTCAGCCAACAAAATAATCTGTTTTTATCTCAAACGAATTAAAGGTTACTAAAAAGTGCCATATGTGGTGCTGTGTGGTGACAGACACTTAGCAAAGTTAATAAAGGCTTCTGATTGCTGTTTTAAGGTAATAACCTGATATTAATGATGAGAAACGTTTGACAGACAGCACTAAGAACACATGATTTGTCCTTTTTTCTTTTCATAATGATGTCAATATTGCTGCATGAATTAATCATAATTGCTGCAAAATCAGAATGGCCCTGATGATAGGATAAGTAATTTAGGCTAGATTAAAAAAATGCAAATAATTTGAGGGAATAAATATAAAGGATATTAATAAAATAACATTATTACTAAAACCTGGTTTATTCACTTGGAACCACTTGCTTATACTGTAAGGTGTATTTGATGCTCCTGAGAACTTCTGATTAATTGTCCTTTTGGATGTGGAAAGCAAATGCTTTGCCAGAATATTAAACTTACAGCTTGAATAATGGGCAGTAGAAAATCAATCAATCCTTTGCTTCCAAACATGATTTTAAAAGGGCTGTAATATTGAGGATAATCTGTTATGTATAACTACACTGGTTGGGCAAACAATGGCGTCAAAAGGGAAATCTTTTTGTTCTGCATTTATTGATTTTTACCACAGCATTCAATAATGTAGTTAGAGAAAATGTATGGGCTAAATTGGCCAAAATAGGTATTCCAATCTCATTACTAAATGCCATATAATATGTTTGTACTCAGAAACTTGGTTTAAAATGAACATAACTGCAATATAGACCAAGTCTTGGAAAATATTTACAAACAAGGGATAAAACCAAGGCTGTATCCTAGCACTTCGCCTCTTTAATCTATATCTAGGTGATATGAGGTAAGCAATTGATGAGTCAAGACCCTCCAACCCCTGATGTTGGCTAAAATCCAAGTTCTACAGTATGCAGACAACACAGTTAAATTAGATCAGACAGCAATTAGGTTGCAGGGATATTTGGATGCCTATTCTCTTTATTGTGATATGAATAGCACTCAAATTAACATACCTAAAGCAAAGATAATAATATTCAGCCACAAATTGAATGAAAATGTCTCCTGACAGTTGAAAAATGAGATAATGATGAGGGTACCAACATATAAAAATCTTGGAGTATGGATCGACGAAAGAGGTCAATCGCAGGTCTATGTTAAAGCCCCAAGGTGCTCGGCCCAACCTTAAACTTTGCACTTCAAAGATTGTTAAAAAACATGATAGGCCCAGATACTAACATCTATGCCTTGTTTCCCTGGAAACATTGATTTATATTGTATGCACTTGCAGGAAACTAAAATGTGAGGAAATTCTGGTTGCACCCAATTTTTTGATATTTTACCATTTGATCCTTCATTAAAGCTAAACAGCCCTGCCTGAAAGGAAAATCAAGCCAACTGTCAGCCTGTTTTTCAAAATATATGAAAGTGCCACATAAGGAATTGGTTTTAATAAAGAACCATAACTAGTGTAAGAGTAACTCTCGATTTGTGAAAAAGAAATAACTTTAAACTATCAGCTATATAAGGATAGCGATTTTAAAGTCTGATTGTATTGTCAATCCAATGTAACTATTTTATTGTGATTCATTGTCATTTATCCCTCTTGATTAGAATTTCAAGAATGGAAATTTTGTTATTATTTCCATTATTAATTCATGCACCAAATAATATATCTATTTATAACTATCTACCTGATCATACCAGAACACATGAATCTTTCTCCCTGCAGGGAATCACAATGCGGTCACTACAATGACCGCGTTGTGATTCCGTATACCATTACTCCGCAAGACGAAACAACGACTTGCGGAGGGGGGGAAGGTGTTGGATTTAAAATCCAATACCTTCCCTATTGTCCACACAGACAGGAGTTGGAATAGTAAATTATACTATTCCAACATCCAGTGCCCCCCCTCCGCAAGTCTTAGTTCCGACTTGCGGTGTAATGGTATGCGGAATCACAATGCGGTCGTAGTAACAACCGCGTTGTGATTCCCTGTGGGGAGAAATACAGCGGGATAATATCATACATTCTATTGGTGGTGACTCCAATAGTTGATCTCTTCTTCTGTGACATTTATGAGTGAGTTCAAAGGAAGTAGTTGGGTGCAAGTGTGGGATTATGATCCTTAAACCCTCATTATAAAACAGTGAATAACCGAGATTTTGGTGGAAAAGGAGCCTTTGTTAACAATTTGGATTCCAGTTCAGTGCCGGATTAGTTTTCCTTGAATGGCTTTAGCAGTACGGTCTCACTTAGCACTCACAAGGTGGTGGATGAATTGTGAGCCTATTGCCAATAAGGATGGATTGTAAAGAACTATTCTAATATTACTTTCCAAAGATGTTTAGAGACATTCATATACTTGTAGAGCCATAAATCTAGAAGCAATTATTTTTGGTGAAGGTGTGTGATGTATGTGATAATTTGAGACTTGGAACAGAGATGATCCTATATATTTTTGAAATTATGTTTTCACAGAATTCTTATGGAATTCACAAAACAACTTCCCTGTAGAGTTGCTATGGATAAAATGACTTTGTTTATTTTGACAGATCTAAGATGGGGTTTGAGGATACACAGCAAATAGAAAGAAAGTAGGTATAAAGTTGGAGACCTTATAGAGCATGTGTTAAGGTTATGCAATCAAATAGACAAACTAGATGTCAGGGGATAATCATCGCAAACATAAGGAGATGATGGACCGAGCACTAAAACCTTTCAGACACTCATCCCCAGTCACTAAGAGATCTGTGTTGAATCCATCATCGATCTTTAGCTCACTTTGCTGTTCCAGTTCAGATCCAGTCATATGCAAATCAGTCTTGACCCTGTTCGTTCCTCATGGGAACACTCCAGCCTAAACTGCCAAGTCAGGTCTTCTTCCCTGGACCGGAAACAAGCATCTTGAGACCTGTTTTAGGGTAACACCTCTCATCAGCCAGGCTAACTTGAATTCAGTGGGAAAGTGAGCAAGGGACCCTCAACTGGGCATAACCTGCTTAGGATGAACAAAGCAAACCTAAGGCGATGATGGACGGAGCGCTGACACTTTACATACACTAACCCCCATTCACTCTTTGATCTGGGTTAAATTAGTCATCGTTCTTTAGCTCACTTCACCACCCCACTTCAGAACCAGCCATATGCAAATCAGTTTTGACCCTGTTCCTCCTAAGAACAGCCCAGCCTGAACTGCCTTCCCTGGACCAGAAGCAAGCACCCTGAGACCAGCTTGGGGGTAACACCCCTCATCACCCTTGACATTATATGATTCTATGAGTACTTGAGCACTGAAATGATTCTGTAAGTGTGCCCATGAATAATGGAATTGCAGATGCATATGGAATATTCTCTAAGGTACTTAAAGGCCTTGCTGCTGTTAAGCAGGGATAAGTAAACGGGCGGTAGCCATGTCTACCAGACGCTAAACAATAAGCTGGTAGTATTATGGGGATGTATGAGCTCTGAGTGTTGATCTATAACTGTGTGTAACACTCTATATTAACACACCTAATAATATGTGGGGTGTAACTTCATAAAATAAAGCTGTTTTTGTCTGCAACTCCCTATCTAGCTGGGTGCAAGTATTGGTGGCCTAAGTAACTTTGTAGTCTGATGGTATATGAAGTGGACATCTAAAGAGCAGTCCACAATGACTCCGTCTTCCCTTTATCCAGTACACAGAAGCTAATGATATGGATTTGTGGTTTCTGTAGATTGACCATAAATATTGAAAGCTCAATGTCTGACAGAGAAGGAGTAGATAATACAAGTATTGCGCATATGTATTGTCCTGTGAACAAACTCTAGAAATATAAGCAGTTTTCTACTTTTCTGTTATTGCACTAGTGAATATACTCATTCATGGTCAACATTCACAGCCACCAGGGAAACTGAAACTAGTTGACTCCGTTAACTCAGGTATGTTCCACCATATCATTAACTGCCATGAAAAAGCTAATAGAAAGGGACATTGTAATACCGACGGCAGTTCCTGCCTTGGCACCACCGTCATTGAGGATTGTCAAGATCAGTAGAACCTTCATCATAATGCGGCGATCAGACTGAAGGGCTGTCTATCAGTGGGACCACCACTAATGGCCTGTAGATGGCATTCCCACTGACATTGTAACAGCCCCTTTGGCACCATTTGACAAATCTTCACAAAACTTCCCCAAAAATCCACCTCAGCTCCTCCCTGGAAAGTCTTGGGGGGATCCAGCAAGCTGGGGCTTCGAAAATGTTTTCCCCATGCAAGTTTCCATGGGACAATTAATAAGCAATACCACAGAAATGCATGAAAGGAATTACACCATATTTGGCAGAAAGCATGATTTTGGTCCAGAAAGTGGAATATTTGTGATATAATGCAATCAAGCTTTGGTGAAATCAAGGTTCAAAATATTTTTATATTTTATTCCAAGAAGGAGCTGCTGAGCAGATAGATCTCAAGATCAGATGTAATTGACTGGCACCAAATCAACAACGATCTGGTGCAGCCACTTTGAGGACTTGGGGATTCAGTCCCCTGTCCTGGAAAGAAACTATGGAAAACAAAAAAACATATAAGGGCTAAAAAACTTTTTCTATTGTTTATTGGGGGGCAAATCTTTTTGAGAATCCATTGAGCAGATAAAAAAAACACATGGGCTCCTCGGGTGGGCCAAGACCCGAGAGTTTTTATTTTTTTTGCAGAGGGGCACAAGCAGTCTCCCTCCTTGAACCTTACTTAGGCCCTGTATTTAGGCTCTGGGGATCCCATCACCTGGAATTATTGTTTTTTGGGGAATTATGTGAGTTCAGCTCTCCCCAAGCCTCTTAGAGGCTCCGGGTACCCTATATCTGAGATATACATTTCGAAGAGGTGGCTTATTGCCCCTTCTCCAAGCTGTACATTGGTCCGGGGACACCATCTTCCAGGACTGAGCAATTTCCTACCCAGAAGAGCTCACACTCTCCCCGGCAGGGAACACAACTGTGCTTCTGTCCCTGTGAGGGCAGAGAGGTAAGTTGCTCCTACCTGGGTGAAACTAAAGTAATAGAGCTGGCTCCCGTCGGCCGGCACCCACTATGTGTGCTGGCCTGAGAGGTGGCAGGGTCCCACTTCTGAACCTAACTTAAAAAAAATATGTGGATGCCTGGGTTGGCACTGGGCCCCATTAAAGAAATGCAATAGATGGCTCGCACCTGAACTACAATGGGTGCTGGCTAGGTTGGCGGCAAGCACCGCGGGAGCCTTGGGGTTTCCTCCATGGGCCCCAACAGATACCCTGTTGTGGGTGCTCTGTGTGGGCACCAGGCATCCATAACAGAAAAGGAAACAACAACAAAAAAGAGTAATGAATGAGCGGCAGGAGAAGCTCATTTAATATTTGCTGCTACTGCATGGAGCACACTGATATGGATTTTTTTTCACATATTTTTTTCTTCTGGTGGTGCAAGGGCTGGGGTATTGCCACATCTCAGGATCAGCAAAACTCTCTGTCTCTGGAAAAGGTTTTTCTCCAAGTGCCCGAATCATGCATGCAATGCAATATTGAAGGCACTAGTATTTCAGTTGGGTGCAGCTGTGTGCGTGTTATGTCTAGAGCGTAGGCCGATCAACCTGAATGACAGCATACATTGTTATTCTGACATTGAAGACTTCTGCACGCAGTGTACAGACTAAGGTTGCGGTGTTAGTCTAAGGATGTGTAAAACAGACCGTTCTCATGTGAAGAAAATCAAGTAGTTTAACTTACAACAACAGCTACCTATAGTGTTGTGTGCAAAAGGGGCAAAGTTGCAAAATGGTGTTTAACTTCTAATACGCGTATGCTAACATAGCAATGTGTGCAAGCAGAGCCCTACCCACACTACATAATGATATGCCCAATAACTGCATTTATAACATACCTAAGGACATCTGAAATGACATCTTTGATAACAACAGTGTGCATGGCAAGGACATGAGTTATAGAACTTTTAGAGCATGAGTTATAGTTACATAAGATAACTATAACTGGAGGATTTCAATGGTTTTGTTAGTTTAAAAAGGCATGGTTTAACTGACATTGTCACCTAAATATAACGTCCCTTTAACCTGTGTGTTTTTTTCAGTGAATATATATATATATATATATATATATATATATATATATATATATATATATATATATATATATTTTTTTTTTTTTTTTTCTGGGGTCACAAAGATCAAAAAAAATAAATGCATTTTTTAAGCTTGGGCCTGACGAGTGGACCCTATCACATGGTCCAGAATCAGGGTACTCCTACCTTGTCCCCTAATACTTGATTGTTAAAAAAAATTTCAGGACTTCAATATTTCTCTTCATGTTGTGGCCAGTCAGAGTGTGAAATCCCATGGGAGTTTGAAGTGTTTTTCAGTCCTTCAGGAGTGAAAAAAACTTCTGCCAATCATATCGCTCTTTTATTTGAAGTTGCATGATTGAAGGACTCTTGCAAGCCTCTTTCAAACCCAACAGCCCAGATATACTGTGTTTTTTAAATAACCATGGGCAGAGCAGGCATAGTGTCTCTACGCGACGTTCCACGGAGTTGGAAAGCAACTCTGTGGAACTTCACTCCATGCACTCCCCACTCCCAAAGTAATTAAAAATTAAAAGCATGCATACTAGCAAGACGTACAATGTAGGGGTTATTAGTGAAGAAGGACGACAAGGAGGATGCAGGAGAGTGGCCATGTCGAGGAGGAGGCAGCCATGGGGCAGGTAATTACTTTGAATTACCTTGGGAGGGTGGAGGGGCCGGCTAACTACGCTCTGCCATGGATTCGTAGTTTTGCATGAACTCCGCCTTCGCAACGAACGCGGAGTAGGCAAAACTATGTAAACTCCACTGGCGGAGCATAGGTAACCGCCCGGGCTTATTTTTAACCTTAATTTCTCAAAAATTATGAACAGATTTACATCAAATCACAAAAAGCAAAACGATTTCCCTTTCTGGACCAGGATCTAGCTTTCTGCCAAATGCGGTGTAATTCTGTTCAATCGTTTTTGCCCTATCGCTCAATTTTCCTGTGGAAAAATCAATGGGAAAATTATGTTTAGTGGCCCCCTTTTTTTCTTGGCCCCCGCTTGGTGGATCACCACAAAACTTTCCAGGAAGGAGCTACGGTAGATTAAGATTTTTTGGGAAAGTTTTGTGAAAATTCGTAAACTGACACCATAGTTATTAGCGAACTAAAAACTATTTCCTATGGTAACAAGGTCCTAACTATAACTACAGTAAAAAATAATGATTAGGGGATGTTATAGTTAGATGCACACATAAAACCATAGAAATTCAGCAGTTATAATTATAGTAATCTAAAGAAATTAAAACTCGCCACTCAAGATATCTCACGCCCTCACCATGCACAGTTTTTTCATCAATATTTTCATTGGAAATCTTGCAGTGATATTATCAATGATGTCGTGGAAGATGTCTTCACTGATGTATTATGTCGGGTAATTAACAGTGGTGAGGGTATGAGTTATAGTCACCTTAGGGCATGAGTTATTGTTTCTTGAGATGAATATGACTGCTGAATTTCTATGGTTTTACATGTGTAAAATCTGAACCTAACTATAAGGTTCCTGTAACCTTTATTTTTTTTGGTGCATTTCTGAGGTTTTTTTAATTCGATTTCCTAACTATGATATCCCTTTAACCTTTGTATTTTTCAGTGAATTTGTAGGGTTTTATTACCATAAAGTAATATTTAATTACCATACGTTGATCCAACCACCCCAGTGCACAGCCTTTGGCTGTGCATGGCAGGGGGTTGGCAGCTGGGCTTGGCCTATGGCTAGGTCTTGCAGCCAACACTATGCATGCAGCATAGATGGCTGTTTGAGTGCCTGTGTGGGTCTGTGAATGGGTGTGTGAGTGGCTCTCTGAGTGATGTATCAGTGACCGTAAAGGTATGTGAGAGTGTAGGAGACTGACTGTATGAGTGTGTGAGTGGTTGTGTGGGGGAGTGTTTGAATGTGTGATGGGTGGGTGTGTGGGTCTCTGAGTGGTGTGTGAATGGCTATATGGGTGTGTCAGTGGTTTTTCTGTATAGGTGTGTGAGATTTGTAAATTACTGTATGGGCTTGTGAGTGGGTGTGTGGATGTATGAGTGGCTGCGTGGGGATGTGAGAGAGTGTGTCTGTGAGTGGGTGTATTTTTATTTTTAATTGGGATCTGGATCTGCGGATCTGTCACAGATTCAGATCCACATGGGGGCACTTTGAGCACCACTGTGGATCAGTGGATCCTACCTGTTAAAAGAAAAAAAACTTTTTGGGCAATTTCTTGCCCGTTATGGGTCCCTTATGGGTCCCTCACAGACCACTCCATCCATCCCTTGGGGTCAGGGTACCCCTATCCTGACCCCTTCAATCAAATGTAACTTTTACTTTTTCCTCGGGACCGAGACTCGATACACAAAATGACAGCGGCAACTTTTCTTTCAGGTTGCAGCCAGCCTATCACAGCATTGCTGAGGGCGTGTGGATCTACGGATCCACCGCGATGGATCCGCTTCTCTAGCTATACATAAATCTTTTTTCTGTAATAACTCCAAATGTTACTGAACATGTTTACACCAAATTACAAAAAGCACTCTTTCTAGACCAAGATCTAGCTTTCTATCAAACTTGATGTAATTCCGTTCAGTGGCTCAGGCTGTAGTTATGTCTAAAATCTCTCCGGGAAATTGCATGGGGAAAATGCGTTTTGAGACACCCCCTTGTTCTTGGCCCCCTCTTGTCAGATCATACCAAAAGTTTCCAGATAGCAGCTGAAGTGACTGGAAAACTAGTTTTGAAAATATTGTGAATATTCGTCAAACGGCGTCAAAGTTATTAGCAAAACAAAAAAAGCTCTGTTTATGGAAACTAGGTCCTAGCTGACCTACTGGCAACCACAATCATTTTTGTATGAAAATATGCCTTAATTAACAACTGTCAATCTGTCTGTTTTCTATAGCAGGACTGTAGAAATATTAAATACTACATATCCCAGAAGGCTTCATTGTGGGCTGTGCTGGGAGTGGTATATATATATACTGAATTATGGGTAATGTCCTCCAACCGTAAGCAAGGCCCTGTGTGGCTGAAACGCGTCGGTGTGACAGAATGGGCCTGTGTGTTCAATAAACTTTAAACAAAGAATCCTCACATACATGGCAAAAATTTAATTTCCAACCTAAAAGTGTAAGTAAGGGACCATAAACATAGGACTCTGGCCATTGGCATAAAAACACAATCTAGGAGTGGTCAAAGCATGCATTTTATCAATACAGCGATAGCATCACACTAAGACCAAGAATTTTAAGCTACTGTAATCCACATGTAGTACAGATGGTTATTATAATGCAGTAATCATTACACAGCCCAAGTGCGTGGAAGTTTATGAACAAAATCACACGACTTTGCTTTGTGGCATATTCAGTGGAATCTTGAAAATAGTGTGAAAGTGTGCAATGTTGCACTATCCACTGTAAACATATCTTGAAATTCACATACAAAATGTTTGCTGCTATAGTCGCATCGATATGTAGGATGCCATTGAGCTAACTATAACTTGCACCCCTGCTGTGCATTGCTTATTACCTTAAATATTACATAATGACATGTTAAAAGACAATATTGATTACTTCACTGATGACATCTCAAATTACATCATTGACGACATCACTGATGACATTATCCAATCTACTGCTCCTTAAATCACTATAGAAAATGCTACATCATTTAAAAAAGAGTATGTAGTAACAGGCATACACATATATAAAGCTCGGATTGATTTATGTACATGTGTGCATGTACAAAATAGAATAATGTAGTCCTTGAGACAAGTTGATTCAGTAAAGTAAAAGTTATATCATGCAAACTTTAGCTATCAATAAAGTTTTAAGTGACACCAGAACATAATTTAAACAAGATAGAGGGTGAGTACTTCTAGTGTGATCTGCAGATGTTCTTTACATAAAGCTTGTGGCTTAAATCAAAGTCCTGTTGCCAAGATATGTGAGAAAAACACCTACATGTCACCCTTACAGTACATTATTCAACTATGGCTTTCTCTACACATGCTGACATTAAAGAGTTGTCTGGTAGTGCTGCTGAGAATTGTTATCTATAATCTGGAGATTTATAAACTTCAGATACTTATTTCAAGAAATTAAGTGAAAATTCTGAAACATTAAACATTTTTCAATGATATACAATGCATGGATGACTCACAAATGGTTAAAGTCGCAGTTTGACTGTAAGCATTGTTCTAATGGTGTATTCCTGCCATTCTGCTCATTTCATGAATATGTTTAAGGTATATTTAGACACTATACAGGGTTGTGAATAAGACGCCCTCGCCCCTCCCCCTCCACTATCCATATATGACAGTAGTTCCCGCGCGCAGCGTTTACGCGCAGCATCCGCGCCCAACCCGCGCCGAAGGTGCGCCAAAGGTAAGCCCGTCTACGCCCGTCCGCGCCTGGACCGCGCCCAGCGCCATACCCCCTGGCCCCCGTCCCTCCCAGCCCCCTCGCATTACCTACGATGCCGCCACCCTCCTAGCCCTTAATCCCGGTCGCGCCCCCAACTGCGTCCAAGCCGCTCCTGGACACACCCATGGACCGTTCTCCTGCTTCTCCTGCAAATTTAGCGGCACCGACAACATCTCCGCTACAACCACACCACTGACTCCCGACCCCAACCACCTACAATGCATCCTTCTCAACACCCGCTCGGTCCACAGGCACGCCATTGACCTTTGGAACCTACTAGACACCATCTCTCCTGACGTCGCCTTCCTAACGGAAACATGGATGAACGCTTCCTCCGCCCCTGACATCGCCATTGCTATCCCTGACGACTATAAGATCACACGCAAGGACCGCACCGACCATACAGGAGGAGGAATCGCTATCGTCCATAAGAAATCCATCCGCATCTCTACCAGCTCCGACGCCAACCTCGCTAACTCCGAACACCTTCACTTCCAGATCCACATCGACCCCAAGACAACTCTTAGAGGCACCCTCCTCTACAGACCTCCAGGACCCCGCGCAAAATTCAGTGAAGACATCACGGACTTCATCACCCCACACGCGCTCCCCTCCAAAGACTACATCCTTCTGGGAGACCTCAACTTCCACCTTGAAAAGATCAACGACCGCAACACCGCCACCCTCTTAGACAACCTCGCCAACCTCGGACTTAAACAACTGGTCACTTCCCCCACCCACATCGCAGGTCACACACTCGACCCCATCTTTACCTCCAGCAACCATGTCTCCTTCAGCCACACTACGGATCTCCTCTGGACTGACCACAGCTGCGTTCACTTCACCTACAACAAGCCGAAACCCATCATCCACCTCCAACCAACTCTACAAAGAAACTGGAACAAAATCACCACGGATCAGATCTCCACATCGCTCCTTCGAACCTCCCCAGCCCTCTCTTCCAACGCCAACGAAGCCGCCTCCAACCTCACCCTTTGGTTATCCAACACCGCCGACACCTTAGCACCACTGAAAAAACGTCAACACAAACTTGGCAACAAGAAGGCCTCATGGTTCAACGATGATCTCAAGAAGTCCAAGAAACTGTGCCGCTCCCTTGAAAAGGCCTGGAAAAAAGACCCATCCACCAGCAACAAGGACGCCTTCAAAAGCGCCACCCGTACTCACCACCAACTGATCCGAAAAGCCAAGAAAACAGCATTCAAGGATCGACTTGACAACAACGCCCACAACAGCAAGGAACTTTTCAACATCGTCAAGGAATTTTCCAACCCCTCGGCCAACTCCAACGACATCACCCCCTCTCAAACCCTCTGCGACTCCCTAGCCTCTTTTTTCCACAACAAGATTGCTGACATCCACAACAGCTTTGACAACCAACCCGGAAGCCAACCCACCCTACCATCTGATGACCATCTACCCCCCGTAAATACCCTTAACGCCTGGAACCCAATCTCCACTGAGGACACCATCCGCCTGATGAATTCCATCCACTCTGGATCCCCCACAGACCCATGCCCTCACCACATCTTCAACAAAGCAGACTCCGTCATAGCTCCGCACCTCCGAGACGTCATCAACTGCTCCTTCAACTCCGCTACCTTCCCAGAAGACTGGAAACACGCTGAACTCACCGCCCTTCTGAAAAAACCCACAGCGGACCCCACCGAACTCAAAAACTACCGCCCCATCTCGCTTCTTCCATTCCCGGCCAAAGTCATCGAGAAAGCCGTCAACAACCAGCTCGCCGCCTTCCTCGAAGCCAACAAATCACTCGACCCCTCACAATCTGGCTTCCGAGCCAAACACAGCACTGAGACCGCCCTCATCGCAGCAACAGACGACATTCGAACTCTACTGGACAATGGAGACACAGTCGCCCTCATCCTCCTCGACCTCTCTGCAGCCTTCGACACAGTCTGCCACAGCACCCTTTTACAACGCCTCAGAAACATCGGAATCCAAGGAAAAGCACTGGAATGGATCACCTCGTTCCTCACCGGAAGAACCCAGAGAGTCCGCCTCCCACCATTCAAGTCCGAGGCCTCTGAAATCATCTGCGGCGTACCTCAAGGATCCTCACTCAGTCCCACCCTCTTCAACGTATACATGAGCCCCCTCGCGGCCATCGCCCGCCAACACAACCTCAACATCATCTCTTACGCGGATGACACTCAACTGATCCTTTCTCTCACCAAGGACCCCAGCACCGCCAAAACTAACCTACACGAAGGAATGAAAGAAGTCGCCGAATGGATGAAACAAAGCCGTCTGAAACTGAACTCAGACAAAACAGAAGTCCTCATCTTAGGTACATCCCCCTCTGCATGGGACGACTCCTGGTGGCCGGAAGCCCTCGGAAAAGCACCCATCCCGACAGACCACGCACGGAACCTAGGCGTCATCCTGGATTCTTCACTCTCAATGAACAGACAAGTCAGCGCCGTATCCTCTTCCTGCTTCAACATTCTTCGCATGCTCAGAAAAACATTTCGCTGGATCCCCTCCGAAACAAGGAAAACAGTCACCCACGCTCTAGTCACGAGCCGACTGGACTACGGAAACACCCTCTACGCAGGTACCACCGCTAAACTCCAGAAGAAACTACAACGAATCCAAAACGCCTCAGCCAGGCTCATATTAGACATCCCACGCAATGAACACATCTCTGGTCACCTTAAAGACCTCCACTGGCTACCCGTCAATAAGAGGATCACTTTCCGACTGCTTACCCACGCACACAAATCACTCTACGACATCGGACCAGATTGCCTCAACTCTTGAATGTCCTTCTACACCCCCTCCCGCCAACTTCGCTCTTCCAGCCAAGCCTTCGCCACTGTACCTCGCATCAACAAGACCACCATGGGAGGCAGATCCTTTTCTTACCTGGCTGCCAAAACATGGAACTCACTCCCCGCTTACCTTCGCCTAACCAAGAATCACCTAGCGTTCAGAAAGCAGCTTAAAACGTGGATATTTGACAAATAATCCTCCTCCCCTTCCTAAGCGCCTTGAAACCCTCTGGGTATGTAGTGCGCTATACAAATTTTATGACTTGACTTGACTTGACTTGACCTGATTGTGCTTGCCTTAACATTGGCTAATGCTTAAAAGTAAAACCCTTAACTAAAAATTCTCGGTCAGATGAGGTATTTAACTACTATATCTCATTAGGGTAAATAATGACCAAACACTCATATGAACAGTATTCAAGGTTCAATAAATTACAGATTGCATTAATATCTATTGAGCCATTACGTTTCTTATGCACCTGACAACCAGCAAAAAAAGTATATCGACTAAATGCGGGTGCCTTTGCAGATATGCTTCATGTGATTCTGGGCCAATCACTTAATCACCTCGTGCCTAACAAAAATGAATGTGTGTCCTCATGTAACGTAAATGGTGCTATGTAAAGCGCTCTGATACCCGATTCGGTTGCGGCTCAAGTTCGCGCTATATAAAACTCTGCAATAAATAAATAAATAAATTGCATGTTGCAAAAGGTGAAACTCACTAGCACTACAGAGGTGATAGAGAATTGGTTATGGATGTAGCTCGCTGAATACCTTCCAGTATGAAAAACATATTGCAAATTCTCACATTCATTTGTTGATGTTGTTAGTGATTTGATGAATGAAAAAAACAAAAGCTAAAGTGATTTTAGAGTTCGGTGTTGAAATATGATAAAAACTAACCGTTTTAAAACCACAGAAATTCACCAGTTATAGTTAGCAGAGCTAACTATTACTTGCACCCCTGCCATACACTGTTTATGACCTCACATATTACATCACTTATGGCATTTTAAATTACATCATTGGTAATATCACTGATGACATCTCAAATTTAATTATTGATGAAAAAACTGATCCTAATTTCAATTTAAAAAAAAATTATTTGTATTGGTACGCAAACAAAAATTAGTACATCAAAAGAGCAGTTATATTGTGTCATCATTTCTTGTTTCAGATCCGAGTCATATATGGTATATGATTTGCTACAATCCTAACTAATTACAATCCTACTACATCAACTGTCCGTTCATAAACCTCGATATATCTGCCAAGCCCCCCAAATTTTCTTTCAGATTTGAGTTTATTACCACATTAAAGAAAAGAATGGCATCATAACAATAGTTTTTACTGCCTCACTGTTTGTAAATAACAATGACTTTACACAGGGAAACAACTTCATTAATAGGAGGTCCCTTGAATGTATTTTTCGTACTGTACAGCTTTAACCCCTTGCATACTGCTGTTGGGTAAATCACGAACACATGAAAAAGCACCATGAAATTTTATCATGCATGCAGATGTGCAGAGCATAATGTACTTTTTATCACCTTTGTTGAGACAGGGAGGGGTGTCATGATTCACTTGATGCTTTGCCTCTCATGAGCCATGGCTGCTTCGTAGATGTGAAGCAAAGACTAGTAAATGTATACTTACCACTATCTCATCAGTGCATGCTTACCATGAAGATTTAGTGGTAGTCAATATTATACAGGCCATATTTGTGTAGGTTAATGTAAAAAAGAATCTCAGTATTCCAGTAGTACACCCTTAAACAGTTACAACTGCTTTGATGAATAGCTGGAATATGTAATTTTGTAGGTTTCATTGCAATAATTCCCTCGTATAAATCAGGCACTTTTAAATTACATAAATCAGCTGAATATTGAGCTTATTAATTCTGATTACTGTTTAATCCTGTATTTGAGCGCCAAACCCTTTAACCCCTTCGCTGCAACGGCTATTCCGACGGAATTCGCGCTGCGCAGGCGCGGCGAGCGGGCCGTGACGGAACCGTTCCGTCACCAGCACAGCCCACCCGAGGCTCGTGACGGAATGGTTCTGTCACGAGCATGGGAGGGGTTAACACCTCCTTGAGTAAGCCTACTGCTTGCATGGACACCTTTAGAAATACAAGTTTACAAAATGAACACTTCTGTCCTCCAAATGGATTAAAATAGTTTTAAGATCTCAAACACCAACGGTAAATTACAGCATCCACCACAGATACTGCCCAGAAACCATTTACATTTGAGGAGGCAAAGAAAAGGTCTCAAAAGCTACTTCTGCCTTTTTCCAAATGGATGAAATATTAGATGAGGGGCTTAGAAAAGGGCAAATATTAGAGCGCTCTAAAAAGCAATTAGACAGGAATCATGTTCTCCCTGTGCCTCTGCCCCCGATCTAAGAATATGCGTGGACCTTGAAGCAGCCTTGATGTAAAAAAAACACCTAAAGCAGATTCCCAGAATAGGACCCCACCATAGTTTTCCTGAACACAATTAGTGTGCAGGTGTGCACATTCCTTATTAGCATCTCTAAAAGTGACTCTACCTCTGAGGATGTAATTTTCAGGACCCTCCTGTGGTTCAGCTCCTCTATCCCAGCCACAGACAGGGCCCCTTTTCACAGCTAATAAATGGCTTAAATTGTGAGCTGTGGAGACTCTGTAGGTTGCTCATGGTGTCCCCTCAGGCAGCCAGCTGTGAGCAGCAAACACATCATATAGCAGCTGACAGCAGACAGACCACCCAAATACAGGACAAACCTTAAAGAAAATGGGATGGTTAGTTGTTGTCTGTACCCTTAGTTTTCTTGTGGAGAAGTGTGGCTCAAATGGTTAGAGTGGTAGACCCTGATGCAGAGTTCTGGTCTGGGACCAGGGTTCAATACCCTCCTCAGTAGGTCTTGGGCTCAATTTCCTCGGGCCTGATAATTCTCACCTCGGTGCCTATCCTAATCATGGGTCCCACTCTGCAACTCTGGGCAATAGCTTGCTTAATCTCCGCAACGGCCCCAGCAGTGCTGGGATGCCTGGCTTCACCTTGGGGGTGCCCCGGAGTGGACATTCCACAGGGAAAAACCAGGAAGGGTTCCTAAGCGGTATACGGACAGCGCCGGGACACCTCCGTTGGAGGTAGCTGTGCGCTTTACAAATGTTATGTTATGTTATTGGGGTTGCTTATATAGCGCACGGCTACTCCAGGGAGTGTCCCGGCGCTTTCTGACCCCAAACTGAGAAAGGAGATGGAAAAAACAGAAACATAACAAGTTACTGCATGTAAAGCCAAGTTTTCAAGGCCTTTCTAAAGGCAAGCAGATTAGAGATACGGCACAGATCAACAGGCAGGGAGTTCCATAGTTTAGGGGCAAGATGTTTAAAGGAACGTCCACCGATCCTGACCCTCCTAATGGGAGGAACCGTTGCCAGGCCAAGACATTCAGATCGGAGAGATCTGGTGGGTCTATAGTAAAGAAGCCGTTTCTGAATGTACGAGGCCCCAACCAAATGGAGTGCCTTGTGGGCTAATGTGAGAGCCTTGAAAATAATCTGCTTCTTCACTGAAAGCCAATGAAGGGAAGAAAGCAGCTCTGAAGCCCGAGCTTGCCGAGGTAGGCCAAAAATAGCCCTTGCCGCGGAGTTTTGAACTACCTGAAGTTTATGCAGGAGGTAATCCGGTAAACCCAGGTAGAGGACATTTGAGTAGTCAATCCTGGAACAGATCAAAGCCTGTACCGTCAGCTTCCTGTGGACTAAAGGGAGAAGAAAGAAATTTTCGCAGCATTTTTAACAGACCAAAACAGGTGCTGGTGAGACCTGTGATCTGTGTTTTCAGCGAGAGGGTGTTGTCGATTTTGATCCCCAGGTTTTTAGCAACCACAGAGGAAGAGGAAGGGGGTGACATGCACACCGGCCACCATTCCTGCCAAGGTGGATCTGCTTGACAGCCGAAGAAGAGCACCTCAGATTTATCAGGGTTGCATTTGAGGCTGCTTCCCTAAAACCAGTCGAAGACAGCCCCCAGGCAACCACGGATGCTCTCCCCGTCAAACTCCATGCCCTTCTTGCAGGTGAAGAGAAGCTGGGTGTCGTCAGCGTATGATATGATCTGGGCACCCATGGACTCCGCAAGTACCGCCAGTGGAGTCATGAAGATGTTAAAAAGGGTCGGGCTCAGCACCGACCCTTGTGGGACTCCAACATCCATAGGCGGCACCTCCGCGGAGTACGGTGGGGCCCAGACCACTTGTCGACGACCCGCTAGGTAAGATCTCAACCAGCTCAACACCGTCTCTCGGAGATCAATCTCGTGAAGTCTTCTCAAGAGGGCCTCATGCGGGACGGTGTCGAAGGCCGCCGACAGATCCAACATCACCAGCATAGCTCTTCCCCCTGCGTCGAGAACTTCCTTATTGGCTTCGTTTACTTCCAAGAGAGCGGTCTCGGTGCTCAAATTGGAGCGGAAGCCAGATTGGGTAGAGTGGAGTAACCCCTGATCTTCCAAGAAAGAAGAAAGCACAGAGTGGACGTGCTTCTCGACGATCTTAGCCAAACTGGGCAGGAGAGATATGGCCCTATAGTTTGCGTGTATCTCTGGGTCAAGGCCTGGTTTTTTTAGAAGGGGAACAACCATTGCCTTCTTCCAGGCTGGCGGAACCATGCCGCTAGACAAGGATAAATTCAAGACAGGGTAGATCAGGGAATTTAGAATCTTAGCATTCCTAGCTAGAAAACTCGCTGGACAGGGGTCAAGCGGAGAGCCTGATTTAATTCTGAGTAGGAGATCCAGAGAAGTAGATTCCGATAGAGGTGGGAACTCCGATAGAATGGGGCAAGTATCAGAAGGAAAAGACAACAGATTTGAATCAATCATAGATACATTGGGGGCAGCTGGAGGAAAGGATTCTTGGATAAGTTTGATTTTCATATTAAAAAAGATGGCCAACTCCTTTACCCAAGGTTCAGAAAACTTATGCTGGACTGAACTCGATTTGGGAGAAACAAACTCTTTGACAATGGTAAAAATTTCTTTACACGAGTTTGACGCAGCTTCAATTCTGTTGGCGAAATAGTTCTTTTTGGCCTCTAGGATAGCCGCATGATAAGATTTGATAGATAATTTGTAAGCGGACTTAGCTTCCTGATCGTACTGTTTCCGCCAGAGTCTTTCGGCTAACTTACAGTTACGCCTAGCAAGAGCCAGTGATTTAGAGAACCAAGGAGCCGAGCTACGCTTGATGGATGAGCGAGGCGTAGAAAGAGGAGCAAGATTATCAAGCCTTTCCGTTAGCCATTTCTGAAAAGTTTCAAGGTCCCTCTCCAGATGGCCGGATAGGATACAGGGATGTTCTTGATACGCTTGAACAAGACTCTCCTGAGTAATTTTATGGATGGGTCTACTGGGGTGCCTAAGTTGGTCAGAGTTAATACAAGAAATTTTGCTTCTACCTTGAATAAGAAAACTGATCAAGGAGTGGTCAGACCACAAAACAGGAGTGGGACGGGACATAATGAGGGGAATGGTGGAGAACACTTGGTCAAGAGTGTGACCCTTATCATGAGTTGCACTAGAGATGTAAGGAGTTAGACCAAGGGGAACAGTAATGTCCGTGATTTTAATAACTTCACTGTCCGACTCGACATCCATGTGAATGTTAAAGTCCCCAAGCATTATGCAGTGTTCCACCTTCAGGCATAGAGTAGTAATAGCTGATTGAAGCTCATCGAAGAAGGAACCACGCAGACCAGGAGGTCTATAAACTAGGAGCCCTGAGAATGATTGGTGCGGGGAAAGTGTAATAGAGAAGACGAGGGATTCGCAACCAGAAATCGGCGAGGAGGGAATAATTGCACAGGCAAAAGATCTTTGAACTACAAGAGCCACACCCCCACCTTTACCCAGTGCCCTATCCTGTCTATAGACTGTATAGTCGGGAGGAATGGCTGCCGCAATATCAGGGTTAGAGGACTCATTGAGCCAAGTTTCTGTAAGCATAAGACAAAGTGGTTTCTCAGCGGTCAGTAGCTCAAAAATGTCCAGTGCATGCCTATGCAAAGAGCGGGTATTTAACAGTAAGCACTTAAAATTATTTACGGGGAGTAAGTGGGGTCCCTCAGAAACCCGGTATATGTTAGGGTACCATCCACAACCAGGACAGCGACATTTACCTTTATAACGGCCTGGAAAAACAGACCGACAGGACGCAGTATTTGGGTTATAGGATAATAAATCCGTTGCAGAGTAAGTGAGCCTATGGCCAGAGTCTGCCGCCGCGCCGTCCGCTGCCGTGTCGCGGACGGGCGCAGACGGGCAGGACTCTGGCATATACATTGTAGACAGCTATGTGAACGTTTGGCGATAAACCAAAGCCATCACCTAATTGTGGAGTCTAAGTCACAGTATTGATTAATTCATTTAAGTTTTTTTTAATCCAAACTAAAGTCTAAGGCTCTGGTTCAAATGCTTGATTCTGGCCAAATGTTGGGAATCAGCAGGGTGTCTGAGGTTTTAGAATGACTACGGGAATCAGTGAGACACCCAGGATACCCTCATGGATGACAGTGTGCATCACAAATACACATAACAGGCATATCTCATTACGCAGTAGCATACCAGTCTATGGCTGCTGGGACACAGTGAATAGCTAATTAGCCTGGGTCAAAGGTGGGACTTCTGGGTTGAAGACAGGCAGTAGCAGAATTTAAACTTCAGGATGACACTATGGAGCTACCTGGCAACCTTTTTTATATTGGGTCTGCACTGTTGCTAGTTCGTCCACTGTTCCCATCCCTTACCTTTGTTACTTTCTCCCTATAAAATTCCTAAGTTATTTGACCTCCTTGCCAGTATACCCCAACCTTGCTCTGGAGTTTTTTCTTACTTTTGTGAATTTCTTTCTCTACAGCTTTTTGATGTTCTGCCTGTTTACTTTGACTTTGCTCTTTGGATTCTGTTTTGGCAAACCTCAAATTAAGCTCTGCTCAACTCTCTGGTAGATTGACACACAAGCAGTCAGGCTTCACTCATATGCAATGTGTAAAGTATTTATGCAGCATGTTAAACAGTAATACGTGAAAACACAACACAAGAAAAATCTCACATAAATTTAGAAAAAAATAGAGTAAAATGTAATAACTTACTTATTTGACACTAAAACATCAAAAATTGATCAGTAGAACCGGAGATATGCAATTTTGAAGGTTTATGTAAAAATAGTGCTTAAAGCTACAAAGCCTCATTTGTGGTGGTCTGGTAGCACCAGACTGGGATAAAATCACAAGTTATTATTATTATTGTATTTATTGAGCGCACAGCTACCCGGAGGTTTCCCGGCGCTTGCCTTGGGAACCCGTCCTGGCTTTTCCCTGTGAGATAGCCCCTACAGGGCATCCCCAAGGTGAAAGCCAGGCATCCCGCCGCAGGGGGCCGTTGTGGAGATTAAGCAAGCTTAATGCCCAGAGTTGCAGAGTGAGAACCCATGATTAGAGCAGGCACCGAAGCGAGAATTATCGAGTCCGTGGACATTTGAGCTCAAGAACCTGCCGCGTCGGGAAGTGAACCCTGGTCCCGGGTCTGACCTCAGCTTCCGGGTCTGCCTGCTCTACACCGTGAGCCACACTTCTCCACCGTGTGGAGTTCAGGCTCACCGTGATGGAGCATGGGCTGGTTACAGGGATCAAGTTAGTCCAGCTGAGAAATGTACCTTAAATCCTAGTTGTGGAGCATTGTGCTGTGCAGCAGTGGGGCGAGGGCTGTGTGGAGCGACCCTTGACGCTGCTCCGCCTGTGTTGTGCCTGCCTGAGCCAGCTGCCGCCGCCTCGGGAGTTCCTCGGCCCCCCCTCCGCTGATAAATTGTGCTGTATCTTTCCTTTCCTTTCTGGTATTTTGTTGTAAATTGTACTATGCCTTATTATTTTGTTTCTATTGCCCTGCACTCTTGACTGTTCTTTGTGCCCCTACCCTGACCCTTTTGCCTTCTGTATCTTGCCGTCCCCTTCCTGCCGCTGCCTCCCTGCAGCCTGCCGCCGCTCTCCCATTCGCCACCCCGCTCCCACCTCCCAGCTGCTCCTCCCTCCCACATCCCCTTATATGGCAGACCGCTGCGCGGTAGAGGGAGCGACCCTTGACCCTGCTTGCAGGTCAGGCCGCCCCCCTCCCCGCACAGCTCTGCCTGTGTTGTGCCTGCCTGAGCCAGCTGCTGCCGAGTTTCACGCCCCCCACCCTCCGCTGGTAAATTGTGCTGTATCTTTCCTTTCCTTTCTGGTATTTCATTTTAAATTGTACTGTGCCTTATTATTTTCTTTCTATTGCCCTGCACTCTTGACTGCATCCTCCTCAACACTCGCTCCGCCCGCAAACACGCCGTCAAAATCTCGGACCTCCTCGACTCAACCGCCCCAGACGTCGCCTTCCTAACGGAGACCTGGCTGACCACCGCCTCAGCACCTGACATCGCCATAGCCATCTCGGAAGGCTACAAGATTGCCGCAGAGACCGCACCAATGGAACAGAAGGTGGAATTGCCATCATCCACAAGAACACCCTCAGCGTCTCGACTAGCACCGACGACACCCTCAGCACCGCTGAACACCTGCACTTCCATATTCACACCGACCCAAGGCATGGGACGGTTCCTCGTGGCTGACATCGCTGGGAACAGCCCCGACACCCACGAACCACGCACGCAACCTGGGGGTCATTCGCGACTCCACCCTCTCCATGACCAAACAGGTCAACGCTGTCTCCTCATCCTGCTTCAACAAACTACAAATGCTTCACAAAATCTTCAAGTGGAGCCCCATCGAAACAAGAAGAACAGTAACACAGGCCCTCTTCTCCAGTAGGCTGAACTACGGAAATGCCCTCAATGCAGGAACATCGAACAAACTCCTGAAACGGCTGCAACGCATCCAGAACGCCTTTGGTACGACTGATCCGCGAAATCCCTCACCGCAGCCACATCACACCCAACCTGAGAGACCTACACTGACTCCCCGTCAACAAGAGGAGAACTTTCAAGCTCCTCATCCACGCACACAAGTCCCTTTACAACGCCGGCCCAGCATACCTCAACAAGCGACTCAGCTTCCACGCCCCTACTCGCAAGCTCCACTCCGCCGACCTCGCCCTCGCCACAGTGCCACTCATCTGAAAAACAACCGCCGCCGGCAGATCCAAGACCTCCTGGCCTTCAGGCGACTTCTCAAGACCTGGCTCTTCGATCAGAAGCAGCACCCCCCCCCCCAGCGCCTTGACCCTCACGTGTATGTAGAGCGCTTAACAAATGTCCTGATTGATTGATGTGGGCTTGCATCACACTGCAGCCATTACGATGAGGCGCTGCAAAGAGATATGTCCAGTTTGTGACTTGTTGCGTTGGTTCTGGTAGAAACCACGGCTGGGCTAGCAGAGCATCTTGAGCCCCAATTCCAAAGGTCCAGACCTGGAGGTGCACCACATGGGGGGTTAAGACTCACAGCAGGCAGAGTCCAAGTGCAAGGGTTGGAGCCTTTTCTGTCCCTGAGGCTATGATCAGGGGGCAATCCAACCACCCTTAGAGTAACTCAGGTGGTCCTGGTTTTAAGAGTCAGGTCCAGTCCATTTTCCTCAGGCAGCAGGGCAGCAGTGTAGCAGGGCAGAAGGGTAGTCCTTCTTGCAGCAGAGTAGCACAGCCGTCCTTCTCCTGATTCTTTCGCAGGTCCATACATGGGCTGAAGAGTTGGGTCTGAGGGTCCAATATATATACTTGAGACCCTCTTCCAAAGTCCTTCCCATAAAGAGGTGCCTGGAATTTTCTGCATCCATGCCCTAGCCACAGATCGTCTGGGGGCACAAAAGATTAGTGTCTAACCCTTTTTGAGTCTTTGTGTGGCGCAAGTCTGGTAGGTGACAATTCCGACCCCTTATCAAGCCAGAGATGACCTATCCTGCCAACACCTATTTCCCCTTTGTCTCACTGTCTGGGAATATTACACAAAGACCAACTGCCAGCTGCACCTAGTCCTGGGACCCATGATTCATGCTAAAGGCACCATATTGTTGGGACATGAAAATGCCAGCTTTCTGTGGCAATTTCAGATTGTGATTTAAAATCCAACTTTACCATTAAAGAGGGTTTATAATTACAATTATTTCAAGATCAAATTCAACTTTCCTACCTGCTTCCAATTGAAAGATATCACTTATTACATGTAATAAGGTAACCCAATGTTACTATGGGAGAGGAAAGACTTGCAGTGGTGAAAAACGAATTTAAGAGTTTTTCACTATCAGAACATGTAAAAGTTAAAAGTACCTGTCCAACGTTTTAAATGCACTGCACCCTACCTTATGGGCTGTTTAGGGCCTACCCTAGGGGTGCCTCATATGTATTAAAGCAAAAGGTTTAGGCCTAGCAAAAAGTTAATTTTTCAGGTCGAAATGGCAGTTTAAAATTGCACACATAGGCTGCACTGGCAGGCCTGAGACATGTTTAAAATAACTTCTATCAGTACAGTGCCATCGCTCCTCCTACCTGGAGGTCATAAAATTCCTAAGGGACCATGACATCAAATACTCTCTGCAATACCCGGCACGCGTTCACATTCTCCATAAGGAGGGTACAGTATTTTGCCACTCACCTGAGGAGGCGTGGACCTGGATTGACCAGCAAGGCCTTGCGCATGGTTCTCCCACATGATCGACAGACAATCCTCCAACCTGGAAGCTAGCAGAGCCCCGTAGAGGCCAGGGTAAAGGTTAGGTAAGTCATCCAACCAAGGCACAGCTGGCCCAGAAACGTGTGCAGGCCATCAAAACAGTGGAACACATAAGTAGGCCTACATTATCTCCAAGACTGGATTCGGACAGAACTATGGACCAGATGTTACCCATCACAGCCTCACAGCTTGAGGGGGTGGACCGGCCCTCACCCCGCAGACCGTAGAAGCACTGGGCTGAAAATTCCAGAACTCTACGAAGGCTTTCACTGCAGAGACTGGATGATCAGCAAACACGTTCAATGCCAGACTAAGTCATAAGAGGCGGCACCCAGGCACTGCCTATTAGTTCCGCTGCGCCCTTCTCAGCGAGTGATAAGTAGGTGATATAGCATTATATTGGTTCCTATTTGTTTTATGTTATATTTTTGTGTCTATTTGACCCGCATTTCAGTGCGAATGGCCCATTGGCAAGAAGGCCTAGGTTGGGATGTTGGGGAATCTTTCATAAGATATTGATCTCTTTATTTGCCTGTATAAAGCGGGGAGTGTGGGATGGTTGTATATTTTTAACTCTATGCATGGAGGGTTGGCTGTGGGGTGGAGGGGGACTGGATGCCTGGGGCCTGTTCTGTACTGAATTTCTCTTTCACAACTTGGTAAATGGTGGCTGGAGATTATGTTTTGTTGACCTGGAACGTGAGGGGCCTAGCGGGCTGTGCTAAACGTCACAAAGTGTATCAAGATTTGCGCCATCATGGGATCATGGACTCTTGGCGCATATACCACCAATGGACCACTGCACCCAGTCAGCTACCCAGGTGTCACCCACTGATATACCACACTGACAGGCACATTTTGACCTGTTTCCACACACAGAGATCGTTTATTAGTTCCTTTTGTTCAGGTTGTTTTATTTTGTTATTCATATACGATTTCATGAAGGAATTGCTCTGTGTAAGAATGGCGGATTTTCCTTTGACCCCTATGACTGTTTGTAAATGTAATATGTTACAGTAAAGTGCGGCAGCACAACCAACAAAGTGAACTTTCTTGCTTACTGAATGGGATTCCTTCAGCATCCCGCCTCCGCCATACAAATTGTTGTCTCTTTACAATGTCAAAGCTGGATTATATCGTCATACAGATGCAACTGATGTTATTTTGTCAAAATCAATAAAAACAATTTACAAAAACCTGGATAATCCGCAGCTTGTTCCTTACTGCACACAGGGCCATCTCAATTTCCCTGGTAGGACCTAACGCTCACTTAGTTGTATTATCCCTAATGAATACTGTTAACTGATTGTTCACAATTTTCTCTTACATTAGACATAAGGGCAGTGGGTATATTGGCTGAAAGTTGCTTTTATAACTTGGGTTAGCTGACTTTTTGTAACGATCTATGAGCAGCCTATTTCCAGTCCATAGGCACTACCACTGTTGAACGAGAACACTTAATGGGCTCTGTCAAACTAGTAGCCAAATTGCACATATTTAGATTAAATTTCCTTGGCAGGCATGGATCTAAGGGGGATCCGTATTTTGTAAGGACACCAGATATTGAGTCATATTTCCAAGTCATTTACTCATGTAATGCCCATTTCACAAAACATTTTAACTTGGTGCCATTTCGTACCATGGGTGGCATGTTTTGTATACAAAACAGTGATTTATTGAATGCTTGAATTAATCTCAGCCACTGGTAATCACTCGGTCCGCAACGCAATCCATCACTATTTTGCACACCATGACACCTCAGTTTAGACCCAGCCATATGCAAATCAGTCTTGACCATGCTCTAATGGGAACAGTCCAACCCGAACTGCCAAGCTAGGTCCTCCCTGAACCGGTACACAAGCAATCCAGAACCATTTGTAGCCTAGTTATAGGCTCATCAGCCAGGTACAGCGTGGTTCCAGTGACACAGTGCGCCTGGGGCCCATGGCTGGGCATACCCATCCTACTTAGAGTGACAAAGTTAGCATGCAAAACAGTGATTAATGGAATGCTTGCATTAATCTCCACCACTGGTAATCACTCGGGCTGTGTCACAATCCATAGTTTTTTTGCACACCATCAGTTGTATACAAATCAGCCTTGACCCTGCTCCAATGGCTGGGTCTAAACTGGAATGGTGTGAAAAAAAACGATGGATTTAATCCAGATCTGTGACTAGGGGTCAGCATTTCATCCATCTTCTGTTCTTTGTGCATTTGTTGCCCTAAGTGGGAAGGGTATGCCAATTGGAGTCCCATGCTCGCTACACCACCAGATTCAAGCTAGCCCGGCTGATGAGGGTATTACTGCAAAACTAGCCCCAGAATGCTTGTTTCTGGTCCAGGGAAGACCTGGCCTGGCAGTTCAGGCTGGACTGTTCCCATGGGGAACAGGGTCAAGACTGATTTGCATTAGGTGAGTCTAAACTGGAATGGTATGGTGTGCAAAAAAACAATGGATATAACCCAGATCTGTGACTGGGGGTGAATGTTTGGTTAATTCAGTATTCCGATCATCATTATTTTTGTTTCCAATGGGACCAGTCCTACCCGAACTACCAAGCCAGGTTCTCCCTGAACCCGTAAACAAGGAACCCAGGACTGGTTTTGCCCTGGTTATGGGCTAGTCAACTGGGTACAACTTGGTTCCAGTGACACAATGTGCATGAGACTCACTTTTGGCAGATCCATCTCACTTAGGGCAACAAAATGAGTATACAAAACAGTGATAAATGGCATTCTTGAATTAATCTCAGTAACTAGTAATCACTCGGTCCACATCCTAATCCATCATTATTTTGCACACCATGCCATTTCAATTTGCACCCAGCCATTTGCAAATCAGTCTTAAAGCTGCTTTAATGGGAAAAGTACAGCCAGAACTTCCAAGCTAGGTTCTCTCTAAACCGGTACACAAGCAACCCAGGACCAGGTTCACCCTAGTTACGGGCTCATCAGCTGGTTACAGCTTGGTTTCTGTGACACTGTTTGTCACATGTAAGACAGTGCTTTGTGGATACATTTTTTCCCATATATTATGAAAAACAGCTTTGTGGAGGTGGTAATGTGCAACAAGAATATTTGTGTACATTTTATGCGTTGCATTTTGATGTGATGGTGATATGCTTTGTTGTTTTTGACCTGTTGTGTTTCCGCTGCATTATTACATTGTGTAATTGTTTTATTTTTCTTTTTATTTTTGTACTGCATTATGTTGTGCCGATGTCAAAAGTTTTGTCTCATTGCTGTTCATAAATAGCACTTCTAGTGACAAACATTTTTTCACGCATCAATTTCTTCAACTATTTAAGACATCAGTCAGCCCTAAAATGTTGTACACTCGTCTTAAATTATTATGTGATATACACTTCACAAAACATGAATTAGCTCTCATAGGTTGATTTACTCATACCTAAATATACCACTATGGTTTACTATTACCACTTAATATTACACCGCTATAGAATAATTAAAGTAAATTGCCTTCTGGCAGTAGGAAGTGGGAATCCTAGGAAGGTCTCCTGAAATACAACAAAACAATCTGATATTGTATGCCCCCAAAAATGTTTGTTAGGTAACATTCCCACCCTAGTTAAGATCACATATGTACTTCTATCAAGAGAAAAAGTACCTCAGTATCCATGGCAGGAATAGGGAGGGAATACACAACAACCTTGCTGGGGACATTAGTGACTGGGTTTCTCCACAGGTAAAATATTTTCCTAGAGGAGAAAAAAGTTAGCATTTGTAAATGCACTTTTAGTATTAAATCTTTTTATTGGGCAGAAAATAATCACACTGCACCTCACAATAAGCATCAGCGCCGACTCCGAGGGAAGGCAGTCTAGGCCGGAGGCATGGCTTACGCCCAACATGGTGTCATCAGACATTCTTAATTAACACAGCAAGCCGCCTACAACCCATCCGGGCCGGCCGCGTCAAAAGAGGTGCTCAAGAGGTGCAAGCGGAGCCAGTAAGAATGCAAAAGGGAACATGAGTTCAACACAAAACAAACTATCCCAGAACCCCCCCCCCCCACACTCCCCTCTCCTTGTCCAATAGTCAAACATAGGGAGAAACTCAAGCGCTGTCTTATCTACAGACCAGTCGCAGCCTCCCCTGCCGGGTCCTTGCGTTTGCGTGGGCGTGTCTTAGGCTCCGGCAGTGGGGTATCCGCGAGGCGCAGCAGCCGCAGATATCGGGGGCAACTCACCTCCCGAAATTCCCCGGTCAACAGGGAGAGGAAGGGTTGCCACAAAGCTGCAAAGTCCGACCCCTTCCCCGCCGCGGTCAGCGAGAGCTTCTCCATGCCCAGGATTGCCCACAGCCGGTGTAGCCAGCCCAGCTGCAGTGGAGCCTGAGTCGCCCTCCAATGAGCCACAATGTTCTGTACCGCCACCCCCAATGCCAATGCGATCAGTCTGCCCCTCCAGGACTTCAGGGGGTACATAAGGGCGTTTGGGAGGCCTAGCAGGATGTAGGCTGGGAAACGGGGTAGCTGTGTATCTAGGTGGGAGTCAATTAAGTCCAAAATGGGGGTCCAGTACGGACGGAGCTTGTCGCAGCTCCACAGCAAATGCTCCAGAGTCCCCAGTTCCCCACAACCCCGCCAGCAGCGATCGCTCACCCGGGGGTCCCACTGGTGCAGCCTCTCGGGGGTATGATACCAATATGTGGCAATTTTGGTCATCGTCTCAGTGAGACCGGTGTGGTGGGCTGAGTGTCTGGCCCTGTAGTAGATCCCCTCCCATTCCTTCCGTGTGAGTTGGCGCCCCAAGTCTCTTTCCCACCTGACCCTACCCGCGTTATATGTGTAAGTGTTGGTGAGGAGTAATTGTTGGTAGAGATCTGATATTAACTTTTTGTCTGACGTACGGGTCAACAGCCATTTTTCATAATGTGTGAGATGTCGCTGGGTGACTGGCAGGACGGAAGGGTGAAGGACCCAGTGCCGCACCTGTAGGTATCGCAGGCAGTCCGCCTCGGCGACACCATAGTCCTGCTTCACCTGGTGGAATGGAAGTATACCCTTAAGGGTAAACATGTGGCCCACATCCCTGCAGGGGGTCGCCCGCCAAGCCGCAAATGCCCGCGTGTCGTGTCCCGGTGTGAAGTCAGGGTTGTCGAAAATCGGTGTCATCGGCGATGGAAAGGAGGTCAACCCTTTCGTCACGGCCACCCTGTCCCAGACTCCAAGGACAGTGCTTGTGATGTCCGAGGCGTACAGATTGGGAGGTCTGTGGCGCCGTGGGAGGAACGGGACTCCCTGCAATGGGCGACCGGCCACTGCCTGGTCCTGAAAGAGCCAGTGCTGGCCCGACTCTAGTTGGTGCCACTCCACCAGCGTGCGCAGTTGTGCCGCCTGAAAATATAGCGTGAGGTCGGGTATCCCCACTCCCCCGTGCTCCGGCGGTAAGGTCGCAATAGTATGTTTGTATCGCGGGCGTCGGCCATTCCAGATGAACCGTGAGAGGTCCGACTGGGTGTTTTTAAGCCACTCGCGCGGTGGCCGCAGGGGGAGCGTCTGAAACAGATATAAAATCTGCGGGAGCAAAGTCATCTTCACCGCCGCGATCCGGCCGAGCCAGGACAGCGTGAGCGGCTTCCAGCGCCGCAGTTGGTCGCGGACCTTCTTCGTCAGGGTCGCGTAGTTGGCCTCCGCCGTGGTCTGCACCGTTGGCGCCAGGTGGACCCCTAGATAAGGAACAGAGGTGGTCGACCACTGCACCTTAAACTCCGCTTTGACCTCTGCCAGGGTGTCGGGGGATAGCGAGACATTCAGGGCCTCCGATTTCGCCTCATTGATCTTGAAGCCCGAAACCTACGCGAAGGCATGGAGTTCCACAAAGAGCGCTCGCAAGGATTGCATCGGGTCTGTTAGGGACAGCAGCACGTCATCCGCATATAAGCTAATTTTGTGAGTGTCACCACCAAAGCGGATACCCGAGATGCGGTCGTGCTGTCGCACTCTCCCGGCCATCGGCTCCATATAGAGGGCGAACAGGAGGGGAGAGAGCGGGCAGCCCTGCCGGGTGCCTCTGCCAATTTCGAATCTCGGGGAGGTATGGCCGTTAACCCGCACCGCTGCATTGGGACGCCGATAGCAGTTAAATATGCGGTGGCGGAGGGCCTCCCCAAACCCGAAGTGCTGCAGCACCTGTTCTAGATAAGGCCAATGCACCCTGTCGAACGCCTTTTCCGCGTCGATGGTGAGGAGCATGCAGCCCGGTCGTGTACGCGAGCCGGCCTCGATGAGATGGAGGACTCGCCGGGCATTGTCGCTAGTCTACCTCTGGGAAATGAAGCCTGATTGGTCGGGGTCGACCAGTTGCTGCATATACGGCGCTAAGCGGCTCGCGAGGATGCCGGTGTACAACTTCAGGTCCACGTTCAGCAAAGAAATGGGCTGGTAAGAGCCACAGTCCGCCGGGTCACGGCCGGCCTTGGGAATCACCGATATGGCCGCTTCGAGCAGGTCAGGGGGAATAGCACCTGGTCGATCAAAGGTGTTAAACAGGTCGCGCAGAATGGGGGCAATCTGTGGGCAGAATGTTTTATAGAAGGCCGCCGTGTAGCCGTCCGGCCCCGGCGACTTCCCCACTTTAAGGCGAGATATTGCCGATATGACCTCCTCCAGGCCAATGGGCCGGTCCAGGAAGTCCGCCTGCGCTGGTGTGAGGGTGGGGAGCGTCGCGCTGTGCAAGTAGTCTAGGCCCGCCTTCGGGTCAAGGTAGTTCACGTCATAAAGGCCGGCGTAGAATTCGCCGAAAGTCACCGCTATGGCCGCGTCCTCCGTGACCTGCACCCCGAGTGGGGAGGTGAGGGTGTGCACGTGGCGTCTCTGCTCCTGCGCCCGCAGTCTGCTCGCTAAGAGCTTCCCGCATCGGTCCCCTCCGGTGTAATACACGTGCTTGAGACGGATGGCGGCGTATTCGGCCACATCCTGGTCCAACGCTGCGAGCATCTTTCGCTCCGTGCATAACTGGCGCCACGGCCGCGCGGCCCCGGTGCGTTGGTGCATCTGTTCCAACTTAGCCACTCGCTGAGTGAGTTCGGCCCTCTTCAGTGCCCTATCTCTGTTATCGGCTGCGGCGATAGAGATGAGCTCGCCCCGCAAGACTGCTTTGAGCGCCGCCCACTGAGTGGCCTTGGTCGTGTCGTCATTGGCATTGTGGGCCAAGAATTGCGCAAGTGCAGTCCTGAGCCTGTCCTGTGTGGCTGGATTGAGCAAGAGGCCGTCTCGAAGCCGCCAGTGGCGCTGCGGTGCCGGCGTGGGCGCTACCCGGAAGGTCGCTACCACCGGCGAATGATCGGACAGTGAGGCCGGGAGTATCTCTACGTCCTCGGCTTGCGCCGTCAGCTGCGAAGAACACAAGAAATAGTCCAGTCACGCATAGGTCTTGTGGGCCGCCAAGTAGTAGGTGTAAGCCGCCGTGTGTGGGTGGAAGTGTCGCCATAGGTCAGTGATGGCCAGATCTGAGAGGTGTGCGTGTCCCGTCGCTGAGAGCGCCCCCACTTGTCCAAATCTCTGGCCTGTGCGGTCTCTGTGTTGTGGAACACCAGGTTTAAGTTCCCCCCAAGCAGGAAGTGTGAGTGTGTTGTGGCCGTGACAGCCTCTAGTGCAGTGAGAAGGAACCTTTCCTGACCCTCATTTGGTGCGTAAACTGAGCCCACTAATAAGGTCTGACCTGCCACCTGAAAGCTGTGGAGGAGAAGCCGCCCTTTAATCTCGGGCTCCTTCTGCATGACCCGCCCTCGAAAAGACCTGGCAACCAGTATAGCTACCCCAGCAGCCTTCTTCTGGGTGGAGGAGAAGAACTGCCACGGGAAGGAGCGTGACCTCAGCCCGTGGTGATCCTTGGATACCAGGTGTGTCTCCTGTAGGAGGCAGATGTCGGCCTTCGAGCGGTCTAGGAAGGACAAAACGGCCCTGCGTTTGACCGGGTTGTTGAGACCTCGCACATTAAGGGAAAGTATTCGCAGTGGGTGTGTCATGGCGGGCGCGGTGAGTGGGAAGCTGTTGTCGGCGCCTGAAGTGTGGCAACCTGATGTGGGGCAGTCCCTCGTTCAATGCACTGCCAGCTCGTGGCCCCCATGAAAGAGCCCAAGGCCTCCGGACACGGAGAGCAATCCCCTGGACAAGGAGAGTCCCCTCCCCCCTCCCTCCCTCCCTTCAACTCCCCCCCACCCCAAACATCCGTAACTCCCCCCTCCCATCCCAACCCCAATCCCTTCGTCCCAACTGTGGAAAAATCTGGGTCCAACATAGTCCCAGGCCCAGTTAACAGTCCACTGGGCCCGTGGCAAAGGTTATCCTTAGTGCGTGGGCAGTGGCAACGGTGTAGAGGAACCATTCCAACCCCCTTCCACCGTCGTGGATGAAGCATCAAAGTCTCCTTCGGGGGGGTATGTGGAGTCCAAACCCACCGCCCCGCCGCCGGCTCGCACAGTCCCGGCCTTACAACACGCCGCCGGGGCAGAATGCCTTCAGAGAGCAGGTCAGCCGCTGTCCTGTTTCACCAAGCCCTGTGCCACGGTTTCCACTGCTGCCCGCTGCCCCTCCTCAATTTCTGTAGCTGCGGGGCGTCTCGGCCTGCGCCGACGTCGCTGCTGCTTCCATCGCCCGGGGGTCCCCTTGTAAATGCACTTTTGATGAGCATATACACACGCATAAATGTACACCAGGCATGTACATCATATGTGTGTAAATGTTTATCCTACAAGTTCTCCTGGAAGACTGCATCTCTTGTAGCTTCCCAGAGCACTACCAGAGTTCCTTGAATAATACAAAATAATATTAAATATATTGTAAATGTAATGGCAACTGTGCAGGTGTAAATTCATGTTGTTTTGGAAAAATCTTGATGATTGTACTAGATTGAGTGTGGGATGTGTCCATCAACTCAAGTTCCACACAAAATGCAACAGATTTACACATCCAATATGCTGTCCATGCATTGTGAAATAAGTTCACAAAGAAGACTGATGACTCAAAAAATTATGGATATGGGTTTGCACTGTGTGAACCATAGTCATGTACCAGTTGTTCACACTCTATGCTGCACAGAACTCAGGTGCATACATCATTAATGGGGGCTATTCACAAAGACGTTTTGGAGTATGTAAAGTAGAACTGTAGTACTCTTTTACGTATTCTTCATACCTTTGTGAATTGGTCCCAGAACATCTAAAATGAGAATATTCTTTGTATATTAACATAATTATTACAAATCAAAAGGACAATGACCAATTTTTACTAATATAGAGATGGACGTTTTGAGACTGATTGCCATAACCCCTGTTCTAGTTAACTCATTGCCTGTATATAATTTAATCTCCAGAAGTATGAAGGAAACACAGAGTCGAGGGAAAAAGTAAGTGTGGAATAGAGACAGACAGAGACTCGTGTCAGCAGCCTAGTTTGTGGAATACTTGAAATGGACTTTCAGATTACATGGAATACATCATCACATGTTTGCAGCTCCACTTCTGTAGAAACAGTGAAAGACAGGAGTAAGCTAACCATAGCGTCAGCTGTAAAATCAATGTATATTAACACCAAGGAAACAGGACACCAGGGTTCGATTCCCGCCTCGGCGGGTCTCGGGCTCATAAATTCCTCTGACCGGATATTCTCGCCTCAGGGCCTATTCTAATCATGGGTCCCACCCTGCAACTCTGGGCAATAGCTTGCTTAATCTCCACAACGGCTCCAACAGCGCGAGGGATGCCTGGTCTGCACCATGGGGGTGCCCAGGAGTGGACACTTCAGAAGGAAAGCCAGGAAGGGTTCCTGAGCGGTATGAGTACACACGCCGGGAGACCCCGGTCCGGGTTAGCTGTGCGCTATACAAGTACAACACATTTACATTTACATTTAAATGCTGACCTCATGAGTGGTGGAGTTTCACTCTAACTAGCCCCCAGAAATCCAGGCACCTCACCCAAGAACTGAAGAGGATCAAACTTTGTCACTTCAGGGAAATGCTGAGTGGTGCCTCAGATGCCAAACAGGAGAGCAGTAAGAGGATTCAGGGTAAGGCACAAATCAAAGTAGGACTGGAAGTAAGTCGCATAAGAGTCAATGAGGAGAACTTAGCAGGAAGGACCAAGGGAACTGAGGAGGAAAGTAAACAATAAAGGTGAGGGAACAAGGTTGGGTGCAAACTGATAAAAAGTAGAGAGTCATAACAACTGCTGTTCTCAGAATTCTCCACCCTAGTCTCATGAGTCTTTATAGAACTCTACCTATTGTGACCTGGAAGTGTCAACATAGCCTACCAGCTCAACAGAGAGTGGAGCGGTATGCATGTATCAAAACCCTTTAAGTACCTGTCCTGCATGAGTGTAGTTTCCATTGTCCTGTCTTCCATTTTCAGCTTGTATGAAGTTTCCTGGGACTTTTCTGCTGACCCTGTGTTAAAATGTGGTCTTGTTAATGCAGACTATATGTTAAATATAGTAGGAAATGGCTTTGCATGATGTTACCCCGGGGCAAATACAGTAGAAAGGTGTTCTCAATTGTGAACTCAATGACAGACACATAGGTAAAGATTTTACTTTGGGAACTATTTGACAGATTCAATATGAAAGGGTTTATGTTTTGTACTCCCTAACAAATACCACAGGAAGGGCTTTAAATTGTATAATACATATATCTGTTACAATGTGGTAGGGTTATGGAGGTCTAGCACTCATTGTGCATTATGTGCAGGTAAAAATATTTTTTTAGTGTTTAGTTATGAATTAAATAACGTATTTTATTTTAATCTTTAAAAGTAAAAGCACTTAATGGACATTAATTTATTAAATGTTATTCTGTGCTTAATAGAGTTCTAGATGTCTGCCCACCACCTCATGGAGTAATCCTTGGACTGCTGTGCTTCACTACCCTGAGGGTCAAATGCTAAAGAGCAGGTGAAATTAAAAACACAGTGGCATCATTTTTGGGATTTTGCATTACACTCATGTGAAATCCTTGAATTTATGCTGTTTTGTGTAATTATGCGGCATCCGCTGTAATTCTTTAACCAAAAGGCATGTAAACAACAAGACACCAGGGGCATACAATGTATCCTTGTGCCAACAATTGATGCGAGGAAGCATTTTGTGCACAAATATAGTGCAAATTGACTGATTTGCTTTTTACTTAATTGTGCGTAATTTTGCATGATTTTTGCATAATTACATGAAATCAAATCAATTTGGTTTGTGTGCATTGTGCCCACCCTTTTGTTGATCCTGTTTATGGTGATCTGATTCGGAGACAGCTGGCTTAGTCTATCTAGGAAGTAGTTCCACTGCTCATGAATAGAAAAGGGATTTGTATGATGTAACCCATTTCAAAAACAGTAGGAAGGGTTAATACATTGTAAACTCTCTCACAAATACAATTGAAATTGCTTTTCCTTTGTTATCCTATTAACAAATTGAATAGGAAGGGGTTTTACATTGTGAACTCTTACAAATACAATAGGAAGTGGTTTTACATTACGAGCTCTCCACTGAATACAATAAGAAACAATTTTACATTGTGAACCATGTGACAAATATCACACAAAGGGGTTTTACATTGTTTAACAAAGAGAGGCTTTTTTACAGCTGGTCCGCTTTTTATTGGGTACATTTGTAATATTATAATAGTGATTAGTTATGTATGAAGTAAAGTGCTTTTCTATATTAAAGTAAGAACAGTGGCTAGATCTTGATTAATTAAATTGTATTTGGTGCTTGGGAGAATTCTGCATTTTAAATCCACTCCAGTACCCTAAGTTAATTTCCGACTCCTATACTTTGCTGTCCTGAGGGTCACATTAAAAGCAGTTGGTCCAATAAGAAGCTGGCTTCTCTAGTTGTTACAGTTAGAGTCCAGTAGTTCCTGATTGCTCTGGGACTTCTAAAACCTTCTAGCTAACAGCAAGAACTGGCACTGAAGATACAAGGTTGTTACATGCTGTCAAAGAAGAAAACAATTTTGTTACAGTCCATCTTTTGTAAGTGCTCCTTATTGTACCATCACTTGCTCCATCAACTTATTATAGAACCCTATTTATTTAATCTCTTGTATATTAACTGTTATTAGGAGTCTTCTTAGAAATGGAACCTGGTGGTGCAGTAGCTACCTGTAATCAGGCAATTGTAGTAGGGTGCAGAGTGTAAATAATATTTTACCCTATAGAAGGAAAGGGCTATTCTCCAACATGAAAAGGGGCACAAGACTAAAAGACCTACAACCAAAGTTCAGCCCAAGTTCAGTGTTTGAGTTGGAACTAAAATGGCACAAAGAATAGCTGTGCTGTCTTTGGATCAGTATACAAAATTGGGTTATTAATTCAGGTAGGGGGTAAATACCCACAATTATTAGTCACAATTCTTGTTAGGGTGAACTACTGAAACCACCAAATAAACTTGAGCTCAACCCCCTGGTAACTATGGCACAGAGCAGACAGGCTTCACTTAAATAGAGGCAAAAACAGTAATGAAGTTCAAAACAATAAAACATATTTAAATGAATTAATAGAACAATGGAGTAGAATGTAATAAACAAAGTGACACCAGAATGACAAAAATCTAATAAGGGGAACTGGGGATATGAATGTTTAAAGTTTTAAATAAAAATAGTACCAGGAAACACAAAGTGGCAATGATAGTCAAAGGCCACGATAGAGCAGGACTGAGGCACATCTTGAAATTGATCGCCATGGAGAACAAGTCACATACACTAACCAGGTGTGTCCTTGTCAAAGATTTTACATTCTGACGTTAGTCCTTCAAGTACCAATTCACCACAGATGTACATTTCTGAAGCCTACAAATAGCTCTGGGGAGGCACTTAGAAACTCACAGGGTAGCAGGTTTAGACCAATAGACAGGTCCAGCCCAGGTCTAGTAGCCACTGGTCAGCTGGGCAGTTTCAGGAAAAGGCCTCTTGCAGCTTGTGATGTGCCTCTAGATTTAACAGGAGTTCAGCCTTATGATCTTGGATTCTGCTTATTTGTCCTGAGTACAAGACAGAGAGTAGGCCCAGTCTTTTAGCCTCTTATCAGGTGTCAGACAGCAGGTTCAGTCCTCTTCTGATCTTCCACAGGTCCAGACATGTTTTCTGAAATGGGTGCCTGGAGGTGCGGCATTTATGCTTGGCATGAGCTGTAGGTTGGAATGACCCCTGAAGACACCATACACAACTGAATAAAGGTTCCGGGCCTAAATCCACTCACTCTGGGCATTTTCAAGATGGTCAAAGTCTGCAGTCACACTAAAGTTTGGCTCTGACAGCAAGGGAAGTGTGTGGGAAGTATGTTATAGTAACCCAATGTCCTTCCATATCTAACACAAAAATCCAATTTCAAGCAGTCAGTGTAACTGCAACAAACTTATAGACAAAGTCTGGGAAATCAAAGCTGAGCTTTAAGCAACCAGAGAGTGGATACACACAAAGGACCTGATTATGAGCCTGGTGGTCCGAGGACCACCAGACGTGTGGGGGCACGGCAGTGGCAGAACCGCCACAACTCTGCTGCAGCCACCATGGAACAGCCATTCCCTGGTAGTGTTGCAGCGGTGTAGGTCAACATTATGCTTAGTGGGGCCTAGCATATTAGGAGTTTCCTCTCCGCAATGGATTTTCATGTCCATTCCTTCTCCATGAAAACCCTGGTGGAGAGGAAACAAAGGGAGCCTTGTGGATGCACAACATGTGCTCCCTTGTGTGCATGCAGTTGTGCCTCCAGTGTGCCTACACGGGCAGTTGCTACGTAGCATGGACGGAAAGGGCCAAGCCGTGCAGGAACTGTTTTTTGCATTCCAGTTACGGTGCTCGTTTTTAGAGACACAGCTGTGGGATCACCAAAAAAAGCCTTTCAGACTGAAAGAAACTCCTAATCTGGCGGGCAGCCTCACCACGGGTTTGGCAGTGCAGAAGCAGGGTGGACCAGGTGCCGCACCGCCACACTCATAATAAAGCACAAAGTGTTTTGGCATTCCATTTCCCTCCTTTGACATGTCCCATAAATGTGTAATGCAAAGCCCCAGCAGACTTGTCAAGCAGGATGAGACATTCAAACAGGATTTGACACTTGAATGTCAAAGGGTATGATAAAAGCCCAACCCCAGTGGTCACTCTAAACCATTTCTTGGTGAGATTTCCCTCCCACTGGGGTTGGTGCCTTGCTGACTAGAAGAAAACAAGTGGTTACCTAACACCATCACAATGATGGTATGTGTAATACAGGACTACTAAGAATAAAGTGGAGCCAAGATTGATTTTGACACTACTAGATTTTGACTTTGGTTAAGTTCAAGGTTTGTGCCACTTTTGGTATTTTTGGGTACTTTTTAGTACTGGTAAAAAATGCAAGGCACCAAGCTTTGGAATATTATACTCCTAACATAGTAAAGTAAATACCTTACACAGGTGGTGGATTGCCTGACTATATGCTTGAGTAAAACACTGTGATTATATGTCAATTCTCTGAACAGTCACACTATAATATATGTTTAACAATAAATATAAATGAGTACATTTGCAATAATGTTATTTGTTTATCTTTTGTTCTAGGTATTGAACCATCAATAGTGATCCTGGCGTTTGGTTTAATATTTGCCATGGTACTATGTGCTTTTGCAGTTTCTCATCTTATCAGGTATTTTTTACTTTTTAAAGTGTGCAGTGTGAAAACGTACATATAGGCATATATGAAATACGCCTTTGAAGAAGAATCAAATTTTGTATGTGTTGTCTCACTACTAAATTTTGCAACTTCTGTGTCAAATTCAATGGCAGGATTCATTAAATGAAAAATAAGTTTACGTTTTATATTTGAAGTGAGGAGAATTAGCAATAGTTGTATGAAAAGGTTGTGGTTAATAATGTGAGACTTTTAAAGAATTTTCATACACTTAGCTTAATATCTCATTCAATTGGGGAAATAAACAATTTGAAAAAAAATGGTTCTATTTAATCCCATCTTTCATTACAAAGCAAGAGAATCTGCAGTGCTGCCAGTGCAGGCATTTTGGCAACACTGCTCAGCACTCTTCCTTTGTAAAATAAGGCTACCTAAGGCTCGATTCACGAAGGTAAACTTAGACTTAAGTCTAAGTTTACTCCTTTTTGGTAGTCTCAAAGGTAAGTTATTACTAATAACGTTACTACTAGTAAGCTTACTAGTAGTAAAGTTACTGGAGGTAAAGTTACTACGAGTAAAATTACTAGTAGTAAAGTTATTAGTATTAATTTACCTTGGTGAATACCAAAAAGTAGTAAACATACTCTTAAGTTTAAACTTGCCTTTGTGAATTGGGCCCCTAAACTTGGGCGTCTGAAGACAAATAAGGAAGGGATGGGGTGTACAAGACAAGCCATTTACCATTTTTGTACGCTATGGCCCTCATTATGAGTGCTCCAAAGTTATGTGCCTAAAGATGTGTACGCAATGTAACCGATACCAGAAATGAATCTATGACATACAAAAATATCGACACAAAAATATCAACATCAAAAATATCGGAGTTCTATCTACATAAAGGTAAGTACAAAAATATCGAAAATAAAATATCGTAGTACAAAAATATCGAAGTTAAAAATATCGTTTTTTTAAATGTATTAATAATAATGTAAAAATAATTTTAAAATACATATAATTTAACAAATTATAAATATAAACATTGAAACATATTTAAAAAATAATTACTAATACATATACATTTAAAATAAATGTAAAACTCTACATATAAATTAATATATATACTTACTCCACATATTGCAACTGTAGGGAAAGCGTTGGATAGCGTAGGGGTAAAAATTACTATTGCCAATCCAGAGGGTGCAACAGTAGGGAAAGCGTTGGATAGTGTAGCTGTAAAAAGTACTATTTCCACTCCAAAGGGTGCAACAGTAGGGAAAGCGTTAGATAGCGTAGGGGTAAAAATTACTATTTCCACTCCAGAGGGTGCAACAGTAGGGAAAGTGTTGGATAGCGTAGGGGTAAAAATTACTATTCCCACTCCAGAGAGTGCAACAGTAGGGAAAGCGTTGGATAGCGTAGGGGTAAAAATTACTATTCCCACTCCAGAGGGTGCAACAGTAGGGAAAGCGTTGGATAGCGTAGGGGTAAAAATTACTATTCCCGCTCCAAAGGGTGCAACAGTAGGGAAAGCGTTGGATAGCGTAAGGGTAAAAATTACTATTCCCACTCCGGAGGGTGCAACAGTAGGGAAAGCGTTGGATAGCATAGGGGTAATAATTACTATTCCCCTCCAAAGGGTGCAACAGTAGGGAAAGCATTGGATAGCGTAGGGGTAAAAATTACTATTCCCACTCCAGAGGGTGCAACAGTAGGGAAAGCGTTGGATAGCGTAGGGGTAAAAATGAGTATTCCCACTCCAAAGGGTGCAACAGTAGGGAAAGCGTTGGGTAGCGTAGGGGTAAAAATTACAATTCCCACTCCAGAGGATGCAACAGTACGGAAAGCATTGGATAGCATGGGGGTAAAAATTACTTCCCACACTACTCCCCCTTTAACACACAACACACTACGCATACAAAAAAAACACAATTAATATAAATATCAAAGTATCAAAGTATCAAAGTAAGCTTTATTCGATTTTTCAGTTAAAATCATAAAAGCACTGCAAAAACATTTATACATACAACATTTAAAGTGACGTGTGCATGATCAGTACAAGGTAAACGCTTACTTGATCATTAAAAAACATTTCATAAAATTCATAAAAACCATAAAATACAAGCATTTCATTAGTGACAAATAACAATGTACCACAAGAAGATGGTTTAATACAGTGATTTTCTATTCGTTATTACCATTTTTAGAAAACATGAGACGGCGTAAATGACATGATCTCCTTCTAACTGTAGCATTTTCAGGTATGTTGGTCTACATTTTCGTAACCCCCAACGTTTTAATAACGGCATCAGAAATTGTTTTCTGGGGTTCGTATATAATTTACAAAAAAACATAATGTGAATGTTGGACTGCACCGATGTGTTGTCACAAGGGCATATTAGTTTAATGGAGGACCAGTCATTAACGTTAGGTAAGGTAACCATGCGAAAAAAGGAACCCAGACACAAGCGGGTCAACAACATTCGAGGATATGGGCTCTGTACCAGGACGAGGTAGGTTTGCAAACCCTCGGTTGGTGTAATTTCCTGGTAATTTAACACTGTGCGTCTTAATTTTTCACTGTTCCATCTGGCAGTTTCTAGATGGGTGGTTATCATTTTTTTCAAGGCTAATCTTGATAACCCATCTAGAGTTGTAGGGTTATCAAAATACCCTGGGTGGCCTAAATCAGTAAGTATGGATCTAACATAAGATAACCATTTAACATTAGTTGCCCCCTCTAGGGCTAAACAGTCTTCGATAAGGTCTCTGTTGAAACTGGCTTCATGTGTGACCCAAACTTTGTGCCAGAGCAGAATGGGGGACATCTTAATGATGTCATTAAGGTAAGTAGCTCCTATTTCAATGTGTGACATGTACGTGGAGGTACTTTTGGCCACTCCCAAAAGATGGCAGATGAATTGGTTTTCACAACTCTGTTGGGATTGGTCTTTTTCAATGCCCCATTTGCCCGCACCGTAGGTGGCCGTGGATACGCATTTAGCCCGATAAATCTGGGTCAGCTCCATAACAGGCTTGCCACCAGTCTTATCGGAGAAAGCACGCAGGGCGCCTATGGTACGGCTATAAGCCAACTTCCTAGCGGCTACCGCTGCCTGCCAGCGACACCGTCTATCAAACAAAATTCCTAGATAACAGAATTTATCTGTTGTGGCAATTTTTTGATTATCTAGGAATATGGTACAAGGAGTTCTATTAATCTTCTGGGTACAGGGCATCGTGAAGGTTTTTGAGATGTTAACTCTGAGGCCTCTATCCCTCATGTAGCACGTGAACTTATTTACCGCCCGTTGTAAACCAACTTTAGTCTGGGACATTATAGCCGCATCGTGGGCATATAGTAAAATTGGGACCGGGGAGCCCTTGACAGTTGGGTAGTCATTAGGTAAGGTTGAAAGGTGCTGGCCAATAGAGTTAATATAGTATGTAAAAAGCAATGGGGCCAGTATACAACCTTGTCTCACCCCTCTAGTGATCGGGAATTTCTCTGTGCATTCCCCGTTTTTGCCATTCCTAACTCTTGCCCCTGCGTCTTTATAGAGCTCTTTAATGAAGGTAATGATGCGGTTATCGATGCCCATTTCTCCTAGTGTTGCCCACAAGAAAGCATGATCAACACAATCAAACGCGGAGCTAAGATCAATAAAGGTTATAAAAAGTGCTCCGCGTTTGGCTTGTGTGTACTTGGAGACAAGAAGGGACAAATTTAGGCACTGTTCAATTGCCCCTGTTCCCTTTCTGAACCCGTACTGTAGGTGGGAAACTACATTATGGTCTTCCTCCCAGAGTTGCATTCTCTTTAAGATTATTCGTCCAGCCACCTTCACTAGGCCATCCAAAAGGGATATCGGCCTGTAGCAAGTAGGATCGTCCCTATTACATTTTTTAAATATAGGGACCACAATAGCGTCAGTCCAGGTATCAATAAACCCACTTTGATTTCCCTTATTTAGAACATTTGTGAGCAAGGGTTGCTTTATAAACAACCACAATATCAAATAATCAATTAATATTTTTACATTGATGTAATTTTTATTTAACTAATTAACACACATTAATTACCAATTAATAATTGATTAACAAGATATTTACAAGAATAAACAATATTTATTAATAAATTATTTATAATTAATATTATGAAATAATTAAAAAACGAATTACCAATTAATTAATTAACAATTATTTAACAATAAATACCAATAAATAAATACAACTTTTTTAACTAATTTAATTTAATAATGTCACACCATATTTTCCAATAGACGACACACAACCCACTACACATAAAAAAATCACATAAAAAATGTAATTGTCATTTAATCACTTAATTATAATCAATTACCCATTAATTATTAATTAACAATAACAACAAATAATAAATATTACTACATTAACTCTAATTTATTTAATTAACTAATTAATAATAATTAATTACCAATTAATTATTAATTAATAATTATTTATTAATCAAAAATATTTTTAAAAAATAATAATTAATTACTTATAATTAAATTACTTCCCACCCTATTCCCCTATAAACCCACAACCCGCTCTGATACTAAAACGCAAAATGTAAACAAAATTACTCATTTCTAAACATATATTAAAAACAAATTTAACAAACATATAAACAACATAATAAAATACATAGCACTAATATGTACATCGATATTTTAATTTAAATATTTTGCCTCTCTACCACCAGAGATCAGTATTGCTGCAAGGTGATCCACTTTAGCCCCATATGTGGGAGTTAGTGTGTTTGTCCTGAATCCCTCAAGTGCATATGAAATTCCAGTATGTTTAATGAGGACAAAGTCCTCAATGTTTGATGTGGGGAATTTGTCTCTAATAAAATATTCAAGATATCTGAACCACATCAACAACTGGTGCAGTATCACTGCACCATTTGTAATCCAGTTTTGGGCTCTCATTGTGAGAAGCCTCTAGTTGCTGGGTGGCCATACTGTATCTGGTGTTATCGATACCAGAACTATCGGTATCATCAGTGCTGGTATTACTGGATTGAAAGTTGATTACCTATAACCTGTATGGAATGGAGAATAACGTGTAAATATCACATATTCCCACATCTAAACCCGCAATTAACTTGGGAGATTTGTATGCACTAAAGCAAGTGGCAGTACCCCACCCAGGACTACTAGATATAGTAATCCTACATCTCTTCTCATTCCTGATTGAGGAAGAAACTCTTGTTAATGTCGAAATCAAAATTCCACAGTCACAGAGTCAACAAATGTTTCCATTTTATTCTTTCCCACTGCCAGATTGCATGTTATATGTTGTAGACTGTGCCCTAATTTGATACGTTTTGATAATAAAATGTTATTTCATCATATGTACAGGTCAAAGCATTGTAGAGCTACTGCACCCCACCCATAAAGCAAAGACACACTTTAACAGCATGCACTTGCACATCCAAGCACACAGGCATCTTCACAGGGAGGTGATGTCAGCTCCTACTCTGTAACGGTGCCTGAGGGCCCCTGACATTGCAATGGGGATCCAGATCCTAATACTCGTCCTGAACCTCTACCTCACTGTCCTCCTTGTCTTTCTTCTTATATTCAGTCCATATTTTGTGTGTGGGTGAAGCTTTTGCAGCTAAAATCTGTCTGCTCACTCCATATGTTAAACTTGCCCTGATGTTTCCAGTGTTGTATCTGTCCTTACTAAGAAGAATATCAGTATGTGTGAATGTGTGTGTGTATATCTGGGTATATTTAACCCAAAATATGAGCACCGTTTTGTTCCCTACAGTAATGGTAAAACCTGGCAAAGCCAGACAAACAGCATATCTGTGAAGACCATCAGTCTACAGGGACTGGTTTCAGTGGTGTGTTTAGGTACTTTCAAGTGAACTAAACGTGGGGTTATATTTGCCTTGGTCTGCTGTGTAACATACCCAACGATCGGTATGCACATGGAATTAGAATAGTAAAAAAATACTCAATTATTTTTAATACACTGTCTTCATGTATTTTTTATGGCCTTTTCTGTGAAGAATTTTCTCTTATATTGTTGGCGGTTGTGGAGATGGTTGGAGTTGTGGGTTTCTTGAGTTTGACTTATTTTAAAGCTAAAAGATTACCATAGTGTTTGCCCCAGCTGACGTTTTTTGCTGCACCTACCACAAGCATCTTCACGTAGACCAGACCTACATTGTATCCATCTTAGCGGCAGGGTTTATCGACAAGTTGGTTGAGATTAAGCTGGTCTAATTAGTTAACTAAGTGAGCCATTTAGAAGTAGGCTGTAGTGGAGCATCTGGCATCTGGCATCTGGCAAAAGTTGGCAAGACACCCCTCTATCAATCTCTCAGTTGCCTAATCCATGCTGTGATTCTGATGCTGGATCTGCCACAGGCTCCACCTCATAAAACCTCTCGGGACAGCCTCTGGTATTTGGTGGCAGAAATGATGTCAGAGGGTTCACTATATGTACGTATGGTATGCCGTCAGCAGATTTGCTCTGCTTTTTTCTGCATACTACTGGTCAGGAAAAAATCATGTGTGCCCCACACTCTGGAAGAAAAAATCCCGTATCCAATGGGCATTGGTTTTTCTGTTTTCAGAAAAGGTGAACTGGTTCATCATGACATCACCGCATGACAGCCAGCCAGCAAATAAGAATTGGCAAAGCTAATGAGTCTTGGTCATGACACCTACTGGCTTTGCCAATGCTTCTAATTTTGTAGTAGGTGGCCACAGCTGGTACACATAGCTCTATTGTGATTAGGTTTTTTTTAAATGCATTCACAGATGGCCACTGCAGATGTGCATTTGAAACATTTTGTAAAAAGAGAAAATATAGTTTAATCTTGACCACCTCACATACATACACGTGTTGCTCAAATATGAATTTATCTTGAAAAAACAAAGACAATAGGCTTTGGCAAAACAGGAACCGTTGGTTTAATTAAATATACCGCCGGGGGTGCAGTGTACAGAAATGGGTCTTAGGACTGACTCAAAGTACAATTATTTTGAATGTCTTTTTATACATTTCTTGAAGCAACACAAATCCTTTTTCAAGAGTAGACTGTGGGTCTTGCCATTAAGCCATAAATTACTCCCACCTGATGATGAATGCAGGTGGGCCTCGACCTTGTGTGGACACAATCAGGGCCTGTGGGTAACGTGTCCGGATGGGGAGCGTGTGATCACTGCATGTGTAGTGTGTGCTGTGTCCTGTTTGTCTGAGTGTTCCTAACTTAATGTGGCATCTAAATTTATGGTGTTTTGGGAACGTGCACGCCTCTGGATATGTGCATTTTATTCGAGCCAATCTCCAAGGACCAACGTGGTGTTGCTGCCTATTTTTGGGACTAATCTAGGTTTTTCCAGTTTTTACGTTTGTCCTGTTGGTTACGTGCCACACCACCGGTTATCTGTCAATCATTAGTCTCATGCCTAGAGCACAGAGCATGCTTGATTACATATTTCTTTACTGATTGATGGAGAGTTTTTATCAGGGGATTTCGACAACAGCGATCCGATTTCGGATCATTGCGTACATCAACATCAATATTAGCTTATGTGCACATGCAAGTGGCCATCTTGGTGAAAAAAACATTTTAGGACTGTTGTCTACCAATAGCAGGAAACAGGGAGTGAAAGCAATAAAGAAAAAAATAGTCACTCACTGCCATACAAAGTCAGACATCAGCAGTGGCAGGACACATCAACCAATCAAAGTACTATGAGACTGAAATGCTACTGGGTAGGACAAATACAAGAAAAGGAAAGATAGCCATCAAATCAGGATCAGGGTAGTGACTCGTACAACGAAGCCTTCCAATCATGAGCAAGGGTCTGACGGAAAGCCACTCTATGTATATGCAAGGTACTAGAAGGAATAGGTCGATCCGTGAACAGTGTGTGAGAGAGACCTAAAATCAAATTATTACATTTAATTTTAAATGATAAATATGTATATCTACACACACACACATCTGTCTGAATAAATGTTCTTATCCGTGCGTGGAAATTATAAATACATTAATGATGAAAATATAGACAGTAATAACGCATGCATCAAAAATACACCAAAAAGAAAAACAAGTTTAATTCTGCGACCTTGTAACTATGGCTAAAATAGAAAAATGTCCTAACTAAGCCTTGGTCATGATGCCCTGATTCACACATTCCTTTCCCTTTTTGCTTTGCATCCCAACCATTATCACTCTAGTTGGCACAGGTCACTAATCAACCCCAAGGTTTAAGGATAAATGGTAGTCTGTGTCTGCAGTTGCAATGACTTAGGGTCTCCCCAACCCCAGAGTAGAATGCTTTGGGAACGGAACCACTAATACTGGGGATTACCACAATAACCATACTCAGTTTCAAATTGTCCCCAATGCTTCACTCAAGATCTTTTTAGCCCCTACCAGGCAGGAGCGGCCGGTATGCTGAAGGAGCAGGGGCAGGTAGGCGGGAGTGGGGGAGGGGCACTAGGGGTCGCAGAGGGGAATCATTTTTTTAAAAACACTTACCTTCAGCCGGCCGTATCGTGCTCCTCTTCCCCTCTTCAGGAAAGCATAGACCCCCAGAATGCCCTGCAGCCAATCCTGAAGCTGCTCTCGCTCATGAGACCAGCTTCGGTATTGGCCTGAGTGCCCTTGCTTTGGGCTCCAGGATAGACTGTGAGTCTGTACCTACTGTGTCCAACCCAGCTGCGTTGCTGGGTTGGAGAGAGCTTTCACTGGCGATGATGGTTTCTCCGGCTGTCTGATGCCGGCCAAACCTGCATGTGCAGTGATGTGGGAGTGCACTACCACCCCCTTCAGTGCCAGTCAGTACCAGGCCCCGGCACCAAGACGAGGCAGAAAAGGAAAAATAAAATGAGTGTCATTTTATTTTTTCTTTCCTGCCTTTTTTGGGGGGGCGGCACTCCTCCGCCATAGCTGAGGATCCACCTCCACTACCAGCTCACTCAGAAAAGTCTTCAGCTTTGGGTTCAGCAGACCGCAATTTCTAGGATCACATTAAAATAAAGTACTTCTTAGGCTTTGCCAAGACCTTTTGACTTTAATTATTGACTAGATGTACGAAAGTAATGAATAGTGATTTCCTAAGTGCGATTTCCTCTGAATCGCATTTAGGACATCGCTATTTCATAGTCCATCACTGCTCTCCTTCAGGAAAGAAGTGAAAACATGGCTTTTCACTGCCAGCTAGATCTTAGTCCTGTCGGATCCTGAGTGTCTCTGAATCTACCCAGTGCCAAGACGCCCATGGGCAATCGCGCGCTCTACAAATTTATAAATCAAATCAAATCAATTCATTAACGTATGAAACTCTTTACAGTTTCACTAGTGATTCATAGTGGGTCTCATGAATGTTAATAAGGGAGGTCGCAATTTGCAACCCATTAGGAATCACAGCCATCATAGAGCTGGTGGCCTACTGGGGCCAGCTGGCCACCATATCTGTGATTACTTTTAAATAAAACAATCTTTTTTTTTAAATGCAGCCTTAAAGAAAGACAGGATGCATTTAAAAAGAAAAGAAATGAAACTTGGAAGTTTCATTTTTTAAGAGCGGTCATTGGACTGTGAGACCACTCTCTGCTCTTAAAAACTATTTTACCAACCATTCTCAAAGGGGAAGGGACTCATTTCCCATGTGCGAATGAGTTACCACCAAGTTTCAGATGGCGTAAATTGTAAATGATTTACAAACTGTATTTCGGTCACAAAACTCAACACACCCCATCGAAATACTAAATCACAAAACCCAAATTGCGAACTTGGAACAAGTTACTGATTCGCAATTTGAGCTTTGTACGTCCCAAAAAGCATTTTTATCGTCGCAAACAGCCCGATTCTGTGAATCGGGCCTTTGGGACCTCAACATTTCTTCGAATATCTAGCACCAATTGTATAACATACTTACTTAAAGGGGCTTTCAATCAGCTCTCTCCATCCATTGGCCTGTTGTTGTGTCATTCACATTTTGCTTCCACCCACTACAGAATTGAGTATGAGGCATTGGGTCAGCCTAGTTCAGCCTTTGGCTAAATTCATTTTAAGTGACTGCATTGTGCTTTCACAAAGAGCTCAAGCACACCAAATGTGATGTACCTATATTCCTGTTCTGTCTGTCTGTCTGTCTGTCTGTCTGTCTGTCTGTCTGTCTGTCTGTCTGTCTGTCTGTCTGTCTGTCTGTCTGTCTGTCTATCTATCTATCTATCTATCTATCTATCTATCTATATATCTATCTATCTAGCTATCTATCTATCTATATATCTATCTATCTAGCTATCTATCTGTCTAGCTGTATGCTTCTCTGTCACCCTGTCTATCTACCTATCCATCAAACTGTATTTGTCTGTCTACTGGTCTGTCTATCTATCTCTTTATCTAGCTGCTTATTTATCCATCTTTTTGTCTATTTACCTATCTATCGAGGTACCTATCTATCTATCTATCTATCTATCTATCTATCTATCTATCTATCTATCTATCTATCTATCTATCTATCTATCTATCTATCTATCTATCTATCTATCTATCTATCTATCTATCTATCTATCTATCTATCTATCTATCTATCTATCTATCTATCTATCTATCTATCTATCCCTCTTGCTAAACCTGTCAGCCTTAGGGTGGCCTTCCCCAAAACCCTTTGCCTACTTACCTCCAATTTTTTATGAAATTAGTTTCCGTTGACCTTAGGACTCTGTTCTCTTTACCACTGCTAAACAGTGCTAACGTGCTTGTGCTCACACCCATAAACATGGTTTGATTGGCATATACCTAATTAGTATATTCAATGTAATTATGAGTCCGCTGTAGAGTGATATACCATATTCTCAGGACCTGTAAATTAAACGTTACCCGTGGGCCTGTAGCACATATTGTGCCATCCACTTACGTAGCCTCCTGATAGATGGCCTAGGCCTGTAATTGCGGAGTGAATGCAGTATTAAACTGCCATGTCAACTTTGCATGTAATCCCCTTTGCCAAGCCTAAAACTCTCCTTTTTTTGCATATACGTTACCCCTGAGGTATGCCCTAGGTAGCCCATTGGATAGGATGCTGTGTAATTGGGTGATTGGATATGTATGTTTAGGTTTTACATGTCCTGGTAGTGAGAAACACCTACATTTGTTTTCTGCAACAATAAGGCCTATCTCTCACATAGGATAACATTGGGGATTCCTTATTACATTTAGTAAGCTGTAATTCCTAAGTGGGAACATGTAGATATGTCATGTGTGGTACCTATTAAATTGTAATGATAAACCCACTTTAAGGGTAACATCTGATTTTTCATTACAATTTTGAAAATGCCACTTTTAAAAAGTTGACATTTTCTTGCCCATAGCACTTTGTGCCTGCAGCCTGTCTTGGGTCACATGACTGGGTGTAGCTGGCAGACTTTGTGAATTCCTCCCAGGTAGTCACACAATGGAGGGAGTAGGTGTGCCTCAATGGACCATCTGCTGGCAAGATGGGAAGGGGTGAAGCTGAGCACAGCCCCACTTACACCTGAATAGCCTTTTCTCTGCCTTCACATCAAAGGGCCTAACAACCCTATATTGTTAGTACAGTCAAATTGGAGCAAGGGCAGAGGAGTCAGGAAATTCCATGCACTTCAAAGAAACTTTCCAGAAGCTTCTCCCACCTTCCAGAAGAAGGGCATCAGGGTATAGAAATATGAGCTTCAGACCCACCCTTCCGTTCACTAAAGGACCTGTGGAAGAACTCCCAGAGGATTGCCTGCTGCTGGGACCTGCTGTGCACCCTGCCAGACTGCGGCTGTACTTTGAATTAAATTAAATTAAAAATATTGTTGTATAGCGCACTACTGCCCAAAGGCATCTAGGCACTTTGTGCTGCAGGAGGATAGAGAGGATAATTAAGGGGATACTGAACTGAGGACAAATTTTAACTATGGATTATAAAGCCATGTTTTCAAGGCTTCAATGACAGCAGGGAGACCTGTGCAGCTCTTCAGAAAAAGAGGAAAGGACTTCCATCTTTTAGCTGTACAGTGAAAGAAGCTCCTGCCTCCTCAGTGAGGTCTCTCAACTTAACTTTGGGAATGATGATTTTGGGGACAGATGAAGACCACAAGACTGTGGGCGGGTGGTCCCAGATAAATCTCTGCTTCGGATGTTCTGGGCCAAAACCATTTAATGCTTTAAACACAAAGTACTTTCACATCAATATGCTTGTGAATAGAAAGCCAGTGGAGCTGAGCCAGGGCTTGGGACCCAGAGTGATTCTTGGTGATTCTAAGAGGCATACCCGCTGCGACTTTCTGCAAGACTTGTAATTTGTTCATAAGTCTTTGCTGCAAATTAACATAAAGCCCATTACAATAATCAAGTTTCGAGAGCATGTGTGCAGTAACCGCCAGTTTTTGCATGTCTTGTTGAATAAATGGAAAATCTTCCTCAGAAATTTGAGAATGAAAAAGGATGGTAGGTCACAGCATTGATGTTTTTTTTCAAATGGCAATTTGTTATCGAAAATGATACCAAGGTTTTTGGCTTGAACCCTAAGTTCCTGAGGCCACCAAGTGGTCAACCAGAAAGAAGTACTGTTGCCTAGCAGAAACAACTTGGTTTTGCCAGAGTTTAGTTTTAAGCAATTATTGGACATCGAATTACTAGTCTCCAACATGCAGCTATAGAATCTACTTGCTGTACCTTCCGGTTTGCTGGCCACTGATACTTTGCTGCCTGGAACCTGCCTTGGACACTCAGAAGCTAGCCCTGTTGCTGAACCCTGCATCTTCACCAACACCCAGAGTATGCCAGAAGTGACTCCAAGAGCTAGTTTGATGGCTTCCTCTTCAGAGCCACAGGGGCATAAAGGCTCCCACCACCTTAAACCTGCACCTGGATACAGCCAGAGTCTTGAACCACGAAGAGGTGTCCCACTAGTCCTGAACCCTTGGTTGTGGTACTAAAGTTGCCCAAATAATTAATTTCCAAATCTGAAGACCTAGACAAAATGTGGCCATAAAACTGCTCTGAGAACCAGGAGGAGACCAATACCAACCTGCTAGCCTACCTGCCATAGGGGCATCACTGGTCGAATTGACTTTGTGGCTTCAATCAATCAATCAATCAGTGACACTTATAAAGCGCGCTACATACCCGTAGGGTCTCAAGGCGCTGGGCCACAACATTCTTTTCCGCAATTGCATATCCATTTCAGCGGTCCTTTGCCAAATCTGTGTCCCACCTCGTAGAACTTTCAACAGCTACAGCACCCTGTTTTATCCTGTTGGAGTTTTTTTAATTCCATTTCGGTGACAGTCTGTTCTTGTATTGTTCACATTTTTCTTCCACTCACTCCAGCATGCATCATGAGGCAATAGGATCCAAAGCATCCAGAACGTCTCCGCCCGACTCATCCTCGACATCCCCCGACACAGCCACATCACCGGACACCTGAGAGACCTGCACTGGCTCCCTGTCAGCAAGAGAATCATGTTCAGACTCCTCACCCACGCACACAAGGCTCTCCACGACCTGGGCCCCATGTACCTCAACGACCGCATGACCTTCTACACGCCTACCCGCGAGCTACGATCGACCGGCCACGCACTCGCCACCGTACCACGCATCCGCAGAGCCACCGCCGGAGGAAGATCCTTCTCCTACCTGGCAGCCAAGACGTGGAACTCCCTCCCCACCCACCTTCGGCGAACCCAAGACCATCTCGCCTTCAGGAAGCAGCTCAAGACCTGGCTGTTCGAGCAGTAACTTTCCCCTCCCCCAGCGCCTTGAGACCCTCCCGGGTGCGTAGTGCGCTATACAAATGACGTGATTGATTGATTGATTGATAGGTCAGCCTGCTTCAGCATTGATTGACTTCACTGTGAGTTGCAGCACTCTGCCCTTTCACAAGCAACATATCCACACACAAAGTAGTTCAGTTGAATGGCGGGCTCTACTACAGTATTGTGTATTTTTGTCTTTAGCCAATGATTTTTTTCAGATTGATGCAGCCCGTCAGCTTCCCCTACAGTAAAGTTTCACAAAAACCATAACAGAACAAAACAAGAATCGCCCAAGCCTAAAGGCTTGTGGCCAGCGCCAGACCCATTGGCTTAACCAATGCTTTGTTTTTAAATACAGCCTGTTTTCCTTCTAGGAAATGGGCCGGCATTTGAGAAAAAAATATAATTTAAAAGAAGTTTGTTTAACAGTTGGTTGTGGACCACAGCCTAATCCACAGCCTAATCCCAAACAAACTTTTTTTATTTATTCGCAAAGAGGAAGGGGTCCCAGTGGGACTCCGTTCTTTTTGTGAATCGTACTAGCTCCATTTATGAAATGGTAGTGTATCAATAGTTTGGGACTTACACTATCATCGATACTTAGCAATCTGAATCAGAATTTCAAAGGGAAGTGTAAACACAGCCCTTCCACATTGCGACTCACAAAGCATTTCTATCCTATTTTGAGTATCAGGAACAAGTTACCGAATTGAAATATGAGTTTAGTACATTTGTAGAAGCCATTTAGAAGTAGCATGATGTAGCAAATTACAGGTTTTGTGACCACTAAATGGCTAACTACCTCTGGCTCTAAGGTTTCTTTCAAGACATAGGGCTTATACCGTCTCCACATCTGTTCGGACATTTGATCAGATATTTAATGTTGTATCCACAGTGATGTATATTTATTATGTGTCTCACAGTGGTCTTTCGAAATACGCCTCTATGTAGAGAAGAAATAAAATGGGAATAGATGGCAAATAAGATTAAAATTGAAGGAACCACTCAACTAAAGCTGTACATTAGAAAACTAGGGGCATAAAAATGAAATGAGTGGTGCAGGGCAGCGTAGCAAGTCACCTTGCGGCGCTGCCCTACATGTGTTTATGTTTTAGATTTATAAAGCGCATGGCTGCCCAAAGGCTTCCCAGCGCTAAGATATGCTGTTTGCGAAGGTATGTAACTGTTACAACGCGTTTTTTACCACGCATACTGTTACCACGCATACCATTACAACGCAGGACCCTTTACAACGCATACCTTTACAACACATGACATTACATCGCAGATACTATTACAACGCATGCCATTACAACGTAAGTATAGGTAAGTATATCATTTTATTTTACCTTTTTTTTAAAATACCAAAATATTAAAAATAAATTAAATTAATTAATTAAAGTCATTTTATATATAGTTTGGGTTATGGGGTACAGGGGTAATTTTAGGGTTCAGGGCTGGGTTTGGGATATGGGGTACAGGGGTATTTTTAGGGTTCAAGGCTGGGTTTGGGTTTTAGGGTACAGGGGTAATTTTAGGGTTCAGGACTGGGTTTGGGTTTTGGGGTACAGGGGTATTTTTAGGGTTCAGGGCTGGGTTTGGGTTATGGAGTTTATGGGTATTTTTAGTGTTCAGGGCTGGGTTTGGGTTAATGGGTACAGGGGTATTTTTAGGGTTCAGGGCTGGGTTTGGGTTATGGGGTACAGGGGTATTTTTAGGGTTCAGGGCTGGGTTTGGGTTTTGAGGTACAGGGGTATTTTTAGGGCTCAGGCCTGGGTTTGGGTTTTGGGGTACAGGGGTATTTTTAGGGTTCAGGGCTGGGTTTGGGTTTTGGGGTACAGGGGTATTTTTAGGGTTCAGGGCTGGGTTTGGGTTTTGGGGTACAGGGGTATTTTTAGGGTTCAGGGCTGGGTTTGGGTTATGGGGTACAGGGGTATTTTTAGGGTTAAGGGCTGGGTATGGGTTATAGCGTACAGGGGTATTTTTAGGGTTCAAGGCTGGGTTTGGGTTATGGGGTACAGGGGTAATTTTAGGGATCAGGGCTGGGTTTGGGTTATGGAGCACAAGGGTATTTCTAGGGTTCAGGGCTGGGTTTGGGTTTTGGGGAACAGGGGTATTTTTAGGGTTCAGGGCTGGGTTTGGGTTTTGGGGAACAGGGGTATTTTAAGGGTTCAGTTTTATAAAAATACTTAAATTTATTTAAATACATTTATTTTAGAAATTTTAATATTTGTTTAAAAATGTACATATATATATATATATAATTTTAAAATTACAATGACATTAATAAAAAATGTATTTAATAAATAAAAATAATTAAATATTTTTTAATTACACTTTAAAAAAAATAATATAATAATATTTAAAAATAATATACGTACCTATACTTACGTTGTAATGGCATGCGTTGTAAAGGTATGCGTTGTAAAGGGTCCTGCGTTGTAAAAATTCTGTTGTAATGGTATGCGTGGTAAAAGTATGCGTTTTAACGTCATACATCCGTTTGCGAACTCTGACTGGCAGGACCAACAAGGAAAACAACAGAGTTTTAAGGCGTTTCCTAAAAAAGCTTTCATTAGGTAGGGTTTCGACATCATATAGGAGGGCATTCCACATTTGTGGCACCAGATGGGCGAAAGATCTGCCTCCCCACCTAGCTATTTTGACTCTGGGAGTCCTAAGAAGCTGTTGCGGTGCGGACCTTAAATGCCTGGTCGGTGTGTACTTGGACAACAGTTGCCTAAGTTTAAGTGGGCCTTTATTGTTGACGGTCCTATAGGCCAGGCAGAGGGATTTAAACTTTATTCTTGTCTCAATTGGCAACCAGTGTAAATGTTTTAGTGAGTCTTTAGCTGATGTGCGGTTGGGGATTTTTTGTAAAAGTCTCGCTGACGCACTTTGCACTACTTGGAGTCTCTTTGTTACATATTTAGGCGCACCCACATAAAGTGAGTTACCGTATTCCAGGCGCGATACCATAAGAGATTGAATGACCGTTTTTTTCAGGTGCTCCGGAATCACCCCAATTATTTTCCTTAGCATTTTCAGGCAAGAAAAACATATTCCTGATAGCTTCCTAGATTGACAGTCCATTGTGAGTGAGTTTTCTAGCCAGACCCCCAGATTATTTGCAGCTAATTTGGGGGTGGGTGGGTTTCCCATACTTTGGGGCCACTGTGTCATAGGTGCCTGGATAGTAGGATCTCCTAGTATCATAATCTCTGTTTTTTCACCATTTAATTTCAGATAGCTATTTGACATCCTGTTTACTACTCTCTCAAGGCATTTACCCAGCTGCTGGTTTGCGTTCTGTTAGGGACACTATCAGTTGAGTGTCCTTAGCTTATGACACCACTGAGATGCCCAATTCCTGTACTACGTGAGCCAGATGTTGTACATAAACTTTAAATAATGCAGGGCTAAGGGAGGATCCCTGTGGGACACCGCATGTAATTGGGAAGTGATCTGAAAAACAGTCTCCCTCCATAACTTGGAAGGATGTGTCTTCCAAGAAAGAGGCCAGCCAATCCAAGGCTGTGCCTCGGACTCCTGTTTCCCTTAGTCTTTCTATTAAGGTGGTGTGGTCTACGGTGTCGAATGCTGCACTAAGATCTAATAGGAGGATGGCAGCCGATCCACCCTCATCCAATAATGCCTTAAGCTCCTCTGTAACCACCAATAATGCCGATTCTGTACTGTGAGAGGCTCTGAAACCCATCTGAGTGGGATGCAATGTGTCCTTTATTTCCAGAAAATTTGTCAAGGTATTGTTGACATGCCTCTCTAACAGTTTGCTAATGAACGTAAGAGGGGGATAGGACGCAGATTGCTAAGAACAGTGGGGTCCATATTAGCTTAAGTGGCCTAATGACCGCATGCTTCCAAGATTTAGGTACCAAAGTCGAGCAATTCCGTTATGGAAGGTAAAATGGTCTCCAATGCTTTCGCTAGGATATGGGAGTGGGCTGGGTCAATTGGTGACCCATGTTTGGTAGATTTAATTACATTTCAAACATTTTCTTCTTCAAGTCTAGGAAAGTTGGCTAGTTTGCTTGGGGGTGTAAGTTCCTTCGCCTCAAAGCCGAATCCAGGAATAGCATCCCTGTTCTTCTTCGGGAAATGGTCATAAATGTCTGTCACTTTTTTATGAAAAAAAACTGCTATATTATTGCAGCTTTCTACTGAAGTGGGGGGAGGTATTCATATTTTTTTCCTCATGAAATTTGGCTTGAGCCCTCATCATCTTGTTATGATAGGTCCTGATTAACAGCTTATATTTAGATTTTAGGACAGGGTCGTAATTCTTCCTCCAGAGCCGCTCCAATTTTTTACATTGTTTCTTCAGTTCTAAAAGCTGTTCATTATACCATGGTGCCCTTCTAGAGTGGGGTTTGCTGTTAATAATTCTTTTGGGGGCACACATGTCAGCCGACTTAGTAGTCCAGTCTGCCCATTGCCAATATTTCGTTTCTATGCTCCCATCTAATTTGGGAATATTGTTCATTAGGACCATCTGCCAGGTGTCTGGATCCAATTTGGCCCAGCTGCGCCTTACAACAGCTTGTGTTTGAGATGTGTCCTGCTGTGCAGGTTTAGGTAGGCCAAATATAATTAAACGATGATCAGACCAGGAGACTGGGATAGTTTTTCCAACAGTTAATTGGGGGTCATTAGAAAAAAAAAGATTAAGTATATGTCCTTTCTCGTGCGTAGGTGATGTCACACGTTGCAGTTATTGTAGTGATTCTAAATCATCAGCTGTTTAATGTGTGAAGATTCATGGACGTCGGCGTGAAGATTAAAATCACCCAAAATAGTCAAATGGGATTTCTCTGTAATAAGGCTGATCAGAGCATCAGGAAGTGCTTCCAGGAACCTGCTGCTAGCACCTGGGGGTCTATAAATAAGTACCTCTGAAGAGGTATAATTAGGGGATAGTGCTATGTCAAACTGGAGACTTTCAAATTCTGGAAGCAAAAACTGAGTTGTGGTACACTTGAATTCATCTTTCAAAATAATAGCTATGCTGCCCCCTGTTCTCTCCACCCAATACTGTCAATGTATCTGGTAGCCTAGAGGAAGGGCAAGGTGGATATCTGGCCCTGAGGTGTTGTTGAGCTACGTTTCGGTTACAAACAACATGTCTAGAGGGTCCTCCTCTTTTAAGTCTCTAATATCAGCAGAATGCTTGGAATTGAACGGGCATTAATTAATCCTAAATTCCATTTAGGCCCTGACCCTCTGTTGTATATTGTTTGCCTATTTAAACTGGCAAGTGGCTCATAACCACACTGGGCGCAGATTTCACTGATGAATGGAGTGTTAATACCACCTGGTTGTGGAACACCGGCAGGGTGAGTCTGCGGTACCTGAATTTCACGGATAGGCAGGCTGGACCCCGGGCCCTTTCGGTGGTGGATGGGCGCAGACGGGCTTGCCTTTGGTGCACCTTTGGCACGCGAGCGGCGCACCCGCTGCGGGACCGGGACGCAGTGTATATTTTAAGGAAGAGGTGGAGTCTGCAACTTGGCCGCCAACCTCTTTCCTCTTAGGGCTCTATGGTATGTGCGTTTGGACTCTATGGTTCCTAATTCCCCCGTAACAAACTTTCCAGTTAAAACAAGTCCAAATTAAATTATTGTACAATTTAAAAAACATAGAGCAGTTTAAAACAGTTTAAAACAAGAAACAGTTGAAGCCTAGTCAGTGCAGTCAGAAATGCTTAAAGTGCTCAGTGCAGATCGATAAAATGCAAATTAGCATGTACGCGAGGCTGAGCTCGGAAAACAGCTCTCTTTACCCTCACTGCGAAAGGGCAGGAATGAGCCGTATCTATTCAATATGATGCATTCCTGTCCTTTATCCTTGTGGTGGTGCCGTTTTGGAGCCAAGCACCAATGCAGGCACCCTTGCACCACAGTGTGATGGTTTCTCAGTTACATGCAGGATTGTTTTTATGCAGGAAGGTGGCCTACCTCCACAAGAACAATCCTGATTGGCTCAGAGGAGCCTGAGTGCTGGTGCTTCGTGCTGCCGGCTGGACTGCAGAGGAAGGAGGAAGAGGACCAGGGAAGGCGGCGGTTGGCCTGCCGTTGTAAGGAAAGTGTTTATTAATTAACCCCACCCACCCTACCACCCCGTCTGGTAGCAGCCACTACTGTGTTCACCCCTGATTTGCGTGCCAGTGAGAGGGCTGAGGGCTAACATGGAATTACACCCATGAGGTATTTGTTCTTTTTTTTATAAAAGTGTGTTGCAAGTTTCTAGAGCACAGTTAATGCCAGTGATTTTTCTATCGTAAATGCAATGATTAAGGGCCTGATTCACAAAGGCAAACTTAGACCAAAAGTCTAAGTTTAGACCTGAAGTCTAATTTTACTAGTAGCAAAATTAGGCTTTTGGTCTAAGTTTAGACCAACAGTCTAATTTTAGACCAAAAGTCTAACTTTAGACCAAAAGTCTACCTTTACTACTAGCTAAGTTAGACTTTAGGTCTAAACTTAGACTTCAAGTCTAAACTTAGACTTTTGTTCTAAGATCACCTTTGTGAATCGGGCCCTATATGTTCAATACAGAAGAGCGACGTGCTCTCCGTATTATTTGTTCAGCCTCATGAGCCTTCTCCTGAGAAGATAAAGGCAGCAGTTGTATATCTTTACATAAATATGGAAAAACTGGATAATTCAGAGAATATATCAGCCTGCCATCTGCTTACATTAGAAGTGTAAACCTTCAGATAGCAGATGGCAGAAAATTTAGGATGGGGGGTCACGTTCAAGGTTTTGTCCTTCTCATCAGACCAATCTTTGTACATGTGATATTTACAGTAAACAGCCCTGCTGTGCTGGTCACTCGGTGCGAACAACTGTAGTAACGTGAGATAATCATTCTTTTTCAAACACAGAAGAAGTGACAAAGCAGAGAACAAAATATTTATGGCTTTTGGATCAGAGATAAAGTTATGCGCACAAATCTGCTCCAATTGTGTTTTATGTGTCTGTTCCTTCACTATGCGAGTCTTGGAACAGCATGTTACTTCCACACACAACTGAGATCAGTTACAATAAAGATTCACAGACATAGTTTGTTTAAGTCAAAAACACTCATACATTTTTCTGTCAAACACATTCATAAACGAAATGTTTTGGTAGAAATGCTAATGTTGTGTGACTCACTGTTTGGAATGTGTTGACCTGCACTGCTACATGAACACTGCTTAGTGAATTTATGAACTGTAACACAATCCTGCATCTATATCGCCCTGTTCTCACCTAACAGTAATCAGGCACAACTTGTAATGAAACTTTAAAATGCGATATTCCCCTACCACAGTTACCCTCTTTCCTTATCGTGCTATTAACCTACAAAATGAATGCCTAAGTAATAACTTTAAAAAGTAAAAAATTATTTGTTTTCAATCCCCATTAGAAATCTTACAATAGAGTACTGTTATCTGTCAACACTTTACTAACAATTAGCACATAGAACATAAATGCCAAAGGCAGAGTTATTGGCATTGTCAATGTCTCTTACCTCCTCCTGTCTGAGTCACTACACAGTGTCTTTTAGGTTTAAAGTATTTTATTAAGGTACAAAAACAACATGGGGAAGGGAATAGGAGGTCAAGCGAACATACAGTACAAGAAGCGAAACGTTGCTGCGGTTCAGAAGGAAAGTAGGGAGGCAGGAAGCCCCAGAGGGTAACAAGGCAGAAGTCATAAGGCAATAAGGCATTGTAAGTGGCCCCCCAGTAGACCCCCATTCCCTGAGTAATGCCGAGCTGTAATAGCGTCCCGCAACACAGCAAAAAACAAAAGCACACCATCCCCCCAACCCCCCGTCCCCGGAAAAGGAGAAGAAAGAGAAACAAGGAAGGAAAAGAAAGAAAACAATACCCCAACATCCCCGTCCGAAAGTCAGCATTAGAAGCATATAACCCCGCCCCCCACCCCCAGCCCCAGACCCCAGAACCCGCACCCTCACTCCGCTGTAGCCGCCGGCGGCGTCAGCCTAAGGAGTCGCAGGTACCGTGGACATGTGAGCTCGCGAAATTCCGTGGACAGCAGTGCCAAAAAGGGGTGCCAGAGCTCTTCAAACTGGTCAACATTCCCAGCCACCGTTAGCGACATCTTCTCCATGCCCAGTACCTGCCAGAGCCTGTGTAGCCAACCAGTGATAGAGGGGGCAGTGGGGGTACGCCAGAGTACAAGGATGTTTTGAACCGCGGAGCCTAGCGCAATCGCAATCTGCCTACCCCTACGGGACTTCAGCGGGTACATCAGGTCATTGGGGAGGCCTAGCAAGACATACGCAGGGAAGCGCGGGAGCTCGATCTCAAAATGCCTATCCACCTCATCCAAGACCTCTTTCCAGTAGGCCGACAGCACCGGGCACTCCCAGAGAATGTGCGTGAGGGTGCCCTCCTGTCCGCAGCCACGCCAGCAGCCCTTATCGCCGATTTTGCGCATCTCGTAAACCCTCTCCGGGGTGTAATACCAGTAGGTGGACACCTTAGTAAAGGTCTCCGTCAGCCCAGTGTGGTACGCAGAGTGCCTCGCCCGATACGCAATCCTGTCCCACTCCTTGTGGCTCAGGGTCCTACCCAATTCCCTGTGCCAGCGCTCCCTCCCTGGGTTATGGTAATGAAACGGTGGGGGTTGGAGAAACTTGTACAAGTCGGTGATAAGCTTGGCATCCGAGGTCCGGGTCACCAGCCATCGCTCATAGGGCGTAATCGAACGGTCAGCGACGTCGCGTATTGGGGGTTGAAGAGCCCAGTGGCGGACTTGCATATAGCGCAATCTGTCCCCCTCCGTCAGGCCAAACTCCTGTCGGAGCTGCTGAAAGGGGAGCACACCCTCCGGCCCGTAAATCTGGAAAAGCGCCCTACAGCCTGCGCTCACCCAGTGGGAAAAGGCACCCGGTTCCAGACCCGGAGTGAAGTCCGGATTGCCAACAATGGGAGTGAACGGCGATGGAAAAGTGGTGAGCTCACGAAGCTCACACACCGAGTCCCACACTCTCAGCGGAACCCGGGTGATAAAGGAGGCGTAGAGGTTAGGCGGGCGGTGAGTGCGCCGCAGGAACGGAACTTCCTGGAGGGTACGGCCCGCAACTGCCTGGTCTTGAAAGAGCCAGTGCTTGTCCGATTCCCACCGGCTCCACTCCACCAAGTACCGAAGTTGCGCCGCCTGAAAGTACTTCCGGAGGTCCGGGACCCCGAGACCCCCCGCCTCCGGGGCAAGCATGGAGAGGACCCGCTTCATCCGAGGCTTACGGCCCTGCCACACAAAGCGGGAGATGTCTGCCTGCGCCTGCCGTATCCAACCCACAGGGGGCTGGAGAGGTAGAGCGCGAAAGAGATACAGGATTTGAGGCAATATCGTCATCTTCACCGCTGCGATACGGCCCAGCCACGAGAGCAGGCCTTTGTTCCATCGGCCTAGTTCCTCTTTGATCTTCTTGCCCAGAGAAGAATAGTTAGCTGCGACCATTGCAGGCAAGGAGGGTGCGAGCAAAATTCCCAGGTAAGGCACCGTGGAGGAGGACCATTGCAGGGGAAAAAGACGCTGGAGATCCCGCCTGGTGTCGACAGAGAGCGACACGTCCAGGGCAGCCGACTTAGTCATATTCATTTTAAAGCCCGCCACGCGGGCAAAGGAGTTCAGTTCCTGGACGCATGCAGGGAGCGACCGCTTGGGGTCATCCAGGGTCAGCAAGACATCGTCCGCATATAGACTAACAGTATGCGTGTATTGCCCCATCTTCACCCCAATAGCATCCGGGTTATCACGAATCCTCTGGGCAAACGGCTCCATATAGAGGGCAAACAGGAGCGGCGAGAGGGGGCAACCCTGTCTCGTGCCGCGCTCAATGGCAAAGCTGCTGGAGCTGTGTCCATTGACACGCACAGATGCTGACGGTCTCCTATAGCAATTGAAGACCATAGTGCGGAACTTCTCGCCGATCCCCAGTTTCCCGAGAACCAGCTCGAGGTACGGCCAATGAACCCTATCAAAGGCCTTCTCCGCGTCGACCGATAGCAGCATCCGTTCCCCCGGAACGCGTGAGGCCTTTTCAAGCACGTGCGTCACCCTCTTGGTGTTGTCGACCGTCTGCCTACCGGGTACAAACCCGGCCTGGTCCGCCTCCACCAAACCTGGTAGATGTAGACCCAATCTGGCCGCCAAGATCCCCGTGTAAAGCTTGAGGTCTACATTTAGAAGCGAGATGGGCCGGTAAGAGCCACATAGAGTCCGGTCCTTTCCCGGTTTCGGGATAACCGACACAGTCGCCGAGAGAAGGTCCGGTGGGATGGCTCCCGGTTCGGAGAAGGAGTTGAATAAGCGAGCCAGGAGAGGTGCGACAGTGGGGCAGAAGGTCTTGTAAAACAAGGCCGTATAGCCATCCGGGCCCGGGGCCTTGCCGTGCTTTAGCCGTGCAATAGCAGAGATGACTTCTTCCACATGAATATCCCTCTCCAGGTGGTCCGCCTGGGCGGGATCCAGGGCTGGGAGGGTTACGGAGTCCAAATAGGCCTCAGCCTCTCCCGGTGGGGAGGGCTCTGCAGTGTACAGTGCCTCGTAAAAGGCACGAAAGGAATCCGCCACCTCCGCATCACCGGATACCGGGACCCCATCTACTCCCACTAGCTCTTTTACTACGTTGCGTTGCTGCGCAGCCCTGAGCCGGTGGGCCAGGAGCTTACCGCATCTATCTCCGCCGGTGTAGAAGGCATGCTTCAGGCGCAACGCCGCATACTCCGCCCGGTCCAGGTCCAACGCAGAGAGGAGTTTCCGCGCCGCCTTCAGCTGCCTCCAAACACGGGGAGCCCCCGTCCGGCGGTGAACCTGTTCTAGTTCTCTGACCTGCGCCGTTAGTTCCTCCCTTTTGCGTTGGCGCTCTTTGTTCTCCGCCGAGGAAATGGAGATAAACTCCCCTCTGACAACCGCTTTCAAAGCCGCCCACTGCGTTGCCAGGGACGTGTCGGAGTTGTTATTGTGGGTCAGGTACTCCTGGATGACCTCCTCCACTCGCTTCACCACCGATTTCTTATGGAGAAGCGTGTCCCGAAGCCGCCACATCCCTCTGGAGGGGGGGGCTGCCGGCCAAGCAAAGACTCCGGAAACCGGCGCATGGTCGGACAGGGACAAGACCCCGATGTCCGCCGTCGTGGCGGCCGAGCAAAGCGGTCCGCTCACCAAGAGGTAATCCAACCGCGAATAAGTGCGGTGTGCGTGGGAGAAGTATGAGTAGTCCCTATCGGTGGGGTGCACGGTGCGCCAGAGGTCATGCAGATCCATCTCTGCAATCTGGTCCTGTACCGCTTTAGAAAGCTCCCCCGTCTGCGGAAAGCGCTGGGCGGACCTATCCAGGGTGGAGTCGAAGACCATGTTCAAGTCTCCCCCCAGGATGATATGGCGATCGGGCGAGGCAGTAACGTCCACCAACACAGATTCCAGGAAACGATCCTGGTGGTCAATCGGGCTGTACACGGAACCAACCGTAAAGGCAACACCTCCTAGACGCATGCGATACACTAGAAGCCTCCCCTTCTGCTCGGCATGTTTATATAACACCTCACCCCTAAAGGAGCTGGCTAGAAGAATGGCCACCCCTGCGGTCTTAGTCGCAGCCGAGGAAAAGAGTTGCGTGGGGAACTTGGCAGAGCGCAACCTATGGCAATCTTTAGAGAGTAAATGGGTTTCCTGCAGGAGGCAAATATCCGCCTGCGACCCCTCTAGCAGAGAAAGGATCGCCCTACCCTTCACAGGGTTATTCAGACCCTTAACGTTAAGGGTCACCACTTTCAGGGGCGGCATCTCTCCCGGGGAAGCAAAGCGCTATGCAGCAAGCGAGGGATTAGTGGAAGGGGCGCGCGGGCCAGGGGCGCAGGGAAGGCCAGAGTCGGCTTCGCATGTATTCGGACAGTATCGGACGGGACCCTTCCAACATCAAACCAGTTCTTAAACCCCCCTAAAATCAACCCATGGCAACCAGCCAAAACCAAAAACAAGAAAAAACACCCCATTGTCTCAGTCAAGCCCAAGTGGGCGAGTCTGCAGAAAACAGTCAAGTGGACGTCCAGCCACACACCTCCAACCTCTCCCCCCCATCCCCCAGCCCCAACCCAGCATCGTAGAAGCTAAGAGACTCTCCCCCCGGAGTAAAGTTAGGCCGTCAGGGCCACGCCGGTAGATTCAGGCAAGTTCCTGGCCGCAGTCCTCAGGGCCTCCGCCATGTCCGCTCTGATGGTAGGGGAGTCAGGACGACTCGCCGCCGCCGACGAATGGCGCCTCCTCGATCTCCGTCGGCCCCGCCGCTCGGGGCGCCTCCACATGGGGTAGCCCCTTCTTCCTCTGTAGCTGTGAGGCCCAGCACCCCACAGACATCCTGTAAGGAGCGCAGCTGATGTAGCACCCCATTCCATCGAAAGATAAGACGGAAGGGGTGACCCCAGGAATAGGCCGTGTCATGCTCCCGTAGAAAGTCCGTGGCGATGCGGAAAGACCTGCGTTTCTGCAGTGTAATGGCGGACAGGTCTTGATAGAGCGCCACGGGCCGTTCTCGAAAGGACAGCGGTTGCTTCCTGCGGGCCTCCGACATGATGCGCTCTTTTAGGGGGAAATCCGGTAGGAATGCCAGGATATCAGGCGGGGGCGCCGATGACTGGCGCTGGCGGCCCACCCTGTGCGCCCTGTCGATGCGGATCGGGAAGTCCGCTCCTTCTTCCAAGATGTCGCGGAACAGGTCCTGCAGATAGGCCACTAGGTCCGTACCCTCATCCGCGGATGGAACGCCTCGCACCCGGATGTTGTTCCGCCTGGACCTGTTCTCAAGGTCCTCCGAGTGGGCCTGGAGCTCGACACACTGCTCCGGTAGGCGAAGGACGTCCTGCTGGAGGTGGACTATCTCCTCGTCGCGACGCTGAGCCGCCGTTTCCACAGTGTCGACCCGCTCGCCCAGGCCTTCGACTTCCCTACGTACTTCACGGACCTCCCCGGCCACCTCGGTCTTGAGAGTCTGGAATTCCTCCTTGAGAGAGCTGAATAAGTCCTCCATGAAGGACCGCGTGACTGGTGGTTCGCCTCCGGTGGCGTCCGTTGAGGCCCGGGAGGACCCCGGGGACGGCTGCGTCCTGTCGCGTAGTTGCTGGGTCCTGCCGAGCATTTCCGGCAGAGTGCGGTCTCCCCGTGCCGCGCCTCGTCGCCCAGTCATCCTGGCATCTGCGGTGGATGAGGCCTAGAGCCAGCCGCTGTGGACGTGCCCAACTGCTCGTGGGCACCAGATGCGAAGCCCTCACCAAGGACAAGGGTAGTGCGTCACAGGCGACAAAATGGCGGCCCGGGTCAGGGCGAGACGACCATCGAACCAGTCGGGGTGGTCAGCAATGTTCAAAACGGAGGCTTCCAGCCATGTGTTCCCAGGGGGGACAGTAGATGTGTAGGCACCAGAATGAGCCAAGGTGTCTACGAGGCAAGGGCGCGGGCGAGGGCCACCAGTTCCAGCTCCACAAAGACAAGATGGCGGGAGGGCGGAACCCAGATGGACAGCCTAGACCAGCAAGTCTATGGGCGACCCTCAAACAGCAATGGATCGTGAAAGTGCGAAACCAATGTCCCCCATTAGCACCGGCCAATACGCCCGGTCTGGGCACCGCTCAGACTTCGCCGTCCTTCGCTTTCAGGCTCGGGGTCTGCAAGGCGTCACACACCGACATCCATGGCAGGGGAGTGGATCGTCGTCGCAGGGCTAGGGTCTGTCGTCCGGCGATGGTTCTTGCCACAAGGGCGCCGGCCAGGAAGCCTCCACACTCCGCGGAGTCCGACTAGTCCGCTCCCCCAGGGTCTCCAGCGTTTCAGCACTCGGCCCAGCCGAGGCGCGCGGACAGCGCCGCAATACGCTCCGCCTCCAGGCCCTTCTCCTCGGGGCGACCCAGGCTCCACTCCTCGGAGCGATCGTTAAGCAAACTTTTCGGGGACTTCCCCCGAGGCAACAGAAGTCAAAGTGGTATCAAAATGCGCCCCAAGAACTCCGGCACAGTTCTCTCGCCCGCAGTGCAGCTGCGGGGGGAGAGAAGCGCAGGAATCGGGGCTCGAGCTGAGCTGGGCCGGGGGAGCTACGGGAGGAAGCGTCCGCTCACCCCGCCATCTTGGCCACGCCCCCACAGTGTCTTTTAAATGATATATTTTGACCTTTTAAACATGGGTCAAAAGGTCAGATTCTGGATTACATTTATCAAGTCATATCCACAACTTGTAGGAAAAAAATTAATTACAACGGCCCACATGCATCAAAGCAAAAACCGGTCGCAAACGGCCCTTTGCTACTGGTATTTAATCATTTGGGATGCATCATCCCAAATGCAAAAATCGCAATTTAAGTATTCTCTAAATTGCGATTACTTAAATTGCCATTGCATTTAAGGAATCTCAAATTGAGATTCCTTAAAAGCAATCTCAAATTGAGATTCCTTAAATGCAATGCATTAAAGTAAAAAAACATAGCGATTTCGCTAATAGGGGTTGCAAATTACCATGTAGTTGAACTTCATGGTAATTTGCAAAAACTTAGAAAAATGCAATAAAGTGCATTTTTCAAAGTTCCATTTTACACACACACATGCCCTTGGGGCATGTGTGTGTGCAAGATGTACTCATATGCAGATTTCAGGGGTGCAACAGGGTGTCCTTTTGACACCCTGGCACCCTTTTCAATTCTCTAATTGAGGATCGCAAATTGAGAATGTCTTCCCATTCATTCCTATGGGCCTCTAGACCCATAGGAATGAATAGGGAGATATTCCTTAATTGCTACTCACAATCTGCGAGTCGCAATTAAGGAATGTTTAGAAATAGCTATTTTTTAAGTGATTTCTACATGCATAGCCTTTTGCTAGTCCTTATTAGCGCATCCTTATTTTTCGCTAATAAGGAATCGCAAATGGCATTGTTGATGCATGTGCCAGAATATCTCTTAAGTAATAGTCGCTACTTTCTGACCACTCTCAACATGGGGGGTGAAATCTTGAATCATGTCAGAGGAATAAAGCCTTCTAAATTGTGTTTATTGATTCCTAATTATGCATCTTTAGTTTATGCTTTTATAGTTCTATTTACATTATCTTGTATGATGCCTCCATGTTGTACTTCTTTTTGCATTTTGGTTTCAATAAACTTGAAAGCCTTCTAAATTGTGAAATGCAGTTCAACTGCAGTAAAGACAACTCTTGGATTTACCCTGAGCGAAATAGTTGAAATGCAGCAACAGAGGGATGTGGAATTAATTTTCTCCTGTACAAGTTTATGTTTAGCCCTTTTAACATTAATCTCTGAGCTGTGTTTTATTTAAACCTGCTCCAAATCCTTAAGGAACACTTTTGTAATTGCTTTCCTAAGCCAACAGAGGAACACAACAGTTGGTGGGCTCGATTGATTTTTTGCAATGCTCTTGGTTTGTAATCTGAAGCCAAGTGGAATATTTCTGTCACAGAGCATATGGCCTGTTCACCATGATGCCGGAGACCATGGTAAACCCCTGCACACCATGGAGGGCAGGTCACCAAAATGTCAGGCAAAGCGGAAGTGAAATTACTAATTCTTGGACACCTCCCCATGACATCGAAGGGATCAACAGGGGGATAACCCATTGTCCCAGGATTAGTCCCTCATCTGTCTCCTATTTGCTGTTGATGAGCTAGGGTTATGGAAGAAAATAAAAATAGAGAAAGGACAAAGGGGTTGCTGCTGTTTATTATGCCTCTGGGACCAGAGGTAGCAAGAGAAGTGAAAGGGGAACCAACGTGATAAACAGAGGCAGCAGGCTCGTTCAGACACCCTAGAAGCTATTCCCCTTCTACAGTAAATGGGTCTGAATAAAGGTAACGTACAAAATGCTTGCACTTACCAGTGGCTATTTTCATGAGAAACAATATCTGGTTTCAGCGACAACTATCACTTATGAGAGGAACGCAACGTTAGGGTGTAGCTCATAGAAAAGCAGCAAATTCTATGAACTAAATGAAGTGCAATACATTTGAACTACGCAAAACTTCGCTCTTGTATGAAAACTTTGCACACCCCTTCTACCATGTTACAGAAGTCGAAGGGCCCGATTCACAGAACTAACTTAAGACAAAATCCTAAACTTACTACCATTTTGGTATTCACAGAAGGCACTTACTCATTTTGGTGTTCACAGAAGGCACTTACTCATTTCGGTATTCACTGAAGTTAGGAGTCCTAACTTTAGGACTCCTGAATGCTTTCTGTGAATACCGAAAGTCTTTAAGTTAGGATTTTTCTCAGTTTAGGAGTAGTAAAGGTAGGACTCCTAACTTCTGTGAATATCGAAATGAGTAAGCGCATTCTGTGAATACCGAAATGAGTAAGTGCCTTTTGTGAATGCCAAAATGGTAGTAAGTTTAGGATTTTGTCTTAAGTTAGTTCTGTGAATGGGGCCCGAAGATTACATAATGGACTGAAACTGTTACACATGGCATACGGTCTCTTGGCAGCTTCATTAGTAGACTACAATGCTATAGGAAATTGAGTTACTGGTTGAAGGTGGTAAAACCCTACTCAATCAGCAACCACAATCTCTGTCAGGGAGAAACACAAGCAAATCCCACATTAACTTGTGCTTAACCCTCTGGTAGCTTGGCACAAAGCATTCAGGCTTAACTTAGAGGCAATCTGTAAAGTATTTATGCAGCACTTCAAACAGTAATAAAGTGAAAACACAACACAATAAAAACCCCACACCAATTTAGAGAAATAGAGTAAAATGTAATCAGTTATTTGAGATCATAACATCAAAAATTCACTCAGTTGATCCAAAGATTTGCAATTTTTAGGATTTAGGTAAAAATAGTGTTTAGAAGCACGTGTGCCATCTGTGGTTATTTGGTCACACCGGACCGAGTCAAAGTCACAAGTTATGGCTTACTGCGATGGAATGCAGGCCATATATAGGGACCCAATAAGATCTGCTGAACAAAGTACCTTAAATCCTGGTTGGGGGGCGTTGTGTGATCCCGTGTGGAGGATTTGTCGTGCAGTGGCGGTACCGAGGAAGCTGCGGTACTGCAATGAGAAGTTCTGCATAGTCATCAAGGATGCCATCAACAAGGGCGTGTGATGTGAATGCTTGGATCAGGAACGCATCTTGGGCCCTAAGTCTGGGATGCATTGAGCTGCAGCAGTTCTGAAGTAGAGCTGAGAGAAAATGCATCACACTGCATCAGTTCGGCACACAGGACCACAGCTTGGGCTGGCAGAACATCTATAGGCCCACTTCCAAGGTTCCAGGACTGCGGTGGCACCACTTGAGGGGTAGCATTTACAGGAGTCAGAGTCCAGGTGGTAGGTTCAAGGTAGTTGGAGCCTTTTCTATCCCCAAGGATCTGATCAGGAGACCAGCCAACTAGCCCTTGGAGTCTCTCTGGTGGTCCTGGATTCAAGATGCAGGTCCAGTTATTTTCACTCAGGCAGCAGGGCAGAAGGGCGGATGAGTAGCAGTTGTTCTTGCAGAGCCACACAGCAATCCTTCTGAGTCTCTCACAGGACCAGAGGTGTACTGAGTTGAGTCTCAGGGTTCAATACTGATACCTGATGCCCAATTTTAAGTATGAAAAGATTCTGGAGGTTTACTTTCCCAGCGGTGCTTGAAATGTCCTGCCTCCCTGCCCTGGCTGCAACTTGCCCTTGTGTCACAAAAGACCCCTTTGTGAGTGTGCTCAGGCAGAAGGTTTGTGATGGGCAAGTGTAGTAGGTGACAGCTCCTTCCTCTCATCAAGTCAGAGATGGCACACCCTGCCAAGAACCTATATCCCCTTTGTCTCGCTGTCTGAGAGCAATACACATAGACTAAGGGGCCTATTATGATCTCGCCACTGCCACTGCAGTACCGCCGGCCCAGCAGTGGCCACCGCCTGCCCAGGGCTAGCGATCCGCATGCCAAATGTCTCTGTGTAACCCCCGCCATATTAGTATGGCGAGGGGCACGGCGGCGGATGAAGAGACCGTCAGCCGCTTTTCCGCCGGTCGGATTGCCGGCTGGGCCGAAAAGTCAGACAATATGGTGGCAATGCCTTGCAGGCACCGCCATCCATATTATCATGTGCATTCTGAAAGGCCTTTCCAAGGAAGGCTGGCGGAAAATGCTTTGGGGGCCTGTTACGGGCCCCCAGGGGGGTAGGGGGCTGCACTTGGGGGGTACCTATGGTCCCCCCTTCATTGGCATACACAAGGTGGCAGGCACTGCGCTGTGCCTGTCATGTTGTGCATGCCAATGCATAACATGCATATTTCACATTGCAGTGGGTGCTGCTTACAGCACCGACCGGCGCAATGTGAAATATGCGGGATGCGACCGCCAGGGTGGGGGTCGTATCCTAATTAGCCTGGCGGACCGCCGCACCTCTGGCGGTCGGTCCTGTTTACCGTTATGGTGGCGGGTGGACAAAGTCCACCTGCCATCGTAATGTGCCCTAATTGTCAGCTACACCTATTCATGTGACCCAGGATACAGGCACCGAATGGGTAGGACAAAAAATGCTAACTTTCTAAAAGTGGCATTTTCAGAATTGTGACTTAAAATCCAACACTACCATTAAAGAGGTTTTTAAATTGCAAATCTTTAGACACCAAACTCAACATTCTGACTTGCTCCCAATTGAAAGTTAGACTTGTTAAATGTAATAATGTCACCCAATGTTATCCCACGGGAAAGATGGGCCTTACAGTGGTGAAAAACAAATGTAAAGGTTTTCCACTACCAGGGCATGTAAAACATGCCCTGGTAGTGCGCCTACCCTAGGGATAACTTATAGGTATAAAAAAGGAAGGTTTAGACCTGGCAAACAGTTTATAAGGCCAGGTTGAATTTGCAGTTTAAAACTACCCACACAAGCTGCAATGTCAGGCCTAAGACATGTTTTAAGGTCTACTTGAGTGGCACAATTAGTGCTGCAGGCCCACTAGTAGTATTCAATTTACTGGTTCTGGTTACATGTGGTATCACTTTACTAGGGACATACAAGGAAATAAATGTACCAATTGGATTGAGCCAATGTTACCATGCTTTAGGGAGAGAGCACAAGCACTGTAGCACTCATCAAAAGTGGTAAAGGGCACAGAGTCATGAAGCCAGAAAAAAATGACATCAGCAAACACAGAAGGATGGAAGGCAAAATGTTGAGGCAAAACCATGCCAAGGATGTCAAGTCAAACAAATGCCTTTTAATAACCCATTCTTCTTGGGAAGGCAAAGCCATTGGCCTGGCCTTTTTATGGATTTACGGAGAAGAGAAATCTTTTCATTTTACTCTCTGTGGCCTCATTAATGCTTTCCTGCTTACAGAGCAATAGCACTAATTTAAACAAATTGTGATTTGGACACTGCAAGGAGGTCTTCACCAACATATGCCAATGGACTATGGTCACAGTTACCAGAATACTTAATGGCTTTGCTGAACCAAGCCCAGCCAAGACTACAAGTAGAATGTACTGGTCTTTTAAGTAAAAGACCAGGACTGGAAGCAAGAGTTTCCATTGACAGGGAGTGAGTTGGTAGCATTTGTATTTTACCTGTTAAAAGTGTAAGTGGCATCCTTCTGTCTTCAGCATAAATCACTAGTATTAGCTTTGCAGACAGGCTTTCACAGATTCCGTGGATTGGTAGTATCATCACAGCTGACAGCATTCATAAGAGTCAATTATATCTAGAAAGCCTTTGCAACACTCAGTCAAGTCAAGATTTATCAAATCCTTCTAAATCACTGTTCCAGTCTTACGCTTATATATCTGCCATGTTGGTCTACATATGGCTTAGTTAGTTCATTCAGCCCTATTTATACTTTTACATGTAAATGTGTTAATCCAATCTGAGTTTACAACTACAAGTACCATATATCAAAGGAAAAACAACATGAGAGGATATGCTGGTCACAGCTTGAGGTATCTGTACCACTTTAATCAGTGGTCAACCAACCCATGCATTACTTATTGAGGATGGAGAGTGGAATGTCCCTCTCAACTTAGACTTGAAGTCCCAGAGTAACCTTTTCCTACAGGATGCCTCTGAGGAGTTAGTAAAGACAGTCCCTGTAAATTAGGCAGGTACTCTGGTTTGTAATGAACCTTAATGCACTCAAAGGTGTTTGACCTATCCACAGGAAACAGCAGGTGGGCCCTTAATCACGTAGCAGGTGGGGAGTGGGACTAACAACTGTACAGGCCACGAAAATGTACAAGATTGGTAAACGGGCAGAGGCCAATGTTGGCATTCTACACCTTAAAGCAAATGCATTATCCTGCACAGCAATGAATGATAGGCATCAAATGGAACATGTTTCAATTCCTGGGAGAATACAGGAAGGACCCAAACCCCACAGCTTGATATCTTCTTGTAACTGGGCCAATCCATGACCTGTCACAAAACATGGTTGATATGTCATGCATATAATTTAGGTAAAATAAAACGGTCTTGGCTAACACAGATATCAATAAAAGCCAATCATTCTGCCATTCCCTGCCAGCTTCTTGCCTATGAGAAAGAAGGAAAGAAGAAAGAAAAAAGAAAGAAAACAAAAAGAAAGATAGAAAGAAAAAAAAGAAGGCAAGAGAGAAGGAAAGAAGGAAGACAGGAATACATTTTGTTCATGTCTTAGTTAATATAAAACCATACACGCAGGAATAATCACTGACAGAATATCGAATGTCAGAATACCAACCTACAGAAATATCGAAGCAAGAATATCGAAGTCAAGAATATCGACATCCTATTAACATTCTGGTAAGTACAAAAATATCGGAAAAACAATATAGGTCAAAAATATTGTAGTTAAAAATATTGTTTTTATTTAAGTAAAAAAATAATGTAAAATAATACATATAATTAAAATAAACATAGTTAAAAATATTTCAAAATGTTTAAAAATTATAAGTAATATATATGATGCAAAAATAAATTAAACATATACATATAATAAAATATTTATACTTATTAATATGTTTTAATAATTATTTTAATAAAATAAATGATTACACACATCTTATAAATTATAAATACATCTATACACATAAAACAGTGATATAAATAAACATTAAATACATATATATATATATAAGAAATTCAACAAATTAAAACTATTTTTAAAATTAATTATATACTACACTAACTAAAATAATACAAAAAATATTAGATGGCAGAGGGAATAAAATTACTATTCCAACTCCAAACAGTGCAACAGTAGGGAAAGTGTTGGATAGCGTAAGGATAAAAATTACTATTCAAACTCCAAACAGTTGAACAGTAGGGAAAGTGTTGGATAGCGTAGGGGTAAAAATTACTATTCCCACTCCAGTGAGTGCAACAGTAGGGAAAGTGTTGGATAGCGTAAGGGTTAAAATTACTATTCCCACTCCAGGGAGTGTAACAGTAGGGAAAGTGTTGGATAGCGTTGGGGTAAAAACTACTATTCCGACTCCAGTGATTGCAACAGTAGGAAAAGTGTTTGAGAGCATAGGGATCAAAATTACTATTCCCAATCAAGTGAGTGCAACAGTAGGGAAAGTGTTTGATAGCGTAGGGGTAAAAATTACTATTCCCACTTCAATGAGTGCAACAGTAGGGAAAGTGTTGGATAGCGTAGGGGTTAAAATTACTATTCCCACTCCAGGGAGTGCAACAGTAGGGAAAGTGTTGGACAGCGTAGGGGTAAAAATTACTATTCCCATTCCAGTGAGTGCAACAGTATGGAAAGTGTTGGATAGCGTAGAGGTGAAAATTACTATTCCCACTCCAGTGAGTGCAACAGTAGGGAAAATGTTGGATAGCGGAGGGGTTAAAATTACTATTCCAACTCCAGTGAGCGTAACAGAGTGGAAATTAACATACTTATTCATTAAATATTTTTTGTAAAATAAATAACATATTAATAATTAATTAACTAAAAAATGAATAATAAAGATCAATACAATTAAATTAATATTTACTGAAATAAAATTAAATTACTTCCCACCGTATTCCCCCATAAACACACAATCTGCTACACATAAAAAATAACACAATGAATTTGATTATCAATTAATCAATTAATAAAATTAATTGCCAATTAATAATACATTTACAATAAATTAATTAACAATAAAATAAATAATACATGTGTTATACTCAATATAATGATAAATTAATCAATTAATAAAAAATAATTACCAATGATTAATTACTTAACCATAAATGAATAATCAATAACAATAAATAAAAACATATTAATTAATTAATTAGAATTAAATTACTTCTCACCATATTGCCCTATAAACCCACAACCCGCTACACATAAAAAATAATACAATTAATGTTATTATCAATTAATCAAGTAATAACAATTATTTACCAATTCCAAATAATTAACAATTAATTTATTAACAATAAAAATACATAAAAAATAAGAATACATTAATTATAATTAATATAATGATCATTTTATCAATTCATAAAAATGAATTACCAACTAATAATAAATTAACAATAAAATGATAATCAATAACAATGAATAGAACATATTAATTAATTAGTTATTATAATTAAATTACTTCCCACATTATTCCCCTATAAACCCACAACCCGCTCTGATACTAAAACGCAAAATTTACATTAAAAACATTTCTAATTTCTAGGGGGCGTGGCCTGACGGCGGCTAAGATGGCCTCGTAGTCCTGAGGCTCGTCCTGGGGTCTGCAAAACGGCCCTGAAATCCGCAACTTGATCCTGCTGCCTCTCCTTCCTAGCTGCGGGACCTGATCACGGGCGAGCCCCGGAGTCGGCGGAGCCCGCTCCGATCTTCCTCTACCCCTACAAATCGGCACAGCAGGACTGGACGAGTGGGGACTTGCTGAGGCCTGCTGCCACTGCGGACTGTGAGATCAGCCCCGGCCTCGCGTATCGGCGGGACGGCTTGAGAGCGAGTACGTCGGCGGCGTGTGGCCGTGTTTGAAGGCGGCCAGTTCACGCTGCGGACCGTGGGTCTCTGCTCGGACCGCCACTCCCCCCGGACCCTCCGCAGAGGCCGTGGTGGAGAACCTGATGCTGTGGGCAGTCCCACTTTTAAAACAGCGGGGATCGGGCAGCTGGAGGATTTGAGGCCTCCCTGGCTGGGAAAGGAACGGCGACGTGTGCAGGCCTGGAGGGCACTCGAGGTAGATACTGGCTATGACCCACTTGCCCTCCCCCCACCAACCTACCAGGGGGAAGAGAACATCTGGGCGTGCCTTTGGACGGTGAAGGAGGCAAGTGAGGTCACCAGTCGCGCCCAGGGCCGGACATCCTTTAGGTGGAGGTACTGGCCGGCCGGCTCTATCCTGGTGCGGAGACCTGCCAAGGCTGCGTGGATCCTGCAGCGGAGGTTGGCGATCGTTGGAGCAGGAGGGGTTCTGGAGCTCCCCCGGACAGACGACTGAGGCAGAGAGAGCAGCGGGGTCCTGAGGGAGCTGCGTGGCGTGTGGCTACCCTGAGTGGGGCTAGTGTGGTGCTGTGAGTTGGCGACAAGAGCCCAACACGATGGGACCGGGAGCACGGAGCCGAATTGTAGGGGGCGATGCTTAGGGCTCGGGAGCTCGGAGTGGCACGGCTGGTGCCCCTGGACATTAATCCAAAAACGTGGCTAAATCCAGGACCTCCGCGGCCGTCAGACTAATACTATCGACAAGTACAAGGCCCCGATGAGCGGAGGGAGTGACGCTGCCCCCGGTAAGGCAGCGGAGGGGTCAGAACCATCCTTGTCCGCTATCAGGCTGGCAATACAGACCCTGGGCACAACGCTGGAGTCTAAAATGGATAAGGTGGCCATTGAACTGGCCCTACAGCGAGCGGGCCTTAATCAGACGTCAGAGAAAGCCTCTCGTAATGCCACGGACATTGGGGAGCTCCAGCGCACCACCAAACAGTTGCAACAGCAGGTCCAGCATTTCACCCACCAGCAGAAGCTCACAACGGCGCGGCTGGAAGACCAGGAAGGGAGGGCCCGATGGAACAATATACGAGTGGTAGGTGTACCAGAAAAAATGGAAGGGCCGAGCATGGACCTATTCGTGGAAGACCTAATCCTACAGCATCTTCAACCTGAGCGGCTGTCCAAGTTCTTTGTCATCGAGTGAGCTCACCGAGCCCCGGTTCCCCCGCCTCGCCCGGGGGCCCCCCGAGGACTATCATCGCCCGAATTCTGAACTTCAGGGACTGGGGCGCCATCCTGCAGGCGGCCCGCCAACATGGATACCTACGGCTGGAGAATGCGGTGATCCGGTTCTTCCCTGATTTCACCCTGAAGGTCCAACAAGAACCTCGCTCGTTTGACGGAGTTAAGAAGGAGCTCCGTGCAAGGGGCCTAAAGTACATGATGTTCTTTCCAGCACAACTTAAGATCCTGGCCAGAGGTAAATCCATCTTTTTGTAAATCTCCGGAAGACGCCATGGCGTGGATCGAGGAATCGGAGCACCCCTCGCATGGAGAGATACCGGGGCTCGGTCCCCAGCATCGTCACTGGTTTCAGGGGGATGCGAACCTCGAGAACGCAGTGCTCCCCGGACACCGGAGAAAGTGGGATTGCGCAGTTTATCGGCCTCGCCGGACTTGGGATGATTCAGTAGGGTGAGGCCCAACGAGAGGAACGTGGCTGGACATCGTATCAGGTGGAGGGATCACTGCCTGGGACTGGAAGCCGCTGGGCGATGGTCGTGTTGGGACATGCCACGAACCGGTGATGAGATCGAGGCGCCACTATCATGGCGGCCATTTGGTAACGTATTGGAGGTGGGGGGCGGCATTTGTTGGGGGGAACTGAGTTGTAAGATATGTTCGCGTCTGGACTTGCAGCTGGGGAGAGGTGGACTATGCTAATAGACTGGGGCCGGGTAGTATCCTCTGACTGGATTTTTGGTTGCCACTTGTGCCCCTAAGTTTTTCTTTGCCTTGGCGGCAGGCGCTCTACTTGTTGGGGTATGTCGGGCCCGTGTGGCCTGCAAAGCAGGGTAGCAGGGGAGGGGATCCGGGAGTTGGGGGGGACGTCCATATGTTCATTTACAACAGGAAAGTTGAGCTCCGACAAAGTTCTTTTAGCTCCAGAGACATGGGTGGTGGGCGAGAGGGTGGCGGGGAGTTGAGGGGTGTGGATACTCCCCATGCAGTCGATATTGCTTTACATCTATGATGCATAAGTCAAAGGCACAGACAGCTCATGTGTTATCCTGGAATGTTAACGGCTTGCAGAATAAGATTAAACATACTATGGTATTGCAATATCTGCATTGACATGGCCCCGACATTGTCCTGCTCCAGGAAACACATCTAATAGGGAATCATTATAAGGCCCTCAATAGATTTGGTTACACGCTGAGGGCGACCGCCGGCTTTACCACAGGCTCGAGAGGTACTGGGATACTGATTAAAAATTCCCTTCCACTCGTGATCAGACAACATTGGGTGGATCCCCCAGGGCGCAATGCAGCTCATTTCTGGACAATGGGAGGGCCTGACCCTTAATATTTGTTCACTTTATGTTCCCCCACGATTACATGGTTCTACCCTTCCTGATTTTGGGAAACTGCTCCTAGATATGCCGGCGGGTATCCTGCTTCTGGGGGAGACATGAACGAGGTTATGACGGAGGACATGGATAGGTCATCGGGCTCGGCATCCAGAGGGAGGGTGAGTCACCTCAGAGCCTTTGCACAGGCGATGGGATTGGTAGATCTTTGGAGGGCACACAACCCCCACGCTCGTCAATATACACATATGTCTGCGGCGCATGGGTCGGGTTCTAGGCTAGATTGCCTATTCACACAGATTGGGGGCATGAACTCCTTTCACAGTGGGAGCCATAAGGCCAGAGGCATCTCGGACCACTCCCCAGTGGAGGTACACCTACTGGGCCCCGGGAGGAATTGGAGTGCCCCCCCCCCTAGGCTGGACACTTTTGTGTTCAAAGACCAAGAGTTTCAGACACAGTTCCGTAAATGGGTGGATCAGTAGTTTGCTGATAACGTCGGCTCGGTTCAGTCACACAGCATAGTTTGGGAGGCCTGCAAGACAGTAGTGAGGGATTTCGTGCAAGCGGAGGCGGGAAAACGTAGGAAGGAGAAAGCGGCTCAGATCGACGGACTAGAAACGCAATATCAGGAATTAGAGGGGGACAGGGAGGAAACTCGGGAACAACAGCAAGAAAGGCGTCACAGATTACGACTTTTAGAGAAGGAAATACATGACATGTTGGCGGATCAGGCGCAATCACGTGCGTTAGCGACCCAGCGGCGGGTGTATGATCTAGGGGAAAAGTCCAACAAAATGATACCCTGGCTGGAGAGGAGGGACAGGGAGCGAAACTGGGTGCCAGGGATTAGGACACAGGAGGGACAGCTACAGACCATGAGTGCAGACATAGCGGAAGAGTTCGCTAGCTATTATGAAATGGTCTACAGATCACAAAGTCAACGGACGGAACGAGACTGTGAGGATTTTCTGGCCCCCTTGCAGATGCCCTCTTTGGACGAGACAGACAGAGATATCCTTGACTCTGACATTACAGTAGCAGAAATAGAACATGCTATGAGCGATTTACAAGTCGGGAAGGCACCAGGGCCCAACGGGTTCCCGGCGGAAGCGTTTCAATTTGTTGCTAGTAAAATAGCGCCCCTTATGCTTCGCATTAATACAGAAGCCCAAAAGGTGGGACGATTGGCAAAGGACCTTCGCTCAGCTACGATTGTGGTGATCCACAAGTCTGGTAAGCCACAAGACCTATGTAGCTCATACAGACCCATATCACTCCTTAATTTCGAGATGAAAGTCCTGGGCAAGATCCTGGCCACCAGGCTGGAAGCGGTTATACAATCCCTGATCCACCCGGATCAATCTGGCTTTATGCCACATGGGAACACCCGGCTTAACTTGCGACGCCTCTATGGGGTCATACACATGACATTGGCCCGACCGAACGTCCCGGCGGCCTTGCTATCGCTTGACGCTCATATGGTCTGCGTTGTATAGAAAGGCACTATATCAATGCGGTCTTGGCTAAGATGGGGTTTGGGAATAAATTACGAACGTGGGTATGATTGTTATACACCGAACCCTTGGCGAGGGTCAGAGTGAATAGATCCTTGTCCAGGGAGTTTCAATTAGAACAAGGCACGAGGCAGGGCTGCCCACTCTCCCCGACCCTCTTTGCCTTGGCCTTGGAACCTTTGGCGACCTAGGTGCCGGCGGACCCATTGGTGTGGGGAATAGATCTGGGGGGCGGCTGGGAAGAACGTATTTCATTATACGCCGATGATGTCCTGCTGTATGTCCAACGTCCTGAGGCTTCCATCCGGAGACTGCTGGAGATCCTCCATAGGGTTTGGCGCCTTCTCAGGCTACCAGATTAATTGGAGTAAATCCCTGGGTCATGTACTGGCAGGCCCTACGCCGTGCATGATGGATGAGTGCGGTGGACTTGTATGGAAGGAGGTGTTTCGGTATCTGGGGATCTGGATATCGAAGACAGAGGCAGAATATATGCGCCTGAATGTGACGGCCCAATTGGAGCATCTGCGTGGTGATGTCGTACACTGGAAGATCCTCCCGCTGTCCCTAATAGGCCGCGCGGTCTTATTCAAGATGATGGCCCTCCCTCGTCTGCTCTTTGCACTGCAGAGCGTGCCGTTCCTGGTACCGGAGCAGTTCTTTTGAGTGGTCGAATCGGAACAGCGTTCTCTGTTGTGGAGCGGGGGCTGTCCTAGGATATCTCTCAAGAAGTTACAGGAAGGGGTGTATGAGGGGGGGCTTGCGGTCCCGGACGTCCGCCTGTATTACTGGGTGTCCCAGCTAGTCAATGTTAATGGCTGGGTGTTCGCACCCGTGGAGGAACCGGCGTATAGGGTCGACCGCATGGTCTTCGGAGATGAGACCTACCTGGCTGCCCTCTACCATAGGGGCAGATGCTGTAGGACACTCCCACCTCAGACGAATGCAGTGGTGGAGGTGTGGAAGAAAGCAACAAAATTGCTGGGATGGGTAGCGAATTTGACTGACCAGGCCCCATTATGGGCCGGGAACTTTCTCCCGGCAGTGGCCAAACTGCAAGGCCTTCGCGCGTGGAGCCTTATCGGCATAGATAGACTAGGGGACATCTGGAAGAGAGGCAACATGATGGAACTTGCATCCTTACAGACGGAATTCCATATGGGTACTGGAGAGATCCTGCATTACCAGCAGCTTAGACATGCCATCCTGGGGCAATTGCAGTCGAGGAACCAGCTACCGGAATATGCCCCGCTCTCCCTCACCTACAAAAAAATGATCAACAACCTGACTGACCCCCTGGGCCCTCTGAGGGAGAAGTGGGAGACAAACGTAGGGCTACTGGAAGACGACGACTGGAGAGAAGCATTGCAAGGCCCAAGGGAGGTGGCAATTCGGGCTCAGTCAGGCTGGTCCAGCTTCGTATATTAAATCGCTCTTACACCCCATGCACGACACAGCACCGGATAGGCTATGCAGATTCTCAGTTTTGCCTCAGGGGATGCGGGGAAGAGGGCACGTTCTTCCACACATTGTGGGATTGCACCAAGATTAGGGCTTACTGGTCCAGGCTGTCTGATATCATGGCGGAGGTAGTGGGGACAGAAGTACCGCTAGAGGCTAGATGGCATATCCTGGGGGTAACGAGTGGCATTACATGGCCTAAAGGTGACAAGATTTGGTTGGCACTAGCCAGCATGGTTGCAAAACGAAATATAGCACAGCTCTGGGTGAGTGAGGCGATGCCTACGGTGGAAGAGTGGGAAAGGGACCTCGATTGGTGCCAAAGGGCGGAAAGAGTTATTTATAAGAGCAGAGGATGCCCAAAGAAAGTGTGGGGGCCATGGAGGCAATACAGAGGAGAATCAGTAGTCACCCAGGCAGATTCTGAGTCAGATTAAAAGTTAGAATAGGCCCAGAGTCCTGCTCCCTTCCCGTGGGGGGAGGGGTTGGATGGGTGGCACGGGGGGACTAGACCGGGTATGGGAGGGGGGTGGCACTTCAATACGCAGTGATATCCATTCACAGAAATCCTGCCGGTGTGGGCCCCACACATTCATGGTCATGGGTGGGAGGGATACAGGAGGTTTGATTTTTCATGCGAGCCGAGATGATGACATGTAATGTAAATGATGATGTCTTTTATGTATCAATGTATTACTACTGCCGACCACTGTATGATCTAACTGGAGCATGTTTTATAATAAAAAGATCTTTTAAAAAAAACATTTCTAATTTCTAAACATTTAATACATATATTTAAAATTAATAAAAATACATTATAAAAATTTTAAACATACTGATAAAATACATACTAAAATACGTAACACTAATATAAATATCCATATTATTAACAACAATATTTTTGCTAACGATATTATTTACTTCGATATTACTTACTTCGATATTACTCACTTCGATATAAAAAAAAGGATATTGCTTACCTTACGGTCAATATTCTGGTCACCAATATGCTTGACATCGATATTCTGTCCATACGATTTAAAAAAATCGATATTAGTGTAGGCCGATGTGAAAAAATCTATATTTTGACTGCGCATCGCGCAGGGATAAAACAATCATAACATATTGCAATCATCATATAAAATTCTCATTAAAACCATAAATGTGTCTGGTAAAATACTTTACAAAAGTCATTATATAATATCAAATAACAGATTAAAAAGAAAGTGTGTAGTGCAAGCGTTTTCAAAGTGAACAGTTTGCTTGATGTTGTGTTGTGATTCCTAAGCAAGGGTATTGACATGAAAGGCACAGATGAGCCCTCTTTTTGTTCGGACCAGTTATTGGTGGCCACTGTGGAACTCAGTGTTTTTCTGCGATATGCAGAAATTGGCGTTGGAAAACCAGTTATGGTGAAGATGTTAAACTGATTTATCAGTCTGCTCACAAGAAATACCATGGAGCAATTTGTATGGCTCATAAAGCTTTTATTGCCCTGTCTATTTCTGAGGCAGATAATGCTCCTAAAGAATTGTTTTAGGTGGTTAGTACCTTTCTTCCCCCGCTGGCGACTAAAGATACTCTTACACCTTCGATGGAGCTTTGTAAAGGCCTTTCGGGTTTCTTTCATAACAAGATTCAAGCTATTTATAATCTTTTTTCGAAGCCTTCCTCTACCTCCTTGAGTCTTCCTCCCCCCCAATATCTGCCCCTAACTGTTCTGTTTAGCTCCCATTTCTCTCGAAGAATCATCCAACAATCTTGCCCCGACCATTCTTAAAATGGCAGTTTCATCGGTCAATCCCATTGTGAATAGCCTACTTAATAAATGTCTTGCTCAGGCGGTGGTTCCTTCTGGATGGAAGCATGCTGTTTTACTTCCCTACTTAAGAAGTCCTCTGCTGATACTAAGAATTTGAGCAGTTTTAGGCCATCTCGCTTCTTCCCATTATGGCAAAGCTGGAGGAAAAATGTTAATAGACAGCTTGCACTCTTTTGAGGAAATCTTGACCAAAATTCCCTGGTTATGGTAAAGCTTTTTTGTCTTTATGCAGGGTTTGATACAGTCTCTCATGCTATTCTGCTTTATAGGCTGGAAGGTATGGGCATTATTGATCACACCCTTTCATGGTTTAAATCTTTTATCAGCAACCATACGTAAGCAGTTTTTCTCCCTCCTTTAACCTCTACAGCAAAACGTCTAGACTGCAGAGTCCTTCAGAGTTTTGCTCTTAGCTCTACCCTTTAAAATATATACATGTCTCCCTTGGTAATATCATTGAGTCTTTTGGAGTTAGAGTAGTTTCCTATGCGGATGACACCCAACTTTTCCTGGCTTTTCAAAAAAATTTTACTTCCTCATTGATCTGTCATTGATTGGATGAATACCAATTTCTTAAAGTTGAAATCAGACAAAACTGAGATTCTTTTCTGTGGTATCAAATCTAGAAAGGGAGATGGCGGGTAGACTCCACCAAGGGCCCCGCTCCACACTGCATCTTCCCGCTCACCACCGTTACCTAAAGGCCAGCAACTGCTGAGGCTGCGTGTGTCTGTAGTCTCACCGCTGCCTTTCTCCGGCAGATTATTCAGTTTTTTTTAATCTTACCTGACTGGACTGTGCTATCGCATCTTCGAGCATCCGCAGAAGGGGGCATTGTACCCTCCATGTGCATTTGCTGGATGATATTGGCTGCATTTCTCCCGGCTGCATACGTGCTGAGTGCTGAATATAGGAGAACCATCAACATCCAGTGGTGATTTCTTGAGCCCTTGGAGGGTGTATTTCCTTGGTGGCCCCAGGTCCTGGTCTGTGGCTCTTTTCTGGTATGCCTCTTTTGTTTCCTGTTAATGTAGCAGTGACCCCTTCCAATGATTTCCCTGAGGATGTGTTCCCCTGGTGGGCCCTGATGGTTGTTTTTTCCCGGGTCACTACTTTTATTTCTGATGTTGCGGCTCAGTGGGTGCCGATTATATGACCTGGTATTTTTTGCTGGGAGCTTGTGCCTGCATCTGCATAGCATGCTTTTACAAGATGCAGTGATAGCCCCACAGAAGACCAATGCCTCTGAGGGACCCGGGGCATGCGAGGGGCTGCTAAAAATCGGGTTGAAGATGTAGCAGTGCTTCAGGTGGAGAATCCAGATTTTAACAAGTGGGGCGTCCTATTATGAAGCTACTAAAGACAGGCGCGTTACAAGAAGCGATTATGGTAGCATCTAAAGATTTAATACCGGGGGATGTGTCCCATCTGACAAAGATTTTAATGTAGGCAGCGGTGGCGACCCAGGCAAGCTTAACTCCTTTTTTGCTTCAATTACATGGTCATCACCAGGTGCAGAGTGCAGATCAGGATGTGGATCAGGATGTGGTGCAGGTACAAGAGCCCTTGCCATCCTCTATATTAAAGGAAGACCTAGATGATGATTTGGGTCTGCAAACGGGTGGAAAACTGGGAGCCACTAGACGCTACGCTACAACATAGGTGAATGTACAGGAGACTGTTTTAAGCAAAGATGACAGTGATCATCAGCCTGCACCAGGGAGTTTGTCCTCCGCCCTGCAGGTAGATACTATTGTGGAGAGGTGTGGTGCAGCTGCCAGGGCAGCTGACTTCGGAGCAGAAAGTTCACAGTTCGATCCCAGGCTATGGCGGCAGCTCAGCTCAGCACCGTGTGACTCTGGCCAATAGCTCACTTAATTTCCACGACGCCCCCCAGCGCCTTGAGACCCGTAACAGTGAGTAGTTCGCACTTTACAAATACGAATTTACATTTATTCCTACTCAAGGCATTTTTCCTTCTGTTAAACTTACAGTAGCGCAGACTAAGCCGAAAAAAATAAATCTTGTGGATCAAAGTGTGGTGAACTCCATATCCTAAACTACAAAGAGCCGGCAGGCCAGCAGGACAAGTAGCCAAGTGGCTAAGAGTAGCCCACTTAGGAAATGGGTTACATCGAAGGGAGAAGTCAGATCAATTATCTCTTGTCCATCTGTGACTCTTTCGGGCCTATAGATGGGAATTAGCACCCTGAGATCCAGACCCTCCACAGGTGCTCAACCCCGAATGCGGGCTCTTCCTCTGATATTTCATCTGAGACAATATCGGACCACCCTCCCTCACTTACAGTCAAGGAGACTGCAGAAGGTATGGAAGGGTTTGCACAGGAACCAACTTTAAAAACAATTATGTTAGCCCTGCAGGCTCACAGGGCTGAGGCGCAGGCATACTATACTCAGGCAAGAGTAGATACTGTGCAGTTACAAAAGTCTTTGGAGGAGGTTTCTGGTCTAATTAATAATCTTACAGCGGATGTCATGTCAGTGAACTGCAGCAAAGAGTGGCTTCTAGTGAGGAGACAGTAGCAACAACAGCTAAGACAACAGGGGGCCACAAGGGCCAGCTTAGATTCCTCTAAAATAAGACTGAGGACATTGAGAACTGACATAGGAGGAATAATCTTAAGATCTTTGGGATACCGGAGGGCAAGGAAGGCTCAGATCCCCAACCATATATGAGACAACTATTCAGAAGGGCCTTCCCCAAACTAAATAACTGGGACTGGGATACGCAAATACAACGTGCCCACCGGTTCCCTCTCAATCGCAATGCCTCTGGCTCTAAAAGTTTACAGCTTCGACCTTTGCTAATATACATCGGGAGCTTCCTTCTGCGACAGGCTATTCCTTAGTCGGCCTGACCAACATCCCCGGTCTCAGTCGACGGCAGGACAATAGTAGCCTTGCCAGATCTTTGTAAAACAACGATGGACCAGCATTGGAAGCTTCAACAGGTTATAGACCCATTCAAAGCTGCTGGTGCACAAGCTTTTTTACAGGAACTTGCTCGCCTCAAGATTGTGATAGATGGACGTGTCCGGATGTGCTTCTCTGAAGAGGATGCCTCACAGGCACTTGCTCGACTAAAGGGGACAAAGCACAAGCATGCTTAATAGTGTATATACTTGTTCTCGCATTTTTACCTCTTTCTTTTTTTTCACTTTCTTTTACTAGTGGTTGGCAGAGGCGGGTCTAGTTGGGCACGGGGTGGTTTTTTTCTATCAATGGTCCTAGGCTGGAGTGATTCCTTCTTTATGATTGGGGTAGGGTGGGGGGCGCTCTGGGGTGTTCTGGTGGCACTTATGGGTGGTTCTAGGCCAATCTGTTTGGATTGCTCACTGTTGGCAGGCTGGCTTAGCTGCAAAGGGCTAGGGGAGGGAGGGGGAGTTATATGTCACAACTTACGGATTTCATACAGGTTGAATGTTGAGTTTACTAGAGGATATTTTAGGCTTATGCTCGGATATCAAGACAATGCAATTCAGCGAACTTGTTGGTGTATAGATGGCTAAGCTTGCGCGGATCCGATGTATGTGCTGGAATGTCTCAGGGATTAATGCACGGGTCAAGCGACAACCGGTCTGGGAGGAGATCGGATACTGTAACTCAGATCTGGTGGTACTAACTGAGACGCACTTGGCATATACGGATAGAGCCCTACTGAAGCAGCTGATAGAGTCACCTCTACATCTCAGACTACATCGATTCAGGGGGTAGCTCTCCTCTAAAATATTTGATGGCCAAGTTTTAAAAACAGCAGCTGGCCGTAGGGGTAGATGTGTACTGGCACAACTTATGTTATATTCTTTTAAATTTGTGATCTGTGTTGTTTATGATCCAAATACTGATGACCCTGAAACTTTTAATACACTTTCATTTGAATTATTGAATTAGGAGGAAGATTTGATTTTAATGGGATACTTAACTATTTATTCCACCAACCGCTGGATGACATCTTGTAAACCAAGAACTAGGACTTCTTTAAATTACCTGATCAAGCTGTATGGTATCTGTGATGCTTGGTGGACCCTTTATCCTTTAGATCCCGGCTACACATATTACTATTACCCGCACAAACACTACTCAAGGATTGACATTGTTTTTTCTAAACGCACTCTGCTAGATAATATGCAGATGTCAGTTTGTCCGAGGGTAGTCTCAGACCACAACCCAATTTATTTTCACTTTTCACCCGATATGAAGTGGGTTAAGCCTGAAAGCCCTAGGTTTACTTTCCCCCGGCATCCATTAACTAATACTGAATATATACAGACTTCTTCAGGTTTAGGGAGTTCTTCTCTAGTAACAGAGGATCTGCTTCCCCTACAACAGTATGAAAGCCTATTTCTGCAGTATAACATTACATTTTGTGACTAAACAAAATAGAGCAGCAACTGCAGAAGCAAACACACTCTGGCAAACGGTCCACCAACTAAAGAATCAACATGCCCTAAGAATTACCCAGGGTGTAACAGATGAACATCAAATATTCTGCCAACTGTTAGAGATGTGATCTTGGCTGGACACAGATTGAAAGAGCAGGCAGCGGCCAAATATGTAAAACATAGATAGCTTCAATATGAATATGGGGAAACGGTGGGCAGGGTTTTAGCATATGAAACTGCCAAAAAACAAACTAAGGGTAAAATTCAGGTCATGAAGTGGTTGGATGGAAAACTCTACACAAAATCCAAACTTATTTTGGAGCAATTTGCTGGGTTTTATAGTAAGCTCTGTAGCCAGTCACAGATGTTTGATCATCCCAAGTATTGGGAATATATTCAACAGTGTCACTTATCCTCCCTCACGGGTGAGCAGGCCTGTGACCTACAGATAGGAATTTCAAGTCTGGAAGTTGAAGGAGCACTCAGGACTTTACCCTCGGGCAAGGCTGCAGGAGACGATGCACTCCTGATTGAGTTCTATAAGACGTTTGGAGAAATATTACAGGGGGACTTTCTCTATGTGTTGCAGTATATTCAAGCGGGAGGCTATTATGTATAGCTGGAATACAACTAACATTGTTGTCTTTATTAAAAAGGATAAGCCCGCTGATGATCTGGGTTCTTACAGGTCCATTTCGCGGATTAATAAAGACGCTAAGTGGTTCGCCAAAATTTTAACTTGTCGTCTCGCTCCACTGATCTCCTGTCTAGTGTCCCCACAGCAACATGGATTTGTTCCGGGTAGAGATACTATGGAACATATCAATGCAGCAATCACACCATTTGATATCGCTGGTAAATGCAATTTGAATATGGGCATGATACTACTTGATGCTGAGAAGGCATTCGGCCGGGTTGGCTGGGGCACCTTATGGATCACGTTGTCTGCCTTTGGTATGGGGGACAAATTTATTAAAATGATCCAGGCATTTTATATGACCCCACACGCCTGGGCTGGATATGCTGGCAGTTAATCTGAGCCTTTTCGAATCTACTGTGGACCAAGACGGGGTGCCCACTTTCGCCTCTTCTTTTTGCCCTTTATATTGTACCCTATCTACAATCTCTTTTCAGGAATTCAGACATACAACCATGGGTCTATGTCGATCCGCAACTTAAACTTACCGCCTATGTGGACGATGTGGGAATGTTCTCCTCCAATCCGGCATTAGCTGTCTCCCAGATTTTCCATGAGGTGTGTATTTTCAGGGAATTCTCTGGTTACAAATGTTGGCAAAACACAGATACTTTTGAATTTTAACTCTGACTCTCTTATTCATTATCATATAACTTTATTTGGTTTCATGTGATAAATCCTTAAAAGCCCAAGATAAAACACAGAATAAAATGTGATACGTCCAATCCAGATAGGAACAGACCTGGTTTAAACAGTATCATATACAGTTTAAAAATTATTATACTGTATATGCACTTAAAAATATATAATTACCAAATCACCACAAACACACTTAAAATACCTGCTAAACAAAGCACTTAATCAAATTATTGGTTAAACAGGCTAGTGGAACAAGGTAAAATGCATAGTGTCGGGAATAGTGACAAGGATCAGGCTGGTTAATCACAACTCCCCCTATGTGCTTAAAAAATTAAGCACATAAAAAACAGTGTTACCCATCAACTTTTGAAGAAATATAAATGCGGGCCGTACTTATCTGAAATTGGCCTGTTTCAAAATAGAAGTTAAAAAGGATTTCCTAGGTGTATCATAAAATGGGCAAAACATCATAAAATGAACCATGTCCTGTGGAGATGTACCATAGCAACCGCAGGACGAAAGAGTTTGCCCTTTATTCTGACCCCTAGGATGGGCAAGAAGAAGGTGGAAAAGATTGAACCAGAAGAAGAAATCGATCGTACGAGTTTGTAAACCCCAGTAAATATGGCTCCACCGTCAGGGTGATCCTTAATATGATGAAGCGACGTATGCTAGGCTTCAGAAGCTCCCTCTCCTCCCTTGCCATGATCCGGCATGCAAGGAAGGCCATCTTAATGAGGGCTAGATCTTTCTTGCATGTCGCATCGGGTTTGGAGAAAAGATATCCTCTTCCCATACTAATGAGGCTCGTTTCCACATATTTGAGCCATGGTACCCTGGATGCGTGATCAAGAGCCAGACAATGTTTTAGGATTGCTTTATTTAGGGAGGTCCCCTTCCCAGCCCAGATTTTTAGCCAAAGAAACACTGGGCGAAATGCTATAGGATCAGAGATGTAGGGCATGCCTAGCTCTTAATGAGCAGTGAAAGAGGGAGTACCCTGAGGAAGAGATAAAAGATGTCTCAGGAATTTATTTTCCGCAATATGGATATTGTTTGTGTCGCTGTACCCCCAGATTTCACTGCCATAGAGGGCCTTTGAAATACATTTGGCCCTGTACAGCTTAAGAAGGGCTCCTACCGGTATTTTCCCCAGTCTAGCAGTGCAATTAAAGATGGCTGCAGTCTCCCTGATGAGGTCATTTCTCTTTGGGGTGAGTTGGAAGTCCCAATTCATTTTATCCTCTAAGAATACCACCAAATAGGAGAACATGTTCGACTTAGGAATAAGGGTAAGCCCTACCCTGAAAGTGTATGGCCTACTGGGCCGTGCCCCTACTTGCATTATAAATGACTTCGAGTTACTGATCGTCAGATCTATGTCCCCCATAAATTGCGCAAAGGAGGTTATAAGCGTTTGCAAACTCTGTTCAGTCTTAGCCAACAGGACGGCATCATATGCATATAGCAGGACCGGGAGACCCCGCCGTCCGGCCTGATGGAAGTCCGCCTTGGTCTCCAAAAGGGTTTTATCCAAGTTGTTAATGTAGAGGTTGAATAAAAACGGGTCCAAAATACAAACCTGACGGGAAACAAATGTGATACATTCAGGTCAGCCGAATAATGCAGGGCCCCCTTAGTGTCACGATGGAGGTCATGTAGGAAGGAGACTATATCCCTGTCCACCCATAGAGAAAGAAGGATCTGTCACAGTTTGCCTCTGTTCACGCAATCAAATGCGAAAGACAGGTCCGTAAAGGCCAGAAAGATGGTACCAGAGTGGGCTACCATGTACTTATTCAATATCATAAAGAGATTTAGACATTGATCATTTGTAGAGCAGCCAGAGCGGAAACCTTATTGGTCATCCAACAGGATGTTATTGTCAAGAGCCCAAGACGATAACTTGCCCGTCAGGATCCGCCCGACCACCTTGACCACGGAGTCTTTCAAAGATATAGGCCTGTAACAAAAGGTACTGTCCCTATTCCCCTTTTTAAAAACCAGGACGATTATGGAGATGACCCATGAGGCAGGAGGGCCAGACCTCGTGGCTGCATTAATTACAGAGGTAAGCAATGGTGCCCAGAACTCCACATCCGACAGATAAAGATCGGGAGGAATTCTGTCAGGTCCCGGGGCCTTATTACGCATCATGCCAGTGATGCCTCACCTCACTTCTTCCTCTGTTATAGATAGCGTTATATTTTGGTCCCCCCTTCAGGTAGTAAGAACTGGGCCGAAGCACCCTTAAACATGCCCTCAAAAGGGCTGACCCAGTCACTCTCTGTAATATGTGGTATAGGACATTTGCGGCCTCTACTCCCAAAAAATGACTACTAGTAATGCTCAAAAACTTGGCACTACACTTAATAGTTGTTGCTTCCATACGTTTAGCCCAGGCTTCCTCCTTCAGAGACTCCTTATGCTTGCTGAGGGCCATCTTATATTGCTTCATTCGAGTTTTAACTTGGGAGCTGTCCCTGGGGATGGCATGCAACACTATTCTGAGCCTCCTAGCAGCAAGCGAGCATTCTAGGTTAAACCATCTGGGTGTCCTCTCCTATTGGACTTTAGGTGCAGGGGCCGTTAATAGCTCAGCAACAGAACGGAAGAGAGATTCGAAGGCGTGGATGATGTACTCGTCCGGCTCTGCCTCCGCGTCACAACAAATCTGAATCTCGTTCTGACACTTCACCAAGAGGGACTCAAACAGGGAGCCTGGGATAATCTGCTCCCATTTAAGCCTTCTACCTCCATCAGTAGGCCGAAGTACTCCTCCTCCACTACTCCTTCTTTTCATACTCAATATAGGCCAGTTAGCTTCAATTCACAGTGGATTATGATCACTGTGGTTACTGGCTGTAACTAAAAAGTCAGAAATCAAGTAAAAAAGAGGGGTGGAAACTAGAATGAAATTGATAAAGGAGGGTTCACGACCTAGTCCTTTAAAGGTAGGAATTAGGTTCCTCCTATCTGAATCCAATTTGCCCATAGCTGAAAGCAAGTCCAGATAAAAAAACTAGGGAGTTTAGTTTGTCCCTTTGTCCACTATGTTCAAAATGCACATCAGCAGCGTGAGGGCAGGGGAGGCCCTCAAAACCCCTAAGATCCTGCAGCCTTGGGTCCCCATAGGGTTGAACGTTGAAGTCCCCTACCAAGACTATATTACAGATCATACGGGGAGGCTTTAAAATTTGTCAGGAAGGTGCCAAGTCGGGTAAAGTTACAAACCTCTGGAAGGGATGTAGCATTTTAAAAATTCAAGAGAAGTAATCTACACGACCCTAAAGAAAATAGTAAAGCTTTAAGGCATGGGTTGTCAGTATTCAGGTCAACAATGCAGCCCCTTATCCTAAGTGACACAAAGACTGCAAGACCCCCCCCCCTTGGGTCGACCAGCCCTTGAAGGGGTTGCAGGTATGTTAAACAACTTGTAGCCTTCCAAAACATAAGAGTTGTTGATGATCCAGGTCTCCTGCAGGCATATAGTGTCATACATGTGAATAAAACACAGCCATTACGGATTTGAAAACGTACTGACTGTGCTATTTAGGGGGCTACATTCACATCGGTTTATCTAGGCATCAAGGTATACCCTTTGGTATCCAATATTGTTAAAATTAATTATGAAACTTTACTATCTGCCACTATTACTAAATTAAAATCATGGAATGAGCTACCGTTCATGATTATTGGGCGAGTTAATATTATAAAATAAATATCTTCCCAAAGTTTTTGTATTTGTTTCGGGCAATCCCGCTGAGGTTTTCCGGAATATTTTTTTAGGCGCCTCGATGTTGCTATCAGTAGTTTTATCTGGGGATATCGGCGCGCTAGAGGGCGCCGGTCGATTTATGAAATCTGAGGTTCAGATGTCGTCAGAGTTGCTGGACCGTTCTGTCCACTCTGTAAATCTAAAGCTGCGGCACTGGCATACAGTTTGTCTTTTATATTATACTCTGGATGTAATCCTAAATTGGGGAGCAATACCGCGAATAGGCAGGACAGATAGAACTTGGTGCCCTAAGTGCGACCTCCTGGCTGCCGATGCCCTGCACAAGTTTGTGCTCTGCCGGGACTTGGAAAAATTCTGGAAAGGGGTGATAGAATATTTTTCCTTAAGTTTGGGCCTTCCCATACAACTGACACCTAAGGAGATAATGATGGCCCTTAAATATGATTCTATAGGAGGTTCACAACAATTAGTCACAGTCATGCTAACATCTGCCCGACTTTGAATCGCCCAAGCATGGATTTTGGAGAATGCCCCTAATGCTTTAGAATGGCGTACCCTTCTCTATCAAATATACAAACTAGAGATAGTACTGGCTAAGGCAAGATGCCTCACCAGGGTGCAAAAATTCGACAAGATTTGGAGGAATTTTAGATGGGATTGCGTTAATGCTGTTGATGCTTAGTCTTTCTTCAGTTCAATCTCTTTATTCTTTAGGTGTGTAAAGTCTATGGTTGGTCATACCATTAATATTTTTTACCTATGTGGCATTCAAGGCATTTCCTTCTGGCATGAATTAATGTTGGACATTACTTGGACATATGTATATCTATTCCTGTGAATTGCTATGGACGGTTGTACTGTGTACTCTCTCTTTTCTTTTGATGGTGCTATCCTGTATGAATTGCGTTAATGTATTGATTTATGCTATGACCAATAAAAACATTTTTTTATTGAAAAAAGGTATCAAATCCATCCTTGACTCTGGTGGCCATCGGAGATGGGAACTCTCCCCTGTCTTTCTCCAGTTGTAATTAATCTGGGGATCAAATTTGATGCTGACCTCACTTTTGAACCTCAGAGGAAAGCATTGTCCAGTACTTGGTGTTTGATCCTTGAGATGCATGCTACATTTTATATTCCCATTGAATAGCAAAAAACTATTGTACATGCCTTGATCACCTCCAAACTGGACAGGGAAACATTCTTTACAACACAACCTTTACATCGCACTACACTTACAACGCAGTCATTACATCGCAACATCCTTTACAACGCATGTCACTACAATGTAGGCATTACAATCCATGACACTACATCGCATGACACTACATTGCATGTCACTACAACGCAGGCATTACAACGCTTGACACTATAACGCTTACATTATAACACATAGTACCTCTACACTATCCAAAACTTAACCTACTGTTGCACCCTCTAGAGTTAGAATAGTAATTTTTACCCCTACACTATCCAACACTTACCCTACTGTTGCACCCCCTGGAGTTAGATTAGTAATTTTTACCCCTACACTATCCAACACTTACCCTACTGTTGCACCCCCTGGAGTTAGAATAGTCATGTTTACCCCTATACTATCCAATACTTAACTTAAATGCAATGTAATGGTATTTGTTGTAAAGGTATATTGCGATGTAATGGAATGCGTTGTCAAGGTAGTTTCGTCATACATTCAACTGGACTATTCTAACAGTCTGTACCTTGAACTTTCTACTTTTCTTATTCAGCGTCTTCAGATTATTCAAAATGCTGCTGCCCATCTGATCCTTACAATCCCTCCCTAGGATTCGATATCAAGTCATTTACGACCGATCAACGGAAGGATCCAGTTCACGGCCCTCATTTTTGCCTTTAGAATTTTCTAAAGGGCCCTCTTCATCTTAGGCGCCAGTTTAACTTTTCCTTTCAGGCCCGTTCATTGCGTTCCAACAACCTCAAATTGTTTCAAACTTCATGTGTTGTTAAGTCCTGATGGCCAGACTGTGGAATGCCATGCCTCTGGCCTTGGGAACCTGTCCTTCTGAAATGGTTTTCAGAAAAGGCCTTAAAAAGCTTCTCTTTAATTCTGCCCTAACCATCTCTGTTCAAGCCAGCTAGATTAAAGTTTCCCTCCTATTTTGGTCCGCAATCAACTCACCATTGTTTTGTAGGGGTGACCTGCCACCGCCACCATCATTAGTGTCTGAGGAGGATTAGGTTGAGCATTATGGGAAAATGTTTGCCTCAGACTTAGCTGCTGATGCTCCCTCTAATATTGAGCAAATATTGTCTGGTTGCACTTGTCTGAGTTTTCCTGTAGAAGAAACACACCAGGTCATTATTGCAAGCCGATCTGGTAGAGTTCCACTTGGATGGATTACTGGCAGATTTGTTTTGTGCTGAGTCAATAGTCTGGGGTCTGTTACTTGCTAATGTATTCAATTCTGCTTGCAGTGGTGTTCTACCTAGGACCTGAGGCAACACTGTTATGGTTCCTATATTCAAGAAGGGCGATAAGGCCAGACCTGCATATTGTCGGCCAATTGCCCCCCTTGACTCGTCTGTTAAAATCTTAGGTGGGGTGCTTTTACAAAGGCTTGCGACTTGAGTTACAAGTAATCCAATCCTCTCTGACCTACAATACGGCTTCTTCAAATATATTGGCCCTCTTGAGCAGTGCCTTAATCTCTAGCTTATATTAAGAAAATATACCAGGGCCAAACTTTGGGCTTTCTACTTGGGCTTTATGGATGTTAGCAGTGCATTTGATTAAGTTAACCATGGTGACATTTGGAATATATTAGCTGCCTTGGGAGCTGACCATAGAATTATACATATGTTGTCCAACATCTATTCAAGTGCTTCTGCTAGGGTCCATTATGGTCTAGGTGGTGAATGTACCAAAGGGTTTGCTGTCAGGCATGGGGTTAGGCAAGGATATGTTTTGCCTCCTTTTCTTTTTTCACCATACATAATGGTCTGGAAAAGACCTTGCTTGACCCACCTCTGGATGGACATACCCAAGATTGGCAAGAGATTCATTCCTGTACTGATGTATCCAGATGATGTTGTCATTAAAGCCCTTACACCATATGCCTTGCAGTCTCTCTTAAATACTTTCATTCAATTTATGGAAAGCTTAGACATTGTAACAAATATTCAGAAAACCTTTGTTATGATTATTGGGAAACAATGTTGCAAAACGTCAACCTTTAGTATTAACAAGGTCAGCATCCTGGTTACTGTTTAGCTACCTGGGTGTTCATTTTGACAATAAGATAGCTGGACTCCGAGGTAATAATGAGATCACAGCACTTGCTTGGTAATTTTGGGGCGGTTTCTAGGTTTGCTGCCAGGCTCGGGTCCCATCCCTTGAAAGCAATGTGCACTTTGTAGAGTGCCAAAGCTGTGTCAGCTGCTACCTATGGGGCAAGTATTTGGGGGTATTCAAGGGTAAAAAAAAAGTGCAAAGCAAGGAGAACGGTATTCTGTGGAGTATACATTTGATTCCTCAATCCACGCCTGCTTCCATCCCACATAGCGAATTAGGCTTGTCTTATATTAAAGATATTATAAAGGCAGGGTCTATTGTGCTGTGGCACCTGTTCTGGATGATGCCCGAAGCAGCATTGAATCTGGTTATTGTATCTGATTGTCTCTCCATCAACCACTCACTTGAGATAACCAGGCTGAGCAATAACAGGAAGGTGTATTCATTTTTAAATATTTCTTTTACCCCCCATTGAGGGGTGTTTCAACTTTGATTGCTCAAAAGTTGAATTAAGAACCAGAGTACGTGGGGCTGGTAGGGATCAATATGACCTCTTGAAGAGCTCGATGGTCTCATATCAATCTATACTCCCAGAGTGCCGCTTGCAGACGTATCTGAACCACATTTTATTGATCCACTATAGGTTCATTTTTTACCAGGTTTCCACTTAATTTCATCTATGATTTGGTGGTTTACCCATTGAAAGGCCAGTGGTATAGAGAAAGGAGGGTCTGTCCTTGTGACGGACTGTCTGTGATGGGCTTTCTTTTCTTTTGTATTATTTACGGATGTATGACGTTACTCCGCATACTTTTACTCCGCATACCGTTACAACGCGACTTTTACAACGCATCCCATTACAACGCATAGCGCTTTGAGGTGCTGGATAGTGGTAAGTATAATTTACTATTCTAACTCCAGTCCCCGTGGACCCTAGGGAAGGTGTTGGATAGTAAATTATACTTATTCCCTATCCTAGAGCGCCCCCCAGCGCAATGCGTTGTAATGGTATGCGGAGTAAAAGTCGCGTTGTAATGGTAGTGCGGAGTAAAAGATGCGTTGTAACGGGTGTATACCATTATTTACTGCCCAATTGGAGCGAGATTTATACAACCACAGGACTTAATTATAAGCCCCTTGAGCCACCGGCGCATCATCTTTTACTAATGAGTTAATATCCCTATCAAATGTAAATTATCTTTCTGCTGCTGTGAATATTAGGAACCACTTGCCTGAATTTTATGCCATGACTATATCTAGCTGATGGTGCCTATCCTGTTTATTATTGAGATGTTATTCTACGCTTAAGCGCTGAGTATTAGCCATTGATGTCTATCTCTGCTATCTTTTAATTTGTATGTTTTTTAGTGTCCGTCGACCTGCCTGTGAGGGTAGTGCTGGGTCTTCATTACCGCTAACATGGCTTACCATTAGATATGTTTTTTGTTTTTAGGTTTAGATAGCATGTGCCTCTATCCTCATACTTCCATGTTTAGCTATTGGGTGTGGGTACTTAGACTTGTGATTTTGTTTTCAATTTTAATGTTAATATATTAGCTGTGCAGTTTTAATTCTTCACGCTGTTTTAAATATATTTTTCATATATAAACTGTGCTGTTTTTACTGTGTAGTTTTATGGTTTTCCCTGTGGAATTTAAACGCGGAAAGAATTGAATTGAATTGAGTAATCATTGTTGTGATAGTGTTCAAATGGTACATTCAGCTGATCCTCCCTCTCGGCTCCTTACTTATGACGCCCACGCGTACGCGCAGCGGACATGTGCAGCGGGTGCGCTGATCGTGCGACGAAGGCGCGCCAAAGGCAAGCCAGTCTGCGCCCCTCCGCGCCTGGCCCGCACCCAGCGCCAGGACCTCTGGCCCCCGCCGATGCAAGAACACCCGCCGGACCTACGACACCGCCACCCTCAACGCTATCGATGCCGGCCGGTACCCCGCCTGCTACCGAGCCACCCCAAAACGCACCCACGGACCCTTTACCTGAAATGCCTGTCGATTCATCTGCCTCCGGACCAGCACCGCACCTGCCAAGCCAGAAACCAGCAACAACCGCTCCGTCCACAGACACGCCGTGGAACTCTGGAACCTCCTCAACACAACTTCACCAGACGTCGCCTTCCTCACGGAAACCTGGATGAACGCCTCCTCAGCCCCCGACATCGCCATCGCCATCCCGGACGGGTACAAGATCACCAGGAGGAACCGTGTCAACCAGACCGGAGGAGGCATCGCCATCGTACACAAGAACACCATCCGCATCACAACCAACTCCGACGATACCCTCACCGCCGCTGAACACCTCCACTTCCAGATACACACCGACCCCAAGACGACCCTCAGAGGCACCCTCATCTACAGACCCCCGGGACAACGCACACAATTCAGCGAAGACATCGCAGACTTCATCAGTCTGCACGCCCTCCCCTCCGCTGACTACATCCTCCTAGATGACTTCAACTTCCACCTGGAGAACAACAACGACACCAACACCACCACCCTGCTGGACAACCTCGCCAACCTCGGACTCAAGCAACTGGTGAACACCCCCACCCACTACGCCGGTCACACGCTTGACTCCGTCTTCTCCTCCAGCAAGTACATCTCCTTTAGTCACTCCACCGGACTTCATTGGAGGGACCACAGCTGCGCCCACTTCAGCTTCAGAAGAACCACGACCCACCACCACCCGCAACAGGTCCCTCGCAGGAGCTGGAACAAGATCACCGCTGACCAGATCACCACCTCCCTCAGCCAGAACCCTCCCGCCAGCAAAACGTACCCCAACGAAGCAGCCAGCAACCTAACACAGTGGATCACCAACTGGGCAGACAACCTTGCACCACTGAAGACCCCTCCCAGCAGACCCGGCAGCAAGAAAGCCTCCTGGTTCACCGACGAACTCAAGAACTCCAAGAAGAACTGGCGTACCCTCGAGAAAGCCTGGAGCAACAACCAGACCACAGACAACATGACTGCCCTCAAGCACGCCACCCGCAAACACCACCAGCTGATCCGCACCACCAAGAAGACAGCTTTCAAGGAACAACTGGACAACAATGCTCACAACAGCAAGGAACTCTTCAACATCATCAAAGAGCTCTCCAACCCCAGCGCCGGAAACAACAACATCACCCCCTCGCAAGACCTCTGCGACTCACTCGCCTCGTTCTTCCACAACAAGATCGCCGACATACACAACAGCTTCGGCGCACAGACCAGGCACCCAACCACCAAGCCAAGGCCCCCCACCACCACCCTCTGCGCCTGGACTCCGGTCAGCACCGAAGACACCACCTGCGTGATGAAAACCATCCACTCCGGATCACCAACCGACCCCTGCCCCCACCACGTCTTCAACAAAGCCGACTCCATCATTGCACCCCAACTCCGGGACATCATCAACACCTCCTTCAACACCGCTACCTTCCCGGAGAGCTGGAAGCACGCCGAGCTCAGCACCCTCCTGAAGAAACCAACAGCGGACCCCACCGACCTCAAAAACTAGCGCCCCATCTCGCTCCTCCCTTTTCCTGCCAAGGTCATTGAGAATACAGTCAACAGACAGCTTGCCGCCTTCCTCGAGACAAATGGATCCCTCGACCACTCGCAGTCCGGCTTCCGAGCCAACCACAGCACCGAGACCGCCCTCATCGCAGCCACAGACGACATCAGATCCCTGCTCGACAACGGGGAAACAGCGGCCCTCATCCTCTTGGACCTCTCCGCAGCGTTCGACACGGTCTGCCACCGCACCGTAGCGCAGTGCCTCAACGACATCGGAATCCAAGAGAAGGCACTGGAATGGATCATCTCGTTCCTCACCGGAAGAACCCAGAGGGTCCGCCTCCCCCGTTCAGATCCAAGGCCACCGAAGTCATCTGCGGCGTACCACAAGGATCATCACTCAGCCCCACCCTCTTCAATGTCTACAAGAGCCCCCTCGCAGCCATCGCACGCCAACACAACCTCAACATCATCTCCTGGGCCGACGACACCCAGCTGATCCTCTCACTCACAAACGGCCCCGCCACCGCCAGAACCAGAGTACACGAAGGGATGAAAGACATCGCCGAGTGGATGAAGACTGAACTCAGACAAGATGGAAGTCCTCATTCTGGGTTCATCGCCCTCCGCCTGGGACAACTCCTGGTGGCCCCCTGCTGTGGGCACCGCCCCCAAGCCAACGGACCACGCACGTAACCTGGGCTTCATCCTGGACTCCTCCCTCTCGATGACCAGACAAGTCAACGCTGTCTCGTCGTCGTGCTTCAACACCCTGCGTATGCTCCGAAAGATCTTCCGGTGGATCCCCACCGAGACCAGGAAGACAGTCACCCAAGCACTCGTCACCGGAAACACCCTCTACGCCGGAACCACAGCCAAACTTCAGAAAAGACTCCAACGTATCCAGAACGCCTCCGGACGACTCATCCTGGACATCCCCCGACACAGCCACATTTCCGGACACCTGAGAGACCTGCACTGGCTCCCCGTCAGCAAGAGGATCATGTTCAGACTCCTCACCCACGCACACAAGGCTCTCCCCGACCTGGGCCCCAGGTACCTCAACAACCGCCCGACCTTCTACACTCCCACCCGCCAGCTATGATCCACCAGCCTCGCCCTCGCCGCCGTTCCACGCATCCGTAGAGCCACCACCGGAGGAAGATCCTTCTCCTACCTGGCAGCCAAGACCTGGAACACCCTCCCCATTCACCTCCGGCTGACCCAGGACCACCTTTCCTTCAGGAAGCAACTCAAGACCTGGCTCTTCGAGCAATAGCAGACCCCCCCCCCCCCCCCCCACCCAGCGCCTTGAGACCCCTCCGGGTGAGTAGCACGCTATAAAAATGCGATGATTGATTGATTGATTGATTTGCATCACTAAAAGAAAATAAAGTGCATCTATATGCCCAATTCACAAATATTGTACTAGGATTTACTATTGAAATATTCCAAGAGTAAACAGGAATAAGCTATGTGTATTCCTGGCTTACTCATGAAATTAAAGAGTATGCCGGGAATACTAAAAGAGTAAGCCACACCTTCACATTAAGCAGTATTTGAGAATCAGGCCTGTGTCTCTCAAATCCATTCCTAACTGCTCACCCAAATCCTCCAATGTGCATATAAATTCAGAAATGTGCACCTGACATATTTGTGTTCAAATTCAGGAATGAAGGGTCAGGGCAGTAAGGCACGTTTAAATCTAAAACAACTGCATTTATAAATTGCCTTTTGATGTTCAAATTAATGTTCACTTCAAATATAATCATAAAGTCAGGGAGTTGGCTTGAATACTCAAGACGCATATAAGAACATTCAAATAAATCTAAACTCGAGGCACAATACTGACGTAAGTAAACTAACTGACTTTCTGTTTAGTAGATGTTCAAACTATTATATTCTTTTAGTATGAATGTACAAATCGAAACGTTTTGCAAGTCATGAAGTTGCAAATTGTAGAATGGTTTGTCCAATTTAACCTTTGACAAAATTCTTCTCACCAAACCAACTTTTGCTGTCTAGCAAAAAGTTGATTTGCAAGTTTTCTCTCCAAAACAAATGACAAAACTTCTGAGAATGTTTTACTGTTTAAGCTGCTAAAGTATCAATTAAATTAATCATGATGAACTAGTGAACATTTTCAATTGTTTAATACTTTTTCGGCAATGCTAAAGCAACAAACATTAGCAAAGCAATAGCTTGGATCTCACATTTTAAAAGCAAGCTCTTGCCAATACTGTTCTGTCAGTAATTGCATATAATTTCTAGTCAAAATCCTCTCTTCTTGCAAATAAATATGGTAATAACCTTCAAATTTAACTTATATTAAACATCCACAAATCAGGCTGTGTACATTAATTTTTACAATAGGCTTTCAAAGTGGTATGGTACCTGAATATAGTAACAAAAATATTGTCTGAAAGAACAGTGTGCCCTAAATATCATTTACAAAAAAAATCATCAAATCTGAGCAAACAATAGAAAATCTCCACCCAATGAGAGGTAATTGTGTAAAAGATAACTAAGCCACAATTCTCCATCGGATGATATTTTTGCTAGCGATATTCTGACATACAACATTAGAAGAAATACGGCGATAATGGAAAGGGGCGACCAATCGGTCCCCCCGAACGTATGGCAGAGTACCACGATCCCCCAGGGAAGCCATCTTGGGCGGGAGGCGAGTCTCGGCTGGTATGCCCGAAGCGGCGTAGCCGGGGCGCGCCTTTTCCCGCCCTCGAGTGGGTTGGCCTAGACACTAACGCGGCTGGCCACGCCCTTGGGGCAGGCAGGGGCGGGTTTACGCCCGCCCTGAAGACGGATAAAAGGAGAAGCAAGACCAGAAGGCATCCTCTTGTTCCTGTGCTCTGAAGCTGCACCTCCTCGCTGCACGTGAGCTCGAGACGGAACGAAGAGCCAATTTTGAGCGTTGTAATCGTTCTTGTTTGTTTTTCAGATATTTTGTTGGAGAATGCCGATGAAGGTGGGAAAGCGAATGACTACCGACCAGATGCTGCGTGTTCTCATGAAAGAGGTGACCGACCTAAAGAGGCGAATGGATAAAGACGAGGAAGGGGGGCCGAAACGTCCTTTGGCGGGAACAGCCCCGGAAGGAAAAGGCAAGAGGCCCAGGAGGGGAGCAGCTGGGGGAGACATCCCGAGTCCCAGTGTCCCGCTCGAAGCACCCACTCCCGTGCCGGAGGAAGGGAATCCGATTCCCGTTGTGGTCACCCCCGTGTCCGGGGAAGATATGCCGCCCGAGCTGGCGGCACAATTAGCAGCGTGGTTGGGTAAAGGTAGCGAGGGCGCCACGGCTGTCGACGCGCAGGTGTTGATGAAGCAACTGCGTGAAACTCGGGAAGCAGCGACGGTATCCACGCCGGCTGCGGCCGCAGAGAAGCCACGGGGGACGGTTTTAGTCGCAGAGACAGCGTCCGGTGCAGGTAAGCGGCCATTGCCGATTGCGAGGGAGGAGTCGGCACCCTCTCGAAGGGAGAAGTTGGGCCAGCATGTCCCATTAGCTATTAAAGAAAAGATATGGGCAGGGGAGTATGTAAACATCTTCTCGTTGCTTACTGATCACTATGAGATGGAGCATGTTAAGGGTCAGAAGGACCTCATGCATCCGAGTGTTTGGCGCGCAAAGATGGCCGCCTTTAAGGTAAATGAGAACATTGGCAATTGGGGCAAGGCGTGGGGGGTTTTCACATCGATCTTGGGAGAACGAAGGCCCGAATTGCTACCCGAATTGCCGATTTATCAGTCACGAATCATGGGGTACTCTGTATCACACGAGGGTAATCATTGGTTCTGCTATGATAATATTTTTAGAAAAGCAAAAGAACATGATAAAAACTTAACTTGGGATTGTTATGATTCTGTGTCCTGGTCCAAAATGAAGGATACTGGTATGTTGAAATTGCCATTGGTAGGAAGCAACGTGGGCGAATCCTCCCGTCAGTATGCGGGGACGCCCTTTCGCTCAGGTACGGGTACCGACAATCACTCGAGGCCTACCGGCAATGCAGGTAAAAAGGGGGTTTGTTGGAACTTTAACAGGGGCAAATGTACTAGGCCCCAGGGGTCGTGCAAATTTAGACACGAATGTAGTGGGTGTGGGCAATCATCCCATCCTGAGTCCATGTGCAGAGCCAAAACGGGTGATAACGGGGGTAGAGGAGGTGCCAAACAGGTCTAACATAGTCCGAGGGGCGCCTTTACCTACCCCGATTGATACCTTGGCAATGATTCCCTGGCTCAGCGAATACCCGGATCGTGCTTCCGCTGGGGTGGTACGGAACGGGTTTTCATATGGTTTCCGCATCCCAGTGGGGGACTTTCAGGGTGTGGAAAGATGCAAAAATCAGATATCGGTCTTGCAGCATGCGACCGTGGTACAGGAAAAGATCCGGAAGGAGGTTACTCGAGGTCGAGTCGCCGGTCCGTTTAGTGTACCCCCGGTTGCTAACTTTGTTTGTTCTCCTTTAGGGGTGGTTCCCAAGAAGGACCCGGGTGAATTTCGGCTGATACATAATTTGTCAGCCCCACGTGGTCTTTCCGTAAACGAAGCGATAGACCCGGAAATGTGTTCAGTACGGTACGCATCCTTCGATGAGGCCGTAGCCATTTTGAATCACCTGGGGCCCGGTGCGCTGATGGCAAAATCTGATATCGAGTCAGAGTTCCGGTTGCTCCCGGTACATCCAGACGATCAGCGTCTCCTGGGATTCATGTTTCAGGGTCAATATTACATGGATAGGTGTATGCCGATGGGATGCTCTATATCTTGTGCCTATTTCGAGAAATTCAGTAGTTTCCTACAATGGGTCTTCACAAAGAAGACGGGTTTCCAACATGTGATGCATTATCTAGATGATTTTTTGTTCCTGGGGGCAGCCGGGGATCCGGAATGTGGGCAGGCTTTGGCCGCATTTTGTGTTTTAATTAATCAGTTTGGCGTGCCACTGGCACCAGGTAAGACTGTGGGTCCTTCGACTTGCCTCGAGTTTCTGGGGATCGAGTTAGACTCCGGAGAAGGTTGTTTCCGTTTACCAGGTGATAAAGTGTTAAAGTTCAGGGCATCCCTGCAAATGTGTATGAGCGAATCTAAGGTTAAGCTGCATCAATTACAGCAGTTAGTGGGACAGTTGAATTTTGCCCTAAGAGTCATACCAATGGCCCGCCCTTTTTCCCGTTCGATCGCTCAAGCCATGGTCGGACTGAAGGAGGGCCATCATCGCACAAGGCTCTCGGCAGAGGTCCGCCAGGATATGCGCATTTGGTTGGCATTTCTGGCGGATTTCAATGGTCGAGTCGTCTGGAACAAACCGGCCATGTCCTCTGAGGAGCTGGGGCTGAGGACAGACTCGGCAGGGAGCATAGGTTTTGGTGCCATTTTCGGCACTCAATGGTCTGCACAAAAATGGCCGGCATGGTGGCATGACAGTGGACTGACAAGTAACATTGCTTTCCTGGAACTTTTCCCCATTTTTGTGGCCCTGAGAACGTAGCCCGAAGGGTTCAGAGATCACTCTGTGGTATTTTGGTCTGACAATATGACCGTGGTTGAGTGTATCAATAGCCAGGCAGCACGATGCAAATGGATTTTGAGACTACTTAAAGAAATCGTATTACTGTGTATGCAATTGAATGTGCTATTCAAAGCAAGACATGTCCCGGGGGTAATGAACCAGGCGGCTGATGCCCTTTCTCGTTTTCGTATGCAGGCCTTCTGGGGTTTTCTTCCCACAGCGGACCCGGAGCCGGCACCCTTTCCCGAAGCTCTCTGGTCTCTCGGTGCCCCGAACTTCGTAACCTCGTGGGAGAGAGTTTAGCACCCAGGACGAGGAAGGCATATGAAGGGGCGTTCCGGTCCTATTTAGCCTTTTTGGGGACTGCTAGTGAGGAGCTTTGGGGCCAGGAGGAATGGGTAGTGAACTTTCTGATGTCTTTACATCTGGCAGGGAAATCGGTGGCCACGGCCCAGAGGCATCGGGCGGCCATTTCCTTTGTTGCTAGGGCTCATGGGATCCAGGACCCGACAGCGTCTTTCGTTGTGCAAAAAGCGCTACGTGGGTGGCAACGCCTTGAGGGTCGCAGAGTAGACGAGAGGCGCCCGATAGGTTTGGATAGGTTGGCCCAGTTATTATCCAGACTCCCTACAACATGTTCATCTCACTTTGAGACAGTGTTATTCCGAGCCGCTTTTACGCTGGCATTTCATGGGGCTATGCGGGTAAGCGAATTAGTGGCGAGGAACAAGCAGGATGTTACGGGAGGGCTGTGCGCAGAGCACGTTCAAATCAGAGGGGAGACAATGACTGTCTCGTTTGTAAGGTCCAAGACTGACCAGAGCGGGATGGGCGACTGCATAATTATACGCAGGATTCCCGGGTCGTCCATGTGCCCAGTGAAGTGTTTAGAGGATTATTTAACACGAAGGGTGGCATCATGGGGGGGGACCTTGTTGAGACACGCGGACGCCACCCCACTGACAAGGTTTCAGTTTCAGCGGGTGCTTGCGATGTCGATTACAGCTGCGGGCTTGAACCCGGGCAAGTTTGGGACCCATTCCTTTCGGATAGGGGCTGCTACAGAGGCTACAGCCAGGGGTCTGAATGTAGAACAGGTTAAACGTGTGGGGCGTTGGTCCTCCAATTGTTATAAAAGGTATGTGCGTTTGCACATGTTGTGAAGCTGTAATGATGTCCTCACGCTTCTTGTTTTGTTTGGTTTTCAGTTACGCAAGCCTACGAGGCGGGGCGGACTACGCAGTCGACCCAACACCGGGACAGCGGTCAGACATCACCGGCTGTGAAAAAGGAGGTGTGGGTCGTGGGCCACTCATACGTGAGGCGTGCCGCGGACGTATTCAAGGCAGGTGACATGGTGCACGTGGCTGGGGAATACGGGTACAGTGTGTCCTTCTACGGAAAGGGCGGTCTCTGTATTGACCAGTTTCAAACATTTTTCGAGGGTTTGCTAGGGCGGACGAGGTCACCGCCGTCTGTAGTCATAGTACATCTTGGGGGCAATGATTTGGTCACCACTGGTAGACGACTTCTCCTGGAGGCGATGCTTTCCACTGTAAGTTGGTTAGCGAGGAGAGTTCCAGGGTGCACAATTGCGTGTTCCCATATGATCCCACGAAAAGTGTGGCGGGGGGCTTTTTCTGTTTCTGCTTTAAATCACTCTGTGAGAAAAATTAATAACAAAGTGAGTAGGTTGTTCCGGTCCAATGCACTGCATTCTATTTCGCATGGGTGTATTAATGATGACAGTATGTATTTGGGGGACGGTGTTCATTTGTCTCGGGTGGGGAATGAGTTACTCATAGGAGACTTCATAGCTTGGCTAAAGACGTTAAAACATGACCTTTAGATAGGAGTGTGGTGGGGGGTCCGGATAGCCGGTCAACTATCCGGACCTGTGGCGGTAAGGTCATGATCGGTGAGCACTAATTGGAAGATCCCTATGAGTGGGCGTTACCCATTACGGATGGGGGCGCTCGGGGGAGGTGGCCATTGGCCCCTCAACGGGGAGGCGGTCCCTTCTAAGGATGGGTCGCCGAAAGGAAAGGGAAGGCGGTCAAGGCCCCTTAGTGGGTAGGAGGGGTTACAGCCCCCTCCTGGTGAATTTCCCGGGGCCAGGACGTCTGTGACGGCAGATGTGGTAAGTTGTGTGGGGTGTGGGGGGGGGGTCTACGCTACCTTCTAGATACCTCACACGAGCCTCGTACGACCTTTAAGTGGCGTCGAGTTTTATTGGGGCCCCCGTCAAGTCAAGGGAAATTGGTAGTTGCACTTGAGGTATGCCTCCGTGCCGCCCCTCACAAGGGAGGGGGATATGTCTGGGTTAGGGATCTTGACACCGGTTACGACCTTGCCGTTGGCCCTTAAACGTTAGGATGTACAATTTCAAAATTTCAAGTAAATGTTTTGTAGGATGTTAGTTCGGCTAGGAGAACCTTTGTATTAGAGGATATGTTAAGGTTAGCCAAACATCGCAATGTGGTAATGAAATTGTACATAATATGAAACTGTTGATTTAATGTTTTCATTTTGTTTCATATTTTAATAAATACGGCCGGGAGGGTCACTCCCTCCCGTCTTCCAAAAACTTCAGAACTGTTTCCGGTTTCCCATCCTTGGGGATTGTGTTGAGAGGGGGTGGCGGGTATCTCAGCCATATGGAAAGGGGCGACCAATCGGTCCCCCCGAATGTATGGCAGAGTACCACGATCCCCCCGGGAAGCCATCTTGGGCGGGAGGCGAGTCTCGGCTGGTATGCCCGAAGCGGCGTAGCCGGGGCGCGCCTTTTCCCGCCCTCGAGTGGGTTGGCCTAGACACTAACGCGGCTGGCCACGCCCTTGGGGCAGGCAGGGGCGGGTTTACGCCCGCCCTGAAGACGGATAAAAGGAGAAGCAAGACCAGAAGGCATCCTCTTGTTCCTGTGCTCTGAAGCTGCACCTCCTCGCTGCACGTGAGCTCGAGACGGAACGAAGAGCCAATTTTGACCCACCCACCAGCCCCTGAAGACAGCAAGTGGTTTAATAAAGTTTGATGGATAACTCGGATTTTCGCTTACAGGTTGTGGTATTATTGTGAAGATTTTGAGTATGCAATAAAGAATGGTCGATTTGTGTTATGTTTTGCAAATAAAGTAATTCTGCTTTGGTGTTCATCAGTATGCATGCTTTGAATAAAGTTGTTGTTGCTACTGTTGGTTATATGTAGTCATTTAGTATTTAGTTAGCATTGTCGTATTTATTTTGGTCGGGCGGTAAGGTCATGATCGGTGAGCACTAATTGGAAGATCCCTATGAGTGGGCGTTACCCATTACGGATGGGGGCGCTCGGGGGAGGTGGCCATTGGCCCCTCAACGGGGAGGCGGTCCCTTCTAAGGATGGGTCGCCGAAAGGAAAGGGAAGGCGGTCAAGGCCCCTTCATGGGTAGGAGGGGTTACAGCCCCCTCCTGGTGAATTTCCCGGGGCCAGGACGTCTGCGACGGCAGATGTGGTAAGTTGTGTGGGGTGTGGGGGGGGGGGTCTACGCTACCTTCTAGATACCTCACACGAGCCTCGTACGACCTTTAAGTGGCGTCGAGTTTTATTGGGGCCCCCGTCAAGTCAAGGGAAATTGGTAGTTGCACTTGAGGTATGCCTCCGTGCCGCCCCTCACAAGGGAGGGGGATATGTCTGGGTTAGGGATCTTGACACCGGTTACGACCTTGCCGTTGGCCCTTAAACGTTAGGATGTACAATTTCAAAATTTCAAGTAAATGTTTTGTAGGATGTTAGTTCGGCTAGGAGAACCTTTGTATTAGAGGATATGTTAAGGTTAGCCAAACATCGCAATGTGGTAATGAAATTGTACATAATATGAAACTGTTGATTTAATGTTTTCATTTTGTTTCATATTTTAATAAATACGGCCGGGAGGGTCACTCCCTCCCGTCTTCCAAAAACTTCAGAACTGTTTCCGGTTTCCCATCCTTGGGGATTGTGTTGAGAGGGGGTGGCGGGTATCTCAGCCATATGTATTTTTTGTTGAAGACCCATTACAAATGGAGTTAGAACACAGGCTTATGGCTCATCTTTAGTGAAAGCAAAGGAATTTCTTCTCATTAAAGAGAAACTTTGATTTGTCATGCACAAAGATCACCTCTGTTGGTGTGAATCTGATAAAAACTTAAGATAATTTTACTTATTATTAATGTATTGATTGTTGTTTATATGCTTTTATGGTTTGTGTATCGAATCGAATAAAGCTGTTATTATTATTATTATTATTATTAATATTATTATTATTATTATTAATAATTTTACTGAATGTTGAGCTTTCCAAATGTTGCCTACTAGAGTTAAGAAGAATTGTTAATTGACACAAAAGATGTTAAATCTACTTGCGGAGTTTTGTGCTTCCAGCGGATGTTGTCTTACTAGTTTTTGGTATACAACTCACAAATGATTGAAGGTGTATTCCTGGAAAGCTGCACCATTTGTAGGGTTCTAGGTGCACTATTAAGGAAGTCTGTGACTTATATTTTGTGTTTACCGTAGTATTTTCCAATATCAAATTAGACACAAAATACATATCCACATTACAGGAAGCAATGCATTTTTTGGGAAAATAGGTTTTTCTTGGAGGGGCTCTTTCCTCTATTACCTATAGAAAGTTTATAGGTGTTGCATTCCCTTTCCTACCCTGGAAAATTATTAACTCTAGCCCTTGCCTAGGAGAAAATCTTAAATGGTTTCATAGGTGGAAAAGCTGTGAATGTTCAAAAAGTGATGCTTGAAATGCCCATTCCCCGCCCCTTGCATTAGACTTACTCTTTACAAAATTACACTAGTGTGGGGTAATATTCTTCATAGGTGAAAGTGTTTGCAGGTACAATGTATCCTTATGTGAATATCCTGCAGGCATAAATCCAGCTTTTTGACCTGGTCTGTAGTTTTATGAGCTCAAGTGGCTTTGCAAATCTGGCCTCAGAAAGTAGACAGATGAAGCAATTGATTAGAGGTGGTGAAAGTGGTGAGCAGTCTCTTGCATTCTCTGTCTTACTATAAACCCTGACATTTTCAGATTGTTACACAGTTTGATGAGTATTCTCTCTCTTTCAGGCATAGTATTCGGCAGATCCAGTTGGTGAAGGGTCCAAATAGAATTTTATTAAGCCAGGATGACCTCACATTCATCAACCCAAAGTTAAGCATAAAGGTAAGTACCTTTTTAAGGAGACCTTTCTTGAAACATACATCTAGCACATGTGTACAATTTATTCAATTTCTAGGACAGGTAATAGAAGATCATAGATGCCATGGTTTCTTTGGACGTGTAGCATGCAGTGTAACAAAGATGTCATATGCAAACAAAGAAAATAGACCCTCCATCCCTCGGTTTGGTAGTAAAAACACCCATAGTTGTGGACAGTGGTTCCCTCAGGCCGTAGGCCCCAGTGCCTGCTGCACCAGTGGTAGCCATGCCCCAGACTATACTTCCTGATTTCTTGATTTAGAAATATTACTGTCTGAATCACCTAGATAGGGGTGCAGATGTGTGGCAATTCTCAGACAACACCATTTATTTGAATGTGTACATCCATGACAATACCTATAAACAAGAACATGCATGGACTTTTAAGGGTATACTTTAAGCTTTTCTAGTGAACATCAGAAATATTTAAAACACAACTGGCTATGCATAGTTAAAACCATAAATAGGATTTTACCCCAGAATATGGACTCTAGGAATATTGAGATATACCAATATAGTGGGTCAAATATCCAGGGACAAAAGTTCAAAAGGTAAGTCTATGTAGGAGAAATGTAGATTTACTATGATTAACTCCACATCTGTGGATCTTGAAGATATTTATTGATATTGACAAGCTAGTTGGGTATATAAAATCTACACATACTTATCTTTCGATATTTTGTCCTTTGATATTGTGTCCACAGTATTTGGTGCCATCTTAATTTCTACCTTGATAATCCCAGGGCACACCGTCTGAAGCAGGCCGAGAAGCACTAATCACATGCATCATCTGAGGCTCTGGAAAAAATGATAAATAGCTGATCAGTTAAGATAAAAAATATTGTTACCATTTACATTTTGTTCATTTTTTTCAGAAAATCAACCTCGATAGCATGAGTGACTCTGATGGCAAAAGTACGAGATCTACAGCTATGTCTTTGTCAGCAAAGAGCATTTCAGCTACACATGAGAACTCCAGTGTGGCTGTGTATGAGGTAGGCATATTGTGGCTTTGCAGTTACGAATGCTGTTCATGATTGTCCAGAAAATGATTATACTGCCTGTGGGCAATTTACAAAGTTTTTCCCTCAGCTCAAGTATATTCATGCCAAAAACATTGTATCCTATAGTCAAGTGTTCATGATAAGTAGGTCCTACAACTGTGTGTAATACAGGATTAACATACATGCATTACATATATGTAAATTTTGAAAAATTAGAAGTTTTTGGGAAATGTTAGTAGGCATGTTACGAATCAGTGGAATATCTCTGGGTGTACAGGCCCTCACTTGTGGAATGATCTAGCCATGAATTTTTTAGTTCATTTCACTCATATTGGCTTTAGGAAAACTTGAAAACATTTCTCTTCTGTTGTCATTTGTCCTATTCATTGGTCTCATCTGCTGTTCTAAATTTGTGTTAACGTCAAGATGCCTTGTTGGGTGAAAGATTGTGCTCTATAAATATTAATTAATTCCTTCAAACTTGTGATATGTTCTAGGATACAGAAATTTAACTCACAGCCACAAAGTGGTCATTTTTTAAGATGCTCACATCCATTTAGGAGTGCTTTTCACTTCTAAATGGTTGTGCTCTTCAAACAAACATCCAAGCTGCAAATTTACTCAGGTGAACCTTTCGAGAGTTGTAGAGTATGGGAAGAGAACTGCACCTGTCAATGCTTAATTAAGAATATGCATGTGGGAAGGGTGGTATATAAGAGAGCTATGTTTTGCAATAAAGTAGTACTATAAAAGTGGCAGATTTTTCCACAATGGGCATGCACAATGTACGCATGGCAGCATAATGCAGTCATAGGCTGGGGAAAATCAGCCAGTCACCATTTGTTCAAAATGTCATTGATATACTTGGATAATGTATTTAATGTGTATATTACACATGATTTGTATAAACATTCAGGTGATTTGACAGAAAGCTGAGAGGTGCGCACATGTATATACATAAACTGCACTTAGCTTTACTTGAGAATCTTAAGAAGTCTTGCTCAAAAATATTTTCGATTATTTGTGTTCTTCCCTATCAGTAGTCTATTTCTTCTCTTGACCTCTCCCAATGGGATAACATTCAGGTCTTAACAAATCAATAGATGAATGAACAAAGCACATATGTAATATCAAGGATGTGGCGGGATACCAACCAGGAGGGTTCTGTTATCCAAGTGCACCACCTCTTCCACTCAATGGCATCAAATTTTCTCTGTTCCGACGTTTGTAGCTGTACTGATCACCATAGTAATTGATGTGATTGATAATTCTGAATTTGCAAATTCTGTAGAAATTCTTACAGCTTGATGAAAATGCCAATGTTTGAATTGAGTTGGCCCAAATGTTTATTGTATAGGGCGGGGTGTGGGGTTTGATCAATTCCCTCCCCCTACAAATGGTGGAAAATGGTTTCCTGCTGTCCATCCTTTCACTTCCCCAGGGTACGTCTTCATTTGTGTGCCATGAGGAATTGTGCTTGCCTTATATAATGGACCTTATCAAATTGGAGCCAATACTTTTATGGCACAGGATATGCAGAGATATCCTGCGCGATTGCATTAAGCTGGAGGGGGCGGTAAAAATCTCCTGGCTCAGGTTTGTTCATAGATTTTTGAATGATCTAGGACACCCAGATTATTTTACAAATCCAAGCACCATGGTCTGGACCTCCAGAAAAGCTTTGAAGAAAGAGGGCATCGAACTTTTTGGCTCCTTAAGAGTAGCTGATGAAATCCAAAACCCACAGCTATGCAACATCAGTTAAGGCTCCGTTCATTGGGCATGGAACCTTATTTATATTTTGCTCCAAGTGGCTATGATAGATAGTTTCTGACAAGATTCAGACTTGTCACTGTTCACAGACTAGCGTCAATACCCAAAATGAACCACTGGTCAAGGCTCCTGCTCCCGTGTGACTCCCACTCAGAGCAGTCGACTATCCACTTAATTTTTTTCTGTAAGCTGTTCTCAGAACTGAAGAAAGTTTGGCTACTGCCTTTTCTAAGACAGCAAGGCCTTAGGCAATGTCGCCCAGCGCTTGTTTGCTTACAACTACTAGAGAACAAGCATGTGGCCTGGAGGGTATCTAACTTTCTGAAAAAGGTCCCTTGGTTAAGGAAAAGTATGTCATTTCAGGTCTTGGAGGTCCCCCGTTTGGCGGCAAAGTGGGAATTGTTATGTACTATTTTATAAGACGTAAAATGTTAATGTCATGTGAATTGGGTATTTTATTGCTCTGTTTTTATTTAACTTGAAAAATCCTTCTTCTTTTAAATTCTATATTAACTGAATATGTTTTGTGCTTTTATGACTTTTATTATCATGGTCGACTAAAGCTTAATATTGATTGATTGATTGATTGATTGATTGACTTGAGTTGGCCAAATGTTGATTTCCTGAATGAGACATTAGAATTGTCCTAATATTTTGCCAGAAACCAGAGGCATAAAATATAAATGTCAAATATGGTTATTAATGTCATTCTTTTCAATTTAACAAGTTGGTGTAATTATTAGAAATCAAAAGACTACTTCTACACTATGTCCTGTATACTAAAGAATACTGATTTTATAAGCAAGAAACATAATACAAATATATTATTCACTCACATCTAGAGGCACATGGAGGCTTTGTGTACTAGGCTTCTCCAGAGAAACACAAATTAAGTATGGAGGTTATTGCCGAAATAAGTGCAAGAATTTTTGTCAAACAGGCAACATTATAATTCTGCTCCACCCTCTCATATCATTTTATGCATGTTGGGCACACCTCTGGTGCTGTCTATTCATGCGTCTGGTCCTTGTTGGGTTGGACAAAACATAATTTGACCTGTACCTGGTGCAATCAAGGCCTAGGTGAACTTAGTAAACTTAGGCCCTACAGGATTATATATTGAGGTCAGACACCTTGCCCTACAAGAATATCTACTGCAGAATATCTACTACCTCTGCATAATCAAGGTAAGTATGTATAGCTAAATATAGATTTCCATTCATAACTCCACATCTGCATGCTTTTCTTGACTTTATAAATGTCACAATATCCCCTCTTGCAGTTAATAATAGAAAATCTTCACCTAATGGGACACTTTTTATAAGCACAGTCAGACAATATTTCTGAACTAGATGGAATAGATTCAATGGCCAATTAAAACGTTCAATACATTACAAAAATATTTTTATTCAGTGTTTTATTATTGTACAGTCAACACAACAATTTTACATCATAAATCATTATAGTCGAAGGCTGTGTACATTGTTAGGAATTATGAGTCAATCCACTTCATCGATCAATTTCTCAATTGTCCTTCTCTAGATTTCCTATTCTCTCAATTAACAATTTACCCTATACCCTCCACGTTCCATCTAAAGTGGTTGTGTATCAAGAGGGTTTTGAAGGTTTCTAGATAACTCATGCCATATTTCCAAGTTCTCAAGCAGTTTCTCATATATTCCTGCTAATTTCCTTCTTTTTTCCTCTTCTAATGACCATTTTCCACATCTCTCAATAAAGCTTCTACTCTTATTGTTTTAGGGCTTAACCAATGTATAGCTTTTAGCAAGCAGGAGTATGAAGTGTATGAATTTTCTTGGTCTTGTTTTTGGTTCGCGTGTCTCTTATACCTAAGAGATATGTTTATGGTTGTAATGCTAGTCCTGTGTGTATATTTTTTTTATATCTAACACCCCTTTCCAATAGTCATGTACTCTCTCCTGCAATCCCTTGTGAAATAGTAATACATTGCATCTATTTGATTGCACTTAGAGCATTCAACTCTTAATGTAAAACATATTTGTTATTTAAGTCCAAGTAAGGAAATTAGATTGGAGCAGCCTGAATCTTTTTATTGGCTGTCTGCCTTTAAGTGTAAGGGATCTTCCCACATTTTCTCAGTGAATCGGCTATACAATTAGTTTCCCATTTTTGTTGAGATTTTGTCTGGGATTTGGGTTATCCATTCATGTTGATGTGTAGAGTCTGGGTATAATCTCTCTACCTTGGCCTGACTTAAGTATCATAAGTTACCTCTTGCAGCATTCCCCATATCTTTCTTGTGACTCTTCAGATCGCATAATATTATAAAAATTGTCCATTCGCTAACCAAACAACTTCCACGTCTTTCTCTGGTGATTCCAGCACCTCCATTCCATGCAAATCCTTCTCTGATGCACATCCCCCTGTTTTCAATATCACAATGCTTATTTCTCAGTCTTCTTGTGCGAAATCTGGTACACGTTGGGGGTTGCTGTGCACGGGGAAGTGTATTACCCAATCGTACTTGGAATATTTTCCATACTTGTGTCATCATGCAAATTAGGCGCGGTCTATCCCGGTTTATGCTGCTTGCTTCAAACAAGCTTCCTGCCAGCTCATTGTTTGGTGGTATCCCTTGTAGCTCCTCATTATCTACACTGTAGTCTTCCTCATATGAACCTATGGCAAACTGCAACTGGGTAGCCTGGTAATATGCCTCTAGGTCCGCCATCCCCAGGTAACTTAGTCATAAATACATTGCAGTATCTCAATTTTGGCTCTGGTTATTTTTCTTCCCCAGACTAGCCTCATCCCAGTTGACCTTAACTTCCTGAGATCAGTTTGTGGAACTGGGAAAATGCTATAGTGAAATAGATGTAGAAATCTAGGTAACACTTCCAGCTATCCTTTCTCTAATGGAAATTGGTAGTGTTGCCCAGAAATTAATACACATATTGATGTCTCTCAGTATCCCATCCAAGTTTAGTTTGTGCAAATATTGTTTTGTATGCATTATTATTACTCCCAGATTATCTTAAAAAATCCAGCTCCCATAGAATGTCTGCTTTTGGTTCTGTCTCCTGGTGTCTACTTGAATGCCCTAGTGGGCATAAAACACTTTTCTGCTTATTTATATATAACTCTATCTGTTTACCAACACCTTTCCACTCTTCTTTCTGCAGTCGTTCCATATTTGAAGTTTGTGTTACATAGACAAAGCAATGTCATACATTTGGTTTATATTTACTTTGAAGACATTGTTACATTTAAGAGAAAAAATATAAAATTTTGTCAACCGACTAATGCTGTTATCAAAAAACACATGTCTTAGTCATTAAAATCTCAAAAGTAATTGTTTGTGACATCAGTCCTTCGTGCACATTCATCAGCGGATCTGGGAGCATCCTGCCCTGGGGCAGCTGGACCAAGCAGATGTTCCTGTTCATAGTCTGAATCATCAGAAACTGATTCACTCCGATGCCTTTTCTTCGTCAAACATTGTGCATCATAGAACACATGGCTTTCATTTTACAACACGTTGTTTCATATTTCAGGTCATCCCAGTCTTAAGCAGACACCAAAATCTTCCTTTCAGCAAGTCAATTCTGTTACAGTAGTTGTATATGAACATGATTGTATTGTATTGTAATTGCATTTATATAGCACTTGCTACCCCTGAGGAGGCGTCAAAGAGCTTGATTGTATTTCCACTCTCACATTGTTTGTCGAATGAAGAATAATGTTAGTTTCGATGGGCATAAGAAATATGCACTGTCACCTGTAATATCAATTATATATTTTCAAATCTGTAATAACATAATATAAATTAAAAACATATCTACTAGCCAAACTCTCTTGTAGCTAGAAAGTTATAAAGATATAATATTTATATAGATGTAAAGATATATATAAAAATATCTGTAAGGAGTATGTTTTACTATTTCAGTGATGGGGCATTATATCAGTTATGGAGCATGATACATTACACACCACTTGTGTTGACTTTTAAGATTTCCATAAATGTGCTCTCTTTCTGAGGGGGGACAAGTTAGGATAGCTATTCTATCTGCATATCCCAGTAACATTTGGACAATGTGCAATAGGTCAAATCAAATCTACTTTTGTTTGGAAAAAATTGGAAAAATATGTACATTTACTTTTTCCAGCACGACATCTAGAACACTGAATATTATACACAGAGCACTCTTAGATACCAGCCCAGCAACAGCATGTGTATGCTGGTAGCTATGCTGGGCGATCCTCTCTAAAACCGGCTGCAATTCTGTAATCAAGTTAAAAATCACCTTCTTAGCAAATATATTCTTACCATACCCCTCGACATCTGTTTGCTCAAACAAGGTCACCCTGTGACTAAAAGTTATCCCTTTAATATACATGTATTGCTGGCTTACACATTAAGGATAAACCATGCTTTTTAAAAGGTATGTCTTGTGTGTTTTTTCTTTTGAAGTTACAGACATGCTTGCAGGATCAAGACTGATTTACATATGGCTGGGTCTAAACTGGGGTGGCATGGTGAGCAAAAGAACGATGGATTTAACCCAGATCTCTTGACTGGGGGTGATTGTATGATTTATTCTTCATTCCATCCATCATTTGTTTGTGTAGCACTGCAGGATATGTTGCAGTTTGTGCTCTAGACGTCAGTGGAGAAAGCTTTCTCTGTATGCATATCTTTGAAAGTTTGATAGTACAAACATGATACCCGCTTCACCATAAGGCCAAGCATCTCATAATTTCAAAATAAAATTTGAGCTTTAGGAAGGGGCACATAAAGTTGGGAGCACCTCAACGCTACTGAGATCTAAATGTGAGTTGTCCGGAGTCAAAGAATCATTATCAAACTCATCCAGGGGAAGCATAGCAGAAAGATGGACTACTTACAGGTAAATGTTCATAAGAAGTGTGTGGGCCGCTGATGTTTCAGCCCAGTCTAAGCTATCTGTTGAGTTAGGGCAACCCTCAGACAGCAGCTGCCTATCTCAGTTACACTGAGTAAAGAGAAAATGCATGTCCAAAGAGCATACTTTGACAATTACTACCACATTATTATTGTTATTAGTGTTATTAGGAGTAGTAGTAGTAGGAGTAATAGTAGTAGTAGTAGGAGTAGTAGTTGGTGTAGTATTAGCAGGAGCAATAGTATGATTATTACTATTGGCATTTGGATATAGCAATGTTCATAGTCACTCAGCACCAGAACGAAGGAGAGTGCGGGTGGATTATTTTAAGAACTGAAAAAAGAAAAGTTGTATTTAGTGACTGTCTCTAATAAAGGTAAACCATATATCCTTACACGTCCTGCACCCAGTAGCATCAAGTTACATTATGCTGTGTCAGTTCTGATGAGGAGCTGAGAGGGCTGCGATACGGGGTGCCGAGTTCAGCTGCATCGTACTGCATCGGTTCTGATGAGCTGTCAGGGCTGCGATATGAGTTGTGTCGTGATGCATCGTTTCTGATGAGGAGCTGATTTGGCTGCTTTGGGTTGTAGCACTCTGAGTTGGTTATGATGGGGACCACAGCTGGGCTGGCAGAGCACTTTTATCCCCACTTCTAAGGGTTCAGTATTGGGGAGGCTACCCTTGAGGATATGGACTCACTGAAGTCAACTAGCCTTTAGAGTTACTCTAGTGGTACTGGTTTCAAGATGCAAGTCCATTACTCAGGCAGCAGGCCAGCAGCAGAGCAGCAGGGCAGTAGAGCAGACCTTCTTGCAGAAGAGCAGCAGAGCAGTCTTTCTTCTGAGTCTTCCACAGGTCCCTACATGATCTGAAGAGTGGGTCCGAATGTACCCTTTTTATCTCTTGTGCCTTCTTTAAAGTGGAAGAAACATCTGGAGGCTTCCTCGCACCAAAAGTGACTAGAATTTCCTGCCTCCCTGCCCTGGCTCCCGTCTGGCTACCGGTACAAATGGCTAGCTTGAAGTTCTTTTTGTGTGAGCAGAGTCCAGTCTATTGATGTGTAAGTGGGGCTGTGCACAGCTTCGCCCCATCCTGGCCAGTGATGGCCCATTCAGGCACATCTTGTCCCTCTTTTGTTTGATTATCTGGGAGGAAACTATAAGGGCTAACTGCCACTCACACCTAGTCACATGCCCAGAAACAGGCTACAGGCACCAAACAGCTAGGGCACAAAAATGCCAACATTCTATAAGTGGCTTTTTTAGAAATGTGGCTCAATGTCCGACTTTACCAATAAAGAGGATTTTAAATGATAGTTCCTCAGACACCAAACTTTACTTTTCTACCTACTCCTAATCAAACGTTATGACTTAAATGTAATAATATTATCCTTTGGTAGCGGTAGGCCTCACAGTAGTGAAAAAACACATTTGTGAGTTTTTCTCTACCAAGACGTGAAAGCTTTAAAAGTACATGTCTAACATTTTAATGCAATGCACCTTGCCCTATGCGCTGTTTAGGGCCCACCCTAGGGCTTATGTATATGTATTAAACATTACTTTTAGGCTTGGCAAAGGGGTTATTGTGACAAGTTGAATTGGCAGTTTAAAACTGCTGGCATGCTGCAGTGGCAGGCCTGAGACATGTTTCACAGGGCTACTTTAGTGGGGTGCACAATAAGTGCTGCAGTCCAATTAGAAGCATTTAATTCACAGGCCCTGAGTATATGGTATACCACTTTTCTAGGGACTTATAAGTAAATCTCAATCAGGTGTAAACAAATTTTACCATGTTTTAGGGAGTGAGCACACATTTTAGTACTTGTTAGCAATGGTAAAGTGCACAGAGTCATAAAGCCAACAAAACCGAAATCAGAAAAATAGGAAGGTGAAGACAAAAGGTTAGTGGAAGACCACCATATGATTGACAGTTCTAACAACCATCGATACAGAGATCTCCTAGGTGTAGTATAAATTCTATGCATGTGGATATCAGTGCATGAACATTTCCTTTTGTAATTTCAGACAAGAGCAGTATTTGCTCTAACTGACTGCACAGGTGTTTATATTATAATTAAATCACTAACACTTAGCCTTCTAATGGTCATACTGCTGCTCCGAAACCATAAGCCATAAAGAAAAACAATATACAAAAGGGAGATCTTAGGAAGTCCAATGTTCTTACTAAGGTGCTGAATAAGATCACGCTAGGAAGGGCCCCGAATCGGACTCGGGCTTGCTGAATCTGATACGGAACCCTTGTTTCCGACCGATTCGTACCCAGTTCCGATCTACCGATTACAATGCCTGGAAAATCATTTGGGCTGCCTGAATTGGTTCTGAAAAGGCATCCGTACCAGCTGAGCCTTTCAGATCCAATTCATAGAGCTCTATGGACTCTTTTTCCGAACACGATGAACGATTCGTACCGTAGTTCCAAATTGGTTTCTCCTTAATGAATTGGCTGTCGGAATTGGTCTTTGGGGGGCACATAGCAGGCCCCCTTCACCTGGGGCCCTCCAAATCGGGCCTATGGGGGACCCAAGGGACCCCTCTTTCCAACCATGCACCCATGGTGCCTGCCACAGGGTGCAAGGTTTTCCCCAACTACCCCTTTCTTCAATGGGAGCCTGTGCTCTCGTTCTGAACACAGGCTCCCATTGAAGGCAATGGGAGTCCGACCGAATCATATTCGGAAGCATCTGTATGCATCTGTATGCATCCAAATCGCTCGGTTGGACTCCCCCTATCCGAGTCGTCCAGAAAGCATTCCGGAACCGATTCGGTAGAAATGCTTCCCAAAAGGGATAGTAATCAGCCCCTAAGAGTTCAAAATCTCGTCACAAAAAAGCTTTGCGTGGATGGTATGTTGAGTTCTTGTCTTGAACCTTGCAGGTCCCAATGGGGATACTGATACCAAGCCCTCTCGATTCTCTGGATGACATGTTTCCAGAAGGAATCAATCAGGAGTTCTTCACAAACTTTTGGTGTTATAGCTTTTCAGTCCCCTTTTCCTATCTCAGGTGTACACTATCCATTAGGGAATACCAACAAATCTGTAAACCCTGATGAAGTTCCTTATCGGGATGAAAAGCGTTGGCTGGGCTGCAGTTTTGATGTTGTGAAGAATAAAGAAAAATTCTTTTTTTGAAAACCAGTACATGACTCCTGCAGTATATCGGATCTAGCAGGAGAATGTTTGTGATTTAACAAATTCGGATTAATATTCAACTAAATTAATGCTTATTAAAACATACGGCCTTTCAAGCACTCCCTTTTGTATATTATTTTCTTTGCTAAATAACCTCAAAAACATCCAACTCCCTATTAGTAAAAGTACAAAGAGGGCAAAGTCTTTTCTGTTTCGACTAATTATATATGAATATTCACATTTTAGATGTTTTGGGGCTATTTTGTATGTATGAGTATGTAAAACAGTACTATATTAGTACTACTTTACATACTCAAAAATGCCTTTGGGAATAAGCACCTCCCCTCCCCCATTATCAGGATTTTTGGTCAGAATGACACATATTTAGATGAAAATGTGCAGAGGCAGAATTTTTATTTCAGCATGTGTGGTGGGGAGCAAGTGCACACGTTTTGAGTACACACACAAAGCAGTGCTTTGTGAGGACTCACAAAATCTTTCCTGCACCCACAGAAATAAATGAATATTTTAATCTACAAAAAGTAGATATAACTTGCTTTACATGGGGAAGGAGCCCCACAAACCCCAATGGTCATGAAAGCGTTGGATAATGCATTCAACAAGAAAATAAATATATAGGGGCAGATTTACAAGCCCCTTGCGCCTCTTTTGCGCCGCCGTTGCGTCACTTTTGTGACGCAGCGGTGACGCAAAAGATGCACCATGGTGCGGGCTATTTACATAGTGACGCATCTGGGAGATGCGTCACGTTGTAAAGCTCTGCGCCTTAAGGAGGCGTTCTGGTGCTAATTTGCAGGGATGCGCCAGTAATTGTAAATATGCACCATACAGTGTAAATCATACTTTTATTATAGCCCTAAACCCATGGGTTGTGTATGGCAGACATTGAATTAGACTTTCCAGTCATACACATGGAAACTAATGCTGTGCTAGATATCCAAGAAATACACTTGGAAAATGATATGTGAATGCCAAATGATGCCAATAATCTAAGGGCTGATTCATAAAAGCATGTATTAGTATGGGAAGTAGACTAAGGTGTAATCTTTCACACACCTTCAATGGCCTTTGGGAATTAGCCACGAAGCATCCAAATACCTATCAATGAAAGTGCAAAGATGGGGCAGATGTTTCTATTTGAACTAATTGTATATAACGATTCCCTGACTATTTCAATTTTAGATGTTTGGACCGAAATGACATAGGCAAAAATACCTACATATGAAAGTGTTATAAGCGTAATACGTTTAGTGCTCCAAAATGGCTTTGTGAAAAAGGAAGCATTGGTCTATGTTAGTGTTAGTAAATTGATATAGCTCAGGTCTGGCTCCAGTGAACAGCAGAGTGCAAAAAACAGTCTTATTGCAGCATAAGCTCTGCCTAAAATGGTGTGGCATATGGGCCTGGCTGACTGATCCTGAACGGGGTCAGAATCAAAGGAGTGCCGCAATACACTGAACTTTTTTATGTGTCATGTTACATTGCATATAAGTGCAATATAAGAAAAAAGGATATGAAATAATATCAACTTAGGTTCCGTAATTAACAATTTAGCCACTGACCAGTTTTAGAGTAGAGTTCTAGGAGCCCATATTTTTCAGGACTCAGTTCATGCACAAAAGTTAGAAATTCAGAAAGCTATGCATCATATATATGCTTCATCCATTTGCTTAGATTGATGATTTTCAGAAGATTCACTAACATCTTAAGAGTTCACACGGTTTATAGGAACCTCTTCCTATAAACTTAGCCCAGTGGATGGACAATGAACAGACATAAGTTGTGTGGATTTTTAAAAAGTTTTTATTTTTGTTTGTTCTTGTTGTTTCTATTGTTTTGTTGTTTCTTTTAATTTCTTGGCTTTTTGAAGGTGTTCATGCATTTCTTAGGGTATGTTTACATGTATTTCGAGGAGGGGAGGGGTAAACCTAGCTGTTTTTGGGTTGTTCCATATATTTTGTATATATACCCACTGTCTGGCAATTTCTCCCCCCCCCCCTTTAATCCTAAGGGAGGGAAAAGTATTCTTACCTTCTCAAGACATACACCAGAAATTTCTGAAAGCCAGTGAAGATCTATTTCTTCAAGCATTTGGACTATGGTGACAATAAGTTCTATAGTGGCATGTTCTCCAAATCTCTGTTCTCTGAATTTGTCTTCAGCTGTCTTCATGTGTTATCATAACACTGGAAATAAACTCACAGTGGAAAACACACTATTCTAGTGTTTTCCCACAGTTTCAAATTGTGCCTGTGGGCACAAATGTCCACAGATCCTGACTATGTAATTCAGTTTTACAGAATGTCCCCTGGCAGATTGTGTTTTTTTGCATCTACAGTTACCATAGGTATTCAAAAGTATTGTGAATGAGATCTATGGTTATCGCATTGATAGGTAATTTCATGGTGAAGAGGCATAGGAATTACTAATTGCCCTGTAATTCCTCCATTTGTATAGATACAACGTGTTGTTATTACAGGTTTAGACTGCCTAAGAGTTGCAATTTGCAAGTAATCTTTTTTCTACAGTTAAAAAAAATAAAAATTGTTGATCCTGTTTATGGAGTAACATTTCTTGCAATTAAAAAAGAATTTCTCTTTTTAAAGCTGGGAATATCTGAATTATTAGAAGTATTATATTGTTTTCACGAAAAATAAATCGAAAAACCCAAACTGTACACCACTTGAGATCGAGAGTTTGTGATGAAAGTACAAACAAATAAAACATTTAAAAAATATACACCTGTCTGTTTGAGCTATGGCAGCGTATGTCATCGAACACAATTTGGTCAGCGTCTCATCGGTCTAGATAAGAAATACTTTGCATGTCTTCATAAGAGACGTCGCTATGACCAGAACAGCATGGAAAAATGTTTTGGGGCGGATTTACAAGCCCCTTGCACCACTTTTGCGTCATTTTTAACATTGGGAAAAGTGACGTAAGGGTGGCGTAAGGGGCTTGTAAATAAGCCTATTTATCTTTTGAGTTGGATAATGGACAAGAAAGATAGGGAAAATGTTAATTATTGTTGTATGTTCCATTAATGATCATCATTTCTTTCAAGTAACTAATGAACTTAGTTATAATGGACTTAAAATATTCATCAAATGTGTACCACAAGTCAGATATTAATGGGAAAATAGATCATCCCCTCTGAATGGATTACCAAATATAAAGTATTGAAGCTTACCTAAAGATATGTGATTCAATTCACAGTGGTTTTATAATACTATGCATATGTCATTCATTTTAATCTGACAGGATGTTTCAGTAAGTTTCATGATTGTCATCTGAAAAACTGATTTGCTGGTCATTAATTTGCATCTCGTCAAGGTCAACTCCGTCCTCCCTCAATCTGAAGCCACAACATTGAGCAGTATTACATTGGGTAGCGGTAACATCTGGTATTTACAGTGCTTAGAAAAGATAGAAGTGCAGTATGAAGCGCTATTTACATTCAGACTGATGCTCAAGAGGCTGGTCGGAGAGCAGTGAACCCCTTTGCACTGGGATTAGCTGTGACCCGGCTCCTTCCTTGATGTGGGTGGTATGCTGAAAGACCTTGCAGTGCAAGCGGACTGTTTGCAAGTATCACAAACCACCCACCTCAGTGATATTCATTGGAAGGTCTGTGTTGGAGGTCAGCTGTCTAACGCGGTCTTCCATGCCAGCATTTACAACATTTCATAATAGGCTGCAATTCAATTCACAAACATTATTCTGGTATATCTCAGTTAAATTATTGTTTATGGGAGCAGGAGAGAGATTTTGTATGGGAAAACTGATACTTTCCTCCTAATGCATTATGAACACAAATGGTATCCTAGTACCCTTTCTTAAATAACCTCTTTAGCGGGAAACTGATACCTGCCAAGAGGTTGTCCAGTTTTTGAAGACCGCAACCACCCTTTTAGTGGAATGCTTTCTTCATCATCGGATCTAGTCCTGGTTCCTGTAAACCACGGTGGGCTCAACCATCTTCCAGGGAGCACTTTAGATATTGACTAACAGGGTTGGGAAGGACAAAAATACAGGAGACTCACTCTAGTTCCCTTTTATTGTGAAATCCCCTTGGTATGATTAAAACAAGCTCTTTTTAATGGCTTTGCCTTCTTTTGGACATTTTAATAGCAATTCACAGGGTGCTTTTACAGTCACTATTGACTTTGCACAAGGAGTTACAGAGCACACATTCTCTAACCCTGCATTGAAGTTCCTTTCATTAATTTGCAGTCCTTTATATGTTCTGAAATTAGATTTTACTTTCCCAAAGTCGTTTGCACAGTCTTTCCTAATGCAAAGCCTTTTGTACACCAGGCCACTACAGTCTCAAATCCACAGTATTAAACTGGCCAGCTCGTGGCTGCTCTGGACAAGTCGAAAACCATTTCATATGAATAAAAAACCCTGCTTCCCTTAAAGGGCATTTGCTCATAGAATGCGGTTCTGACCATTTTAGAAAGTGCTGGTGTATTATTATATTGTATGTTTTGTCCAACAGGGAGATTGGGTCTGGTTGAAGAAATTTGAACCGGGCGTGTACAGGGAGCTGAGACAGAGTTCTGCCAGCATTCTAAGAAAGGTATGAACACATTTTAAAAACTAGTCCTAATACTATTATCTTTCCTGATAGACACTCGCAACTTCTCTTTTACTGCACAGATTTGAATTTGTAATTAAAATCCATTATATGTCCATGTGTTGATATTGACTGCTGTGGCATGGGGTAGACTTTTATTTTATTTTTCAGAAGCTGTGATAATGAAAGAAACCCACGCAAGAGAATGTGACATAAAATGTCACAGACATGTGCCAAATCCAACTCTTTAATGAGTCCCACAGAGAACTCAATGTTGCTGGAAATGTCACTTATATTATGGGAAATGTTGCCTGTCCAAAGGCCTAGTGCTTTTTGGAGTCGCGAACATACGGATAGAAGTGAGGTGCCCGATACTAGCACCCGCTCGTGGACGCTTTATTTTGCTGTACCACGAAAGATTGAAGATTGATAATATTGGATCACGGACCGAAAGATACGTTTTGAATATGGATGGTGCCTCAATAAGAACAATTGTTTTTTACTGAATACTTTGCGTGGATAACAGCGACATCTTAAAGAGTGCTGAGCTGTTGATTTATTCCAGCTTTTTACCTCCTAAATAGGGGTAACTCGTGGCATCATATTGATACGGATATTATTTAATGACCTAGTCAATTGAGGCTGGGACGGAATTACAACCAGCCAGAAGGCTAAACACCCTTGTGTATCTGCTTCCAGCCCTGAGGAAGTCGTTGGTAACTCACAAACGACGAAACACGTGTTGGCGGCGAGAAATATTACAAGATACCATACATTAAAGATCTCATGAAGAAAAATGTATGTTTTGTTTCTGAAAAAGTAGTATTACTGTAAAAATAATTTGCTGTGGTGTGCTAGGGACTTGGATTCTGTTTATTGATCTATTGATCTACCTGAGGGCATTTGGATGATTGGCCCTTCTCTAAGCACCCATATTACTGATAAGTAGTATATTCACAATTAACTGAATATCGGTTGCGCCAATTCTATCCAGTACGTAATCATCCCAATCTATCCCTTTTTAGAGACTTGTACAGCACTGAAGAACCACGAAAAGGCAAGAGAGAATTTGGATGTTTTTATCCATTTCATTGACTTTTTAAAACAGTCACTAGAAGTGTTTTCATACATTTATATTAGATTATGTATGCAGATAACTATGCTCCAAATGGAAGCAAATAAGATAAGTATTTTAAATATTGCAAACCATTGCTTTATTCTCTTGTATAAAACTAAGGTGCGGCAGGAAAAACACAGACATCCGCATTTTAGAGCAAATGGCGAATTACTTAAACTTAAAACAACGTGTAAATGGTGATAACAAATAATGAATCATATATGCTAAAAGGTTTAAAAGTGTATTGTAAAGTCCCGTTGGTACGGTTGTATAAATGGCAACCAAAAAAATTGGAAATTTAGTACAGGCAAAAATATGCAGTGTCTGGTGGCTTAGGGGGCTAATGCATCCAATGTAGGGCCTGTGTTCAACCTCCTAGTCACAGGTTCAACTGACAGTGAGTCCACTCAGCCTTTCATCCTTCTGAAGTCGATAGAATGAGTACCATTGAGCTGGGTAACAATAAACATCTGTTACTTGGCGCTAAGGTACCCTTCTCGGTGAAAGTTCGTTTTACACATATGTATGTTATTGCCACATGAAGGGCCAAAGTGAGGCTTAATCATTGCGATTGCATCTACTTTGCAGTGGTCTATGTGTTTATATAGCACAAAATCATTAAAAAGCGACAGAGCACTGTACAGCAGTGACATCTTCAATAAAGGCAGGAGAGGGGAGAAGAGGGCTGTGAGAGAGTTGATCAAGAGCATTGCCTGAAAATGTATATTTTGTTGAGAAGGATTGTAGGGAAAGTCTTTCGAAGGAGTAGTAAAAATCTTTTCGAGAGTCCCTGGCCAATCAATCATTACAGGGCTGGATCATAAGATTCAGGGCGAGTTACTTCGGGTGTCCAACAGCTTATCTGTACTATTGGACCCAAAGCTCTGCACCAGGTTCACCCCTTTGGCACTTTACTATCAATAGAGTGTGGGCGAGCTCAGGGTTTAATAAGGGAGTCAATGTGGGGTTAGGGATTGAGACCTCATTAACCCGTTTCCTGCTTCGAACGTTCAGCGCCAGTGCTGAACGTTCGAAGAAAAGGGTGCGGCCGCGTCGGCCGTTGGACGTGCGCAGCACCAGGGAGGTAGCTCGCGCCACGTCCAACGGCCGACGGCAGCAGCGAACGGGTTAAACAGCAAATACAAGGTAATAAATTGGTGCACTGGCAATACTTTGGATTAGCAAAAGAAAAGTACTTTATTGCATACAACTAGAATTACTATGCAAGGAGAAAAAGGGAAATTTCGTAGTATTAATTGGGTAAGTGCCCACTGGGATTACAGGGAAAGTCACTGAAGATATAATGTATTGCCCCATAGTCTTGTAAGGGGATAACAATTATATCACACGACCGGACCCTGGCATTTAACTTACCCATAATCACTGGTTATTCCCTTTCGACCACTAAGGGATCACTCAGGGTCATATTCACTGGACCTGATGTGCAAGAAGTTTTGTGCAGTCTCTTTGGCAGGCCATGCCTGATGTGATGCTGTCAGTGTTGTGATCCTGATCTGGCCTTTGATCCTGATCCTGCCATGAAGTGAGGCTCTGACACAGGCCCAACAGATGAAGCACCATGAAGAATGCTGTAACATGCAACGTTCCAGTAAGCAGAACCCGTCTTTTGAGTGCACACTGCAGGAGGCGGAGTCAGAGGTCATGTGGATCTTGCTGCTTAAGTACTCCTTTGGCCCAGTTGCAACCCCCCACCTCAAACAAGAAGATTCCTGAACATGTGGTGGAGCTCCTCGGGCTGGTCTTCACCTTTCCTTGTCAGTTCTTGAGAGTCTGACCACATTGGGCAGTCACAGCTTGTTGTAGCACTAAAGCACTTCTTAGCACTACTCTTCCACATTCAACTCGCCTTCGGTTGAGGTCTAGGATACCATCAATCATAGAAGGAGAGTGTGGCTACTTCAAGGAAGGCATGTTGTACTGCTGATCACATGCTCTAGTTCTTTGGTGTGGGCTCCTGTCTTCATGCAAGGGCACCTCTACTGCTCCACATCAGCAGTCAGGCATCTCTTTCTCTCTCAAAATTGGATGCAGCCTCTCCTGGCAACCTAGTTGGATCTTCCACTGGTTCATGTCCCAAACCTGGCATGGGTATTTGGCAGCTAGTACCCCAATGCAGGAGCTCAGAGGATTCTCCTGGTCACTTGGCTGGGGCCAAAGACTGACTGGAGATTAATTGTCACATCTTCATACCGAAGTTGTGGACAGACTTTGTGTATTCCAGTAGGTGAGTTCTGTGGCTGGTTTTAGGCTGTTCGGTATCGTTGTGATTGCCACACAAACTGGTCCACACATGAGTATGAGCATGGAGGTGGGGTGGAGCTTAAAGTCTCCTCTCTGGTGAAACACAAAACAACAATACCTAAAAATATGCGGGCTGTTCCACTCACCTACCAGTTAACCAGCAGGGGGCAACCGTGCCAGAGAACAAAGAGACAGAAAAAGGTAGGACAAACTCCCTGACTTCAAATGGACACACAGTCTCCACTCCTTAAAACACTCCCCGGGCCCACTACAAAGATCCATTGAATTCCTGAAAGAAAAGTCCAATTCACTTCAGTTGTAGGGACCCCCTCTCTCCCTCAAGCTTACATAGCAATAGATTATCAAAACGTGTGTGGCCATGGCCACATACACTACACATTATTAATACACACCTGAAACTCATACATATCTGAACACATGTGCTAGTCATTCCACATATTAATGGGCAAAGAACCTGTTTGGACAGGTAGACAATGGAAAAAGGTGGAAGACATTCGGTAGAACCCCTCCCCAGCAGGTAACAGGTACAACTGGCTGCTCTACTTACTAAAAGTGGTATCCTTGCCACCACCACGCTCCTCTACATCCCAGAGAGGTGACTGTAGTCACACCAGTGGAAAGAGGATGCACATAGTGTGCCCCTCCGACCTCAAAGCCCCAGACTGGGCAATATTTCTTTTCAAATCAGGACTCACTACATGTGTGATTGTGATGTTCACTGAGGTACGGGGCCAAAACATCCTGCTATGGTGAACTCAGGGTGGGGTGGCATGCTGTGCAGAGCCATTTAGATGGATCTTTCTCAATCTATATTGAATAAGAAGAAGAAACATGTAAGAGGCAAAGTCATCAAGAACATTGTCATTTTTGTCCTTTATAATGATGTTACAAACTTGCCATATTCCTAACATCAGAGAATACAAATGCTGACCAGCATTTTAGTAAACATAATACAACCGGTCTCAGACCATTTCTTATTTAGCAGAATGTTTGCAATTAAAATGAATCGTTGAATATAATAGCTGATGTGCAGTGTTTTAGAAAGGATGTACAAGCTAATACTAACGTTTCTTGAAATTATATGATTTTTGCATTATTAATTTGCTGTGCATGACTTGTCCATCTACTCCTAAAGTAGCTTTGGAATGTTTTCACTTTATTGAATGTTTGACATGCACTCATGTATTAAAGTTATTTATTTTGTTGAGTGCTCACTTCAGAGAGCTAAGTTTGGAGAAGGGTAACCGAGGTAAGCAAAAAGTAACATAAGCAGGGCACCTCATATTTTTAAGGTTGTTAAGCCTAGCAGAAAGTGATGGAGTTTAGCTTCCTTCCAAATGTTTTCCAGTTTGATTCTTGTTCGACATCTAATGTAGTGCAGTAGAACTACCTACTTAGGCTAGTGAATAGTAAGCTGGTTTGGGAGACCAACTGTTAGAAATTGGCTTATTGGTTGACTGGGGTTGTGAGTCTTGATCAAGCAACAACCACAATCCCTTCCAGGGTAAACCACAAAAATGTCACCAAATGAACCTGTGCTTAACCCTGGGCAGCTTGCACAAAACACAGTCAGGCTTAACTTAGAGACAACGCAAAGTATTTATGCAGCACCAAATTGTAATAAAGTGAACGTACAACACAGGGAAAATCCCAAACCAGTTTAGAGAAATAGAGTACATTTTAATAAATCATTTGATACCAAAAAAACACAGATCCAATCAGTAGAACTGGAGTTATGAATTTTTAAAGTTTTTAGTGAAAGTAAATGACCAAAGTGCCAACCGTGGACATGTAGACGTGTGAGACTAGGTCAAATTAAACAAATATGGCTGCCTGCGATGCAGTGGATTTGGCCCAGTTAGTGCTTACCTTCGAACTTAGAGACATTCTTGGGGAAAATGTTCTGTGAAGTTAAAGTTCAGTATCCGAGGAGGGAGTGACATTGCCAAAAAGCCTTGGGTCACAGCCGCGATGAAGATCGCTATGTTCAAACTTAGGGGCCAATTCCGATGTCGGACGGACTCAGGTTCGTCTGACATCGGTCAGGAGCCGTAACCGACCGACCTGCTGTGGTCGGTTACGGCCCTGCTAGTACGATGCAACCAAAACCCTGCTCTATAGCATTCGTATGGTTCGCAATGCAAGCATGCATTCCGAGCGAATGCAGGCCTGCATTGAGAAAAGCAAGGGTGCAGTTCATCTCTGCACCCTGTGACCGGCACCCCAAGGTACCTGCCACCGGGTGCAGGGATCCACAGAGGGGCACCTGCTGGGGGCCCCAAAAGACAGTTTCCGACAGTGAAAAACGGCCATCGTACTCCCTCGGTCATAAGAGGCGACCGGGGGAGTACTGGAGGATTACCGGATGGCAGACGGGCTCTCTGAGCCCATCGTAGGCCATTCGTAAATCTGAATCGGATTCCTTTCTGAACGAGCCCATGGGAATGGCTCGGTTGGAAAGGAATCCATCCAACACATATTGATTCAGTCGGAAGGTCTCTGAACATGGTTCGGAGCCCTTCCGACCCGAATCGGAATCAGGCCTGTAGTCGTTGAGATGGAAGTCAAAAATCTCCAGCGGGACAAGGCAGAGGGCTGTAGCTGAAGACAGTTCCACAAGCTTAGATACGCCTTTGGTGAAGGACCCCTGAAACAGATTTGCTGTTGCATAGAAGAGCGTAGTGAGAGAATCAGCAAAGGGAATCTGATCGCCTATGCACCTGGGGCAGAAAGGCGTGCAGGTTTGTTTAGGTCTCCTTCTGGTTCTCAGAGCAGTCCTCACTTTTGAATTTGGGCTATCTGGGCACATTTAGCACCACTACCAAGGGTCCAGGTCTGAGGGGGGCACCGCTTGGAGGGTCAGGACTCACTCAGACTGGGTCCAGGTACAGGTTCAAGATGGAGGACGTCTTTTGTGTGCATGTGGCTCTGAACAGGAGGACAGTAAGCTAGCCTTGGTGAGTCACTCTGTAGGTCCTGGGACAGTTGAAGATACAGTCCTTGTCCTCAGGCAGAAGGTAGCAGAGCAGCAGGACAAAGAGAGCACCAATCCAGCAGAGTGCCAGTTCTTCTAGCAGCACTGAAGTTCTTCTTCCATGCAGAGTATCCACAGTTCCAGAAGTGTACTGAAGACTGGGTCTGAAGGTATTGTTTGTTATGATGTGGTGCTCCTCTTCTGGATGGTGGGAAAGATTCTGGAGAGGTTCTTTGAAGTGAATGGAATTTCCTGACTACCCTTGCTCTAAGATGGCTGCAGTGACAATACAGGGTCGTTAGGCCATTTGTGTGAAGGCAGAGCACAGGATATTTAGGTGGAAGTGGGGCTGTACTCAGCTCTGCCCCATCATCCTGCCAGCAGATGGATCATTGAAGCACACCTAATCCCTTTATTGTGTGACTGTCTTGGAGGAAGTCACAAATCCCAAATGTCAGCTACACCCAGTCATGTGACCTAAGACGAGCTGCACGCACAAAGGGCTGAGGGTAGAAAAATTGCAACTTTCTAAAAGTGTCATTTTCAAAATTGTAATGAAAATATCCAACTTTACCATTATAGAGGGTTTATCATTATAATTTCATAGGTACCAAAAATGAAATATCTACCTGCTCCAAATTAGGAATTACACCTTATAAGGAATCCCCAATGTTATCCAATGGGAGGGATATGCCTCCCTCTAGTTTACTTCTAGTTAAAAACTAATTTGGGAACTTTTCACTACCAGAAAAAGTAAAACTTAAAAGTACATGTCAAACCTTTTTAGTACACAGCACCCTGCCGTATGGGCTACCTATGGCCTTTCTTAGGGGTGTCTAATAAAAGGGGAATTTATGCCTTGAAAGGGGGTTTAAATGCCAAGTCGGCATGACATTTTAAACTGCACTCAGGATTGTGCCACCCACTTAAGTGCGTGGCACAATAGGTGCTGCAGGCCTACTGGTAGCATTTAATTTACAGGTCCTGAGTATATGGTATACAACTCTACATGGGACTTATATGAGAATGAAATGTGTGCATTAGGTAAATGCCAATCAAATCAGGTTTAGGGAATTGAGCACAAGCACTTTAGCTCTGATTAGAAGTGGTAGGGTGCATAGAGCCCTAAGGTCAGCAAAAAATAATTTCAGCAAAAAGTGGAGGGAGAAAGGCAAAAGGTTTTGGGGTGAACCTGCATTCTGGGCTAGGTTCAACACCAACCATAAGTATCTTGTGACCTGGTAGTATTATTTAATCAGAAATGAAAATATATCAAAGGCTGAAAGTCAGTCTTTGTCACAGCAATAATGCTCAAAAGGCTGCCAAATATAGTTGTAGAATTTTTCATTGGTATACCAGAAAACTAATCATACCACGATTGTTTATCTAACCTTTGATTATCAACTATGTGTTATGCAGGTGAAATTCATCATAAATTATTCCATGACACCCTGCTGCGTTTTAGGTGAAAGCGCGTCATCATGGTGCTAACATAATCCAAGGTTTGCTCAATACCTTCTATAAAAGACAAACAGAGACTGCTTTGTAGACAGAGAAACAAAACTAACTGTATAAAGTAGTGTATGTCTGGTTAACTCAATGTGTGCACGTTAATCGAGATGGAACACAAATCACATTTAGCCAGGTAGAATGATTAAAGATTTTTACTGCTGTGCAGTGAAAGATATAGACTGACTTTTGACCTGTGCTACATTTACAAGGTGTGTGGAACCTCTAGTTAAAAAGGCCAGGCCCCACTACAGAAAGGAGCAAGTTTAGTTAGGGTATACGACTAGTCAGGTTCCATGTTTCAGGTTCCATGTTCAGTGATTAGCTTATTCAGAAATGAAAGAAAAGAGTATAGTACTTTAATGATGTTGGTCCATGTGTTTAAGACTGAATTCAGGTGGGAAACATAGTGCCTGTTTTAGAGTTTGGCAGACGAGTTACTCCATCACAAACGTGACTGCATTATATTGAATGGCACTTGGAAACGGCGGATGAGATATCCATCACATTCGTGATGAAGTAACCCATCTGCTGAACTCTAGATCAGGCCATAGTTTTTAATCTGCTGATGTTTGTAAAGCAGCTGTACTGGTGGGCCTGGATAAATGCCATTGAAGTGTGCCACTCTGAACATGAGCAATATCCTTTCAAGAAGCTGTAGGGAGAGTTCATGATGGAAGTTAAATTTAGAGCTCACATTGAAATGAAGCCTGATGGGCAGATCAGAGTCAAAGGTGGCAGATTGTAAGACAGGTTATCAAATGTGAGGATGGACTTCAAAAATGTGACTTTGGGCACAGGAAGGAGCTAATGTCATGAGGGTAGATTAAAAAAAACATGAGCTTGAAATAATGTCGGTTCAAGTGACTGGCAATTATTCAGGATACAGTTGGCAATAGGTTGGTAATCATTATCCCCTCAAGAAGTGTGACACAGAGATGGGCATCTTTAATGTACATGTGGTATCTGATGATTGTATTATCTAGGCTAACCTTAATTTTGAACAGGTGGGTGATATAGCAGAAGAGGACTGTGGGAGTCTTGTAGCCATTAACAATAATGATCCAATGTTAAATTTAGAAAAATAAGGACAATTCGGTCAATGGCATTTCCTGTAATCAACAATGGTGTATAACAACAATGTGGAATACAGCTGATAGAGCCATCAGGATCCTAGCACAATAAATTTTAGGATTAAAACAGCTGTAGGCAGCTGTTCTCTTGCACTCATGAAAATACTTTCTCTAATTCGGTTTGGGTAAAAACAGAAAAAGGGTTAGTTAGAGTTTTATGTGATTCTTGGAGGGCATAAGGCTGCATGAAGATAATAGTTCCTTGGAATTTGGTGAAAGGGTAGAATTCTGATGTGGCCCAAAAGTTTGCTAGGTCTGCTGAGTACACATTGAACTTTGAGTAGCAGGGTGGTATCAATATTTTTGAATTTGAACTTCACTTTAGAGTTAGGCTTGGGATAACAGAGTTGCATCTGAGCTTAATCACTTTGAGTTTCAGAATGTGAGGAGGTTTTTCTGGTCTGTTGGTATATAACTGATATCTTTTTCTTTTGTTGGTTTAAGTATATTACTTCAGATTTTTGGAGCCACTAGAGCAAAGTGGCTTCATAAGTCTGGTGTTCCACGTTGCATGGTGCAAGAGCGACACAAACCTCGTCATAAATATAGCCCTTAGGTACTGAGTCGTCCACCTGAGATGTATCATGACATGATTAAATTTGCTGCATGTTGAGGGCGTTGCTTAGCCGTAGACTGGAATGGCCGCTCGGCGACAGCGTTCTCCCGGCTGACGTGGCTATGCGGCATTTCTCTGCCTCTCCAGTAGCCTGAAATATATGCTGAGGCCAGATTCCTGAAGCAGGGCAGCCCAGGCTACATTTGGGATCGTCCGCTGCCCTGCTGAACAATGGAGCGGGCAGAATCGCCGGCCATGCCTGCCGGAGTAATGCAACGCAAGATGGCGGCGGGAGGACGGCCGTAGGACCAGCGGATGTGGTGGAGTGGATGCGGGGATCAGACGGAACAGCGGCGGTGCAGTAAGTCGCGGGCCGCCCCCAGCCGGCTGCAGTGCACAACCCCAGTTCGCTGTGCCCTCACTGGTGAGCGCCGTCCTTTTAGCCCCCCGTTGGCAGAGACGCGACTTGCGCGTGCAGGGACAGGGCCTGCTCGCACCTTTTACTACGGGCCTCGCTTGCGCCATTGGGTGCCTGCACTGGGGATGTATGACGTTACAACGCATGCTTTTACCATGCATGCCTTTACAACGCGTTTTTTACAATGCATGCCTTTACAACGCATAGTGCTTTGGGGCACTGGATAGTGAATAGTTTAATTTACTATTCCAATTCCAGTCCCCGTGGATAGTAGGGAAGGTGTTGGATAGTACATTAAACCTATTCCCTATCCTAGAGCGCCCCCCAGCGCAATGCTTTGTAATGGTTTGCGTTGTAAAAGTTGCGTCAGAAAGGCACTGCGTGGTAAAAGTTGCGTTGTAAAGGATGTTCCCCCTGCGCTGGCCCCTCGCTGATGGGGGTTCCTTTATCTGCGCTACTGGCTGGCTTTGGGGCGGTCTGCGCTGCACATGTTCCCCCCGCACTCCCCAGGCTAAATACATATCGCCACCCCCTCCCCCCCTTTGTACCGGGACTCCAGGGGGGGGGCTCTCTCCCTCGGTCCTTGCTGGCCTGATCCCTGCTGCTGCACTGCCTCTCCATCTACTCAATGGAAAAGGTCTGCCTTTACCTGCAACCACCAGCACAATCCTCACCACGGGCATGCCAGGTATTTCACCCAGCCAAGCCTCCACACAGCTTCAGACGGGCTTTCCTGGTCACGGTCTCTGAGCTGAGAGCCTGCAAGTCCACCCCCCTGCACGTGTTTTCGATCGCTGCTGCTGCATGGGCCGTAAAGACCCCAAACAGCGCCTACTTCCCTTTGAGAAAATCTCTGAGACAGCTACCGGCTCCACCACTGACATGGCAGAGGGCAGCCAGCATTCCGCTGCCTCAGGCAACAACAGCACGCAATTGGGACCACTGCTGCAGGAAATGAGGGCAGGTTTTAAAGCTCTGGATGTCAGATTTGACACCTTGGACAAGCATATGGCAGATCTGGGTGCCAAGATTACGGTGCATGATAGGCGCCTCAACGTAGTAGAATCCCGCATGTCAGATCTGGAGGACGGAATGGCTCAATCCTTGAAGAGGCTTGACCGCATGGAACGTATTCTCAAGGAGATCGCAGTCAAAAGCGAAAATTTGGAAGTGCGCAGTCGGCGCAACAACGTTTGCCTATTGGGAGTGCCTGAATCCACGGCTGTGGGTCGAATGAACACCTTATTGGAGACAATTCTAACAGACCCCTTTGTGAGGGAAGCATTTACAGCGGGCTTTGCGGTGGAGCGAGCCCATAGGTCGCTCGGCCCCCGGCCAAATCCAGGTTGCCCGCCTAGGCCCATCATTGCCAGAGTGATGAACTACAGTGTCAGGGACACTGCACTAAGACTGGCGTGTGAGCGGGGCGAAACGATATGGCAGGGCTCCAAAATTTCTCTGTACCCAGACTTCACAGCTATGGAACAGGAGGCAAGGAGAAAATACACAGGAGTAGGGCGACGCTCAGGAACCTGGGCATGTAATACGGCATGCTTTATCCTGCACGGTTCCAGGTGGAGATCGATGGCCAGGCCCGAGTTTTTGAGAGTCCCACCGCGGTACAGGAGTTCTGCCATACTTATAAAGCCCACTCCAACTGCTCCACAGAAAGGGACAAACCTTCAACTCCACACAGTGGTTCAGACACCAGCATGGAACTGTTTTCAGGTTCCGGACATGGTTGACATTGCAAGTCTGTTCTGTCCTTCTTTTGCAGGGCTAGGTTGCCCGGTGTAGACTCGGCTGTCATGTTGGGAAATGGTTTATAGTCTTCAGTATTCTACATGTGCCACTTCACCGTCGGAGAGTTCTCACCCCCTATTTGGTGTTCACCCACTAATATTGCTTACGGGGACAAAATGTACCCAAGATGCCAGTTTTTCTTTTTGCTACACTTATTATTAGTACTATGTGGAGGATTGTTGTGATTGGTATTGCCTCTCCAAATGGGCGGGAGGGGTGGGTGGGGCGAGGTGGGTGGGGCTTGGTTCTTGTTGTTTGCCATTGACTCAAAAGTTGGCTGTACATAGAAACAGTTGTCAGAAACGCACAATCTTGTTCACCAGCTCATGTCCGTCTGCAGCTCTATGGCACAGATAGGTTTTAATTCTGACCCTTTGAGCGTCACCTTTGCCACTTGGAATGTGAGGTTTAAATAACACGCGCAAGCGGAGACAAGTAGTCCAATATTTACTCCAGCATGGGGTTACATAGCCTTTCTATAGGAGACATCTCCCCACACATGAAACCTCCTGTTTTGTTGCAAGCTGGGGCACGAATAGGTTCTTTGCGAACTATAGCAGCTATGCCAGGGGTACGGCCATACTGGTGCACAAACGCATCCCCTTTAAATGTCTATCTGTGATGTGCGATGAAGGGGGCAGGTTTGTGATACTCGTGGGGATACTCATGGGCCACAGAATAGCACTGATATGTATCTATGGCCCAAACGCACTCTCCTGATTTTTATTATTCGCTACTCTCTAAATTGATGTATCTGGACCGCATGCCAATGGTGCTGGGGGTGACTTTAACATAGCCCTCAACCGGATGGTAGACAGCACTTTGACTGCCCAAGACCCCAAACTTTGAGCACGTAGAGCCCTGGAGTCCATGTGTGACCAGTTTTCCCTGCTAGATCTGGGCCGCTCACGTGACCCGGGAAACACCACCAACACACATTACACCAGCCCCCATAACACCTGGACAAGGATTGATTATTGCCTAGCGACCCCCGAGATCTCCCATTGGTTCCAAGGTAGTAAGACTCTTCCTAGGACCTACTCTGATCACTCCCCAATGTTATTAACCTTGAGAGTCCCCTGTCCCGAGGGCTTTGAGAGGCAATTGTGTTTCCCCAATCGCGCACTAGAGGATGAAATTTTTAGACATGAAGTGCATGAGGCAATTGAGGAATATTTCAGCTTGAATGCAGGGTCAGTGGATACTGAGACAGTGCGATGGGAAGGTTTTAAGGCTTACATGCGAGGGGTATGTATAACAAAGAGTGCAGGAGTCCTGCGGGACTTGTGCGGCTCCCTGACCCACATAGAGACAGAACTTGGCACACTAGACCCTTGACAGGCACAGTTTCTTGACCCAGAAACTAACAACAAACGAGCGGCTCTCCTTCTCGAGTACAGGGAAGCGGCCGAGAGGGAAATCCTCTTTACGGGGAAATATCATAACGCAAAGGTCTATGGGGAAGGAGACTGCCCTGGGAGGACACTGGCCCAGATGATCAGGCCCCCATACACAAAAACATACATCACAGAGCTCCAAACGGTGACAGAGCAGCATTTCACCAACCCACTTGACATCCAGGGAGAATTCTTGTCTTATTTTAAAACCTTATACACCACGAGACTAGGCCAGGACCGGACAGGCCAGGAGTCTTATCTATCAGAAATTGCACTGGTGTATCTGGAGCGCTTTATGCAGGACTTTCTGCCGCTTCCCATTACTGAGGATAGTTTCGATGAAGCCATCACAACCCTTAATTCCTCTACTGACCTCGGCCTGGACGGGTTTACGGGATAATTCTACAAGGCATACAAGGATCTACTGATCCCCTGGTTGTTGGGGGTGTATGCCAAAACATTGGAGAGGCAGGAATTACCTCCCACCCTCCGTGAGGTGGTTATTATATTGTTCCCTAAGCCAGGAAAGGATCCCGACTGTGCGGCTCCTAGAGACCGTTGTCATTTGGCGTTGCAGCGCGCGCAACGAAATTCGTTTTATTTATTTTTTACGTCACTTACCTGTAATCGTCTGTTCCCGTATTTTACACCCACCCACCCTGCCCCTCCCCCGCTTCACGTCACCGCCCGGCGGAACGCCCTACACGAGCCGGCACTGCACTGAGAAGGCCTTTAATTCGTTGGAGTGGCCCTTTTTCCTGTCCGTAATGCAACGTATGGGGATGCCTACCGGTTTAATCGCCACAACAACCCTTCTGTACAGCAGACCCACTGCTAGGCTCTGGTTAAACGGCACTCTTTCGGCCGCTTTCTCTTTGTCGCGCGGCACGAGGCAGGGCTGTCCCTTATCCCCCATGCTCTTTCTATTGGCGATTGACCCCTTGGTCAGGCTTTTCCAGGAGAAACATCTACACCGTGAGCTACAATTTTCCACCGGGCCTTTATTGGTGTCCCTCTATGCGGATGACACAATATTATATGTTCGAGAGCCCTGGCTAAATTTGGATCCCCTTATACGGGAAATACTACGATTCTGTACTTTTTCTGGGCTAGGTATAAATTGGCGTAAGTCGGTGATCTTCCCCCTCACAATTAGCACCTCAAAATGAGATACTGAATTCTCACTGGTATGGGGATCCTATTCAGTGAGATATCTGGGCGTACACATCCACCTTGATACAGAACAGATTAGCCACCATAATTATGGGGTAGCGATCTCTAAATTGGAAACACAAACAGATATATGGTTGAGACTCCTGCTTTTCATGGCTCGACGGATTGCCCTCATAAAAATGAACGTGCTCTTGAAGTTTCTGTATCTCTTTCAGAATATACCGATCCCACTCACTAATCGTTTTTTCAGCACGCTTCGTTGACATTTAATGAAATTGGTGTGGGGCAACAGAAAGGCTAGAGTGCGCTGGCAAATTATGACGCTCCCCTACAACAGAGGAGGGCTTAGAGTTCCCGATTTGCAAATATATTACCTGGTAGCACACTGAAGTTTTGCACATGCTTGGTACCATCCAGACTCTAGGATACCTTTCCTGCGTCCCGAATCGGACTTTGTGCAGCAGGACACCTTCGCTTCAGTCCTGCCCTTGGGTATCCCCAGGGACACCACAGATATTCAACCGGTCACCACGACTAGCTGGGCCTGGACAAAGCTCAGACGCATACTGAACGCTTCATCATTGTATTACTCCACCCTACCGCTCCCTAATCCCAGATGGATACCCATTACAGGCGAGGAGCTAGTTCAAAAGACCTGTACTAAATTCAACATTCTTAAAATAGGGGACTTGTATCCTGGTGGTCACATCTTTGACCCAGACGATGAGGCCCTAATTCCTGAAAGCACTTTCATGGACAAATTTATTCTAATGAGGTAACGTTCCGCCTTGAGGGCCTAGTTCCTGGAATACCCATTAGAGCCCGCCTCCTTCCCCCCGCTCACTGTGGCGATTAACAGCCGCAAGGGAGCCCATCTTATGTCCCAGATCTACTGAGTGTGTATTGACATCCTCCCAGTTACAGATGACAATATACGCAAGGCATGGGAACTGGATCTGGGGAACACGATATCAGATGAGCAATGGGCGGCCTGCTGTGCGGTTATGAAATCTGTCTCTCTTAATAGTCGTCATAAACTGATCCATTTTAAATTTTTACGCAGGATGTATATCACTCCGGCCAGAACGCATAGAATAGATCCCACCAGGCTGCATTCCTGTCAGCGATGCCACTCCCCACATGCAGATTTTTCACATCTCGCCTGGACATGCCCCAACATTCATAATTTCTGGAGCGATATACACAATACACTTAGTGGGATGGTGGGCATACAGGTGTAGCCCCTTCCGGAGATTGCCTTGCTGGGCTATGTGGTGCAGTTCCCACAGAAGATTCGTATTTGTTTATTACTGGCCAAAAGAGAAGTTGCTATACGTTGGGGCAGTAAACGTGCACCTACAGAACAGAATTGGATCCAAAGCCTAGCTTCCTGCACCATGAAAAGCGAACTATATGCAAACACAATCCCAGCAACATCCAGGCCCAAAGATATTTGGGGCCCCTTCAGGGCCTTCCTGGCGGCGCAGCAGCAAGACCCTCCTACCCAACAAGAACAGGGTTTGGTTCCAATAGGTATAGGCTAGAATGGCGGAGCAGGGTCTCTCCAAGAATACATGCATATTATATGATGATTGCAAATTGATAATACCTATTGGCAGGCTTTGGGGGAGGACGAATATTGAAGGGGTTCTGGGTGCGGGTGATTTGGGCAGACGCTTGATGAAGGCAGATAAGACGTGCATATATCATAAATATCCTAGAGTGCCAGTTTGAACACATGTATGATACAAAGGAACTGCTGTACATGAGTAATTATGCTGTCAATCTTGCATCCTCAATGCCACGTTGATGTTATTATGAAACTGCTAAATAAAGTTTAAAAAATAATAAATGTCCTGCATGTTGTAGAAGTGTGTGGTGAAGCTGCTGAGGTGGCTGGTGCAGAAGAGTTGAGTCTGCCTCCGCTGGTGAGGTTCTATTACAATTCAGCTTTACATTTTTTAGCGTGTCTTTTTTGGGTTCTTCTTATTAATATAAGGAATGATGAAATAGTTGAAACATAATTATTTTGCTTTCAATAATTTTGCCTAAGTACGTTCTCTTGATTCAGCGTGTCTGTTTATTTATAAATGTTTTCTATTTTCAAAACATATTTAAAAGCTATTTAGAATTGCATTTCCTTCCTCAGTTCTTTGTTCTAAACCTAACAACATGCACTCCGAAACATGTCAAATATTTTTGCTTTGATTAATCAAACTGTATTCAAAATAGATTTTAAAGTTATTTATTTTCATTTCCTTTATTAATCTTAAGAATTTAAAAAACGCATCCCAGCAATATGTCAAATATTCGTGCTGTGCATCTTCAAGATATATGCAAAAGATTTTAGATTAGCATTTCCTATATCCGCCTTTATTCTTAGGTTTAACAAAACAAACTCAGTCTGTCTCTATAAACAAGCATGCTACAGTATTCATATGTTCCACTATCTCAGCGTGTTATGTCCCATCATTGTACGTTTGATTCCGGAATCATGTTTATTTTTAGATCACCAAATCCATTTGGAAGTTCCTTCCTGCAAAATCGACTTTCCATCGAAGCCTTTTCAATGAGGTTTAACACATCTCTTACCAAGGACTTTCCACCATCATCCATCCATTCAACTGAAGACTAGCTAGTAGGAAATCAAACCAAAAGAACTTACAAACATCTAAAATATTCTTGTTATACTTAATTGTGCAGCCTATCGGTTCCTTATTGAACTTGTTCGATAATAGCAATAGTCGCTACAGATACATAAGTGCAGGGACGTGGGGGCATATTACCAAGCAATAGCGATAATTATCGCTATTGCTTGGTTAGAGACAAAAATTTACTGCTGAGCTGCGGTGATTTTTATTGCAAATAAATCTTGGTATTACCAAGGTTTATCGCAAATGCTATAAAAATCGGCCGCAATGCATGAATATTGCTGAAAAGTCAGTAATATTCATGCATTACCGAGCTAATGCTCTTAGCCATGTTATCCACCTCCCATTAGCTTAGCGCGAATATCTCCAAAAGTTGGTAATAGGAGATAGCGATGTTAGCGACTGTTTCCAGTCGCTAACATCTTGGCACGCCCACTTTGCATGTCATTAGTGATAAATATCACGGACATGAAAAGTGGGGCCCAAGATGGTAGCTATCTCCTACTAGCTGTCGCTAACTGGTGTTAGCGACAGCTAGGTAATAGGGAGATCATTTTATCTCCGCTTTCTTGGCTTTTAAAGCCAAAAAAGCGGAGATAAACCCCCTTGATAATATGCCCCGTGGTCCCATGCAAGGCATGAACCTCTTTCCTTTGAAGTTGGACATCTTCGGTACCAGTAGGTTTTGTTTAATAGTCTCAGTTTTATCAGTGTCAGGGCTTGGACGTCCATTCACCAAAATGCTTGTGGTAGCGGAAGGGACATTGCACGCCATTTGACCTTTACTTTGACTCACACATGCATGCTTACACATATTAACACATTCCCACATTTTTGCGCACATAAACACACTCTCACCCGCAAGCATTCCTACAGCATACATTTCACAGCATTATTTTTTACTTACCTTAGCTTCCAGATAGGGTTAAATTCCAGCTAATTTATTCAATTTCTTATTACACTTGTAGTGAATAATGCCATTCACTATTTGTATAATTAAATACATTTACAGAAACCAAGCAAGTGGAGCTGCACCCAGATTCCATTAGGAAGAGCTGCCCCTGTCTTTCAGGCACTGATTTTGTCACCTCTGAGGCCAGCGGTCGCAAAAGCAGTGCCAGGGATATCAAGGGGCAAGCCAGAGGTTGCAGCTGAGACCCCTGACGACCACTAAATGATGTCCATTTGTCAGCGCCAGTGGTTCCACAAGGCTCCAACTACTGGTGGTGCTACATTACCCCACAAAAATATTTACAACAAGGGGTGGTGAGGGACAGAGTCTCTGAATTAAGCAGAAAGCTCTCACCCAGTCAAGAGATCAGGGCTAGATCCAACACCGTTTTTTAGCTCACTACACCATCCCAGTTTCAGAACCTGGCTGTATGCAAATTAGTCTGTTCCTGTCCCAGTGCATGATGGGAACAGGGCAAACCAAACTACAAAAGCCAATTCTTACACTGGGAAGGAAACAAGCTCCCGGGGACCGGTTTCTGGCATTACAGCCGTCTTCGGCCCGGTTTGCTTGAATCCTGATGGTGCAATGAGCAAGGGTCTCACATCTGAGAATACCCTTCCACGCTTAGGGTGGACAAAAATATTTACAACAAGGGGTGGTGAGGGACAGAGTCTCTGAATTAAGCAGAAAGCTCTCACCCAGTCAAGAGATCAGGGCTAGATCCAACACCGTTTTTTAGCTCACTGCACCATCCCAGTTTCAGAACCTGGCTGTATGCAAATTAGTCTGTTCCTGTCCCAGTGCATGATGGGAACAGGGCAAACCAAACTACAAAAGCCAATTCTTACACTGGGAAGGAAACAAGCTCCCGGGGACCGGTTTCTGGCATTACAGCCGTCTTCGGCCCGGTTTGCTTGAATCCTGATGGTGCAATGAGCAAGGGTCTCACATCTGAGAATACCCTTCCACGCTTAGGGTGGACAAAAATATTTACAACAAGGGGTGGTGAGGGACAGAGTCTCTGAATTAAGCAGAAAGCTCTCACCCAGTCAAGAGATCAGGGCTAGATCCAACACCGTTTTTTAGCTCACTGCACCATCCCAGTTTCAGAACCTGGCTGTATGCAAATTAGTCTGTTCCTGTCCCAGTGCATGATGGGAACAGGGCAAACCAAACTACAAAAGCCAATTCTTACACTGGGAAGGAAACAAGCTCCCGGGGACCGGTTTCTGGCATTACAGCCGTCTTCGGCCCGGTTTGCTTGAATCCTGATGGTGCAATGAGCAAGGGTCTCACATCTGAGAATACCCTTCCACGCTTAGGGTGGACAAAAATATTTACAACAAGGGGTGGTGAGGGACAGAGTCTCTGAATTAAGCAGAAAGCTCTCACCCAGTCAAGAGATCAGGGCTAGATCCAACACCGTTTTTTAGCTCACTGCACCATCCCAGTTTCAGAACCTGGCTGTATGCAAATTAGTCTGTTCCTGTCCCAGTGCATGATGGGAACAGGGCAAACCAAACTACAAAAGCCAATTCTTACACTGGGAAGGAAACAAGCTCCCGGGGGCCGGTTTCTGGCATTACAGCCGTCTTCGGCCCGGTTTGCTTGAATCCTGATGGTGCAATGAGCAAGGGTCTCACATCTGAGAATACCCTTCCACGCTTAGGGTGGACAAAAATATTTACAACAAGGGGTGGTGAGGGACAGAGTCTCTGAATTAAGCAGAAAGCTCTCACCCAGTCAAGAGATCAGGGCTAGATCCAACACCGTTTTTTAGCTCACTGCACCATCCCAGTTTCAGAACCTGGCTGTATGCAAATTAGTCTGTTCCTGTCCCAGTGCATGATGGGAACAGGGCAAACCAAACTACAAAAGCCAATTCTTACACTGGGAAGGAAACAAGCTCCCGGGGACCGGTTTCTGGCATTACAGCCGTCTTCGGCCCGGTTTGCTTGAATCCTGATGGTGCAATGAGCAAGGGTCTCACATCTGAGAATACCCTTCCACGCTTAGGGTGGACAAAAATATTTACAACAAGGGGTGGTGAGGGACAGAGTCTCTGAATTAAGCAGAAAGCTCTCACCCAGTCAAGAGATCAGGGCTAGATCCAACACCGTTTTTTAGCTCACTGCACCATCCCAGTTTCAGAACCTGGCTGTATGCAAATTAGTCTGTTCCTGTCCCAGTGCATGATGGGAACAGGGCAAACCAAACTACAAAAGCCAATTCTTACACTGGGAAGGAAACAAGCTCCCGGGGACCGGTTTCTGGCATTACAGCCGTCTTCGGCCCGGTTTGCTTGAATCCTGATGGTGCAATGAGCAAGGGTCTCACATCTGAGAATACCCTTCCACGCTTAGGGTGGACAAAAATATTTACAACAAGGGGTGGTGAGGGACAGAGTCTCTGAATTAAGCAGAAAGCTCTCACCCAGTCAATAGATCAGGGCTAGATCCAACACCGTTTTTTAGCTCACTGCACCATCCCAGTTTCAGAACCTGGCTGTATGCAAATTAGTCTGTTCCTGTCCCAGTGCATGATGGGAACAGGGCAAACCAAACTACAAAAGCCAATTCTTACACTGGGAAGGAAACAAGCTCCCGGGGACCGGTTTCTGGCATTACAGCCGTCTTCGGCCCGGTTTGCTTGAATCCTGATGGTGCAATGAGCAAGGGTCTCACATCTGAGAATACCCTTCCACGCTTAGGGTGGACAAAAATATTTACAACAAGGGGTGGTGAGGGACAGAGTCTCTGAATTAAGCAGAAAGCTCTCACCCAGTCAAGAGATCAGGGCTAGATCCAACACCGTTTTTTAGCTCACTGCACCATCCCAGTTTCAGAACCTGGCTGTATGCAAATTAGTCTGTTCCTGTCCCAGTGCAATGCATCCCCGGTAGCTTGTCTCCTTTCTGGTGAAGAATTGGCTTGGTAGTTTAGTCTGCCCTGTTCCCATGATGCACTGGGCCAGGGACAGACTGATTTGCATATAGCCAGGTTCTGAGCTGGGATGGGGCAGTGAGATAAATAACGGTGATGGATCAAGCCCTGATCTTTGGACTGGGTAAGAGTGGTCTGTTTAACTCAGACACTCTGTTCATCACCACCCCCTTTTGTAAATCGTTTTTGGCCACTATAGGTGTGGCAGGGTATACTCAGACATGAGTCCCTTTCTCACTGCTCCATCAGGATTCAAGCAAGCCGGGCCGAAGAAGGCTGAAATGCCAGAAACCGGTCCCCGGTAGCTTGTCTCCTTTCTGGTGAAGAATTGGCTTGGTAGTTTAGTCTGCCCTGTTCCCATGATGCACTGGGCCAGGGACAGACTGATTTGCATATAGCCAGGTTCTGAGCTGGGATGGGGCAGTGAGATAAATAACGGTGATGGATCAAGCCCTGATCTTTGGACTGGGTAAGAGTGGTCTGTTTAACTCAGACACTCTGTTCATCACCACCCCCTTTTGTAAATCGTTTTTGGCCACTATAGGTGTGGCAGGGTATACTCAGACATGAGTCCCTTTCTCACTGCTCCATCAGGATTCAAGCAAGCCGGGCCGAAGAAGGCTGAAATGCCAGAAACCGGTCCCCGGTAGCTTGTCTCCTTTCTGGTGAAGAATTGGCTTGGTAGTTTAGTCTGCCCTGTTCCCATGATGCACTGGGCCAGGGACAGACTGATTTGCATATAGCCAGGTTCTGAGCTGGGATGGGGCAGTGAGATAAATAACGGTGATGGATCAAGCCCTGATCTTTGGACTGGGTAAGAGTGGTCTGTTTAACTCAGACACTCTGTTCATCACCACCCCCTTTTGTAAATCGTTTTTGGCCACTATAGGTGTGGCAGGGTATACTCAGACATGAGTCCCTTTCTCACTGCTCCATCAGGATTCAAGCAAGCCGGGCCGAAGAAGGCTGAAATGCCAGAAACCGGTCCCCGGTAGCTTGTCTCCTTTCTGGTGAAGAATTGGCTTGGTAGTTTAGTCTGCCCTGTTCCCATGATGCACTGGGCCAGGGACAGACTGATTTGCATATAGCCAGGTTCTGAGCTGGGATGGGGCAGTGAGATAAATAACGGTGATGGATCAAGCCCTGATCTTTGGACTGGGTAAGAGTGGTCTGTTTAACTCAGACACTCTGTTCATCACCACCCCCTTTTGTAAATCGTTTTTGGCCACTATAGGTGTGGCAGGGTATACTCAGACATGAGTCCCTTTCTCACTGCTCCATCAGGATTCAAGCAAGCCGGGCCGAAGAAGGCTGAAATGCCAGAAACCGGTCCCCGGTAGCTTGTCTCCTTTCTGGTGAAGAATTGGCTTGGTAGTTTAGTCTGCCCTGTTCCCATGATGCACTGGGCCAGGGACAGACTGATTTGCATATAGCCAGGTTCTGAGCTGGGATGGGGCAGTGAGATAAATAACGGTGATGGATCAAGCCCTGATCTTTGGACTGGGTAAGAGTGGTCTGTTTAACTCAGACACTCTGTTCATCACCACCCCCTTTTGTAAATCGTTTTTGGCCACTATAGGTGTGGCAGGGTATACTCAGACATGAGTCCCTTTCTCACTGCTCCATCAGGATTCAAGCAAGCTGGGCCGAAGAAGGCTGAAATGCCAGAAACCGGTCCCCGGTAGCTTGTCTCCTTTCTGGTGAAGAATTGGCTTGGTAGTTTAGTCTGCCCTGTTCCCATGATGCACTGGGCCAGGGACAGACTGATTTGCATATAGCCAGGTTCTGAGCTGGGATGGGGCAGTGAGATAAATAACGGTGATGGATCAAGCCCTGATCTTTGGACTGGGTAAGAGTGGTCTGTTTAACTCAGACACTCTGTTCATCACCACCCCCTTTTGTAAATCGATTTTGGCCACTATAGGTGTGGCAGGGTATACTCAGACATGAGTCCCTTTCTCACTGCTCCATCAGGATTCAAGCAAGCCGGGCCGAAGAAGGCTGAAATGCCAGAAACCGGTCCCCGGTAGCTTGTCTCCTTTCTGGTGAAGAATTGGCTTGGTAGTTTAGTCTGCCCTGTTCCCATGATGCACTGGGCCAGGGACAGACTGATTTGCATATAGCCAGGTTCTGAGCTGGGATGGGGCAGTGAGATAAATAACGGTGATGGATCAAGCCCTGATCTTTGGACTGGGTAAGAGTGGTCTGTTTAACTCAGACACTCTGTTCATCACCACCCCCTTTTGTAAATCGTTTTTGGCCACTATAGGTGTGGCAGGGTATACTCAGACATGAGTCCCTTTCTCACTGCTCCATCAGGATTCAAGCAAGCCGGGCCGAAGAAGGCTGAAATGCCAGAAACCGGTCCCCGGTAGCTTGTCTCCTTTCTGGTGAAGAATTGGCTTGGTAGTTTAGTCTGCCCTGTTCCCATGATGCACTGGGCCAGGGACAGACTGATTTGCATATAGCCAGGTTCTGAGCTGGGATGGGGCAGTGAGATAAATAACGGTGATGGATCAAGCCCTGATCTTTGGACTGGGTAAGAGTGGTCTGTTTAACTCAGACACTCTGTTCATCACCACCCCCTTTTGTAAATCGTTTTTGGCCACTATAGGTGTGGCAGGGTATACTCAGACATGAGTCCCTTTCTCACTGCTCCATCAGGATTCAAGCAAGCCGGGCCGAAGAAGGCTGAAATGCCAGAAACCGGTCCCCGGTAGCTTGTCTCCTTTCTGGTGAAGAATTGGCTTGGTAGTTTAGTCTGCCCTGTTCCCATGATGCACTGGGCCAGGGACAGACTGATTTGCATATAGCCAGGTTCTGAGCTGGGATGGGGCAGTGAGATAAATAACGGTGATGGATCAAGCCCTGATCTTTGGACTGGGTAAGAGTGGTCTGTTTAACTCAGACACTCTGTTCATCACCACCCCCTTTTGTAAATCGATTTTGGCCACTATAGGTGTGGCAGGGTATACTCAGACATGAGTCCCTTTCTCACTGCTCCATCAGGATTCAAGCAAGCCGGGCCGAAGAAGGCTGAAATGCCAGAAACCGGTCCCCGGTAGCTTGTCTCCTTTCTGGTGAAGAATTGGCTTGGTAGTTTAGTCTGCCCTGTTCCCATGATGCACTGGGCCAGGGACAGACTGATTTGCATATAGCCAGGTTCTGAGCTGGGATGGGGCAGTGAGATAAATAACGGTGATGGATCAAGCCCTGATCTTTGGACTGGGTAAGAGTGGTCTGTTTAACTCAGACACTCTGTTCATCACCACCCCCTTTTGTAAATCGTTTTTGGCCACTATAGGTGTGGCAGGGTATACTCAGACATGAGTCCCTTTCTCACTGCTCCATCAGGATTCAAGCAAGCCGGGCCGAAGAAGGCTGAAATGCCAGAAACCGGTCCCCGGTAGCTTGTCTCCTTTCTGGTGAAGAATTGGCTTGGTAGTTTAGTCTGCCCTGTTCCCATGATGCACTGGGCCAGGGACAGACTGATTTGCATATAGCCAGGTTCTGAGCTGGGATGGGGCAGTGAGATAAATAACGGTGATGGATCAAGCCCTGATCTTTGGACTGGGTAAGAGTGGTCTGTTTAACTCAGACACTCTGTTCATCACCACCCCCTTTTGTAAATCGTTTTTGGCCACTATAGGTGTGGCAGGGTATACTCAGACATGAGTCCCTTTCTCACTGCTCCATCAGGATTCAAGCAAGCCGGGCCGAAGAAGGCTGAAATGCCAGAAACCGGTCCCCGGTAGCTTGTCTCCTTTCTGGTGAAGAATTGGCTTGGTAGTTTAGTCTGCCCTGTTCCCATGATGCACTGGGCCAGGGACAGACTGATTTGCATATAGCCAGGTTCTGAGCTGGGATGGGGCAGTGAGATAAATAACGGTGATGGATCAAGCCCTGATCTTTGGACTGGGTAAGAGTGGTCTGTTTAACTCAGACACTCTGTTCATCACCACCCCCTTTTGTAAATCGTTTTTGGCCACTATAGGTGTGGCAGGGTATACTCAGACATGAGTCCCTTTCTCACTGCTCCATCAGGATTCAAGCAAGCCGGGCCGAAGAAGGCTGAAATGCCAGAAACCGGTCCCCGGTAGCTTGTCTCCTTTCTGGTGAAGAATTGGCTTGGTAGTTTAGTCTGCCCTGTTCCCATGATGCACTGGGCCAGGGACAGACTGATTTGCATATAGCCAGGTTCTGAGCTGGGATGGGGCAGTGAGATAAATAACGGTGATGGATCAAGCCCTGATCTTTGGACTGGGTAAGAGTGGTCTGTTTAACTCAGACACTCTGTTCATCACCACCCCCTTTTGTAAATCGTTTTTGGCCACTATAGGTGTGGCAGGGTATACTCAGACATGAGTCCCTTTCTCACTGCTCCATCAGGATTCAAGCAAGCCGGGCCGAAGAAGGCTGAAATGCCAGAAACCGGTCCCCGGTAGCTTGTCTCCTTTCTGGTGAAGAATTGGCTTGGTAGTTTAGTCTGCCCTGTTCCCATGATGCACTGGGCCAGGGACAGACTGATTTGCATATAGCCAGGTTCTGAGCTGGGATGGGGCAGTGAGATAAATAACGGTGATGGATCAAGCCCTGATCTTTGGACTGGGTAAGAGTGGTCTGTTTAACTCAGACACTCTGTTCATCACCACCCCCTTTTGTAAAACATTACCCCACAAGGCACTTGTCATTGTATGGATATGCTCAGATAGGGAAAACGCTGTTGTACTGGAAAGCTGGAATCCTTACACAGATCTTTACTTGGGCGAGAAAGACTATATGAATCAACTCATGTTCATCGTTCAATGATACCTAATAGGTCAGCTGATAGCATGCCTTATCAGTCAACTCATACCCTAAAACAGCTTGCACCTCACCCAGCACTGTATGTCCAACACCTATGTGAATCTTAAACCAATCAAAATTGAATTCCAGCTATTCGGCACAAACAACAAGCACCGGCTACTCCGAACCTCGGTCAAGAAATGAACCAGGACAGAATCGAACACTACCTCTCCTCCAATGTTGAGTCACTCGAACTCACACTGGCACCAAATGTACCCTCAATTAACACATTGGCAAGAAACTCAAGCTAGCCTTGTCCTAGCTTCCTATTAAAGAGAGTGAAAATATTTCTCCCATAAAGTGACAGCAGAACTGATGTTCAGGCTCTTGAACTTTTGCATCTGAATGGTGGAAATGTCCTCCTCAAAGGCCTCCAGTACTCCATACTGCCCACCGCAAGCCTTCTCAAGGGGCTGAAAAAATATAACTAAATCACCCCCCTTGTGATACTCCACTGGCTTACCTTGTCAGCCCATATCAACTTCAAGCTGCATCATCTCCAAAACCATCATGACCAGCACCTCCGCCCTTATGTCTACAAGCGCACCCTCTCCGGAGGCTTCTGGCATACCCACACCATCATCATGGAGATAAAGAAGTGAAAAAGAGGAAAACACAAGGCAACAGGCCTTCTCCACCCTGCCCATCTATTCCATAATCCAGAGGGAAGTCGCAGTATTCATCATGACTGTCCAAACCCTGCCTCATTTTAGGAAAGAGCTGAAGACACTCCGCTTGAAGAAAGCCACGTGTTGATGCAGCAACAGTCCACTTTCGTCCTTAGCGACCAAATAGCCTTCCAATGACAGGTTGACTGTATCTTTACCTTTACCCCTGGACCGTGGACCATTGCCTTCTGGGTAAAGTTTCACTATAAAATACCACATACATACATACATCTATACGTACATAGGGTGACCTTTGCTATCTCATCCACAGCTTTGTATAGAGGATCCACCACCATTACAAACTAGACAGTGCAAGAGTTTCCGGCACGAGAAAATGTACAAATATGTGTCTCACCTGTTTCTACCTCATGATTTGTGAATTGTTTTCAGTGTTTAGTGAGTAATTCTCAAACAAATTCACCACTTGTTCCATACCTGAAATTGTGCAGTAAGCTAATTTTCTCCTATTCGTGTGACACAATTAAGACAATATGGCTCCCCTTTGACCTTAACAAACAGGTTTCTAACCCCCGGCATAGAGTTACACGAAATTCACCATAATATTTTGTTTGGGGAGGTGGCAGGCATTCTGCCTACTGATCTTAGTTTTCCTGAAGCTAGAATAATAGCTAACACCCACTGCTGTCAATCTACAGCAATCTGCCAGTCATGTGTTCAAAACGCTGAACACCAACTTAGCATTACAAAGTTCAGCGAAGGGTTATGAGAGTTTTCAGAAATATGATGGCGCTCAACAGGTAGTGGTCAGGGGGTAGTTTGTGAGGTTTAGGTGGTTGGTGCTTCTTGATCTGAGGTAACCCTTGTCTCAGAGAAAGGAAGGGGAGAGGATCTCAACCTTCTGTAAACATAAAAGCAATGTCAAGCGCACACAACCTGCATCAGTTTACAAATTGAGTTTTGTGATCATTCAATAAAAAGGATAAAATCCAACTCCAATGTTTTTAACCTATTAGGTGTTTATTCATCCAGTGTGAGTATTTGTTTCACAAGAAAACCAGCCGACACGTGTTTCGTCAAAACCGGGGTAAACCCGTGAGTCTTCAGGGCTGTGGAGTTTTAGGATTAGAGCGGTGTCGTCGGACCGGTGATAATTCCAACCCGGTTCTAATCGGGTGTAAACAAAGGAAGACGCGAGAAGGAGGTGCTTCTAATACGTCTAGGTGGCGTGTTAAAGGTTTCTAACCCCCGGCATAGAGTTACACGAAATTCACCATAATATTTTGTTTGGGGAGGTGGCAGGCATTCTGCCTACTGATCTTAGTTTTCCTGAAGCTAGAATAATAGCTAACACCCACTGCTGTCAATCTACAGCAATCTGCCAGTCATGAGTTCAAAACGCTGAACACCAACTTAGCATTCCCTGCTTCCTAGGTTGCATACTGTGTATAATTAAATTATGTTTTAGTAACCTGTTATTTACAAGGCATTGGTGGTGGGGCATAGATTTTATTAGTACAGAAGGTGCATTGTCACGGACGCCCTGTGGTGTGAGGGGCCTACTGCATTCTAATCATGGCTATCTTTCATTACTCAAACTGGAAGTCAAGGGACCCATCTTCCATTCTTCAATGAGAGTACATGGTACCCTTGCTACACTACTGACAATGTGTATTAAGTAGTACTGTGCAAAACAATGCTATTATTAAAACAAGTGGCATCACTAACAAAACATTTAGCAGATGGAAATTCGCTTGAGCAAGATTTGTACATAGCATGTGGCTCTCATTACTGCCTTCTGTTAAGTATTCTGATTTTAATGTGTATAAGGAAGAGTTTTTAGTATACTCTGTGTCGCTGATACTCCTATCCCACTGAAGCTTGTGGATTCTCCAAAGAGCCATACAGTGATATTGTTGTTCCTATTTCTTAGGAAATAAAGCTCCTTCAATGTGTAATTTTAAAGCACTGCATCCATTTTGGGGAGTTGTTTTAAGAAATCTTTTTAATGGTCTGAAAACTGCTTTGACAATATTTTTCTCCAATATCCTTCAGAAGGCTTCATTTCATGCATGATACTGTGTTGAAACCTCCTCCTTGCTCCTGTGCATGGTTTTATGTCCATATGAGAGGGGATTAATCTACCATAACCTTTTAGATCATTAAACTATGATCAACCTATCAAGATATGTGCATTGGGAGACCAAATGCTCAGTTCAAGTGTTAGAGTCTGTTCTAACATGGAATGAAAGAATTGCCATTATTGAAATCAGTATGCTTTCCCCATTCAACATCATCCCTCTAATACTCCCACCAGCACCCCCCACCTCCTCTGACGGTCCTAATATTGGCATTTATTAGAATGCAAAAGCTCCTTGCATTTAAAGTGTCACATAAAGTATGCATGCCCACCCTTTGTATACTTGTATGTAGGTGTGATATATATAGCGCAAACCTAACTACAATACAACAGATAGCTGTATGGGTGAGAGGTATTCAAAAAGAGCACGAGGGTGAGTGCTGAGCGCACCATGGGTCAGGGGAGTTATTGGGGTGAGAGGAGGCAAGGGTAGAGAGATGTCTGCAGGTGATTGTATAAGGAAAAATGGGATTCGCTGTCGAACCAGCATAGGGGTATTGGGAATAGAGGTGGTTGCAGAATAGGGAGGGGAAGGAAGTGTGTGTGTCTAGAGGGCAGAACGAGAGGGAAAGGCAGTGGGATGATATGGTTATATGTAGTATATGTGTAGATGTTTGTATGTGTGTAGTGTAGTGTTGTGTTAATATCTTGTTAATGTACTGTTAGTGTTCTGTTAATTTGTATCATGCATGACTCACCCAGGAGATATCCTGGCTTTGAAGCTGAATGGGCCAAACCACTGCCGGGTCTAGTTCAAGAGCCAGGTCTTCAGTTTCTAGAGGAATTCAACAACTTACATGTATAGGGGCAGATCTTTCCAGACTTTAGCGATGAGGTAGGAGAAGGCATGACTGCCAGATTGGGATCTGTGTATGTGGGGAGTGTGTGCAAGTAGGAGTCCAGCTGATTGGAAGAGTCTGGTCGTTTTTGTGGAAGTTTATGCAGTTGTTGAGTTATGTAGAGACATATGACATGCTTATCTTTGGTATGGTGTATGTCTTCTAAATATGCTATAGGAATCATCTAGTAAGCAGAAAACAATAAACATTTACAGTGGATAGTGCTGGTAGTTTGTTTTTAGTTTCTGAACCTCATTAACAGAAGGCGTCCTTTATTAAAGAATTGGTTGCCCGTCATCACCAGTTCTACCTAAGAATTCTCCATTTGTAGAACGCTGCCTTTTCTTTTTTAGTTCAGTAGGATTTTATTGAATTTTGACAATGGAGAAATACAGAAATACATACAAAAAACTGAAAAAATAATTCATTAAATTACAAGGAAGCGAATAATAACAATTATAAATATGTAGTCACCAATAAAATACATCGCAATATAGTATTGTTAATCAAAGGATAACTCAATAAAGGGGGGAAGGAAGGAAGGGGAAGGGAAGAAGGGAAAGGGAAATATACAATCCATAGCATAATAACTTAGATAAATAGAGTTACCAATAACATATTAACAATAAGAAAACAAGAATCATAACTGTACATAAGAATCTATAGGAGACCAAAAGGATTGAAAATGTGAAGAATTATGATGAACACCATGTAACGATAATTGAGCACCTCTTCTTGTAAAGATAATCCAAGACCACCAAGCATGGACTGAAAGAGAAGTAGCATCCTTCCAACAAAAAGTGATTGATTTTAATGCAGCCGAAACTAAAAAATTAAATAACTTTGCTTCAGTATCTTCAAGGGGCACACTCAAAGCAACAGATTTACATATGATCAAATAACGCTGCCTTTTCTGATGTAAGACAGACAGTGGTCTTACATTTGCAAAATATCACCAGTGGCTAGGGTAAGAATTAAATAACACAATGAAAAGACGATGAAAATCAGCTTGATCGGATACTTTTGCAAACTCATAACTTCACTTTTGTGCCTAGACAACACACACCTTGAGGAAACCCCACCATGCCTAAATGCCTCTCAAACTCCATGATGACAGGGAGCCTCATGGGTGTTTTAGACATCCACAAAGAAATAATGTTGATGTTTGCTGTTAATCATGTTTCATTTTCCTTATAGATGAAAGATTTGCGGAATGAAAATGTGAATCCGTTCCTGGGCTTTTTCTCGGATTGTGGCATCTTCGCCATTGTGACGGAGCACTGCTCGCGGGGAAGCTTGGAGGACCTCCTAAGGAATGAAGATGTCAAACTGGACTGGATGTTCAAATCCTCCCTCGTGCTGGATTTAATTAAAGTAAGTAAATGGAAGTCTTTATTTAGTTAAAAAAAAGGTAAATTGATACTTGTATAGCGCACTACTCACCCGCAAGGGTCTCAAGGCGCTTGTACGAATACCGCTGTGGAACCCATCCTGGCTTTCCCTGTGAGGCATCCACTCCTTGGCACCCCCAAGGGGGAGGCCAGGCATCCTTAGCGTCGTGGGGGCTGTTATGGAGATTAAGCAAGCTATTGCCCAGAGTTGCAGAGTGGGACTCCATGATTGGAATAGGCACTGAGGCGAGAATGATCAGGTATGTGGAATTTTGAACCCAAGACCCGCCGAGGCGGGGAATTGAACCCTGGTTCCGGGCCGGACCGCTGCATCAGGGTCTGCCGCTCTAACCATTGAGCCACACTTCTCCCTTCATTGGCTGCCCATTAATCTCAGGATCTCGTTTAAGATCCTTTGTCTTGTCTATCGAGCTTTGGCAGAGGGTTCTTCTGATCCCCTTGGTGCCCTGCTGACCCGTTACCAGCCTGGTAGATCTTTAAGATCTTCAGAGATGAATTTGTTGGTTGTCCCACGTGCCAAAAGGGTTCGCTGGGGAAACAGAGCTTTTTCCATTGCTGCCCCCAAACTATGGAACTTGTTACCTCTTGAGATTAAGATGCAACCCTCTCTGTCTTCCTTTAAAAAGGCGCTCAAGACCTGGTGTTTTGTCAGGGCATATCCGTAATTAGGATTATTCTCTGTTACCTGGTATTATTTGGTCAGGCGCCTTGACGCCCACCTGGGCTTAGTTGCGCGTTAAAAATCGTTTTTCATCCATTCATTCAAAGCTAAAAGCGTCTCATCTCTTGGCCTTCTACTACTGTAGCCACTTAATGTCAATCTTCTAAGCCTATGTCTGGTACTTTGTCAAGTTCTATTGCAAAGAAAGTTACAATTTCTCATAATGGTGGTTTCTTTCTCGGTGATAATTTTTCACAAAACTTGCAACCTTCTTGCAAGAAAAAAGTCTACAAAAATAAAAAAGACCTATTCGGTGGAAGGATGCATTAATGTGCCACGAAAGTAGACTTGTCTTTTGACTGAATTAAGACCTCAGGCATATTTAATATCAGGTGTTCATTATATTATGTGTGTATATATATATATATATATATATATATATATATATATAGAGAGAGAGAGAGAGAGAGAGAGAGAGAGAGAGAGAGAGAGAGAGAGAGAGAGAGAGAGAGAGAGAGAGAGAGAGAGAGAGAGAGAGAGAGAGAGATAGAGATAGATAGATAGATATTTGTTTCAGTATATTTGTGATATACCAGAACTCCGTTGGTTTGATATATGTTGATCTGGTCATGGCATTGGATAACATTTTAATTTAATGGATGCTTGAATTTACAAGTTTGGAGAATCTACAAGTTTATGCATTTTTCCATAGTAATTAGTTCAATTTTAAGAATGACGACACAGGTGATCTCATAGAATGGTACATGTCGGAGCTTATAGGAAAGATAGTTAACCTTCACATATTCATAACGATGTACCTATTCATGAACTTCTCAGTGAATTTCCTACTTATAGTGGGTATTTAATTTTGGTGCCAAAAATAAGCGAAGGATGGACACACAGTCTGAATATACTGGTGCACCATTTTGTTGGTTTGTTTCGAAAGAATTCCTGCTAGGTAGAAAACTGTATTTTTGGTCCGGTAAAAAATAGAAAGATACGATTAGGGTGTTTCCAGCTTATGCACAATCACTAATCTACACACTTTCCACTGACGACAACTCTACCAATTCAGGGTTAGTGATACAAAGAACCAACTACACATGTCAAATATTTTGGTACATATCCCTTGGAATTTTGTTCAAATTCAAATAGAGTAACTTTTCCTGTTTATGAGGCTTTTACAGCTTACCTTTAGACCAGCAAAAACATCCTTTACCCCACAGTCTCAACAACGACATGCCTTTATAACGCAGTTACTACCCCGGCGGCGACGTTACCAGGTGTTACTTTAACCCACATGTTGTTACAACGACTTGCTGTAGGGGGCTCATTGTTCAACTGGTGTTGAACTTTTAAGTCCAACACCTTCCCTACTGTTGTGTAGACTGGAGTTGGATTAGTAATTTATACTATTCTAAAGTCCAGCGCTCCCTAAAGCAAGTCATTGTAATGACTTGCATGGTAAAGTAACCATGGTAATGCCTTAGTCTGGGTAGTGACTGCGTTGTAAAGGCAGGCAGAGTAAATGAATGTGGGGTTTCATCATATAACCCTTTAGTCCTATATAACAACCAGTTTACATGTTTATCACTCCTGTACAAGAAGAGACAATCAATATTGTAGTGATGCGTCACATTCACATTGACTTCCTCAATAATCATTATAAGCTCAATAAAGCTTTTTTTTTTAGTATGTGTCAGACTAGATATGTGAGTTGCCATACTCCTGAATTTCCTGGAGAAGAGCACAATTTCATCCTCGAAAAAAGGATTGTGATTTTGGCTACCAGTTTTTAGTTATGTATAGACGTTTCCATAAACGCCTGGGGTTGGCATAATTACAGTAATTATGCTGCTAATTATTATTATGAGGAAGATAATTCATTACATTCAATTATTTGTAATGAATTAATCACACACTTTTGTGTTTATTAATAATCATATTTTCATACAAATGAACTTCTTCAGGGCATGTATATTTATTTACGTTGTGATATAACTCGATCTGCCCGCCAAGTGTTTCTTGCTCAGTCATCATATTGCGTTTCTAGAGGACTGATTTCCTTAGTACTTTGGATCAATTCTACTGCCACTACCCACCTCAAGACTTTGATGGTGGAAGTATCACAACACCAGTTTCGAAACACCTGATGTTAAGCATGTGCTACCGAATGGCAAGGCCAGTAGACAGGGTTGGCTACAAGGAAACAAGTAAAATATCAAGTGCCATAGTAAATCCCTCCTAAGGCTTAATGTTAAGTGTCCATCATATCTAGGAGTTGCACATAACTACTGTGAGAAATTGGGTTCCTGGTAGAGGGGGGTAAAACCTTACTCAAGCAGCAACCACAATCCTTGTCAGGGTGAGGCACAAGCGAATCCCAAACTAACCTGTGCTCAACCCTCTGATAGCTTGGCACAGAGCAGGTAGGTTTAACTTAGAGACAAAGTGTAAAGTGTTTATGCAGCACTTCAAGCAGTAATAAAGTGAAACCATAACGCAACACAAATAGGGCAGATCGAGCAGTAGCGGACTCCCCCTCCCCAGCGCCTTGAGACCCTCCGGGTGAGTAGTGCGCTATACAAATGCTATTGATTGATTGATTGATTGATTGTAAACTCCTTCCTCCGATGGTCCCTATTCAATCGGGTCATCCGAGGAATTTCCACTAACAGAACCAACGTGGGTTCCATTGACAAAATACTTACAGTTCACGGATTCTAAAGAAGGTGGGCGGACTGCCAGTTTGGCAGACAGGCTACACTGTTGTGTTTGCAACAGAGTACCCTGACTGCCAGATTATAAATTAGGCCTGTGGTCTTTTAATAAGATGCACAAAAACATAGTAAGGCAATGTGACGTCATATGGCTGGCCTGGAAGCTGAGTACCACTGGAAGAGGAAACCATGGATATGATAAATATCTTTATGAGCCAGACGTACAAACATCCAGAAACAATGGGGACCCAAAAAGTGACTCAAATGTGTGGCATGTCAGGACTACACATGTGTGAAAATTGCCAGATAGAATAAGAGACGCCTCTGCCCATTTCAACATCATGCTCATTATTCACAAGAGAAGTGCTTCCCCCTTTGCAATTCCATTCTAAATGCATGATGCATGCGAAAGAACCTCCAACTTCCTCGTGCCTTCCTGGACAGCAATATAGTCCGTGAAGACATAAGGAACACCAGGCATTCTGATAGGCCACCTTGTTGATAACCATAATCCAGATCGCAAGCACCAATTCTGATTGGAAAAAGAGGTGCTATTTAAATTGACCTGAACACGAAGTTTTCTTCTGATCAATTATAATTGGCCCCTGTGTTTGGAAAATTCTGTTTAGCTGTAATTGCCATCCACTGATAGGGGCAAACGGACCAGGCAATTGATCTTGTATTTTCCTGTTCATTGATTCAACAAAAGGCAGATTTGATTTTCTGGGCACTATTTTTGAAGTTTATGGGTTTCCTAATTATGAGGTAGAGATAGTTACATAATGCCGCATAATTAGCCCAGTGTTTCTTGATATGTACACATAAAGCCTTTCTCTGAAGGAAATATGGCAGGTGCAGAATTCACTGCATTCTTTTATAAATGAGACATGCACTGGAAATTGCACCCAAACACCTCCAAGCACACAATTAGGGACCTCATTTATGAGGCCCCTTGCGCGGCCGGAACGTCACTTTTCCCTGGCGCAGAAGCCTGCGTGATATTTATCAGGCAGCACCAAGCCACTTTTGTTGCCTTATTGCAGCCTGATAAATATCAGTCCTCATCTGCAGCACATATAGAAAGAGGAAAAAGCCTCTTGTGATTATTTTTGTTCAGGAAGGTTTACCTTCCTGTATAAAAATAATCATCTCTGCAACACAGGCATCCTTGCACCATGGGGCAAAGGTGCTTGCGTTGGCACACAGCAGCCCATTGTTCGACAGCGCTGGGGAAAAGGACTGGCATGCGCCGTATCTTATAGTCCATTAGACTGCATTACAACAAATGATGCCCTGGGTGTATAATTTGCAGCAAGGTGAGTGAATGCAACTAATTCAATTTGCATTCTCACAACCCATTTTGCCCACATGCAAATTTTCTTTGATAATTAGAACCAGCACAACACGCTGGCCGGTGTGCAGGTTGTAGAAATAATTGTGTGAATCTACGCCAAAATATTGGAGTTAAAAATATAAACTTAAAAGCATTTTAGCAATGTACATGTTTTTATATAACTGCATTGTGTTGAAAAAGTTTTAATGTGATGTGAGCATTTCAATGGCCTTATAATGTTGTTAACAGTAAAGAATTCGGGTGCATAGGAGCAGCCGAGAGTCCTGTGAGATAACTACTTAAAAATGTAGTGGCATTCTGTCCAGCAGCCTTAGGTATCATTTTTGGCAGTAATGCTTGCACATGACAGAGCTAACAGAAGTTAAGAGTTGTCCCTTACGCTTGTAATATATTCCACTTGCAAATTTGCAGGGAATGAGATATTTACATCACCGGGATTTCCCCCATGGACGTTTGAAGTCTCGGAACTGTGTGGTCGATGGCCGATTTGTTCTCAAAATTACAGATTATGGCTATAATGATATCATGGATACACAGAAATGCCCTCGTGTTCAACCACCGATAGGAGGTACGTATGGCAACAAATAAAACTGCATGGAAAATAAACTTGTGTGGCTCACTAGCAGGTATAAGCAACAACTAGTTCTGAAATGACTGGGCGGGATTTGTGGAGCTAACCTACTGACCAACCACCTAGGAATTGGATAAATGTATTTTATAATGAAAGTAACATTATTGAGTGTGCTTTTGTACAGTATGCAATGCGAATGACAATGCAAAACCGTGTTTGACATAAGGGTGCCAAATGTATGCTTCCATCTGGTACAGCACAAACAAACACAAAAAGAAAAGAGCATACCTTCGTGTGAAGCAGTCTAATGGTAAACATCACCACCAGGCAGTTTATAAAATTAAGATTTTGTTTTTGGGGTGTTGGAGGCACTGTCGGAAAAATCTAAGCAAAGTAGATAATTTTACCTTCTAAAATGAGGTTCTGAGAAAGGGTTTCTACGTGCCTGTAACCCACCCTGCTGAATGTCGAGGTACACCAAATACCAAGGCTGTCTAGTCTTGATTCCACCTCATGCCTCTTTCCTCCACCAGCCTGCACTCCCTTCCCGCTTTATCCTGCTCTTGCAAGTTGTTTTTGTCACTGCTCTCTCCTTTTGTCACTGTTTTTCTTTCTCTCTCTCTCTTCTTCCTCTACTATTCTTACACGTTTCTCAGCCTAATGAGGAAAGGTAAGTGCTGGTATCAGATAATAAGTGGCAGTGGGCCCCACCTGCAACCACCTGCTCAAATTCAGAACTGGATACCAGTGCTGTGTTCTGTGCTAAGTAACCATCATTAGCAAGGTGAAGTTAAACTGGCTCCTCTTCCATCAGTAAATATATTTCTTTGAAGAATGGGAGATGGGTTGAAGACCCCCAAATGTCGCTAACAAACTCTAGGGACAATTCACGAAGCTTTTTCTTTGGTTAATTGTATCTTGCTATTATCTTACTTCAAAATGACATCTCAGTTTTAGTTCAAAATATTTTATTGAGATTTTTATCATAAGTAACAATAAAAATGACATACAGAAAACTATATTGAATTCATGGTTCCAAATAAAGTACAAGTAATCCAATGAAACAACGAAAAGAAAGGGGAGGGAGGGGAGGGAATGGGAAGAAACATATAATATCAGATAAATAATAGGCAATAAATTGAGCTACTATATACAATAACCAATTATAAACTGAATTTATAACATACGATAACTGAAATTAATTCAATAAATAATTATCGATAGGAACCCAAAATAAATGATAAGAAGATCTCAGTTTTAAAGCCTGATTCACAAATAACTTTTTATGGGTAGCTGTGTTTTCTTGCAAACTTACAAAGGACCAGGAGTGGCCCGTGAAGGTAAGAGCAGTGGGGCGGGGTGGGGGAATACTCTACAGACAATGAACATGGCACACAGTGGTGGAGGCTATTGAGCCATAGGGAAACTAAATTACTCATTTTGAGGGAAGCACACATGAAAACGATGAATGTATGACGTTACAACGCAGACATTTACAGTGCATGCCTTCACAACGCAATTTTTACATCGCAACATCCTTTACAACGCATTCTTTTATATAGCATGCCTTTACATCGCATTTCAGAAACTACCTTTACAACACATTCCATTACATCGCATTATACATTTACAACTCATACCATTACAATGCATACCATTACATTGCATTTAGGGTAAGTGTTGGATAGTTTAGGGGTAATAATTACTATTCTAACAACAGTGAGTGCAACAGTAGGGTAAGTGTTGGATAGTGTAGTGGTAGGAATGACTATTCTAACTCCAGTGAGTGGAAGAGCAGGGTAAGTGTTGGATAGTGTAGGGGTAAAAATTACTATTATAACTCCAGTGAGTGGAACAGTAGGGTAAGTGTTGGATAGTGTAGGGGTAAAAATTACTATTATAACTCCAGTGAGTGGAACAGTAGGGTAAGTGTCGGATAGTGTAAGGGTACTATGTGTTCTAATGGCTGCGTTGTAATGGCATGCGATGTAAAGGATGTTGCGATGTAATGACCTCTATGTAAAGGTAGTGCAATGTAATGACTGCATTGTAAAGGTTGCTTCCCAAAAACGATCAATACAAGGAGTGTGTTGCGGGTTGGTAAGTTGAAATGTGCTTATATTGGCTGAGGCCTTCTGCAAGATTGATGCACAGCGTGAGAGATTCCGAGAATGCAGGATATATGTGTGTTGTGCAATTAAAACACCACAGTATTGTCCTAAGTCAGACAGTTTTGGGGGATTCTGCACTAATCTAGAAAGTGCAGGTTCTAGTGACATAAATTCAATGAAAATACTCAAAACATTGCACACGCAATGCAGGAATAGCTTTCAAAAATGGTCTAAGATTAGATGGATCTCCAAAGTAAAATAAAGTTCAGAGAAGTCTCACTCTTTGTTTAGGTTTAAAAGATGAAAACCAAAAATAGAACGATTTTGTGTTTGGGTTGGAGCCTTGTGCATTATTAACCTCCTAACTGGTATAGTATATCAAAAGTAAAATGCAAAATGAAAAACATGAGGGCAAGATGTCTGAGAGTACCCCCTGGAATTGAGTAAGGAGGAAGAATGATAGGTGAACCAGTATGAAAAAGTCATAAAAAGAAACTTACTTTACATTATGTATCCCCCAGTAGCACAATTCAAGAAAGATAGCATTTTAGTTTAAGAGATAGGATGTGTTGGTTGAAGAATATGTTCCAAGTTGAAGAAAACTAACTTCCTATTGCAGGTTTGGAAATATGACAGAGGAGAGGATTCAAGATCAGTTTGATTTAAAATGTAACAGTGATAATATTTTAGTAGAATTGTGTATGAAGGGAAAACCACAAGTAGAGGAACTATGGTAAGTTGCCGAAAGAGTACAGCACTTGCTAACATGTGAAGGCGAGTTGAGTAAACGTCAAATTATAAAATCATCTGTAGAAAAAGTAAAAGAGGACAATGAGTGTGTAGTGAGGACAAAGAACGATAAAAGAAATGTCAGTCGGATATTAAGCGGTGAATGTTTTTAATGTAGCAATATGGTACATAAGACAAATGGCAAAAAGTACTGAGATGGGAGCAATATGTAACAATTGTGGTAAGAGAGGGAATTTTATCAAATGGTGCAAGGGCAGGGAAAGAAAGAGTATGCAAGGGTGGTGAGAGAGATTTGCGAACAAGTGGTAATGCAAGTTGGACAAGGTTCAAAGGAACATCTTTCATATCAATTATTGGTGGATGATTTTCTGTACACTGGGACATTGCTGTCCAGTGCCCAACACATGCTTTGACCCCAAAAACATGCCAAATTAGCTAAAATCCTAATTGGCATATTTAACTTATTTGTGAGTGTACGGTACAAAGTGTACCCAGAGCCTGTGAGTCAAATGTCACTAGTGGACTTTAGCACATATTGTGCACCCACAAAAATGACAATATAAAACATGACTTCAAGTCTGCCAGGTTTAAACTGAAAATTTGACCGGTCAAAATAACCCCTTTTGACAGACATAAACCCTCCTTTTAAATATTAGTAAGTCACACCTAAGTAGGCGTTAAATCCAAGTAAGGCAGGGTGCATGGTATAAGTAGAGCATGTAAACGTGTAAAACATGTCCTTAGATTGACAGGGTACAAAAAGCTATTTTAGCTGTAGAATGGTTAGCTGTTCCATTGGTAAACATTAGGATACATTATTGAAGTTGATAAAGTCAGCCTAGGAACCAACTAAAAAGTAATTTCTTCAACTTTTAAAAATATTTTTTATAAGTCCAAATCATAGGTAAAGTCGGATTTGTGCTAAATGTTTTACAAAAGGTATTTTAAAAAGTCACCTTTAACTAAGTAAAGTCTCTAGAAGTCCATTTACATGAGCTTCCAACTGTTACCCAGGAACTGAATAGCTCCTTATTGGGATATAAACTTGATCCCAAAGCTCAGACAAAGGACTTGAATGTGGGGAGGTGTTCTGTGCCTCTGTCAAGATGGCCATCTGGGGAGTGCCCAGCAACCTGTCACAGGTAGATATAGCTAAAACCTGGTCCCACCCCTTCCTGTGTTCCCTAGAGCCAGTTAGGCACCAGACTAAGTGGAGAGGAGCTGGCCCCAGAACCGGTTTTGAGTGACCACAGAGGACGGGTTGCTCATTTACCTAGCCACAACCCTATGGTGGTCACAGAAGCTCTGCACAGTGGAAGGAATGTTCTGATATCTTGAATTTAGGAAGAGAAGGGCAATGTGAATTGTTTTGCTGTAGGGCACACAGGAACTGCTGCATAAGTGGGAACCATTTCCCTAATGGTTACCAAGGTGCCATTGGTCACCCCTACCCACATGTAAGTGCAAGGCATAAATGTGGCACACCTGGGACCCTATTGAACCTTTGGAAGACAGAAGAATGGATGTGCCTGCTGTTAAGATCTGTGAGGAGATCGTAAAGGCTGGACCTGCCTTAGCTGTATCCAGGACAAAGGAGTAGAATGCAAGGGTCAGTTGGGTGACCTCTTGTAAAGTTACAGGGATGTCCTGTGACCCTTGGCTGTGCAAAAGTGCACTGCTCCAAACTTCTTGAAAAGTCTGAAGGTAGAAATTGTCACCAGATAAAGGCACCAAAATTATCTGTCTGGCGAGGGACCTTCTTTGGGCACAAATTTTGAATTCCACCTGCACTGAACTTTCACACCTAACGTCAACTGCTTGATCAAGACTTTGTTCTAGAGAAATCCAACCCCATGGATCCCATCTGGGCCACAGCCTGATGCTTTGACCCGCTGAGAATTTTTGACTTCCATTTCGGAGACTAAGTCAGAAAGAAAAACTTCAGACTGGGGCACATCTAGTTTCTGAATCGGAACCAACAAGAGCGCTATCCAAGGAGCATGTTTACAGACAATTGTTTACAATTGTGTTCTTGTCAAATGAAGAAATAATTAAAGGAGTGGGAAACTAAATATAAGAAATCTTCAGTGTATCATTCTCATACCAAAGAAGCCATTGAAAGGAAGAACAAGACTTTAAATGAAGCAATACAATTGGGTAGAACCATTGGTTTGGACTGGAAGCAAGAGTTACAAAAACGTATCAACTCATGCCAAATGGTTCCTCACATGGCCACAGAAAATACTCCTTTAAAACCTTTCAAGGAATACATGTGGAACACATCAGTGTGTCCTGGGTGGATGCAGTGGGACAAAGGGTGCAGAGATAACATCCCTAGTGAGCAGAGAGTAACAGAGAAAAGATAACAAGCTGTGAGAAAAGAGAGGTTTGATCAAAGGAAGAGTCTGGTAATTTTAATTAAAAAGAGGATGAAGATTGAGGTAGAGAATGTGGCTTAACGGCTAGGGCGGTCGACCTCCGAGCTGGGGAACCAGGTTTGAGTCTCGACAGAGACGCTCAACATCCTGCGATTCTGGGCAAATCATTTAATCTCCCTGTGCCTACCAAAACTGAATGTGTCCGTCTGTAACGTAACTGGTGCGCATGTAAAGCACTCTGATACCTTCGGGTCTAGCTCACACTATATAAAACTCCACACAAAACTGGGTGCACATTTTTGCACCAGGAGAATGGTTTAATTGGTCCAAAGTTACCAACAGCTAAACGTGTTTAAAATGTTATCAAGACACATAATGGAAAATATGGAACATGTCAAAGCAGGATGCAAAGAAAAGGAATTGAATAACAAGATAAAGCAGAATTGAAAGGACTTTGATGCTGAAATAAGGAGAGTAGGTGATGAGGTACTCTCTGAGAACATGAACAAGAGTGAACCTTTGAAAGCTGCCAATAAACCACTTCATCTGCAAGATTTTGAACTGAACTCCAGAAATGTTGTTCATTACCTTGTGTGTTGCTATATATGATTATATATTTGTTTTAATTAATCTATGGTACAAATTGTCATATTACAAGAAAGGAGAAGTGGGGTGTCTTCCTTAAATAGTTTTCCCTTATGGAAGGAGGTTGTGGAATGCTCCAACACAAAGAACGTAGTTAGAGAAGGTTCTAAGCTCTATAGACACCACTCGCAGACATTACCAGAACCCACGACATCAAAAGCATCTCCTACTCTGACAATACTCAGCTCATCCTCTCGCTCTCAGCGGATCCCGCCTCGATGAAGACCAACTTCCACAACTGTATGAAGAAAGTCTCAGCCTGTATGAAGGACAACTGCCTGAAGCTCAACACAGACAAAACTGAAGTGCTGATCTTCGGCAGATACATCTCCCTCTGAAATGACTCCTGGTGTCTATCAGAACTCGGACCCACCCCCAAATCAAAAGACCTCGCCCGCAACTTCAACGTCATCCTGGACAGTGAACTCTCTATGAAACATCAAGTCAACAGACTCCAGATGAACCAGAACGCAGCAGCCAGACTGATCCTCAACTTTCTGAGGAGGACCCACATCACCCAGCACATGAAGGACGTCCACTGGCTCCCCATCATGAAGAGATCTCAATTCAAGCTCCTGACCTACGCCTACAAAGCCCTCCATGACCCATGACCTGCTTAGTCATGAATCACTGCTGAACTTCCACCACCCTTCAGAAACCTCCGATCCGCCCACCTTGCCTTCGCTCACTTACCGTGCAGCCACTGATGCCACTCTGGAGGACGCTCCTTCTCCCACCTCTCCACCAAGTCTTGGAACACCCTTCTCCTCCACCTCCGCACTTCACCCTGGCTGACTGACTTCAGAAAAGGGACTCAAGACTTTTCTCTTCGACTGATATTTGCAGCACAGTGCCTAGATACACTCTTGGGTGACAAGTCGTGCTACACAAATACCAGTTGTTTGATTGATAGATAGATGTTAGTTGGAAACAGCCCTGGTTAAAGTGTTAATAATAAGGTTACTTTAAATTACCTACAGTGGACTGTTGTGTTGCTATTTAACTAAGATTAAAACTAGTACAAGATTGACATGAGTTTCCCCAGTGGAAATGATCATACTAAATATTTGAGACATCCCACAAAGGCAGTAGCGTCCGGTATTTGCTACGAGTGGCGGGGCGGGTGGGGGGCAAGAGGGGTGGCATAGGGGTAGAAAAGGACGGGGTGAGTAAAAAATAATAATAATTAAAAGACGTGTCTTCACGTCCCGCGTCTCGCTCCTCTGCTCCTTCATCTTCTTCAGGTACAGGCCCCCAGCCAGCCCTGCGGTCAAGCCTGAAGCTGATTTCTCATGAGGGCAGATTCAGAATTGGCGTGAGTGCTCTCGATTAACGCTCCAGGACAGACTAGGAGACTGTGTCTGCTCTGTCCAGGCCGAGCAATGCAGCTGGGGTTGGAGAGAGCTTCACTGCGCATGACAGTGTGGCCGGCCTGAGACAGCCAGCCAAACTGTCATGTGCAGTAAAGGGAGTGCACACACCACTCCCCTCAATGTTGTCACCTCCCAGGCCCTGCCCCTAAGACGACAGGAAACAAGAAATAACATTAGTGTTGTTTTAGTTTTCATTTCCTGCTAGTTTTGGGGAAGGCAAAGCTCCTTTGCCATAGAGGAGGTAGGGGTGCTGCACAAAGGTCAAACTTTATTGGTGTTACAAACATGTTACCTGGCACACACTGCACACTCTCCTAGTTTCCCATTTTCCTTTATAGAAGGAGTGAATATGCCATGGCTACAGGGTTTCTTCGGTGTAACTGGAATTTGTTGTCATAAAAATCTTATTCATTTTTTTTGTAGGTACACATAGGGTATTTTTTAATTGAACTAAACTTGCTACTTTATATATGTTCACCTATGCTGCATTGTAATCCCATGGCTACTTCTGTAACACTACCCTGTGAACATCCATGCGGATTTTGCATGTGAATAAAGTATCCATGTGCTGCATACAAGAATGCATGCAATACTTGAGTGATATTTTATGACATGTTGTTGATTAGATGTACAATAGTACACTCTTTCCAGGCACTTATACATGGAAAGTGCATTGTGTATTGGCCCATTGTGCATAGTCTACAAGCGCACAAGTGAGATTCCAATGCAGCTACTCCACCACTCAAAGACAAGGACAGCAGCTCACTGTTGTGTTGTAGAGCCCTGTTGTTCTCTGTTGTTACACCTTGTAGTCACATTTGAACGTTTTTGTTTTGCAGAATTGTTTTGGACAGCTCCAGAATTATTAAGAGACCAATCTCTTGCCAGAAGAGGCACTTTCAAAGGAGATGTTTACAGTTTTGCTATCGTTTTACAAGAAGTAGTTGTCCGCGGTCCTCCATATTGTATGTCAGGGCTTGGCGCTGAAGGTACGTGTTTTCAGAATAAAATGTTTCGTAGATTTCTTTCTTTCTAGAGATGTATACAAGAGCACTGTTGCTAGTTGTTTTGTTTGTAGCTTGTGATATTACATGGTTTTGTTTAGGAAGGAATTGTTTCTGTAAATACCTTAGGAGTCATCTAATGCATTGTGATAAACTGAGGATCACATCAAAATAAAGTGAGAATGTTGAAGCACTATGGGCCATATGTATCATTGAAATTCGCATTCGCAAAGCCTTTGCGAATGGGAATTCGCAAAATGATATGTATGAAGGAAAATCCAATGCAAAATAAGGAATTGCAAAATTTGCGATTCCTTATTTTGCGATTGCATTTAAGGAATAGCAAATTTTGCGATTCCTTAAATGCAATGTAAGAAGGCAAAAAAAATTGCTAAATGGCCTTAAGGAATCGCAAATTACCACCAACTTCTGGTTGGTGGTAAGTTGCAAATTCCTTGAAAAATGCAAATTTTTGCATTTTTCAAAGTGCCATGTGACGCACATACATGCCCTTAGGGAATGTATGTGCGCCACATGTGCACCTATGCTTATTTCAGGGGTGCAACAGGGTGTCCTTTGGACACTCTTGCACCCTTGAAATTATTCTCAATTTGCGATTAGCAAATTGCGAATTCGCTAATTGAGAAAAAATTCCCATTCCTTCCTATGGGCCTCCTGGCCCATAGAAATGAATGGGAAAGTATTCCTTAATTGCGAATTCGCAATTTGCGAATTCGCAATTAAGGAATATCAAGAAATCGCTAAAAAAAATTGTTTTTCTTGATACATACCATTTTGCGATTCTGAAATAGCGATTTCTTAAAAATTGCTATTACAGAATCGCAAATTGGTTCCTTGATACATATGACCCTAAATCACACACAGATTTCACATGTACTATAAATAGATAATTTGGAAAGACCTTGCCTGAACAACGTTACCTCATGCTTTTTTCACGTGTTGACAGAAATCATTCATGGGTATGGAGTTGTGATGTGGAAATTCTTCTTCACTGATGTGGTAGACCTGCGGCACGCAAATTCGGTGCTGAAATTGAGTTGCAGATTAATTCTCCCATTTTGGCAGAAATTGCAATGAAATGCTTCCAAGCACTAAGGGGCCTATTTATGAGAGGCTTGCGTCACTTTCAATCAATCAATCAATCAATCAGTCAGGCAATTTGTAGAACGCGCTACTCACCCGCTAGGGTCTCAAGGTGCTGGGAGGGGAGGGAGGGGTCCGCTACTGCTCGAATAGCCAGGTCTTGAGTTGTTTCCTGAAGGAGAGATGGTCCTGGGTTAGTCGTAGGTGGGTGGGGAGGGAGTTCCATGTCTTGGCCGCCAGGTAGGAAAAGGATCTTCCTCCGGCGGTGGCTCTGTGAATACGTGGGACGGTGGCGAGGGCGAGGCTGGTCAAGCGGAGTTGACGGGTTGGCGTGTAGAATGTGAGGCGGATGTTGAGGTACTTGGGGCCCAAGTCGTGGAGAGCCTTGTGTGCGTGGGTGAGGAGTCTGAACGTGATTCTCTTGCTGACGGGGAGCAAGTGAAGGTCTCTCAGGCGGGCAGAGATGTGGTTGTGGCGAGGGATGTCCAGGATGAGTCGTGCGAGTTGTATGAGTTTTGCATCCTCTAAGTCAGATTTATGCAGCCACATAAAGCCACATTGTGTGGCTTTGAATGGCTTCATAAACCTGGAGTAACCCAACGCAGTGCAAATCGCGGTGATGCTTTACTCTGCTCACAGGAGGCATGTCCTTGTGCGATGCGGTGGGTGTTCCCATGCAAATCCCATGATTTTTTACGGTTTCCCAGATTTACGAAATCTGGTAAACCTGGGAATACACCAATAGGATACACATCCCCCGGTGAACCGTAACAAGGAGAAATATCTTTAATTCTCTTCTTTTTTCCTCTTTCTATGTCTGCTGCAGCACACAAAGAAAGAGGAAAATGCCTCTATGGATTGTTTTTGTGCAGGAAGGTGCCCCTTCCATCACAAACACAATCCTGCCTACAACACAGGTACCGTTGCACCGTGGTGCAAGGATGCCTGCATTGGCGCCCGACTGCAGAAACAGCGGCCATGCACGGGGAAAGGATGGTATGTGCCATATTGGTTAAATACGGAGCCCAAAGGAGATAGGTCTATGAAAACGTGGTAAAGGCTAGACCCTTTTTAAGTATAAAGCACACAAATTGCCTAAACCACACTTACTTAAACGAAAAAACGTTTTTAGGTTAGAAAAATATTTATTACATTCCAACCAGGCATGCTTATTCAATGCCAAATATTTTGACTTTTAAAGTATCTTTTTTAACATTAATAGGCAGAAATTAAAAGGACTGTGCAATCAATATTTACATCACTGTACAATTGGTTTGATACACATAGAAACAAACAATGTCAAAATAATATATAAAACATCAAACATCGTACAAAGAAATTAATACATAACAAAACACCAATATCATATACATATAGAATCAATGAATGAAACAAATCGAAAGAATGGGGAATATGGTCAACTGAATGACTCGAAATTGATAATGCACAGTCCGTTTAATTTCTGCCTATTAATGTTAAAAAAGATACTTTAAAAGTCAAAATAATTGGCATTGAATAAGCATGCCTGGTTGGAATGTAATAAATATTTTTCTAACTTAAAAACGTTTTTTCGTTTAAGTAAGTATTGGTTAAATATGGCACATTCCTGCCCTTTACCTCTGGCAAGCACGGCACAGCAAGGCGACATGTTGTACAGCACTGCATCAGTATCTTGTAAATAGGCCCCTAGAGGTCTAGAAGTGATTGGATATATCATACTGGAACTCAGATTCATTCAGGTTCAGATTGTCCACACAATGGCAGTGCCTAACACTACCACACTCTTCCATTTGTGATACCTTTCTACACAAGTCTTCCCTGAGAAAAAATGTGGAATTTTGATACAGGCCCTTTAATTCAATACACAGTGGTGAATGAAGTGATGTGAATGGGACTTAGATCAGTTCAGAAATACAGAAGTATATGTTGGACTATTAAATTAATACAGTATTTAACTGTCATCTAAATAACATAAGACCCCATGTATTAAGGAACATTCACAAACCACAATGTGCACTTTGGACACCGGCTGGTTTGTGAATGGGTGTGCAATTTACAATGTGGCCATGTGGTACAGGGTCACATTGCAAACTGCATATTTAAAGGGTATCACAAAAATTCCTGCATAATGAATTATAATTAGAATATACAAATCCCTGTGATTGGCTGCCAATATTTGGATGGTTCCCTGCAAAGAACAGCAGACTATCATCCTTGCATTTACATTCCCAAACGATAAAAAAATGTTTAAAGCACTACTTTCCCATTGAAGGAACAGGTGCTGCTTTAAAAACAAAATCCCTTTTAAGAACACAGCGGGGGAGCATGTAGTGGTCTCCTAAGTCACGGTCTACTCGCCCGAGGCTGCCCAACATGATTCCCTAAGGGCAGACGAGGATGCTTCCACTTTGCGAGTAAATTACCAACCTTTTTGACTTGTTGGTAACGGAAAATGTGTTTGCTACCACAATTGCACTCGCAAACCACTGCTTATATGCCACTGGAAAATGGAATTCGGAGCAGACTCGAATATCACCCTTCCAACTAATTGCGATGGATGATGACCAGTCAACATACAAAAGCATAAAAAGTCGATATGATATGGTAACACTAACTGAGAGCATAAAAGATGAAGCAGAATGAGAAACTCAATCAAATTACTACATGTGGTTGTGATTGTTTCCAATGACTTGGCCACATAGTGACACAGGAGCATATTTTACTACTGCTTGGCCACCACTATAAGAGCATTTTAGATGAAAACAACTAGAGACTCGTCACTAAGGCTGGGCTGATAACTCCTCGCCGCCAGATAAGTTTACGGATTTTGTGAGGAATAGGCAGGAGCACAACACCAAAGGTAAGTGCTACTCCGATCCACTGCGATTGTGCAGTTTTGGAAAACTCCGCACTCCAAACGGAGTGTGAAGTTTTCCAAAACTGCACAATCGCAGTGGATCGGAGTAGCACTTACCTTTGGTGTTGTGCTCCTGCCTACTCCTGCGCCTCCACTTGCCTTCAACTGCGCCGCTCTGCTGCTCCGGTTGAATTAATTAACAGGAAACCAGGAAGAACTGCAGTGCGCATGGCGTACTGCATGAAGGCATGCCTGACGTCAGGCATGCCTTCACGCAGTACGCCATGTGCACTGCAGTTCTTTCTGGTTTCCTGTTAATTAATTCCAGAGCGGCAGAGCAGCGCAGCAGAAGACAAGTGGTGCTGCAGGAGCAGGACATCTTGGAACTAGGAAGAAGCAAGATAAGTTTCCTCGCCAGCACTACTGCAGTGCAATCCTTACAATACGCGGGAGGAGGGGAAACAGTGAGTTTAGTGGGAGAGGTGTGGAGGCCAAGGGTGTAGGCGGCAGGGCGGGCCAGGGGTTTAGTAGGAGGGGTGCAGAAGGGTATGGGGGGATATGTGACTCTGCAAGCCACGGTACTCCGCTGAATTTCATGGAGTTTTGTAGTAACTGAAATTCCACAAAGTACTACTAGGCCAGCTCCACCCAGGGTTACTCTTCACCATGGCCCTCTACCTTAAGAACTGAATACTATAAACTCCAAATGAAGCCCATTCACAATGTAGCTGATTCTTCACTAGATCTTTCCCTGGTTTAGAATTTAGCCTAGATTCTCTCACCTTGAATCCTTATGGCCTCATTATGATGTTGGTTGGAAAGCAAACCGCCCGACTCCTTGTCGGAATTGGTTCAGACGACTTGCGTTCGGCAGGTTCACACAACTGATTAAGATGCTTTCGAACACTCCTCGGAAAGTCTATCATTGACTTCAATGGGAGCCTGTGGTCCGACCGACAACACAGGCTCCCACTGAAAAAAGGGGTGGTTGCGAAAAACCTTACACCCTTTGGCGGGCACCCAATTGCGCCTGCCACACTGTGCATGGTTTCACAGGGGGGTTCCCTTGGGCACCCCCACGAGCCCCAACCGGAGGCCTCAGGATGAAGTGGGGTCTGATAGGGGCCCAAAACTCATTTTTCAAAGCCATTTTATGTTGGACAGACCAAGTTGGAAAGGCTGTCTCAATCAAACATCGTAATCCATCGGTTGGAAATACTTTACATAGATGCTGTACGATTCGGATTCGACCGACTCATATTTCCTGAATGCCAATCGGAACCGATTCGGACTGACCTATGGGTTTCCTTTCCAACAGCAAGCATCATAATCGGTCGGTCGAAATTGTGTCCGACTGAGTCGGCCGTATAGGTTTCCGACGCGGTCTAAAGGAATTTGACTGCCATTCTGAGGCTTTCAGCATGACATTATAATCAGCCCTTAAGTGTATAGGAATAAGAATCTGGTGTTGTTCCTCTTTCTTTCCTCTTTTCGAATTCCAAGAGGGTCATCACTAAAATCTGCCCTGTATTATATATCTAGATCTACTGAATATACACGTAGGGCCTCATTCACAAAGGTAAACAAACACCTTTGTGTATGTTTACGATTTTTGCTATTCAAAAAGGTATTTTACTAGTAGTAACTTTACGATTGTGCAATCTCCGCCCATACAAAGATAGGACTAAACTATCTTCTCATGTGCGAAGAAGCCTCCGCAGTCATAAAGACACAAAAAAGTAAAATATTTTTGTGAATTGCAAACAATCATAAACTTACATAAAAGTGTAAGTTTACCTTTGAGAATCAGGCCCTCAGTGAGGGTAGTGTATGAAACTGACAAGAATGAACCGTTTTCCAGATATCAAAGGGGATCAGTGCTGTTTGTAATACAACCAAGACAACCCCTTATTGGACCTGACATTCTTGGTGTGGTTTTCACCGAATCTTTTGTCTTTAATTCTCCTGTTCTTGCTGGCTTCGATTTTGATGGCCTTAGGACTGTGAGCACTGTTTCACTGCTGACTAGTGCTAAAGTGCTTGTGCTCTCTCCTTAAAACATATTAACATTGGCTTCTACACAATTGTCATGTTGAATTTACTTCTAAGTATCTAGTCCAGTGGTGCTGCCTGTACCTAGGGCCCGTAAATTAAATGGTACTAGTGGGATGCAGCACTATTTGTGTCATCCACTTAAGTAGCTTTTTAAACATGTCTCAGGGCTGCATTTCGACCTGGCAAAATAAACCTTTTGGTGTGCCTTTAAGTACATAAAAAGCATCCCTAGGGTAGGCCCTAAACAGTTCAGAGTGCAGGGTTGTAATGCATTTAAAATGTTTTGCATGTCCTGGAAGAGAAAAACTCTTAAATTCGTTTTTGTGAATGTATGCAAATCTACTATGTTTTGGAATATTTAACCATTGGCAATAGTAGGCCTGGATAGCTGCACCAGTCTTAGGTTTGCAGCCATACTACTGGGTTGGTGGACGTAATAAAGTCAGACAGAGTGGGAGAAGACTGTACATCAGCCACCCTGCCTTTAATCCACCTTTAAAATTTTGAGATGTCTGCCGGCCTTGCAGTCATTTATATACATTGGAAGTAACAGCCAGTAAGGGAGTTCCTGTCAATGAAGGAAAAGCTTGATGGATAATTCAATCAAACATGATGGCTGGCCATCAAACTTTTACAAAGTTTTTAATTATCCAAACTCCTAAAGCTGGAATTTGATTTAAAAAAAATAAAAAACTAATGACCCCTTTACTATGGTAGTAATGTCTATGGTATGGGGGTCATTTTTCTTTTTTTTACCATCCCTCACCACCAGGATATACCCGACAGTAACAGACAAAGCCAGAGTGAATTTTACTTTGTCAGCTTAAATTGTGCTCTCTGCCTGAAAACTGTTGGAAAATGTCCATCTCTGAAGAGTCACACCAAACTTTTAGCCTTCCTGCACCTCTTTTTCTAGTTTTTATTGGGTTTAGGACTCTGAGCACTTTACCACTGAAAACCAGTGCTAAAGTGCATGTGCTCTCTCCTCTAAACATGGTAACATTTGGTCTTATTCAATTTACTTATATGTCCCTAGCAAGGTGCACTACATGTGCCCAAGACCTGTAAATTAAATACTGCTAGTGGGCCTGCAGTACTGATGGTGCCAACCACTTAAGTAGCACCTTAAGCATGTCTCATGCCTACCAATCAAGAGCCTGTGTTTGCAGTTTTAAACAGCCATGTCGACCTGGCAAGTTAAACCTCTTGCCAGGTCTAAAACTTCCTTTTTAATACATATGAGTTATCCCTAAAGTACGGCAGGATGCAGTGTATTTAAAAAGTAGGACATGTACTTTTAAGTTTGAAAAGTTCTGGTAGTGAAAAAACTCCCAAACCCATTTTTTACTACTGTGAGGCCTCCCCTTCCCATAGGATATATTTGGGGATTCTTTATTGCATCTAATAAGCTGTAATTCCTAATAGAGAGAATGTAGATCTCTCATGTTTAATACCTATGGATCAATAACAATGAATCCTCTTTAATGGTAAAGTCAGATTTATTGTTACTACTTTGAAAATAGTATTTTTAGAAAGGCAGGCATTATACTCCTCCTAACCATTTGATGCCTGCTGCCTGTCTCTGACCACTGGCGGGGTGGGGTGACAGCTGGAAATTGTGTATTCCCTCTAGACCGCCACAGACAATAGAACTCGTTTCGGGGTAACTGAAAATGTGTTTGCTTTGTTTGCCCTAAGTTGGCAGGGTATGCTCAGATCTGGAACCCTTGCTCACTTTGTCACTGGATTCAAGCTAGCCTGACTGATGAGGGGTGTTACCCCAAATCTGGTCCCAGGATGCTTGTTTCCGGTTCAGGGAAGACCTGGCCTGGCGGTTCAGGCTGGACTGTTCCCATGAGGCACAGGGTCAAGAATGATTTGCATATAGCTGGATCTGAATTGAGGTGGCGAAGTGATCTAAAGAACGATGATAGATTAATCCCAGATCTGTGACTGGGGGTGAGTGTCTGAAAGGTTTTAGCGCTCTGTCCATCATCTCCTTGTGTTTGTTGTGTGAAATTTATGTCAACTGTCAAGTTCCAGAGGACTTTCAGGAACTTTTTTTTATCACAGAAATTATAAGAAAGGTGAAGAAACCCCCTCCTCTATGTCGACCGACTGTTGCACCAGACCAAGCCCCATTGGAATGCATTCAGTTGATGAAACAGTGCTGGAGTGAGCAAGCAGAACGAAGGCCTACATTTGATGAGATCTTCGACCAGGTTGGTTCATGAAAACAAAGACTTTCCATGTATCTTCAGCTCGCCAATGAACCTTGCTAATGTAACATGGAAGAGATACACCATATTTTAGAAAAGACTTTTTAACTATGTATATTATTACCAATGTTATTTGCTGGAGTCAGTGTGCCTGATTCGCAAAGATTTTAATGTGACTTACTCTTATAGTACACATTGTATTCAGAAGTATTTCTGGTTTACTCTTGGAATTCAGGAGAATTATAAAAGTAAGTCACAAAAAATAGCTGTGAATCTTATTTGATTAAGTCTAAGATATCCCTGCCCTATTGATGTGCATATACAGCCTGAACTGTATAGAGATGTACATAAGGTAAAATACTCTGTTCTATACTCACATTTCATCACTTTCAGGAGTGACTGTTGGGGTTCTGTTACCTCAAATATGAAACAAAACATCTTGTGTGAGTTAGGGAGCCTGATTTCCAGTTTGCAAACTTCTATGAATATCCAATCAGAATACGAGTTAGCTAGCATAGGTTTATAGAATATAATAATGACAAAGAGTTCTGTACTATACTGGGATGAGATACAAAGGAAAGAGATAGATAGAGGCAGAAAAACACAGCAGCAGATTATAAAGACAGAGAGAGAGAACAGGGAGAGAAAGAAAGAGACAGTAGGACATTTCTCCAAACGGCATTCGTTTTCTGCATATGTGTCCAGTACAAGTGTGCTACTGTCTCTGCTCACTAGTCGGAATCAATGCACTGTTAATGAAAGGAAATTCGGCCTAGGGGCTAGAGCTGCCTCCCTGGGAACCCACAGTTAAATCCCAGCCACTTCACTTGTCTCAACATTGTATGATTCTGGGCAAATCATTTAATCTCCCTGTGCCTAGAAAATGTGAAATGTAATGTGTATAAATTGTATTTGTGTGGTTCCCACTTGATGCACAATATCCTCTAGTTCGTCTTGTAGTTCGTCTCCTAACCCCTCATGTAATATAAAGTGATCTGTTGCTTCATAGCTAGCTACCTCTCACATGCGAGTTTTATGCTCAGGTGCCATTATCCACATCAAAAGCACAAGTTTGTTTTGTTCTAGAAATCATTTTTGTTTATATTTTGAATGCTCTTTTTTCATTTTCTTTTGTCATTCATCTTTTTTTCATATATATAATATAACAAAAAGAAAAAATAAAAACATTCAAAAAATGAACAAAAATGATTTCTAGAACAAAACAAACTTGTGCTTTTGATGTGGACATTGGCACCTGAGCACAACACTAGCGTGTGAGAGGTAGCTCACTTACAACTCACATAAAGACTATGTCCTCTCTCATACACAGCATAATACTCCAAATATATATATATATATATATATATATATATATATATATATATATATATATATATATATATATATATATATATATATATATATAGATAGATAGATAGATAGATAGATAGATAGATAGATAGATAGATAGATAGATAGATAGATAGATAGATAGATAGATAGAGATATAGGTATATAGATAGATGTAGATAGAGATATAGATAGATATATAGATGTATTACTCAAAAACCAAAGGTTAAAGTGACATTGTAGTTAGGTGAAATTTTCAGTGCCAGCGTAATATTGTGAACTAAACAGAAGCACTGATATTCACCTAAAGTTTTAGTTAACCCCTTCGATGCTCATGACGAGCCCAGCTCGTCATGAGGTACACCTCTCGTCTGCTCATGACGAGCTGAGCTTGTCATGACCACACCCGTTTTTATTGCTGTCCAGCACAGCAGAGGAATATCTGCAGCATCAATGTGGTTAACATAGCTAACTATAGCCTGCGTCAACAAAATTAGAGTCAACAGACCTAACTATAACTTGCACCTTGGCCATGCACTGCTTAGGACCTCACATATTACATCACTCAACACATGTTCTATGCTATGATTTATTACATCGTTGATGACATCTCAAATGACATCATTGATCACATCACTGATGACAACATCCAATGAGTGTGCTGGTTTGTTTTATAGTTTAAATGGTAGCGGATAAGTACCATATTGCTTCTCCACCTAATTTTGTACAGCCTATGTCGAGCCAATTGGTGTATGTGTTTACAAAACACGTGCTGCTAATGAATCATAGGTGTGTAGTGGTATTGAACACATAATAAATGTTTGTATTGAGGAGCAACTGTATGTGCACGTGACAATTGACAACTTGTGTCCAGTATGTTTGACACAAGTTTTTGGTTCTGCAGAAAAAGCTTCCAACAAGGCAAAGATTCTACGTAGTAGATTCTAAGTATTGCAAGCAGCCTTGAGTATCTTGATAGAATCAAATCAGCATAACAATTTCTCCATAAGATAGAAGACTGTCTGCACCAGGTACTAAACTATGTACACATCCTTCTTTTGATTCAATGTATAATGCGCAATCTGTAAAGTTTTCACCACCTTATGAAGGCTGCAGATAGTATGACATTTAGCACCTTCAGACCGTGGTATTTTAAGTGAATACTCTCTTTCGAAAGGTTTTGCATAGAGTGAGCACTTTTTGTAGTAGATACTTTTTAATGCTCTGTGGTGTATTTCTTATGAGCGTTTCACTGTCTGCAAACGCTCTCTCAATAGAATGAACACTATTTACAGTTCCCACATTTTTACTTATGTCCTCTTGATTTCTTAATGTAGGTCCATTGAATGTGAAGGGTTTGATACAGGTAAAGGCTGTCCGTAGTATGGCATTAGGTAAATAACAAGCTCCGTATCTGGAGGAAGTTGGTTTTCTCTAAACAGTTGTATACAGATTGAACACCAGGTGCATTAGGGGTACTGTTCTACATGTGATTATTAATATGAACTTGGGTGCCCATGAATATGATATAGGCTCAGTTTTGTGCATAACAGAAGCTTGCTTCACTTAAGGGGGCTGAATGTATGATGGTATTATCAATGCTTTATTTTATACTGAGTTATTTGGCACTTACTTTCAAACCTGTCATACTCCGTTATAGAGTAATGTATAGTGCAGTAGCTTAAATGATGTCATCAATCATTTAATTTGAGATGTCATAAATGATGTCAGACAACATTTCATGAGCAATGTAATATGTGAGTTAGTAAGTATTGCATGGTAGGGGCGCAAGTTATAGTAAACCGTGCTATTTTTAGTTTAAACGTTATGTTGACACTGAAATTTTCACCTATAGCATTATTTTAACATTTGGTTTGCTGTGAATTACTAAGGTTTTTTTTAAGGCAATCAAGATATCATTACAATTCTTAAGTATAACATTATTTTAACCAATGGATTTTTAGTGAATTTCTATTTTTTTGTACAAAGCAAAATCTAATAACAATTCCAAACTATTGCATCACTTTAACCTTTGTTTTCTCAGTGAATTACCTGGGTTTTTTTATGTAAAGAAATATTTTGCTACCATACATAATATCCACCCCCTCACTTAGCCTTTGGTTGTGTGCAGTGGGTGGTTGGCAGCAAGGCCTGGCCGCAGGCTCTGCAGTCAATCTCACCAGGGGTAGCTAACCCCATGCCTCACATAGCTTTTGGTCATGCGTGGAATGGGGTTGGCTGCCGGGACTGGCTTCCAACCAGGTCCTGCATCCTACCCTCACAGGCAGCCAACCCCATGCTGCATATGGCCTCAGCCATGCATGGCAAGGGGTTGGCCGCAGAGCCTGGTCTGTGGCCAACAGCCCACTGGCTGCAACCCTATGCTGCACATGGCTTTTGGTATGTGCGGCATAGGATTGGTCTTTGGGCCAGGGAAACCCCAATCCCCAGGACTTTTGCTGTGCACAGGGGGATGTGTGCCCCCCCGCCCCTCCACAAGCCTCTTCGTGCTCCATGGACCCGTTCGTCCGGGCCAACCAATATTTGTAAAGGGGAGGGGGCATATGGCCCCCTTTCATGAGCCTTAATGTGCTCCGGGGACTCCATCTGGTGGGGCCGAATTAAATGAGTAAATGAGGTGGGTGTCGCACGGCCCCTCTCCCTGAGCTTGTTGTCGACCCCTTTCCCCGGGGCCTCTTTAAATCTTAGATGGATGCTCCGGTGCTCACCAGGGGACCTAAGAAGCAACACTAATATTAGGAGGATGGGGGCATACAGCCTCCCTTCATGAGCCTCATTAGACCACGGAGACCCCATCCTCCCGGGTTCAAATTAAATTAAAAAGAGAAGGGGTTCATGGGTCCCTCCCCGAGCCCTATTATGCCCCAAGGACCCCATCCCCCAGGCCAATACGAACTGAAAGGGGGCACTGCCACAAGGCTTTCACAGGCACCGGAGACCCATTCCTAGGACCATACATTATTTAAAAGGGGATGGAGCTGTACAGGCCCCCTCCACAATCCTTAATAGGCCCCAGGGGACCCCATCTCGCAGTCTACAGAGGCTCAGAATTAGGGCCACATGACCCTCTCCACTTTTTTACATCAATCGGCCCCAGGGGATTGGATAGCCAGGGAATAAACCGGCTCGGGGAGGGAGCCACCACTCCGCCTCCTGCCTAAAATATCACCAAAAACAAAATTGTGGGTCGCCATTTACTTTTTTTGTTTTTAATGCGACCCTCTGGGCCCCCACCCCACAGGGTATATGGGGGCAGGGTATCCCTACCTTGCCCCCTTATATTTTTATTGTTTTTAAACTTCTGCCCCCAAGTCTTGTAATGGCTGCCAGCAACATTTTTCTCATGTTGTTGGCAGCCAATCACAGCAAATTGGTCCAAGAGAAGAAAAGCTCCCTGGGCCAATCAGAAGGCTTTATTTTATAACTGGCTCTCCCGCGATGCGTGGAGTACCTCATACCCAACTGTCCAGATATACAAATATTTTAAAACTGTAGTTTCTCAAAAACTACTGAGCAGATTTGTACCAAATAACAAAACACACTCTTTCTGGATCAAGATCTAGCTTCCGGCCAAGTTATCTAACTGTCTATCTATCTATCTGTCTATCAATCTATCTATCTATCTATCTATCTATCTATCTATCTATCTATCTATCTATCTATCTATCTATCTATCTATCTATCTATCTATCTATCTATCTATCTATCCTCAACCAAACGGAAGAATTACACGTACATCTGTGAAGTGATCGAACTCATGAATCCATAACTCACCAGAGAGACAAATTATTTGCAATTCCGCAAAACGCAATGACCATTTATCCCACTCATTATGATTACAAACTCACTAGAGAGGTTTGAATCACTACATGAGAATGGCAAGACAGCCAGTCACCAATGACTTAAAATCATGAGAAACAAAAACGAACTGTCATCACTGTATAAATTATCCGCTGAAAACCTAAAAACAAATCCCTTCCAAATGCAATTTTATTGTAAATGAGCACCTTAACACTGTTTTTCATAGTTGAAAACTACGTTTCCCACAATGCATCTGCATTTCACTGTTGTGTGTTTTTTCACTGCGCACTGAACATAAAAGAAGGCTCGTGTCAGAGCTCAACACCCGTGATCAAGCCTTCGGCTGAAGACGAAACGCGTTGGGTTAAGACGAGAGAGCTGAAAATAAAGCTGTTGGTTTAAAGCTTACTTGTGCCTGAGTGAGTGCCTCCTCATGCACCGGTGTTGAGCCGGATCTGTGTGTGTGTATATATATATATATATATATATATATATATATATATATATATATATATATATATATATATATATATATATATATTACTTATAATCTCAAGATTAAAATCAATGAACACAATCAATGAAGTCAAAAAGATGGATATATGAAATATCCTCTAGGGTCTTCCTCAGGAGCTACAACAATATCTTCCAGATAATTTTTTCATAATTCTATAATGTAACTCCCGAAAAAGGAACAAAATATTTAAACAATTAATTATCAGGTTATGAATAGCATTAGAGTATAGAATACAGGATCATTAACCATTTTACCGGAAACACTTTTGGGCCATTCTCAATGTGTTCTCAAGCAACTAACAGCCTTTCTGCCAATACAGCATTCCTTTTCCCCACAATTACAAAACGAGTCATTGAAATGAAGCATTAATATACCAGTATATGTTTAAATAGTATGAGATTAATTATAATTAGCCATTTATTTAAAATAATTACCATTACAAATACTTTATAATTTTCAAACATAAATATGTTTTGTTCTCCACAGTAAAATGTATGTAATCATTCAGCAAAGAAAGCTAAGAATATTTTCCCAGATTCTTTCAAAGTTTGCCAGTTTGGATAATTCTTCCATCTAATTGTTAGCAGTCCTGCGGCTAGGTCCTTTCCAGTTTCAAAGAATTCGCCTTTTGCCTATCATGACTGTTTTCTGTATTCTTAGTTTTATAGTGAGCTCCTTGGTTGCAGTTTAGATACACTGTTAAAAATTATTCATTTTTCTTCCAAATGTATATATTTACTGTTATTTTTCAGTTTTCAAGGTGTCCATAAAATTTGAAAAAGATTTGCTGTTGTTACAATCATTTATGGAATGCTACCGCCTGTTCTATAATGCATTCGTTAACTCTCTTCAACATAATTCCTTCCACCCCTTCTCTGCTTTTCCAAGTCATCTTCAACATAATAAATCATTTGCACGCATTTTTCCCAATTCATTTAACTTTTATTCTAAATTCTTTAGTGCAATAAAATGCTACTATAAGAGCTGTGATAGGGTTTGGAATCCACAGAGAGCTTGAACTACCTACAGTGTTTGAAATCAGGATTAACCCCTTGCGTGCTTCGGACAGCCCCGGCTGTCCGACGTCACGGTGGTGGTGCGCCGAGGATGACCAGGGGCCGTCTGAACTCCGCCCACTCATTAATTTGCCCGCACCGCGAGGGAATGTGCGCAGCATGCAAAGGGTTAATGTGTGTGTTAGTGAAAACACCAAAATAATTATTGAAAACATTGGCCTATACTGCACTAAAGTCATTAGAAATAGTGTATCAGTAATTCTTGGGCTGAGAAAATATTGACTCATTTCCAGGGCCTCAGGTATTAATGGCCCAAAGGGAGATAAGAGAGAGGGGCTGAATGTAGGTTGGTTGTTTCTGCCCTTCCCTTATGTGTGGTACTGTGAAGTATTCTGAATGTTATTTTGGTTATAGTACTCTTGGTGCATTCAATAGGAAAGCTCCAATGAGAGCACAACACAGGAGTAAGAGTAGTCAGTAGATGATGGTACTCGAAATTAAAGAATATGTTTTTGTAACCGGTTCAGTGAATGTTAAAAGTCATTTGTTGTGTGAGTCACAGTATTCCATTAAAAAAAGGAATGAGGAGGAAATCTTCTTTTACATTTTCTGGTGAATGGGATAAAGGAGAAGAAGTAAACACATTGGGAGAGTGAGATGAGGCATTGTTCTGGTGGTGGAGTGGAAAGAGAAGTTAATATGGTGTTATAGAGAGAGAGAGGTCTAGAATACAGAGCTATCAGTGGAGGCAAGCATCTTCTGAGAGTAAAGCAGGGTCTCAAATAGTAAATCAAATTGAGCAAGGATATCACCTGGTATTTGAATCATGACTTTAGCATTATTAAAAACAGAGATAGACATCTTCCCATGAATGTTTACCTTTGTACATTATGTTTTTTAATTAATTTGCATCTTGATAACAACGTCCTTCTAGAGGAAGAGGCTGGAGTAGAAGAGATCTTTTTTGAGTGCCAATTCTTCAGATCTTGAAAGTCTCCAGAATCTATCTAATAACCTCTGCATGGTTTAAAGTTCTAAAAATCCTCTTTTCAAAGTTTGAGGGGAAATTATTTCGTATTACAGTAGACAGCCTTTTGAGAAAGGGGCTGTCTGAGTGTACCATGGTGCAATGATGTGGTTGTGTGGTGTTCTGAGATGTGATAAGCCCAGTACACAGTGGTACACAACAAAAGTATGGACTAGGAATTCAGTTCATTCAAATAATCATCAAATCATATATTTTCTCAAGCACAATTAAAACACAAATAAATCAGTGATAATCCCCATCAAGTCATCCCAAAAATCCAGTATTTTTAAGTTTTCATAATCGTGCTCATTGCTAAAGAGATCACACAGTTCTTATTGAATTAAAAGAAAAAGGGATGTGCATATACCATAAAAGAAGCAATGGATCAAACTGAATATTTGCTATTGTTCATACAGATCCTCAGCATCAAAACATAAGAATTTGTAATTAATTCAAATTGTTCAGTTGCCTACTACATCAACAGTGTTTCCACACACAATTAGTTAAGAGTCTTTATCCGGACTGAGAGAAACCTTTAAGCATATGCGAAGGTAAACACCAAGGGCCAGATGTAGGTGGCCCAATACCGGTCGGTAACGGCCGAAATTACTGAATTTCGACCGTTACCGACCGGTATTGGGCATTTGGGATGTAGGTGGCCTAAATTGCAAATTCGGTAATTTACCGATTCGGTATTTTAAGGAATCAGTAAATTACCGATTCCTTAAAATACCGAATCGGTAAATTACCGAATTTGCAATGTAGGGAGCACTCAAATGAGTGCTTTTCCCATTTTAGGATAAGTTGGTGGTAAATAAGGAATACCTTTGAAAATGCAAATCTGTGCATTTTCAACTGTGCCATGTGGCAGACATGGGGCATGTATGTGTGCCACATCTGCACACAAGCACGATTCAGGGGGGCACCCTTGAATGTTACCCGCATTTTACCGAATAGGTATTTTCCGATTCGGTAATTGCCATTCATTCCTATGGGCCTCCAGGCCCATAGGAATGAATGGCAATTACCGAATAAGTAAATACGGATTCGGTAAATACCGAATCTTACCGATTCAGTAACTTTTACCGAAAATTTATATACATTCCATTTACCTATTCTTAAATACCGAATCGGTAAAATTTGGTATTTAAGAATAGGTAAATTGGGATTGCCTACATCTGGCCCCTAGTCTCATACACCAGGCACGTACATGTTGCACCTAGATCTCTGCAAGGGATGCTCAACTTGTTAGCTATTTTACAAGTGTATGAATTCCATAATTATGAGTGGTGGAGGAAGAGAGAAGGCGACATTGTGATCTTGATGTAGCATTGCTACAGACTGAGATGTGGATAAGGCTGGTGCGGTACAATCTAGGTTATGGTTTTGAAGCGCATGAACACTTAGGCTGATGTGAAAGAAAGGGTGCCAACCACAGTATCCATTATGTGTTCCCCTCTTGTAACCTATGTATGTTATTAAGATTGTATATGTGCATCTCATCAGCACTGTCTCTATTAGTTAATTAGATATTTTGGGATCTCCTATTTGGTTTTATTAGTAACATCACTGTGCATCAACAATGGGACTGTTGTTTCTGAAACGTAAATACTTTAACCCCACACTCAGAGTTATGTTCCAGATATTAGTCACTAACTTACAAGTATTAAAAAGTAAACAGGTTACAGTTTATATCGATATGCAATCGTCTCAATTTTGCGCAACATTTATTCCAATAACCTTTAGAGACTGTTTTGTGAAAGCGTTTGCTTATGTTTTCTCTGTTCTACTTTGTGTATTTATGTGTATACAAATGAGCTAATAAAGATTAAATCTATCTGTAGAGCAAAGGAGCATTGTGCAAAAGATTATGACATGGTTTGTTACAGTATTTTGTTTCTGTATATTATATTACAATTTCTATAATAAATAGTAAGTTTGAAGAAGTAAATAATAAGACAAATCCTTTATCAGTTTAAAACTATCAATAAAGGCAAGAAGACCAACATCATAGACTCCATGCTAAGAATGCTTGAGCAGTACTCCAGTAACCTGGAAGACTTGATAAGGGAGCGAACAGAAGAGCTAGAGGTAGAAAAACAGAAAACGGAGAAGCTACTTTCACAGATGCTACCTCCGTAAGTAATACATGTTAAACTCTGTATTTACAGGAATTTAGTCATGCAGGGCTTCAAAAGCGGATGTAAGAGTGGATGTAAGAGTGTTATAGTTTTTAAAAAGACTAGGATATTTTTGGTATGTTACTGTAAGACATTCAGTTTTATCTATATCAGAAATCCTTGTTACAATCAATGCCTGTTTCTCTGCCATCCGTTTATGAAATGTTTGTTTTCTGTCAACCATAGTTATGTTATATATATATATATATATATATATATATATATATATATATATATATATATATATATATATATATATATATATATATATATATATATATATATATATATATATATATATATATATATATATATATTCACTGAAAAAATCAAGGGTTACAGGAGCATTATAGTTAGACTCATATGTCACAGCACAAATCCGTAGAAACTCAGCAGAGCTAAGTATAACTTATGCCCCCGCAATGCACTGCTTATGACCTCACATATAACACCACTCATGACATGTCACTTAAGACATCTCAAATTACATTACTGAAGACATCATCCAGTGAGTGTGTTTCATAAACATTTATGAGACTTAACCCCATGAGTGTGGTGTTAATTCTCCCGCTGTGCGGGAGAATTAACGAGTGGGCGGGACTCAGACGGCCCCCGGCCGTCATTAGCATAGACCCACAGTGACACGTGATGGCTGGGGGCCGTGGTGAGCACCTAAGGGGTTAAAGATATATACTAAGCTACTGCATAAGTTAAATTACTATTCTTTCTGTACTACTAATGAGTGAAACTATTTCTAACATATGTCATCTGAGTGGTTGTTTGACTGTTTCAGTGTGTGAGTGGGTGTTTGAGTGGCTGTTTCAATCAATTAATCAGGATTTATAAAGCATTGCAAGTCATCCTTGAGCCTCTCTGGAGTTGCTAGCTGCTTTGTGGTGCTCTGTTAATTCGAACAACCATGTCTTGAGTATTTTTCTGAATTCCTGGAGCAATACAGCATTCCTGAGGTGCTGTGGAATGTTTTTCCAGGCTTTGGTCTCCAGGAGAGAGAAGAAGTGTCCTCCGCTGTTGGATCAGTGGATCTGGGTGTGTGTCAGTGAGGAAAAGGGAGGCTGATAGCAGGTGTTTGGTTGGTTGGTGGAAGGCCTTTTGTTTATTGATGTATGCTGGTCCTTCATGATGCAGGGCTTTATATGTGTGGGTCATCATCTTTAAGTGGCATCACTTGTGGATCAGGAACCAGTGTAGCTTTTTGAGGTGCTGGTGACGTGAGTCCATCTGTCGAGCTCAAGGATGACTCTTGCTGCTGCGTTTTGTATTGTCTGTAGTCTCTTCAGGAGGTGTGCAATGATTCCTATGTAAAGATTGTTACCACAGTCCAGTTTTCTGGTGATGAAGGCTTGAGTGATGGTCCTTCTGGTGTTGATTGGGCGCCACCTGAAGATCTTATGGAGCATGCATAGGGTATGAAGGTAGGTGAGCGAAATTGTTTTTACCTGTTTCTGCAAAGATAACTTACTGTCCAAGATGAAGCTGAGGTTGCAAGTGTGGTCTGTCGAGGCGGAAGAAGGGCCGAGTTTAGCAGGCCACCAAGTGTTGTTCCATTGCAAGGTGCTGTTCCCAAAGATGAAGGCTTATGTCTTGTCTAAGTTGAGCTTGAGACAGTTGTTCTTCATCCATTCGGCAACGCTCATCATACATCTGTGGAAGTTGGTTCTGGTGGTGGAGGGGTCTTGCGACAGCAAGAGGATCGGCATAGGAGATAATTTTGAGTCCGTGCAATCTGATGCTGGTGGCCATTACGGTCATGTACATGTTGAAAAGGGTGGGCCTGAGGAACGATCCATCCTTGTGGGATGCCGCAGCTTGTCTCCTTTGATTTCAAGTTGACTGACGGGAGGCATATTGTCTGTGTTCTTCCGGTGAAGCATAATAATCCATTTGAGGGTATCTCCCTGGATTCTGATGTGGTGGAGTCTGTTTATTGAGATGTGGTGGGAGACAAGTCCAGGAGGATGAGGGTTGCAATTTTGCCGTCATCTAGGAGGGCCCTGATGCCATCAGTGACTGCTATCAGGGCTGTCTGTGCTGTGGTTGGCTTGGAATCCAGATTGAGAGAGGTCCAGGAGGTTGTGTTGTTTCAAGTGTTTGGTGAGCTACTAGTTGATTTCTTTTTGAGAACCTTAACCAGAAAGGGGAGCAGGGAGATGGCCTGGTAGTTCTTTGGATCTGCTGGGCCAGCAGATGGTTTCTTCAGGAGGGCCCGCACTTCAGTGTGTTTCTAGTCCTCAGGGAAGGAGGCCGTGGTGAGGGAGGTGTTCAGGACTTTCTTGGACTCGTCGCCAATCATCTGGCTACCGAGGTTGAACATGTGCTGGGGACATGGGTCTGTGGGTGTTCCAGAGTGTACGAAGTTCATGATTGAGATTGTGGCTTGAGTTGTGAGAGGGTCCCAACTGTTTAGCAGGTGTTTGAGGTTCATGTTCATGGGTGAGTTTGAAGTTCTCGTAGATGGCTGAGATCTTGTTGTGAAAGAAGTCTGCCAGGGTGTCACACAGTTCTCGGGAGAGGGTGATGTTGTTCCCAGTAGCTGTGGGTTGTAGAACTCCTTCACATTGGTGAAGCCCTCTTTGCTATGGTTTGTGCTGGCTTCTATGTACTCTGCTGGTGCATTCTTGTTTGTTTCTCTCAGAAAGTGGTGGCACTGGCCAAGTGCTGTTTTGAAGGTGGTACAGTCTTCTGTCTTTTCAATAGCACACCATTTCCTTTCCAGTTGCTTGTATTTGTTTTAGGAGGATTTCAGCTCCGTGGATAACCAGCTGGCTTCTCTGGTCAGTGCTTTGGGTTTGGCTCTCTTCTCAAGGCGATTGTGTCAGCACATTCTGTGATCCAGTGGGAAAAGTTCTTGGCAGCCTGCTCTGGGTCCAGTGATGTGTCTGGGACGTGGGAGTTGAGAGCGTTGTTCTACTGGTCTTCTGATACCTTTTTCCAGTTTCTGTATGTGGAGCTGGTTGACGTGGTGCCAGTGTTGGTAGATCCTGTGAAGGTGAAGTGGACGCTGTGGTGGTTGGTCCAGGTGAGCTGTGATACGCTGTTGTTCTTGACTCTGTTGCTGAATGCAAAAGTCGGGTTGAGCATGTGGATGGAGTCGATCGCAAGTTGTTAGAGGCCAATGTTGCTCATGCTTTTCAGGAGGTCGGTTGTGTTGATGTCATCAGGGTGGTCGAGGTGGAAGTTAAGGTCTCTTAGGCAGACGTAATGCTCGGAGTAGGGGTTTCTCTGATGGTTCTTTTTCTGTCTGTGTGAAGTTGGAAATTAAGATGTTCCATTGTAGGTTTTGGGTTGTCTGAGGAGGTTGTGCAGCTGATGGTGTCCTTTTAGATGATGGCAATTCCACCTCTGTGTTTATTGCTTTAGTCCCGGCAGGTTATCTTATAGCCTTCGGGTGTGGCGAGGGGATGTCTGGCACGGAGTCGGAGTTCAGCCAAGTCTGTGAGAAAGATGACATCTAGGGTGTGGGAGGAGAATGTGTCCCAGATCTCCGTGGCGCATTTGCCAAGTAATTGTGCATTCAGTGGAATGCACTGGAGTTGTGCCAGAGCAAATTCCTGTGTTCACTAAGGCTTCTCTCTTGGATGATGGCTCAGTGTAGTCGTGATTTGCAACAGACTGACCTCTCTGCTGACACCTATCTCCAGGATGAATAATAATTTTAATTGTGGTTTGTCACACAGTGCACACATTCATTCTTATTAAAAATTTTAAAACAAAGATTTTAAAAATTAAGATAAGGTAACTTATGTAGTCTTTCTATAAATGCAATGCACCAAGTGTTTCTTTTTTTAGATTAATTTTATGGATCCACAAAACCGTTTTGAATCCTCAAACAAATATTTGGTCTGCTGGTTATATTGCACACAGATGCAATACTAAAACAACAACACATTTAATACAAACATACTCTATTGCAATTTCTATAAGTATATCACTGCCTGCGTGTGGGTGTTTGAGGGGCTGTGTGTGTGGGTGGCTAAATGTGTGTGTGAGTGAGTGGCTGGGTAAGTGGGTGAGGGAGTGCACAAGGCAGCACACACGGAAAAAGCAAAAATGAGGTGAAATAAGGCATTTCTCCTCGTCTCACCATCTTTAGATCAGTGTTTACCTGGTCTTAATTTTGGCGCTTCCTCCTATGTAAGCTGCCCTTGTACATAGGGGGCATCGTCAAAATGAATGGGTGTTGCGGTGAAACGCCCACCGCAACACCCACTGCCCACCCATGCCCACAACTTTCAACCATAGCGTGAAAAGGGGCCTTATATACAAGGCAGCTTTAAGCCACCTTAGCGGCTTAACACTGCCTTGTACATAAGGCGCAGCCCCTATCACCACCACAACGTCAATATAGGTGAGAATGTGGTGGTGATAGGGGCTTGCACATATGCCTCTTCGTTTTCATTTCTATTTCCTCATTTTGTTTATGGTCCTTTAGGTGTTGATCTCCGTTTAACTGGTTGCTTCCATTCTGTGTTGGAACTTTGCTTCAGTCAGGCAGGCACAGGCGCTTGCTGTCAGATTTTCAGTGTAAAATGTATCTGTAAAAAAAAAACAATAAGCACTATTTCGTGTGAATGTATCTCATTAATATGAATTGTGTGAAGCCTGAACCTCGGATGAGTGTTGCCCCCAATGTTCATCTGTAGGCGTTGATGTTGTACCATCTCATATTATCACACACGCATTTCTTAAATTCAAGCAACCCACAGAATACGATAATATGTATATTATGTGTATTACAAGAAAGAATGGGATGCTCCCCTTTACCCAGTTCTTGCTTCGCTGCCTTCTCGCTTTCAGATCCGTAGCCGAAGCTCTGAAAACAGGGGCCACAGTGGAGCCCGAATACTTTGATCAAGTGACGATCTACTTCAGTGACATCGTTGGATTCACGACGATCTCAGCTCTCAGTGAACCCATTGAGGTCGTCGACCTCTTGAATGACCTGTACACTCTGTTCGATGCCGTTCTTGGCAATCACGATGTTTACAAGGTAAAGAACGCCAACAAATATATGTTCCTCTAGCCAGAAATTAGTCACCTGACCTATGTCATACTCAGATCAGTATTTATAGAACCTTTGTCCGAGGCAGCCTCCGTTTTGGGGATTATTTTTCTCTTTTATGGAACATCATTTTGTAGAAGTGTCATTTTGGTTTGCTGTTTATTTTCTCTTGCTTCAGAACAATGAAGAAAGAACAGCATCAAACATGTTCTTTTTCAGCACCAAGCCTCATAAAAATAAAATTTCCTTCCACTCTCAGTCTTTTTCAAGAAATTGTAAACATATAAACAAGATGAAATCAAGGCACTATCTTAATATAACCCTGACTTGATTAGAGGGAATGTAGGATTCCAGAGGTAATTAAGTATTAGGAATATTCTGCAGAAACGACATTTAAGTGCAAGCGTTATGGCAAAGAATGGCAACCCCACCCTTACAATCAGCAGCTGGAGAGAAAAATAGCTCGACCAGCCCATTGTCTCTTCCATTTAACTGATTCAGAGGCATTGCAGTGCTTTTCTTGTAAAATGGCAATTTTAGTTTCTAGTCTAGATAAATGAGAGAGTACCTTGGTTGTGTGACACAACCGCGCATGCTTAAACCATGTGGCCTTAACCACGCGGTCTTTACAGCTACAGCGTCTTTATCAAGTCTTTACTATGCATGCCTTTACAATGAATTTTGTTGTAGAGGCATGTTTGGTAAAGGTATATGTGTGGTAAAGATCCCACCAATATAGGGTGGTGCAGGTGCACACCTAAGTCAAGATAATTTTATGTTTGATTTTAAGTGGTGTATAAGGTATTTTAAGGTGTGTAAGGAATTTGCGTGCTATTCTCTATGTGGAAAACGACCCTAGTTTCCCATTTATAATTGCGAGAAGAACTGTGGGAGAACCCACAGTGAAGGGAGTGCACAGCTTGAGGACTAAATGTCTCAAAAAAATGTATAATCAATCAGTTTCAACAATAGTGAGAAACGCTCAAAGGCATCAAGGTTCATTTGAAATCATCAAATTTAGTTAGTATGCCATCAAACAAATCATATACAAAAGATCATTGGTATCATTCGCAAAACATTTTTGATAAGTATTGACGAAGCAGTCTATTTCAGAATGATCCTAAACCAACACAAAAATATATACATAAACATGTAACTCCATGTAGATGTAATTCTTTTTCAAAAGTCCCAATGCATTTCGGGTTTATTGAAAAACCCTTTGTCAGGGGTATCAATTTGCATAAATGTGGTGATCTTCAAAGTCAGAAGTGCGTCCACAGTTTTGCTAACTTCTATAGTTACAAGAGCTACAGATGAAGGCATTATAGATACACAAACTGGAAAACACCTGGTGAACCAAACACCAAAAGCTCCACACATCTACATGCTTCCCAAGATGCATAAAGATCATTTAAGACCACCCTTTAGGCCCATAGTGGCCGGATGCAACTCAATACATGAAGCAATTGGATATTTTGTGGATTACCACCTACAGACACTGGTACAAACTTGGGACACGTACATACGGGACACTACGGACTGTCTCTTAAAACTGGAAGCAATTGACAATGTGGTAAACCACGACACTCTATTGTGCACAATGGATGTTGTGGCTCTCTACACCTCAATAGCACACAATGAAGGCTTAGAGGCAGTGGAGTGGAGACTGCTGGCCTCGACCATACCATCGGAATTAGCTATCTTTCTTCTGGAATTACTACACTTCTCGCTATATCATAGTTATTTTCTTTGGCAGAACAAATTTAATTACAGAAGACGGGAACATCCATGGGCTTTCCCGGAGCCCCTTCGTATGCCAATACCTTCATGGCCTATTTTGAATACCAGCACATGCTCACCAACCCCACGTGGCAAAACAATGCAGTGTCAATTTTTCGATACATTGATGACATCCTTGTCATATGGAATGGCCAAAGACATTTACTTGAAGACTCAATTAAGACTCTGAATTCACATAACCCGAGGATTCAATTCACACACAATATTCAGGAAGAAAAAAGAAACTTCCTGGACATTGAAATTCGCAAGACTGCAACTGGTTTAAGCACATCAGTTTACACAAAATCGACAGATGTGAACAGTGCACTTCACTTCACAAGCGCACATCCATTCTCGTTGAGGAAACACCTACCAATCTCTCAGTTCATGCGTATAAAAAGGATCACCTCAGATGAACAACTATGCAAAATTAACATTCAGGATCAAAAACGCAAATATCAAGCGAGAGGATACCCACTCACGATACTCAATCAAGCAGAAGAACAAGTTGAAAAAAAACCTAGGAAGGACTTACTGCAAGCCTCCATGAGAACACCATCACGAAGAGAAGTATTTGTATTAAAAAATTCTACTCAAACTCCTCTCATATAAACAATCATCAAGAAACGATGGGAGATCATTGAAAATGAACCTGACTTCCATAACATCTTTTTGGAACCTCCACTATTTGCACATCAAAGATCAAAAAATCTACGTGAAATTTAAAAACCTCAGGAAGAAAAACCCATGGGAGGCTTCAAGGGAATGACGAAATGCTACAACTGCGGCCAATGCAGCAATGTAATTCAAGGCGACATCTTCATGCACCCACAGACGGGCAAAAAATTGAAATTAAATCACACATCCAATTGCAATACAGAACAAGTAATATATGCAATTAAATGTCCCTGTGGCTTTGTGTATGTAGGCAGAACTAGCAGGAAAATAAAGACACGCATTGTAGAGCATAAAAGCCGAATTAGGAACAAAAACACCACATCTCCATTGGCAGTACACTGGGACACGGCGGGACACACTATACCTCAACTACTCTACACAATTCTTGAAAGTGTTAAAAAGGTCTCTGGTATAGATATCAACACTGCATTAGCCCGCAGAGAAACACATTGGATCAAAATATCATGTACGTTGGCCCCCAATGGGCTCAACGACCATTATGAGATGTTATGTTTCTTATGATGATACCAGTGTATAATTCCATCACCCTTAAATATTTGTACAGGATTTGAACCCGCTTCTGTTCCTTGGTTTACACTACCTCAGGGTGATATTCCTCTTTTGTACCCTCTCTGAATACTCAGTTTCTTTTTACAGATACTCTCTTCTTTTTTAATGGAATCATACTTTGTCTGGACTTTTTTGCCACTTAATGCTTTACTCCTTTCACACAATACAACACGAGCCATCTCACACTATGATCGTACCTCAGTCCGTTTTCCACATTGTTTACACATTAGGGCTTATTTCCGGGTTTCGGTTAGTTTTGCGTTCCCCTCATTGCAGAACACGTCCCCTTTTAATCGCGTAGCATTCTGGGACAGCTGACATACACTTCGCGTCTCGGCGACTGTTATCACTGGTGGTCAGCAACTTTTCTACACTACGGGTAGGTCAAACATGCTTCCGCTTTATGTATTCTCTTTTTAATTTCGACGCGCACAGTTTACTAACCGTGCGCCTCCTATTAGTTCACAGACTGATTCTCAAGCTTCCGCTCTGGGCACCAACCCACGAGAACTCCTCCAGGCTTCCGGTAAGCCCACACTTGCATTTGTTTACTTTCTTTCACGTGGACTTTTCTATCATGCATTCTTCATTAGAGCATCTTTATTTTTGGCAGAATGGCACACACTCAACTGTAGCTAGAAGGTATTCTCTGCTGCACTCGGCGCCTTTGGGGGTGTTCAGGCAAGCTTACTCTTTAATGTTAAACCTTCTTCTTTTGGGCTCTTCGGGACCTCTATTACCTATCGCCACACATTACTTTAACGCGCTTTGTCTAGCAGCTATATGGATTTTGGTTATTACTATCAAACTGAGCACATTCCTTCACATTTCCTTTCAAAACAACACATCTTGGGGTGCAAATCCTACATGTAAAGCAGTATATTCACTGCATATTGTTGTGTTTTAGATTACTGTGGACGCACTTCTGACTTTGAAGATCACCACATTTATGCAAATTGATTCCCCTGACGAAGGGTTTTTCAATAAACCCGAAATGCATTGGGACTTTTGAAAAAGAATTACATCTACATGGAGTTACATGTTTATGTATATATTTTTGTGTTGGTTTAGGATCATTCTGAAATAGACTGCTTCGACAATACTTATCAAAAATGTTTTGCGAATGATACCAATGATCTTTTGTATATGATTTGTTTTATGGCATACTAACTAAATTTGATGATTTCAAATGAACCTTAATGCCTTTGAGCGTTTCTCACTATTGTTGAAATTGATTGATTATAAATTTGTTTTGAGACATTTAGTCCTCAAGCTGTGCACTCCCTTCACTGTGGGTTCTCCTACAGTTCTTCTTGCAAAGATCCCACCAAGGCACCCACCCGCCCAGAGCCCTAAAATGAGTGCCTCCTGTTTTATATTCTACCCTCCCGAGTCCTATTAACTACCCCGATCCACTACCCTGTGCCCTAAATTCCAGTCCCCAGTCCAAAAAACCACCCCACCCTCAGCACCCCCACCCTACAATTGCCTTCTACCCTGAAAACTACCCTTCCCTCCTGCCCTGGGGCCTAAAACTCTCTCCCCAGTCCTTAAAACTACAAAAACACAAACCCCCCTGAAGTGAGCCCTAAAAACTGTGTCCTGCCCTAAATCCTGCAACTCCCACCAGCCCTGAGCCCCAAAACTAACCCCCCCAGCCTTAAAAACGACCCTGTCCCCAGCCCCACGTGCTGAGCCCTAAAACCGGTCCCCTCCCATAAAATCTACCCCCCTGCCCAACTTTCCATGCTGCTTCTCGGACTTCCTGCAGTGTTCCTTCCGGTTCCTCTCCCCAGAGGAACAACAGCTAGAATGCTGATTGCCCTCACCAAGAATATGCGCGGTTAAGGCAAGCGTTGTACAGCTTGCTGGTAACTGGCACGCATGTTTAAGGACGTGTTGTAAAGGCCGTTTCCCAAGTACCTTTTGTCTTTTGACTGGGTTGCCAAGCACAAAAACATTCCATGAGTCAAAAATTGAACATACTGGACACAAGAAGAAATAAATACAGGAACAAGGATGACAATCTGCAAAAAGGGATAAAGACATAACACCAATTGTGACTATGCAAAACAAGGGAAATACAATAGGAGAGTAGTAAAAATCAAATGACAAAAAAGGACTCAGAAAAAAGAAATAAGAAAAGGGAGATTGAAGTGAGAAAGTTAAATACACAGGAGAAAATAAGAAAAAGCAGGTCAGGAATAAGTATCCAGATCTTAACGGGAAAGCTGTACAAAAGCAAATGAGATAAGTCAACACCATGACAAAACTAATAATAAAGCAGTGTTAAATAGTTAAAAACAGTAAAAAGACTATAGCCATTCAGAAGAGAAAAAAAACAAAGAGCTTCTTAAGATTTCAAGACAGTAGTGTCCATTGCATATGAGAAAATATTTTCAAAAAACACTTATAGTTTGACAGGATCATCCAACAATTTAATAATGCCATCATGGGTTATCTTGCATGAGCAACAATGAAGAATTTAATTGCACATTTTCAAGTGTCTCATCTGAGGTCTCAAGGCGAGGAATTCCTTGCATCTGGCTTTGATTGCAGTAGAAATATCCTGAGATATGAATACGTTATGGAAGGACCCTATAATTCTTTTTTATCTTTAGCTACTTTCAAAACCAAAATAAGATCTGTAAATTAAAAATAAAACATAATGATGCCCCTAGGCTTCTATGACTGAGGATTGAATCTTCCTAGATGATGAGCATGTGGCAAAGTAAGAGGAGGGGAACTAGGAAAAACAAGCAGGTCTGAAAGGAATTTCTTTGGAAATTGAAGATGATTAGGACCTTCACCAGCTACATAAATGGAGATTTTGCAATTACTTCGGATTTCCAAATCCTTTGAAAGTTAGTAAGGTATTGAATGATTCATCCATTATGTATCTGACTGTAGTAATGAGGTGATTTTCTGGAAGTTTGGAATAATAGAATATTGAGGTCAATGCCTTTGGTGTCTTTGAGCCGTCATCCCTTTTTAGGCCGCTCTATTCATGGAACAGCTGTAAAGAGAGATTTGCCAGTTGTCACACTAGTAAAGCAGATTAAGGTCATTGGTAATGATAAGGTTTTTGTATATTTATTTAGATTCAGGGTACATTTTTTAGTCTGTTGCTTTGGTGTAATGCTGAACAAGATCACTGTTGACAAGGAAGGGGACAGTAAATTGACAATAGTATCATTATATTCAACCAGGTATAAGTTAAAATCGCACAGAAACATTACTGTTAAATCATATAAACTGGTTTAGGAAATGCTCAATACATCTTTCAAGGAACATGGAATTTTCACACATATGCCCTTATTAGGTTGTCCAGTGGACCACCTCCGACAGACTGTTGGAGTTGGTTTGCCCAACATCCAGGGCAACAGTCCAACTACAGGATTAAGTTACCGGCAGTCGGAGCGCAGCAGTCGGTGGGAAAGATCGCCAAGGAGTCCGTCAGGGCGGCGATTGGACAGTAATCCCTACAATGAAGGCGTAGGGATTACGATGTCCGTTTCCTCCACCCTTTTCATGTTGGTCCCACCACCGTGCAAAGACTGTCAGATAGGGACTTTGGGGCCCCTTAGCAAGGCCCTCATACCCTGTGAGCCACTGCTATGTGGCCAGGGGGATATTTGCCCCCCAAATATCAATGCACTGAGTGCCAGGCACCGCATGGTGCCTGGCACCCAGTGCATGGATGTTTGCAAACATGCATTTCTCTACTGTGGGCTTTTAAAGCCTACAGCACAAGCCACAATAGAAAACTGCATGTTTCTGACCAACTACACCATAGTAGTATCATAATATGGTGGGTGGAAGTACTTGTTGTATAGCATTTTAGGACCCTAGTGTAATTTTCCCGATTCATGCCCTTATATAGGTATAAATCACAATATCCTTATATAGGCATAGAAATCACAACCATATTTAGACATAGCTTATGCAGTCAAAATACGGCATGGGTACTTCCACTAGTTCCGAAAATCCACAACGATTTCTTGGAAAACTCGGCTTCAGCAGTTAGGGACTTCCCCTTGCTTGAATATTGATTTGTCCAAGAACTCATGGAGTTTTCAAAGAACTGAGACTCTTTGATGACGTTAATATGTCCACCTTTACGTCAAACTCGGCACCTTCAAGGTATAAATATGCCCACACTTGCCCTAGCAAACACACAGTGGTTTGGAGCAGTTCGACTATCTACTTGCCCGACGCATCCTGCTACAGCAAGTGCCGAAGGAAGCCGACCCTCCAGGAGACGCACTGAGAGAGACGCTGTCTTTTCTCTTGCTGAGAAATCCAGCTCCAGTGTTTCCAAGCTTCCCTTGCGGGGTGTTGGGAAACTGAGTCCGGAGACAGAGAGATACCAGACCTCCTTCATTCTAAACCAAGGTACGGAGCTGATTAGACCCTAAGAGAAATCTTGGATAGATTCTTGGCAAAAAAAAATACTAAACTTATGCTACACCTCACGTACTTCTTCCCTCGTACTAGACTTAGGTGAGGTACATCAGGGTAGGCGTATTTTAGAAGCACCAGTTGAGTACTTTTAGTCTTTATTTATTTATGTATGTATTTTATGGCTTAGAAACCATACCATGCTTTCACAGTATTATTTTATAATACTCTTCTTGCTGTACGCATTATACTTTACAGCCAGTATTACGATTCTCTACATGAGAAAGAAGACTGTTCAATAAATACTTTTATTGAAAACGCCGTCTCTCTATTCCTCTGCACCGCTGGTGAAACGAAGCATGCACGATTGACTGAGTAAAATATCTATCTATTGTTTCCACGACTCTGAAGATCAGTTTTATCTTGGGAAAACAAAGTTGTCAAGTTTATGCGGTTGTCAGAAACGAATCCCTTCTTGTTCATTCGAGAAAGTTTCTAGTGACCTCTGAGCTAGCTGGCACTCACAATTAGGTCTAATATATTCGAAAGAGACCTAGTAGACGTAAGTCCTACGTCACATCTATAGGATATATTATTCCAATGTGCAGAGCCTATTGGGAATATAGGAAATACACTACATACCAACTACATGTCGGGTGGTCTCCATCTGGCGGTAGGATGCTCGTCCAACCGCCATCGTAATTAGGCCCATAATAGTGTGATATATGATGCTAGATGTTGTAGGAGAAGATGACATATTTAGTTTTAAGAAGGAGTCAATCAATAAATGATTGGTATTTAAAAGTTGTCATTTAAAATTGTTGCGGATCACTGCTACATACCACCAACTCTATACACAAGGAGGCATATTATCAAGGGGATTTACCTCCGCTTTTTTGGCTTTAAATGCAAGAAAGCGGAGATAAAATTATCTCCCTATTACCTAGCTGTCGCTAACACCAGTTAGCGACAGCTAGTAGGAGATAATTAGCGACCATCTTGGGCCCCACTTTGCATGTCAGTGATATTTATCACTAATGACATGCAAAGTGGGCGTGCCAAGATGTTAGTGACTGGAAACAGTCGCTAACATCGCTATCTCCTATTACCAACTTTTGGAGATATTCGCGCTAAGTGCGAATATCTTCAAAAGCTAACACCTGCCCTGAGCAGTTCTTAGCCATTTTATCCAATGGGAGGTGGATAACATGGCTAAGAGCATTAGCTCGGTAATGCAAGAATATTCAGCGATATTCATTCATTTGCGGTGATTTTTATCGCATTTGCGATAAACCTTGGTAATACCAAGGTTTATTTGCGGTAAAAATCGCAGCAGCTCAGCTGTAAATTTTTGTCTCTAACCAAGCAATAGCGATAATTATCGCTATTGCTTGGTAATATGCCCCATTACCCCATATAAATATGGAGTAATCTGTTTCATCCTGTACCATTCACAATAGGCCATTCACAGCAAGATATTGAACTAGTGCTTCTTTTCAGAAGTCCACAAGAGCTAGAGATTAGACATTTAGATCCATCTGATGACTAATTTCACAAAATACACATGTAGCCAAAGATATTACATTGTTGAGGATAAAATTCATAGATCTTAAAGCTGGTCATGTGGCTATGCTGTGTGGAAATGTTAAAGATGGTTATCATAATCAACATCATTTTGGACAAGTCATATCAGGTATCCCCCATATTGGCTAGTCAGTACTAACACCTCATTGTTAATTACTTGTTTCACATCACAATCCTCAGTGTTTGTAAATCAGTAAGTGTTAGACTTGGCTGTCTCTAGTTGGCAGAGGTATATACTTCTGACAAATAGGGACTCACCTCCTCTAGTCAGGGCAAGGGGATCACACACTTAGATAACCCCTGCTCACCCCCTTGGTAGCTTGGCAAAGCAGACAGGCTTATCTCAGAGGCAGTGCGTTAAGCATTTATGACCATATACAGTAATAAAGTGAATACACTACAAATGGACACGACACAGTAGTATTAAATAAATACGGATATTTATATAAGGCTTAGCACAACACCAAATAACGATAAAATTATACCACAATCTTAATAAATACTCTTGGAAGAAAAAATAATAGTTCAAGTGTAGTTTCTTCTTAGCACAAAGTCTTTAGTAACAAAAGCTACTCTTCTTCTTTAAATCACAGATCTTGGCAACAATGTAACCCCCACAGGAGTCACACGACGTCGAGGCAAAGTTAATCAAAAGGTTCGGCGTCGACCGCGAGGAGCGCTACGTCAAGCCCGGAATCGAAACAGACCCCCACAACAAAGTACCTTGGAAAACGAAGAAAAGATGATCTACGGCGTCGAGGTGTCCCGGCGTCGAGTCTTCGGCGTCGATCGAGCCTCGGAGTCGGGGCGATCTGCAGCGGCGTTGACAGATGTCAGGCAGGAGCAGCGCTCACGAGGCGAAGCAGGATATGGCGTCGTCGTCGATGTCGATGTCGATGTTGCAAGAGTGAGCAGCGCTCACGGCGTCGAGAGGGCTCGGGGTCGAGGCGTCGGCAGCGGCTTCGCTACTAGCATCGATCGGTCCCAGCGGCCGGCGTCGAAGAAGCAGGACACGGAGCTGCACTCACGGTGTCGAGCTGGATTTGGCGGCGTCCGTCGGCGACGGGATTGCTGGATTTCTTCAGAGGTGCTGGACTTTCAGGTTCCAGCAAAAAGCACTTTCAGCAAATGGTGAAGTCCTTTAGCCCTGTGACTTCAACAGGAGGCTGGCACTCTTCCAGCTCTTGGAGATTTCCTTGGCAAAGTTTAAGAGTACACACTCAGTTCCTCTCTCCTGGTTCCTTGGCAAAAATAAAGAAGTGACTGCAGGATTCCCCCCAGCAAACAGCACTCTGGAAGAAGGGGTAGGCAAGTCCTTGGATCAGCAGGCTTCTTGTCCTTGGTTCAGGGTTCCTTGTCAGAATTGATCTAAGTTCTTTGGTTCAGGGGTCCTTCTCTTATACCCCTTTTCTGTTTTGATCCCTTTCTCCATGCAGGGGAATTCCCCTCATCCTGGGTTTGTTGTGGGTGTAGCCAGGCCGAGGCACCTGGCCTATTCACTGTGCAGGGCAGGGTCCTCAGCCTCCCAACAGGAGGTGGAGCCAGTATTGTCACTGGCAGGAGCAGAGCCATCAGTCACCCGGCAGGAGGTGGAGCCAGCATTGTGTCAGGCAGGGCAGGCTATCAGGAGCTACTCTTCCCCTACTCTCAAGGCAAATGCCTCACTCACCCCACACTGACTCATTCAGACCTCTGGAGCCACCCAGCTCCTGTCACACACACACCAAACCAGCATAGACCGGTAATAGTCAGACAAGAAAATAGCCACTTTCTAAAAGTGCTATTTTCAAACTCAGAGTCCAAAAACCATCCACCCCAACGGATGCGTTATTAAAAATTGAGTTCAGGGATACCAAACTCGACATTGTACCATACTCCCCGAGCCAGCTAGGATTATAGCTCTTAATAACCCTGGCAGCCCATTCTAACTTATGGAGAGCAGGTAACCTTACAATAGTGAAAAACGAATATGGCTGTAATTCACTATTAGGACATGCCACACACATCAGGGCTTGTCCTGCCTTCTGCTTACAATGCACCCTTCCCTCGGGCCTACCATAGGGGTGACTAACATGAAGTTAAGGGAAGGTTTGGGGACTGGCAAGTAGGTGTACTTGCGCAGTCCGCGTGACAGTACCAGACTGCACGTAGGTCAAGCAATGGCAGACCTTCAGACACATTTTACCAGGCTGCTTCTGTGGGTGGCACAATACGTGCAGCAAGCCCACTAGCAGCATTTATATTTTCAAGCCCTGGCACTCCTGGTGCACTATACTAGGGACTGACAGTAAACCAAAGAAGCCAAACATGGAATCCAATCAATATCAATTTAACATAGGGAGCACTTGCACTGTGGCACTGATCAGCAGTGGCACAGTGCCCAAAGCAATATACCAGCAAAAGCATCGTAAACAGAGGAGGCAAACAAAAAAAATTGAGGAGAGACTTAGGCCAATGATGTCAGGTCTAACAAGTAAGTAGAGCAGAACATGTAGTTTGTAATACTCTGAACATTTTTGACAATTAAATGAAGGCTGGCCTATTACCTAGACTTACACCTACAGTGAGTCATTCTAGGGCAATGTAAGCAATTGTTCCTGTCAACATTTGATGAAAATCTAATTCTTGATAGTATTGTATTCAGCTGTTATTCAAGGATATGCTCTATTCAATATATATTTAATGTTATTCAGTTGTTGGTTTGTGCTTCCAACAACATTAAAATAGGTCATCAATGTAACTTCCTGCAACACGGTGCCACACCACCAATTTTGGCCCGTCTTTCTAACATTGGAATTTCTCGGGGGCATGGGACTGGATCAAATCCTTTTTAGAGAAACGGAGACAGCAAGTATGGTTGCCTCCGTTCAGCACCAAGAAAAGTGACAAGCGGAGTTCCCCAGGGCTCAACTTTGAGCCCTCTTCTTTTCAATGTATATGTTATGTCTAGTATCTTTGCCCCCAGCTCATTTGGCGGAGGAGCTGTTGGCAAAGATCATAACTTATGCAGATGATTCCCAGCTCCTCTTCACATGGAAGGATAACAACCTGTCCCCTGTTTCAGCCAAAAACTGTCTTGCAGCAGTGTTTAACTGGCTGGCAGAAGCCCAACTCAAATGCAACGAGGATAAATCCGAGATGCATCTCTATGGGTCTTTTCCTCCGCATTTTAGGGATGACCTCTGGCCTAAGGGCTACCCCATGCTTCAGTCTACGGGGAGCCTAGGGAAGAATCAGGGGGTCTGGTTTGATGATGACCTCCGCTTCGCTCCTCAGAAACAGAAATTGGCCGGTGTTTGTTTTGATAATTTGAAATCTCTACGAAAATTCCTACCATTACTGCAAGGTCGGCAAAAGAAATGGTGACCCGCACCCTCATCTTATCCCGCTTGGACTATGCCAATGCTTTATATATTGGTCTTCCAGACTACCAGTTAAAAAAGCTACAGACCCTCTAGAACGCGGCAGCCAGAGCGCTGCTGGGTATCCCTGGTAGGTCCAGAACAAAACAACATCTTCGAGACCTTCATTGGCTCCCAGTGAGACAACGTGTCCTGTTCAAGGCGCTTACACTGGCCCATGGAGCCCTCTATAAATCTGCCCCCACCCCCTATTTTAGAAGGCGATTTGATTTCTATGTACTGCATAGACATCTGCGTTCCGCTGGGCAATGTCTTGCCGTGATACCATGCTTCCACTTTGCTAAGACTGGGGGGAGCTCTCTCTCCTTTAAGGCAGCCAAGGCTTGGAATTCTCTCCCCTTCGAACTACACAACACCCGAGATCTTAGGCTGTTTAAGAAGCAGTAAAAAACCTTGGGGCATATTATCAAGCCTGTGCGCTAAAATTATCGCCGCTTTATCGGCCGAAAACGGCCGATAAAGCGGCGATAATGGGCTTGATAATATGCTCTATGGAATTCCAATCGAAGCACATGTTAGATGTGAAGACATCTAACATGGGCTTTGATTGGAATTCCATAGAGCATATTATCAAGCCCATTATCGCCGCTTTATCGGCCGTTTTCGACCGATAAAGCGGCGATAATTTTAGCGCACAGGCTTGATAATATGCCCCCTTGTTCTTAAATTAACATTCAGCCTTGCTACATCTCCTTCAGCTTCCCTCACACTGGTTCTCGCGCTGGTACACTCCAGAGTACCCGTGCTTGTTATAAATCTATAATAACATAACATAACTTCCATAACATAATTGTCCGATCTTCCATTTTATATTTTGTGATATATGTACTTTCTCTCAGTCCTTCATATATATGTTCGCTTCATTGACGAAGCAGTGCTAGACACAATTGGTACTCCTGTTATTTGTAGACAACATAATTATCTTTTCACATACAGTAATTGTATATGACAACTATGTATAAACGTTGCATCAAAAAAAGTATGACATCTAGGCATAACTGTATGTACCAGAGGTTACTTTATGGCCTACAAAACATTTCCTGTCTCCTGCACATAGAAATCTAGCCCTCTCACAATCGGATGCAAATGATAGTCAAAGTATTTAGTCAAAGTATGTTGCCAATTGGGGAAAATCATACCAGTCCCCTCTTCTAGGTGGTGAAATGGTGGATCTTTCATGCTTTCATGCATCTTTGGGATCCTGTACAATATTGGTATTTTTTGATATTCCACTATCAAATATGGGTTTAACTTTATCTTAATTGTAGTCCATCCATTTGCAAATGTATAATTCTCTGTATGTTTTCCAATCTCTTGATACTTCAATGTAGGGTCCTTTTCCATTTTCGTTAATGCATTTATATTCTGTAGGTGTTATTTTACCACCCTATCGTAATAACTCATATTCATTAACACTACTGCCTCACATTTATCTGCTCTTTATTTTTTACTCTCTAAGTTCTTCTTTTACAAAGACATTTCCCCATGCATATTTATTAAATTGCAATTATAACATGAGTCACTTATAGTCCCAGATTCCGTTTCCACTTCCCAAATTATCCACAATGAATTTATAATGACCCCATAGGCATTTACACCACTTCATAGATCTATCTGTATTAAGTTATCTATCCAGGTTATTAATGTACAATACTTCCTGAGCTCATACAATAATATCCAGTTACATATTACTCATCCATTACTAAAGCCATGTGTATGTGTGCAGTCCATACAGACAAAATAGTACAATTATACTAAATTACCTTACAAAAGCACGGAGTTATGGTCCCTCTGAAGACTGCTGTTTTATGAAAAACTTCTTCCTCATAGTGTCTTAATATTGGACATTCAGTGAACAAATTTACCCGGTCTATTTCTTCTGATCAAAATCTAGAGCAAAAGGTTATTTTGTCCAAATTCTATTTGACTTTCTTGAGTGTTGTGATGTCAACATCAAATATATTGTAATAGGGCTTGTTTAGCTATTGAGCATTTCTTATTACTGAACACCCCATATCTATTAATTACAAAAATATTTAATGGGTAACCCTACTTTTAACCAGGTTGACCACTTTTGAAACTCAAATAGGTATCTGATTACCTCAAGAAATATGGTTGAACCACAAGATCCTTTGCGGATCATTTTCTATTAGGCTCACAAGTACAATTGGTAGAAAGTCTGAAGCCCTTATTTACTAATTTTATTTAACATTTCTCAAATCTGCAACCATCTATAAATATACCCTGGAGGTATATCAAACTTCTCCTTAATCTTCAGAAAGAATTTTAGAGAGCCAGCCAAATATAGCGGGTACAGAAATTGTATTTTGACCCATGGCAAAGCCTTCAGTATCTGAAAATAGGTATTTATATTAACCCAAATGGGGGTTTAACTATGATACTTTGGAACTTAGAAGTAGTTCAATATATCAACCCATACTTTACCAAGTTCTACAGAACGTTTATATTTAACATGTTTGTGGTGTTTCATTGGATCAGAAATTTGAAATAGCACCAGATCTGGTGATTTATTCATAATAGCCTCAACAAACACAGTTGCTATCTTGTTCCGTAATCAACTTTGTAATTGTTTTGCATACAGCAGCTTAATGAAAGAATTGAAAATTAGGAAAGACCCACCCCCTCCAGGCTACCAGTAGGTGTAGAAATCTGAAAGTACATTTGGGATTTTTTTATCTTCAAATAACAGAAATTATTTTAAGCATCTATTTTATTTTTTTTTAAACAAGATATATGGCTAGAACCCTAAAATAATAAACTATTTTAGGCATAATAATAATTCAAAAAATATGTTTAAACTGTCTAAAATTGAAATGGTTAACCCTTCCTATTTATTAGGCATTTGTGGAATGTGCCTAAGGATTCTCTTGTAACTCGCATCCCTTGATGCATTGCACTTCTGAGTAAGTCTGACTCCCACATTTTTCAGAATACTTACTGCATACTGTTCATACCCATGATTAAATTGTATGTTTAAACCCCCTGCTTTAACATGACTTAACCTGAATTCTGCCACAGTTCCAAACCTGCCTCTTCCATTACAAATAATGTTATATTAGAATCGGAAGTGAGAATTAAAACATCACGTACATATTCAAAAACAGTTGATCCTAACCAAACCTAACCATATTCCAAGAGCATCGGCAGGCTAGAGTGTGTAGCGCTAGCCCAAGCTGTCTGGGGAAATTGAGGCTAAAGGTCAGCAGTAATATTAAATCAAAACGAGGTAATACATGTAAGTAGTAAAACATGTGTTTACATTTGTCACCATTTAAATAATTTACTTCCCTAAAGTATCTGTTTTTTCCAGCTCATTGTGTTCCTGTAATATTTTTCTTTCTTTCTTTCATTCATTCTTTCTTTCTTTCTTTCCTCCTTTCTTTCTTTCTTTCTTTCTTTCTTTCTTTCTTTCTTTCTTTCTTTCTTTCTTTCTTTCTTTCTTTCTTTCTTTCTTTCTTTCTTCTTTCTCTTTGTTTCTTTCTTTCTTTCTTTCTCTTTTTCTTTCTTTCTTTCTTCTTTTTTATATAGCTTGTACTTTACCCAGAGGTGTCAGAGCGCTTTACAAAAGAGCTAAGTGAATTACATAAGGAACAAGAGTGACATGGTAGTAGTTAACATTACAAATATGTACAACAGTTACTTGTGGTGAGAGTGACAGATTAATAGGTTATGTATTCACTCACGGTTAAATATTAAGAAAAGGTGAAACGATTAGGGTTACACAAATATGTAATACATATTTACAAAATTTAGACAGAGTGTTGTGGTAGCTCTTGTGAGTGCCATGAACAAACAGGAATAGGACCTGGGGTCAGGGAGCGTGGGCCTGGTGGGGAACTTGGCTAAGAGAGTTATTGATCGAAGTGTCTTTGGAAGAGAAGAGATACAGCATATCATTCTTGCATTGTGTGTGCTGAGGCCTAGATCACTCGTAGGTTTCTCTGTTAGTTCAAGTTGTGGCTGGGTGGGTCTAACAGGCCATACTTGAGAATCGTTGAGTTTAGGCTGAAGATAGTTAGAGTTTCTCACATTACCTATCAGTGGATCATTAACATGTTCAGACTACTTGAATATCCACTCATTGCCTCTCTGCTAAGTGCACAGAGCAATGGTGGCATGTGCCAATTGAGATTATGTGTGAAACTGTGTAAGGAAGGTACAACGCTCCTATAATATTGTCAGTGCCAAAGTGTTTACAGCTGAATGGGTGTGTTCTGTACTGTTGTGTGTGGGGGTAGTGAAGTGAGGTAGGGAGTAAAAAGAGGGTGGAAAAGAAGAAAGCAATGGTGTGTGGAACATGAAAATGGAGGAATTCAGAACAATATGGGCAGAAAAAGGCTTCAGTGTCCCTAGCTTCCAGTAGTGATATAGTAGGGGTTCTCAGAAGTCAAAAAGTTAAGAAACGCTGCTCTAATACTTTGACTTCCAGTTGGGGGAGTCTCATTGGCTCAATACTAGGATATCAACATTTCTTAAGAATGGTGCCATGTAGAAAGCATAAAAACAAGGAGAGAATGGGCCACTCTGACGGATACCTTCATAATAGGGAATATGTTGGAACTGACTCCATTGATATTTACCCTACCAACTGGGTTTTGATAAATTCTTTGTATCAATTTAATTACCATTTATGGAACCCCAGACTGGTGCATAACCCCCACAGGAATATATATTCTTCTTGGCATCCAAGGAAATTTGTGATGAGGGGTGGCATGTAGATTCTACCCTATCAATTCATTATGCAGCTAGATTGGTAAGTGATGTGGTATCTCTGCCTGGTATAAAGCCCTGTCACTAGGAAGTGACTAAACTAGAAATTATTTGGTTGATCCAATATGCTAATATTCTGGTGTACATTTTAGAATCCACAGATATTAAGGATAATGATCTATATGATTAATAAGTACAACTGATTTGTATTTCCTTTTTACTAAAGGATATAATGAGTGTCCATTTCCAGGATTCTGGGAAAGGCCCCCCCATCATTTCATTCATTGATTGAACAATGAGTGAGGCAAGTTACAGGATCAATACTTTATATATTTCACTTTGGTATGGAGTCTGTACCTAAAGCTTTCCTTGAAGGATGCTTTTAATTGTGTTGATAAGTTCTTATAGTGATATAGTTTAAGTGATTTCTTCCTGCCGTTATGGGTTAAGCCTGGGTAGTTTTCTCTGTTGTAGATAGCTCTCAATATGTATACCCTCCCACAGGTAATAGTCCTTTTTGGGTGAAGGATATATTTTTTTAATTTGACTGCTATTTCAATATCAGTAGTAATCATATTCCCTTTGTTTATATCATTTCAAGCACCCTTTGGTTAGCTAGGCATCAGTGAATTGTAGCAGCTAATAGGTCGCCTATTCTATCCCCATATTCTCTTTATAGGTATCCGGAAGTCTGTATTTCTTATACTTAATGTCTTAATGTGAGTTCTGATAGCAAGTAACTTGTAGCAGATGCATTATTTCTAAATGTTTATATCTAATCTCTATTTTCTTGCAGGACTGTTATCATTGGGCTTTTTCATTGATGTTAGCCAAATGTTAATATCCAATATGGATTAAATCATTTGTCAGTGATTGTTCAAACAACTCCAATATTTAATTTTGCATTTGAGGATAAACTCCTTAGATCTTTTGTATTTAATAGAGAACTTTGCACTAGACTGCAACACTTTTAATTGTGTTTTCCTTAGAAGTTTCTATTTGTCACCTTTAAAATAGCCAAAGATGCTGCAGCACAACTTGGTGAGAAAGACATGCCTCTTTATAACGTTAATTATTCAGCCTTAGATAGTTGATGGAGGAATATGGTGAAATATTCTTTGATAGAGGTATATTTCCTTCCCTTTCCCCTCTGGGTTTTATCCATTATGAACTATGTCCTAAAATCAACTTCTTAGTGACGGTACCCTCTTTTTCATCTCAGTTAAGAAGATCCTGCAACCACTCTTCTTTTTCTGGTGTTAAGGAATAAGTGCTGGTGCTGATCACTGGAAAAGCCTGTACAAATTAAGCACTGGTTGATCCAGGTTGTTGTATCTCATATGTGTTTCTGTAATATGTATATAACCCACCAACATTCTCCAGGTCTGTACAAAGTCAACTCGGCTCTCACTACTGCTTGATGTAACTCGCGGACTGCTGCTGCCTTAGATACTGCTTTCCATAAGCATCAACAAGCATGTTGTCTGCTCTAAGTATTGATCCCTTTTACAAGCACACATTTTGGGCTACTGGACTGCCAGGAAGAGAGAAAGCCCCTATGTTGTCCTAAATACAAGCATCCAAGATAGCAAATTTAACCCAGCATCACATTGTGCTGCAACCTGGTGAGTAACGAATGCAAATAGAACAATTGATGGACAGCATTTTGAACAATGTCAAACATTCACCCAAGTACAGAGATCTGGGCCTAAATTCATTGTGTTTTGCTCCCCATGACATTCCAGTTTAAACCCAGCCATATGCAAATCAGTCTTTACCCTGTTCCCCATGGGAACAGTCCAGCCCGAATTGCCAGGCCAGGTCCTCCCTGGAACGGAAGCAAGAATCCTGGGACAGTTTTTGGGGTTTCACCCCTCATCAGCCAGGCTAGCTTGACTCAAGTGGCATGGTGAGCACAGGACCCACATGTGGGCATACCTATCCCTCTCTGGACCGGAAGGCAAGGGAGTAAGCAGAGGTAAGAGATCCAACTGGAGGCCAGTCTGCAAGTCTCCAGTTTCTTGTGGGATCTGGCTGTTCAGCCTCTTTGCTGGTAATACTCCATGAATAACTCACTGTCAGCAGCCACAAACCACAGCAAATGTCTGACACTGACAAGCAATGGAGAACTGGAGTCTGGGAGCGAGCATCAACTTGCAATCGTATTCACAGCTAAGCTAGCAACCATATGCATGTTCACAATGAGCTCCATTTATGTTTGCCTAACTTGAATTCATCATATTTATATCTCAATTATCTCAATTAAATCTGATAAATTTTGGTTCAGTATTGAAGTTAGTTTAGCGTTTCTGTTAACATTTGTACCCGATGTGATGCAGTAAAAGAGAAGGTGTTTGATCTCACTTGCTCTTGACTTTTTTTCCCTATGGCAGGAAGATGCAGCACAAGTAAAACTGTATCTCCTGACCCCACACCAGTACTGAGCTATTCTCTCCTGGCTACCTATACAATCTACACCTGCCTTTGCAAGAGCAGGTACAACTGCAAAGGAAGCCTGGAGGAGAATGGGGGCACAATTGATGAACAGTTGCTGTTGGCCTTTGACAAAATATTTGTAATCAGAGGCTGCCTTCTGAAAACAAGAAATGACCTGTCCAAAAAGCCAAACCTGGTTGCCTAGGGAGTGAAGTTAAGTGGGATGCCAAACTTCAGAATTTTTTTAATAAAAAGTACATGGCGTTCTTAGGATTCAAGCTAATGGCATCTAGTCAAGGTCCGCCCTCATAAAAAGAAAAGCATGGCTGGTAATAAGCCTGGTAACATTTACTTCACCATTTACAATATGTTTACATATCTAGTGGCCCGGGAGTAGAGCCTGTCAATAATCTCGCACCATGTATGAATTGCAGTGATGGGTTCAGCCAGCAGAAAGCTTAGGACACTTGAATTTACTACTGCCGTTTGCGTGCATTCCTACCTCAGAGAGAGTATAAACTGATTACATGAACTACACTGGAGAATTGAGAAATGTATCTTCCTGTGTTGTGTGACATATTAACAACTAGTGGTAATACTGGCTGCCTGTCATCAGATGTTAACAGCTGTTAATTGCCCTTTTCCGTTTTTTATGCTCCTTTGCATTTAACACTGGTCCAGATTAGTTGGCTGGACAGTCGCAGTAGGTAATAGAGGGTGTTAATTAACTGCCGCTACCATAAGACACAGACAATATCAGGTGTTGTTTATTGTTTTGATATTACATTTTAATGAAAGTCATAACAATACTATTTGTAGTTTAATTTTAAACCAAAAACTGTAGCTATTTGTGAAATAATGTAATTTGCTAATTGGCTTACCCTATCTTCATTTTCCAGGTGGAAACTATTGGTGATGCCTATATGGTAGCATCTGGCCTTCCAAAACGAAACGGAAATAAACATGCTGCTGAAATAGCAAACATGTCTCTTGATATCCTCTGCTCTGTGGGATCCTTTCAGATGAGACACATGCCAGATGTGCCCGTCAGGATACGAATTGGTTTGCACTCAGGTACATAAGTATTTGTTGTGATGATCTGATTAATTAGATGTGGGAAAGACAAGCTCATTCACCACCCCTACACACCACAATAATTCCTTCTTGAGAAAACATATTCAAATCTCTGCCATGGTAGACAGCAAACAAGAACTCTCAAACACGAGGTACTTGAGTAACATAGAAAAAACACTGTTGTGAAACTATACTCAGGTGAAAAAATCTGGCAATCCACTTAGGATACATTGAATGGACTCCGCTGTACTCAATCAAAATAACTCTTTAAAGTACTTTCAGGTCCTCATTACGAGTGACCTAGAAAATAGGTGAGATGTACCTTTCCCCTGGAATTAACAATACCAGGGGAACAAGTAGCTCCAGAGGTGGGGAAAATCTGACCAAATAGGAGGTATCTATTAGGAGTTGATCCAGGAGGGTCCGTTAGGAATTAAGAATTATAAGCTGAATCAGTAATTCTGGATAAGATTTCCCAGTAATTCCTCATTCTTTGTGGCACTTTCACGAAAAGATTTCAGCTGCTTTCAGAGGCCGAATTTGCCATGTGAAAGCAAAAAACGAATCATTCCGATGAAGCTGAGATCTGCTGTTACCAGCCCATGAAGGAGGCCTGGTAATGAGGACATCAATGCAGTGGTTTAAAGAGACATGCAGTACATTTAACTAATAAACCGTTTGATATCCCATCTAAGGTATGCAAAATACTGTAGTGATCAACAAGAAATGAAGCAGAAAAGACTTAACTTATGCTTGCACAGAGAAGGCTGGCTAACAATTGATTTCAGAATCAGTCACTTAGAGGAAATACTAGTGGAATGCAAGGTGTTGGTTTTCAAGCAGGAGGACAGGCTGCTCACAGAGGAGGTGGTGTTTCACTGGGTAGAAATGCAGGTGTTCCGATTAACTTGAATTTTGGTATAGACATTGCAACATTGAAGAAGTCTACTCCTTTTTATTTCTGTAATAAGATTGGGCATTGGAAGAGGGAGTGTAGGCAGAATACAAATAGTATGAGTGGTCATGGGCAAATGCAGGGAGTACATTACAGCTATCTCAGGCAGAAGACGTCTACTCTCACAAGATGACCTGATGTTATGTTATGTTATATTGGTTTTTCTATAGCGCACGGCTACTCCATGGAGTGTCCCGGCACTTTTAATTAACAAAGCAGTAACAAAAGAGAAAACACAACACAGTAAAATAACAGACCAGGCCAAAGGAAGAAAAAGCAACCTAAAGGGCAAAAAGCCAAGTTTTAAGGCCATTTCTAAAGTTCAACAGATTAGAGGTGCTCCGCAGAGCTAGGGGCAGAGTATTCCAAAGCAGTGGCGCCAGCAGCCTGAAAGAGCGACCTCCAATCCGAGCCCTTTTTACTCGAGGAAGAGTGCTTCAGACCTCAAAGATCTGGCGGGATGGTAAAAAGCAAGCCTCTTCTGGAGATATTTGGCTCAAGAGGCGTAAAGCGCCTGACACTGGGAAACTCTATTAAAATGTCAGCTCAAAACCATATTACCTTCCCCAAAGAAGTGAAAACCCATTTTTTTCAAAATCATACAGGGATTGGAATTTAACCGTAATTCTTATAGGGGGGTCTAAATTCCAATCCCTGTTCAGAAGCCTGTTAGTCCAGGGTTTGGAATTATAATTTGCGCAGCAAACGCTGCATCCCCTGCTATTTACGGGGAAAACATAACCTGTACATTCTGATATGTTCCATTTTTTGTATGCACCACACAAAACATGCATGTCATTTCTAATTTGTCTTGGGAATTCTTTTTATAGGAGGTACTTACTGCACCACTAAATGTTTCACCATGGGATTATGGTATTTACTGGTTGTGTAATATTATAACCTCAAGGGTGCACAGGGCAATTACGCAGCTAAAGTAGTACTTAAACTGTTTTTGCAAGAATTCAAATGATAAAATGATATAGACACTAACATATAGAGCAATAACCAGCATCATTTATCAAATCTGAAATGTATTTTTTTATTTTAACAAAGGTATTTTTTGGCTTGAACCTAACTACTGTACACTTCACTTTCACCAAAACTTTGGGGAAGGGCAGAAAGCTACACCTCACACTTTGCACTTTTGCTCTTCCTCACTTTATAGTTTTGTAGAATGGAGAAATACATTTATATTTATATTTTATAGAATACTGGATCCACTTTGATTATCCTTATCCTCATTTGAAACTGATTATTTGTTATTGTTTCTCTTGTAGCCATTGTCTTGTCCAAACCTCTACTTCAGTTTGTGAAACAGTTAAGGCTCTTTACGTAAACATAAATACAAGTAACAATTATACTACTAAAATTGCTTTAAAGGAGTAGTTTCAGGCCAACCTCATTCTGCATTGTGTTGCAGCATTAAGCCTCTTGTAGGTGGTATACACCCCTTCTGTATCATCCACCCTCTTTATACTAAAGCTGCATTGTTTTTGGCAAGATTCTCTGTGAGGTGAATTCTGACTGCCAATATAATCATGAGTTCGAATACCGGCACTGGGTAATCATATTTAGCATCGCTTTTACAATTGGTAAATTGATTGCCATTAAATTGTTCCATTGCAACACGACTTGAATACAACAGGCCTGATTCATAAAGGTAACTTGTGAGTAGGATTACGACTTTACGACTTTATGATAGTCATGTTTTCACAAATAAAAACAACAGTAGTAAGTCCAGTACTACACATGGTCAGCCACATATATACGGCAACAACCCCCCATAAATTATTGAGAGGGGCTAAACTAAAACCCTATTGGAAATAATGCTAAATAAAATTAAAATATTTAAACTAGTTAAAATAAAAAATTGATGTAAATGAATGCTAAACAATCTATAAAAACAAAACATATATATTGTTTAATTACAAAATATTTTAATAACCTATTTTGAATTTAAACATTAATGTTTAAATTATTTTGAATTGATTATATATATTTCATTTTTAATAATCATGAATGCACATTAAAAATGTTTTCTTGAGCTTTGATTTTTGTTAAATTTAAACTTCAGAATAAATAAGAATTACATTTTATATATTCTAAGCCTGGGTGGGGTTCTCATAGTTTTATTCTACAGCACTCTGCCAATTGCCAGAAAAACGAAGCCGCTCTCCGCAGAGTTCCGCCAGCTGTAGAGTCTGTTAAGTCGCACTGCTCGCACTGACGTTTAGCGTCGGGAGATTTGTCCTGCACTTTAAAATCAGCAGGAACGGCACTACGCGTCCACCAGAGGACGCTTCTTCTTTCTGCCAGCTCGAGTAGACATTCTAGAGAGAAAAAACTCTGCTCCGCATCACTTTGCAGAGGTTTTCGGAACTCCACACTCTGCGCAGAGCGCAGAGTGGGAGAAACTCCGCAAACTCTACTGACGGAGACGAATTCTTCACCCACCCCTAATCTATTCCCATTAATTACCATTTTAATTCAAAATAATGTAATGGTGCCCTGGCAATTTTTCATTTTGTTCTACATTTAAAATAAAGTTAAATTTAACTAAAAAATACATATTAAAATATGTTTATAATAATTATTAAAGTACATTATTTTTATTCATTTATTTAAATGTAGAACAACAATAAAATACAAAATAACTTTACTGTAAATATGAAAAGAAATTGTCCACTCTTCTTTATAAATATTCAGTGTTCTAAAACCTAAAAAATCAAGCATCAACCATTATGTATCAAGCAAAATTGTCCAAAGAGTATGGTGATTACATCTATATTGCAGATTTCCACTATTTAGCTAATTTACAGTGCAATTGTGTAAATCTCTTCCTTTATTTTTTTAATACTAGCCATACCAGAAAGAGGAATTAAAAAACTTCATCGCTTTGGGGTCAATAGTGGACTGTGCACCACATCTTCATTTGGCCTGCGACGTAACCTGCAACAAAACTGTTACAATTATTTTCAGACGTGTACATTCTAATTTCCTTTAAGGGCAATAGCATAAACCTGAATCTCAGAAATCCCAATCTTGGTACAGTTACAATGATGTAGTGAGCTTCAAGTGCAAGTTAGGTGACTCGAATATTGTGTTTTAATTATTGTGCTACCAAATTGTTTCACCAGAATATCAACTCGAAAAAAATAGTGAAGGTAAGAATATATACAGGAGCGTCATCAACTCCCCACTTTAGCAGCTAGAGTGGGGTGAGGGTGTTCTGGGCAGTCCTGTTTAACATGAAACATTTATGTTTTTGTTTATGGCTACTTTGACTTTGATTGGAGTCACTGGGCCTCATCTTAAGTTTTGGCAGACAGTATTCTATCCACTTGGGAGGAGGAGGACATTATGTCCTCCACCCTGATTGACTCTTGCCTGCCAAATTTAGAGATCATTACCTGCCCAGCTGTGAGCTCTGTACCTTGACCAGAACTGCCATCATTTATTTATTTATTAATTTCCTTAATACATTTAGATAGTACTCTTAACACCAGATAGGCATCAAGGCACTTTACAAAGAACAAAGAGAGATACATATTTAAACATAATAGTGCAACAGGTCATATGTTGCTTTACCAGGTGCTAAGAAGAGACAAAAACACATAGTAGCATAGAGACGCAGCTGGGGTATGGGGAGTGAAAAGGGAGGCAAGAGGAGAAATTGAGGTGGGAAGCAGGTGGAATGGAAAGTGGTTGGAGATGGGGACAGGGAGATGAGAGAAAATGAAAATGTGAAACCTACTGTTAAGTATCAAATAGCTAAGAATTTGCCTAAAGCCCCATCTCCCTGTCTAATCCCTATTTCCATATGAAGGATTATGAATCGTTCCTGTAATAGCCATGCCAGGTACTTGGGGAATCATGCATTCTGGATCTTCAAGGTAGACCTAAGAAAATACTTTATTGCATGATTAATTAAATACTTTGCAACATAGGTAAATGGCATCAAGTCCAAATTTACATATTCCGTAAAAAGTTGCCTCTTTGTAAAATACATAATTAAAACAATATAAGTTAGAAATCATAGGGACATAAAAAAGTGGCCAGATTTACATATCACTAACACAGTGGTGCTATTATGTAAAGTACATACATGAGTAAAATAAAAGAAGCCGGGGAGTTCAAATTGTTGCACTGATAAAAGAGTGATACAGGTTTAAGTAAAAAGGTTTGTGAACTTTACTAGACACCTGCACTTCCTGACCAAATGATGTCAGCTGGAACATCTCTAATAGTCTCAAGTGGGAAGAGAGGATTCCATTAGGGGGGTGTAATCGAAGGCAGAGGTTAACGGGGCCTGGTAATAGCCTATTCATTTCCCAGCCCTCCATCTACGGGATCCTGTGCCTCTATCTTTCTTGAGAAACGTTGACTGAATTTGACCAAAGCACAGTTTAACATGATATTAGATGGGTCAAAACAGGCCAGCACTGCTTCCCTGCACAATCTTATATTTTTAGCAATCCACCCCCTTCGTAATAAAGCCCTCCTTTCCTCTAGAAGGGTGGGGCACAGGCACAATACATGTATGATTTCCTCTTTTTGCTGAATGCAGAGCCGGCACGTTGCCTATTCTTTGCCCCTTTTCCAAGCTGGGAGATGACATGGGATAGTGATTACCCCCATCCTCAGCTTCATGAACTGTGACTTTGTCTTTTCATTATAGGAGTTATTTAAGTAACACTGAGGGTTCAGATATTTATAAATACATAGTGTCATCCAGCCATGCAGAGAGGCTGGCCTTATCTACTATTAAAGAAAGCCGTTTTGTGCTGATTTTTGCCATCCTTTTAAATTCCTGGTGACTGGTAGGAAGGTTGCAAGTAGTCACCAAGCCAAGTGTGCTGAGGTCTTGGGTCAAGTAGTGGTTTCCCACCGACCTGTTTTGTGGCGAGTTCTGTCAATAAATGGTGGGCCAGGGCACCTTCCTTTGAGGCCCTGCGCTTGTGGCAGCATATTGCAAAGGCCACCTTATGAGCCAGCGCCTGTCTGCATATTCCAAATTCCAGTCTTATTTGAGCTGGCAATGTGTAGGAGGGAACCTGGTAAACTGTTCTGTAGATTTTTGTGAGCATTTTATCGAAAGTCACACTCTCCCATCCTTTAAGTGCCTCGCTCCCCATATGTTAAGGTCGCGAGAACCTTTGCCTGACCGACTTGGATGATAGGCGCGAGTGTGGGGCATTTTAGTTTTTTATATGCAGATCTAAAAGCGAACGATAATGCAGTACTTTTCTTTTTTATTTCGATCATCTGGCTCCTGTATCTGTCATTTTGGTTAAAGAGGACTCCAAAATACTTGTGGCAGTTGATTGCATCTAGTTTCTCCTGCTCAAGCAACTATGTTGACTTTTGCGTTCTAGCAACTCGAACTTTGAGGACCTTAGTTTTCTTTTTATTGATCAGCAGACCATTCCTAGTGGAAAATGTGGCAGTTGCGTCCAGGAGACGTTACAAACCAATCTTAGTTTTACTGATGAGGACCAGATTGTCTGCATAAAGAAGTTTGAGAGGCAAAAGCAACCCAGTTTGGGTGGGTGAGAATTTACTGAGTTAAGGACCGGACACAAGTCAGATAGAAACAAGTTGAATAAGGTAGGCGCAAGAACATAACAAGCGCGATACGTCCCTAATTTTTATTCTGACCCATGTATCGTGGTGCAGGAACTGTAGGGCCATAAGTAGGGGATCCGGGATGTTAAAAAGAGCACGTTTCTGCCAAAGCTTTCCCCTATCGATCCTGTCAAAGGCATATTTATACTCTATGAAGCCCATGTATATGGGATGATTGTCAGACTCTGTCTGGTCAATCAATACGGAGAGTGCAATGAGGTTCACTGTTGTCCCTGTATGCCTTATAAATCCAGTTTGCTTTGGAGGTATGATTTTATTTGACTTGCCCCATGTTTGTAATGAGTCCAGCAGCATGCCTACAAAATACTTTGCTTCATTTTTGATTAGAGCTATCATGCGATTGTTCCCGGGAGACTTTTTATCACCCCTCTTGTAGATGGGAGCAAGTATTTAACCACACCATAAGAGGGGGATGCAGTTTTATTCCAATATGGATGAGTAAAGTGGGGCTCTTTGGATAGCCTGAAATGTTGGATAACCCTTGTAGCGGCCCAGTGGAATTACGTCTGGTCATGGTGCCCCATTTCTGCGTCCCCTAGCAATTTGTTTCTAAATTAGTGGCTCAGAGATAAGGCACCCGGAAGTAGCCTGTTCACAGCTCTCAGTTGAATCTGCTGGGACACTGCTGGCCTCTGAGCCTTCTTCCTGCATGTGAGATTGATCACGTGGTGTTTGAATATTGAAGTGATAGTGTAAAAAGTGATACCACGCTGTCTCCAAGATATTGGAAGAGGCCGCTTTTGGGAAGGTGCCACCAAATGCATTTATAGGGCACCAAACGTTTACAGAGTTATTTATCCTGGTGTCATACAATAGTTTTGTCCACAACAAATTCCATATTTTCCATTGATGTTCCCTTTTTGCCACCTTCAGAGGTCTTCGAGCCTACCTTAGGTTGCTTATTATTTTCACGTCCATTGGTGACCTTCTGAGACTTATCCACAGCCGATTGATCCTTTTTTGGCAGTCCTTAGATGACTAGATCCTAATCCTTGTATGGCATGCAGCTTTGCTTTACCTGGTACCGGCTTTGCATGTCGGTCTGCCATTTGTTTTGGTAAACATTGCCCAGCTGGTAACTGGGTCTCCTTCTAATTTATGGATGTTGGCTAGTAATAGTTTGGCATCTTTGACCAGGGTTGGGAGGGAGTTGATGGAGCACTTGATGTGTTTGAGATTAGTTATGTAACTTTCAAAACCTTGATGAGATGCAGAATTGAAACCTGATGTTGAGGGTGAGCTCTTGAGGGTGATGATCACTGTGGCTTGTCCGGATAGAATCAGGCACTAGGGCTCTCAGTCCGAGATGTTACAGGTTTTCTTGGAGGGCCTGTCCTCTCGACTCTAAATTGGTGATTCTTAAGTTCGTTTCTGAAAGTCGAGATGTTCCGTACTGATTTCAAGTAGCGAGTTTCAGGATCCAGCAATGGAACAGCTGTGATGACATTTCCAGACAAGGTACAAATAGTTTAGCGGATGACCACAGTCAGTTTTGCTGACCGTCCACCAACTTTTAGATTTCGAAAACAAACTCCCAAAGAAGGTGCTACCTGGCATACAAACTAATAAGAGTGAAATCACACAATCCACCCTAATTAGTGTTGGCGGTCTAATGTCCTTCCTCCTATGGCTCCGGGTTTTCAGAGGAAGCTTTCCATTAACAGACCTAAAGGTGCTCCGTCTATGGAAAGCTGAATGTCCTTCAAGTAGGGTCAGACTGTAAGTTTTGTGGATAGGGAGAAACTTGAGTACTTTTTACGCAAAACTCTAAATCACACCTACTGTTTTCAATAAGCTCCTTTTTGCAGTAAGATGGAGGATGGAAGGGGTAGAGAGATGGATGGATGGGTGGGTGGGTGGGTGGGTGGATGGATGGGTGTGTGGATGGATGGACAATAGATGGAGAGGGTATGAAATAATGCAGAGATGGATGGGATGAAGAGGAAATGAATTGAAAGAGGAGAGAAAGATGGAGAGATGTTGGATGGATGAAGAGGTGGATGGATGCATCTACAGATAGTGGAGAGGAGAATAAACGAATGTATGGAGAAATGGGCGGTTAAAGAAAAGGATGGACAATGGTTGGATGGAGAGAAGTATGAATGAAAAATGGATCTGAAGAAAAAAGAAGAGTGGATGGATGGATAAGAAAGAAAGGAAAACACAAATAAGGGTGGTAAAAGGAAGGGTGGATAAAAAGAAAGCTTCAGAGAAGGAAGAATGAATAGATGTAAAACAGAAAAGATGGAAAGAAAGAAGGAAAGCAAAATGGTAAAAGGCAGAAATAAGATGTAGAAAAAAGTACAAAAGACTGAAAAACTGATGAAGAAAAGGAAGGAAGGAAATTTAAGAATTGCATAATTCTCTGAAGAGGAGCCTTCTCCTGAACAATGTTCAAGTTTGCTTGCCACATCCAGTCACTCAGAGCTATGTGGGACATTACAAAGTGGGGGAATTTTATTTTTCTGACCTTTCTTTTGTATATATCGGCAAGTATGTATTTACTATACTCAATGCCACATCTAAGCACTTCAATTTATATTGTCGACGTGCATAGATGATTAGTTAAGAATAGAAAATCTATACTTACCTATACACACTTACCTGCAATGTTTTGCTTACAGTATTATGCTGCACTATATTTTTGCTCTCGATATTCTGCCATACAACCCATTCTTAAAGGGTTGGCTTTCTCCACTAGTTCAATATCCCGTAAAAAGGAGTTCATCTTCAAAGCAGATTTGACATTATTCTTAAATAGATCTATGTACTGAACTGTGTCCAGTTCACTGTCATTCCTAACTTTTGTACACTTCAATAAAAAAGCTCATTCGTGTTTCCTGCAGATGTCCTATCAAAATTAAGGAATATATCAGAAGCTGCTACTAATCTAAACGTGCTTCAAAATGCCACCTCTTAATAAATAAGGGGAAGCTGATAGACCAAACTCCAGCCTTTCCACCATCTGGAGTAAACTCATTTGTCAATGGAAACCCATACACAGTAGCCTTACATAACATGCTAACTAAAGATTTCAGAAGAGCCTTTATGAAAATGGCTTAGAAGAAACTTTGACTTAAGCATCATAGCAACTTTGACTGGAGCAAATGACAAAGCATGTTCTTTTGCGGTAAGACCGTTCAACTGGCTGGAAGGGGGGCAGAGGCATCCATAATTGTACCGATGCAATGGGGCAGACCGGGGGGCGCAAATTAGCCAAGAGAAAGGTACACTGGTCCTAGCGAAAGCCTGATTGAACTGTTTTCCCCCGGGAAATACTTGATAGAGCTGGAGGGGCCTAAATTTATGCAGAGACATATTAAACGTTGCGACTCGACCCTAAGATGGCGGCCGTTTGAGGGACTTTCGGCGAGCGTGACATCCTTTGCCTAAGTAGCCATGCTGCATTCTTTAACAATTGATCACTCATTATTATTTTAGCTGCCGCTTGGGCATGGAGCGTCCTTATGTACAACTGTTTATTTCACCACGCGTCCTTTCACTACATGTGGCCTGACCCCAAGATGGCGACCAAGTCAAATTAGAACCTTAGTGCTTTTTGCATTACTCCGGTGCCCACTACACTCCAATGGCACCCACGTCATTCTTCAGCCATCAGCAACAGTAATTAAGCACCAGGTGGCCAGCAATTGCATGAGAATCTCATTCTCAAATGTTTTAGTTGCATAAAACTGTATGTGGGGTAGCGGCGGTCTGCTGCGGGGTAAGCGGCACGACTGACCGCCCCATCAGGTTCCAATGACGTGGACAATACTGTGGGCTATTAAGTGAAGCCTCACACAAGGCGGTGCAGGCTGACGCAAGGGATCACTCCTGAGTTGCCTGACTCTACAATGGCGGCCTATCCTGAGGAAACTTTGTTATCTGTGGGATTTGTCAGTGCCTACCCTGAGAAAATCGCAATACCAGAGTCCGAGGCAAGGAGCCGCAAGACCTCTCCCATAAATGTTGGACCGTAGTCCGCATGCTCTTAGCGCCGAGTGAGCTCCGACCAGCTGAAGAGAGACGAGTGCCACAGAGATGAAAGTTTGATGCGGACGGCACCTCCCAGTAACACTGGGACTGGTACGGCCGATAGATCTATGACGATGCCCCCTAGGTGTAAACCTTTATGTTGTACTGACCGCTGAGCCAGGGCAACATGGCTGATGACCGGTGGAGCTGTTTAGTCAGCTACAGAGGAGATGGACTTTGGTTTCACCCCCATTGGCCGTCACCTATCCAGCCAGACATTGGACATTGTTTTTCCTCATCTCTCTGCTGTGTCTCCTTTCCCTCCCCTACCTCCTACCTCCGTGATCCTGTGGCTGCCTCCTCCCCCTTACAGCCCAGCCTAACCTTCCCTGCTTTGGCTCTTGTGCTGTTATCTCACAAGAAGAAAATAAGGTAGAATGCTAAAATATTCATGCTGCAGCATCCAAAGATACCCAAAAAACCGCTGATGGTTATTTTGTGGATTCTGCTGTAGTCTGTACACTCTGACAGAAATGACTTTGGATATTGTAATGTGCTTCAATGAAATGATTGATTGTAAAAGAGGCACAGTATTGCCCATATGAGGCATATCAAGACTCTCTCACAATACATATTAAGGGATTTAAAATGGTCATATTATTTTTCCCCTTTAAAACTGATATATATATATATAATATTGTTAACAACCATGGGAAAATATTTATCTGTGGTATTTCTTTTCATCTTTAACCTCGGCAATGGAAATATTTAGTGGTGTAATTGCTTCTCTTCCTTTAGTGCTTTTTTAAGTTTCTCTTTTACCATTTTGGATAACATTTGAGGGGAGTCAGCTGAAAGCCTAACACTCTGATGCAGTAACATTCATTTTCTGCTCCCAGAATCTTACTTCTCCACACAGCTGTTGGCTCTGGCGTTGCCTTTGTAACTTTACAGCACTCAACTACCACATGGCTTAGTTTATGGTATACAAATACCACATACGCAAATACTTTCGCACAAATCAATGGAAAATATTTAATTCGTAAATACACTAGCATAAGAAGCCTCCTCCTTTCCAGCCTCTCTGTGTGCTATATGTGTGCTTAAACAAGCCTATGCTTCATCTCTGCTTAGGGCCGAGATAGTTGTATAGCCTTATCTTGGAAATTAAAGATAGGATTCTCACACATCCCCCTATCATCATTAATTCTCTTCAGCATTAATTGAAGATAGGAAGGTAAATCAGCTATTTTTTCTTTATCTTGTGCATAATCAATATTCCATTTTTGTTTCTTGAATTTCAGTAGAAATCATCTCATAAAGAGTCAGCGGGTTTTGATCAATAATAGCAACTAATCCTTCTAACTAAACCTACCAAAATTTGTAGTACCTTACTTGAACTTCTAGATTAATAATCTGACAATGAAGGGAATCTATGGTAGTATCCAATGTTTGACACATGGCACTCATCCTATCCATAATAGACTGAGTCTGATGAATTTCGGCTGAATCTCTATATAATGTCCCCAATTGTGTAAACTACCCAACATCTATATGCCGAGGCTTATGCTAAATACAGTTTTCCCAATCAATCTATCTAAAATGTTTTCTAATTGTATTGGCTTTTCATTCAAAATATCTCCAGTGTGCCCTTTGATTCAGCAAAAGCAATTGGAACTACATGTCCGAAGTCATTAGCAATAGAGTTGCATGCAGAGAATTGGTATTTCTTTGAATACATTTATCAGCATTAGTCTGGGGGCTTGGGAGAGACAATCTATGAGTTATATTGATTGTAGAGAGAGCAGCAATGCTGAAGTAGCAGATAATAAATAGATAAGAAGCTCATCTAAGAGTTCTGGATTATTGTGTTTTTGTGAAATCAATCAGTACAAAAGAATTGTTGTTGAATATACTTGATGACCTAGGCTAGTTATTGTATTGCAAACCTGCTTTGGAAGAATGACATCCACAAACTCAAAACTGGAAGCTGCTTGATACATCATTATATCACAATATGACATTTGCTGGACCTTTAGGCTTTCTAATAAATGTATATCCTGGTTGTAGCCACAACTTTAATGTTAAACTAACTTCTTTTTTAACATTTGTAGTTATTGGAGTATTACTGCCATCTTCCTTGAGAGTGTTACATGGAGTGATAATAATATGCAAGTTACTTAACCATGTTACCAGCTAAAAATTGTATATTCGGTACATATGTTTTTCCACAAAAAACAAATAATCTTGTAATTTATCACAGATAAGAAACCATGGCAAACTCAATGCGAATATATGTTTGAAATATCTAAAGTAAAAGGTAGAGATTTTTGGTATTTGACTGCAACTCATTGGAAAGCAGGCAAAGATGATGGAAAATATTATACAACTTTGATATACATGCATGTTGTTATGTAAGATTGTCTGAACATTTTTTTATCCAAATATAGTGTGCCATATTTCTTGATTAAATAAAGTGGTTAATTAAATCTGGATGTGAGGTGTCTAAAACGTGTTTCCACCTTCACAAAATGTGCAGTGTTATCTCATATTTTCGAAGTTTTACAAAGTGAAGTTCAAGATGTACACTATCTACAAGGGGATCCCTTGTACAATTTTTATCTCTTGATGGCCATATTTAAATTTCAGGTCCATGTGTGGCAGGTGTGGTGGGACTGACCATGCCACGCTATTGTCTGTTTGGAGACACAGTGAACACTGCATCACGAATGGAATCCACCGGACTGCGTGAGTATTTATGTGGTTGGTGAGAAGCAATTACTCAAAATGTACACAATTACATGTGTTTTCAATTTTCATACTATGCTTGTACATGATCAGTATGAGAAGAAAAGTCAATATTGGAGCATGTAAGGAGTGGAAATCATAATTAGCAGTAGAGATTTTACAAAAACTATCATAACTAGTTAAACCCATGTATCATTGGGCCTGAGGACTTGCCTATATCCTACAAGCTGAACTTCACCAGAAGAACTTGATATTGATGACAGTCTTTTGTGCTATTTTAGATTTGGACGTATATATAGTACATTACCAGGCACATTATTATTGTCTATTTATATGAAAAGGTAATACAACTCAGCTATCTGTCCAAGATTATTGGGTATGCTGTCTTCGCCTTTGAAAATATTTTCCGTAATATTACTCACAAGGATGGACAGATAGATGGAGGCTCTGAGAATACTGCCATATTAAAAAGTGGGCTTTCAGACAGGTACATCTATGGTCCACGTTTGATGACATTGATCATCATGATAAGACAGAGACTCCTGAGCAATTAGTGCCATAATATTGTACTTTTATGGGCAACAGATTGATACCATTTATAGGGCACAATTATAGAATATGCTGCTCTTAAAGGGTCTACCACGTTTGCATTTACGGATAATCAATGAGATCTACTCCTAGAGGCAGATCAGGTTTTCAGCTCACAGAGGCGGAACCATGGTGAGTTTCGATCCAGTTGGAAGAAAATTGTGTGTTTTTCTTGTATCCCTATTGTTTAACCTCTACACCAGTGATTTTATAGTGATTTCTTGAGTGTTTGACTCTTTCAAGCAATATGTAATACTAACCCACTGGGTAGGTTAGGGTATGCAGATGCTATTCTTCTTCTGGACAGTAACCCAACAGAGTTGCAAAAGGCATTGACCCTTGTATGTAAGCATGAGCAGCATAATTCTTTGTCAATAAACCACACGAAAATACAGATGGTATACTTTGGCAGAGTGGCCAAAAATAAACTGATGTATAAGTCTCAAAAAGTTCCAAAAAGTAATCAGCTACAAATACTCATGTAAAATGATGAATATTAAATTAAACTAGAATCACTGCCATAGTGAGAAAAAACATCTGTTTGTTAATCAAAAGGTGCTTAATCGATTTAATTCCAATGTGAAAGTTATACTATAGTTGCAGGACTGAGAACTCATAACATCAAGCGACTCCTATGCTCACTTATGGGGTTCTCATCTGGTTACCATATGGCCCAGCTGTACTGCTAATAATCCAAAAATGTCCCTTGCCATGCCTAACACGATTAAGGAATTTTGTTTTGAATTCTGTCTAAGATCACCATGGTGCCAATACCTCATGTCAACACTAACATGATGTTTTAAAGTAACTTGCTGTAAAAATGGCAATTTAGTGTGAAGAGATTTCCTAACAACATTTAATAAAATAGGATTTAGGCAAAATTATTGCACATTAAAATCCAGCCTGCTGAAGAAAGAAGGGGCAGCTAAACCATATTGCATCTTTAAATATCAAAGGGAAACTGCTAACATTTGAAATTTGAACACAGAACACATGTTGCCTCACATCTAGAGCTAGCTTACAACGTTTTTAAATTCGATACTTTAATATCAAAACAACTATCCCTTTCTTCTAAACACAGGTCCAAAATCTTTGCATTCACACGTGCTGTTTTTAAGCCACTGTTTCTTCAGCAGAAATGGGAAATTATTTCATGCATACTTCCATATTAGATTTGAGCTTGGTTCAGCTTACATCACTTTTTTGCACAATTTGTCGAATATGCCATTATAAACAGAAAGTGACTGATTTAGACTTTGGAAAACATGCAAATGCAATGGAGTACCCTGTTCACCAAACCGGCGGATCTCTCGCCCTGTTTAGGCTTTATGTTGGCAGAACTCTTGTTGAATCTGTTGATGCAAAGCTTCCTCCTATAGTCCGACAGAGTAACCGCCATCGTTTGAATGGCATTCTGTCAGCCTCCCTAATGAGGGTGGGTGGAGTGATGTCCTTTTATTCTCTCCAAGGCTGTCAGTTAGAGCCTGGCTGTAAAGGAAAGAAAGAAAGAAAGTAACAATAGCCCCCACACTTATCATCATCATTATCAGATCACTGTATTCGGTTTTTGCATAAAACCATAAAAGTCAAGTAAAACACTGATTATTCAAATTTGTCGGGGTTTAAATGTGTACCCGCATATTAAATGTGCACTCTTGCTAATACTTTAAGTTCACAATCCAGGCCTATAATTTTTTGTGCTACATAAATGCTGGTTTTCATTTTCTGCTAACTTTGCATTTCTGGCAGGTATTCAAACCCATTGCTAGTTATAGAATAGATACATTACTGTACTAGAGATAGAGAAAGAGCCTAAGAAGAAGGCCTTGATAAAAAATATGGAGGGCCAGAGCATTAACTGAAAGATCTATTTATCAATGTTTCAACCTGGTATGGGCGTGAGAAGACAAAGTCGTTCCCATGTTTGGTGTGAGATATTTGGAGATTGTTGCCAGGCAGGAACTGGTGTGCATGCACACAAGGGGACCATGTTGTGGCCTCCTGCGTGCACCCCATGGCCCTGAGGCACAAGGGGGCTCTGTAGGTCCCCTTTTGTTTCCTTTAAGCCCTGATTTTCATGGTGTAGGAACTGCCTTTAAAACCGTGGCATATAGGAAACTCGTAATATGCTTGGCAGGACTGGTGCAGTCCCGCCAAGTATTTTGCGGACTCAAGTCCACCACAACACCGATGTGGCCGGGTAATGGTGGTCCGACAGCCCTAATTGTAATTGGGTGGTTGGAAGACCATCACCACCGTGCCCCTGTGAATCTGGCGGTCCTTGGATCCCAAGACTCCTAATCAAGCCCTTAGTGTCCACACTGTTGGAAATTTTGATTCTTTCTCGTTTACCTTGCAGATCCTTTAAAGTTCCCTAAAAGCACTATTCCTTTAGACTTTGAGTGGTTTAGAATTTATGCTTTCCTTGATTCTCGGCTGAGTGTCGCTTAGACTAACACTTACTTACCTGACTCAAGAAGTCTCTTGACCGAGCTTCTGAAAAGCTGACACCTTCCCTACTTATTTTTCCCTTTCTTAGTTCTTATTTCTTGCATGGAAATGGATGATTTCCGAGATTCTTTAGAGTTTTTATAACCAGCCTACCATTTAGCTGGAACTCCACCTTAGGTAATTATATTTATCCATGTATAGACAACAAAACTTGCATCTCTTCTCTGAGCATCAAATACTCCTTTTGATCTTTTGTATTGCTGTGACCAATTACATGTTTGCCTAATACTGGTCCGCCTCAATTTCCTCGTACGTTGGGCCCACCTGCTGTTATTTTGTACTTTTATAGCATGGTGTTAAGAGTTGTGTATCTTAACTTGATTTGGAATTGAGTTGCTATTTTGTATTTTTATAGCAAGGTGTTAAGAGTTGTCTATCGTAACTTGAATCAGTAAAAAACCATCTCAACTTTAGCTACTGATTCCTGGACCACTTTGTGTAACCAAATGGGTTTCACTGTTAATTGATATTGATTGATGAAACACATCTGTGTGCTCTTCCCTGCACTGGTGCACCAACTGCTGCCATGTGCGGGCGCAGGCACCCCTGCACCATGGTGCAAGGATGCCTGCATCGGGGGGAGATGGTTTTTGTGCCATAAGCGGCACCTTCCTGCACAAAATCACTAAATGGAGGTGAATTCTCTTTCATTGTGTGCTATAGAATGCAGCACACATTGAAAGAGGAAAGAAACGAGGCGAAATGAAAACATTTCTCCTCTTTGCGCCTTGCTATGCCGCCCCTGGGGTGGCGTAGCATTTTAACACATTTCCAGGTTTACAATTGCTCGTAAATCTGGAAATGCATCAGTGGACATATGTGTTGCATGGAAACACCCACAGCAACACCCATGTCACACCCCTAACACTCAAAGTGTTGCGTGAAAAGGGGCGATATTTACAAGCACACATAAAGCCATGCAGGGTGGCTTTACGTGTGCTTGTAAATATCACGCAGCAGGATGCGCCATTGACGGGTCATGCACCGTGAAACACCCGCAGCGCAAGAGGCTTGTAAATAAGCCCCTTAATGTGTCCATCCACCAATTTGCAGACAAACAAATGTATTCTGAAACTGGACATCACCATAAAACTATTCCTAATTGGAATCAAACCTAGATTAAGAAGTCTTTCTTGCCCTTAAACTGAAAAAGATAGCATTCATTCTATTCCCTCCAAGACTCAAACAGTATTTGAATCCAGACCTATTATATCACTTAAACCTAACAGATTTCACCTCGACCTTGTTACTTATGATCTTAAATCTTGGACTACCATCGGACCGTTCACTCCCCATGTTTCCTCTTTTAAATAACATTTCTAAAAGTACAGATTTCCATCTTCGGATGTAAAAATATGTAAAGCCACTCTTGTAGCTGGAACACATGAAACTGCAGTGCTTGCATTTATTCTTTGTCGCCTGGACTTCAGTAATGCAATGCTGGCAGGGACAACCCAACTTGCCCTTAAGCCTCTAAAATCTGTCTTATACTCCAGAGCCAGTCTACTATCTTCAGCCATGAAATTTGACCACATCTCCCCAATCCTTGTTGAGCTGTTCTGACTTTGTATGAAGGCCAGGAACCCTTTTGTGACAGAAAATATGAGCCGTTTTGTGAGGGATGCCCGCGGGCACTGAGGGTGCGCACACTATTGTCATGGTTGTGCGCGATTTAGATATTCCTGTACATCTGTCTGCTGTTTGGTTGTCGGTTGGCCTGGAATCTTGTCTCAATGCCAAAAGAGGACGAGAATCACCTTCAAGGTGTGAGCCAGCTCGGGAGGATCTGGAGGAAGTCTGGAAATTGTTGGAGGCGGAGAAGACGATAGAACTCCTGGGAAGTGGAGAGAGGGTGGAATCCCTGCTGACCTAAGGAAGAGGACAGAGGGTTTATTGCGTACATTGACTGAATCCACAAACACCTGAGGGTCGGCGTGCTGGACGAGGCAGCCTTGACTCCGCCTTGAAGTCATGGCATCAGAAAAGAGTGCGCAATAAGTGCATGGTTCTGGGGAGTGTGGCTTGTGATGTATGGGGTTTTTCTGATCTGGAAAACCTTACATTTGGGGAGAGTTTATCGGGCATAACTGCTTGCTGGTTGCTGTCAGGGCAAAGGGTTGGTGGACTTTTGTTACTCTCTCCCTTGGGGCAGAATATGGAAACCAGACATTTGGGTTCTCTTGTGGACACAATCTGGTGATGTCAGTTACAAGGGTGTGAACCTGAGGAGAGTAAAACAAGTTTGGAGCACACACGGGCACTGTAATGTATTTGGTGAAGGGCAATAATGAACTTTAGACCACAGGACTAATAGCCTTGTCTTTAAGTTTCCCGAAGGTGCTGCAGTGATGCTGAGGGATGAATTGAGAAGGAGGATTAAGAAGACAGCACCATAGTCTAAGGAAGAAAAACATTGTTATTCTTGTTTTCAACACCAGTTAGACAAATAAAACCTCTAAAGTCAGACTCAGTGGGTGTGCGTCACTTGTCCAGGCAGACATTTCAAGCTCGGATGTCTAGTCTTCAATGAAATCCATTCCTAAGCCCGCCTTATCTGGGCTATCTACTCCAAATCTCAGGTGGTGGTTGGAAGCTCAAACACAAGAACAATCTCCTTCCAGACAACTTCTTATTCTTAATCTCTCACTCCCTTCATCCAAGAATTTTGAGGAGCTGTCTCCATAATGAAATTAGAACTGCATAGTCTCTATCTTGTTCTCCATTTTCACTTTTCAAAACTGTCCAGTGTTCATACCTTAACCACCTCCTTCAACTTTCTTTCTCCACCCTCTTTTCTTTTCTACTCCTTAAATATGTCCTACCTCTTCTCCTCTTGTCTTGTCCATTACTCCTTCTCCTATGTTCATGTCTCTCTTCCCTGTTCCTCTCTAACCTTATTGGCCCCTATTCATCCCACTCCTACCCCAAGCCAGGTTTCTGCTTTCACTTTACACTCTCGGGTTTATTCATGTTTCTTCCACGTCATCACACTAATTGTTATCCGTAAAGCACATCTATACCTTTGGTGACCAAGCACTATATAACTCTGTACAAAACAAAATAAATAATTAAAAAGGAAGGTTAACACTAAGATTTTTCTTCTAGTAGAATAGTGATTCCTATTAGAGTTCATAGTCCTTGAAGTACGGATTCTGGTGATAACATGCAATATAAAAAGTGTAAATATGTGATCTCAAGTACTATCTAAAATACTTCTTTGTAATCAGCAAATCCTTGTTAACAATGAGTGTCTTTAAAAACATGCATTATATATTTGAACATTTCAATCTCTCTTGTGTTTGATATGTTTAAATGTGATTGAACGTTCTGTCTTCACATTCTTTGTTAATTTTAATTTACAATTAACAAAGTATGTGAAGTTTGGACCTTCAATCACACACAAATACCCTCCAGTGCCAGAGCTGTGCTATATAATATGAACGTTATTCAATAAATATTGATCTAAATGTCAATAAGAAATATTATAGAAGTTTCTTTAACAATGATTTCTCAATCTTCCTTTTTTGCAGCTTACAGAATTCATGTCAACCAAAGCACGGTGAAAACACTCCACACTCTAAATGAAGGTTATAAAATAGCACTCAGAGGCAAAACAGAATTAAAGGTAAATGGCACAGGTCATGTATAGGAATAGAATCCAACGCTATTTCTGATGAATGATATCAGACCCATGTACCTTGAGCAGAGAAAACAAAAAAATAACATTAACATTATGTTTGTATTTGTATTCTGTAGTACCCTTAATAAAAAGTATTCCTCGTGACTCTGAACAAACATAATTGGGAAGCTAGTAAATCAGAGAAGTCAATGTGGAGATACCAAGCATTTTGGACCTCTGGTAGATACGTTTTTCAAATCTTAGACGCAGTGATTACAATATTGGCCCCGTTTTAGGTAGAAGACTGTACACTGGATGAATGAATCCCAATAAAAGTAATTAATTGAAAGAGTTTCTGCAATCAAACATATTTCTTAAAAAGACAAGGCCTGAAAAGTTGAACCATGTGGACAAAAGTGTGAGCCACATTAACAAGGCAGCCTTCAAAAGGCACGTTAAGAGTGATGCTCAATTAAACCTCTAGATCACCCACAATATATATCATGGTAATTGATGTAAGTCAGATGGCATGTAATGATGTCACATGGAGCAGGTTTGTCACTTCACTATGATATCCTGAGACCTTGTGATGAACCTCTCTCTTTAGATTTAATAGAGTAGCACCAAATGTGTCTCATGTGAAAGAACAAATGTTATAGAATAGAGTTAGACCAAATTCAGTTGATCTCTGTTTATTGTCTTACTGCCTCTGAATTCAGCTTCATTCACTGAAAAGGTTCAGGACTGAGTAATAATCTATCACTTAATGATAGACATTTATGGGAACTGAATAAACATGGAAAAATAAACAGGCAAATGGCATACTTGCTTTAATATTATTAGTCTGGGTCAGTATGAGCATCATGGAGAACCGTAAACCATTAAAAAACCATGCGTACTACTGAGAAAAAGGTAAACATTAAAACCTCAAGTAACAAAGCCATTACTCACACATCTGCTAAGGACTTTGTTTCCCAGACAAATGTTCATAATAGTTTTTTCTGTATATTTCATTCTGTTTTGAATTTTAGGGTAAAGGAGTGGAGGAAACATTTTGGCTCGTAGGAAAGGAAGGTTTTACAAAACCATTGCCCAATCCACCTGATGTAAAGCCTGGGTAAGTAAAGTCCAATTTGCTTTTGAACGTAAATTAGTACAGCCAGTCCAGTATTGTTTTCAAATGATACTCTTGATTCTTGTTCATTCATATAAAACCTATACATCTTGTATGAGTCTGTCTGATATTGTTCTCAATGTGGGTGCCCTAATCATTATCAATTGCATAAGTTATATTCATGATATTTTCAATATTTTTCCAAAGGAAAATTTTTTTCATTTATCCTGAAAAGGTATTTATTATCCTAGTAGAATATAAGTGTTGGTGAACATTGTTTTTCTAAAATCATGAAGGATACTTTATAGTGTAAAATGAAAACCGCTGGAAGTGAAGCAAGCAAAAACGTAATACATGTAGTAAATAAAATTATTCACTTTTACTTAGAAAGGTCACCACTTTTTGCAAGTGCAGATTGCACGATAGCCTATGTCCCAACACAGAGTAAGGGGTATCCTTAAACCTCCCCTGCATTGTCTCTCAAATGATGGAGTGGTATACATGTTGTGCCTACTTGGAATTTGAATCAGTTCAACATAAAAGAAAGTGAATACTGTAAACACATGTATTAATCTATTGAGAACGGAACAGTAAATAATATTGCTCATCAAGCACTTATAAATAGGGGTGCTGCTCTAAGCGTAAGCTCTCTCACATCCGACAGCTAAGTTGGAGAGAGACAGATTGTCAGCCTTTCTTCATTAATGAGTTAATAGCTTTTTTGATCTTGGAGGGATGCTAGTTCCTTGGGTTAAAACCAAAGTTCTCCTAAAATAGCTTCTAATGAAGGAATTTAGGGCATAAGTCACTAACCTTTTTGGTGAGAAGTGGTGAGTAGAAGTGTCTTAGTTTTGTTTTAGGTGTGAATTGCACCTGATATGTGAGACTTGATTCACAAAATATTTTCTATGAGTAGTTACAGCTTACTCCAGACTAAAGTGTAACTTACTCATACATTTCCATGCCCCAATTCCCTTGTGCCTCCACTTGGTTCAGTTCCTTCAGTGGACCACTCCATTACAATACTGATATCACCCCCAAAAGTATGCGCCACATACAACAAAACAATAGATGCCTCTCATCCCAATTTTCTCAAATAAATGTACATGATAAAATATATTTATTGTGTAATGTCATTGCTGTTGAACATTCACCACTCATTGTGATTCAGGTACAATTGTGTGCCCTTGTAATATTTAAGCAAATCAGGACATGCTTACTCCCTTTGTCCTAAATATCCCTGGAATAATGCTAATTGTTTTGCTCAAACTAAATCTAAGATGTTGCAAAACAGGGAAACATTCTTGGCCTTGGAATTTAGGTAATACATTTCAGGTAGGGTATTAATTTTAAAACAATTGAATACACCAGACTCGGAAGTTCTTTATTGACCCACACCCTTCTAATATTCCATAAACTTATGAATTAAAATATTTTTTTTGGTTGGTTGGTAGAGACAAGAAAGACACATGAATTGCAATTATGCAGAAGATTAGATATTTTACCAAAATGATCTACTGTTGTTTTCCATCAAAAACTGTTCCTGGTCTTTGTAGTTAATGTATCTAGAAATGTTTACAACTAAAATTCTTTTAAAGACTCATTTTTTCATTTTATTAGTTCTGACCGCATGTGCTAAAACTAAAAATGTGCACCCCACACGCTATTCTGTTCACCTTTGGCTTTCATAAGAACTCATATGGGCTTCCAATTTGAAGCTTTTCGAATTGTGGGGGATCACCTCTCTTACATTTTAATGAGCATGTAACCCAAATACCATATACTTTTATATAATTATCTGCAGGAATTTCATTCTGGATTAGACTAGATAAGTAGTTAAATATCTAAGTAGTTGAAAACCAAGTGATAATGTAGCATTAGCTAATAATGTGCTAATAAATGGAGAAAGAAATTTCCCATAGCCATGTTACTGACTTTCCATTAAAATCCCCAGTTTGTGGAGCAATAAGTAACTCTGAACAGATCTCCAAATATCTTCAGGCTCATCATACATAGGTACATAACTGCAATAGATCCCCCCCCCCAGTAGGTTTACTCAAAAAGAGATAGCCTGGGATTAAAATACCTTGTAGGATGGTTATCTTGCTTCATATTTATTTGGCCCCTGTATGAGGACTTTAAGACCCACTCCAGCTTTTTGAAGAATGTGTCTACATCTATGAAGAAGGAAATAGAATTATGGGCATAGCATTGATCATTAGCAGTTCTTACTTTTGAAACTCTGAGTTGGATTTTTAGAAATTGGTATTCAATTTACGGAAGCATTATCACTTGTACATTTAGAATTTTGCATTTGTATACTCTTGAAATATAGCCTAGGCCCACTGCTATGAAACATTTGCACAAACTACTGTGACTCCTAATTTACAATGCTACATCTTATCATATATTTGAATGGGTAATATCACGAGGTTGTTACATCAAGGTGCTATCTTGGAATGAAACAACAGAAGGAGTCAGGTCCGTAGCGGGACTGAGGGGGGCTGGACCGTAATATAATGAAAGACAATAGAAACTGCCCACTCCTCAATAATTGGAATTATTTAGAAAATGACAAGTGTACATCAATTACACCTGGACAGGTAATTTTATTTCTACCCATTACTCATATTTTTTTGTATTTCTGAAATTTCTTTTAGGAGCAGAAAAAGATGCACTTACATAATCAACACAATAACTGCACAATTTATAGACAATTATAAAGAAAAGCAATTGATACAAAACATGAATACACAAAACAAAACATATTCACACATCAATTCATTAATATTTACAAGTAAATTCCTATTTTGTGACAACCAAAGCTAAGTGAAAACAAGAGCACAAGCTATGTTAATTCTTTTGCATAGGAGCACTTAATGTTATGATTGGCTCTTGCGGAATGCCGACGCGTTTCAGGTTCGAATGACACGTTTTCGAATCCTCATCAGGGCTTTGTGAGTTGTCTGTGTAAAACATAAAACAACAATGAACCTTTGTTGCAAGCCAAAAACTCAAATGTGTGCCTCAATTCAATAAGATTGTAAGTGAAGGTACCTGTAAGAATCAGGCTCCTGAAGGTTGAATGGTGGACAAGGGGGGCGGCACCTTGATAGTTTGGTTCTAAAATAGATAGAGCATGTACTGTTTGAGAATTTATGAATTATATCCTCATATAAAAAGGGTGGCGTATTATCATTAAATGCCACCTACCTCTACGTGCACCGTCCGGCGCCTCTTAGAGGGTGGAGGTTGTGGTTGCTGGTCTTGGAGTCCTATTTAACAAAACAACAGGCTAGTAATGTGCAATGATGTCGGACTTCTTAAGAATCGAGAAGAATTATGAGAAGACCCCGTACCTCGTGTCTTGAAACTGCTATGGAAAAATTAAATCCAATCTGTAGTGGTGATTTGCGTAAAGCTCTCCGACCTGAAAAATCGGAGCAATTGTCAACACTTGATGTGACATAAAATGTCTGAATCATCTAATAAAGGCAGACAAAAGCCTACCTGGGTTTACGGCGTGTGTCTCTATCACCCAGGCGTTATATGTGGAGCACTTCAATACGGCTCCGTAGTTCGTGGCGCACTGTATAAAAAAGTGAAAAATGGCGTGAATGCCGGAGCCGTAGAAGATTGTTTTGGGATGCGTGGGCGGCCAAGCGGGGATTGTTCTTACCTGTCACTAGACAGTCGATGTCCCCAGTGTGAGGCTTCCGTTCGAATGCCTAACGTAGCGCGGGGGCCATCTTGGTTTGATTAAATTGAGTGTAGTTAGCGTCCCAGCGCATTCTGGGGTATGTAGTCCCATACCTTATGGTAAAGGCGCCGAATGTTTGCTAAAAGGAACTTCATGCCTACTAAAGTTGGAGATGAGTATTACACTATTGAAACCACTCAATGTTAAGGCAAAAAAAGAATAAGAGCCATTATTTAAGGCTGAGATATGAAAAAAGAGTGTCCACCATATTTATGTAAGGGGAGACTATGTGCAAGACTGGTAGGGGGTCATTGTCTCATTCAAAGCAAGCTATTGCCGAAAACAACAGTCAGATCCTTGATAATTCAGACATACTGTTTAACCCTGTGAGTGTACTATTAAATTTGAGAATCAGGTATGCTTCCTTTTGGAGTAACGCCTTGTCAACGTCCGCTGGGCGCTGTGCTGTACCAATTGTAAAAAGTACCGACCATTTAAATTCTGATTCTGAATGGGATTTCTCAATGAAGTGGGACCATGGGAGCCGTTAGCACTTTCTTTCTTCAATTGTGCTGCGTCAATTGGTTTCATGTTCCAGCAAGACAGAATGTCATGTTTTGGTTTTGGCAACGCCACATCTGCTCTGACAATTTGTTGTCCAATGCTTTTGTTCTTTCTGTAAGCGAAGATGGGGCGGGGAAAGGGGCATTTCAGCCCGTCTAATAGGTGCCAATTTTTGAGAATTGTTTGTCACGCACACCAAACGATCAAGTTCTTTCTTTTCTTTGGTTTGCAACAAACACTCTCTCGGCGTGAAACGTGCTTACAAACGAGCAAGTTTCACGCTGAGAGAGTGTTTGTTGCAAACCAAAGAAAAGAAAGAACTTGATCGTTTGGTGTGCGTGACCACATTTGGCCCTGACACGCACGAAATGAGACAAACAATTCTCAAAAATTGGCACCTATTTGACGGGCTGGAATGCCCCTTTCCCCGCCCCATCTTCGCTTACAGAAAGAACAAAAGCATTGGACAACGAATTGTCAGAGCAGATGTGGCGTTGCCAAAACCAAAACATGACATTCTGTCTTGCTGGAACATGAAACCAATTGACGGGCATCATAGATGCGGCAATTGTGTAGCGTGCTCCAGCACAATTGAAGGCAATGAATTTGAGCACCAGGGGATCAAATGGAAGCACTCCGGCTTCTCTAATTGCAAAACAAAAAACGTCCTATATGTCATCCAGTGCCCATTACAAAAGATGTATATTGGGAAAACGAAGCAGCAAGTTAACTTACGCATAAGTCAGCACAGGTCCCGGATAAGAAAGAAAGTGCTAACGGCTCCCATGGTCGAACACTTCATTGAGAAATCCCATTCAGAATCGGAATTTAAATGGTCGGTACTTTTTACAATTGGTACAGCCCAGCGGACGTTGACAAGGCGTTACTCCAAAAGGAAGCATACCTGATTCTCAAATTTAATAGTACACTCACAGGGTTAAACAGTATGTCTGAATTATCAAGGATCTGACTGTTGTTTTCGGCAATAGCTTGCTTTGAATGAGACAATGACCCCCTATCTGTCTTGCACATAGTCTCCCCTTACATAAATAAGGTGGACACTCTTTTTTCATATCTTAGCCTTAAATAATGGCTCTTATTCTTTTTTCGCCTTAACATTGAGTGGTTTCAATAGTGTAATACTCATCTCCAACTTTAGTGGGCACGAAGTTCCTTTTAGCAAACATTCGGCGCCTTTACCATAAGGTATGGGACTACATATCCCAGAATGCACTGGGACGCTAACTACACTCGATTTAATCAAACCAAGATGGCCCCCGCGTTACGTTAGGCATTCGAACGGAAGCCTCACACTGAGGACATTGACTGTCTGGTGACAGGTAAGAACAATCCCCGCTTGGCCGCCCACGCGTCCCAAAACAATCTTCTACGGCTCCTGCATTAACGCCGTTTTTCACTTTTTTATACAGTGCGCCACGAACTACGGAGCCGTATTGAAGTGCTCCACATATAACGCCTGGGTGATAGAGACACACGCCGTAAACCCAGGTAGGCTTTTGTCCGCCTTTATTAGATGATTCAGACATTTTATGTCACATCAAGTGTTGACAATTGCTCCGATTTTTCAGGTCGGAGAGCTTTATGCAAATCACCACTACAGATTGGATTTAATTTTTCCATAGCAGTTTCAAGACACGAGGTACGGGGTCTTTTCATAATTCTTCTCGATTCTTAAGAAGTGCAACATCATTGCACAGTACGAGCCTGTTGTTTTGTTAAATAGGACTCCAAGACCAGCAACCACAACCTCCACCCTCTAAGAGGCGCCGGACGGTGCACGTAGAGGTAGGTGGCATTTAATGATAATACGCCACCCTTTTTATATGAGGATATAATTCATAAATTCTCAAACAGTACATGCTCTATCTATTTTAGAACCAAACTATCGAGGTGCCGCCCCCCTTGTCCACCATTCAACCATTAGGAGCCTGATTCTAACAGGTACCTTCACTTACAATCTTATTGAATTGAGGCACACATTTGAGTTTTTGGCTTGCAACAAAGGTTCATTGTTGTTTTATTTTTTACACAGACAACTCACAAAGCCCTGATGAGGGTTCGAAAACGTGTCATTCGAACCTGAAACGCTTCGGCATTCCGCAAGAGCCAATCGTAACATTAAGTGTTCCTATGCAAAAGAATTAACATAGCTTGTGCTCATGTTTTCACTTAGCTTTGATTGTCACAAAATAGGAATTTACTTGTAAATATTAATGAATTAATGTGTGAATATGTTTTGTTTTGTGTATTCATGTTTTGTATCAATTGCTTTTCTTTATAATTGTCTATAAATTGTGCAGTTATTGTGTTGATTATGTAAGTGCATCTTTTTCTACTCCTAAAAGAAATGTCAGAAATACAAAAAAATATGAGTAATGGGTACAAATAAAATTACCTGTCCAGGTGTAATTGATGTACACTTGTAATTTTCTAAATAATTCCAATTATTGAGGAGTGGGCAGTTTCTATTGTCTTTCATCTTGGAATGAAGGCATTTCCTGAATGGTCTATGTGGTGATTCAAACAAAAAAAATTGCACTACTAATGTATAGTTGTTTCTCCTTGTATTTCATTTGAATTATACGAAAGGACCATAAGTGTGTGGCTCATCCTAACATATTTTTCGTAATGTATTATTTCCAGTATGTTTGTGGTTTTTTTAGTACAATGTTGCGAACCAACTATATGGCCTGGTATCGCTGAGACCTTCCCCATTGACACTTGCCACACCTTTGCCAACATACCTGAAGAACATAGAAACCTTCTCAGGGCTCTCACTGATACACCTTGGTCCTTTTAAACCAACATAGAAGAAATTGGCACAGAAGGTGAAATATACCATACATATGTATTAACCTCAGATTAGGGAGACTACGTCACACAGAACCCTTAGCAACTGTATGAGGCAGTCTAAGGAGTACAGAAAACTGGGTCCTTATATATGCTTAGGGTTACATAGTCAGCATAAGACCAAGGGGAGGTCCTGGCTCACGTAAGCATGCAAAATGCCTAACATGGGCATGCAAGATCAGCTTGCTCAACAAAGTGGGAGGAGAGTTACTTCTCCATACATCAGTAAAAATAGCCTGACAGTTGTATAAGAGGAGCAGGTGCATTGTACTAGCTAGGCCTCTCTGAGCATGTGCAAGGCTCGGAAGAGGGAAACAGCACATGGCGAGCACATGGCTAACTAAAATGGCTGCCAAATACCAAATGGCTTTCAGCTCATGCTAACAAATCCCTGAAATCCTTAACATACCCACCCTATTCCACCTTAGATAGGCACAAAATTGCACTCATCTTTTGGATTAGGGTCATGAACACCCAGCTGTATTTTATTAAAAACACAACATTTGCAGTTGAACATCCAACTTTCCCATAATAATCCGTAGTCACCCTCCATATTTACATGTGTGGATGGATAGCCTTAACAGAGTCGCTAATAGATCAGATTTTCCTAACCATATCTAGACTTGTTCCTGCTCATACACAATTGAGGCCTTCAAGTGATATCATGACTGGTCCCAGCTGTGTCCCCTGCTCCAGAATCTCCATTTCAAGTTTTCATGTCAAGTGCACCTGGGGTGAATTCCTCATAAGGGGAGGACCCCATTCCTGCATCCCTTTCTGGGTTATGCCTGCCCAGAGGGACCACTTTCCCAGCAGGATACCCACCTTGAGCGCTCCCTACACCCATCACTATCCCCCCGAGAGCCAGTGCTAGCTTTGCACCCATTGTGTTTGCGTGGGTGTTTGGCCAGAAAGACCAGATGCTAGCATTCGCTCCCAACCCACCCGCACCCCTGCATCCTCTCTTTGACTCCCTGCAAGCATCCCTTTGGAGGGCCCTGTGACACTGCTGTTATGCTTATCTAGGGAAAATGTATTACTTATGAGGACCGGAACTGTCCCACCAATCATGACCTCACCCACCACAGGCCAGCATATTTTCCCTACTATCTGGCATCCCCTGACAAACTTGCTACCGTGGGCCGTGTATTAACCAGGCAAGAACATTTCATTACCGATCTTTGACAAATACATGAAAAAAACAACTTACCAACTATCATTTATCTACTTCACTGAATTATTGAGATCCCTAATCGAGTTACCACCCCTTCAATGTGGCCTAGGTATGATATTAGATCATGCAAGCACAGTCTGAAAAAACCTATTTGCCACCACCAAATATCAGTGATCAACTGTTCAAACAGGGCCTTCCAGTCAATACGCACCAAATTGTTGCCACTGAGATGTGTTATGGTGAGCCCAAGGGGCGTGTACCCTGTGGGTAACATTGTGTCCAGAAAAGCTTTCAATTAGTCAAGATGCAGCCTTCCTCAACCATAGAAGACCAGGTGGTAACCTGCCCGCTGTGCCCTGCCTGCAAAACCGCTTGCAAAATAAAATTCATCAACACACCGCACATATGAATAGCACAGAACCAGCACTTCTGTAATTTGATCGTCTTTGTGTTGACATGGATCACTAAGAAATCCAGGAGCTGGCTTGAATCATTGCATCCACCACCTGCATCCAAAAGGCAGAAAAAGGGGGGATTCGTTGTAGTCGCTACAACATGTGATATCTAACACAACACTTGAAGCAATCAGAGCACCACGTACCAGTTCTCTGCACCACTGAGCCAGTGAGCCCCATTCCTGCCACTGAGTAGCAGCGCCTATCCAAAAGGAGTGAGACCCTAACTCATACCCTGTGGCCTACATGGCCCTATTAAGTATTCTGCAGAACTGAAACTTGCGCAAAGGGGTCCCATCAGCATGGACCAGGAGGGGACCTCCCATACCTTGGGGCCGCTGGCTAGAAATGACTCAAGGTTACTTAACAGCAGCATACGCTACCTGGGGCCCTATGCAATAGGATGTGGTAACATCTACTAAACTGTCCTGACTTGAAATGGATGATATTAATTGTCAGGGACCCCTCCAGACACTTAATTTCTGCAAGCTGCAAACTCTGAGGGCCCCATAGAAAGCAAGGGTAAAGACCACCCTAAAATGGCGGACCCCATCCAGTGACCTACAGATGGCTCCCAGGGCTCCCAGAACTGCTGCTAACTTGCCATTGTTGATGGGGCACCTACATTTTGGCCCAGCCCCCTCTAAGTGCTAGCAACTTCTAAAAACAGGCCCTTTGCCCCAAGAAAGATTTGGTTCCATTCAACTGCCCCAGCATTTTTGCAAAAAAGGAAGCCACCAACCAGCCCCACCCTCAGTGACCCCAGGAATGCCATGATTGAAGTGGAAGCAAACTAATCTGCCAACCCACCATGGCCCATGAACTTGCAATTTGTGTTAAATGCCCCTCACAGGCAGGCCTGGTCCTCGCCACTAAGCTGGCAGCCAGGAGGTCTGGTAAGCTTGGGCACCAAGATGTCACAGATGGTCCGGGAAAGGCGTAGGGGACTCTGCTGCTCCTGGGTAATGGTACCTGAAAGCATGCATCTTGAAACAAAATAATGCATCAGCAGCATTGTTTAAGATGTCAGGGACATGTTGGGCTTCAAACAGTACATTCAGCTTTAAACACTGCAATACCATCTCTTTCAACAACCTAAGATTATTGTTGCATTATTTGTTTATTTTCAAACTTTTACTGTATATTTGCATATTTAGATTCTAGTTGATAATATCTGTTTTAGTAATGGGTTCCTGGGTTTATAGAGGAATAGGGTGGGAAGCTAACAGAGTTACAAATATTGTTATATTACTGCTAATTAATTTTTAATTGTTAATTAATCATTTTAATTGTTTTCTTTTGCTATTGTTCTATTAATTGTTTAATTTTACAGTTTATTTAAATGTTTACATTTTTATTAGCAATGTATATTTGCGTAGTAGGTTGTTGGATTTATAGCAGAATAGGATTGGTAGGTATTGAATTATAGTATTTGTTAAGGTATTTGTTAGTAATATTTATTTTAAATTATTGATTTAATTTTTCTTAATGTTGGAAATATTATGCATATGATTTGTTTTATTTAAAATGTAGTGCTATGTCTTTTAATAATGTTTGTAAAATCATTGCATTTAAAAGTGCTGTCTTTGTTAAAGTAATATTTTATTTTTAAATGCTTTATTATTATGTAATTAAAGGTTTTTAGTGTTTCCTCTTTTTTGTGGTAGAAAAGTAAATTGTAATTTTTTTATTTTAATTTCATCATGCATTACTTTATACTTGTAGTAATATATAATATGTATTTTTATTTATAATATGATCTGTTTTTTATTTGAGGTATTTACATGTTTTTTACCAAATACTTAGGATGTGCAATGCTATTTGTAGTCCCTTTAAAGACCTACATTTATTGTACTGTTGCATAGACTCAAGTGTGAATAGTAAGTGCCCGATTTAGAACTTGCTGGATGGGATACTCCATCACAACGGTGACCGATATCCTTTTTGCTGAAATATACAATCCATAGGATCTAATGAGATTTATATTTTGGTGGACAGGATATCCCTCACCATTGTGACGGAGTAACCCCTCCACCAAGATCTACATCAGGCCCATTATCTTACCCCATTTTCCCTAATGCTGTATGGATTGTAGTGGGAAATATAACCCCTCAGGAGTCCAATACTTTCCCTACTGTTGCATATAATGGAATAGGAATATTAAATCTAACTCCTTTGGAGTCCTACACTTTCCCTACTGTTGTGTAGTCTGGAGTTGGAATAGTACATCTAACCCCTCTGAAGTCCAACACTTTCCATACTGTTGCATAGAGTAGGGTGGGAATAGAAAACCTAAACCCTACAGAGTCCAATGCTTTCCCTACTGTTGTATAATATGGGGTGGGAATACTACAAGTAAACATTCAGGCATACAGCACTTTCCTGGCTGAACAGAATTACACAAAATTTGGCAGATTGCAAGGTCTTTGTCCAGGAAGAGCGCTTTTTGTGATTTGATATACATCTGTCAAGTCGTTTTTGAGACACAATGGTTCAATATTTATGTATAGTTTACTCCACAGATCCACCAGGGATACCTAGCAGGGGCTCTGCAGATTTGCAAATCTGCAATGTCAACCTTCTTGCATTGTGATTGGCTGGCCACAACCTGAACAGCAAGTTGTGGCCACCATTTTAGGATGAGGGGATTTTGTCTTAGTGTCATGTGGAAATAGAGAAACCTCCTGGATGGTATAAGGGGGCTGTAGTGGGACCACCCTGAGATGAAAACAGTTAATAAGGTTTTTTCTTACTGTTCATTGGATCCATGAATCCATTATGGTGCTCAGCTTTGCCCTCTTGATGCTTTGCAATGGATCCGCAGATCCAAAGTACCTATTTTAAAAAAGCAGATACACACTCAAGTACACTCAGACACACAACCCCATGTACTAAGTGGCACATACCAACACACCCACCATACCTACACACAGCTCTACACACATAACCTCCATTGCACAGACACACACACACACACACAAATACACAACCCCACACACACATAATCAAACACACAACCTGCTCGCACCTCCACACACATCTGCTTGCACACATACTTAAACACACTCTTCCGACGAGATGAGCACAAGGAGAGTTCTGCTTTACCAGGCTCTTCCCTTGTCTAGGACGCACCCGCCCTTTGGACAACTATTTTTGCTAACTTATCTTTCATCACCTGTTGTACCCGCACTCAGGGTTGGAATTATCACCGGAACCTCAATACCCTCAACACGCCCCCTCAGCCCTGAAGAGTCACAGGCATTGACCTGTTGACGAAACATGTGTCGGCTGGCGTTGTTGTTTTTACTAGAGAACATCTGCATATATTAAAAAACCTACAAAGGGAACTACCGGTGTCGACATCATTTATCTACTAATTACTTTATCAACTGTTGATATTTATCTGTGTGCCCAGGATTCTGTTTGCTCATACTGAGGGATGGGCTTCTAGCCCCTCACTCATTCAGGGGTTTTGGGTCTTCCCCTGTCCTGAAGGCACCTCACACTTACTAATTGCTAAAACCAAGTTATCGCTACCAGCTACCTGTTAGAGCGCACTGCACCTGCTACCCCAAACCCTTCACTGTAGATACTTAAACACACACAACTCCCACACACACACATCCTCACAGTCACACACACAACTATACCTACTCCCACACACACATCCTCACAGACACAGACACAACTTTACCCACATGAACTCACACAACCACACTAAGACACCCACATAAACACCCCCATTTTCCCTCACACACACGCACATCCTAAATACACACATACTCAGTCATACACACACCCACACATGCACATCACTACAAACACACAGGCACACACACCATACACATTCCCTCACACACATGCAAACACCTACTCCCACACACACACACTATCACACTCAGTCACACACTCACAAAAAGACACGCACACAACTACACACCCTACACACCCGTACTGAGAACCACACACTGATGCAAACACCTCCAGATGTTTACTCACACACAAACCTATACACACACACACACACATATATACACACATGCACACGGACACACACTTCTTGAATATAACCATTGCATTGTTCATTTAAAGGTTTTGCTTTACATTCTAATTAAAATTACAACTAAAAGTTGAATCTGTGGTACAAATGCAGAATTTCTAACACTTGATTGGTCTCAACTGGGAGAATATATTTTTACACAATACATTTGCATGGCAAAAAAGTACTGTACAAAGCTTGGTGTGTATTTAAATACATTTTTCTTTGGAAAGAAAATATCAACACTGAATGAGATTAAGATAGTCTGTTGCTGGTTTGCCATACTAAATGAAGGAGTGATCATACTTGAAAATGTCAAGCCCTATCTGCCTTCCACAGCTTGCATGTAAGGGTGTAAAAGTACTATTTGTCTGAAAAATGCATTATGTCAAATACTGTATGCATACATTGTTACTCGTATGCAACTTAAATGGTAAAGTAAGACATAACATTTCTTTTCTATTCAGGTCAGTCTGTGCAGTTCCCATCATTTAGCAATATCAAGTTTTTTTTACTATGTATATATTCATCCTTGCATTTACATATAATTGAAATTACATTGTTAAGTTGATCCTACAATTCAATTGAAAGTTTTTAAAAAAAAGGCTATGTTTCCTGTTCAACGTTTCTATAGCTTAAGGATAAATGTTCATAAACTTCTTTCATTTGGCTTTAATATCAATTTTCATTAATCATGGAAGTGGTAAGACAAAGGAATTCTGTACTAATGGCATGTATGTCTACTGCAGGTGTAGTGCACATGGTTTAACATCGGATGAAATTGCAGAGTTCAAAAGACGAAAAGCAGAGAGATACCTTGCTAAAATGGCATAGACACGAGGTAGTGAAATGACTGTAAATATCTTCAGTAGTTCCCTGTGAGTTAGTCTGTGATTGTGTCTTTCCTCTCCTGTAGTAGTTGTGATTGTCTGAATGTGAGTAATTCAATTGGTGAATTCACCTTTTTATGTGCAAAGAGACAAAAAAGGGTCTTTGGTTAAAGGAGGGGAAATTACTTTATTTTAACTTTTATTTGCAAGTGAAATTTTAATTCACAACTACCCTTATGTAAAAATGTTTCACCATTCTTTTTGGTAATGCTAGTAAGGTGAATTCATATATCTATAGTTTTAGACACATTTATTTTTCAGCACTAAAGTAGTAGTTAGTTGCTGTGTAAAATGGTTTACATATATTGTAATTGATTTCTAATTGTCAGAATGTTACTTTAACGCTTTTGATTGTAGTCTGGATACTTATTATTGATGTTTGATACTTTTGCTCAGTTTTTGCTCTCATACTTCAAGTGTAAGGCAACCACACTCTCACCAATTCAAGTTCTTGTTACGTGGCCAGGTGTGTAGTACTACCCGTGGAACTTCAAACATAATGAATTTAAACAACAGCACTTTAAATAACTTGACGATTCGCTACAATTATATTCTGGCACAAATGTGAATTGGACCAAAAATATCAATTAAACATTAACAAGCCTATTCACAAATTGCATTTTATAGTATACCAATAGTATTAACATACTACAGAGGGACCTATTCCGATGTCAGACGGACCTGAGTCCGTCCGACATCGTGCAGGAGCTGTGACCGACCGACCTGCTGTCATCGGTTACAGCCCTGCAAGTACGATGAGACCGAACAGGGTTTGGTCGCATTCGTATACCTGACAATGCAAGCATGCTTTCCGGGCAGAAAGCATGCTTGCATTGCTGAAGGTAGGGGTGCAGTTCATCCCTGCACCCTGTGGCTGGCACCCCAAGGTGCCTGCCACCGGGAGCGGGGATCAACGGAGGGGCACCATAGGTGCCCCCCAGGCTGCCATCCACGGCCTCACACCCTTGGGGGCCCTGCTGGGGGCCCCCAGAGGCAGCTTCCGACTGCCTTTTTGTGCCAGACAGACCGACACGAAAAGGCAGTGAAAAGCTGCCATCGTACTCCCTCGGTCGTACAGAGGCGACCGGAGGAGTACTGGAGGATTTCCGGATGGCAGACGGGCTCCCCGAGTCGGATTCCATTCCGACCGAGCCCATCGAAATGGCTCGGTCAGAATGGAATCCATGGTTCGGAGCCCTTTCGAACCGAATCGGAATCGAGCCCAAAATGCTATTCACAAACGTACGTTCAGAGGTTTAGTCTCAACTTCTCCTATCTTTTTCTGTGTGGAGATCCCTACCCTGACTGTGGAGTCTCCGCACCCATAAGGAAATAATGTTGAATTAAATTAGTTAACATAGTACAACAAAATTCATAAATACAATTTAATGTTTCAAAAATGTAAACAATAATACATACTTATAATGTATTTATAACATATTCTAATACCCTTTTTGGAAGAAAAGAACCAGGTTCTCTGTTTGGTAAAGTATAAGAATTAGTAGCATAATTTATTAAACTTAAGTGTAGAGGTTCAGTCTCAACTTCTCCTATCTTTTTCTGTGCTGAGATCTATGCCCTGACTGTGGAGTCTATGCACCCGTAAGTAAATGATTTAGTAGGAAATGTGGGAAGGACATGAGGGAGTGTCTGGAAAATGGAAAAATTTGTGATTTAAGATTAGGTGATTAGTGAGGAGGTGTTTCTTGGGAATGACGTGCACCCATCCACAAAAATTATAGACCATTTGCTATTCACAAACTGCACTTCTAAAGTTACTACAGCCAAAAAAGGACCAAAAACAGTAGTAAATTACTCCAGCTCAGAGATGGAATAAGTCCAATGCCACACATGGCCAGCCACTGGTGCTGCAACACCCTCCAAATCCGGAGATAGACACTTAAAACAAAATCCTATAGGAAATAATGCTCAATTAAATAATTTAAACTAGTAAAACAATATTCGTAAATACAATTTAATGCTCCAAAAATATTTTAAAAAATAATACATATTTATAATGTATTTCTAACATATTCTAATACCCTTTTTGGAGTAAAAAAAATCCATGGAACATTATTTTTATTAATATACAATTAAATGACTTGTAATGAATGCTATACATCACTTTTTAACTTTTCCTCTTACTTTGCCATAGGGAGACTACATGTTCTCTGTATGGTAAAGTATAAGGAATAGTAGCAACGTATATTAAACTTGGAAAAAAATAGTAAAAATACTTTTATGGTACACATTTCTATAAATTCGATATATGCAATGTAAATGTAAAAGAAAAAAGAAAAGTAATGCTACAGCACTACTAAATTATTGATGAATCACATTTTTAATTAATTTTAATTTATTAAATGAAAATTAAATTATTTCTGTGACATTAAAGTTAAAGAATACATTTCCACCCAAAGTAAAAAATCAATCATGCATTAATAATTCTTGAAAGTGATGCATAGAACACATTTACAGTAATTTATTTATGTGTTAATCAACATAACATTTCAATAAGTAAAAAGTAGAAAGAGTATTTAAAATATTTATATTTAAAAAAATAAATGTTTTGTTATTTTATTTTTTAACATAAATGTAGATGTATTTATATGTTTAACTATTTTAAATAACGTTATCTAATGTATCATTATTGCCCACAGGACTTTATTTAAGTCCCTACCTCCAATAATTTCTATGGGAGGGTGTTGCAGTATTAGTAGTTGGCCATGTGTGGTGCTGGACTTACTAGTGATTCTTTTGAGTAGTAATAACATACAGTCATAAATTTAGCTCAACCCTCTCCCCTTTTCCAGGGGTGAAGATATATAAGTCTACACTTTTAAGTAACATACTCTCGGAATTTATTATTAGGCCAAAGCAGTAAAGTTTGAATAAACGTACACATAACTCACAAGTGTAAGTTACCATTGTGAATAGCTTCCATATGTGGCTGATTCAGTGATCATCCTCAATGTATTTGTAGCTTATTGTATTTTCACCAGCTGTCTCACGGTATGGCCAAAGACAATGGGTATAGGATACATTTAAGTTCTGTGTGTGGGTTAATTTACGATGTCAATTTATTCATACTACAATATTATTAACCTTAGCTACGTTTACACTAATTTACACCATAACCAATAGCACTGAAAAATCCATTGTGTTATATTTAATGTCCTTGTGCATGTCTTTCAAGACTTGTTTTTCTCTGTAGCACATATACTGTGCATATAATTATATATTGCCTCCGTAGTAACGATAATGAGATGTAGACAGTTCTTCACATCAAAGTTTCTCTTAAGATTATTTATTGAACTTAAACTAATTGAACATGCCTTAAGTCAGCATTTAGAAATTATAGGGGAAAAGTTTTAGAAAGAGAACAATAGCTTCTAATGTGCAGTGTCATACAAAAGATAGTCAGAGAGGAATTCAAAAACAGTATTGGAGATTTCAGAGGAAGAGAAACAAGGACACGTAACATTGTTCCAAAATATCGGCAACACAAGGGAGCCTGAGGATGGCACTAAAAAACAGAGAAGGGAATGGAAGCAGCAGGTGTGTAAGGTTCTTTTTAAGGTAAAAGCACGAATTGTGTGTTGTAACTCACATTTAAACAATAAAAGCAGAACAGGAATCTATGGGGAAAATTGTCCATTTTCATTCATAGTACAAGACTTAGGCCCACATGCATCATTGTAGGAATTTGCGATTCCTAAATTGCGAAAATTAAGGAATCGCAATTTAGGAATCGTAAATTCCTATGCAACAAAAAATCGCAAAAGTTTTTGCGATTTCCTAATTTTCCTTATTTGCGATTCCTTAATTGCGAATCGCAAATAAGGAATCACTTTACATTGATTCCTATGGGCCTAGAGGCCCATAGGATTCAATGGGAAGGCATTCTCATTTTGAGAATTCGCAATTCAGGAATCGCAAAATGAGAATGCAATTTCAAGGGTGCATGGGGGTCCAAAGGACCCCCCCTGCACCTCTGGAATGTCATGTAAGTACATTTTACTCACACACATGTCCCAAGGGTATGTTTGTGTGTAAAATGTAAGTTTCAAAAATGCATTTTTTTAACTTTTCGCAAATTACCATGAAGGTTCACTTCATGGTAATTTTCCCCTTCCAAATTGCGAATTCGGAAATTAAAATTAATCATGCATAGCATTTAAGAAATCGCAAAATTTGCGATTTCTTAAATGCTATCGCAATTTGAGAAATCGCTAAAAATTGCGATTTCTTAAATTGCGATAAATGAAAAATAAATGATGCATCCCAAAAAATGATTTTGGAATCGCAAACGGACGAATTTTGCGCTTCGCACCGTTTGCGATTCCAAAATCGCTTGATGCATGTGCGCCTTAGGGCCTGATTGTGAGTTTGGCGGTCCAGCAGTGGGCCTCACCCAGTGCCCCACTGTGGGACCGCCAAACCCGTAGTGAGACCGGCCCCCCAGATTACGAGTTAGCCAAGTGCAAGCAGTCCTGCTGCATCAGTCCCACAGCAGTGCTTTTTTAAGGCTCAAAGGAGAGCCAAAGAAAGGCAGTGCCGTGAGAGCCCTGCAGCACATTCCTTAACAGGGAAAAATGCATCATGTTGTGCAATTCTTCTTGTGCATGAACTGGGGGTGCAAACATGCAGGGGGGAATAACATTTGCCCAACTGCATGCCCCCCTCACACAAAGGTGACAGGAGGCCCTATAAGGGCCCGTGAGCTGCATCACCACCACCCTTTCAATGGTGGCCTCACCTCTGTGGATAGGGTCACAATGAAGCAACTCGTAAAATGCTGGGCGGTGGCACATTGGCACCGCCATCATATTGCAGCCTCTGACTACTGCGCCACCACCTTGGGATCCATGATTCCTATCGGTTGCGACGGTCATGTGGTGGTCCTACCACCTAACTCAGAATGGAGCCGCGGCAAACTCGTAATTTGGCCCTTAGTCCGAAGACAGATGGGGTATATCTTTGATTATTCAGGGGTATTAATGTATTTGCGGTGGTACAGGTGGGAAAACATTGTCAATTTATGTCCTGTGTTGATTGATACTGAGAAACGTTTTCTACAGAGGGGGGTTCAGAAAAACTGACAAAACAATCACACCCAAATGAGTAATTTTCCAATTACTGCTAAAGTACCACCTCTGAAAATGAATTTACAACCAAAACAAACAAGCACCGGCAAGGGCAATAAATCTGCTGTTAATGAACTAAAACATGCAAAACAGGTGTGCAGACATGCATGCAGACTATTTCAGTGCCTTGTGATTTTACCGTATTTTTTATTCCCAAATTTTGTGGTGTTGCAGGGTCCAAGCACAGTAAGATTGAAGATTTTTGTCAATGTCTTTGAAGTCTCCATATTTTACCATAGCCATCTCAACTTTGCACATGGGCGACTGGATTGAGTAAGGATTTCAAATGTAATGACGAAATCATCAGAGCAATCCAATTTGAGAGAGTTAGAACATTCTATGTGGTATTTCTTCATGACATTTAGGGCAGAGCCCTTATGTGTAATATGCTGTTGTTTGATAGGAAGGGGTTGAGAAGGGACTTGTTGGTGTCTTCATCTTTTTCCCACTGAGGTTGAAATTTCCAAACAAAATATAATATTTCAAGAAGAGGTGAGTTGATCACTGCAAAAGTCAAGGAAACGTTTGCTTTTGTTGCCCTAAGGTGGAGGGATATGCCCAGATATGGGTCCCATGCTCACTGTACCATTGGATTTAAGCTAAACAGGCTGATGAGAGGTGATACATAAAAGCCGGTCCCAAGGTGCTTGTATCCAACCCAGGGAGGACCAGGCCTGGCAGTTTGGTCTGGACTGTACCCATGGGGAGCAGGGATAAGAGTGATTTGCATATGGCTGGGTCAAAACTGGGGCGGTGTGGTGAGCAAAAAAAAATGGATTAAACCCAGATCTGTGACTGGGAGTGAATGTTTATTTTGTTCAGCATTCAGTCTAACATTTGTTATTTTTGCTATTACAAATGGAGCTCAGAGAATCCCCTAAGAAAATAGGAATTTCAGGGAGAATCAGTAATTCTGCATCCTATTCTGACAGCCATTCCTCATTTCCCCATGAGTTTTCGCAGAAAGATTTCAGCTGCTTTCATCAACTGGAATCTCTGTGTGAAAGAAACAGCTCTGTGGAAGTAGTGCAGAAGTCATAATTATGATGGGACCAGTACTTCCTGCTACCTACCCGATTGGAATTAAGAGGGAATTCGTAAACAGGGCCTGCTTATAACATCAGCATGAGCGTTGGAAACATCAAAGAACCCAAATCACATTGATGTGCAAAATCTTATTTAGGAGCAAAATCCAATACAGGTGCAAAATCACATAGTATGTAGCACAGTACTATCATATTTAAGAGTGAAATGACACGTATAGTCAAAGTCAACGTGGTGCAATATTATCCAGGAGTCTGAAAATGTTTTATGAGCATTAGTAACATTCAGGAACGTTTATGTGAAATATCACCTTTAGGTACAAAGCATTCAGGGCCAGATTATGAGTTTATAATCGTTAATTCCTCATTTTGAGCTTGAGCAAAGGTTTGTGAGTTTGTTTTGTTTTTTTAAAATCACAAACCTTTGCTCTTTTCACCCCCCTTTCGATTCTCAAGCAGTTCTCTCTTGCACGTTCTTAGGAGTGCCCTCCTTATGTACCAAAAGTGTCCAAGTAGTACATGAACCTTTAACTTATTGTTTAAAATTGGTGGAATAAAATATATTATTCCCCAATAATTTTGTCTGGGTTGTTGCATAATCCGTTGGTTGATTGATTGTATTTATTACTGTGAGCAATTGGTGTTCAAGCTCAAAATAAGGAATTAACGATTATAGGCTTGCTTTGTTCAATATCAAATTTAGGTCTAGGACCATGTTTTCTATAACGAATCATACCCAGGTCCAGTACCTTTTTGGGTCACCCCATTCTTTATAATGGCCAGATTATGAGTTTGGCGGCACTAGGACCGGTCCAGCTGCCTGCCAGAATACGAGTGTTTCTTGTGTCTGGCGGGCTTCTGTTTTGACATTCCCACGACGGTGTCCTGAAAATGGGAACCACAATGGGAATGCCAAAAAAGTACCTGCATGGCATGGACTGGAAAGTCCATGCCGTGCATGAACAGGGGTACATTCACACAGGGGGGCACTAACTGTGCCCACCTGAATACACCTTATGGCCCAGAGGCACAGTCACAGTATTCATGGAGAAGGTACCGCCATGAAAAACTGTGGCGGAGAGGAAACTCATAATATGCTCGGCGGGACCGCAGCAGTCCCGCCCAGCATATTGCAGCCTCCCGACTGCTGCAACACTGCAGGGAATGGCGGCTCCCTATAGGCTGTGGGGGGACAATGAAAAACACATTCAGCTGTAAAATAACTTGTGGTGCAAAATCATTCTTGGTGCAGCATCAACATGAGTGTGATTTTCAAGTAAAAATCACATGTAACTGTACAAACACATGTAAATGTACAAAATCACCTTTGGTGCAATGGCAGCAGGAGTGTGGCATCACATTACGATGCAAATATAACTCAGTCTCAATAGAAGGGAGCCCAAAAAATGCCACAACATCCCAATAGGAGTAATGAAATAAGAAAAACTCTCAGTGAATACCAGTAAAAAATAAAGACATGTAGTGCCAGAAGAAGTCCTAAACAAATGACACTCTCCATGAAAGAAGCTTAAAACAAGTCTTTGTCCGTCCAAAAAGATCCTAGAATAAGCCCAACACCCTAATAATCAAGCATTTGCAATGCAATAGCACTCGCCTTACTGAAAGTTTCAGCAATTCGCATTGCAAATGATAATGTTTGTTTGCTTTTATTTTGTACAAGTAATAAAACGAAATCCAAGAAACAAGAAAAGGGTGCAGTTCCACAGGCCGTTACTAGGTGTCTTTGTGGAGTTGTAAAGGGACCTCTTTTAGCCATATATACCTTTACTTTTGCAACTTCTGGGATATTTTTTAAGAAAAAAACAAATGGTCTAGCATTAGTTTGAGTGAGAGCTAATGGCATCGTGAATACCAGTGTCTTTTACCTATGTGTTATGGAGTGTATATGTTTGGTGTGTAGTGGAATTATGTGGGTTGTATTGGTTTAGTTACTTGTGCAATTGTGTGGCATGGAATTATGTGTTGTGGATAGGGTTTGAGTATTGTAATTATGTGGCATGGTGGACCGTGGAATTATGTGGAATGTAATTATGTGGTATTTAGTAAACTGGAATCATGCAGAGTGGGATTCTGTGTTATGGAGTGGAATTATGTGGAATGGTATTTTGTGCTGTGGAGTGGTATGTAGTCGAGGCTAATTATGTAGTGTGCAGTTGAATTTTGTGGCATGGTATGGAATTGTGTGGTGTGGATTGGATTTGCGTGATGTGGACTGTATATATGTGGTGTGTTGTGTAATTGTGTTGTTGAGTTGTAGTGGAATGGTGTTGTGGAGTGGAATAATGTGGTTTGGTGTTGGATTATGTGGCGTGCATTGAAAATGTGCGGAGTGAATTGTGTGGCATTGAACTGTATGGATAGTGTTGCGTTTTTGTGATGAAAAAGAACAAATAGTCAGGAGCTAAGCTCTAGATCCTTGTGTTTGGGTGTTAAAAAAAGAAAGAGTTAGAGGTATTTGTGTTGTAAATGTAAATGTCTTACTTATGTGTGATGGACTGGAGTGGATTTGGGGTGTAGTGGAATTATGTTGTGTGCATTAGAATTCTTAGATGTGGAATTGTTGTGTGACGTGGATTTGTGCAGTGGGATTATGTGGCATGGTGTGCAGTTGTATTATGTGAATAGTAATTTGGTGTTTTTGACTATTATATTTGTATAAATGGCATTTTGTGTTAGGGATTGTTATGTAGTGGAGTGTAATTATGTGTTGTACTGTTGAATGTGTGGTATGATGTTGAATTATGTGTTCTAAATTTAATATATGCGGTGTGTAGTGGAATTGTGCTGTGGAGTAGAATAATGTGGTTTGGTGGTGAATTATGTAGTGTTGGAATGGAATTGTGTGGAGTTGAGTAGTGTGGCATGGATCAGTGTGGTGTTCAGCGAAAATATACTGGTATTATGTGGCATGGTGAGGAGAGTATTTATGCAGATTGTCATGTGTAATAGAGTGTATTTATGTGGAGTGTATTCATGTGGTATTGAGTAGCATGCAATTAGGCGGAGTTGAATTATGTGGTGTTGAGTGGTATTATGTGGATTGTAATTACGTTGTAATGTGTGAAATTGTGTGGCTCTGAATTGTGTGTTGTGGAAGCACAGGGTCAGACTGATTTGCATATGGCCATGTCTGAACTGGGGTGGCAGAGTGGGCTAAAGAACGGTGATGGATTAAACCCAGATCTGTTGACTGGGTGTGAGTGTTTGATTGGTTCAGATGTTCCGTCCATCACCACCCCTTTTGTACCGCTTTGTTTGCCATAAGTTGGCAGGGTATGCTCAGACGTGGGTCCCTTGCTCACTTTGCCACTGGATTCAAGCAAGCCGGGCTGAAGACGGCTGAAATGCCAGAAACCGGTCCTCGGAAGCTTTTTTCCGGTCCAGGGAAGGCATGGCTTGGCAGTTCGGGTTGGACTGTTCCCATGAGGCACAGGGTCAGACTGATTTGCATATGGCCATGTCTGAACTGGGGTGGCAGAGTGGGCTAAAGAACGGTGATGGATTAAACCCAGATCTGTTGACTGGGTGTGAGTGTTTGATTGGTTCAGATGCTCCGTCCATCACCACCCCTTTTGTACCGCTTTGTGGAATTGTGTGGCAGTGTTTTGATTTATGTGGCGATGAATGCTTGTTGTCTATCCACAGCAGTGCTGACTGATTACATATAAAAAAAAGCCTTCCCTTTAAAAATGGTGAAAACATCACGCAAAAGCTTCAGAAAAACAATGTTAACATTCATACAATCTCTAGAAAGAAAGCTGCCCCATTTATAGTTCCTGAGTGAGTAGAATTTTTCTTTTATTCCAGTAAAGGAGGAGTCCGTTTGTAGAAACCTATGGGTTATGGTTGCTTGCTTATAACAAATAGCCCAGATGTATTGCTTACATCTAATATGCCCTGTTTACAGGTCTTGAGTTCCCTTAGATTTTGAATTATATTGTAGACAATAAAGAGAATAAAAAAGGAAAATGTTTACAAAAGCAGCATACTATCCCATATTAAAGAAAAAAGCCTTGGAAGATATCAACAATATTGTTTATGATAGGGTAGTAGTGTTGGTATGATTGCATAAATGTTTGTTAAAAAATAACAAGAAAAAGAAATGGATGATTTTGACAAAAGAGATTCCATGCTGTATCATATTATAGTAACAGAAAAGCAGCACGTTTCTTGAAAACAGACATAGCCTTTGATTGCTGATCCTTATCTTATCAGGAATGTCTCCGTCCTAGAGCAGTCATAAAAAAGCTTGTGAGCAGCCTGAACACTTAGCAATAAACTCTACTTAAGAATAACAAAAGACTGGCTTTCACAGAACAGTGATATTTGCATTTTCTAAAGCTTTGTGTTCTACTAACTGAAATATGTGCTAAAGAAAAACACTCCTTTGCATTAAAGCCAGAAAACTGCATTAAGTGATAGTAAATGAAAGATGCAAGGGGCTGTTACTGCACCTATAATAAGCATAACAAGATTATTTATAAAGTGCCCTCCCTCCTCCTATGTCCGCAGAGACAGCGCGTTTTGGGCACAATGTGTCTTTAATGCATTGCTAAACTGTCTCTGTGGACATAAGAGGAGAGAGGGCACTTCATAAATAATCTGGTTCTTTGAAAAGTGCCACACTTCACCTTTGTGGAAGTTGTTTTTAACATGTGAATGGCTGCAAAACTCTTGTTTTTGAGACAAAAAGGTGACTGTGGGAAAACTACATTTAATGTGAGTTTGCCAAAAAAAAGGTGTTTTTTCCGAGTTTAATCTTTCTCTGCCCTCATGCATTACTAAACCCTACGTTTACAACTCGCATCTCTGCAGGGTAATTTAAACAAGCAGCAGGAGGGAGGGATGTTGTTGCGAATTAAACCTGGGTGGGGGTGTCAATGTAAAACCAGCAGCAGACAGCATTGATTAAAGAAGCAGGGGGGAGGAGGAGGGAGATGAGGAGAGGGAGTATCTGTCAGTAGTCAATTGTAAACAAGCCATTGCAGATTGCAGGAAAGCATGTCATGCGTGTGATAGGGAAAAGCCATTTAAGAAAATAGTGCCCACAGACAGTAAATAAAACATATTGCGTAACATCACAGTAAGATGGCCAGGCCTCATGGGAGGTTACAAAGAGAGACAAGTAGGTACCAAGGAGGGACTACTAAGCTTATTGACGAATTGAAAGCCATCATTTACAAAGGACAGGAAGAGAAGCCAATTGTACAGATAGGTGGAACATGGGCGGAGCTTAATGCACATATGTTGAATACTACATTTCTCGAAGAGACAGCTCAAGCGCTGCTCTAAGCGAGACCTAACAATGAAAAACAACCTTTTCTGACACTGCTCTTCCAAAGTTTCTCCACAATGTTGGATAGAGAATAGATACAGATACAGATTTATAATAAATGGCACCATTTCATGATGGTTACATCAATGACTAACACGGTACACTCAGTTTTGATTCTGCTAAGCTTTAATAACTGCTGATGCAGACCATGAGCCTGGATAAAAATAAAAGAGGGACAATAGACTGCCCTTCTGGAAATGTAAAGAGAAAAGGAAAATGTTGATGGGCACTGCTAGATAAAGAAGAAACACATGTTGCATAATAAATACTTATTTATGCTCTGATCCTGATAAATGTGTCTGTGCCCTTTAATACTTCTTGTGTTTCTTCAACAAAATTGTGTTTTTTTATTACTCATTTAAAACTCTTATAAACATGTTTGTCTTCAAAAACACCTGACACATATTCGAGTGTCTTTATATACTTCAAATAACTATTTATCGCTCTGACTTTGTTGCCTTTCACGGAGGACTCTGTCTTTTAAAGATGGGCTTTGCATTCACCAAATGGGCAAAACTAGTTTCCCTTGGTTCTGAAAAAATTTACCTCATGCCCTGCAATGGCAGCACTCCCATTGAAGTGGGATAGTATACCTAATAATTACATTGTGCACGCCCAATGCCAAATGGCGAGGCAGCGCCTGCAATGTAATTCATTTTATTTATCTAGTTCTTTACTTAACTCCGTTCGGTCGTATGCCAGAGTTTACTACCCCCCACCCTGCCCCTCCCCAACCCCGCAACCCTGCAGCACTCCCTCAAGGAGCCGCCACTGCTGCCACTTCCCAGTCACAAATACTTTGTTCTGGGTTACTTTCCATCCTAGTAAACTTTGAACGAAGGCAAATGTCTGACAACTACTTTGGCTGCACTAACATACCTCAGTATCTTTGGACGAGTCACTGCATAAGGTCATAGAACTCCTAGATAACTCGCAAAATTATGATAATGTGCAGTTTGAGGTACTTTATTCCTTCATGCATGTAAGCCTGCACCTAATTTCCTTATTACCGACTAATTTTGGTATCATCATAAAACACCTGTAATAAAATAAACTATGTGTCACTACTGACGGTAATATATTTTACAACCAATTATGAAGACACAGCTTCTTCTGCTGAGTCAATAATGTGTGTAAAACAACTCCCTACTCAACAGGGCAAGCACATTAATAAGGAAAGGTAATGCAGCAGCCTGCAGGTGCAAGCAAATGGCGGTGCCAAATGACAACAGGTCTGAAAATGTATTTTTAACAGTGTGGCAGGCGGACTTCAGCCGGTGTAATACAATTTTACCTGAGTGCTGAAAATCCTGCCACTTTGACTAGATTGTCACATCTTTACTTCTGGATATTTTTACCCGAATATTCATGACACTCATGGTTTTTACTGCAGTGATGTACTCCAATACATCCGGAGGAATATATCTGTGTGTATCAAAGCAGATTCATATTAAACTGTTTAAAATGTTTGTTGTGCAACAAAGTACGATTGCATATCTATGTGTTTATTTACATTGTGTATATTACACCTTCAGGCATTTCACCTACATCAGAAATAGAGACCAGGATTAAAAAGGTACCGGGGGTTAGCAAACGATTGTGTAATTATGTAGCATAAGGAATACATTACCCACTGACGTATATAAAAAAACACACCACAAATGTCTTTTGCTTTCTGTGACCATGAAAAGGACCATGGTGTTTGTATTCCGCAATATAGACACAGAACGTCACAGTGACCTACAATTTCCTTCTGATACAGATTAGTGAGAACTTTATTCAATGTATAACACCTGAAACGGTGGAACTTTATCCCAGAGATCTAGGGGAAATGGTTGGGAAACATTGTACAATAGCCAATTGTACAAAAAAGGAGGTATGTGCCAAAGTGGACAAAACTATACATATGAACAGCATATTGCAATTTAAAAGACATTATATTTATGTTTCTCTGAGCTACAAAATAATCTCAGTTTTTTTCTTTTAATAGGCAAGACTGGCAAGAAACAATAAGTCAAGAAATAAAAACAATTTTCTGGAAAAGTAGAAAAAGCATTGCATCCAGAATGTAATATGAAGGAATGAGGGGACATTTCTGATTTTAAAAGAGAAAGACACTGAAGGGCGTGTCCTCCTGAATGAACTTTCTTTCGGAAATGGGATTATTTATCATATTTATTAGCACTGTCGTTGGTTGAGGATTAATTCGCTGGAGCAGGAACAATAAAAGTGATGGGCAAATGCTGAGTTGGATTTGTACTGCTGGAAATTAAATCCTAACTCATTCATATGTAATTTACCTCCTGGGAAGGCTATGTTACCAACTGCACTTTATTTACGATGAAAATGTCAGAATGGAAAAATTGTTTGTAGCGGTGTTTTTTAAGAAATGTTTTATATGGGTCCGGTTTCCATTAAAATGTCGGATATATTCTTGATAGTACCTCAGACCCTGGCCACTACGTACACCAAAAAGGATATTGTTTTATTTTGCCATGTGATCTTCAAATTACTATTTTCAAATAAAGCATAACACTGAGAAGAAAAATAGTTTATTGAACTTTATTGATATTCTGTAATGTGTAATTCTACAAATTCTGCATGGATTGTCAATTTTCGGGGACTTCAGCTCAAAATCAATACAAGACAATACCTACACACTCATACACACACATAATGCTGCTTAATTTCCAGGGTCTAATCTGAGCAGTGACTGACATGAAGAATCATGTAAATGCAGTTTCTCTCATAAATGGGGGTACCTCGTTCTCTGATGGCAGCCAGTTTGTGTTTCGACTAGTTGCCAGAAGAGACACAGCTTTATGTTATGCTATTCAGTAAAGTCCCCTTCATATGTTTTAATTCCTATCCCATCATATCCTGATTTCAGGAATACAGTATCAACTGGACCCCACTCACCTTACTGCTACATGTACAGCACCTCCTTAAAAAAGTGATAGTCTCATTCATCTTAAAAGATGCTACTCTCATACCCCATTTTAAAAAAAAACGGTTAAATCCTTCAGGTTTAAAGAACTGTTGCCCAACTTCTTTGTTGCCTTTCAGGGCTAAGGTTTTAGAAAGACACATGGCCTGGTGCCTCTGCAAATATGCATCGTTATTTCTAAAATCCAATGCACATCGAGCTAATATCTGATCTAGAAGAACCTAGTACATGGGTCTCAGAGAATGAGGTGTAAAGAGATGATGTAAGAGTCTTCTTAAAAATGTTCCTTTACTCACTTTTTTCTTTGCTTTCTGACCATTCCTTATTCCTCAATTTCTGCTAATGCATTTTCCCAAACGTTTTTTATTTTATTGACTAACACTATTCTAATATGGTAACATCTCGCCTAATATGCTATTGATCTGATTTCCCTGATCCGTTTAGTAATCTGTGGTGGGTATTTTGTATTTCCATTTGTTAGCAATGGTTCTCCTTCTGGTAAAAATCAAGTATATTATCCTTAATAGTCCATTTAAGATGATATGTACATAACAGACACGTCAGAGACGTTTTGACAGATGTTACCACAGAGGGTAATAGATTGTTCTAGTTTTTGCCGTGTATCTTAGTTTTTTTAGTAGCATAGTTGTCTTTTGTGAAATAAACAACTTTTATTTTATAAAGTAAAGCATCAACTGGACATTGATCTTCGTAGCTAGTGCTATTGTGTAAACCGTATTGGAAGAAGCCTTTTCACAAACTGCATTTTGTAGTACCTATAGTAATACTTCAATAGTATTACTAAAGTAAAACAAAATGCTATTCACAAAATGTCATGTTTATCTTCACCTCCACCCCGTCTATCTTTTTGATGGGGAGATCCTCACACATATAAGTTTACTACGTCATAATAAATGTGGCAGGGGCTGGATGATGGGCCGTACTTACTGCTAGATGAGAGAAGTTTAGGGAAGAGTAAGAAATGATTTAGGGATGATTAGGGAGTGGTTTAGAGAAGGATATGCACCCATCCAAAAGAGAATAAACCAATGTATATTCCCAGACTGCACTTCTAGTTACTGCAGCCAAAAAGGGGCCCAAAAAAGCAGTAAATTGGTCTAGCTCAGAGCTGAAGGACGTCCAGATCCACTCATGGCAAACCACTAGTACTGCAACACCCTCCCATATAAAATAATTGGTAGGGACTTCAAATAAAACCCTATAGGAAATAATGCAAAATAAATTATCTGAATATCACATAAATAAATATAGGTTAATGTTGACACAAATATCTGAAAATAATTCTTATTTTCAGATTTAAAATTATAGCAACATTGTTTTAATTAAAATATAATTAAATTATTTTAAATAATTTTGTATATCATTAATAATAATCAATGCATAATACAAAAACTCAATTTTTTGCTTTAGGTGGGAATTTATTTTTAAATTAAACTTCATAAAAAATATTTAAATTAATATATTTGAATTAATAACATATTTAATTTAAGATTAAGTTAATAGTGCTGTAGCAAATTGTGTTTGGTTTATATTTGACATAAATATATAATATTAAGTTGCATAATATTTAACAAAAATAATCTTTATTACTTTTACTTATTCTTTTCATGGTGAAACTCCACAGTTAAGGTGGAAATCTTTAAGCCTGGACAGAGTTTGCGGAGTCCCGCTAAGTGCAAAACAAACTCCGCCGTGCTGCGCAGAGCTCAGCAGGCAGCAGAGTGCTTTAGAAAATTCCATTTGCAGTGATTTTCTGTGTCAGGTGCTTGTCCGCACTGTGCATTCATAACGAACGGCCCCATGCACAGTGCAAGCGAGAGCTGCTTCCTTTCTGCCAATCGAGTTGATTTTTACTCAAAGCAGCAGCTTTCTAAACTCGACCACTTGCAATGAGAAATCTGATCCCCGCATTGAGAAATCTCGCCGGGAGGTTGATTTTCCCACGCTTGCACTCACCAACTTGATGTAGACGACTGCGAACGAGGAAAAAACTCACCGGGAGGTGGATTTTCCTCGATCGCGCACGACAACTTGACGTTGACGAATGCGAGCGAGGAAAAAAACTCCACTCCGCTGAGTTTTTCGGAACTCTGCAAGCTCCACGTAATGAGGAGTGCAGAAAACTCTGCAAACTCTCTGAGCCGAGCGGAGTTCACAGCCCAGACTTAGAGATCTTGATATAGTTAAGTATAAGTAAAATGTAAAAAGTTTATTAAACTTTATAATAGATTATTAGCAATATGTTTATGTTAAATAATATTGTGAATGAATTTTGTATATGTATTATAAATTTAGAACAAAGAAACATTATTATCTTAATTTCAAATTAAATCATGATTAATTTAAATATATTAAATAAAAAAAATTCTGAATTTCAAATGAAAAAAACCTAATTCCACATAATATATATAAAAAAATTATTATGCAGTAATAATTATTCAAATTGATGTATAGAATTAATGAAAACGAGTATGTTTAAATTATCATAAAAATAATACATTATTTTATAAATTCAAAAAAGTGTATTAAAATATTTTATGATTCAATAACAAACATGATTCATTTGTATGTACTTTTTATATTAAATTATATTTTAAGCTATTTTAAATAATTTCATTCAATTCCTAGAGAGTTTTACTTTAAGTCCCTATTTCTAATACTTTATGTGGGAGAGTGTTACAGTGCTTTGCCATGTTTGGTGCTGAACTTACTACTTTTTAATTTTGAAAGCAGTAACGTACACTCGTAAAATTTGGCTCCACACCCTTTTTCAGGATGTGAAGTCATGTACATCTACACTTGTGAGTAACTTTACGCTTGGATTTTGTGAATAGCCAAAAGTAGTGAAGTTACTAATAAATGTAAGAGTAAATTACACATCCAATTTACTTACAAGTGTAATTTACCATTGTGGATAGCCCACATGATGTCTAATCCACCTAACCGTCTTGAGTAAACCATGTCCTATTCTGTTTTGCTAGCCTGAAAGTGTTAAGAGCTGGAGAGGAGGACTTGAATACCTAGTTTGGGGTGCAATAGTACTGGGGACACAGGACACCAGTGATGAACAACTCCAATTTATGTAACTGGAGCCCAGTAACCCCTGATGGCTCTGGTGCCCCAGGAAACCTTTCACCACAGTAAAGCAATTATACCGGCAGGGTGTACTGCCAATAATGGTGATAGTGCCTTGGGCTTCAATTGTTATTGTTGGAAGCATCATCATTTTCTCTGTCATTGGTGATAATTTACATTAACCATATAGAAAATGGAAGCACAACCCCATATACCAATTTTGAACTGTTCCTCCATGTAATACCACATGTGAGTTCTACTGCCATTCAATCCCTTGCTGTGGAGAGCTCTTATCATTTAACACTGTGCACTGGTAGACAATTCCCAGCACAATATGGCCTAATCCACTTATACCTGCATGCTGCAGTACAAAAGTACCTCACTGTGCAGTGTGCTTGTCTTCACATAGGACCTTACCTGCAGATTTCATGTGGCTGATAGAGGGCTAGCTAGGCACTAGCCGCTTCTAGAACAACATTATCTGACTTGTTCCCAAGCCCCCTGAGCTCACCCTGTTCCATATCGATAATGTAAAACATTCCATATTATTTAGACAACTTTCAGTTTTTGTACCTACAGTGTGAGAATTCGTCCTGGCATCTAGCGCCATCTCCACAAGAATCAACTTCCACAACCTGCAACACCACTAGCTAGGAAATAGAAACTTTTACATCACTGCAACATTCCATGATTGGGTCACCCTAATGACAGTACTCAACCATCAATGTGCTGAGCGATTTTAACTTAAGAACATAACAGTGACAGTATCATTAGATAAACATTTGGAAAATGTTCTCTACTTCAAAATTATGTCTACATCTATACACAGTAAAAGTCAGATACTAGTTGTGTTTTTTCTAGGAATTAACTTGTCTCAGATAAAGTCAGACCCACCATATATTGACTATGATTCATTAGATGCAACTCATCAACTTTTTCTCCTTGACTGAAAAACATACCAATAAACCCTCAGTCTATAATTTGTTGTCTACTGCTAGCAGAGTTGAGGATCGCCAATAAGAAATACAAATTCATTTGCACTATTTGCTCCATTGATGTGCCAGAGATGTTGTTGGCTGGAAATGAAGTGCAGGTTGATCAATGTGCACCAGAAATGTGTTTACTACTAAATAGACAGTTGTTTTCTCTGGGCCCTTTGGAAGAAAGATTTGTATACCACTTGCACGTTGGGGGAAAATAGTCCTTCATACTGAGTGAAGCATACTTCTATCAGAGCGGAAGCCTATTCATTGATTCCTGAGTGTTTTATGGCAGTTTCACCGTAAAGTTCCAAATAACAACCTGAATGCTAACATTCTAATTTTGTGGTAAATGTGAGACATACTTGAAGGCCATATTGCTGGAATAGTAGCTGTAAAATTGAAACAATTACCTATGGAGAAGAAAGCAGTAAATCAAAAAAATTAGGAGTTTAATTTTGTCATAAATACTATAGTGTTTTAAAAAACTAAAATAAAGGTACTTGCTATAAATTCTTAAAACTCTTATTCATCCATGTCAGGAAAACGTCTGAAATGGTGAGTGAAATATGTACTTTCACCACCAGCAGCGGTCTCTCAGTTTATTTAACAGTGTGTTCTATTGATTTACTTAAGTTCTAATAAACACTATGGGGGCGATTACGATGGCGGGCAGACTTGATTCAGCCCAACACTGTCTCAGAAATTAGACTGACCGCTCTCCAGGATGCAATCAAACACGGTTCGATTGCATTCTGACATTTCCCTTTGGAAGCATGTGTTATGGATGTACACTGGCCATAGTACATGCTCCCATAGGGAAATGGGAGGTGGTGTTAATCCCTGCACTCAGTGGCAGGCACCTCCTTGAGGGGTGGAGGGCAGACAACCATGCATAGTAAACAAACGTAGACTTAATTAGGGCAGAGTGCTGGAACTGGGAAATGATTAATTGCTTGTTTCATTTTATGCAAACGAATGCAGAGGTAAATTAAGAACAACTTCTTGGGTTCACTAATGCACAATTCGTCCTTATTAAAACCACATGGTGCCTGGCACACGGTGCATGGATGTGCACAAAATGCTTTTTAGAGCGGCTGCAGTAGAAAAAAGCATTATGACCACCTGCATGCAGTTGTATCGTAATAGGGTGGACAGGACCACAGACTCACTGTCGGTCAGTCACCTGCCTGCGGCGTTGAGACGCTCATCCGACCACCATCACAATGAGCCCTTTAATGTCTATCACATAATGTTGAGCCCTTCAGAACAGCATACATACAGTATCACTGCTGCAGGTTTCAAAACAATGCCACATCTTGAAACAGTATTCAGTATACTCTCTCGTTTTTTACTGTTCCAAGATGGCAGACCAGGGCAAAGCTTTACTTTGCTTTTTTTATTGAAGTATATGCCCTCCACATTTAAATTTCTTTTTTTAAACATTTTTCACATTAAGTTTACATATGTTTTCTTTTGTTTTCTTTGTGTGTTTGTTTCTTTATTTTAACATATGCTTGCACTACAAAGAAAACCACCACCTCAAACTCTAAAAGCACAACCTTCACCGGCATACTCTTAACGCTATATAGTGGGTGCAATCAATATAAGTCAGGACTACAGGCTTTCTCGTTGCGCCACCACAATTTCAATGCAATCAATATTAAAACAATGCATGATAGTGTGGTCTTTTAATAACATTCAATGCCATGAGCAGTAGTTCACTGCTTTTATCATTAAACCATCCAATGTTCTATACTGTGAATTTCTACTTTCTGCATCTGCTGCAAAACAGCTTTGCAGCCTAAAAACAAAGGCCCCTGCACTCAGAGCCATAAGACAAACAGTCTGAGCTCTGGAAAGTTCCTGAAAACAAACAAAAAGTCTTCAAAGATGCTATTTTGTGTACCTGGGTGACCAGAGGAACAACATTACAAAACTGTGAGAGGCTCCTTGTAGATGGCCTGCCATTCTCCTAGCAGTCCACAAGAACAAAAACAACTCCTCTAGTGGTGCCGTGGTCCTACTATGGGCACCAAGTAAATATGCTAATTTTTGACCCAGCCGTCCAACACTGCTTTTTGTGCAGACATAGGGGCCAGCAGTCGTTGTTCTCACCCATGGCCACATGCACGGGGAGCTGAAGGTGGCACACCACAATGCTCTCAAGGCTCCAGCACTCCTCAGGAGCTGTCAGTGAAGTAGAACGCAGCACTACATGGTACCCCTGATGTGCCTGGCCCTCCCTGAGGCAATCCGAGTATCTGGAGGAGGAAGGGCACTAGGCACTCTGATTCCTGCTGATGCCTGGGGACTCATGGCCCCCTTACAGATAATTAGCAAGTCTAGGGAGTTGCACCAGGATGTATGATGATACAACGAGTTCTATTACAACGCGGTATGTTACATCGGGGTACTTGACAACGCAAGTCGTTACATCGACTTGTGCTGGAGGGCGCTGGACTTAGGGACAGTGTGAATTACTATTCCAACTCCAGTCTACGTACAGTAGGGAAGGTGTTGGAATAGTAAATTACACATTTCCTTTTTCTAGAGCGCCGTCCAGTGCAAGTCAATCTAACGACTTGTGTAGTCAAAACTGCGATGTAACACACAGCATAGTACTGGATGCATGGCAAAGGATGTTTCCCGTTGCACCAAGTGCACTGCTCCACTTTGGATCCACAAAGTCTGCAAAAAAGATTCTCGAGCCCAGTAGCACTAGGGGTCTGCCGGGAAGTTTAACCCCATCGATGCTCATGACGAGCTCAGCTCGTCATGAGGTACACCTCTCGTACACTCATGACGAGCTGAGCTCGTCATGAACAATGGGATTTCCAATTCTACAGCACCGGAGGAGAATAGCATCAGCATCGATGGTGTTAAGTAAAGAAGAACAGCTCTCTGAGAACTATGCCTTACTCCTCACCCCCACTGTCAAACTAGTTCCTTCTTCCTTAAACTTCAAAGGGCCTCCTGACGAGACTGGAAAAAGCAGTCTGGTCCCTCCTCCATTGTTTCCCTGGGAAGAGCTTGTCCAGGCCCGGCAGGCAGTGTGAAATATACTACACTTACAAAGATTTGTTAAAAGGGTCGGAATTCTGGCAAAGAAAAATGGACAAACTTATGGTTACTGAATTTTAACAATGACATTTTAGGAGTGTCAAGCAGAGATGAAATGAATACACTGTTTAATTCTTTTTAATCTGTTTTGTATAACATAGGCTTTTAAATTGTTATGGTTTTAATTAACTAAACAATAAACATTTACTGTTACTGTTAAATATACTACACTTATTCAGCCTCCATCCTCTTCTTCTCTCAGAAGCAGGCCTAATCCCTTATAGATGGGTCTGTTGTGTGGCCAAGGCTGTAATCTACATGTTGGCCAGCAGAGCAATTAATGTGGGTCAGCTTGGCAGACCAAAGCCCGTATCAAAAGAAATATGACCAAGCTCGAAGTATCTGAAGGAGTGTAAATATGAGCATCATAGTTTTATATTTTCACATGGGACATATGTTTCCTTACAAAAAGAGACAATAAGCTCTTCTCTACATCCAGCCAACAGAAATGTATACTTTGGTGCAACTTTTCCCTACAATTTATATACATTACATGAAATATCACAGGAATACACTATAATCTAAAAGAAATAGATGAGCTTATCTCTTTTTGAATGCCCAATAAAATGATAAGGCCTGCACAGGCTATAAACAATTCATTAAAGGTCCCTTCTGTGACAGAGTACATGTGTGCAAACACGTCTGAGTTAGACAGTAGTCTTACTTTCCTCAAATGTGTGTGTGTGCGCGCGTGGGTGTGTGTGTGTGTGTGTGTGTGCACGCACACATGATCACGCGCAACCAGCAAAATTGTAATAATAATTGTGTCTAAAATGTAATGGTAATTGTTTTCTCCCTGATTGCCATATTTGATTTACTAGTAAGTCCCTAGTATAGTGCGCAGTGTGTGCCAAGGGTCTGTAAATCAAATGGTACTAGTGGGCCTGCGGCACTTACAGGGGCAGCCCTGTAACCATGTCTCAAGCCTGCCAATGCAGTGTCTGTGTGTGCAGTGTTCTTACTTTAACCATTCTATGCCTCTGGCTGCCTCAGGAAAACCCATCTGGGTTAGGATGACAGTTGGGATGTTTGTGCATTCACTTTAAAGAGTCACATAAAGGGAGCAGAGGTGTGCCCTTTCATATCCTGATGGCCTTAACCAGGCTGATGGGTCTTCCTGAGCTAGAGTGTTGGGAGGAGTTGACACTGGCACCATATTAGAGCAGTGCTGTCCTCACATAAACCCGTCTCTACCCCTATGTAGTGTGTCTGGAGCCAGGAAGGGAAAGGCAGGATCTTGTGCACTACAAAGATTTTCCTTTAAATTTTGCCTTTTTAAAGGCCGAAATGGGTATAAGTGCTTGACCTCTGATACTATATAATCAGAGCCCTTCTGGGTTGGAGTCATTCTGCCAGAAAGAAGAGCTGGATTGCTGTCAGGAGATACTGCCACTTTGCTGAGCTGGCCTGCTGCTGCTGCTTCTGTCATGAGAGTGAAAGGACTGGACTTTGCTTTCTACGTCCTGCTTTCAAGGTTCTCCAAGGGCTTGTGTGAGCTGGCTTCCTGATAAGAAGTCTCAGGGCCATCAAAGACTTCACCTGCATCCTGCTTACAGCACCTGGACATCTCTGCTGAGAGTCCTGATTGCCAAGTGGTTTCAAATCCAGTTCCTGGGCCCTTAGAATCGTGTGGTTGGTGCTACAACCTAAGAAAAGCAACCCTGCTGCCTGCACGGGAGCTAGGGAACCGCTCGTGGAGAGCACAACGCACCACCCAAACTTACACCGCAGCCCTGATGCCTATTGATGCCAGCACTTCAACCAAAGCACTGCAGAGTCGATAACCGATGTGTGTGACCTCCCGAACTCATTGACATCGCCCTGTCATAATGAACCCATGCATCGACGCCGCATCACCTCCCCGGCAACAGCAAGGAACCAATGCCTCACCTCCCCTGCCTAGGATTAAAGAACTGATGCCTCACCTCCCATGTGACAGTAAGGAACCGATGCTGCACTGTCCCAGAAACCCTTCATCTCTCTGACACCATACAATGACTTTGTTTTCCTCATTTCCGAAGGTACTCTAACCCGGGTCCATGTGACTCCATAGCTGGCCCATGCTTCCTTGCAGCCGGCGCTGATCTGTTGGATTAGTACAAATATATGATCTGACAACGCAAACAATTACAATGCATGCTTTTACAATGTGGTTTTTACATCGCAACTACCAATACATCGCATGATTTTACAGTGCATGCCATTACAACTCATTTTTAAAAACTACCATTACAACGCATTCCATTACTATGCATACCGTTACAACGCACAATACTTTTAGGGCAACTGTAGGGTAAGTGTTGGATAGAGTAGGGGTAAAAATTACTATTCCCACTTCAGTGAGTGCAACAGTACGGAAAGTGTTGGGTAGTGTAGGGGTAAAAATTACTATTCCCATCTACCCCAAAACCCATGCCCACCCTAAACATAAAAAATCTCAATTTCTTACCTTATAATGCATTGTAATAGTATGCGTTGTAATGGTATGCATTGTAATGGCATGCGTTGTAGTGACATGCGTTGTAATGGCATGCGTTGTAATGGCATGAGATGAAAAGGCAGTTGTGTTGTAACAGTTGCGTTGTAAAAGCAGTGCGATGTGATGACGGCGTTGTAATGGATGTTTCCCGATTAGTACCTGTCATAACATCAAAATAGCCCCATATGGAGCTATTGATTTCTAAAAACTATACTTTTAAGTGACCTTTGAAAAAGTGATATCCTGATTTTGTGTATGTTGAATTTTTGTCATTTTGGTCTTGTTTTACTCAGGTAAATATTGGCTATTTTTCTAAACTGTTGTGGAGTACTTTTGTGGCGTTGTCATTGTGTTACTGTGTGTGCGTATACAAATACTTTACATATTGCCTCTGAGATAACCCTGATGGCTCGTGCCCAGCTATCCAGGGGGCGAGCAGGGGTTATTTTAGGAGTGTAATCAGTCCCCTTACCCTGAGTAGAGCGAGGGTCCCTACTTGGACTGGGTGCAAACCACTGGCAACTACAGACCCCATTTATACTTATGCAGTGAAATATGACAGAGACCTGCTGTCCTTTACAATTATTGTTTTCTTTGCATTCTTGTATTTTTAGTCCTTTTTATCATCAAGAATATCAGCACAATAAGTCCAAGGATGCTAAGAAACGCCTGGGTTGGATGATAGAAAATTGATATTTTGGGAGAAACCACGATTTTTGACATATTTTACGCTATTTTATGATATGCTATAAGACAGGAAATGTTTAAATGTACTACTTTTACGTGTAAAACTGCGGTATAAAAGTATCAAACACTTCTCACTGTAGCTAAGGTAAATTCCATGGGGAAGGCACACAGCCGTTCTCATGAATCACGTGCATAACAGAATGGCTGGGTTTGTTTGCTTTGTTTAGGCTGCAAGATTATGATTCTAATTGCCAACGAAGCATTGCATTTTGTTGACAAGGCATTATTTTCAAAGCTTTACTTTAAACCCAATGACGAGTGCTCTTTAATAATTTTCAGATGTCGAGAGCAGGGCATTAATCTCAACAATCCTGTTCTTCATTTCCTCCTGTTTTGGTTTCACGTGAGCAGATGGCTCATCTGTGGCAATCAGCACTTGGCAAAGAACAAGTTCTTTGAACCAGGACTAAGTTTTAACATTAGTTAAGCTTGTATTTAAGGAGGGTGCCTGGCTTCTGTGTGCATTGCACATGCATTGCATTATCGTTCTACTAACTGAGATATGAAATCAGGATGAATGACATAATTCATTTGATAACAAGGGGTGGGCGAAATTTGCGTAATCGCGTTACGCGAATCTCAGCGAAAATGGAAAAAAATCTCAGTGAACAAGCAGAAATTCCGCGAACACGTGGAATTGCTTGTTCGTGATGCTTTTTTACTGTTCGCAATCGCTGTTTGTGTGCTCAGGGGGAAATATCTCGCTAAACACGCATTTTGAGAACGCGAACAAGCATAAATTTCGCGAAGTCACGGAACGCAGAATATTGGGCAATTTCGCGAAGTCACGGAACGCAGAATTTTGGGCAATTTCGCGTTCTCCGCGGAACGTGAAATTACCCAAATTCTGCAAATTCCATGAGCGGAACGGAATTTGCCACCCAGGCCTAATAACAATGAGCAACATGGCGGGCCGCATTGGCAGCATTCTTGAAATGTAAAAAGGGGGTAGGCTAATGGACAACTCCATCTCTTGAGAGTAATGAGGATAAAATGTTGATATCTATACACCTGTCACCTTCTCATCAATAGGCTGCCTTGATATGGGTGCACCAAATGTCTGCTTCAGCTGTACAAAAGTATTTTTAAGGGTGGGAATTGGGTTTTGGTGGCTCATCACCAGAAAAAGACTGGGCCACCACCCCAGTAGCATATACATTGCAAAGGGGTAGTGGCTTAAAGTGATGCAGTGCAATTAAAGATTGCATAGTGGGACATGGTGAACGGAAAACTAAGGACTGGAATGCAGTTACTGAGATTAATTACCTCCATCACCTTGTTGCTTGTTGCAGTTGATGCCCTACCTATGACGGAAATGCCCACACGTGGCTCCCATGCTCACTGCACCATAAGACTCAATCTACACTCTATTGATGAGGCCCTACTTGACTGAATCACTCTGGGACTGCTGTGGTCCCTTCTGGAAGGGGCCTTGTCTGACAGTTCAGGATGGACCGAGTCCCCGAGGATCAGGGTTAGTACTGATTTGTATAACAGAGACCTTTGTCTAGTTTGGAATGGGTGGGAGAGAAATGATAGACCGGAACCCGGCTCCAAGCAATCCCTAGCTGAAATTAATTCAAGCATTCTATCAATGATCTTGTTCTTTGTTGGGCTTTTGAAACCATCACACCCTACAGCATCGTGGGGGTGGTTCAACCACTGTGTTGGAACAGGCGGCCTATCAGAGGTTATGACGCACCGCCACCCACAGCATAAGCCCATGTGTATGAACAACAATGATTTGTTTGCCACTGCTAATAAGGTCTGGAAACTACCTGCTCTTGACATAGTGCTTGAAAAGTCAATCAATCAATCAGGGGTTTGTAAAGTGTGGCTACTCACCCGTGGAGGTCTCAAGGTACTGGGAGTGGGAGGGACTGCTGATTCATCTGGGTGTGAAGGTTCAGTCGAAAAGCTGAGTCTTGAGGTCCTTCCTGAATTGGGTCAACGATGCAGAATGCCTGAGGTGGAAAGGCAGGGTGTTCCAGGTCTTAGCGATGAGGTAGGAGAAGGATCTTCCTCTGGTTTTGCTCTTGGCGATCCTTCGGACAGGGCAAGTTGGGCGGATAGGAGTTGTCTGGCTGGTGTGTGGAAAGTGAGGCGGTGGTTCAGATATTCTGGTCCTACGTTGTGGAGAGCATTGTATGCTTGTGTGAGGAGCTTAAAGGTGATTCTCTTGTTGATCGGGAGCCAGTGGAGTTGTCAGAGGTGTTGTGTCATGTGGCTGCAGCACTAAGTAAGTAAGTAAGTAGTTTTATTTGACATTGATTAATTAAAATCTTTACAAAACAATAAAACATTGCTAAAAATTGTTAAAAGTTCATTTGTGGGCAATTTCCTCAGTTTGCAAGTTTGATTAATATCAGTTCATAATTGTCCATAAAAATATTTTCAGTGGTCGTCAGGCGCTCGTGTCTTTTTTCTGCTAAATCAAAAAACGTTACGACCCGGCAGTTTAATTTAGTACTGCTGGGGTTAAAGCACAGTTTAACAGCCTGCCTGCATGTCCGGAAGCCATGTAATTTAAAAGAGGGCCATAATAAATTATACCTCAAGTCCTTTAGTTTTGGACAAATAAATATCACATGGACGATGTCTTCCTTATCAGCTTTACGCAGGCGGCACTGCTGCGAAAAGTTTTTTCTTACCCAGGGTGGTAGATGCGGGATTACCGGAATTACGCTGAAGCGTAATTTTAAGAACGTTTCTTTCATTTTTAGATTCATACCAATGTTGAGATATGCTTGTGGCTGTGTTCTTCACTGAGCGTGATACAACCATGCGCTCTTTTTGTTAATGCCTCCTTGTCCTCAATAGATGAGATCATACGTGCTGATTTTTTCACAACTTTTTTGAAAGACAAGAGATCTGTTGGGGTGCCCCAGAGGTCAGACAAACCCAGGAATTGAAGTGAGCCAAATAGATAATCTCTAGCTGAGGACTTACGATGTCGGACCAGCTCTTCCCATACGTTGGAGTTTAGAGAGCCAACCTCAACGCTGCGAATCGTGTGCCATCTGGTAACATACGCACTCCGCCTTTCTAGTGTTTGTTTAAGAATACTGAATTCTAACCGGACCTGCGCAGGCAAGACATATCTTGGCAGGTGAAAGATAGCCCTGTATGAGTTAGCTATAACTGTGTCCAGTAATATGGCATCCTTCCCTTGAAGAGATTCACTTCCATATGTGAGAGTTGGCTGTAACTTTGCGCGCAGAATCTGGAGAAGAGGGTTGAGCATTAGATAAGGGAGTTTGGCCTTTATGGATTTTATGGCCAAGTAGGTCATGGTTCCCTTTCCTTGTAAGGAGTCCAATTGAGGTTTAAAAGAGTTCTTGGAGACCAGAATTTCTTGTAGGTAGTTACCAGGTCCAGCCCTTCTCCTTTTATGTGCCAATTGATTTTCCTTTTTTTTTGTAATTCACTGCCATAACCTTAGATTTGTTGAAATTTAGTGGCTTCAGTAGGGGATTTTGAAGACCAGTCTGGCTGCGGCGTTTTGGACGTTCCGTAGTTTCCCGAGCTGTTTCTGGGTGACGCTGGCATAGAATGCACTGCCATAGTCAAGTCTGCTGGTGATGCGTGCGTGGGTGACCGGCTTTCTGGATTCTGTGGGGAGCCATCTGACATTCTTTTGAAGCATGTGGAGCATGTGGAAACAAGAAGAGGATACTGTTTTGATTTGGTGGTTCGTTGACAGTAAGGAGTCCAGTATGATGCTGAGGTTGCGTGCGTGGTCCGTAGGGGTGGGATGGGTTCCTATTGGGACGGGCCACCAGAAGTCATCCCAGTCTGAGGGAGTGGGACCAAGGATGATTGCTTTGGTCTCGTCCAAGTTGAGCTTGAAGCAGCTATCTTTCATCCAGTTAGCGACGGCCTTCATTCCATTGTGGACAATTTATTCTGGCGGCTGTAGGTTCATTAGTAAAGGAGATGATCAGCTGGGTGTCATCTGCTTAGGAGAGGATGTTGAGTCTGTGGCTTCTGACGATGGGGTAGACAGTCATACATTTGTAACTGTTCCTGTCTAGTCCTTTCATTTATTGTTGGACACCTTACTATCAGGAGTATAGCTGTCATACTGTATCTACATGCAAACCTATACCACCTCCTTGGAGTAAACCTTCACTGCTCACTCAAACTATTGCTGGAGAATAAGGTATACAAATTCAAAGATACCTACATGTAGTGCAATATTGTCTGGTGCTGTTGGACAAGGAGGGTGAACAACAGAACTAACCATTAGGTATGTCCATTATACCTACCTTGCCATAGGACCCAGAGAAAAGCATGACAAGCTTGATGGTCAATAGTGTATATGGCTGCAGACAGATCAGTAATAGGAGTATACAAACAAGTGATGGGTGGAATCCTTTAATTAATTTCGTCCATTACAAGCTAATGGGGTAAACCAAACACGGCCAAAGGACCTTGGTGCAATACCATATAAAAAACAATTGGTACTATTAGCAAGGATACAAACAATACTCAATATTGTATTTGCATCAAGCACAATTGATACGCAAGAGAGAGAGAGAAAATGAAAAAACAATTGGACACGTATCATTAAGATCAATTCAATTCTTTATATTTTTGACAAATAAATGCATTTGCATACAACCAATGCTTTTAGGTTGCTCCTATAAGTGCATGAGAAAAAGTGCTGGTAGAAGTGCTCAAGTGATGTGAAAGAAGAGGAAAAGATGAATTTGAAAGTTATAGACAACAATAGGAGCAGTGACAAGAACAACGTCAATGCAGAAAGCCTGTCAGGCAAGGTCTCATATATTTACAAAATATATCCATATAAAAGAAAGAGGAAGATCAATCGAAGCACAGGGTGTCTTAAACACGAGTGCAATGTTGGTGGTGCAAAGATGTGGTAGAATTAGAGGTTGGTTGTTGCTTGGGCATGCCTTTATACAAGGCCACATCCAAGATGGCCACCAACACTTGTCATTTCTCTCTGGAATTCCCTCAAAGTCTTCCTTGTGTTTCTCTTGAATGTATGTTCAGCACATGTTATTTTCTGTGTTGGCCTGCTGTGAGTTCCTCCCATGTAGGAAGGCACTGGCACATCATTTCACCTGGTGTTGGGAGCAGAGCCTGACAAAAATCATGGCCAATACTAAATGGATCCCACAATTCTTAGCAACCTCACATTCACATCTACACAGAGTCCTGCTACCATGTAGGCTTTACACAACACACACTCAACATACACATGGGATGCCTTTTAAGAGTCTGAGTGTCTCATATGAGCAGAACTTTACATGTGTGGCGCCATTAGACAACACACTCCTTCTGAATCAGAGAAAGCGGGCTTTTCAAAGCTAGGATTATAAAAAGGCATGCTGTGGCCACTGCTTTATGATGATGACTCAGGACATGGACGGTAGTCCCATGTCAGCAGGAGGGCATGGATGGTGCACCCCTTCAAATCTCAGAACCAGGCTCTGGAACTTAGGCTCAATGGACATACCTCGGTCCCACCCACGCTGGATTGGTGTGTGAGCTAAAAGTAAGAACACCAAATATCACATGCAGTTGGGGCACTCAGGGAAGAGGTCAAGTCAATTTACCATGCAGAGAATATTCCAGTCCCAATAGAGTACAGCGTATCCATGAGAATTCAGGCAGCAACCAGTGATATAAATTCCTGTATGAGCTAAAGCTTTGGCTGGCAGCCTTGAAGAAGACACTTGCAGACGGTGAAACCGAACTACAACACCATAATGAAAAGCAGGCTCTCTGTGGAAAAGACACATTGGATATTCTTCTTCAGCTATGAAAATTTTGCAACACACATTTAGTTGCTCAATGATAGGTGACAGGAAGAGACCTTGTTGTGGTCTAAGGTAAGCATGGGCGCAGAATCCGTTCCGCTCGCGGATTTTGTGGATTTTCAGCAAATTCGCAATCCGCAAATTCCCGCGAATTTGCCGAAAATCCGCGAATCCGCCAGCAGAACGGATCCAGGGGGCAAAAGTTCAAGCTTCAATCTTGTAACTATTTTAGAATGGCACCGGCAAGCTGCCAGCGCCATTCTAAAATAGTTACTAAGTTAGCTTCAACAGGAAGCACTAATAAAAGCAGGTGCTCGAGTTTAACTGAATTCGAGCACCTGCTTTATTTTATCTATTAGTGCTTCCTGATGAAGCTAACTTAGTAACTATTTTAGAATGGCGCTGGCAGCTTGCCGGCGCCATTCTAAAATAAAACAGGAGAGGGGCAGAGGGCAGAAGGGCATAACAACGAGTGTGGCAGAGGGCAGAAGGGCACAACAACGAGTGGGGCAGGGGGCAGAAGGGCACAACAAGAAGTGGGGCAGAGGGCAGAAGGGCACAACAACGAGCAGGGCAGAGGGCAGAATGGCACAACAACGAGTGGGGCAGAGGGCAGAAGGGCACAACAACAAGTGGGGCAGAGGGCAGAAGGGCACAACAACGAGTGGGGCAGAATGGCACAACAACGAGTGGGGCAGAGGGCAGAATGGCACAACAACGAGTGGGGCAGAGGGCAGAAGGGCACAAAAACGAGTGGGGCAGAGGGCAGAATAGCACAAAAACGAGTGGGGCAGAGGGCAGAATGGCAAAACAACGAGTGGGGCAGAGGGCAGAAGGGCACAAAAACAAGTGGGGCAGAGGGCAGAAGGGCACAACAACGAGTGGGGCAGAGGGCAGAATGGCACAAAAACGAGTGGGGCAGAGGGCAGAATGGCACAAAAACGAGTGGGGCAGAAGGGCACAACAACAAGTGGGGCAGAGGGCAGAAGGGCACAACAACGAGTGGGGCAGAGGGCAGAATGGCACAAAAACGAGTGGGGCAGAGGGCAGAATGGCACAAAAACGAGTGGGGCAGAGGGCAGAAGGGCACAAAAACGAGTGGGGCAGAGGGCAGAATGGCACAAAAACAAGTAGGGCAGAGGGCAGAATGGCACTAAAATGAGTGGGGCAGAGGGCAGAAGGGCACAACAACGAGCGGTCTCGCACAAAAAAAACCCTGCGAACACGCAAAGCGCCCCGCGAACACGCAAATCGCCCTGCGAACACGCAAATCGCCCCGCAAACACGCAAAGAAAGAAATCTGCAAATTCGCACAAATTCGCGAATTTTGCGGATTGCGAATTCGCAAATCCACAAATTCGCGAACCGCGAATTTGCAAAATTCGCCCATACTTAGTGTAAGGCCATAAAACACCTCTCTTCAGAGCATTCTTCATAGAATTGCCTCTGAGCAGCACACAAATACAGCTAGTCACAGAAAGCTTGAGACTCTGACCACCAAGCTACAAATAGGCTCCCTGTGTTGGGCAGTCCGTCTACAGAGTTTTTCCATGATGAGGACTCAAATAGATGGGAAAGCGCAGTTCATGCCTACTTTTCATGACACGTTTTTACAAAAAATAGAGTCTTGCAGGGACTTACCTAGAATGGTTCTAAGAACCTTCAGCACATACACCTGCATTAAAAAATACCATAAATCTCACTCATGCCAGGGTTATTACCTTAAAAAAAATAAACTTTTTCAGATTTGTTTCCTTTAATTCATTAGAGTGGCAAAGTTTAACTGGGGGAAATTCAAGTTTTGAAGGATCAGGCCTATAAATTACTGGTTCAATAATTTTGTTTTCTGAATTGTAGGCATTTCCAACTGTGTCATCTGAAATCTCCCCCTAATTGGCTAAATATTGAGTGGCGCCAAAATAACCAGTTGTAAAAGCAATTATGAAGATCTAGATCAGTAGTTCTCAGCCTTTTGACTTCTGTGGACCCCCACTTATTCAGTACTGGAACCTGGGGACCCCCTGGGAAACATTATTTGGTATCCAGGGACCCCCACTGAGTCATTACTGGAAGCTGGGGACTGCGCCTTAAACATTTCTAATGATCTGAAAACAATAAACTAAAAATCCAGAAACAATCATTCATCAAACAAGTAGACAAATTATGAAATATGGTATTAAATTCACAAACATATTTGTAATTGGTTTAAATTTTAATGGGAAGGTTGGAGCTTTTCTAAATTCAATTGAGGCCACTCATTGTCCATACTATATTCTCTTTGATGCATTTACGCTGCTCCCACAAATCTATCTGAGTATACTAGCTTAATTTTTAGACTCCAATTTCTAATTCCTTAACATTTACAGGAGTCTCAACATTTTCAATTTTATATTTTGCGTCCTTATTTGTATACACTTTATCAATATGTTAATATTTAATTTTCTAAGCAGTCACAGACCGCCTGAGAAGGCTTCGTGGGGTCACAAAGAAGGGCTGAGGCCATGGCTAATCATTTGATACATGTATCACTGTGGCTGACATCCAGATGTGAACTCCTTGTCACTCCCCTGTCCTGTGCTCTCCAGCTTCGAAGTCAAGTTTCAAGTTTATTTAATAGTTTGATATCATGCCAATAAGGCAATTTAAACAATTCATAATCTATACTTTACCTAGAAAAATTGATAATAGCATAATAATACTTAAAAACATCATTTGTGGATAAATAGGTTGTCCCTTGGAGATCTACTGGGCACGAGAGGTGTTTCTAAAATCCCCTGGATTAAGTTTGTATCAAGCTGGTTCTAGAAGCTAACTAAGACTAAATGCTTCTTTTTTTTTATAAAAGTATTTGACTGGATAATCATGTATTGCTGCTGCCGCTCGTATTTCCAGTTGTGAGCCTGTGCTCTTACCCCTTCATCTACCTTTCCCCCTGCCCCCGAGAAGATGTTGACTGCTTGGCCCACGCTACTACTGAGAGTCAAGTGCTGAAGGGGGACTTGGCCCAGTTACTCAGGACCCAGAGTAGGGCAGGCCCCGGGACATCAGGAGTAAAAGGCCTCAGCCCCTAGAGTTGAGCCCCGTAGCACCTGCTTGCCCCGTGGCCCTTTAAATGGAGTCCTGGCACCTAAAGAATCACCATTACCACTCGTACATGTGACCACCACGCTGTGGGCTGTGGTCTGTGTCGCGAGGTCAAGGAGTGGATATGCATATATTCTAAGGGCCTTATTTATGAAGGTCTTGCGACCCCGGTGCGTCACTTTTAAAATGGGAAAAAGTGACGCACCAGTGGCGCAAGGCCTTCATAAATGAGGCCCTAAATACTTATGACCCAACAACAAGCACTTTGAGAAACTCCCACCGCCTTCATCCTCAACTCTGAAGCTCTCAATCCTGCTCCTTCATAAACAGCCACTCACAACCTCAACTCACACAGACACCTAGAGGCGCCTCCGGTCACAGTAAGCGCTGTACAAGAGTCAGATATTGCGTGAAAAAGAAACCTAGAGACACACAACATCTTGAAAAGCAAATACTCGTAGGGAGTGCAAGATGGTGACGTATGTGTAACATGGGAAATGTATACAAACCCCGCATCACTACCATGGGTAACATAACATTAAGAGTTTTTATGGTCACTGTTGAGTAATCGACACACGCACACTCTCTCTCTCACTCTCTCCAGCAAAGCAAATGAAGACAGTGGCACACACCACCGCACACAATCGCAGCTCACCCCCGTCTCCTGGTGCGCGCGTGGCCTTGGGGCATCCCTCCTGCCCACATTCATTCGTCGCCATAGATCCCCTACAAAAGAAGTCAACGCGAGAGACAAGATAAATATTCCGCGTGCCTCTCATCACAATGTCAACCTGATCACATGACAACTCGGACTATTCTCTCTTTCTCGTGTATCATGCTGTCACCACCTCTCTGTTTCTCTACTCTTCTGTGCGTACTTTGGCGTGTGGAGTTTCAATTGGTTTTGTATATATATTCTAAAGCTTTTAATAGACCTAGGCGGGGCTTGATAACTAATGAAAGTTCGCAATGGAGAAGACGAGCACAGATAGAAAGTTAGAGCGCGCGCCGCGCAGCTGCCATATGGCGCGCGCGGAGCCCGGTAACCTTAGACATGGGAGAGTCCATGACGGCTGCGGGGTGAGTGAACACGCACTGCACAGTGAAGGGAGGTTTCTGTGAGATAATTCGTATCTCTCACGACTCAGAGCTCCAGTCAGGCAGCGCCCTCGGCGAGGACGTCACTGCGGGAGCTCTTTCCAAACTTTCCCAGAGCCCAGGCAAGCGTTTCCAGCAGGACACCAGCGGCGGGGCCCCTTCTTCAGGATACACAGGTACGTGCTCAGCGGCGTAGCAAGGATGTGCGGGCCTCTAATGCAGGAAAGGGAATTGTCTCCCTAAAACTTACCAGGTTGCTGAGAGCCCATGACCCCAGATACACTATACCTGCTTCCGGCATAAATGGTATTAATCCTGACTACAGCTTTGCATACTACCAATCCATCGGTGTAAATTGCTCCTTCATGCTTCCTTTCCTTGATTTGTTGTACACGTACAGCTCTATGCGGCTATTGGCTGATTTTATGATCGAGTGCTCATGTAGTGCCCTATAGAATCAATGCTGGTCTCTTAAACAGCCAGTTGTAAGTCATCACTGAAGTGGGTCGCTCGTTATGGAAACTGTCCCCGCGGAGCTTCTTGCTGCTGAGGGCGACAGGTGTGGAAGCTGCTCGGAATGCTCAGAAGTGGAGCAGCATGGAACGTGCAGCTTTACCAAGAGAGCTGTAGTGCAGGGCGCACTTCGTGCAAACGAATGAGTGAATTATTGAGCTATTGAAAGTAAACGTATAAATACTCGGACGAATGTGTGAATGATGAATTAAGGCACAAATTAATGGATGAATTAAGTAACGAACAAAAGAACAAGTCAATAAATGAATTACGTGTATGAATGAATGATTTGAAAGAATAGCTGAATGTGATGAATGAACAAGTGATTAAATGAACTCATGTATGACTGTATGAATGAGGTAACGGATGAAAGAATGAAGAGCTGCTCCTTAAACCGAATCTCTTTAGGCGTTTCCTTGTTGCAGAAGATACGGTGATGGAAGTTCTCTTTGTATTACGGCTAAGGGGCTTACTTCGGTGCAGATGCTTGCAACGAGTGGACTCGGGTTATGGGGTGACTGAACTGTGAAATGGTGAATCATGGGGTAGGGGCATGGAACATACTTTGGTTGACAGAAAGGAGTGAGGGAACATCAAGAAGCATAACGTTTTTTTCCCCTTTTTTGGGTGGATGAACTATTAAAGAATTTCAGTGCAAGCATTTGTTGGTGAAGCGGGGGCTTGGGGATAAGAACTAAATGAAATACAACCTCTACCAGAAACTCCCAACGTTTCCACTTTGCGAGTTTGGCAAGTAGATGACAGTCGTCCAACTTTCTCTGTGGGCAAAGTTACATCAGAAAAAAGGTTTTAATGAGGACTTTTCCCGGAAAAGCTTTTTTGTTCCTGGAGAATTTACTTTCTATAAGTCTTCTTTTGCTTGATTTTTGCCTGTAACACTCACTTTTTATAATTTTTTTCCCCTGCTTTTCTTTACATTTTGGAATTTATGTGAAGTTGATGAAACCCGAAAAAGTTTTCCAAGAAATTCACCACTACAGGGGATAAATGCTCTTGGTATCTAGGAAATTAGCACACCTGGGAGAAAACCCTCATATACAACTGCAGGGTGAAAATGCTGTCCCTCGGCTAAGTGGTTATCATTCCTGGTTACATCTCATGTACCGGGATCTAAGTGATTATCATTCCTGATTACAGACCACCTTTGGGCTCTAAGTGATTATCACTCTTAGATACATTCCACCTATGGGATCTAAGTGAAATCTAAGCCTTCCTATTGGCTCTAAGTGATTATCACTGCCAGCTACAGCTCTTCAATCAGCATTAATTGGTTATTCCTCCTGGCTATAACCCACATAATGGGCTCCTCGTGATTATCACTCCTGGCTTTAGTTCACCTATGGGTTCTAAGTGATTATCTCTCCTCGTTACAGCCCAAGTACACGGATTTAAGACAATATCACTCCTGGTTACAGCCCACTTATTGACTCTAAGTGATCGTCACGCCCTGTTATAGCTCGCCCATGGGCTCTAAGTGGTTGTCACTCGTGATTACAGCTCACTTATGGGTTCTAAGTGATTATCGCTCCTGGCGACATCCCAGGTACTGGGCTTTAAGTGATTATCAGTCCTGGTTACAGATCACCTATGGGCTCTAAGTGATTATCAGTCCTGGTTACAGACCACCTATGGGCTCTAAGTGATTATCAGTCCTGGTTACAAACCACCTATGGGCTCTAAGTGATTATCAGTCCTGGTTACAGACCACCTATGGGCTCTAAGTGATTATCAGTCCTGGTTACAGACCACCTATGGGCTCTAAGTGATTATCAGTCCTGGTTACAAACCACCTATGGCCTCTAAGTGATTATCAGTCCTGGTTACAGACCACCTATGGGCTCTAAGTGATTATCATTCCTGGTTACAGACCACCTATGGGCTCTAAGTGATTATCAGTCCTGGTTACAGACCACCTATGGGCTCTAAGTGATTATCAGTCCTGGTTACAAACCACCTATGGGCTCTAAGTGATTATCAGTCCTGGTTACAGACCACCTATGGGCTCTAATTTATTATCAGTCCCAGTTACAGGCCCCCTATGGGCTCTAAGTGATTATCAGTCCTGGTTACAGACCACCTATGAGCCTAAGTGATTATCAGTCCTGGTTACAGACCACCTATGGGCTCTAAGTGATTATCACCCATTCTATCACCACCTACTGGCTTCTAAGTGAGTGTCACTCCTGGCTTCTGCCAACCCAGAGGATCTCCGAGCCTCTCACAATGGATACAGCCCACTAATAGATCAAATAGGCAGATAGGCTGCCCAGGTACAAGACACCTCCACTTCTTCATGAAGAAGACCGTTACCTCCCGGACATCAGCTCCCTTTTCAGACACCGGGATAAACTCACTCCACCTCTAACCACAAGATGAAGGACAGTAACGCAGGTCTTTCTGACTGTCTTCCCGCCATCAATCTGGTATAGTCTGTGTCACCATAGGATGCACTATACCAATTCACAACCTGATCCCTCATCTTCAGCAGGACAAGGCTTGTAATGTATGGAAGGTCCTGTGGAACCTTGAAGGCAACTGGAGGGCACAGATGCAGGTTATGCCGTCCTGCCTTACATAAGCACTCAATGCTAACGAAACAGATCTGCCAAGACTGGAGAGATATACCACTTATCGCTGGTCAGTGGAGGACTCTAACATAGCCTATCCTGCAGCCCCTTAACGGTTACATACCCTGAAAAACAACACCCTGTATTATCTCCAGGGCTACTAGGAATATGTGACAGGGGAGAACCACATTATGTGACAGAGTTGGCTAAATTGTGCAGCAAGAAAAGGCAAATTATGTGTCATAACGCACATTTTGTTCGAATATTACTGCATTATTTTCTTTTGTCAGTACATGCTAACAATGTCTAGGCAAAAGTTTCACTTCATTAGAAACAGTTTAACATTCAAACTCAGCAATAGCCAACTGGAAGGTGACCAGACAACTTTTGCAAATGGCCTTCCATTGCACGGCAAAACCTGTCACTGCATTTTTAGTAACTTTTGATCTGTTTCAGCTAGAAACAAAATTGTACTGGGTAGACTCTGCAAATTATGTAGGAGATGATACTCCATGTGGCAAATCTGGCAAATCCATAATTATGTGGAAAACACCTCAGTCACATAATCTCATGATTCCAGTGGCCTTCATTGCCATAAAAGTATTTTCATAGCACAATTCATCTTGGCAATTCTCCTTTATTGATAACTCATAGTGGCAATCATTTAATGGAGAGCTGCAATGCAGTCTATTGGACAGGTTTCTTATTCCCACTCACTTCAGCTCCACACTTGTGCCTCCCCCCAGAACCATAACAGCACAGAGTGGATAACCCCCTGCCACAGCAGCATAGGGAATGGGATTGAAAATATACAGAAACATTTCCAACACAATAAAGGGACATTGTAATTACCAGCAATTATTCCATTTCCCCTTTTTTGATTATTATCTGACCCCCAGGTATTCGCCCCCCCCCTGACAGCCCCCAGAATTTCTGGTTCCTTGAATGAATGTACCTCTGCAATAGGTGGACGTCTGTGAATGAATGAGCGAGAATGTTTGTGATTTCATGAATGTTTCTTTTTAGTGTGGGGTATTATTAATTTAATTTTGTTTGTATTCTTCGATTTAATGTCTCACAATGTTAGAATTATGCTTCTAATGATTTTTTTTTTAAACAAATCTATATATTTATAATTCTTTGCCTTGGTGTTTACCTTTTGCCTCCTGGGAGGGAGACCGTTTGTATCAAGTGACTTTACAATCACCTATTGATTTAAGACAGGTGGAGTTCCTTTGTTTTATTGTAGAGCTAATCAGTGCTGCCAGCACACTACAAACTCTATAATTTTACAACATGCTCATTTGTCATACCTCCAAGCACTGCTTTCCATAGCACAATAACATTCCACCTGACATGGAAACACTTCCCAAATGGGATCAAAGCAAAGTCTACACACTTCCAACCACACACCCGTATGATGCAGTGTACTTCGGTGCTAAATATGATGTAGTAAATGTCATACAAATGCTACAATACGATACACTTTCTCACATGCAAATAATGTTTTTGTCCTAGAGTTTTACATCCTCAGACTGCATGCTATCTCAAAATGTCTTCTCCGACCATATTCCTAAAAACTTGCATGAGAAATTGCCCTTGGCCTAAAACTATCACTTGTTTTCCTCTCTTTTCTTTTGAACGAATGACTCTCTCCCTGCCTTCCATCGTCCGCATGCCTCCCCTCTCTGAGTATAGCCTTCGTTAAGTCGCAAGATTGTCTGCTTTGGTTTCTAATATTGCATTTCTGCAAATTGCCGCACTTTATTTAATTTATCACCACTTCCATTGTGAAACCATATCCATGCAATTTAATAACACCTAATCAGTAGCACAATGGGGAGACCTAAGGCATCCCATTGTACTATCTAATCTCCTGTAGCCAATCTATTTACCCTCCATCTGCATGGAATCACATTCCCTTACAACTAACAATCACATCTAACTTTTGTTCATTTAATCTAACATTAAAATAAAACTGGAGTAAGTGCATGGAATGGACTAATACCAATAACCAATAATCAGGGGGTTAACCACTAACATTGGGATCTGGAATAGTGTGCTACTCGCAACAAAGTGCTTCAATGCTGGTCAGGGGTAGTAAGTGCTATATAAATGCAGTTCCAAAACAATGACAATTGTAAAAGGGAATGGCCAAAAAGTCTCACATACATTTCATTTATTTGAAAGCACTTATAAAGACTGAGTTTACTAATAAGAATGTATATCTACCCAAATAAGCAGTTTCAGCAACATTAGGAATATATAATGAAAGACTAGGGGAAAAAAAATAACGTCCTAACTATTTTATGTAGTTTGCATGCAGCTCTTAGATGCCAGTTGGTAAAAGTCACAGGTCAATATTAGGGTTGTATCTTATGAACTGCGGTGACAAAGGGATCTCTCTCTGTGATTAAAGCAGCAATCCATTTAGCTATCCACATAAAATACAGGTTTGTCATCTGTACAATGCGTGTTCTTTGCAGCAGGCATATTAACCAAGTGATAACTGCCACTAGACAAAGTTCTGATCTCTCTCTGCAGTAGGAACATTATTCACAAGAGTTATCTTGACACTTTTATTGCTGCCTGAAGACTAGACACAAGGAACTCTACTGAAGTTGTTTTTAAATTTATTTATTTATTATTTATTTATTTATTTGTTAGTCTTATAAAGCTCACTATCACCTTACAAGCATCCTGGCGCTGGTGGCTCAAGAGGACGGAAGAGTGTCAGAAAAGGCCGGCCAGACTGAGTTACTCGGTAAATAGCCGGGTTTTAACCTTTTTTCTGAAAGGAAGAAGCTCCTTAATTTGCCTGATCTCGCTCGGGAGCTTATTCCATAATTTGGCAGCTGCAACCTCGAAAGATCTACCCCTGATCTAACCTTCCTAAACCTAGGCACTCTCACCAGTCTAGCCGATGAAGAGCGAAGCAGCCTGGTTGGAGTGTACCAAGCAAATTTAGTTTGCAGGGGTAGAGGGCCTGTTCCATGGAGAGCCGTAAAGACGAGACAAAGGGACTTAAATTGTACCCTCTGTCTCAAAGGAAGCCAGTGAAGTTCCGCCGGAGCTGCCGGCGCATTGTCTCTTCTAGGAAGCCCCAAGACCAACCTAGCAGCCGCTGATTGAATTCTTTGGAGCCTGTCCAACAAGAAGCCAGGAGACTCCAGTAATAAGGCATTACAATGATCCAGCCTACTAAGGATCGTACATCTTGCCACTTGGGCACACGCCTGAGATGGTAATAATGGCAGGTTCTTCCGCAGAGACCGCAGAATTGCAAAGCAGCAGGAGGTCGTTTTAGCGACTAGAGTCTCCATGCTGAGTTTGTAATCAAGCATGACCCCTAAGTTACGGACTGATTCCACTGGCCACACATTGGTCACTGTCTCAGGAGGCCAAAAATTCCCTGAAAAAGGATGGGAGATCTTATTACCAGCGCTGAAAAGCACCTCCGTCTTCCCAGCATTGAATTGAAGAGAGTTATTCTGCAGCCAGCGTGACGTATCTCGCAGACAATTGTGGAATACATCCACTGATGTCGAATCCTCTCCCTCAAAGGAGAGGATCATCTGCGTGTCGTCCGCGTAATTTATTGTCTTGATCTTATAGGATTTAAGAAGCGTGATCAGAGGTCTTAAATATAGGTTGAAAAGGATGGGGCTAATTGCTGAGCCCTGGGGCACCCCGTGCGGAACAGGAGAAAACACAGACTGAAAAGGGGGCAGAGACACCACCTGCTGTCTGTCCTGCAAGAATGACCGAAACCACAACAGAGCGCTACCTCTCACCCCAGCATCACTTAGTCGGCTCAGCAAAATCTCATGGTTAACCGTATCAAAGGCGGCAGACATATCAAGCAGAATCAATACAGCTGCCTGTCCCCTGTCTGCACGCCTTTGAAGCTCATCCATGGCGGTAACTAAGGCTGTTTCGGTCCCGTGAGCCGGCCGAAAGCCAAATTGGTCGTCCTCTAATAAGTGATGCTGTTCCAGATGTTTTGAAAAGGTTAGGCTGACCATACGCTCGACAATTTTGGCTGGAAAAGGCAGCAAGGAAATTGGTCTGTAGTTACTAGAGCATTCAGGGTCTAAAGAAGGCTTCTTCAGCAGGGGAGATATCAGAGCCTGCTTCCAATGAGCTGAAACAATATCAGTGGCAAGTTATTGGTTATAAATCAGGCGGAGAGTGGGGAATAATTCATCCTCATACTCCTTCCAAATCTTGTGTGGCACGGGGTCTAAAGGAGAACCGGAGGAAATACCCTGCGCCAGCCCGTTAAAGGCTTCTTCCGTAAGAGGTGGGAACTCTAATAAAGGTTCACCTAGCGGCCAAACTGGACTGTTAGTCTTGTCCTCCGGAGGCCTTTGTCCGGTGGCCAAAGGGCTACTAATCTCACAAGAATCCACCAGATCCTTGATGATTAGCTCAATTTTTTCCTTGAAGAATTTAGCCAGATTCTCACAAGTTCCTGAGATGGGACAATGGAGTTCTTAGAGCAGTCAGGGTTATTGAGACTATTTAGTATGTTGAAAATACTCCTAGAGCTGTTAGTAGCATTGCAAATCAAAGAAGTAAAATAGTCAGCCTTAGATTTCCTAATCAGATTCTTATATTCCCGGTTTTTACACTTCCACTGCAACCTGTTAGTTTCCTCATATTCATGCCTCCAACTTCTCTCCGCTTGTTTACAGCCTAGTTTTAAGTTTTTCAACGTATCATTGAACCAGGGGGCAGAGGTTTTCCCCTCGCAACTCCTTACTTTGAGGGGGGCATGAGAGTCAAGCGCCGAGGTAATTTTAGCGCAGAGTGAGGCATAGTTCTCCTCAACTTGCTTATCCAAAGCGAAGCAATCTCCATCTTTAAACACCAAGTCAGAGGACTTCAGTCGAGCAAGAGCTTTCCACTCTCTACACAGAAACTCCTTTATAGTCCGTGGAGCCTTCGTCTGAGAGCCATTGATTTTAACATAAAATTTGACGAGGGAGTGATCTGTCCAGTCCATAGTCAAGATTTCCCCCATAACCAACAGGTCGGGAACAGTGAAAACTAAGTCAAGGAGGTGCCCCGCCTTGTGAGTGGCTTCTGCGACTTGCTGATAAAGGCCAAAACCTTCGCATGAGTGAAGCAAATTTAATAAGCCTGAGTCTAGGGAGCCATTAGGCCAAAGATTAAAATCCCCAAGAATTATCAATTTATGGTGAGTAGCTGCCATATTAGTAAGGGTAGCTAGTACCGATTGCTGCTGCTGAGCACTGAAAGCCCCTGGAGGTTTGTAACATAAAACCCCAGTAAAATTAATCCCGGAGCAGCTTTTTATAGATAGGCCCAATAGTTCCATTCCATCAACCGGATCCATGTCAATCATAAGTTCTTGCTAAACACAGCGCCCCCTTGAGGTCAGTGCCCAGTGCGGCCGCACCAGTCGCACTTTCCTAAAGCCGACCCTGCCAGAGAGAGGCAGAAAACGCACTCAGGCGGGACTTTATTGAAGTTCCCCTTATCCTATTCCTGTCCAGTCTGACCTGGAGCGTATGCCTTTCTTTGGGGCCAGTTGGAAACAGCTGCATCATTTATTTAACACGTCAAGTTTGTAGATTAAATCTCCTGCATCCAAGTCCAAATATGAAACCAGCAGCCATCCTGTTCCATTTTTCTTCCAGAATCTCTGCTGCGTCTGCAGGTCAATCTAACCAAAGGAAAACGAGTTAAAGCCGCGCTCCTTCCCCCTTCCTCACTGCTTTGAAGTCCCTCCACGTCTCTTTACAAAAATAAGCGTTTCTGGGAATAGTTACTTCCCTATATATAACACACTCAGTGTACACTAGATTTCATTAAAACTTCATTTTATCAATATAATTTCATATAGTGATATCATAGAAAATGGATCATTGTGGCCTACCTGTAGAAGGCGTCGAGTACGCCAAAACGCGCGTAGAAAACAAGAAAACACATCCTTTATCCACTCATTTAAATCTTGGTGCATCTAAGCATCCCTGTTTATTTCCACATTATAGGTGTATATAAACATTTGTGTATTTCGCAGTACAGTAAATGTATGCATGTTTGTCCATTGTATTTATCTGAGTTGTTTTATTGTGGAAAGCGGATCGTATTGTTATTGTTCAGTTTTTTATGTCTGTGGAATTATTTATCAATTTTCTATGATATCACTATATGAAATAGTATTAATAAAATGAAGTTTTAATGAAATCTAGTGTACACTGAGTTCGTTATATCATGTTTGGGTTGGAGTAGGTCTTGTTATAATTCTGACCATTTGTTGCCTAGGGGTGTTGTTTTCTACAAATGTGTTGCTGGGATCTCCATGAGGGCCTGTACACTTGCAGCATTAAGGAGTCAGAAAGATGGTTTCTGGCTGAGGATCTTTCTCAGGATTACGGTACCACCCAGAGTTGCGAATAAAGTGTGTTCTGCTCAGTTACTCTGATCTTGTGCCAGCATTTTATATGCGCCCACGCTTCTGGCCAAGGTCTGACTCTGTAGACCAATTCTAATCTTATTTGTGTGGGGGAGTAAATTTTGGGAGAACGAAGATCATTCTGTATGTCCTGATGATGATGATGCTTTCTAGGGTGGTTGCGTTTCTCCCTCACAATGGCTCACTCATATGTTAGTGTTGGGAGGAGTTTTGGTTGAAATACCTTGGGTAAAGGGGTTAAAGTGGGACCAGCCACTATCTTCTTCAAGGATCTCAGCGCTAGTGCTACAGTGGTGCATTTTTGTCTCAGGGCTTTTTTCCGAGGATTGAAAGAGCCCTTGTTATCTATGATGACTCCTAGATATTTCTATGCTGCCACTGGCTCCAAATGGGGTTCATCCAAGTGCCAATGTAGCTTTCTCTGTTTGGTATAGTTTATTGCCATGGTTTTAGTTTTTTCCAAGTTGATTTGTAGGGCATATTCCTGCGAGTACTCTTGGGTGGCATCCAGTAAGTACTGCAATCCAGCTGGTGTGCAGCTTATTAATACTTGGTCGTCTGCATAGAGGAGGGTTGAAAGATCATGTTTCCCAATTTCGGAGCATGCAATTTGCAGTTGTCCAGTCTTGTGGCAGGTCAGCCGTGAAGAGCTTGAACAGGGTGGATGCAGGGGCACACCCCTATTTTAACCATTTGGTGGTGGGCGATTTGCTTGGAGAGGTGTGTTCCCGCTCCCAGCTTGACTTTTACCCAGGAGTCCATGTGCTACAGCACTAGCCGCCTTAGGAGGGCTGGGGGAATTTCCCCAATTGTTCAGCGTCTGCCATAGTTTGGTTGGTCAACATGATCAAAGGCTGAGCAGTAATCAATGAAACAAAGGTATAGTGTTTGTTTAGCTTCTTTTGCAGCATCTATCAGCAAGGATAGGGTCATGATGTTAGTGACTGTTCCCATATGCTCGCAAAAGCCAGTTTGGTTTAAGGGTATGATGGAATTTTTTGCGGCCCAAGATGTTAGTTCCTGCAGAATCGTCCCTGCATAATATTTGGCATTGTTGTTATGCTATGCTAGAATGCCATCCTTTATTATGTTATGATATGTTAAACTATACTATATTATGCTATGCTAATTTTTATTATTCTAAATTATGCTTTGCCATGTTCCACTAGGTTATGGTATTCTGTATTACATTATGCCATGCTACGTCATGCTATAAGGTTGTTAGAAATGGGAGTCTCTAGTTGGCAGAGGTAGGACTTTCAAAAGGCTTTAGCAACTGAGTCCATAGAAAACTATGGATGCGTGATTTCTTGCAAAGTACCTGTCGTTGTGACAAAATTCACCAAGCCAAACAGCCGCAGCGATGGGAAGTGTTGAAAAATGATTCCTGAGACCTTTGTGGATGCGATGCAATGCAACAGTTCCGCTGGACACAGGGGAGCGGTGCATCGGGTCCGTCCTGTAGGGGGAAGCGATGCCTCGATTCTGAGACGATACCGATCTGCGGGTGATGCGTCGGGGAAAACTTGCCGCACAGGGACGATGCATGGAAATCCGGGATGTGTCGGCTAACGATGTGGCGGGGTTGTGTGGCGCTGCACAGATTTCTTCAGCCGCGATCCCTCAATGCGTCGATTCTTGCAGCGGCGAAAGGCGCTGCATCAGTTTTAGCAGCAGCGTGAGGGTGCGGGGAGATTCTTCTTGCACCACGGCGTTGCGTTGGAAAAACTGTTGCAAGAAGACCGATGCGCTGATTTTCTTGTTGATGCATTGCTTTCCAGCTCCCAGTAGCAGAAACAACCTCCAGAGGCCACACACAGCCACAGGCATGTCAGAACTCCAGCAAGGAAGTTCAGGGGAGCTGGGGTGAAGTCTTTGTGTTCCTGAGACTTCATAACAGTAGGCAAGCTCTACTCAAGACCTGGAGACTTTCCTCAAGCAGGGGGCACAGCACACAGAAAAGTCCTTCTCCTTTCCTTGCCAGAAACAGCAACTCCAGGCCAACCCCAGACACACAGCAAGGGCAGTACTTCTCCCCAGTTTCTCTAGCTCTTCTCCTTGGCAAAGGTTCCTCTTGATTCCAGAAGTAGTCTAAAGTTCAACGGTTTTAGGTCTAATTCTTATACCCCAAAATGTCTTTGTTCACTTTGTGCAAGGGTCTCACACAGCAAAGTCCTTCTCCTTTTCTTGGGCAGAAACAGCAACTGCAGGCCAACCCCAGACACACAGCAAGGGCAGTACTTCTCCCCAGTTTCTCCAGCTCTTCTCCTTGGCAAAGGTTCCTCTTGGTTCCAGAAGTAGTCTAAAGTTCAATGGTTTTAGGTCTATTACTTACTACAAAATGTCTTTTTTCTGTTTGTGCAAGGTTCTCTGAGCCCAGTCCAAACCAGTTCTGTCCTCTATGGTGCAGCTGCCCGGCAGGAGGTGGAGACAGCATTGTGTAAGGCAGGCAGGCCCTAGTCAGGTGCAAGGTAAATCTCCTCCCACCACTCTAAATGCAGACCTGGCCTATTCAGGTGCTAGTGAGAACTCCTTCCCCCACTTGAATGTTATGTTATGTTAGGAGGCTCTTATATAGCGCATGACTCACCCGGGGGCATCTCAGCGATTACCTAAAAGATAACAAGGAGGAAGTCCGGAATGCATCCCAGGTCTATTCAGCCCAGCCCGACTCAATCAGGAAAGGCAGGACACACATCAACCCCTGCCCCCGGTGGCTCTGTGAGAGAATGCACCTCCACAGCCCCTGTCACTTCAAAACCAGACAATCAATACACAAACAGGCAGAGGCGCACAGAATGGTTAAACAAGAAAATGCCTACTTTCTAAAAGTGGCATTTTCAAACACACAATTTAAAAACCATCTTTAGTAAAAGACGTGTTATTAAATTCTGATTTCAGAGAACCTAAACTTTATTTTTCTATCTTATCCCTATGGGAAGATATGCTTGTAAAATTTTACAAAGCATTCCCCATTCTGTCCTATGGGGCAAGATAGAGGCAGGTCTGAGTTACCTTTTCAGAGCTACTCATGTGGGTGGCACAATCAGCACTGCAGGCCCACTAGTAGTAGTTGATTTACCAGCCCTGGTAGTGCACTTTACTAGGGACTGACCAGTAAGTCAAATATGCCACTCATGGATAACCAATCATGTTCATAATTTACACAGAGAGCATCTGCCCTTTAGCACTGATTAGCAGTGGTAAAGTGCCCTGAGTCCTAAAACCAACAAACAGGTCAGGAAAAAATAGCAGGAAGAAGCAAAAAGTTTGGGGATAACCCTGCAAAAAGGGCCAAGTCCAACAAAGGTGTTTTTTTATGGTAACATAAGTTATTCTAAGGATCTACTATGTTTCCAGCACATCAGCACATCTTCAGAGGATAAGAGAAGTACTGCACATGACAAAATGCTCCTAAATAATGGGAGTTAACCACTCCTTCTGCCTTCAAAGTACATTTTGTTGGTCACATTATTAAGTTAAAGTAGCCTTACCATACAGCAGCAGGAAACAGTTAGTTCATGTATTCATGTGTCAGTGTGTGTAGTATTCTGCTCTGCTGGAGATGGGCCATGTCCCAAAAACTTTCCATAGATGGAATTAAACAAGGTAGTACAATTTGCACAAAAACGTAATTTCCCCATGGCAAAAAAAGCAAAACAATGGACTGCCAAATCATAAACAAGGCAACATGAATTCCTTTGAAATTATTGTAAATCATTGACAGACGTTTTAAAAAATAAATACTACTCCATAAATACCTCTCTTCAAAACAGGAAATTGAAACAAGCGAATTTTGTAGGATTTTTGCTACTTTTAAAATGAAAAAGGGAAACAACCTGAATTTTTCCCGAAACATAGACCTTGTTTCACATTTACAAAGTGGAGGAAAAGTATTTTCATCCAAGCCTTATATTTAAAAAACAATAAATAGTGTTTAATAGCTTTCTTCCAGGTTTTGTCCTAGAGTAAATACCATTGGCCCCACTCTCCACCCCACAGGCTCCAATATGCTGCAAAAGGATTTCAACTGTTTGGTTTTTGTGCCAGAAATAAGGTTTTTAGTTTATGCCTCTCTCCCAAATACTATCATTGGATGGAATTTTACCATCCTCTGAGGTTTAGAAGAACACATCAGCTTATAGTAACACCTGTGATTTGCAGCTCTTAAATATATCCAAACTAAGCCTAAAAGTGCTATATCAAAGAGTTATTATTATTATTATTCCGTTGTTGTTTTGTCGTTGGTATGGTTTTTGTTATGATGATTATTAATATTATTATTATTAATACAGAGCTCCACTGATTCATGGTGTCACCTTTTAAAATGATGTGCTATGTTCAAGACAATGCAATGGTCCATGTGGGCTGGACTAATTAAAGTGCCGGCTCTCCCTTCAGAAGGCAACACATGATATCCCTCATAGTTATCCAAGCTCCGCCAGCCGAGGGTCTTCCACAAACCCAGGCACTCAGAATACTCAACGGTGATGCAAGGTCATCTAAGGCAATACAATGCAATAGAAATCTCTGTAGCAATACATTTTAAAAGCACATACCTGGCTATGGTGTGCGGACTTATATTTCACTCTTTCCATCTAGGGTTCTTTGGTTTTCTTGTCTTTGATTGGGTGTTAAAGCTTCTGAAGGTTAGAATACTCCCTTTGGTGCAGATATAATAGCCTTGTAAATTAAAAACAGGTGCAAATGCATTGTATGATTATGTTTTTAGATATTTGAATTTGCTCAACGACTAGGATGCATGACTCTAGTCTTAAGTGTATGGGTTAGCACTCAAACGACCCGCAGATTTATGCCACCCTTTTTTAGGAATGTCTCAAAACCCCTTTAGCACACCCCTCTAGAGACTATTGGAGGGCTCGGAAGTGGACTGAGTATAGGACCTGTTTCTGGGCCTGGCCAAAGCCTCACCACAGCCCAGCTTCCTTTTCATCAGGCAGAGTAGGAATACAGCTGTACCAGAGAAGAAAAGATCTGACCTTGCTTATGCAAATGCATAGTTTTTTATAGCACTTCATACCCCTACAACAGTGTGCTCCCAAACCCTCACAGTTGTTGCAGCTAGAATGACTGAGACGGGCCTTCATCCCAAAGATGAAGGGACTGGGCAAGTATAAGCCCAGCGGTGGGCCCAGCTTTCGATGAGCCAAAAAAGGCAGGTTGCATCCCACCATCAAAGCCAGAACACATAGGAGATTGGTAGTGTTTCCGTTCCAAGGGGGCATGGGGCGGTAGTTCAAGGGTGGCTGCATCTTTTTCAGGACTCTCCAGTGTAACATAAGAGGAGTACTTTTTGCCCATTTCGGCACAGCTAGCAATCACCATCAATTGCCATTCTAGAATGATACAAAGTTTGATGGTGTCAGCTTAGGTTCTGGGATTTGTTGTGACATCTTCGCCAGATTGCCTTTAAAATTGGTACAACCTAGGTAGCATTTTGTCGGGCCCCCTCTGTAATGACACAAGCCAGCTGAAAAATTATGAAATATAATGCTCACAGCAGTGCAAATTGATTCAAGCATCCATTTTTATGGTCTGGCTTGGCAGGGCAGCTGTCGCAATACAATCATGTGAGCATCACTAGAGAGAGGCATTGGCTCCGCCCACATGTCAGGAGTACACGTTTTGATTGGGCAGAAGTTGTGTGCTTTAACAAAACTGTGCTTGCCATCCACACAGCTGTGATTATTTTGTTTATTTATCCAGCTGCATCAGATTGAACTTTTAGGGGGAAAAAAATAACATGTTGTTAGTAAAGTGTCTTAGCTAACTAGATAAGTTGTGGTGTTTTTCTCTGGCAGCAGCACAGATCGGAGTATGGTAGCCATTAACCTACATGGATTTTTAGGTCTGGCTAGAAAGTGCATTCATAAGCCTGACCTAATGGCATTACCAATGTTTGTTTGTTTGTTTTTTGTCCAGCTTCGTTAGTGACACTTGGCCTGTTCAATGGAGTTGTTCCTTCCAGATGTGGATCCTGCCTCCCAAAGCTCTTTGCTGGAGTCAAAATATCAGATACCGCAAACTAAGAACAATTTCCAAGAATCTGAAAAAGTCCAATGGAGCCCCGTTCCCGCCCCTTCTCTTGTTCTCCCAGACTGGGAGCAAAGACTCATACATCTGCTGTTGTTTTTCTCCCTTGAGTTGCAATTATGTTAAATATTTTTCACATGCAGACAATCCTCTGGAAATGAGAGAGGCTACTGACTAGAGAGTTATTTGCAGTCCAGACCCTGAAGTCACAAGCAGAAGAGTTTGGCAGCCAAAGGAGGGGAGGGAGGGAGGGAGGGAGGAAAGTTGCTGAGGAAAGAGCATGAAACAAGCTAGAGTGAATGTAGCTTACAGTAGTGGAACAGAGAGAGACACTCTAACCATTTCTTCACGATTGTGCAACTGAATATGAACCCCCAGAATATCGAGGGACAAGAATATTGAGTACAGAATATTGAGGAACAAAATATCAAAAGGTAAGTGCATACAGGGAAGTATCTAGATTTACTATTCCTTACCTTAATAATCACAAAAGGGAATGGACACTTGTATCTACAATAACCAATGGTTATTTGTTGACAACCCTCATAGACGCTGTGATTTTGTTGTTGCGGTGTATCTTTTATCCACCCCTTCTCTCGCGTCATGGCATAGCCATCGGGTTGACAAACGACGTGCTATATGCCTGCCTCACCCGAGGCAACCTCTGGTAAGTGTAGAAGTGTCCAGAAATAATGAGAGCTGGTCCAGAGGGGTAATGTGCAGTGTCAAAAAGTAGGTATAAAAACAGTGTTGCACCAAAAACCAAAAAATGTTATTATAAGAAGATGCACACTGTGAATTAAAAAGGGGGGAATAGTGATATATTCGGTAATCGAGTTACAGGATTACCATATAACTCTATCAGTAGGTCTATATTACTATTCCTTACTACACATCTACGTACCTTAAAGAGATTTCTACTGGGTAGGTACATACATGCGGAGTTAGGTATAGAATATCTACACTTACTTGCCTAGCGATAAGTTGTTTTCGATATTTTGTCCTCGGTGTTGTGTCCCATTGATATTCTGGAGTCGATGTTCATCGTGCACACCTTTGTTCACTTGAGGTTGTTTGGGATAACATTACCAAGATGGTTGTTTGGAACATACTACCCTCCTTCGTCCTTTATCCTTTGAGACTTTGTGATTCATCCAAAGCGACATCACCTTCTAAACAATAAAGTAAACAAATAATTGAATAATAATTCCCTTTTAACATAGTATCCCTCTGCCGATAAAATATCCTGGTAAAAGCTGTGGCCCTCAATCTTTACTACTTGGTGTATTTCCTCATTGTCATAGGGCTTCATTTACAAAACATGACTCAGCACGGCGCTACAAGACGTGTTGCAACGCAGAGCTGCGTCATTTTAAAAGCACAGGGATGTGTTGTATTAACAACAATATTACGCATCTGTGTGATTTCCCCTGCGCTGGTGCACAATTGGCTGTCATTGATGGCATTTTCCTCTTTCAATGTGCAGGCATAGAAAGAGGAAAAATTGAGGCGAAATAAAAGTATTTCTCCTCGTGAGCCTCGATTCTGACCCACTCCCACCTTTACAAAACGTTGTAAAGATGGGAATGTGTCAGGTTCCATGCATGTTGTGTTGGAACACCCAGAGCAACATCCAAGGAACGCCCCTTTCACGCAGCGCAATGCGTGAAAGAGGCCATATTAACAATGCCATGAAAAGTAAGGCAGGGTGACTTTATGTGGCCTTGTAAATATGGGCAGGCACATTGCACCGTTGGTATTGCGGTGCAAAGGGCTTGTAAATGAGGCCCGGAGCGTTAAAGGCAAAAGTGGCAGCCCAGAGGTTGAGGGTGAGTGGCACATGCAGCAAAAATAACAGGATCTACGCCTGTTACTGAGTTTCCTTTGACAGGATATCACCCGGCCCTGGAAAAGAGGCCCAGGTCTCCGCTCTTGCGCCCCTCGGCCACTGGAGTCTGCAGTGCCTGTCGGCCGGGTGTAAAGTGCTTTTTAAATACACCTTCTGAACTTTTAAAGATAAATGTTAAACTCTTTGCTGAAGCCCAGCTTGTGTCCCCAGTGGGCTGCACCCAACTTCTAACCAGCTCCATGGTCTCATTAAGCACAGGCATGCACAATAAAAGGCTTCATAAAGTTAATTTATGCATTTTACAAAGCGCTATTCTGTCCTGTTGTATCGTTTTATTCAATTCTTGGTACTTTCTTGACTTTTTCGGAGCCCCATTGCCATTCCGGCGTTGGGGAAGATATAACTAAGTGCCATCAGAAAGAGACATTCGAACAGTGGGGTAGCAAGAGGTGTCATGCACCCTCGTGTGAGCAAGGATAATGGATGGTTTGAGAGGCAGTCCTTCAGTTCCTCAGCAGTTCTGCCATTCCTCTGGCGGATACTGGAAGTGCCACACTTTCTAGGTGAGGTGAGGATTTTTGTATGCTGCCTTCAAACCGGTCCTAGGATGCTTGGTCTGGTCCAGGAAAGACATGGCTTGGCAGTTCGGGCTGGACTGTTCCCATGAGGCACAGGGTCAAGGCTGATTTGCACCAACTGGGGTGGTGTGGAGTGCAAAAAAAGATGGATTTAGACCCAGATCTCTGTACTGGGGTGAATGTATGACATTGTTCTGCATTCTGTCCATCAACTATTATTTTTGCATTTGCCTTCGAACTGTAGCACAAATCTGCAAAATGAGTCTTCAGTTGTCTTTTCTGCTGTGGTGCCATTGAGTCTCTCTTAGCCAACTAAATATGATGATTCCTGGGTGTTTGCAAAATTCTAGCATCCTGCTCCACTTATACGCTTCCCTGGGAGCCCTCTCATTTGTTTAATGGTTGCCATCTCTCCTCATGGTCATTTGTTGGTGGTTTCTCTTCACGTCATTGGTTGGTGATTGAGAGGGAGCAGTTGGATGATGGTTTTCCGTGCAGCTTGTCAACTACTTTAGGGGATCTCATCTTTTTTTATGTTTGCCTTCTCTCCAAGGATCACTTTTTGGAGAATGGAAGGGACACACTGGATCATTGATGTATTGGGTTCTCTCTTGTTACTCGGGATTGACATTAAGGGATCGCTTCATTTTGTGTTTCTGTTTCCTAGCTCTCTGCATGATGATTTGTTGGAGGCTGAAATGTGGAGTTATACACTATTTACCAGTTTTGTTACTACTGCTTTGTGTGAATGAGGCTAACTGGTTATTTTCTGCCTCTGTTCCCTCCAGACCTCTCCTGTTCCCACACTGGTTTTTGTTTGTTCTTATTCGTGACATCCATGCCTCACTCCCATCGGACCACTCTTGATTTATCTCTCAGATTGTCATGTTTCCACATACTCTTCTTAGCTGCCCTCATTACAAACGTTTCCATATTTCATTACTTCACATTTATCTTTTTATAACCACAGTGCTACTTTTTCCTTTCTTCTCCACCTCTAAATGCTTGTCCATTTCTCTTCTTGTTTTTCTGCCTTTCTTTACATCTTTTATTAAAGGACCTGCTCCTTCTGACTTCTGCTCTGTTCGTACCTTCCTACCACCTCCATCTACTTCCTCAGTGCCATGAAACCCACGGGTGTACGTGCGCTCTACAAGTAGTTATTATCATAACATAACATAGCCTCCGTTCCTCTAAATACCCCACTTACCTCCACTTCCTTCCCTCTATTGCTTGTTTAACCAGGGGTTGCTGTATCTTTATTCTGATTACTCGTTTCTGCATATTTTCACTGTGGAACTCCATGTGTTTATTTCCCTCTTTCCTACTACTTCTGCAGCCTCGGGCAGGCGTACTCACCTTCTTTGTAACACCCCTTACTCTCTTTCCATCTTTGTTTTCAGATGCCGATCTATATTATTAATTCCTCTTTAATCCCCTCTCTTGTCAATTCCTTTTCTTTCTTCACCTTGCTTTGATCCACCTTCACACTCTGTTTTTTTCATCTTGGCCACCCACATTCACTTCCCTTGCAGTTCTCTCAATCCCATCATATTTTCTCTTTACCCTTTGATTCTCCCCCTGTTATTTTAACTCCTTGACCTTATTTCATTCTCTATAACTCCTGACTCTTTGTTACTTCTAACCTTCAACTATTCGAATATAAGCAGACCTTGGTCTTAAATGCTATTTTCTTTGTTATATTCCAAGGTTTATCTATCTATGCATTTGTTTATTGGGAACTTTTTGAAGCTCTACGTGTATGTAGCATCAGGTTACTTCAGAACCCTAGAGCTGACTCTATTGAGCTTAGAAGAACGAACAGAGCTTTATTTTGCAGTGTCTGATACTAGGAGTGTGGTCCTGCCCAATGGTCTTCTGTTCTTAGATTGTGCCTGGAGGCATTCCACATGTTTGGTCCTTGGACCACCCGGGTCTGCCGCCATATTTTATCTTGTAGGTCTGGCTGAGATGAGCCGATGCTGAACTGTTTTTGGTAGGTCCGTACTGAGGTGTCAGCGTCTGCAGGTATCCTTCGGTTTGCCCTTGTATGTTTTATGGACAGTATCAACTGGGAGCTCGTGGGGTGTTTTCAGTTTTTGGGGTCACACGTGCAAAGGGTTAGGCACAATCCAGTGAAATAGTTATTTAGTGTGCAAATTATATCATGATATTTTGTGACCTATCAAGTGCATGCTAAGAACTGATGCTATGGGGTTTATTTAACAGAAAGTTAATTGCAACTCAGAAATCATTTTGTTTGTTCATAAAGCCACTGCCTACAAGTTCTGTGCCTGACTCTCTGCAGCTTTTGTGCACCTTTGTCCTTCTGCGGAAAGCAAAAAGTACTGTCTGCATGTGAAAATGTCAGAGGCTGATTCATAAAATAGATCTGTGGACATTTATGCACACAGGTGGGTTTTATGGTTGCCGTAAATCTGCAAGAAGTGTGCATTTTCCCAATTATAAGTTTAGTAACTCACGGCTGTAGAACTCATGCAGGGATGCCCATTGTGTGACAGATCCCCAGATGTGGTCCGATTCCTCACTGTGCTATAGGGCTCAAGCTGCAGCTCATTTATGTCACCCAAAAATGAGACTGGCCTGTGGTTTCTTATTGTATTGTAATTGCATTTATATAGCGCTTACTACCACTGACGATTCATTGAAGCTCTTAACGCCGGGCAGTATGTTGCACCAGAACCCAAGGTTAATGGTTAGTCCAGTGCTACTCGATGCGGTTGGCTATTGGGACTAGTCTTCTGTGATCAATCATAAAACCTTCCATATATTGACTTCAGGTTCAGTCAGCCAGTAAAAATATACTTAATTCTGCTGCATCAACAACCATAAACGACATATCCATACATATAAAAAGTCAATATATATTAAAAAAACACTTAAAACAATACTTTCAAGTTTCAATGTGGTAGTTAAAATGAATAAGAGTGAGGTGGGATGACTAGTGAGTTCATGCAGATGTTTGGTGGGTGTAAAGCTGAGCAAGGCTGATGTTCCTGTTCTGAAGAGATGTGACCTCACAGTTCGAAGCAGGGCTACAACTGATCTGCATATGGCTGGTCCCCTGAATGCCATATATGAGCACAAAAATTATGCTATGGAATGAGGCCCACAGTATTTATCAGTGGCAGAGATTCATTTGAGCATTCCTTACATCGATTAAGTCACTTTTTGTTTTGTGTTCCTCATCTGCAAAGGTGCAGGTTCGTAGCTAATCTACACACCTTCCCAAAGATTTTCAACAATTTTGTACAAAAACGTCTAACATAACACATCCATGTATACATTAGATGTACAAACGGCATACACCCCTAAATCTTGGCAATGTATGGGGGTGAAGACGTTATTTACTATTTTTCTGCATAGAAAACTTTATTCCAGATGGGGGAATGTATTAATAAACTATAAGGCACATGTGCACCTGAGCACTCTCACCGTAATTGTAAATTGGTGAATGCCTGCTGGTGTGAACGGTACAAAAGGGGGTGGTAATGGACGGAGCATCTGAACCAATCAAACACTCACACCCAGTCAAAAGATCTGGGTTTAATCCATCACCGTTCTTTAGCCCACTCTGCCACCCCAGTTCAGACATGGCTTTATGCAAATCAGTCTGACCCTGTGCCTCATGGGAACAGTCCAGCCCGAACTGCCAAGCCATGTCTTCCCTGGACCGGAAACAAGCTTCTGAGGACCGGTTTCTGGCATTCCACCCGTCTTCAGCCCGGCTTGCTTGAATCCAGTGGCAAAGTGAGCAAGAGACTCACGTCTGAGCATACCCTGCCAAACTTATGGCGGCCAAAAGCGGTACAAAAGGGGGTGGTGATGAACGGAGCATCTGAATCAATCAAACACTCACACCCAGTCAAAAGATCTGGGTTTAATCCATCACTTTTCTTTAGCCCACTCTGCCACCCCAGTTCAGACATGGCTATATTCCAGATGGGGGAATGTATTAATAAACTATAAGGCACATGTGCACCTGTGATTGTAAATTGGTGAATGCCTGCTGGTGTGAACATCTGTCAGTTTAAGGGTAGATGTACACACCAGAATCTGCCATTCTAACACATTTAGGAGCAAATACCTTTTTTGCTAATCTCTAAAAAGTAATTCGTTTACAACATCAACTGCATTTTTGATAGATAATAGGCCAAAATGACACGCGACACAAGCTGGTATTTATTACATGGAGGTAATCTCCATGTAATAAATACCAGCTTGTGTCCCTTAAGGGAAGTCACAAGTCATTGCTGTGCGTACACCCCAGGAGTTGCTGTCCATTAAAACATGGCTAGCACTTGGACCTGGCAGACCGCAGGATCCTGGAAGGACATAACGAAAACCAGACAGCGGCCAATTAAAGGAAATACGGTTCGAGCTGCAGAAAAATGCCAAAGTTGCTGGTGAAGCTGCGGGGCTGCGAGAGTGAGAGCGCGAGCCATGAGTAGGGCTGGAAACAGGGGAAATGAAATGACGGAACTTTCTCCAAACATGACCAGCGACTTCTGAGACGTAGAATAAACGACCCAAAACAAGGTACATGCATTATTTAAGCATGCAGACTGTTTCTCTTATGAAGTATTGTCGGCTTGAACAACAAGCATTGGTAAATGCATTGGGTTCCGCCTATGGGATTACCACGAAGGGTTTATTTTGATTAAAAAGTAAACGAATGCAATAAAGATTTTCCTGAACATGTGGGCAACCTGTATTTTTTTATTTTTTTACTGAAGGGTATACAGTTGCCAAACTGCCCATTTTAACTCACGGGAAATCTGCCAAACTAAAAAGTACGTTTGAATCTATATCAATTTTTGCAAAAGCGCTTCTTGCCACTGTTAACTGCTTCGCGGCGCTTCGCCAGGGGAGGATGCGAGGTGGAAAGTGTTTGCCCACAGGCAATCGTGGCGCACCTCGGTAGTCCCATGGATCCTTCTGTACAGACTCCTTGGGGTCGTCTTACGAGTGGTCAGGGCAGGTGGTGGTCGGTGGCTGGGGATGCGCTGGTGGTGTGGCTAGGCGCTTTAAACAGGAGCGGCTGTGTGCGGGGTGACGACCATATAATGCGTCTGACAGGCAGAAAAAACACAGCAGAGAACTGCTTCAGTAGCGAGAGTCAGACATCTCAATCGCAAGAAAATAATGACCCAACAGGAATGTACCTATTTATCTGGGATTTTTCAATGTAGTGTTTACATTACTTTTCAGTCATTTCAGTGCGCAGACACTACAGGCTGGGAGAAGACAGCTGCAAAGTGGGGGGCTCTCAGTGAGAAACAACTTGAGAATGTATGGCTAGGTCCACTAGAATTATGCGGCAGGGAGGACCACACTATGTTGCAGAGTTGACCAAATTATTCGACATCCAAAGTCACATTATGCAGCGTAGTGCCGCACTTTTTGTAATAGTATTACCTCAGTATTTTGTCATTTTACTCATTCATAAACGCAAATGTGAGTGTGGGTGAGTCTATAGGTTTAAAGAACGTATGGATGGATGAATGAATGGCTGAATGAATGAAAGCGAGTTCTGGTTCGAAGGGACACGTGGGTTTCCAGTTTCTTAGATCTCCCCCCACCCTTATGAAAGTCTAGAGCAGAGGTCCTCAAACTTTTTGATGCCGAGACCCCCCTGTCAACATTTTCAAGCGTAAGGACCCCCTCCTGACAAAAATTTCTAAACCTCTAGGTTATGAGGAAGGTGAGGACCAAATTATGCGACAGGCTTGACTAAATTGTGTGAGTAGAAAATGTAAATAATGTTCTGTGATGCTGCGTATTTTGGGGTAGCATTGCTTTATTATTTAGATTTTTTTTAAACACAGTAATACTGAGGAAAGATTTCACCCCATCAGTACCAGTTTACAACCAAAACACAGCAATTAACATCAGAAAGGTGTCTAGTTAACCTCTGTGAAGGGCCTCCCAATCCGCAGGAATACGCGCTGCCAAATTAGAAGCTCACCTGGCCATGGCCGGGAGCAGCAAGGGTGCATGCAAACCGTGGTGGTCTTGTGCAGAGTTAAGCAGTTTACCCATGCCCCTTTCCTCTCACCCCCTTCCTTCCATCCCTCTCTTCTCTCCTCTCCCAACCCCGGATCCCTCTCTCACATTGCAGGCAGATGGTTATTAGTCCCAGGACACCTTTTGGTAACAGTAGCGCACTACAAATGTAAATAATAGGCAGAAGCAGGGTATCCACTAGACCCGAACTTCGGGGGGGGGGGGGGGGGGGTTTAACACTCCCAGCCAGGGCTTGTCCAAGCACTGAACGCACACGGTGCAACAGTCTTTCCACCTTCTCCATGAATTCCTTCACTACCATTCACCAACAATACACATCTCTCTATAGCACCTGTCTGACAAACATTTCATTTTTTTTTTAGCGCTACTCATAGTTTACTCACACTCAGTTCTGTAATGTGCATGGTACATCTTCTTTGTACCAGGCACTTTAACCTTCTGCACTGTGTGGGTGACAAGAGTGCCCATGTGACTGCACGGTGAGCAATGCAACAGTGTGAGAGTAGGGTAAAAGGAGTGACTGCAGGGTGAGTGAGGTGACCATATGAATTTGGGTTCGGCTGTAAGTGCATAGTGGGACGAATTAGTGCATGGTTAGTGATGGCCTTGTTTGAGTGAGCTACAGATTGAGCACTAAAGGGGGGGCAGGTGAGTGAAGTGTCACTTGAGGGCAGGGTGAGGAGTGTGCTCGTGTGACTGCAGGGTGGGGTACAGAGTGAACAATGCAAGCAAAGTTTTAGTGCAGAGTGATCACTGTGAGGGCAGGGTGAGCAGGTGAATGTTGTGAGTGCATGGTGATCAGTGTAAGTGAATTGTGATCACTGTGAGTACATTGTGAACACTGTGAGTACATTGTGAGCACTGTGAGTACATTGTGAGCACTGTGAGTACATTGATCACTGTGAGTGCAGGGTGAGTGGGTGAATGTTGTGAGTGCATGGTGATCAGTGTGAGTGCACTGTGATCAGTGTGAGTGCATTGTGATCACTGAGTGCAGGGTGAGCGGATGAATGGTGTGAGTGCATGGTGAATGGTGTGAGTGCATGGTGAGTGGTGTGAGTGCATGGTGATCAGTGTGCGTGCATGGTGATCAGTGTGCGTGCATGGTGATCAGTGTGTGTGCATGGTGATCAGTGTGCGTGCATGGTGATCAGTGTGAGTGCATGGTGAGCGGGTGAATAGTGTGAGTGCATGGTGATCAGTGTGCGTGCATGGTGATCAGTGTGAGTGCATGGTGATCAGTGTGAGTGCATTGCGATTGCTGGGAGTGCAGGGTGAACGTGAAAGTGAAGGCGAGAATGAGAAGTGAGTAGTCTGAAAGCAGGGTGCATTCCCAGAAACTTGAAGCGTAGGGTTTCAGATATAAGTTAAACTGTTGCTTTAATGGCATTAATCAGGGTTCGAGGGTGGAGGAAATAAATAATGTGCCGATCCTGTAACAAACTTCCAGTCTAATGATTAGGGTTACCAGCTCATTATTTTGATGGCCCAGAAATAAGCAGTCACCTAAAGCTGTATTTTTTGCACTTATCTGTGAATACTTAAAACAGCAAATATACATAGAAAGCACTTTTAATTGTGTTCTAGGGATGCCTCAATGATCCATGACTAATAATTAAAGAAAATAAAGACAGAAAAGTCACATCACTAATTAATACATTCTTTTTTATTTATAACTCAATTTAGTGTCAAGAGCAGGTCTCTGCAGGATCTTTAAACAACACATAGCAGGCATGTTTCTTTTGGCAACACAACTTTATATTTTTTTTGCTTTAAATGCATCCTCACACTACAGCAGTAAGTGTAAAAATACAAATGTAAGGAATAGGCAGAGTGGGGGCCCAGGGGGTACTGGGACCATTAAAAAAACTAAACTTTGGTAATCAATTAACAAAGGCATGTAAATATTCTAATGGTCTTTAAAGACCTGTGAAAAACTCGGGGAGATAAGACTGCAGACACTGCCCAGCGAGGCCCCAGGAGTGCGAGCTGCACTGCAGCAGCCCGGGCTGAGACACAGGATGGGGGATAAGGGGGGCTGAAGCCCTTGAGGTCATGGCAGAAGTGACACTGTGAAGGCGCGACCCCCTTTGCATCGCTCCACGGCCCCCCTGGGGGTCGCGCCCCACAGTTTGAATACCCCTGGCCTAGGGATACATTGGGGTTCAGTGGGCCCCTCCCACCTGGGGCTCCGGCCGATCCCACTGCACCTGTTTTGCAAATGATAGTTACTCCTTGGAGGTGGTTGGTCTCCAAACTTAAATGCACGAGGCATGCTCAGACCCTTTAATTATAAAGTGAGCACGGGCTGGGAGCAACGCGATGTATTGAACTAGAAGTAACATGTAAAGCTTGAACTTAAAATACCAGTTTTCTGATAGTCCTAAAAGTGAAAGTTGGAGTTGAAGATATCACACATTTCTTGATGTGCGCTTCCATCCTGAGGGAACGGGAAGTCCACGTGCCTTGAGGCGGCTCCTGGCAGCAAAGCAGCATCTTTCCACCCATTGCTGCTTCTAGGCCAGGCTTCACCAGTGAGTACCGCATGAACTACTGTAGGTAGCTCTCCCGCGTGCACACACGGGCTGCGAAATTAGAAGCTTTCGGCTGGTTGAATTATTATGTATCCCAAAATTCAAGACGAGAATGTGTGCATTTTCAGAACTCATTAGCTGATGTTTGGAGAAAATGGCTAAACTTTAGAAACAAAGTTAAAGCTGATATTTCAGTGAATAATCATAAGGCATTGGGGCGACCTATTCATTAACTCCTTCGGTGCTCTGAGTCACAGTGGAGCTGTGCTCATGACGAGCTGAACTCGTCCTAATGGCTGCGCGCCGCCCATGCGCTGGTAATTCCCCGCCTGTGCGGGAAAATTATTCAGTGGGCAGAGTCGTGATGAGCTCAGCTCGTCATGAGCACACCTCCACTGTGAGTCATGACGAGCTGAGCTCGTCACGAGCACAGCGGCGTCGCTGACCACCCCCCCCACCGCATCGTGGGGGAGTTACCCCCCAGCTAAGGGGTTAATAATATTATTACCTTGATTCCCGGGGGCATTGTGGTTGATACATTCTACTCACCAAGAGCATTGCACATTGACAAAGTCTTCTTTCCGTTACTGCTGACATCGTGATGATGCAGGACGTGATCACTGCTCGTAATCTTGCAACCGGTGCCCACTTTTGTATACTTGTCTGATGTGGTCACTATTGTGCAACACTAATCATAATACTAATAACTTGGGATGATTTATAACCCCAAGGAGGTGAGAGGTGCGCTGACTGGATCCTCAACCGCAGGTTCGCCCTTGGCCCTCTCAATCCATTATCGGGTTTGAGCCGGGGCACTGTTGTGTGTATGTAGGTGTACTTATATAGCGCAACCTGTCACCCAAAGGGCATCCTGGCGCTTGCTTAGGGAACCCGTCCTGGTATTCCCCTGTGTCCACAGGGTGAAAGCCAGGCATCCCGCCGCGAGGGGCCGTTGTGGAGATTAAGCAAGCTATTGCCCAGAGTTGCAGAGTGAGACCCCGTGAGTCGAATAGGCACCGGACCGAGAATTGTCGAGGCCGTGGGATTTTTGAGCCCGAGAACCGCTGAGGCGGGGAATCGAACCCTGGTCCACGGTCGATCCCAGCATCCGGGTTTGCCGCCTCTAACCACTGAGCCACACGCTCTTAGCGGTGAGCATGCATGGGTTCAGATCCCCTTAAGGGTGAGAATAGTTTTTTATTCATGTTGTTACTGGGATTGTACCACAGTTTGTCAGGATAACAGGGATAATGTCTACGGATGCTTTCAATGTCTTATGACTTTACTTACCTGTAGTTCCTTCCACAGATTTTTAGTTTATGGAGTATGTTATTCCTCGCCTCAATTTTTATGAACGTCTGATCTTTTTATCTTGTTCTAGATCAGTTTTGTTCTAGTTAGAGACTCTTTAATGGTCTCAGTTTGCAGACCCGCCTTCCGGGGATGGTAAGCTTTGGTATATGATTCTAAATTAAGGAATCTGTGACTAGATGTCTCTATCAGATGAACAAGTTACTTACCTTCGGTATTGCATTATCTGGTAGAGACGGTGCCCACTATTGTATACTTTTCTGGTGTGGTCACTATTACGACACTATTAATAATAGCTCTTATTACAGAAAGGGTTGGAAACCCCTGGTCTCTGCCAAGATTAGGTGTCACCGTCAGAGGGCGCCAGAGTACACCTGCAAGAAGTAATGGTTGCTCCCATGCTGGAGGAGGTGATGGTAAGGGGTAGAAGTATGGTCAGAGTACCTGGGCCTGCCTCAATACCCTTTTCAACCATTACAGGTAATTCAGAACCTAGAGGCTCCTCTCGCTTGTGGCGGCCCAAATTCAGTTACCGATGCCCCCTCCTCCAGTCTCGCCCCAGGCTCCCAGTGAAAGGATGAACGCAGTTAAAGGTTCTCTGCACTGTATGAACACTCCTCGTGCTTCAGACTCACATTAGGGAGCATCTGCTCTCCGGATATGCTTGGGCCCTCAATGCTGACCTGGGTATCTGATCCAGGGTCGCTAGACGCAGGCTTATAGGTAGGAGGCTTTTGGTCTGCCCTGCTAGGATGTGGAATACATGTGACATGTATTGCATTGCATTGCAATTGTATTTATATAGCGCTTATATCCCCAACGAGATGTTAAAGCGCTTTTCCGCAAATAGTATGGTGCTCCGAAATCCAAAATGGTTTAGTGGTGGATTAGTATAGGGAAAAAAAAATTGTTAATGCGAGCACTGGACATGTGAGTCTGTTAGTTGTATAACCCCTTCCATTCTTATGACAAGCCCAGCTCATCATGAGGCATAGTGGAGCTGTGCTCATGATGAGTTGGACTTGCCATAACGGCCGCGGCACTCCCACGCGCAATTGATTCCCCGCCTGTGCGGGAGAATCAATCAATGGGCAGAGTTGTGACGAGTCCAGCTCGTCATGAGCACAGCTCCACTGTGCCCCATGACGAGCTGGGCTCGTCACGAGCACCGCGGCGCCACGCCCCCCCCTCCCCTCCCGCGCCGTGAGGGAATTAACCCCGCGGCGAAGGGGTTAATGGGATAGAGGAGGGAACAGTCTAGAAATTGGTATTTGGGAGATCATAGTAGTAAAAAGAGGTTTGGGGGACCCTAAGGAGGGATAGAGGATAAAAAAGTCTAGAAAAGTTTATTAGGAAAATCATGATAAAAATGAGGATTGGGATGAGTCAAAGGAGGTTTAGAGGGAAGAGTCTAGAAAGTGTTGTTTTGGGAAATCATAGTAGTAAAAGGAGGTTTGGGTGAGTCTAAGGAGAGATAGAGGAGGGAGGAATCTAGAAAGAGTTATCCGGAGATAATAGTAGTACAATGACAAAGTACAGAGAAGCGGTAGTAGTGTCTAATGGATCGCACTTCAGAACAAGCATTGGCATAGCCAATAGGTCTCGCTTTTGGGACCTTATAAGTAATTAGTTATACAGCACAATATCCTAAGTGCAACAACATCAACTGTTATCCAATTTTAAGAACTAGTATCTATGAATTCCTAGAGAACTTTTCTTTGTTTAAAAGCCTTGAGGAAGTCACTGGATGTGATGAAACACGTGTCGGCTGTTGTGCTGTTGGATCAAGACTATAGAGACACTTACATCTTTTACAAACTAGTTTTCTAATTGGCTATGTTCTTTTGAAAGAACAGGGGGTCTCTATGTCTCATATTTGAAAATTATGATGTCCTAATCTATCGTTTTGCCTAAATGAAAAAGTACATCCTTTTTTACGAATCCATCTTTGCTTGTTATCAGTGATACACTGAGAGATATGAAATGCATTCTTACTTATAAAGGTTGGACATAAGGGGAAATAGATATCACTTTTTGAGTGCTGGGGTACCTGTATTGTACACAGTATTACAATGACGTTTGGAGTGTGTGGAGGAAGAGGCTATATTGAGAGAGGTATATGATGAGATTTAGAGTGGCGCACTGGAGAGAGTTGAAACTTTTTTGTTGCTTTTTAGGACTACTGTATTAAATATATGGAAGAATAACTACACAGAAAGGTATATATGTAACTGAAAATTAATAAAGAGATATAAAGTTGTATTATATAACGTTCCATATGTGTTTATATGGATAAATAGTGCCTTAGAAATTTTAGATGTTTGATTACATCTTGACTATCCTCTTAAGCTTTTACACCACCTTCACCTACGATCCAGTCAGTGAGTTCCTGTACTTAAGCGCCAAGAAACCCTTGGGCGCAGTCCCCGTATAGCCTACAGGTGTAACAATACGTGGTAACATGTCGCTTTGTCTATGGCAGGGTCCTAGAGCAAGATGTGTTGTAATCTCAGTGATAGAATACAACATGCATTCCTGCACAGTGTCACTGAGAATTTCACAAAATGTTGAAGGAAGTGTTGTGTGCTTAGTAAATTCAACCCTGTCTGGTGTGGGGAACACACACAGACGAGTTTGACGCTGGAATTCTGCAGGAGGGTTGTCTACATTATGCAGCAAGAAAAGGCAAATTATGCAGCGTTATGCGACACATTTGGTCATAGTATTACTTCATTATTTTGTCATTTTTTGTACCCATGGTAACAATGTCTGGGCAAAAATGATGGATTATATGGCAAATATGGCAAATCCATAATTATGCGGAATCCACTCCAGCCGCAGAATTGCATAATTCCAGTGGCTCTAAATCAAAAGTAAAAAAAATCCTTGATTGAGACCTTTTCCATCTCTAATGTGGTTTGAGTCAGGCGACTGGGGAAATGAGAAGCTAGGATAAACTCATATGCCAAAGGCGCAGAGAACAGACGCACCCCACCCTTCCCTTTCCAGCAGGGTGGGCTGGCCATGACTGGGCTCTGTCTCAAGCCCCCTCACCGTGATTCACCCTGACCCTCCGTCCGGCAGATACCGGCTTCAGATCAGACCCCTCGCGCAGGGCTCGGTGACGTCACAGCCCAGCGATTGCAATATTTGGATATGTTTCATTATGAACACACCGGTATTCACCAAGGGCGGTGCGACAGGATACAGTTTTAAAGGCAGGGAAATGAGCCGTCAGGATAAGGGCCAAGGAAATCTCGGCAGTCAAGCAGATGCTTCCTGAACTCCGTGCACCCCCCGAAGCCCCCCCCCCCCCCTCCCCAGGCTTACGAAGCAGGCAGATTTGAGCTCTATAGCTGCCTGTAAAGATACCAATGTCGAAATAATGTGGGGGGGACCCCTGTTTACTTGGTTAATCACACTACATATGAAGCGTCACTGCAACAGCGCACTGTTTTTATAGCGCTTACTGCTACGTCTCGCGTTTAAGCGCTGTAATTAACAGGTTTCACAGTTAACCGACACTTTCCCGCTGACTTTGGCAGCAGTGCAAGGACAAACCAGTCATCACACAGTGAAGAAAGTCACTCCGTAGAACATTCGTGAGAGAGGATGTGGCCTCCCGGTCAGAGATGCTGACTTTAAGGAGGTCCTGGCGTGCGCTCAACAGCCCGTGATTCTAGGCAAATCAGTTTAACTTCCCGTCCCCATAAAATCTGATTTTGTGTAATGTAGCCTTGGTGCTCATGTAAAAGAACTCTAATCCCTGTTGTTTAAGTTCGCGCTGTATAAAACTGGAAAAAAACATTCGTCGTACGTACACATCACTTATGTAGACAGCGCTTCATCCAGTGAGCTCTAAGCCCTTGCAAGTGCGCATTTCCAACCTCGTGACTCGGCTCTTAAAGCTAGATGCATCAAACAAAAATCCGCTCGCAAAGCGTATTTTTGCATTTGGGATGCATCATCCCAAATGCAAAAATCGCAAATTGAGAATTCGCTAAATTGCGATTATTTGTATTTAAGGAATCTCAAATTGAGATTCCTTAAATGCAATGCATGAAAGTTTTAAAAATAGCGAATTCGCTAATAGGGCACGCAAATTACCATGAAGTACAACTTCATGGTAATTTGCAAAAACTTTGAAAAATGCACTAAAGTGAATTTTTCAAAGTTTCATGTTGCGTACACACATGCCCTAACGGCATATGTGTGTGCAACATATGTGCACAGATCAATTTCAGGGTGCAACAGGGTGTCCTTTGGACACCCCTGCACCCTTGAAATCGCAATCTCAATTTGCGATTCGCTAATTGCGATTCGCTAATTGCGATTGTCTTCCCATTCATTCTATGGGCCTCTAGGCCCAAAGGAATAAATGGGGAGGTATTCCTTAATTGCGACTCGCAATTTGCGAGTCGCAATTAAGGAATTCTAAGAAATCGTAATTTTTTTAGTGATTTCTTGATGCATTCCATTTTGCTATTCCTTAATAGCGAATCGGTATTTTTCGCAATTAAGGAATCGCAAATTGGGTTGTTGATGCATCTGGGGGATTGTCTTTAGTTTTTTTTACTACATTCTTAGTTTTACAGCCTCCCTTGGACGTGGAAGTACACAAACTAGCGTCATTTGACCTGTTGGGAGGGGCCGGCTGGAAAGGGCAGTGGGGGTGAAAGGAGTTCTATCCTGGCTTGGAGGAGCTGTCAGAAGTCAAGGATGATGAGAAACAAAAGGGGATGACGGACGGAGCGTTTGAGCCAATCAAACACTCACCCCCAGTCAACTGATCTGGGTTTAATCCATCACCGTTCTTTAGCTCACTCCAGCACCCCAGTTCAGACATGGCCATATGCAAATCCGTCTGACCCTGTGCCTCATGGGAACAGTCCAGCCCAAACTGCCAAGCCACGTCTTCCCTGGACCGGAATCAAGCATCCTAGGACCGGTTTTGGATTCATAATCCTCATCAGCCAGGCTATCTTGAATCCAGTGGCAAAGTGAGCAAGGAACTCACGTCTGGGCATACCCTGCGAACCTAGGGCGAACAAAGCGATACAAAAGGGGATGATGGACGGATGGGCAGAGCTGGACAGGGTACATTGCCTTTCCTCCACTCCCAGCAGTGCATCTGTGCAAACAGCCAATGGACACACTAGAATATACAAACTACATGATCAAACTCACGGAGTAAACATATTTGTTTACAAGGCACGTAGACATATGTGGAAGAGATAACAAAACCGAGTGCATATGGTGTTTGCACTAAGCAGCACTCACTCATGGTTTGCTCTACTGTTGCTCTAATCCAAGTCCTAGCTGGTGGTAGATGTATATGACGAATAATAATCATTGATTGTTAACGTACACAAAATAGACACAAATTGCATGTGTGAATGTTGTTCCCATTCTTTGTCAGGATCTGTAAATTTGGTGCTAAAACACGATAGTGCAGATTTATTCTTTTATTTTATAGTGCAAAGGTTTCTGTGATATTTAGTGTGGTGTTTCTACTAGAAGGATGCCTTCAAGTTCAAAATACTTTGCTTAGACTAACTTTAAAACATTTTCACCCATTGGATGAGTGCTGTATAGCACAGCACACGTGCCATTTATGTAAAAAATTATGAGAAAATAAAACATTTATCCTTCCTAATGTCTGCCTCCCTTAATTTTTGGTTCAAAGCCCTGTCCATCAATTTTAGGAAATAACCTTTTGCACCCAAAAATATGGGTGGTAGCATGAGTACACTCATGGGATGCCCCCATGACGCAATGCAACACGAAGCAGCACACATATATATATTTGCATTACTTTTAAGACAACTTTTTGCACTGGATAGCAAATAATTTATCAAAGTACCCAATTTTACTCATCAGGACTATTGGTGATTTTTACGTCCCGCCTGAGACAGCACAAGCTCTGTCACTTGCAAGATCTTTCATTACTTGGAAAAAGCTAAAAAAAAAGGGCTTAGAGCTCGCCCGTTACTTATCACTGGTAGGCCTCATCGCCGCTCTTATTTCCTTCCTTCTCATTGGTCTGTGCTTGCCAGTTTCACTTTCTCTGTTTGTGTGTTTGTCTCTTTGATGGAGCATGGACCGAGTTCTGATTAATGCTTGTATTAGTATCTTTGTAAGTGGAGCGCTTGATTTACAAGAGTTCCCATTGATGTTCATATTGGGTATACATACCCTTTAAAATTAAGTGCACCCATTGTTTGCCATTCTAATAGAACTTGTGTTTGTGGCATGTGGCAATTGTTTAAGTAAATTAAGCAGAGGATGTGGCATTACGGGACAGGGGAACTTGGTCCAAGTTTCAGAATTGGCTCAACATCCTGTGATTCTATACAAATCACAATCTCCTCTCTGCAAATAATTTCATCTCCCTGCACTTAAAACATGAATGTGACCTTGTGTAATATAACTGGTGTTGTCATGTAACGCACTCCAATACCTTAGGGCAGAGTTTACGTTTTATAAAACTGGGAAAGAAAAAAACCCAGAGCTTATAGTAGATTTTTTCCACTTTGGAGTTACTGTGTGTTTCATTTATTGTTTGTCAAACTAACATTTTAACAACTGTCCATTATTTGTGAAAACTTTTATGTTTAAAAATGTGAGGGATTGTTTGAAGTGTCTCTTTTTTTTATATCTGAGTAAACTGTAAAAAATATACCTGCATTAATCTTCACTCACAATTTATAGATGGTAAAATTTACTTCCTGGACTGAAGGCTGTTTGCCATGTATAGTTCAGGACAGCTCATAATAATATTGGGTGTGCTTTTCAGGTACAGTCGGAGAGACACCAACAATACAAGCCAGCACCAGTTCTGGGGGCTGATGTGGTCAGGTCACTGCAAATCAGTACTAGCACTGGCAAAGCCTACAGGTCTCACTTATGCAAGATCTATTTTCTTTGGCAATGTTTATTCTACTGCCCCATTTTAGAGCAAAATGGTTGCTGTGCAGCATAGTTGAAAGAAAAAAAGAAAGGCACTTTGACTCAGCCAATGCTTTTTAGGTCTCGCCCTGGCGAAAGCACGCGAAAGCGCGCTCTCGCCGCGAGAGCTATAGCTGTCTGCTCAGCCGACAACGAGGTGAGACAAGAGCTCCACAAGGTTTCGGTTTCTTGGCAAGATAGTGCGATTGACCGGAGTGAGTGCTCGAGAAGGGCAGGAGGCGCGCATTCCCGAATGCCAGAAAGACTAATGCCCCCTCACTACCCTCCCCAGCCCCTTGTGCCCCTTCCCACCCCGCTCTGAAGAGGAGTCCCCGGGAGGCAGGTTTAATTGCTCTCTGGGGACTGCGCGCGCCTCTCACCCTGCCTGGAAAGATGGATGAGATAGAAAGAGGACAGGCGGCTGGCAAGAACAACACTGAGGCAAAGGAGCAGTGGCTTAGAGGAGTTTCCTTCGCCTCAGACCTAGCTAATGATGAAGGGCCCCGCCCCGTCGGGCATTTCTGTGCCAAAATATCTCCTACACTGACTCTGGGATAGAATGTGCCACATTTACCCAGCTGGTGATTTGTGTGCTTGAAGTTGCTTAGCAGAGCCACGGATACTTAACAAATGAGTAGAGTACACCATGGAGATGTGGATATGTGCCATTGAAAATGCCGAAGGCGCCAGCCCACACGTTCCCAAATACAATGTGCGTTTTGTACATGAAGTTAGTTGCTTCTTGTAATGTGTGCGTGGACGCTGCAGTAAAAACGGGATGTGGCATAACAGCCGGAGCTGCCGACCTTGGAGCTGGGTTACCGGGTTCGAGCCTCGTCTTGGACTACACATCCTGTGGTTCTGAGCAAGTCACTTAATCTCCCGGTGCCTAGCAACACCTTCAGGTCGAGTTTGTGCTATATAAAACTGCAAAAAGCAAAACAAAGTGTGAGTTTAACTTCATAGGGCTTTTCCCGGCATGCCAAAGCTGCTTTCCTGTGACTTTAATCATAGGTACCTCTCAGCACCGCTGATTGGATGCATAGTGATTCTCAAAAGAGGCCATGCGTGCTGTATTTCGTGCCAGTGTGGTGCTGGGCCACAGCTGATGACAGGCATCCACTCACGTGACAAATTGTTTGCTCTCGGGTTACTTGGCACCATGGCCTGTGGCATCACTGATTAATTTCTGTGGGGCCCTCTGTAAGGTAGGCCTCGGCTGCACATCAGGTGTGCATGGGCCCTGGGCCCTATGCATTCAATCATCATTGCAGCGTTCCGATTTCAGTGCATATTCGATTATATGAGCCGTGCAGTGCTCTAGGTCTGTGAGGGTGTCTGTTAGCAACAGCTAACCACTCACAAACAATGTTTATGTACCAATTGCAAATTAAAAAAAATGTATGCAAAGTATTGTCATTTACAATGCCAGTAACTCAAATTTTAATGCTGCGAGACCTATTGCATTGCAAATGCTTGTTAAAATTTACTTTCATCCATGCTGCACAGCATCCTTGCTGCTGTACAACAAGGCAAAAGCAAAACATCGACAAAGCCAAATAATATAGTTATTTGGCTTTGCCATTTTTTTTAGCCATGTTGTACAGCAACATAGCTGATATGCGGTAAGGTTAAAAGTAAAATAAAAACAAAGCACTATGATATGGCCAGCCTTGGATATGATGTGGAATGCAAAAGATGAGCTGCATCTTCTGTTTTAATCGCACTTGTGCTAGAATGTTGCAAAAGGACACACATGTAAAACGCAATAAAGTTTGTTTAAAAAAGAAATTATGTGGCCAGCCTTGACAGCATCATGACACTTTAAAAAATTTACTTTCAACCGTGCTGCACAGCAACCACACTGCCATACAACACGGCTTTAAAAACCAAGGACAAAACAAAATAATAGTGCTGTTTGGCTTTGTCATTGTCTTTTGTAGCCATGTTGTACAGCAGTGCAACTGCTGTGCAGCATGGTTGAAAGTAAATGAGACAATACCAATAGGTCTGGCTTCTGAATGCACTGGCAAGACAGATCTAATAATCCATGTAGGTTTATGACTGCCCTCCTCCCATCAGTGCTGCTGCCAGAGAAAAACACCATAAATTATCTAGTTATTTAAGACACTTCATTAGCATTACAATGTCATGTGTGTGCCTCTGAAAGTTCAACCTCAGGCAGCCGGATAAATACATTGATCACAGATTTGTGGAGGGCTAGCACTTCTTTTGTGGAAGCATCCAACTTCTGCCCAATTTAAATATGTACTCCTGGTTCCCAACATGTGGGCGAAGCCAAAGCTCCTCTCTAGTGATGCTCACATAATTGTCTGGTGACATCTGCACTGTCGAACCAGACCATTAAGAGTGCTATGATGTGTTCAACGTTGACAAACTGATGGTTTAACAGTAACTCCAGTGGGTTGCTTTTTTGTTGCCTCTCTTTTGCTCTTCGGTTTTGGGGTAGGCTCGGTATAATACTCCTTGGTGGTTTAACAGTCCCACTAAGTGTTTGCTCCTCTGTTGCATATAATGTCCATTTGAGGTTTAACAATGCCTCATTTGAGTTACTCCACTACTGCTCCAACGTTAATTCCGGGTAGATTCCATAAAATGCTCCTTGGTGGCTTACTAATTTGGGTTGCCCCTTTGTAGCTCCCGGGTAGACTATGTATAGTGGCCCTTGTTGGTTTGACAGGGCCTCCAATTTGATGTTCTACTGCTGCTACTGTGTCTTACATTTCTCATAAACTTTTCTTTAATGAATGAATGAATAAACAAAGACGCTTATAAAGGGCACAGCTACTGGGAGAATGTCATAGCTCTAATCCAACAGGAAACCTATGAGCTAATGACTTAATTATGACCTAAACAGATATGTCTTTAGCCTTTTTCAGAGCCTTTTTCATTCTGTATGTTTCTAAGTTTATACGGTAAACAATTCCATGTTTTAGCAGCCCGAGCCGTGAAAGAAGATCCTCCTGTCCTAACCCACTCAAAGCGAGTGACCACCATCAGCCGCGCATCACTAGACCTAAGCATTTTTGTTCGACAATACTGCGGCAGCCTGGCAGACAAATACTGCGGCTCGGTGCCATAATACGCATGATGGGCTAGAACCAAGGTCTTGAACAGAATTCTCTTTTTTACTGGCAACCAGCAAAGCTAAAAAAATAGGAAAAATTGGCAGAGTGGCAGGAGAGATTAAATAATAAGCGGGCCCCTGCTTTCTGTGCCACTTCCAGAAGCTGAAGAATATAGTCAGGCAGATCCAGATAAAGGACATTAGACATGAAAGGACCAAGCCCTGGGATCTCTGAGCCTCCCAAGGGAGGAAAGTCAAGGACTTCTTTAGTGCTTTCATGATAAAGAAATCACTCCAAAAGCTATTTCATAAAATGATTACTTTCATACAGATTGCTGTCCAATACATTGATCATTGGTGTATACACATCTATGTTCATACTGGACCATGCTATTGGGTTTGTTGAGAAGCTCATATTGGAAGCAAAAAAAGTAAAAAGTTGGAGACGCTTGAATCAATTTGAGGTGCATTCCATTCCATCATTTGTATCCTGTCCGCACTATTTTAAGCAGGGATCAAACATAATCCAATTAGTCCTCAGTTTGCCCCAAAAGAGGAGTCCCACCAGAATTGCTAGACCATATCTCCTAGAATCGAACACACATTCTTTATGCGTATAGTCTCAACAGTGACAAATCGTGAAAGTGAAATACCTTGGTAAAGGGTATGTTTGGAGAATCCAATTGATTCGAATATTTATTCAGTCCTTTCTGATCCCTCTAGCATTCTAATAATTTTGGCCAGGGTTTAAAATGACCAACAAGTGGTTCGGTCCAGAAAGTGGGTGGCTCTAAAAGGGTGCCCTCTTGTCATCTCACTTAGAGATACCATCTTAAATCAGGCTGCCATGGGGTATGGAACTTTTTGCCGTGATCAGTGTGAGGCACTAGTCTCCTCAAAAAATCAAATTGGCCAAACTCCACATAGTCGAGTTGTCACATCCCAGAATCTTTTAGGGTTTTTCCATTCAGTTACATCGACATAAAGTTACACCAGTATTTATTTATTTGAGAGGTTTATATAGCGCTAGCTAAACCTGAAGGTATCATGGCACTTTACAACAGTAAATGTTCACATCAAAGGTATGGTGTCATTTAAGGTGCAAGCAAGTTGCCTCGCAGGATTGGTTCATGGTCATTCCTGGGGGTGATGGGCTGTCTATGAAGCAGAATATCCATAAACCTGTGTTTCTGTGGGTATTCTCCAATTTCTGGCATATACATTCCAACCGTGGATATAGAATGAGATTCACTCCTGTCAAATGCAGGCGTAAGTCTCTATCGAGAGCAGCAATGGCATTCAACAGCACAAAAGTGGTGTGGATATATGGAAAATACTTACTCCATAGGAAAGAAAATAATTTTTTAATGGAGAAAAAAAGAAGTTTCAAAATGCAAATACACTTGTGCGGTACCTTAATACAGACATGGACATTTACCCATTGTAGAAACATGGAATTCAAAAAGAATTCCACGACTGCCCTTGGAAAACTGCGGCTGTTAACAGTTTCCCAGGAAATGTCCCAGAACCATCTGGGAAATCAATAGCAATTTGCTCCACATGTGGACATATGCTTAAGGAGGTACTTTGGGAACAGTTTTTGTGAATCAGCCAAGTAAATAAATATATATCCTTAAATGTAGACATCACAAACACTTAGGAATGCGACCCACACATCGTTTTTTGGAAGAAACACATATTCCCCAACTAAATTCTTACATTTTATGAGGCCAGATTAAGATATCCCAGTACTTCAGTAGCACACACACATTTGACAAGCAGTCTCCCGGAGGATCACATCTCATCTCTCAAATTCTTACTTTTGTGCTGAGCATACTGCACGCATTATTTTTGCCCACTCCTTTTTCTAGAAGCAGCGATTTTTTTTATTTTGGTTAGTTTGTGATGACGTTGTTTGTAACCCTGGCCTCGTGGAGAGCAGCCAATTAAAGCAATTTGCGGTCTGAAATCTTCCTTTGGGAAATGAACAAGTGGGATTTTCAGCATCATATTATGATTAGGCTATGTTGCAGAAACTCTTTCTCGATGCCCCATGGCGAGACACGAGCATGGACTTTCTTTTCCGTATCTAAGTGATGTATGACCACAGAGACTATCCCCCAGATTCATGAAAACCATTTTCTGCGAATTCTAAATTGCAATTAATACCGAATCGCAATTTAGAATTTGCATAATGGGATTCATGAAAATCTGCGATAAAAAAAAGCGATTCGCATTTGGCCGCAAAAGCCGATAGCGATTATCCCAAAATCGCAGACTAATCGCAAAATCAGACAATTCCCGTGTTGAAATTGCGATCTCGCTAGTAGCGAGATCGCAATTTGCGATCTCGCTAATAGCGAGATCGCAAAAACGGGAAGTCGCATTTCGAGCACAGTGATTACATCACAACCAGGAAGCAGGCAGTTCCCTCCCTCATTTTGAATACTGAGGCTGATTTGGAAGCAGCACTGCCCAGAGCTCCTCTCTAAACCACCCCGGCATTGATTCAGGATACACCACACTGCAGCAATGTCACAGGAAGCAGCAGGGGCCAGTTCCACAGGGAGAAAGCGTAACATCAAATTCTCCCAACAGGAGCTAGAACATCTGATAGAGGGAGTCTGTAAAGATCATGACAGACTGTTCGGGAAGGACTCCAGGAGGGTGCCAGAGGCCAACAAATGGCGACTTTGGTTGTGCATCCACGCAAAAAGTAAACTCTGTTGGAGTCACCCAGAGATCAATTGACGATCTCAAGAAGAGGTGGTACGACCTCCGAGGTTGTGCCAAGGAGAGGGTGGCTGAGAGGCTGGGTGAGCGCCTTGCAACAGGAGGGGGAGAGCCAACAGTCCCTCCCAACACCCCATTGGAGGATCTCATTGAGGACACATTGCAACCTGAGGCATGCGTGGGGGTAACCCGGCTGGACTCCTCCCGACCCACCCAAGAAAGGCAAGGTAAGTGCCATGCGACTGCGACCCTGTCCCCTAACAATGGCCATTACCCTAGAGCTACCCATAAGAAACCCCAGTCATGCAGCCCATGCACACCAGAATATCCCTATTGCATTGTGGGACATGTAGTCTGACCACAATTTACATACAGCCAGATATGTCCTAATAGAGTCAATCCAACAGCCAGTCAGGGAATGGTAGCCTGCATGCATGTAGCAACCTTCCATGTGAAAGATACATGTAATTAATCAACGTCCACTTTACATCACAGGTGGCCCTGAAAATACCAACAGCCACAGTGAGGGGCTGCAAATTGACGAAACTCATGAGGATTCTGAGGGTGAGGCAGATCCATCCACACAACCAGGTCCATCAGGACAAGCACCAGTGCCAGCAGCCTTACCACCACCTGCAACGCCAGCGACAACAGGCGCACCACCATCGCCAGCTGTGAGACCCATGCCAGTGGCATCGGCAACACCAGCAGCCGCCAGGCCACCAACACAACGCACACCTACTGTGCCTACCCAGTCCAGCGGACAGGTCAGTGAGCGGAGCCAAAGTACACCACGCGCTGGCAGGAGGGGGATGACTGTGCGTGTGCCGGGGCTTTCAATAGAGCGCCGCATGCTGCACGTCCACCAACAACAGGCACGACACCTTGCAGCAATACATCTGCAGCTGCACAATACAGCCAGGAATGTTGGCCAGCTGTCCGACCGGATGGACCAAATGACCACGCCTGTGGAGGCAAACACTGAGGCCATGCTGAGCCAGCGAGACCTCACCCGGCGCCGCCACCGCCAGCTCCTAACACGTCTCTCGGCGTACACGCGCTCCAATTATTTAATTGGCAACGCAACTTCCCAGCTGTCCCGTAGATCATTGGCCATGCAAATACAGATGGTCCAATGCTGCCAGGACGTGGCACGGGCACTTGAGCAGGCAACCACTGCAGTTCAGGCTCTGCAGCCAACTGGCCACGGCCAGGCAGGAGGGGATGACGCTAGTGAGGGAACATCTAGCCACAGCAGCTTTTCTTTGCCACAGGTTAGTGTTCCACGCCGCAGCAGCAGGCCCACTGCGGCATCACGTGCTCACCCGGAGGAGGAGGTCGAGAGGCGACTCGGAGCTTCGCGCCAGAGGCGCCAATGACATTTATGCTCATCGGGCAGGGACATGCTGATGAGAAAAGCATGCCCGCTAACAAATCAGGAGATGTATGACGCAATACACCTCAAATGTTTCTGTAGAAAATAATGCAATATTATTGTGCAACCAACAATAATATTTATTCAATAACAGTACATCAAACTCTTGTTATTATTTCCATTGTCATGCATGAGTGAAGTGTTGGGTGAGGGGAGTGGGTGCACTAGAAACAATTCATTGTGATTTGGTTGCGCCGTCTGTGTCCTTCAGCAGGATTTTCCCCGCGTGCCTGACGCGCATGTGTAGGTGGGCGGTTGTCCCCTTCCGACTCACTACCAGATATCTCTACAGGTATCCTGCGCTTGGTAGCAATGTTGTGGAGGATAGCACACACGGCCACGATGCGGCAGCAGACCTCAGGCTCGTATTTGATGGCCCCACCAGTCTTGTGAAGTATGCGGAATCTGCTCCTCAGAAGCCCAAATGTCCTCTCAATGCAATTTCTTGTGCGTATGTGTGCAGCATTGTAACGCCGTTGCTGTGGTGTTGCAGGGTTGAGGTATGGGGTGAGGAGGTACTCACGGAGAGCGTAGCCGCTGTCACCTAAATGATAGGAGCAGAGGGTGAGTGCCTGTTCAGCGCAGCTACATGATCACAGTGTACTATTTTGGGGCATGTGTACTTACCTAGTAGGTATCCTTCCCCAAAGTCTTCCCTGGCCAGTCGTGTGTGAATGCCGCTGTGCCAGAATATGAAGGAGTCATGTGTGCTCCCCGGGTACTGTGCCACTATGCCCGTGATGATTGTCTTAGCATTGCACACCATTTGGATATTGAGAGAGTGGTAGGACTTGCGGTTGCGATACATGTATTCCGTTTGTGCTGGTGGGCAGATGTGGATGTGGGTACAGTCAATGCATCCTATTACATGTGGAAATTGTGCTACGTTGTCAAATTGAAGCTTGGTCGCATTCAAGTCCTGTTGGCTGGTCGGGAATGAGATGTAGTGGTGTAGCCAGGTCAGCATAGCCTCCAGGAAACTCCTTAGGCAGCGGGACATGGTGTGCTGGGATATCCCCCCGCAACAGCGACTATCCCCTGGAAGCTTCCGGAGGCCAGAAGGTGCAGGCTGCACAATGCCTGGACATGGGTGGGCACAGCATTGGTCCTCCTTGTTGGGTGCTGCATCAGGGGGTCTAGGTCCCAGATGAGCTTGATGATCATTGCCCCATTCAGGCGGTACTTAGTGTAAATTTGCTCCGCAGTTTGGCCCAGTAGGGTGACCCGCTGGCGGAATATCCGCTCCTGGATCCTATGTCTGTTCCGTGCTGCTCGCTGTAGCCTTCGCCGCCTGACCACCATGTAGAGTCCTGGCATTGTGAGAGTCCTCATGCTCCAGCTGCATCTCCTTAAGTGTGTTTGGTCAGGCCTGCACCTGTTGGTAGTTTGTTAAAGTTTTTTGAATTTTTTTTTCCTTACTGGTTACCACCTGGTTTGGGTTCTCCTTAAATTGCGCGTCGCAAATAGCGATTTTCGGGTTTTTCGCATTGTGCGATTTTTCTTGAATAGCGATTGCGATTTTTTAGCGATATCGCAAATTAATTAGCAGAATCCATGGTTTCTCGCAATTTCCGATTCGCTAATGGGCTTCTTCCTGGATTCTGCGAATTTATTTGCGAACTCGCAATTTTTCTTTAGCGAATTCGCATTTTTAGAGATTACACTGTCATGAATTCTTTTTATTCAAATTGCGATCGCAATTGCTAATTCGCAGCTATTGCGATCGCAATTTGGCTTCATGAATCTAGCTGTATATGCTGTATGGATCGCTGTCAGTTTCCCCTATGATGAAGAAATATGTCTCTTAAACCCTGACGTACACTAGTGAGTGTGCAGATGCACACTGACTTCCTGCCACTTTAGTTTCACAGCTCGCCCCAAACGAATGTGGCCCCCATTATTGCACTAAATAGCCAATGGCTCATGTTTGCAAACCGGGGAAGCTTTGAACTTGTAAAGACACGCTGTATATTTGTTTTGTAAGATATGGAAACTGCATGGATTTGAGCTTCCTGGAAGCAACCTTTGTTTTAATCACACAGAAATCATTAGTAAATACCGACCCCGAAACAGCCAAAAACATGCCCGCACACTGACCTGTCAGACCAGCCCTTTGGACATTGCTTGCTTGCTCGATAGGCCAGAAAGGCAAAGCAAATGTGACCCCTCTACTTCTGGGGTACCAGACAGAAATACTGCTACTTACTTACCGGAGGTTCAAATATGCGCAGAATTTTAATTAATTAGAACACCAGTGTTCCATTTATTGAAGTTACCTGTCTTTCCATGCCTTACCAACTTCACTGAGCATGTGGACTCATTGTGTACACACACACACACACACACACACACACACGTTTATTTATTTATTTTGCTTTTTTATATAGCACGGACATCACCTAAAGGTGTTAGTGTGCTTTACAATAAAACAGGTTTCATTTCAAGAGATACAAAGTTGCAAAGTGTTGCTAGTTAATATCATTACAAAAGGTAAAAAGTGGTGAGTAGAAACATAGGGATATTTGCTCGTTTCCATCATTGCAAAGGCATGGACTTACAAATTGTTAGAGGAGGGAGGTGGTATAGGTAGTAGCGGCAAAGTTAGGTTAAGTGAGACAGAGGTAGTCCAGTTAGTCTCAGTCTCGGGGAGGGTACATTATTATGAGGGAGTTTGGCTAAGGAGGTAACTGCCCAAAATGTCTTTGTAGGAGAGGGTCTTCCTGCTCCATTTTGAAGATCGGCAATGAGATGGTAGTGCGTCGTTTTGGGGGGTGGGAACTTCCATATTCTGGTCGCACTACCCAGGGGCGGCTCTAGGCTCATGGTGGCCCTGGGCAGGGAGCATAGGTAGGGGGCCCCGGAAGAGGGGGTCTGGGCAGGGCGGAGCGCGGAGGCCAGCGAAGAGGGGGGGTCAGGGTGTTTGGAAGTGGAACAGAGCCGGAGGCCGCCAAATCCCTGCCAGGGGCCACCACGCAAATATGTATCCATCCACAGAGGATTATTATATTAAGGATATATATTGGCGTGGTGGCCCCTGAGGTTTGGTGGCCCTGTGCAGGTGCACAGCTTGCACATGCCTAAGGCCGGCCCTGCACTACCTAAGAAAGATTGTGCCATGAGTCACTCCTTTGTAAAGGTCGGAGGCTCTAACAGCATAGCTTCAGCAGTTCGCAATGGTCTTTTGCCTCTCAAAAGTCTCAGTTTGTTCTCTTGATAGCGAGGAGTGGATGTATGCAGGGCCCTGTGGGTGATACAGGCGTTCTTATATCTCACACTGGGTTGAATTGGGAGCCAGCGAACAGTGACAAGCATAGGAGGGATAGGCTTATTTCTTTTTGTCCAATAGATGGAGCGAGCCGATGAATGTACAACTGATTTCAGAGGGGTGAGGTTTGTATTGGGGAGACCTTTCAACAGAGAGTTACAATGGTCGATACTGAGGAGAGCCAGTGATTGAACAAGAGATTTCAGATCTTGCTCAGGAATGTAGCTGAGGATTCCTTGGAGAAGACATAGTTGATATCGTGCATTCCTGGTAATGGTGCTGATTTGGGTTTGACAGCTGAGCCTTCTATCTAGAATGTTCCCAGGAGCTTTGTCACTGTCAATGATGATGGCTTTGCTGTTAAGGATGTTGAGTGTATCCATCCGAATCTATGACATAATATCAACAGACAGAATATAGACATACAAAAATATCGACACAAAAATATCGACATCGAAAATATCGGAGTTCTATCTACATAAAGGTAAGTACAAAAACATCGAAAAAAATATCGTAGTACAAAAATATTGAAGTTAAAAATATCGTTTTTTTATGTATTAATAATAATGTAAAAATAATTTAATAATACATATAATTTAACAAATTATAAATAGAAACATTAAAACATATTTAAAAAATAATAACTAATACATATATATTTAAAATAAATTTAAAACTCTACATATAAATTAATATATACTTACTCCACATATTACAACAGTAGGAAAAGCGTTGGATAGCGTAGGGGAAAAAATTACTATTCCCATTCCAGAGGGTGCAACAGTAGGGAAAGCGTTGGATAGCGTAGGGGTAAAAATTACTATTCCCACTCCAGAAAGTGCAACAGTAGGGAAAGCGTTGGATACGTGGGGGTAAAAATTACTATTCCCACTCCAAAGGGTGCAACAGTAGGGAAAGCGTTGGATAGCGTAGGGGTAAAAATGACTATTCCCAGTCCAGTGGGTTCAACAGTAGGGAAAGCGTTGGATAACATGGGGGTAAAAATTACTTGCCACACTACTCCCCCTTTAACACACCACACACTACACATACAAAAAACACAACTAATATAAATATCAATTAATCAATTAATAACAATTAATATTATTACATTGATGTAATTATAATTTAACTAATTTACACACATTAATTATCAATTAATAATTAATTATCAATTAATAATTAATTAACAAGATATTTACAAGAATAAACAATATTTATTAATACATTATTTATAATTAATATTATGAAATAATTAAAAAAACTAATTACCAATTAATTATTTAACAATTAATTAACAATAAATACCAATACATAACTACAATCTCTTTAATTAATTTAATTTAATTATGTCACATCCTATTCCCCTATAAACACACAACCCATTACACATAAATAAATCAAATCAAAAATGTAATCGTCATTTAATAACAAAGGTCGTCTTTGGGAATTATTAGAACAAGTATAGAGCCTTTAAAATTGTGGTGTATCATGTATGTGTTAGTCATCGAATTACACAGGGGAAAGGGCCCATTTATCTCCACAACCTGCTAACCTTATACAATCCAACCCAGCAACTGAGATGTAGCGGGATGGGGCAGGTTAAGGTACCGAATATCAGAAGAGCGAGGTTGGGAGGCGCTCCTTTCGCTTTCTGGCAGCACAACATTGGAACAGACTCCCTTCGAGGCTCCGGCTGGAGACTTCAGAGATGGCGTTCCGCAAAGAGTTGAAAACATATCTTTTTCCCACAGAGTAGGCCTGGGTTGTGTAGCTGGGGGGTGAATTATTGGCACTGAGGGGTTCTTGCTAGGCGGTATCATAGCGCAGGGACACACTAGCCTAGTGTAACCAGGCGCTCTATAAGCTCAGTTATTATGATGATGATGATGATGATTATTATTATTATTATTATTATTATTATTATTATTATTATTATTATTATTATTATCAGATCGTTTGCAGGGAGAAAGGCGGCAATCTGGTTGACTGCAGAAACTTCTGTGTTGCCCCAATGAAGATTAGAATCACTCAGAAAGGTCACTTTGTTTATTTTTGTTGATTGGTCACTTGCAAGATCGATACATTTCTTGATAAAGGCAGTTGTCACCTGGTGTGTGATAGATGTCATTACATCTGAAAGGGGAGTTGTGTTGCACTTGTAGTTCCAAGGAGTGTGGAAAAAGGGTCATTGGAAATCTCTTAGCAGACTAAGGTGTCTCTGAAGATGGCATTGACGCTTCCATTGTTTCTTATGATGGAATAGTTCAGAGAAAAAGAAGGTCAAATATGTTGTGGGATGTGTCATGGAAACTGGTCTCTGTGAGAATTAGAAAGTCTAAGTTATGGTATGTAATAGTGTCTGAAATGTCAAGCTGTGCTTCATGGCTGATCTGTAATTATGAAGCATGCAATGTAGAGCTGATGGGCATGATTGGGTGTGATGTGTGACTGGGGCTTTGGTTGCAATAGAAAGAATGTTTTTGTTGGGCAGTGCCTTCTTTGGGAGAGACTGGTGTTTGAACCAATTCAGGGATAATAATTGGTGTTCGGTGTTGGTTTAAGTTGTCTGAGGTAGTGGCAGTAGGCAGGGTTGATAATGTCAGGGTGTTGTAGCTTGCAAGAAAGTTTGCAAAATTGGCTTGGGAGAGACTGGGAGGGAATCTCTTGCTCTTGCCATTTTAGTCCCCCTGCTTGCAGACAAGGATATACAGAAGTACACTCTCCCCAAGCATTTGAAGACTGCAGTGAGGGTATTATATTAAATGCCCTTGGATATTTGGGTTCCGTAGTTTAAAGCTACCTGTTTTTCAATAAGGACTTTTGGTGTCCTAATTAAAAGATGAGAACACCAGTGTTCCATACATTAAAGCCCCCTCTAGTGAGTATCCAGACATGTTGCATGGCTGCACACTAACTTGGCTGTTATTTTAGTCTCACTACTTACTGGTACTATTGCAAGGATGCCTAAAATACACTTTCACCAATATTCAAATACATTAGTTAAAATGGTATAGTGTCCTGTCCTCAGATATTTGGACATGTGTCTATGTCATCTAATCAAAACATCTCCATTTCATTAAAGCAGGGACAGATGGAGACGCTCAAATGATTAATGTACCAATGTTCTATATGTTGAAGCTAATTGAATTTTAATGACATACTACCTCTAATGTACATTGCTAACCTATGGACATGGAATGTGCATGCACACTAACATGCCCATAACTTGAATCTCCCTGCTCGTCAGTACTACGGCAAAGACCCACAAAAACACACTTTCTACAAATATTTGAAAACTGGAGTTACAATAGTAAATGATCCTGTTCATGCGTATTTAGGCATATATCTGTACTTCCTCTCCACGTTTCATGAGAAGCCTTGACATACAGCTGCTTCTGGGAAGCAGGAAGATACCAAGAGCTAAGGCGGTTAGAACACCTTGCAGGTGGGCCAGGATGCACAAAGCTATAGAGTAGCATTTTCAGATAGGATAAGTGATAAGATTGGCAGAGATTTCTTTTACCTTCAATCTTATTAAGCAGCCTCTCTGTTGGAAAACATAAAGCATTTGAATAAATGTCACTTGTAGATGATGCCTCCTATGGTTCCATTGCTACAGATTCAGTGAAAGAACAGCAAATGTGACTAATATATATTGAAATTTGGAAGCGTTTATAGGATGTAGATGTAAATGACATTACATGTTCACGGTAAGGAGTAAGAGAGACAGAGGATGCACATGAATAATTGGCATAATTGGCAGCACAATTGTGCTACTGGATATTGACATGTAGAATATAGACATTCAAGAATATTGAGGAGAGAATATTGTGGGGCAAAATATTGAAAGGTAAGGGCATATAGGGACGTATAGATTTACTATTCTTAACTTCACAACTACATACTTTGAATATATATCTATCATGTATGTCAATTATGTGGAGTTAGGTAAAGAAAATGTAGGCCTACTTACTCGTCAATTGTTTGGTGGAATATTTTGGTCTCAATATATAATATGCACACCTGGCAGCACACAATTCCTATTCTGATGAGAAGTTCCACACATTGCTAAGGAGTTAATTTCCTTTGCCTGTAATATAAACATTATTCCTTTAGAAAAGTGTGTACTAATAGCTTCACAGTACTGTTGCACAACTTAAAATTTCTCAGTAAAAGTGTGTGTTTGTTGGACAACATAAATGTCAAAACTGTGCACAACTGATTCTATGCACACCATCAGGATATGTTGGCCTGGAGAGGTAACAGGTGGAACGTGCAACCTCAGAACACGACAACCCAAGGTAAACGTGTTAACAGATCTAGAACCTTTTCGTTTGGTAACTCATTCATACCCAAAGAGATACACAAGAAATATGCAACACAGTGTTTTAATATTTATTAAAGCATTATGATTCTTGTGTAAAATATGTGTTCTGCAATAATCAATAACAAGGCAACAGAATAGTGTGATCAGCATTATGAGAATGGTGAAGAAGATAAACAATTCACCCATTGTGCTGTTAGAGAGAATATATGCTTGCATATAAGTACAGTTAGATTTTGAAGTCCTATCTAGCACTACCTATAGATACCTTTAGAATGCCTAGGGTGGGTGAATCTGCAAGTATCCCTGAAGGGTGATCTAACTTTCCCATCACCTGCGGGAAGTGTCATCAGGGAGCCCGTCTTGGTGGAGATCTGGGATTCATCCCTTGCAGGAGATAAACAGGGTTCAGCTGGGCTGGAATTCTGGCATGGGGCAACCTCACAGTGCCAACGAAATGCTCCTTTAACTAAACCAAGGCGTAATGTTGTTTATATACGAAACATCACCAAAGTTGCCACGCCGAAGTCCCAGCCAGGCTGCCGTTATTGATTATACCCTGAGAAAGCTGCTGTAGAACAAACAATAACAAACAAGCTCATTTTGCACAGTAAACTTGAGCTTTCGTACAGAATATTCATGACTCTGATAATGTGCCTATGAAGATGTGCAAATATAAGCAAAGCCATAACATGGAATATTATCCAGACAAGCAGGCAAGCAAAAATTGTGTCAAGTGTCAACGTCCAAGAAAAGATGTCAAGTTTAAATGTGAGCATGTAGAATAGTTGTGTTCCTGCCCAGGCCTAAATGTGACCACATGACAGTACAGATACTTTTCTATGGGGCTGTGCAAAGTTGTGTAGACGTATCTCCTTAAAGTTGCTGACGTTTTTGAAAACAGACATGTTTCTGCAAACTCCCACCTTAAGAGGGAGAATTCCTTTGTCAAGAAAATCTTATGCAGAAATATTCTTAAATAGGAATTTTTACCAGCAGGTGAAACTTGTCAACATTGTGAAACCACGCAGGAATATTTAAATGTCTCATTCTCCTATTCTTTCTTTTTTCAGTAACTAATACTTAAAATCTGCTCTTTCTGGCTCTCAGTTTTTCCCTCCTCAATCACAACCAAGTCTCTTTCTTAAGGTAGAAAATATATTTTTTTAAGTGCTGGGGGTGCAAAGCATGCTGTAAAACACGACTTGGAAGTAAAATCAAAATAAAACAAAATGTTGCCTTTTAATTTTATATGATGAAAATGTGTCTTATTTTGATCCTGCAAGTGTGGCACAGATCATTGGACAATGATTTCAAGCTGAAAGAGAGTTCTCAGGCAAAGTATCCAAAATCAGTCATCAGTTAATGAAATGTTTCAACAACAGGTGCCTTTACAGGAAGCTTCTTTTGAAAGGTGGTACTGGGTTTGGCAACAGGAATTATGATGTCATACATTGATTTCATTATTGTGTTACTGTGTAACAACGATGTCATTTCTAATTAAACTTGAGAATAGTTGTTACAACAATGTTGTAGCAAGTAAAGTATATACACATTTCTATATAGGCGTTCAACTTGTTTTATAAGGGTATTACAATACCAGGGCTTTGAAACCTAAATTCACCCATACATACACAGCAATGTAATGTACACTTTTCCCAGGGAGTACTTTTTTGTGGAATCACTGTCCCAACATTCATCCATACTTTCATTCTTGATTGATCATGGCCATGACACATCTGTGTGAATTGGAATGTTTTATTCACACTCAGTGAAGTGTTGAAGCTGGACTAGTACAGGGCCATGCAAACCCCACTTTACATTGTTGGCCCGTGGTGGGCCAGCCAGAGTCCTTTCGGGATTGACAAGTTCATAGGGAGTGGAAGACTACAGTCTGCAGTGTGATTGCTGTGTCATTGGTAACCACACCAAATATGGCAGTCCATGTCGAGGTCCAGGGTGAGTGTCACTCTGTGTATAGGGGGACAGTTGGAGGTGTTATTGCAGGGCATGATGCAGAGGGCAGAACCAAGCTGAACCTGGCCATATGGTGGAGATGAATGCTACCACTTCATTCTTACCACAAAGCCAGATTAATCATTATATTCGTCCTCTGATGTGTCAGGTGCCTCACATGCGGGTGGTGGTGTTTTATATGCATCGCTGTGTGGCAGTGACACATCAGGGGCCGGAAGTGGAATGTCTTCCACACTGTGTGGCACTAACACTTCAGGGGGGAGATGTGGATGTAGTAGTAGCACCAGCATCCATCCGTGCCAGGCCTTGTGGTGGCAATGCCAGGACGAGGATCTGCAGGGCATGGAAGATCACAGCTACATCTTGCTGTTGTGCATTCTTTCTGCCTGCATCTGCTCCATGTTCTCCTTGATCCTCAGCATGTGTCCCAACTCCCGGGTGACATCGCTGGAACCACTCTGACTAGACAGTTGTTCTTGGCACAGAGTCATGACTCCAGCAATGTCAGCCATGGCTTGTTGTAGAGCAAGGAGCGGACAGTGGATGTCTGTTAGGGACTGTCCGTGGTCCCTGATGAGACTTCAACACCCACGTATGGCATCTAGTTTGGCTGCCTTGAGGGCAAAACCCACCCGCAGCTGATAAGACATCCCCTCCTGGCACCCTAACACACGGCGTTGAAAGCCCATGTGTTGGTTGTGGGGGTCCTGGGAGACAGCCGTGGTGGTGCGTGCTTCCTGCTGAGTGGTCTGTGCAGGGTGTGGGGTCTCATGGATGCACCTGGGCTACCCTGCTCCTGGAGGTGGGGTGCCGAGCTGTTCCTGAGCTGTTGAAGTGCGTCGGTGTAGATGTTGGGGAGGTTCTTTTTATCATCAGTGCAGTGTTGTTGGGTCTGCTCTGCAGGAGGTGTTGATTCTCTCTCTGCAATGTGAAGGGGAAATGCAGATTGACATTTTGTTGACATGTATGTTCACGCATTGTACAAGTTTACTGTCAGACTGCATGGCAATGTACATTGTGACTGTTCATGAGGCGATGCCTATTTGAAGCGGGACACTTGACATTTCTACACGATCAGGGATATGAGGTTGTACTTGTACATTGTCATCTCCAGTTTCCTGCTATGCCAAATGCGAATGGACATTTTCTACACCCAAGCGGCAGCAGTTGTGTTCTCTGTTCTGTTGTGAAAGTGTTGCAGTTTGTACCACATTGTTGTCAATGTTGGGGTGCTTTGCATCTTATGTGTGTGCTGCATTGTGGGTGATTTGCCCCTTCAGCTCCGATTTGGCTGGCTCTTATCCCTTTCAGGTGGTGTGCCTTTCACTTCGGTGCTTATACAGTGCTGAAATGTTGCATACTGTGTAAATTGGGCCCTTGGTCGGAGTTCTGACTCTTTGGCATGGTTTGTCCGCAGATGTGCTATACTTACTTGTGCATGTGTGCCATTGTGCCGATCTCCCACCGTTCCCCCAGTCCCTGGTCGTTACTCACCCTGTTGCTGTTGGCTCAGGTCATGTTGAGCAGTGTCCGATCCCCCAGCTCCTGCCACCATCTCCCCACTGATGGTTCCAGCTGGCCCTCCGTGGGGCTTGTGGCGTTCTAGTTGTCCTATGTACTTGCTCCTGCTACCTCCATGGTGCTTCGCAGTTGTTTGGGTCTTGTTTGTGTTTTTAGTTGCCCCTTTTATAGTGATTTTGGCCGCCTGACTTGTGGGACTTGCGGGCTGGCACTGCTTCTCTCTAGAAATTTTATCACAGTTGTGCCCATCGCAAGTTTTTTCACGTTTTAGATTTTTATCGCCGTCCAGGGACTTTTATCATGGACATTTGGCGCGTTGTCGGGATACTATCGCATATTACCGCCGTGTTGGGAATACGACGTTGACACAGAGTAATTTTCCTGCGATAGACGGCGGTATGAAAGATTGCATTAACCGATTTTGGCAATGATTATCGCACGTTCTTGAGAATATCCTTCAATATTGTGTAAAATAACCAATATTAATGAGGACTTTCAAAACAGAGAGAGAGAGAGACAGTGTGTGAGCTTTATTATCTGTGTGGACCTAAAAATCCCTGGTGAAATCCGTGTGAACTCTCACAGCCGATTATTGATCAGAAATTACATCTATTGGTGGTGGTGGGGGGGGGGGGGGGAGTTAACATCCCTTCCCCTGCACCCCACCAAAGCTACACCCCTCTGCCTAATGTCAAAACTCGCCTGAATTGATGCAAATTGGATGTGAAAAACACCTATATATTCACAGGAATACAGGAGGTAGGACTTCCTTCAGCTCAATTATTTTTTTATGGGATAAAACCAAAAAAGTTGAGTAGCACTTGCCCCTTAACCCTAAGTATAAATTGGTGAATTCTCCACCAATGAGAAGAACTCAGAGAAAGTGCTTGTCATTACAATTAGCTTATTTGTAAATGACAAAAAATGAACTCTACAGGCATAAGCCTTTCACTTGCATAGTTGCTTTCTGTAAACCACAGGTGTTTTGTTTGAAGCAACATCCGAGACATAACTATGTCTAATGAAGTGTGTGTCCTTGCCTCTCCTTTTCTACATGTGTAGTGAGGAAAGAGGATAGTGCAGAGGGATGGTAACATGGCTAGATGATAAGTGTGCCAGAGTGGGTTGTATATACAGTGGTATTACCATTCAAGTATTAGCATATTTATTATAGGTCACTGAGCAATGAGCATGTCAATGTGTGTTCATGGTTGACATCTGCACCCGGGTGTGAGCGACTTTAGGAAGCTGGCTCTGTATATACTATACCAAAGTAAGGTATAGTGTGCACAGAGTCCATTGGATTCACAGAGGCTTTACAGAGGCTAAAGTTGATAATACTATTGCTCTATTTTGTGGGAGTGTGGTTGAGCAGTTAGGCTTATCAAAGGGCAGTGTTGTACACACACATGCAAGACATTATTACACACACTTAATGACTAAATCCGAGACCAATGGTTTGTAAAAATATTACTTTTAGTATATTTATTTTATAAGATACTTTGTTGCAATAACATTTTGCAATATCACAGTTTTTCAATGTAAAAAGTGGACAAAGTGAATTTTTCAATCTGTACAATTGTATCCTATGAGAGGAAAATCAATCAGCAATGTGCAGGTAAGGAAACGATTTACGGTATTGAGCTTTTGGATAAAGAATCAGTACCAGGCAAGGATCAGGGAAGTGAACTCACTGCACTACCAGTGATACTGGGTAGGCCGGGTGCAGAGGTCAAACTCGGGATCTGGTGCCAATGTTATCCAATGGAGAAAGGAAGCAATCAAAGTGGTACTACTTGCAGGTGAGTAGTCCCGTTTTGGAACCAAATCCCCAGGGGATATGGTAAGCACAGGGGGGCCACTAGGCAGCACCAAAATTACACCTCCAGCGGCACAGGGTATCCTTTTGCAGAGTGCCACCACAGCGTTGGGATCGCAATGCAAACCAATGGTGAATCTCAAACTTGGAAAAAGGCTGCAGGCACAGGCCAGGAGGCCGATCGATTAAAACCTACAGCTGCACAGGTAAGTAGGGGTGTGCTGGAGTATTGGGACACTGTCGGTAGATCTCCCCAAGGCCCAGGGGTGTCCTTTGGTGTCAGTAGTCAGCTTACCAGTGAGGTTTTGGTTGGGGGTAGTCGTAGTGCAGAGGCTGTAGGCATCGACGTGGAGTCCGGCAGGGGTCAAACCACGACAGACTCTTGCTCAGGATTTCTGGTGAACCTTTTCTGGACTGGTGGGGGTCTTGGAATTAGGGCTATGGGTGTCAGGTGCAGAGGTGTTTGACTTAGCAGATCCATAGGCAGAGCACTTTGACTTTAAGTTGTTTTTTCTTCTGAACAGGTCCGCTGTCCATGGGAGATTAAGAGTCTTTTTGGAAGGCAGGCTGTCCTCCCAGGGTTCTGGAGGTCACTGGACTGCGGGATAAGTTACTCTTCTGTAGCAGGGTCTTTGAGGGCTGCAGACAGGCCAGTAGGGCTGGGGCCAAGTCAGTTGGTGTCTTCAGTCTTCGCTGCTGCACAGCTCTTCTTTGTTCTCTTCTTCATAGGTCATTGATAATCTGAGGATTAAGGTTCAGGGGTGCCCCTAAATACTCAATTTAGGGGCGTTACAGGGGTTAGAAGGTAGTAGCCAATGGGCTACTTAACTTTAGGGTGACTACAGTCTTTGTATGCCCACTCTCCCTGGAGAGGGGACATATCCCTAACTGTATTGGCTAAAATCCACCAAAGCAACATGGAGGATTTTCAAAGGAGGGGTCATTTCAGCTCGGGGCACCTTAGGTGTGGTTCTGACTGAGAGGGGACACACTTCTCCTGCTTACTTATTTTCCCGCCGACCTTGCCCCCAAAAGTGGGGCTTGTTTAGGGGGTGGGCATCTCCACTAGCTGGAGAAGCCCTGGTCGGTATAACAATGGACAAGAAGCCTTTGAGGCTCACTGCCGTTCTAAGCTGTTCCTGCTTGGGGGTAGGTGGAAGCACCTACATTCAGAGCAAGCTTTGTTTCTGCTCCACGAGAGCAAAAGGCTCCTGCCTCAGGGGGTCAGAACCATTTCTAGAGATGGCAGGCTTGTGCAGACCAGTCAGCCATACACTAGTAGTTTGGTAGGTTTGGAGGTAGCACCTCTGAGTTGCCCTCTGAGTGCATTTATTAATGAATCCAACACTGGCATCAGTGTGGGCTTATTAATCTGAGATGTTTGGTACCAAACATCTTGGAATTCAGTGACGCCATCATGGAGCTGTGGAACTCGTATTGACACGCTCCCAGCCCATGTACTCAGAATGGCTACACCGTGCACTTATAATGTCTAAGAATGGACTTAGGCACTTCAGGGGCATATCTGCTCATGCAGTTAGGCCCTCACATGAGGTATAGTGCACCCTGCCCTAGGGCTGTAAGGCCTGGTGTAGGGGTGACTTACCTATGCCTCTTGCAGTGCTGGTAGGCCTGGAACACAGGGATGGGTGCCAGGTCAACTCTTCACTTTTATCTGCACCAAAACATGCAGGCTGTTGTGGGACTGTACATGTGTTTGGTGAGGGGTCTCTCGGGGTGGCACAATACATTCTGCAGCCCTTAGAGACCCTCTCTGCTCACAAGGCCTTTGGGTCCACTGGCACCTTTTACAAGGGACTGAGTGTGCCAGATGTGTGCCAATTGTGGAAACAAAGGTACAGTTTTGGGAAAGAACACAGGCACTGGGAACATGATTAGCAGGAACCCAGTGCACATTCAGTGAAACATGCAGCAGAGTCAGACAAAAAGTGGGGGGATAATCATGCCAAAAGGAGTACTTTCCTACAGAGGCCTCTTGTGCATGTAGGTTTACTCATTTTAGGAGCTCATAAAGCTCTTCTGGGTTATGCAAAGCAACATGTACGAGTTGTAGATTTCCAAATCCTTAAAATATTTGATTCCATTTTCGCATGTGGGAATACGTAATTGTGGATTCTCACATGTGAAAAACACCAGAATTGCACTTGCAGACTAATTTTCCTCTATTTTCCATTGGGAAAACATTTTACATAATTTTCCTCTAACAGAAGCCCATTCTTTGTGGAGAAATTCCACTATAGGAAAACTTGGCAGTGTGAGGTTCATGAACTTTACCAAGTGCAAACATGAAGAACTGAGCACAACTTTAAAAAAATAAAGTGATTCTAAATAAGTCACACATTCACAACGGGATATCCCAAATGTCTGCACTTCAAAAATCCCCTGCAAATGCTGTGTTTAAATATCTGATATCGACAGTCTCCTCTAGAGAAAATAAATGCCTTACTCTCCCGTTTTAAGATCTCGTCTGAGGCCATGCGCATGCTTGTTTGACATCTTTGTCACTTATTTTGTTTCGATTGATTACTGGCAGCTGGACTGGTTTCCATTTGCCAGCCAGTCTCGCTCCAGGTTGCTTAGACACACACACAAATCCACTCCCACCCACGCACACACACACACACACACATACACTCCACTCTACACCACTTCACTCTATGAAACTCAAGTCCTCTCTACTACACTCCACAACTCTATACTCCACTCTAAGACATGCTACCCCACTCTAAGCCGTTCCATTCTACGACACTCCACTCTGCGACAATCTACTCCACTCTACACCACTTAACTCTAAGACACTCTACTCCACTCCAGCCAGTGCTTAATTTGGAAAAAAATAAGTGCCAGGCCCATCGTCAGGAGGCAACTTCAGCTTGCAACACCTATTGCCTCTGCCAGCACTGTCAATAACTGTACCAACATAATTACTAACCATCGCATCCTAAAAGTGTGACAATTCAGACTATTTCAGGCCCCAATGCAATAAGAATGGCATGGGCAGCAGGTATTAGTGATTTTTACTGTGTATTGATCAAATAAACAACAGTTTTTGTCCTCGTCTCTAAATTAGATATACAGCGCCACCATGCGGCAGACTATCATAAGTCCTGGTGTTGGCAATTAAGTTCTGGTGCCAAGCACTGGAAAGCACCAGCTCAAATTAAGCACTGCACGCCACACTACGCCACTCTATGCCATTCGACTGTATGACACTCCACTCAATACCCTCGAATCTTCGACACTGTACTCTACTCTAATACTCTCTACACCACTCAGATCTACAACACTCTACTCCACTGTACGCCACTTTACTCTACGTCACTGCATTCTAGGACACTCCATGCCACTCCAATGAAACCACTCTTTGCCATTTTATTCCACTCCATGCCACTCCATTCTATGTTACACTACCCCACTCTACACCACTCCACTCTTGCAAGTCCACTCTACAACACTCCACCATGAAACTTTATTCCATTCCACCCCACTACACTCTACGCCACTTCACTCCAGTGTATTCTGCTCCACTCTACTGTACAACAATATACTCTAATCCACTCTACCCTAATCTACTTCAATCTACGCCACTCCACTCTATACCACTCCACTTTACATCTGTCCACGCCACTCTACATCACTCCATTGTACAACACTCTATGCAACTCTAATTTACAACACTCCACTCTAAACCACTTAACGCCACTTTACTCCACTCCTCAACACTGCTCTCTACGCCACTTCTCTCCACTATCTTCTAACACACTACTTCACTCTAGGCCACTTGACTCTACAACATTCTACTCTATGCCCATTCCACTCTACAATACTCCACCACTTTACTTCACTCTACCTGACTCTACTCTACAACACTCTACTCCACACTATGACACTACTCCACTGTACACCATTCCACTGTATGCCACTTTACTCCACTGTGCGACTATCCATTCTATGACGTTTTACCCCACTGTATGCCACTTCACTCTACATCACTCTATTCTACAACGCTCTAAGCCAATTTTAGCCTCTCCACTCTAATTCACGACAGTCTATGACACTCTACTCCACCATATGCCACTTCACTGTACACTGCTCCAGTCTACACCACTCCACTCTGCTCTATAACACATGACTCCACTTAACTCACCAACACTCTACTCTGCTCTTTGACACTTCACTGTACTCTACTCTATGTCACTCCACGACACTCAACTCCACTCTACTACATTCTTCTCCACTCTATACCACTCTACTTTGCACCACTCCACTCTAAGCCACTCCACTTGACTCCACTCCACTCTATGACACTCTACTCTACTATACGGCACTCTACTTCACTCTGCACCAACTAAACCACTCGACTTTATTCCAAGTCACTCTATGCCACCCTTTGCCACTTTACTCCACTCTATGCCACTTCACTCTACTGCACTCCATTCCACAACACTCTATGGAACTCTACTCCACTCTACGCCACTCCACTGTACACCGCTCCACTGTATGCCATTCCACTCCACTCTACAATACTCCACTCTAGGGCACTCCACTGGACTCTACGCCATTCCACTCTACTCCACGCCACTATACCCTTTTCTGCCTCACTCCACTCTATGACACACCACTCTTCGCCACTCCACTCCATGATGCTGTACTCCACTCTATGTCAATCTATCTATGACACTCTACTCCACTCTACTCCACTCTATTCTAGGCCTCTCCACACTATGATACTCTGCTCTGCTCCACTTCACTTTACGACACTCTACTCCACTCTAGTGTACACCACTCTATGTCACTCCAATCAATAACACTCTGCTCTATGAAACTGTACTCCATTCTATGCCACTCCACTCCACAAAACTCTACTCCACTCTGCACCACTCCACTCTACGACATTCCACACAACTTGACTCTATGACACTCCACTCCACAACACTCTAGGACACTCCACTCTTGACACTATACTCCAGTCCACTCTACGCCACTCCACTCTACCACACTCAACTCCACTCCACTCCACTCTACAACACCAGTAGCGACTAGCAGGGAATGAGGGTGGAGGGGTGAGAGGAGGGGATGGTGGCAGGAAACCAAATTAAACAAATGAAAAAATACCACTTACGTGTTCCACTGACCATGTCTCTCCTTCCCTTCTCAGGTCCTGGAACCAGGAAGCACCCAGGGTCCCCATAGCCAATCGCAGTGCTGCAATGTAGCATTGTGGTTGGTCTGAGCACTGTGGATTGGCACTCAGATGGGTACTGGGGACCTGGGCATGTTCCCTACCAGGCTGTGTAATGCTGCTTGTTGGGGAACATGCAAAGTGCGCATGACTGTTTGGCACGGCCAAGACCGCCGGCCAAGCAGTCATGGGCATTTGGAGTGTTCAAACCACTCCCTCCCCCGATATATTATTAGCATTTTATTTTTGCTTGCTAAAAGAGCAGTGGGCGACGATCCACTGCCTTAGCGGAGGAACCGACCCTGTACAACATTCTACTCCACTCTACACCACTTCTCTCTAAGCCATTCCACTCTTCGCCACCACACTCCATGCCACTCTCCTCTATGCCACTAACCTTTAGCCATGCTGAACAGTAGCCAAGCTGGTGTACAACATAGCTAAAACATTTGGCAATGCCAATAGCTCTCACATAGGCAAGACCCATCTGGTTTACTAATGCTTGTTGAAATGGTCTAAGTGGTCACTGCTTTTCTAAAGCGTACTAATCAGTCATAATGAAGTAGTTGTTAGTGATTTACAACAGACACCACCAAGGTGTTGATATTTATACCAGAAATGAAACAGGTTTATCCAAGGCACCCTCTTTTTGGAAGGAACATTTGGAAATATGTGTTTTTAAGTCTGGACTAGAGACAGCTTTGGCTGTCTTGCAATCCTCATGTTTTGCAAAAAATCGTAATAAAAAAGAACATACAGGGCTTTTTTAGTTGAACCCTCTAACTCCATCGGTCTGTCATTGACATGTTTTTTTCCGCATGCCGCAGAAAACAGCATAACAGTATGGGTACAATGGGTCAACCCACTTCAGGCATTGGCCCTCTTGTGCACATCCACCAAAAAGTTGTCCACTTCGGTGAGAAGTTGGCAGCCCTATCTCTGCGGTCATTGTATGCTTTTTTGAAATGTATTTTTGTGATGGCTCTTTTTTTATTTTTTTCCCTAATTTTTATGTATTTATTTTCAAACAAAGGCACGCCACCTTTAGATAGCAGCATGTTTACTTTCTATTACATATACATTGTAAACAACTTTGCGGGATTGTCATAGCTAGCCCATTGGCTTTGCAAATGCATGTTAGGGATATCATTATGCCAAAATCAAATGGAGGTCATATCTTATATTGGATATTGTGCGAGATGAAGAAATATTGGATTTGCAATGGGCTGAGCTGCTAGTGTCACTTGAGGAAAGGAAACGATGTTGGCTTCTTCAAACCATTGTTTGGATGGAAAACGCTTTAAAACAGTCTAGTAATTTGAGACCCGGGGCTGTCCAGCCAAATACAACAAGGTCTGGGGCAAGTGGACAAACCTACTGGACTAACCGACTCAAAGTCAGCTTATGTACACCAATGTACGGTTTATGTGTGGTGGGTGCGGTCAAAACCATTCGATTGTACGTAATCAAAGCTAGCACACGTAGTAGAGTCTTGCATCGCTGGATAAATGTCTTGAGCTGTAAACTATATGACCTTAAAAATCAATAAAGTTTATTGTAAAAAAAACTGTCTTGTAAATGAAATACTTAAAACGTACTTAATCAACTCAAATGTGTTCTGAATGAGGGACACCAAATAAGCAAACTTTAAAGCAGCAAATAACTTGTTACATTTCATTAAGAGGAAATGAAAAATGTCAGCAAAACAAAATCATGCCAATTTGCCATAATTAGAAAAAAACTTTTTTTTTTTACTTTTCCATCCGTTCTTTTGTTTGCATAAATTCCTTATGGTCCATATCAGGTTAGGTCGAAGGTGCTGCATATCTTATGGGGAACATCAGAGTGTCTCCCCTATTGTACACCACCATGAGCATCTGTCATAGAGCAATATTACAAAAAGAATAGAGAGGTGCACTCGATGAAGTCAGTAGCGCAAAAAGTTCATTAATTGTGTGAATCTTCAGTTCTTTTCTTTAATGTATTCTTTATTTTCCTTTTTAAAATACAGCGGCACAGCCAACGCGTTTCATTCCCTTTAGTGCCTAGGGAATTTCATCAGGGCTGTAAAAAGATATTGACATGCATAAGCATTTGGTTTGCCTTGTGTTTAAATATACATAAAAGTGACATTCGTCCAAGTGACTTGCAAAATTAATTTAAGAAATGTCTAGAAGATATACCAATAGATCTAGTCATATTAAAAATTACCTGCCAATGGCAAGTTTACATGACTCTGTCTGGTATCACCAGACCCGTGGCACTGCCATGGGTTCTAAGGCTGCGCCGTCGTACGTCTGTCTGTTCATGGGTCATTTCGAAAAGATGCATGCCTGGAACAAGTGTGCCTCCCCCTGGACCGAACACATCGTGTTCTGGGGGAGGTACATTGACGATATCATTGTCCTTTGGTCTGGTTCAATGGAATCTCTACAACAATTTCACATGTATCTTAACAATAACAAAGATAATGTAAAATTGACTATGACACACAATAAGGAAACCATCAACTTTCTTGACATTTGTTTTTATGTCAAGGAAGGCGTGGTACAAAGCAGTCTATACAGGAAAGAAACCTCATGCAACGCAGTATTGCATGCGGACAGTGCCCACCCTCACTCTGTAATTAACAATATACCATATGGTGAGATGGTGAGACTACGCATAAACTGCAGCGAAGAAAATACCTATGCCCAAAATCTGGTTACAGGTAAAAACAGATTTTTAAAGAGGGGCTACAATCAGAAAGTGGTTATTATTATTATTATTATTATTATTGCATTTATAGAGCGCACAGCTACCCGGAGGTAGCTGTGGTTGACATCGCCATACAAAAAGCAAGGAACCTATGTAGGGAAGATACTTTATTGACCGAATCCCACGATACCCCCACAAAAAAGGGCCGTAGTATTACCTTCACGACCCAATACAATTCTAACAGCAACAAAGTTCATAATGTACTTAGAAAACACTGGGAAGTTTTAAAAGATGCCCCTGGTCTCCGTGATCTCATACCTACTAGACCACTTATTTCATACAGAAAGGGAAGATCCCTTAGGGACAACTTATGTCAAAGTTACATAACCACTCCATGCGAATCGTGGTTTCCATCCAAACCTTTGGGTTTTTATACATGTGGGTCATGTATTGTCTGTGATTCAGGCCTAAATAAAATTACCAACTTCACATACAACACATCTAAGAATCACAAGATAAACAGCTTCATCAATTGCAACACCACACACGTGGTCTATGTATTGGGATGTAGCTGCAATATTATCTATGTGGGGAGCACTGTCCGTCCTTTAAAATTAAGAATTCAAGAGCACCGGAGGGCAATCATTGGCAAAGATAAACGCTATCCAGTGAGCTCACATTATGATGAAAAACATCCGGGGGACACTTCTTTTTGGTTCCATGGAATTGACCACATACCACAGGACAAAAGAGGGGGTGACCGGGAATTGGCAGTTAGACAGAGGGAAGCCAAGTGGATTTGCCGCTTGCGAGCAACGCAAAAGGGGCACAATACAGATAAAGCGCTTCAATATTTTCTCGAATAAGACAATAATGCCACTGCCCCTGTCATTTTCCTTACTTATCAATCTCACCAGTAATAAGAACATAATGTATAATGCAATGATAAAAATCTGTATACAGCTTGTGGAACAATTACAATTCCAGGGAGAATTAGAGGGATGAGTCGAATGTATACAATATTGTACTGTATAGCAAACTGCTCTAGGAGGAACCATCTTTAATATGCAAATGTTCTCTATGTGATGAAACTGACTGCTTATATCGCATCGTATATGTTGATTTCCATATGCAGGAATGTTTCTGCAATATATGTACTATGCACTTACCATATAGGTATCCACCTTGCCCCGAAATACCTTCTGTGGGACTCTATCCCCTTTTGTATATTTTTTCACTGTTACTTGCGCGCAAACTGTAAATCCGCTTTCTGATCACAATTTCTACTTTTTTCAGGACAGTTTGGGACATATAAACACTGGGTTTCCCACTTCTATCATTTCCATTTCTATATTACTTTGGGGGAAAGGATAGATCCCACCCACTATAGCATTCTATTACATTCTATATATTCATTGCACCCTTCAAAGAGGGCCGCCATGGCTGCTCTATAACTCTATACAACCAATAGACGCTCCTGAGAACTAGTTGGACACTCAACAACGCAATGACTATCGTTGTTGATGCATTAACCCACATAATTTGCTAAACCTTCGGCACTATATACTTACATAACCCCATGGATATACCCTCATGCAAATAAACAGGTACGGTCGCACTTATTTGGGTTGCGGCCGATTCCTAACATGTAATTATACGTGCAACGAGAATATTCTTTTTAATTTACTAAGAACTTATTGACACATATCAGAGCCGACTCATTGCTCTCTTTTTAAATATCCCTGTGGGGTATCTTACAAGTCCGATATATTTAGAGATGGCCGCCTTTATGGACACGGGAGTACACTCGAGGCGTCTAGGGCCGGTCCCGATGTCGTAGGAACCACGTGACCGCTCCTCAGGGTTAACACACTTCCTTTAAATATGGCGTGCACTCACAAACCCCTGCTTCCAATATTCCGTGGGGAGGAGCAGGGGACTGCAGCGACCTTATCACAGATACGTTACATGACAGGGATTTAGAGCTTATCACAAAAATATTTTTTTTACGTTATCACTTCTTGTGATGTCAGACCGTGTATTTATTTTTAGGTCTCGCACCCTACAAACACTACTGTATTCAATCCGGACGCCACTCGTCAGCCTGTGTACTCCGATCCCCCCTTTTCTACGACGATCCTTTAAGGTATTGTATCCCCACCAGCGAGATCTTGTTATCTGGTATCCCGGGGGCCTTGCGACTTCGAGCTAATATACTTATTTTTCATAATGGGTGAAGTTTAACACAGATTGTTCTATCGCCCATTATATGAACAGGTGGAGGGAATCCACCAATAATCTCATTGTTAACAACCCATTGCTTTCCCTATTTGTCTTATATCGCATCCCGGATCTAAATGTTTATGGTTTACACTATACGTGTCACCAATTACCCAATAGCATCCATTGCTATCTTGGAGGGCTTTCCTCACATATCTGATATTTTGGGAAACATCTTGTTAATGTGCCCTGACATAGCACTAGGTTTGTGAATGGTGTACCGGTTCTCTACGGGGGGAGGCTGATACTGACCACCGATCGTACTAATGGGAGGAAGGAACCAACTTATGTCATCATTCTCAGTAACCTACTCCTCTCCCCCTTTTCTAATGTTGTATACGTGATTGAAATGCCCATCACCGACAAAATAAGTGTCATATGTCACCAACCAGCTTCCGCTGATACCTTAGGGGGCTCTCTTCATATACCTGATAGCTCTTGACACACGCAGGTCTCGTTAATACGCCTCGATTTTTACTAATGCATAGGACTTGGACATAAGTGTGTTCTTCCTCTGCACGCATAATATAATTTGATACTTGTGCATCTCTTGTACACAGGGGGCCAGGATAAATATTCATTGACTTTCCCAGCCTAACGTTGTGGCTAACTTCGGAGATTACGACAAATACTCTGCTTGGAACTGTGCGCCAATCCAATTCAGGTACAAATCTACTTATTACTATTCCCCCCTTGGCACTAATAAATAAGTCTGGAAGGGAATACCTTTTTACCTACTAATGGCATCCCCTAGCTTCTGTTAGGCGCAATTTTGGACTCGGGAGTCTTGTCCACATATCTCGCTTCCCTGTTCCAATCTGTACCACATCGAGATGTGGAGCATTGTAACCATCATGCATAATTGGGATATACTGGACCCAATTTGGATTATGATTTGTAGAGAAACGTGCTTGTTCATCATTCTGTCTTAGGAACTCGTCTCAGTCATGGCGGTAGCATCACTAATAAGCCATATTATCATATCTCAATTTCAGGAATACTTTGGGATCATACCGCGATTATCCTTCAGCACCAGTCCCATAGGTGCGATCATATCAAGGACTATCACATCTGTATGATTATCCATCATATGGTGAGCCCCAATATATATATACTTTTTGGACACATACTGTGAGATTTGAGGGGGATCCTGGTGACCACACTTTATTTCCTATGCCCCCTGAGGTGATCTCATTAATCATAATGTTACTCTTACGCTTTATTTTATATCTCGACTTTGATCATCCTGACCACACACCTTGTGACACCTATCTTTTTGATTTTTAAAAAGCACTATCCATGGCACAATTGCATGAATCTTTTTGGGTGCCCTTTTCCCCAATTGGCACATCTCAATGATTCTATTTTTTGTCAAGCCATATAGCTTGAATTCGCTTTGTGGTAGCAATGTACCGGTGAGGGTGTACTTGTATCCACAAGAAATTAGCAAACTTGCCATTGGCAGGTAATTTTTAATATGACTAGATCTATTGGTATATCTTCTAGACATTTCTTAAATTAATTTTGTAAGTCACTTGGACGAATGTCACTTTTATGTATATTTAAACATAAGGCAAACCAAATGCTTATGCATGTCAATATCTTTTTACAGCCCTGATGAAATTCCCTAGGCACTAAAGGGAATGAAACGCGTTGGCTGTGCCGCTGTATTTTAAAAAGGAAAATAAAGAATACATTAAAGAAAAGAACTGAAGATTCACCCAATTAATGAACTTTTTGCGCTACTGACTTCATCGAGTGCACCTCTCTATTCTTTTTTGTAATATTGCTCTGACAGACATCCTTGGCAGCGGATGGTGAGAGTGGATGCACCAATAACTATTTGGAAACAGAAAAAGTTGATGTGCGAAACCTTGGTCAGCTGCTGTGTGCTTTGGTTTACTGTATAAATCTGTCGTAGAGCACCCTGGCCTTCCTGTGCCACATAACCCCTGAGCCATTCTGCACTCATCCCTGCACCCCTGCACAGCTCAAGAAGCAGTGCTCCTCTAAAGCACAGCACCCACTGCTATTATGAGGCACATCCGCCTGGGTCCCAGTGCTGCCCTAAGCACCTCACCCAGGTCCTCCTTGATGTGTATTACTGCTGCCCCATGGATGCACATCCCATTTTTCTCCACTGGTGAACATCCTCTTAGATCTTACCATTCAGAAAAGCACTAAAACTAAGTTGTTTTAGTGGCAACATAACTTTGCCAGTGTTTCTACACCATCTTTCGGGGGATTTGTGTTTTTCAAAAAATACTGTTTGATTGATTGACTGTGTTGGTCTGTGGCCATGTGTGATGGCCCCATGTGTACATTGTAGTACTATGTTGTGTGCCTCTGTGGGCATCAACTATACAAAAGGAAAGACTATTTCCATTGTTAATGCTTGTTTAAAGTTTCTCTGTGTGGATGTGCTTTGAGTTGTGTGTTTGGGGTATTGCTTGTGTGTGTGTTGTGTGATAGCTGGGTAATTGATGGTGTGGCTCAAGTTATTGTGTCATCCATGGTGTTTCTGTTTGCATTATTTATTGACTGGTGAGCACATTACTTTGAGAATTTACATTCATGGGAGAATCCAAACCTGCAGCACAGATTTTATTTTCAGAAAATGCAGATTTCATAATGAGTGCAAGCAGTGGAAATTATTGTAGAACTCACCTTCGGGTTTTGGGAATTTTCCAGAGATTTGAAAAAGTTGGCAAATTTACTTGAGTGGATTTTATTTCTTTTGAACCAGAACTGAAAGATAAATGACTGGGTCCAGGTACACTAGCTCAGATATTAATTTATATTAATGATATTTCTGCTGATGTGCAGTTTAGGCTGAGAAGTGGGTGGCTTTAAAGCAAGGCCACTGGGGAGTCGAGGCGCCGGAGTCCCTCGCTCAACCAGCAGAGCCCCCCTTATGTCCCCTAGAGCAGAGAACGTCCTGGGGAGCCTGCCATTGCTTTGACAGAAAGCATTCGGAATGTGAAGGCTGTAAGGGTCACCTTCTTCGGAAGTTATTTCTGGAGGAATGTGGAAAGGGACTGAGCCCCAGCGATCTGGACACAGCGGTCTGAATCACAGGGCTTTATTCCATGAGTAGTTGTGTCATTACATCTGAAATTCCATGCATGATTCACAGAGTTTTTCCTGTGAGAAGTGAGGTTTTTTGCCAAGCTTCGTTGTGATTTACTTGTGAATAAGACGTTTACTCACGCCAAAAAAAGTTTACACCTTGTGCAAGCATGTATTTCTCCTGGTAATACTTAAATAATTCGGAGCCGAGCCGGCAGAGAGACGCAGCTCCTAGAAATAGCCAGGCACACTGAAATTATGCGGAAATGGAGGGCTAAATTATGCTGCATGTTTGACTACATTATGAAGCAGCAAAAGTAAAATGATCCTTTCTGTGCATGTATAATCTCACTAATTTTCATTTTAACATACGTTAATGGATGTATGACATTACAACGCATGCTTTTACCACGCATGCTGTTACAACGCAGTTTTTACAACGCATGCTGTTACAACGCATAGCGCTTTGGGGTGCTGGATAGTGAATAGTTTAATTTACTATTCCAAATCCAGTCCCCGTGGATAGTAGGGAAGGTGTTGGATAGTAAATTAAAACCATTCCCTATCCTAGAGCGCCCCCCAGTGCAATGCGTTGTAATGGTTTGCGTTGTTAAACCTGCGTTGTAAAAGCACTGCGTTGTAAAAGTTTTGTTGTAAAGGATGTTTCCCCACGTTAATACTTTCTATGCAAAAGATTTACCTTATTATTTGCAGTCTAACATTGGAATAATGGTCCAGATGTACGAGCATTTAGAAAAGCGATTTCCAAATAGCATTTTTTTTCAAATCTCTATTTGGTAAGTGCTATTCGTAATGTTTGAACATTTATTAAGACACTTGTGATTCCTGGTGAGGCGCAAATTAATATTAATGAGGTAGGTTGCAATTTGCAACCCATTAGGAATGACAGACATCACTGGGATGGTGGCCTGCTGAGGGTAGCAGATCACCATTTCTATGATTGTTTTTAAGCAAGGAAATCTTTTTCTTTAAAATGCAGTCTGTTTTTCTTAAAGGAAATTGGGATGCGTTTAAAAAAGATATGGAAAGGTGTACCTTTCATTTTTTAAGTCTAGGCAGTGGTCCTCAATAAAAAATCTTTTCGTCAGCTTTCTCAAAGAGGAAAGGGGTTCCTCAGGGATCCTTTGCCATTTGCAAATGGATTTAGTAGGTGGTAAAAGATCACTGTTTATGCGACCAGAATTCGGTTGCAAAACATTAATATGTGGCACTACGATTCGGTATTTGGAAGAGATGCATTGAACACGCCCTTCTGAAATATAAAGTAGGTATTGGGTCACAAACACAAACTGCTATTCGATAACTTCTTACCACATCACAATTTGTGGTTTGTGCATCAGAAAAAGCATTTTTGTGTTACAAACGGCCTGATTCTGTGAATCAGGCACCTTGCGACTGAAAAAATGCTTTGCACAGTTTGCCCATACTTATCAGGTGACTTTTGCAAAGATCCTGGCACTGACACACAGATTATCCAGCGGATTGAGGGATATTTGAAAAATATCAACCTTAATTATGTGGAATATAGTTTGTTATATTTGGCATATATTTTCACCAGGGGCACAACGCAGCCCTCAAGGGGTCCAATAAGCCATCAGGGAATCCCCTTTAAGCCGAAAGCCAAGGAATATCTGGGCGCTATGGGTGAATTAGGGGGCTCTCCTCAAGTTTTCAGATTTATGTTTTTGCACTTAGACATTTAAAAAAACATTTAAGTAGATTTTGGCTTATGCTGCTCACAGTTGTTCTAGTTCCTGGTATTTCTCAAAAGGTGGGAGGTAGTCTCTGTCCCTTGGACATAACTATCTGTAGAAGTTACATTCACAGTGTGTTGTCGGATAATATTGATAGAATGTCAGTGTTTGGTGCTTATTTTGTTATTGGTTATTTGTATAGAGCAGCCTTCAACAATGTTTGGCCTCTTAGCACTTTGAGACAATGGCCTTCGGTGGTCATTCAGCCAGCGGGGAATCTCCACTGGGGGATTTCGTTCGCCTGAAAAATCCCCCTGGACGAGATTGAGCGCTTTCTTTGGTAGAGGCCATCTGTATTGTTGGACACAGTTGCTTTGGAGCTTATTTGGTTAGCGTGCTTTTTGTTTCTGTTACGTGCTTATGTGGGTCAGCCGGGTGCCAGCAGTCGTTCTACATTGTTTCAATGACCTGAATGTATTTTCTTTTGTTGTGCTGTTTTTTCAGCCTCGCACCTGTCTCCCTCCTTTGGGGGCTGTTGTTAGTTGGACTTTGCTCACTTGTTTTATTGCACTTGGATTTCTTATTTATGTCCAAGATGTGTTCCTTTGCAACATTCTGCTGCATCCGTTTCTTTATCTATTTAGCTGTGATTGCAAATTGAGGCTGTCTTTTTCATGTGGTGTTCTTGCGTGTTCTCTTATAGAATGTGATTACGTTCTGTGAAGTCATTTGTGGCTGATTTGTGCCATTTTGTGTGCAGTTTCCTAGGTTTTATTTACTGTGTTGTTTTTACTTCATCATTTATAGTGGTTTATTATTGACAGTCTCAGAGTTTTCATTGTTGTTAACAATGCTGTGTATCCTTCATGAATCGGTCTGATGGATGCTACACTAGATGTATTTTCAAAAATATAACCCAGAACCCATAGTTTATTCACATCTTTCATGAGGCAGTTTGTTTGCGGCTGGCGCACTTGTATATGTGCGTTGGGCATATTTTGTTGGTCTTTCAATCAGGTTGTTAGTAGGAAGTTAACATTGGTAGATTTTAACTTATGTTATATGGTAGCTGAATGGGGATTTGGCTACAATATCGATTTTGTGCGTTATTGGCATGAACTGGTCAATTTTGTCGGTGGTACCAGGTGCTGGGCAGAGAAGGATGTAAAGCAAAGCCAGCCCTGGCAAAAATGTTCAAGCCAGCCTCACATGCAAGAAGCTAGTCCAGAATGAGCCCCTTTTAAGGTATGGCCATGGCAGCTCATTCGGTTTCACAAAGCACCCCCTAGACTGCAGCTTACGGCTACAGAATGGCCTCTCATTTTTAGGTAACAGGACTCATTTTTCATCATTGAACATTGACCCAGAGCAAGAGAGGGAGAACGAGATGCACAAAGGGAAAAAGAAGAAAAAAATGGGTGGCAAAAGGAAAGAACATGGATGGAAAAGAGCTTGGGAGAGTGATATAAAGAGGAAGTGTGTGGTGGTGGAAGAGAGAGGCATGAAACAACATCAAGACTAGTCAGTCTTGCTATTGGGAAACTCCAGCATTAGGCATGCACCACAGACAGGCTCCTAAAAAACCTCTGGTCCCTGCACCCGTTTTTTTTTATTATAAATAAAGCACTGTTGACTGGCATGATTTGCTTTCATAATTGCTTTCCTATTCTATTCAAGTGTGACATTTGTGTTGAGTCAGTATCGGAAGTGATGCAGGCTTGTAGCTTGATGCTCAGGTAACTTTTCAACAGTAAATATGCAGATTTTATTTTTTTGCATCTGCTTTGCACAATCTTTTTTTTTCATTCAACATGGCTTCATAGCACCCAAGTTTTACATTGTTCACAAGCATCTAATTAGGGGATTAGACTGATTAGCTGTGCTACTCATCTCTTGATTGTGAGCATGTGTCAGAAGTAGACTCACATCAAAAAAAGGGATATTTGACAGGTGAGACTGCAGGTTTAAACTGCAGCAGTCAGGCTACACTTCTGGGCATGAAGCCATGCTTTCCCTGTCCCACTAATGGATGGCACGATAAGTGCTGCATTCCACAGGAGACATTCAACTTTTCATGCCATGGGTCCACTTCTGCACTCTATACTATGGCCTTGTAGGAAAGTTAAATATTCCATTCAGGAATTAGTCCATTTGAATTTTTTTCAGGGCTAAGAGCACATACACTCAGGGTTGGAAAGCAGTGCCCCAGTGTGCAGAATATACAAACTAGTAATACAAATCACCCAAAAAGTGGTGGTGGACATGCAAAAAGTGACATTTTCTCACACTCCCCCTTGCACCTAGCAACACCCCAATTTTCGTTGCTGCATTATGTTGCAAAAAATATAATAAACCTGACCTAATGTGTTTATAAGAGGGGCGGAGGAAAGAGTCAATGTGTTCATAAAAAAGCAAGTCTCCACTCAGTGCACCAGATGAAACATCAGTTTTCATTGATGCAGAGCTTCATTTTTTAAATGAAGACAAAATATTCTAAACTGAATTAACATTTATCAAAACAAATTCCAAGAAAAATTAGGGTCAATCAATTTAGGTCACCATTGATATAAATTTAAAAATAAGGTGCCAAGAATGCAACCCCCAAATTGTTCAAATGTTTCACAAATACATAAAATAACGAGGCCTGGACATAATTCCAATTATGCTGGTATCATTTGTGTAATTTCAGTAATTTCGCATTTACATTGCAATGTGACATTTCTGGAATAATGCCTTTATACCATGTCACAAAATTAAGCCATGTTTCGAGGCAAAATGATAGCGTGGGAGCACTAGAACAACACAAACAACCAAAACACAAGTGACTGTCGTACGCAGTGCTTTTGTTTTTGGCTCTATGTTTTTTAAACTATTAGTGGGGTGGGAGCGCACCAGACACACCCCAGCACAATCACCTTTTGCATGATGGTTCACGTAGTTCATGATTTCTCGCTCAATACTCAGTTCAAAGTGTTCACAGACAGTGCTATATTATTCATTTCCAATTCGTATCCCTAGACACGTCTTTCATGATTCCTCAATCGTCAGTAGGGAAAATAAGCAAAGTTCATAGGTTGCAGGGCGTGCTGCCTCATCTCGCAGGACCAGTTCCACTCACAGCATGAAGGCGCAAGCTACCGAGCTCGTCAACTCGGCGGCTCGTGAGAGCCATGTTTAAACTATTAGTAGGGTGGGAGCGCATCAGACACACCCCAGCACAATCACCTTTTGCATGATGGTTACCGTAGTGCATGATTTCTCGCTCAATACTCAGTTCAAAGTGTTCACAGCCAGTGCTATATTATTCATTTCCAATTCGTATCCCTAGACACGTGTTTCATGATTCCTCAATCATCAGTAGGGAAAAAAAGCAAAGTTCATAGGTTGCAGGGCGTACTACCTCATCTCTCAGGACCAGATCCACTCACAGCATGAAGGCGCAAGCTCCCGAGCTCGTCAGCTCGGCGGCTCGTGAGAGCCATGTTTAAACTATTAGTGGGGTGGGAGCGCACCAGACACACCTCAGCAAAATCACCTTTTGCATGATGGTTACCGTAGTGCATGATTTCTCGCTCAATACTCAGTTCAAAGTGTTCACAGCCAGTGCTACATTACTCATTTCCAATTCGTATCCCTAGACACGTGTTTCATGATTCCTCAATCGTCAGTAGGGAAAATAAGCAAAGTTCATAGGTTGCAGGGCGTGCTGCCTCATCTATCAGGACCAGTTCCACTCACAGCATGAGTTTTTTTAAATGCGAAACATGTCCAAAATGGACGCAAGGACTTATTTTGTGCTAAAATAGAACACTAAGGCGCCGTTTCCGCTGCAGTTTGGAAGGCCTCCTAGCGGCATTTGCTACGTCCGAATCTGATCGGGAACGTCTCTTTCCGACAGAATCGTAAAGGTTTCCGACGACCGATTACGATGCAAGTTAGGCATTAGGAATATCCTAATCTGAACCCGACGGCATACGGAAGGACCCAGCCATACAGAGCAAACTTGTACATCTCTGCAGGCCGCGTTTCTGAATGACTAATTACGAGGCTGGATTTGGACAGCCTTTCCGAATAGTGCCATCCAACTTGAATCGGCAGCTGGAATCAGACTTTGGGGGCCCATAATTTACCCAGAGCCTTGCCAATCGGGCCTGTTGGAGCACCCATGGGTCCCCCCTTACCAGCCATGCACAGTATGGCGGACACCCCCAGGATTCCCGATTTTCCTCAGCCACCCCTTTCTTTAATGGGAGCCTATGCATTTGGTCGGAACATAGGCTCCCATGGAAGTCAATGGAAGTCCAACTGAATTGTATCTGAAAGTATCCGGATGCATCGTAATCGGTCGGTCAGACTCTCCCGATCCGAGTCAGTCGTAAACCATTACCAAACTGATTCGGTCGGAATGATTTCCAAACCACAGCGTAATCGGACCTTAAACGTCAAATTTGCATTTTCCATAATTTCATGTAATTTACCCAAAATGTGGCATAATTACGTGAAATCAAATTAAGTTCATTTCACAAAACTTTAGAGATAATCCAGTTTAGTGTGGACTCTGACATATTGGCTGTATCAATGGGTTGGATGGACACACAGCACTGAACATAGTAACTTGATCTGTTCCTTGATCTCTGCTTAGTGTGCTTGTAGAAACTGGAGTGGGGGGAAACTGGGCAGTGGCCTCATGCCATCCCCAAAGCTATTATCTATGGGTTTATTGTAGCCTTTCCCTCTCTCACTGAACACATATTGGGCCCAGTCACAAACATTCCCTGGAAAATGTGGTAAATTTGCTCCTGTATAATGACTCCTACTTTTTAAGCAAATTTCTAGCTTTGCAGGTATTAATGAAGAATTTCCCTATGACTCCTGAAAATGTAACAGTCACAGATTCAAGGGAGCTCTCCTAAACTTTGGTTTTGTTTCTCCTTGGGGAAAACATTTCCTTACCTCTAATCCTTCCTCCTCCACCCCCAGTAGGTATTAGAATTTCCCTTCCCAGGTCTCAATGTGAAAATGCATGTATTCCAGCAAGATTACATTTAAAGGATTTTTCAGAGTTTGGAAATTACCTGAAAATATATGATGAATTCCCACAAACTTGTGCATTTCTGGGTGGTTGACCATCTTAGGAAGGTCCACAAACTTCTAACCAGATGTGATGACACAGAAATAGTCCTATGCCGGCAGAATTCCATTTGCAAGAGTGACATCCCTCCATTCCTGATTAAGTGAAATGGAAATGGAATTTTAGATTTTTGCATGATGTGTTCCTGAAATTACATTTTGCATATGTCTACAAAACATATACTGGAGCAGAATGTCTATAATGCTTTGTGTGAGGCAGATGTTATCGGATAGTATGTCTTCTACTGTACAGATAATGCCAAACCTACTTGAATGTATCTTACCCGGTCCATGAAAAATAGTAAATTTGCACATCACAGTCTAATGCCAAAGATTTGTGTGAACTTCGCCATTTTAGTGTTTCACAAAATCTTATAGAATTAGGCACTGAAATCTACAAAACGATTAGACACACGCAAAATCTTAACTCACCAGGCACTTAAATCTATAAAATAGTTTAGATTTCCAGACTTATTTCTATTCCCCCATTCGTACACCAGTGGATTTTCTGCATCACGGGAAATCCATAGCAATAATGCACATGCCTGAAATGTGCAGGAAAACGTTTTGTGTTTGAAGTTATTTTTTTCACGGAGAAAACATTTTTCCCCATGGAAAAACGACTTCTATGTGTCTTTCATGTATTAGACTTTTTCTTTCCCTTTTTTTGCATTTTTTTAAATGCTTCTTACAATGCATTTAAGGAATCGGAAAATTTGAGATTCCTTAAATGCAATCGCAAAATAAGGAATCGCAAATTTTGTGATTCCTTATTTTGCACGCAGATTTGTGTGATACATAACATTTTGCACAAGTGCGTTTGCAAATGCCTGCGAACGCATTTGTGCTTCATACATATGGCCCTTGATCCTGCCTTTTACATGAGTAGATGGGTGTATTTTAAGAATCATAAAGTTCCCGTGTAATGTTTGTGAATACCCACAATGCTTTGTGTTTCTTGATGCTCACTCATATTTCAATAGTCAAACCTAGAGAATGCCCACATGTTTAGCGCGAACCCTAGAGTTGCGTATGAGATCAAATTGCAGTACTGACAAAAATGCAGCTCATCTCAATCTGGATCATGGGATTTATGCTGGAGGATAATTTTTTTAGCACAATAATTCCACTTTTATGCCTTAAAAAGTGTGAACTTGGCTCATTTTGGCTTTACTGGAAGATGAACTACCAAATGCCAATGCTAGGTTAAAGGGAGAACGAGGCGCCTGCCACTATAGGCATCACACGCATTATTCACTAATCTTAAAACAAATGATACCTCTATACCCATCAAAAAATTAAAGCAAATGTGCCCCATTGCTATTGCTAGCATCTTACAGAAAAGCACAATTATATTTCTTTATGTAAACGAGTTCAAGAATCTTGTGTGAAAACAGGCCTTTAGGGATCCAATTGGAAGTAGTCCAGAGCTGAATTCCTGTGGAAATTATGCTTAGCACGTAGTCCATTGTACCCGTGCCAGGATTTACTGAGTGCAGAAACACCGGACCAAATTCTGCCGGCCAGTATGATCAACAGGCGCTACCCAATCTGCATCTTCCCCAAGCACTGCAGAATACTCCTACAGGCATTCACCACAGGCTCAGACCAGGTGCTACATGTATGCATGAAACTCCCCAGAATTTTCCCTGGTAGTTCCAGGTCAGCAGAGTGATTTCCCGTTCCGAAGGGATAATCCCAGGAATTGTGTGTGGGGATTTTGGCGGGTACCAGAAGTTCCAGCTGCCTGGAATCTTCCCATATCTTCCTCACAGGTCTAAATGGGATGGCCAGGGCTGCATTAGCTAAAGATGGTGGACGTTGAACTTAGATATGTGTCTGACCTCTTCTGTAACACCAAATGATCTGGTTCAGAATTTGCAAGTGTAATTTTTCACTTGGGAATTGTCATTTGCGTTTGACTTAACTTGTCTGACAAATGTGCAGTTTCTATTACAAAACAGTGTGCCAGTGGCTAACTCTATGTCACCCAATGTGAACTTATCACATTTCATAAAAAGGCTTCGTGATTCCCCGCTGACCGAATATGCCCCTTTACCACACACTAAAAATAAATAGTATTCCTGCGCTTCCCCTTTTTGCAAACAAAGAGTCCAGGCAGACATTGCAATTCACATCAACTAGAGGAATGCTACCTATTTAGGGGCTCCAGAAAGTACATCTGCCTGCATGCAAATAATGTAAATAATGTAAACGTCTTCAGCTAGATTCCTTCAGGATTAGCCCTAAAGGAGAACATCTGTATCCACCTAAGTCTTTGCACTCAATGCCAGTTTCCAGGGGATCATCTTTCAGACCCTGTACTTGTGCACAAAGCAGCATTCTCTCGTTGTCTTGTTTCCCCACTATCACTCTTCATCTTTATTAGCCTAGATGAACATTAGTCTGTCACAGACTTTATTAAGGGGTCCAGTTTCTTCTCTCTAGAAGTGGAAGCAAGTCATCCTCTTACCTGTTACCTAAACTTTGGATCGAAATGCCACTTGCCTTGAGAACCCAACATCTGATTTCCTGAAGGTCCACAAGTTATTGAATACATAGCTGTCTGTAAGGACATTGATTGTTACTGCTCACAGGCCCATTCTAAGGCTCAACATGGCTGCCATACAGAGTCACCGTACTGTATAAGATCAAATCATTTACTCATTAAAACTGTCAGTGTCCACTTCATGAAATGATAAACAAAGACAGATCTCCAAGGATTTTGCGATTTGCAAAAAAATCACAAAATCAGCACTTTTGGAAAAATTCTGCGACTTTTACAAAAGTATCCACAAAATATGTTTTTAAAAAAACCTTTGGCAGTCACCCTCTCTTTACTGGCTCTGTGCTGCAGCTGAGCCAGTAAAGGGAGGGTGAGCAACAGGCCAGCAGAGGTGTTCCATTCCTCTGTCGCCTGCCTTTGAAATGCACCTCGAACCCCCCCTGTGCGATTGATTAGCCTGCAGTCTGCACATTCATTTGTGTGCCCCATGCGGACTCTACTATAGCCTTATAGCCCGCCGTAGCGGGCTATACCGGCTATTAAAGCTGAATCAGTTCATCCATGTTTTAAAGTTAGCTTTGGCCGTGTTTTTCCAGTTCGTCAGGATTATTTTTAGGGCAGCTGTGAGCAGTAAGTCTAGTAGGTCTCTTTCTTCTTTGCTGTTTAGGTCTGCTGTCATGTGTTCTGTGGCCAGGCTTACAAAGCTGTCACCTTTCTCAGAGGAGCAGACAACATAACAGGGAAATTCTCAAAGGAATACAACTCAAAAGAAGAGATGTGGGAGCTCCTAGACGCACAGCTGACGCTAGCCCAGCCCAGGACACGCAACTAGGAGCCCCGCCGCCCCCCCCCCCTCTCTTTCTTCTTTCTTTTTCATCTTTCTCTCTCGGAGAACATAAAGGCGAAGCGTATCACATTATGTACTTTATATACAAATGCAAACATGTATATTCTTTTTTTTATATTTTAATAAAAAGTTTTAAATAAAAAAATTAAAAAAGGCCAGCTGAATCGTTAAAGGCCCGAGCCGGAGGCGAGGGACTTTAACGAAACAACAGGACTTTAATAGCCGTATAGCCCTGCTACGAAGGGTTTTAAGGCTATTAGAACATTCTGCCACTAGAGGAAAGAATGTTCTAACAAATTAAACAAAGGGTTCTCGAACCTCGAGGGGATATAAATCCCCTCGAACTTCGAGAAGCCTTTGTAGAACATTGGAATGTTGCTCAGCGGGCCTTTACCGGCCCGTAGAAGCAGGGAGCACTCCATTGTCTGCAATGGAGCTCCCAACATTCCAATGTTCTAAAAGCCCTTAAAAGGGTCACCTGCCCCCCACTTTCCACTGAACTCCTCTCCCTGGACCGGTTCTTGTCTCCTATTAACCCCTAACCTCCCATGTTTCCTCTTTTTGTCTATATACCCTCATCCTGAGCTGCCCTCACACCTGCTGTCCTGCCCTAGTATCACAGGTTATCTAATGACAGAATGAGCAGGTTTCACATTGTAACCTGCTCTCTTTGGTATCAGACATCCTCCAGTTGAGGCGTTGTGCTGCTGGAGACACTGTGAGGTTACAGACGGTGATATAGCACAATCTCCAGGAGTGACAGAGCACAGGCCTTCAGTATTTTTGTGGTTGGCACATTGTTTGCCCACCGCAAAAATACTGCAAATTTTGAGGTTTTGAGCCGCAAATTCTATTTTTTTGGCCGCAAATCCTGGGGGGTCTGCAAAGGGGCCTAGTGCTTTTCTGAGGAGCCAGAGCATGCGCTGCTAAATACCAAGCCTGCTAATTTTGAATCCACCTCATGCCTCTTTCATCAACCACCCTACAGTCCTTGTCGCATTATCTCACTGTTGTATGTCATTTCTTACCACTACTGTAGGAAGGTACCTCCTGACTATGGTTGCCCCCAACTTTTTGCCCTGTGTTTTAGCTGGTTTTTGACATAGTCGACCTGGGATCCTGCCAATCAGGACCCCAGGCCTACTGCTCTCTCTTTAAAATGGATTCCATGTACCCTAGGTGCATTTCCAATTGGTACTGGGCCACCCTATCAGACCCTGTAACTCAGGGCATGGGTGTACCCAGGGCTGCCAGGGGCTGCAGCATGTATTATGCCACCCCTGGCTGGCCCCCTAAATTTGACACAACTGGCTGCATGACAGCTGGGGCAAAGTCGTGTAATCACCCTTTGCTGTAGGTGTAGTATACCTATACCTAACCCTAAAATGGACACACAGGTTCCTATCAGTCACTCCTATGGCAGGCCTTGACAATCCTGAAGGCAGAGTGCTTGGAATCGTGTGAGATGGTGCTCTGGCATGAGCTGAGCCTGTCTGCAGCTTGCGGAACCAAGTCCTAATAGCTGTTCCATGATATCGCATACCATATACTCTTAAGTGCATTATAATCCTCGGTTAAATGCTAACTTTGGTATTGCTTTATCAAAACATGTCGAGTAAGGTGTCATACGAATTGGAATACTAACCCCTCGCCAATTCTGGCGACGGGGTTAGCATTCCACCCTTCTAGAGGGACCCAACATGTATGTAACTGTGAACCCCGGTTAAAGTTAACTAAAGCCTCAGCTCCACAAAATGGATGCTGCCACCACAGACACGAGTCTGACCTCCTGCTGCTGGGAGTCCTTCCAGCGAGGGAGGCTTGGACAAAGGGTTTCCTGTCCGGGGCGGTGCTAGCACCATCCCAGACATGGTTTTGTGTATCCTGGGTAGGCAGGGCTTTACAGGAAGGTGACTGCTGAGTGGCACCCCGGTGCTCACTACGCATAGGCCAGTCTGAACCAGTTCCAGGGGCACACCAGCCCCTGGCCTGGGGAAGTCCGGCATGGGAGAGGGGTGTAACCACCCCCCTCCTAGTCCCACCCATAGGCAGGGCCTAGTCACCGGGTCAGCCCCTTTTTTAGTATAAAGATGGGAGCGGGCCCCCTGTTCAAATTAGATCATCTTTGGAATCAAGACACGACTTTCTGCGAAAGGACATCAAGATTTCTTCTTCAAGATTCTCCCTTGTGGCTAAGGAGTAGTCACCCTGCATCAAGCGGGCACCATCCTAAGAACACTGCGGTCTGCTGCAAGTCCTTCTTCATGAATCCGACGACCCAGCTCGACGAGACCCGGCTTCCCTGGCACCTCTGACCTCTACTCACCTCTACAGCAAAGCTGAGAACTGTGAGTGCGACGAGACCTCGAGGGACCGACGATCGCCAAGACTGCACGACTTCTTTGCAACAAGCCCACCGAGTCTTCCACTGGTGAGTGCTTTGGGGTCCGAGAAGCCCCAACCCTGAGCAGCTCCAGCACCGAAGATCAGCCCTCCAGCATCTCCACGATCTGCATGGGGCCCTTCTGCTTTTGCGTGCTCACCGCGCTGTGTGGCTACTAGCCGGCTGGCTTGTGGCCTTCTACACGACGCCCGACGACATCACTGCTGCTGGTCTGGTTGCTCCAGACTGGCCCTTGCTTCCTTCTTCAAGAGAGGCACCCCGGACCCTCCTGGTCCACTCCAGACGCCATTTTAAGTCCACCGCGTGGGCTTGACTTTGCCAAGGCTTTGTTGCCCAATCCTGGGTCCAGCGACGCCGACAGCTTCATCCATCGTGGGACAGCTCGCTCCTCCATCCTGGTCGCCGACAACGCCTCCTGGTCCGTGAGATCTGCGAGCACAGCGTCACCCACTCACCTAGTCGAGGTGACTACCATCCGGTGCCCTCCTGGTGCCACCTGACTACTGGCTAGTAGTCACGAACTTGGTCCCCTCTGCTTTCAGGTGTCATCTTCCTTCGATCCAGGCTTGGATCCATCGAACTTTCTTCACTGGTCGCCTGCCAGCAACTTCTTTCTTCCAGGCTCCTGGTCCGGCAACGAGGATTCCCGACGTCTTTTGAGTCCTATGCAGCTGCAGCCCCTGGGCTAGGTAACTTCGGCATTTCGGTGCCCCAGCATAGCCTCACTATCCAAGGGTCAGAATCCACTTTCGTTTTCCTCCTACCAGGTCGGGTTCGCCCGAGAACACTAACTTTGCAATTCCTAGCTACCATAGACTTTGTCCCGCATCACGCGTGAGAGTGCACACTCTGCACCCGAGTCCCCTGGGTCTCCTAGAAGTAATCTGAAGATTCTATAGTCAAGATCTAGCGATTCCAAAGCCTATTAGTACTGTACTTACCTGCTAGTAATTTCGCATTCCACTTTCTGAGTATATGGTTTTCCGTGCCCCTCGGGCATTTGTATATACTGTGCTAACTTAAGTATTTTTGTAAGAGTTTTGGTTTGTGCTTAGTACCCTGTCCTCATAAAGAGTACAGGGCTGTTGTGATTCTTAATAAATACACTGTTTATTTTCATAACACTTGTGTGGTGTCCTTTCACTTGGTGTTCAAGGGGTATATGTGTGGTATAACAGCTGGCTTAACACGCCCTCTCGAGTCTTTAGCCTTAGACTGCTCGTATCCACGCTACTAGGATAGCTGGTCTATAAGGTTGACTTACAACCAATCATCAATAAGGGTTGCTGGACTGATACATAGTGTTCACTAGAATAGTGAGCACTGCATATCAGGCCACCTTCTCACATTGGTGAGCAGCGTTGGGATTTGAGCTTGCTGTTGTTTTACCACACGTATCCTAAGAATATCGTGTTGAAAGATCACATAAGTACTGTTAGTACATATAACTAAGCTTAGAATACTCTGAGTTCTACTGAACCAGCTGTTGCAGCTCCTCAAGGCTTAGCACACCTTGGCTGCAACTCTTAGCAAGGGATCAGTAGGCAAACACATAGTGTAGGTAGGTGCATCACTTACACCACACTAGAATCAGCATGTCAGACAAAGGAGGAAACTCTGAGTATCCCCTTGTGTCAGTGGACCCTCCACAGGTCACTTCTAAATATGCTGCTCTTAGCTTCCATGAGATGAGACAAGTGTGTACCCTCAGGAAGCTAAAACAGGGGTCTAACCCCACAACTTCCTTTCTGATTGGTCTCCTAGAGGCTTATGATGCCAGTAGGGCTGGTAACCCAGACCCTTCTAATCCAGATGGGAGTTTGCCCTCCTTACAGGGACCCTTTGATAGCCAGGACCATCCCCTCCAGGAAGCAGATGATGCTGAGGATGAGGATGAGGACCAGTTGTCAGGGGATGAGGCAGATTAGGGACAGGTAGAAGTCAGTAGACTAACCAGGTCCAACTTAAGCAGACATGAGCTTGGTACTGGGAGACCCCTGGGCCCACTCTCAGGTAAGCTTAACATTGGGAATGGACGAGTTAGGTCTCTATCAAGAGGCTCTAACAGATCCCTTCGAACCAATGGCTCTCTCAACTCTTCTCACAGAGGGATGTCTTCCCCTAAGAGGAGAGTGTATGAAGCTGAGGAAAGGGCAATCAAACTGAGGATTGAAAGGGAAGAACTTGCCCTGGCCAAAGAGAGACTTGCCCTTGCTAGAGAGCAAGAATTATGTGTGCTACAGCCCACTGGTGGCAGCAATAAACCTAGCAATAGGGACAGGAGTTTTGATACAAAGCACCTGAATAAGATAGTGCCCCCCTTTAAAGAAGGGGATGACATCACAAATGGATTACTGCTTTGGAGAGAGCCTGCACTGTGCAGGGTGTTCCCCAAAGTCAGTGGGCAGCTATCTTGTGGCTCTCCTTTGATGGTAAAGGTAGAGATAAGCTCCTCACCACAAGGGTGGAGGATGCTAACAATTACCAAATCTTGAAGAATACACTGGTTGATGGGTTTGGTTTAACCACTGAACAATACAGGATGCTGTTCAGAGACACCCAGAAAACTCAGTCTCAAGATTGGACTGACTTTGTTGATTGTGCCACTAAGGCTTTTGAAGGCTGGCTACTGGGTAGTAAGGTTACTGATTTTAAAGGATTGTATAATCTAATTATGAGGGAGCAAATCTTAAATAATTGTCAGAACCAGTTATTACACCAGCACCTGGTAGACTCTGATCTGACCTCTCCACAGGAATTGGGTAAGAGGGCAGACAAATGGGTCAGAACCAGGGTTAGGCCTAAAAACCAGGGTGGTGACCAGAAAAAGGAATCAACCAAGCCTCGAGAAAAGGGTGGGGATAAATCCACAGAGAAGACTTCCCAAGGGCCCCAAAACTCCAACAAGGGTGGTGGGTCCCAGAACACTCCTTCAGAACAGAAGAAACCTTATTGCCATACCTGTAAACAGGTGGGTCATTACAAAAGTGATGCCAGTTGCCCTAAAAATGGTAATAAGGGAAATATACCCCCAGGTAATACTCCTAAACCTCCTGTTACCACTAGTGGTAATCCCCCAGGTGGTGGGAGTGCCCCCAAGAATGTGGTGGGCATTACTTTGGGCCATCAGGAGGACTATGGCCTAGCCAGGTTCCCTGACCACACTCTTGTCTGTGAGACTGGCATGGGGTTTGCCAACTTCACTACTGGACCTCACCTTTTGGGGAAGTATAGACAAGAGGTTTTAGTGAATGGTCAGAAAGTTGAGGCATTCAGAGACACAGGGGCCAGCATCACCATGGTGATTGACCATCTGGTCCCCTCTGCTCAACTGACCCCTGGTTTTACTTATCAGGTGACAGACATTCATGGAGTGAAGAGAAGGCATCCCATGGCAGTAGTCAAGCTCAGCTGGGGTAATGTCACAGGGCCCATGAGGGTGGCAGTGACAGATAACCTACCTGTAGATTGCTTACTGGGGAATGACCTGGAACTCTCAGCATGGGCTGAGGTGGAACAAGAAACTCACTCCAGAATGATAGGCCTATCCAGACAGGTTAGTGGGGCAGTAATAGCTACAGCCCCAGTCCAAGCACCATTCCTCCCTGAAAAGGTTGGAAGGGCAGTGGTAGCCACTGCCCAGGCTCAGGCAGACTTTCCAGAACAGGATAGGAGGGCTGTGACAGTCACAGCCCAAACACAGACTGAGTGCCCTCCTGAAAAGGTTGGCAAGGTTGAAATGGTCTCAGCCTCTACTCAAACAGATAGTGAGGTTGTGAAGCCTGAAACAATGGATCACTCCACTCAAACAGAGAGCATTGAGGAGGAAGAAGAGTCTTCCCCCTCCCAGACACTAGGTGAGAGCCAGCCTCCTCAGGGAACTGACTCTGCCCCTGTTGAAGGAACTGCCCCAGAGGTAGTCAGGCCTAGCCTGGCAGAGCCCCTGATGGCAGTGGACCCTTCCCAGGTGGGACCCAGTCTGGAGCAGGTAACCTGCACCTCTCTACCCTGCCTCAGTCAGCCCAGGGCTGAAGAGATCAGGGAGGCCAGTGGTGGACCCCAAAGGGCCCCCTGTCCAAAAGAACCCCTTAATCAGCAGATTAGGATCACTGAAGCTGGTAAACCTAGCCAAGTGAAAATAAAGCAGACTCCTGAGGGATCCCCCTTAAAAGTAGTTAGGGACCTCCCACAGCTGGACACTGTTGGGCACAGCCAAACATGGGGCCTAAAAACCCCAGACCTGACCTGTCCCTCCAGTAAGCCAAACAGAGGGACTCAGCCTCCAGCTTTAGGTAGCCAGAGGCTGACCCTGAGAGCTCAGTGCATCTCAGCTAAAGAAAGAAAGGCACACATGATGGATGGTGATTGGAGGAAGTTGAGCCCAAAGGTAGAGGAGCCTCACTTCAGTACTCCATCCCAGCATCAGCCTTTTACTTTCCCAAGACACACCAGAGACAGAGATTCCCTATGGTGGAGACCCTCAGATACCCTTAGGGGTTGCCTAGTGGACCATGACACAGGGGGAAACCAAGCCAGAGCTGGTCCTTCCTTATATGGCCACTTAGGTAATAGAGGCTTACCTGGACAAGGATAGCCTTATCTCCTTTCGTTTGGGGGGGGGGGGGGTTGTGTAGGAAGGTACCTCCTGACTATGGTTGCCCCCAACTTTTTGCCCTGTGTTTTAGCTGGTTTTTGACATAGTCGACCTGGGATCCTGTCAATCAGGACCCCAGGCCTACTGCTCTCTCTTTAAAATGGATTCCATGTACCCTAGGTGCATTTCCAATTGGTACTGGGCCACCCTATCAGACCCTGTAACTCAGGGCATGGGTGTACCCAGGGCTGCCAGGGGCTGCAGCATGTATTATGCCACCCCTGGCTGGCCCCCTAAATTTGACACAACTGGCTGCATGACAGCTGGGGCAAAGTCGTGTAATCACCCTTTGCTGTAGGTGTAGTATACCTATACCTAACCCTAAAATGGACACACAGGTTCCTATCAGTCACTCCTATGGCAGGCCTTGACAATCCTGAAGGCAGAGTGCTTGGAATCGTGTGAGATGGTGCTCTGGCATGAGCTGAGCCTGTCTGCAGCTTGCGGAACCAAGTCCTAATAGCTGTTCCATGATATCGCATACCATATACTCTTAAGTGCATTATAATCCTCGCGGTTAAATGCTAACTTTGGTATTGCTTTATCAAAACATGTCGAGTAAGGTGTCATACGAATTGGAATACTAACCCCTCGCCAATTCTGGCGACGGGGTTAGCATTCCACCCTTCTAGAGGGACACGACATGTATGTAACTGTGAACCCCGGTTAAAGTTAACTAAAGCCTCAGCTCCACAAAATGGATGCTGCTACCACAGACCCGAGTCTGACCTCCTGCTGCTGGGAGTCCTTCCAGCGAGGGAGGCTTGGACAAAGGGGTTCCTGTCCGGGGCGGTGCTAGCACCATCCCAGACATGGTTTTGTGTATCCTGGGTAGGCAGGGCTTTAAAGGAAGGTGACTGCTGAGTGGCACCCCGGTGCTCACTACGCATAGGCCAGTCTGAACCAGTTCCAGGGGCACACCAGCCCCTGGCCTGGGGAAGTCCGGCATGGGAGAGGGGTGTAACCACCCCCCTCCTAGTCCCACCCATAGGCAGGACCTAGTCACCGGGTCAGCCCCTTTTTTAGTATAAAGATGGGAGCGGGCCCCCTGTTCAAATTAGATCATCTTTGGAATCAAGACACGACTTTCTGCGAAAGGACATCAAGATTTCTTCTTCAAGATTCTCCCTTGTGGCTAAGGAGTAGTCACCCTGCATCAAGCGGGCACCATCCTAAGAACACTGCGGTCTGCTGCAAGTCCTTCTTCGCGAATCCGACGACCCAGCTCGACGAGACCCGGCTTCCCTGGCACCTCTGACCTCTACTCACCTCTACAGCAAAGCTGAGAACTGTGAGTGCGACGAGACCTCGAGGGACAGACGATCGCCAAGACTGCACGACTTCTTAGCAACAAGCCCACCGAGTCTTCCACTGGTGAGTGCTTTGGGGTCCGAGAAGCCCCAACCCTGAGCAGCTCCAGCACTGAAGATCAGCCCTCCAGCATCTCCACGATCTGCGTGGGGCCCTTCTGCTTTTGCGTGCTCACCGCGCTGTGTGGCTACTAGCCGGCTGGCTTGTGGCCTTCTACACGACGCCCGACGACATCACTGCTGCCGGTCTGGTTGCTCCAGACTGGCCCTTGCTTCCTTCTTCAAGAGAGGCACCCCGGACCCTCCTGGTCCACTCCAGACGCCATTTTAAGTCCACCGCGTGGGCTTGACTTTGCCAAGGCTGTGTTGCCCAATCCTGGGTCCAGCGACGCCGACAGCTTCATCCATCGTGGGACAGCTCGCTCCTCCATCCTGGTCGCCGACAACGCCTCCTGGTCTGTGAGATCTGCGAGCACAGCGTCACCCACTCACCTAGTCGAGGTGACTACCATCCGGTGCCCTCCTGGTGCCACCTGACTACTGGCTAGTAGTCACGAACTTGGTCCCCTCTGCTTTCAGGTGTCATCTTCCTTCGATCCAGGCTTGGATCCATCGAACTTTCTTCACTGGTCGCCTGCCAGCAACTTCTTTCTTCCAGGCTCCTGGTCCGGCAACGAGGATTCCCGACGTCTTTTGAGTCCTATGCAGCTGCAGCCCCTGGGCTAGGTAACTTCGGCATTTCGGTGCCCCAGCATAGCCTCACTATCCAAGGGTCAGAATCCACTTTCGTTTTCCTCCTACCAGGTCGGGTTCGCCCGAGAACACTAACTTTGCAATTCCTAGCTACCATAGACTTTGTCCCGCATCACGCGTGAGAGTGCACACTCTGCACCCGAGTCCCCTGGGTCTCCTAGAAGTAATCTGAAGATTCTATAGTCAAGATCTAGCGATTCCAAAGCCTATTAGTACTGTACTTACCTGCTAGTAATTTCGCATTCCACTTTCTGAGTATATGGCTTTCCGTGCCCCTCGGGCATTTGTATATACTGTGCTAACTTAAGTATTTTTGTAAGAGTTTTGGTTTGTGCTTAGTACCCTGTCCTCATAAAGAGTACAGGGCTGTTGTGATTCTTAATAAATATACTGTTTATTTTCATAACACTTGTGTGGTGTCCTTTCACTTGGTGTTCAAGGGGTACATGTGTGGTAAACAGCTGGCTTAACACGCCCTCTAGAGTCTTTAGCCTTAGACTGCTCGTATCCACGCTACTAGGATAGCTGGTCTATAAGGTTGACTTACAACCAATCATCAATAAGGGTTGCTGGACTGATACATAGTGTTCACTAGAATAGTGAGCACTGCATATCAGGCCACCTTCTCACAACTACTTTCTACATTTGTCACTTTTTGCCTATCTTTCTTTTCCTTCTTTTCTCTATGTTCTGCATTACTCTCTCTTGCTCTTGGTCAAAATCGGATGAAAAAAAGTGAATTCCAGTCCTCAAAAAGGAATTGCTGGTGCCCACCACCTGGAAACTCTGGAACAAATGAAGCATTGCACACAGAATGCACAATTTGTACAGATTGGGAGTTTCTATAAAGCGATACACGCTCTAAAATATTGTGCCAGGAGAAACCGGGCTTCAGGGTGCACTCGTGGTGTGCACCTGTCCATTTGTCCTAGTGCAGTTTATTCAATACATAAAGGGGGAACCAATTCTGGACATTATTTAACGGGTCCAGTGTACATGTCCAATCAACCATAAACAGCAGAAGGTACAAAGTTCCCAGAGGAATAGAAAAGAAAGTGTGTATGTTGTATACGAGGAGAGCAAAGACGGAACTAACTTCTTGTTCCCTGTCTTTGCTCTCCTCGTATACAACATACACACTTTCTTTTCTATTCCCCGGGGAACTTTGTACCTAGTGCAGTTTATGTAATGGCCACCAGTTCTTTTCTGCACTTCCTTGCAGTACTTTCTAAATATTGTAGACTGTTCAAATGACTCTCATTCGTGTGTTGCAGGTTGAGGCGAAGTATGCGTTTGTTAGATTCTGTTTCCAGCCCTCATCCTTGCCAGAGAACGGGCAAATGCTTTGCAATGAAGGCAATATTTTTGCAACAATCAAAGCATCTAAGAAGGAATTCACACAATCCGAGCAACAGCTGAAAAAAGATTGTAAGAAAATATAAAAGGAACACTGGAGGCGCCTGACAAAAATGGGCAGGCGTAGAGGATGCTCTGATCTTGCAGAACATGTGACATGCAAGGCATTGTCTCTGCTGGAAATCACCTTGGTTTCCAGAGGCTGCGAAACATGTGGGTAATGAGAGGAAACTCAAAACTCTTTTAAAGCCAGAACTGAACAATGCCTTTACTGACACACCTCGACAAAGGGTTTTGAATCTATTGTATAGACGTTAGCATGCTCAGAGAACCACTTAGAGAAAGCTCAAACTAGAGGAAAAGTTTCTTCAGGGACCCAGTATGCAAAAATATGCCAGTATTGTGTTCTTAATTTAATATGCTAACCACAGTGCTAATACTGCTCTCAGGCAGGAAATATTTCCGAATTCGGAAACATATGTAGCATTAGAATAAAGAAATAAAAGCTCATCACGAAGAGAGGGTCAGATTCTCTGGAAACGTCTGTGTTGGAGACATTGCAACATATTTCGAAAGAAGCGATTGAGTGCAGTGTTAGCCTTTTTGGCTTAACGCCGCGCTCCGCCACTTCTGAAACGCAGGGCTGCACCGTATTTACAACGATACTGTGCAGCCCTGCATTTTTCACTGCGCTGGCTTTAATTTCAGCTGCCTAGTGTCAATGGAAGCACCCTTGCACCATAGTGCAAGGTTGCGTGGGGGGGGGGGAATAATTGTTTATATGCAGGAAGGTGTCACTTCCTGCTCATAAAAAAATCTTAAATGGTGATTTGTAACTTCTATGTGTGCTGCTTTGTGCAGCACACATAGAAGCTGTAATTCGTCATTTTTAAAACGATTGTTTATGTGTAGGAAGGGGCGCCTTCCGGGACATAAACAATCATGCATGGTGTGTTGCTGTTTCTGTGTGCTGCACAATGAGACACACATAGAAACAGCAAAAATGAGGAGAAATAAAGCATTTCTCCTAGTTTCGCTATGTTAAGACCAGGTTTTTTTTGGTCTTAATTTTGGCGCTGCCTCCTAGTTACGCCGCTGTTGTAAATAGGGGGCAGCATCAAAATCAATTGGTATTGCGAAGCAACACTTTTGCCCACCACTTTCAGGCTAAGTATAGCGTGAAAGGGTGCCTTATTTACAAGGCAGCATTAAGTGGCTTAACACTGCCTTGTAAATAAGGCAAAGCCCATCTCACCACATGAACGTCTTTAAAAGTGAAGTTCCTGTGGCGATAGGGGCTTGTAAATATGCCCCATTGTTCTTTGAAAGTTGCAAATGGGTTCCTCTTTTCTGCCCTTTCCTGTTTTGATTCACAAAGCACACTAATATAAAGTTTGAAAAATGCTCCTGTAAGCTTATTCCTATATTTGCAAAAAAAGTCCAACTTTTCCAACGCCAGGAAATTTGTGCCAGGACTATCACAAGGGAGCGCAATGGTGGCTGTTTGATCCACACACAAACTTGCTGCTGTTGAATGCAGCTATCAGCTTCAGAGTTTTCAAAACCTTCTCTCTTACCAATCAAATGTGTGCATTAACGCAGAAAATGATCTTATCCACACACATAACATTACTACATACATATCCCTGTATATCATGCGGCTTAGAAAGACATCACTGACCTTACATTTATTATTTTACATGGTGGTAGAACATAACATATTTTGCAGATATTAAGACCTCCCATTATTAGGTTTGGTTTGAGAGTAAGTTGGGTTTTACATTGCACCACTTCCCATAAATAGCCTTAGAGCTTGAAGACAACAATTTCAAAACATCTCTAAGATATGTAATTTTGCTGAGAGCATACAGCTTTTTAGGGGGCTTTTTGTGGAATGGGGAGACTCTTCCCTTTTTATAGAACTTTAAACAGCAGTTTCCTCTCTTAACCCCTTCCCTGCTCGTGACGAGCTGAGCTCGTCATGACCACACCCATTCATATTGATCCTCAGCACAGAAGAAGAATAACTCAAGCAGCGATGGTGTTAACTCTGTGTCTTTAAATTTTACTTTTATTTGGCGACATCTTTCCCCCGAATCGGGTATCAGAGCGCTTTACATAGCACCAGTTACGTTACATGAGGACGCACATTCATTTTTGTTAGGCACAGGGAGATTAAGTGATTTGCCCAGAATCACAGGATGTTCAGCGTCATTGCCGAGACTCCAACCCAGTTCCCCAGGTTCGGGGTCGACCGCCCTAGCCGTTAGGCCAACTCCTCTACACAAACAGTTGTGCACTTGTCTGTTATTTATTGAATTTTAATAATATCACACAAGCATACCCTCTATGTTCATGTTAACTCTGAAAGACCCCTCAGACAGAGGCACGGCCTCTATTAACTGCTGGGCCAGCAAACAACTCCTTGGAGTGCATTTACAGAAAACTGTTGAGCTAAAACCAAGGGGCATATTATCCAGGGCCTTATCGCCGCTTTAGCCGGACTTTTTCCTGCTAAAGCGGCGATAATTTCATCGCCCTATTAGCAAGCTGTCGCTAACAGCAGTTAGCGACAGTTTGTAGGCGATAGTGAGCGGTTTGGGGCCAGCTTTGCATGTCAGCGATATTTATCGCTGACATGCAAAGTGGGCGGACCCAACCTGTTAGTGACTTTAAGCAGTCGCTAACATCGCTATCGCCTAGTATCAACGCAGGCACAGCGATAAAACAAATTGCGCTAAGCGCGAATATCGCCAAAAACTAACGCCTGCTCAGACCACTTCTTAACCTGTATATCCAATGGGAGTTAGATATTCAGGTTAAGATCCTATTGGCGTTAATGCCTGAATATCGCTGGATTTCCAGTGATATTCACGCATTGAGCCGCTATCGCCGGATATTTTATCGCATTTGAGATAAACGTTACTAATAGAACATTAGCTCTGCGATAAAATCCGGCAATGCGCAGCGATAAAAAAAATATCGCTAAGCTCATTTAGCGATAAATATCGCTAGTTGTTGATAATATGCCCCCAAGTACCTCCAATTCAGCAGATTACCAGTCAAAAACTGTGACCCTAACTCTACTATTGTGGAATGGTGCCCAGTTAGAGCAAAGAAGTACCATTATGCATAAGGGGATTTGTACATTTAACTGGACAAATAGCTGAGTATCGTTGCTAGAAAATGTTTATTGCGCACATATTTGTGGGCTTAATTTGAACCTGTGGTTTCCGGTGTTCAGCACCGGCACTTAATCATCAACACTGGAGCTTTTCATGACCCCCAGTTATACATTTACTGTGGTGATTTGCCCAGAATCACAGGATGTTCAGCCGACGCCAAGACTCAAACCTGGTTCCCCAGCTCCAAAGCCGCCAAAGTCGCCAGCTCTGGCCGTTACGCCCCACCCTCTCCCCAATTTCATGATTAGTATTTGGCTCTGTTTTAGGCGGCGCTAACAGAAGAAAGGGGCTGATGCAATCTGCCTACTCACTGGAGCCCCAGCGCCTTTGTTTTTTACAAATTAACTCCTGAACGGTTAGGGTTTCCTGTTTTATCTGGTGATGTGTTTTCGGTGCTTTCCGAACTTTTGGAAATCATTCTTTATTTCTTCATACAGTTTCCTCCTCTAAAACGCATTGGTTTTTTTAAACATATTTTATTAGGTTATTTTTATAATAAATATTGTGACCAGAACGTAGCAGTTTCTATGATCACAATTACAAACAGAGTACCCAAAGACACATATACTAACAGAGTGCTATAATCTATAATAAAGTAAGAATATAACAGGGTATATAATGGTATCCAGGGGTGTAACACAGGTTGCTGCGGTGCAGTGGGGCCACATTAACAGTTTGGACACCAGATTTCTGGTTGGCCCTGTTAACAGAGTCTTTCTCTGTTCTGCATGGCTCAGGCTGTCTCAAACTGTAAAAATCTCTCCCCCACAAGCTTGTGGCCTCTCCCTCTGCCTCACATTCGCTTTCATTCTCGCTGCCTCTCACACCCTCCCCCTCGAGACTTTTCCTAGTTTACCGCACTATTAATAGCTCAAAACTTTGTTATATTCCAATATTGTTTATAAAATCCAGTGCCTGTGCCTGTTGGAAGCCATTCAGCTAATTCCTCCTAAATATTATAAACATTTTCCATCCGGATCCTTAAGAACATAAACAGAGGATGAGTAACATCCAGTGGAATAAGAATAGGACTGGTTGAAAACAAAAGAAACATACGGTGGAATTTGGAGCCACTTTTAGAGACTTTCAAGAGATTTCTCCTGTGTCAAAGAATCAACACCAATAATGGAAGAGCAACACAAGACCATTTTATCTGCCACCAAAAGCCAGACGAGCAAGGTGGAAGAACTGGGTGAAAAGGGAAAGAATTCTCCCCAACCCCCAGACACAGACTGACTCCACACAGAGGTTAAAGAATAGCATCCATGTCACCCAACAAGCATCACATATCTTAGCATGTAAGGGGGGAAGGAGAGCAGCATGACAGGGTGAAAAATTCAATTGAGAGCAGATAAAAAAATAAAACACAACAAAGGATAAATGTAACTAATCAATCACCAATGTGTGAGCCCAAAGATGCCATGATAAACTCCCAGATCTGAGAGAGATCCATATGACAGAGGCTCGGACAAAGATGGCTTCGTAGCGGGCTGTCGCAAAGGGAACCTCCCGGAATCTTTCAGACTCCATCAAGAATTTCAATCTGCCATCTGAGAATCTGATTTAAAAAAAGGCAGTCAATCTATATCCTGATCTAGGCTGGACTGTGGCAACCCTCTTCAGTCTGGGGTTGTCCAAGTTTCTGCAAGACTTGTCAGCAATAAAATGCTTTAATCCCTTTTCATAAATTCCCTATGTTCATATCTCCCCAATGGTTACCAATTGAAGCCCAAAACACATTCAAACCGGCTTTATAGAGCAGAGAGACATTCATTGAGGGGGCCAAATCACCAATTTTTGAAACTCTAAGGGCCATATGTAGGTAGCTTAATACCGGTCGGTAACGGCCGAAAATCGGCAAATTTCCCGTTACCGACCGGCATTTCGCTTTTTCTAATGTAGGTGGCTGGATTTAAGGATTCGGTAATTTAAGGAATCAGTAAATTACCAAATCCTTAAAATACCAAATCGGTAAATTACTGAATCCTTACATCCTATGTAGGGAGCACTCAAGTGAGTGCATTTTTGATTTAAGGATTCATTATTTACCACCAACTACAAGTTGATGGTAAATATTGAATACCTTTAAAAAAACAATGTTGTGCTTTTTTAAAAGTGCCATGTGGCAGACATGCATGCCCTTAGGACATGTATGTGCGCCATATGTGCACACATGCACGATTCAGGGGTGCAACAGGGTGTCAATGTGACACCCTGCCACCCTTGAATATGCTCCCCCTATTACCAATTCGGTATTTACCGAATCGGTAATAGTGAATGGCTTCCCATTCATTCCTATGGGCCTCCAGGCCCATAGGAATAAATGGGAAGGTATTCCTTATTACTGAATCGGTAAATACCGAATCGGTAATAACGAATATTACCGAATCAGTAAAAATTACAGAATTTTACCTACATACTATTTACCGATTCTTAAATACCGAATCGGTAAAATTCGGTATTTAGGAATCGGTAAATAGAAATTACCTACATATGGCCCCTAATCTCTGGGAGCCTTCAACCCTTACAGAGCTCTGACACTTTTCTTCAGGCAGCATAGAGCGCTATCACAGCCATTTGTGCAGAGTATATATACATATATATATACATACATACATATTATATAAAACAATTTAAATGCAAGAATCTCTCTCCATAATACGGAGAAATCCAGCCGCACCAACAGAACTCTTGTTTTTCGTTTTTCTTTATTCCATACAAGCGAAACAAAAATAGCGCGTTTCGACCTACATCGGTCTTGGTCATATATATATATATATAAAAACGGACAATCCTATTACAGCCACTATCTACTTTTTACCAAAAGTGCATAAATCTCTCGTAAAACCACCTGGGAGACCGATAGTGAGTTCCATAGGTTCATTGTTAGAAACAACCTCAAGATTTATTGATATATTTCTAATGAACTATGTATCCTCACTACCTTCATATCTGAGGGATACAATGGACTTTTTAAATAAAATATCAAAGATTGAGTGGAAGACAAATAACCTAATGGCAACGATAGACATATCGTCTCTTTACACCTCGATACGCCATGAGGATGGAATAAGAGCCATTAAAAAGACCTTAGAGACACGATCAGTGAGTCATCTAGAACACTCTGCAATGTTGATTGACATGTTAATCTACTGCCTGACACACAATGCATTTCTTTTCTTGGGTAACCTGTACCTGCAAAAGCAGGGGACCGCAATGGGGACATCTTTTGCTCCAACGTATGAGAACCTCCTGATGGCCATCTGGGAGAATGAGGTTGTGGAACAAGAAAAGAAAAAACATTCAAAAATATTAAAACCTGGTGTTGTTTCATCGACGAGCTGTTTGTCATCTGGGACGGAAGCAAAGAAGAGCTCCAAATTTTCGTTGATTCACTTGAGAATAACAACTACAATATCCTCTTCACATCAGCCATAAGTGAAACAAATCTCATCTTTCTGGATGTAGAAACCTTTGTCAAGAACAACCACCTATGTACCAAGATACATAGAAAACCTACATCCTGTAATAGCATACTTCATGAAGATGGCATCCAGCGAAGCTTAAGTGGAGCATTCCTTATGGTCAGATGTTACGAGCAAAAAGAAACTGCTCTGAAACGGAGGATTTAGAACAGGAGATTGAAAGAATGAGTAACCGATTCCGGGAAAGGGGTTACCCAAGAGAAGTTATCGAAACAGCAGAATCCAGAATGAACTTGAAAAAGAGAACAGACCTCCTAGTCCCAGCAATTGGCAAAACAAAGGGGACGAACATCGAAACAGGAGAGACAAATAGCGTAACACGCTTAATCATGGACTTCAACAACCAAAGTGACGATCTGAAGAAGGCACTGAAGAGAAACTGGAACATCTTATTACTAGATGAAACTCTGAAGGAAAACTTAACATCATCTCCAAGTGTCACCTATAGGAAGACGTCATCTTCACGTGACATACTCACTCAGAGTCATCTACAAATCAGGCAACCAAGGAAGATCCCATGGTTAACTAAACCTGGATTTTGGAAATGCGCCAAATGCAAGGCCTGTGAACATGGCCTAAACATTACAGAATACAAATTGCAAAATGGGAGATCTGAAAGAATTATGGACCACATAACGTGCGAATCAAAGCATGTGGTCTATAGACTATTGAGCCCATGTGGGAAGTCCTACATAGGAAGCACCATAAATAAACTAAAATTGAGGATACTCCAACATCTACGTGTGATTAAGAACGAGGACCCTAATTACCCCATGGCCAAACATTTAGCTGAATGTCATCAGAGCAATCCCAACCTACTGAAATACTCAGGGATTAATCTCAGTAAACCATCAGAGAGAGGGGGAGATTGCACATTGCAACTACGGAAACTAGAGTCCAGAATGATTCTGGGAATGGGGGCAGAGTATCCGTATGGGCATAATCAAGATGCTGAACTATTTGTACATCGGTAAATAGACTAAATGATGAATTCAGGCAAGCGTCTGAACTCCAATATTGACTGGCTATGTGTATATAGGTGTAAATATCTTGACAAGTAGTGGTGGGGTCGACCTTTAAACTTGAATGAATTGATACAATAGACATGTGCATGATTATCTGAAAATAGATTGGAAATAACGACTGTGAAGTTATATAATTTGGATAAAAGATGGAGTTGATCTCAAACAGGAGTTCATTGAATCAAAATAATTTCTTGGAACAGAAATATAGTACTTTACAATATAAAGAGCAATTTGGCCAATGAAAACATAAAGGATTTGAATTTGGACTTCGTTTGACGAAACAAAATTGTATATAATGTTTATAGTCGTTAAGGACCAAGAGCCCCGGGAAGAACAATTAATTTTGAAAACAACATGGGGAAACAAGACATGATAATTCTTGATTTTTTGAATTACTAGTACTTTACTGTGATTAAAACAGTTCTTATCAGAGATAATTGCATGCTGTGCGCAATGAAATGTAAATACTTGAATTATTTGAACACTCACGTGTACTTTACTGTGATGTTTAAGTGAACTTAAGTTATTTCAAGAAAATGGTGACCTCTTTTTTGCCATAAACTGTAAACAAGGTTGACAGTCTAGAGGAATAGTAGAAATGGAAAAGGGCGTTTGCACTTTAAAAATGGTCTAGACAGCAGGGACTCTATGGTCCAGTGGAAGGCTAGGAGTAGCCGAAACGCGTAGGTCGTCCAATTACTGCACGGAACTTTGCACATGGTGTGTAAAATAAAATAATTTGCTAAAAAACTTACCTGTTTGCTGTGCCGTGACTTCCGCCAAGAAGGGATAAGGAGGCGAGAGGATTCAAAGGAATATATATATATATATATATATATATATATATATATATATATATATATATATATATATATATATATATATATATATATATATATATATATATATATATATATATATATATATATATATATATATATATATATTCCTAAATATATATATATATCGCAAACAGGTTTTCTCCTTCCACCTCCACCAAAGCCTCGGCGGCGAAGAAAGAGACACGAACCGCTTCTGTTCTCAGGCAAGATGTTTTATTTTTAACCTAACAGCAGTCAACAGATGACGCGTTTCGGGCTCAGGCGCCCTTGTTCACATAAAGGCTGTATGTGTTTAAAGCCATTTAAAAGTAAAATGCCCTTCCCACCAAAGTCACGTGTTCAGGAAAGAAAACGATGGACATAGCAAATAGACTACATGATTTGTATACAATCAATGTAAGTTAGCTGACCCATCATGCCATAAATCATTTTTGCATGACATTAACACTATTTCCAAATACATCCTTATATACATGGGAAATTATAGCGTCATAAAAACTTTTTATGAAATTAAAATATAATTTCAATTTCAAAGCGCAAATTTCATTATATATATATATTCAAACCACCTCCTTTCCAGGAATGAATACGCACTCGCAGGATCTCTTCTTCCAATTATTTATTCATTCACAGTTTCCAGCAAAATAAATACCGGTGCGTTTCGCCGCCAACTGACGGCTTGCTCACGGTTGATATTTACATTTCCACATCACTTCCTTTAAGAAGTGGTTTAGAAACACATGTGATTTACTAGGTCACTTCCTGTAATACTTGCTAAGCATTATGGGTTTTGTAGTTTGTTGGATATTTTGTATACACGATTTTACGTTTCCACAACAAAACACATTTGCATAGATAAACATTCTTATTCACATTGCATTTTTAGTGCCCAACAAAGTTCAAAGCTGTGTTCTTTAACCTCTAAGGTTTGTAACCACTATTATCCCTCCCGGATTTGGTAATTTAAGAAGGTATTTAACTGGGTATCAGGCTGTTTTTGGTCTCATGTCCACATATTTTTCAGATCATGTGTACCCCTCTACTAATTGATTGGGTTATGCTTCACTCAGGAATTCATTACCTTTATCAATATTGGGTTAACTTCATCTAAGGATTTTAGTGGTCGCCCTCCAGTGGGCAATGGTTGTAAAGTTGTTGTTATCTAGTTGTAGCCCTCCAGTGGGCTCTAATTTTTCTTTCAAACATGGTGGCAACTAGAAATTCATTACTGCTCAATGTGTATTTAGCTATACCAACCATATCCATGTTACAAAACCCCACTCTTTTTCAGTGTTAAACATATGCTGACTAAGAAAAACTAAGGCAGGATAAAAAGTTGAGCTCCACAGTCGACTATTAACAATTTAGTGCATTGTTTCTTTGGTTTATAAATGTACATAAAGTTCCTCGCTTTGATTCAGACCATTCGGGTACAGAGTTCGAAAGTTCAAAATTTATCGTGATTCTCTGCATCTTAATTTTCGCTCTCTGTCCCCTCCCCTCTCATGCGGGACGATGGTCTCTACAGCGTAAAATTTCAAAAGTTTCCAGTCTCCATTATGTTCAGCTTCCATATGTTTCGCAACGGCATTCCCTCTATCTTTGTTGACCGTCGCTCTTACATGTTCAAGTATTCTTTTTTTCAATTCGTTCTTTGTGCTGCCAATATATTTTAAAGCACACGGACATTCTATCACGTAGACTACAAATTCAGTTTTGCAGTTTATTAGTTGTTTGATTATCCAAGATTTTTTATTGGGTAAAAGTACTTCTGTTTTATTTACTGCAATCTGACACACTTTGCACTGCTGACATTTCACAAAGCCTTTACTTTTTAACCACTGAATGCCTTTTTTCTTTCTGTCTGGATCTTGATGATGACTATGCACCAGTTTGTCTCTCAAATTTGTTGCACGTCTATATGTCACTTCAGGATGTTTCCCCATTATTTTACTAGTGGTTTCATCCAGGTGTAATAGTTTCCAATTCTTTCTTAGGATAGTTGTAATTTGTTTGGATTCTCTAGAATGATTTATGATGAACCTTCTTGCCATGTCGCAACTGTTCATTTTCCACTCTTTCTCCTGTGAACAGATGCGGCGTAATCTTAAGAATTTGCCATATGGGATATTGTCCTTCACTGTAGAAAGAGTGGAAAATGAACAGTTGCGACATGGCAAGAAGGTTCCAACAACGAGGCTACAAACAAGGAATAATCAAAAAATGTTGGGTACGAGCCAATGAAAAGAAAAGAGAGGAGACCTTACAAACAAAATCAAAAGATATGGACACTTCACAAACAGAAAAACAACATGTGAGACTCATCATAAATCATTCTAGAAAATCCAAACAAATTACAAGTATCCTAAGAAAGAATCTCCTGCCTTTCCATTAGTTCCATTAGTTTGAATTGTCTTATTTTTCTCGCAGGTACTATACACTAATGGCACTAATTGTTTCTTCTTAATTTATTGCTTTGCTGCTCTTGTAAAAAAAAACGCTGCTGCACCATCTGGGTACTCGTAAGGCGCTCTGCCACCTCACAGGTATGGTTCAGGCTGTAAAAAGCTGCAGAGAAATTCAAGAATAAGATACAACACCTTCTAGGATACAGCAAGCATCCATTAAAGGCATGATTCAACTTAAAGGTCACCACAGATTTTCAACAGAGGTGCCTGGCATTTGGTTTTGGAAACCCTCAATGTCTGAAGCAGTTTGTGTCTTGAAGGGCCACAATGGTAAGTTCCTCCAATGTTCCAGTGAGATGGTGAAACCCTCTCTAACACTAACTGTGACTTGTGTAGCTGAATTAAATGTTCCTGTGGACCTCTGTCCTGCAAGGAACTAGTCAAGAAAGCACAACTATGTGTAACCCGCGGTCCCATACCCTCTTTCTACTTCCAATGGCACCTTCACTGATGTTTTTCCCTCCAGACAGAGCCTCCACTCACACTCTGACCGTCCCTTTCAGAACCATAGGCTTAGTTATCCTTGATCCACTAAAAAAGTTTAAGAATTTCTAAACACTTTCTGTCATCACATGAATTTTAATTGATATCCACTGAAAATAAGTAAGATAGGCTTTTGAATCACCTTTTATCCCACCTAAACAAACATTTTGTGACAGCCAGTCCACAAATATTAACCACTGTTAGATACACTTGTGCGTGTCGATTTATTCGCTCACCAGTCCCTCTGGTGAGGTTGTAACTTAAGTCCAGCGACCCTACCCAGAGGCAGAGGCATAGTACTCCTTCCTCCCCTTCCCGGTATGTAAATATTTTAATCTTGAGTATTGTGGAAGCTTGGCTGGTTCTATTGTCTTTCACTATACTTTCTTACCTCCCTCCTCATAAGGGTCTCTCATCACCTCTTAGTGTCGGAATCCTAGGCAACAAGAATCCAGTGCCTGTCAGTGGATCTGGGATCAACCACATAACCACAAGCCAAAGGAGATCTCCGCACAATCCCCTGCAGTCCTCTTTCGTCACTGGTTCACTTCAAAGACATCAGACTGATCTTAAATACATGCTTAACTACTCATTCATGAAGGTCTCACTCTACTGAGCATAGAGTTATACTGTAATTCCCTTTCAGACTAGCTCGACACATAACGCATGGAGGCACCTGAAGAAGGGCAGTAACATATGCCCTAGGATCCTTCATGGACACTGCTTTGTAACTAAGGTATTCCTAGGGTAATTTTGTATACACTGCACACTGTCCTTAGCAGCTTAGTGTGATGGTTATTTAATTTTTACAACATGCTTATGCCACAAATGTAAAAAACTAAATCATTTTGCTGCCTAAACGTGATATGCTGGCAAAAACATTTTAAATCAAAAAACATTACCTACACTAGTTTTAACAGTCGAGTTGCTTCTAAGCAGGTAGATGTATTTAGAGCAGGTGTTAGAAACTTTCTTTTTTAATTTTAATACACATCACAAGAAAATATGATTCTTATTGATGTGAAGAAAATGTTCTTTTGACTTTGAGTTACTGTAACTTGAAGACATAGTTTAAACACACACAAATGACTAAAGGAAAAACAAATAGAAAGTAAAAGCTTTGGCAAAGAAAAGTATTGGCCCAACAGCTCTTTCATTGAAATACTTTTCTTGTTGGAGGATCTACACATCAGATGAGGTGAAATGTAGTCACTCACATTAGGGGCGAACCAATGGTTGAAGAGGGCTGGCCCACTGCCCCAAACTATATGCTGTTGTGGGCAGAATGAAATGTGAATGACAGTTGAATGGACCAATGGATGAAGAGGTCTCACCCAAAACCCCTCAATCTATGTGTATATGCATGTGTTTTTTATTTATGATTTTTTAATTATGATATGAGCCTGGCGTAAGACAGCTAAGGGACAGACTTAATAAAAAAAGAGAAATGAAAGGAGCAGGGGACACTTGGGGGGTCATTAGGATGACGGGCGGACTTTGTCCGCTTGCCATCCTGTCGGAATTCGGGACCACCCGCCATAAGGGCGGAGGTCCCGTGGGGGGTATTAGGATGTGCCCGTCACAGTGGTGGGCACATCCTGCATTTTTAGCATTGTGGCGGGCGGTGCTCTCTGCACCGCCCGCCACAATGCTAAAAATGCATTTCAGCATTTGCATTAACAATGCGGCAGGCACCACGCGGTGCCTGCCGCTTTGTTAATGCAAATGAAGGGGGGTACCACAGATAACCCCCGTGTGCACCCCCACCTATACTTCACTCTGGGGGCCCGCAGGGGGCCCCCATAGTGAAGACCACATGCCGCCGCCGCGGAAAGGCACATAACAACAACCATCTTAATATGGCTGGCGGTGTCTGATAGACACCGCCACCATATTATTCCTTTTCCGCCCCGACCGCAAGGCGACCGGGCGGGAAAGCGGCGGACGGTCTTTCCGTCCGCCGAGGTCCCCCCCGCCATACTAATATGGCGGGGGGGAAAGTAGTGTGGATGTCGGGCAGATTGCCCCTGCCAAGCTGGCGGTGGCCACCGCCAGCCTGGCGGGGGCAATCCGCCCGACATTATAATGGGCCCCATAGTGTTGAAGTGGTATTCTATCAACAAAAAATGAATGCATGGAATCTGGCATCCAGCAGAAAAGGTTACGAATGACACTCTCCTATTAAGAAAAACATTGGCAAAGCCAAAAGTTCTCAGTGTTACATCGTTGAGCCATTCCTAACTGGGGAAAGGAGGACCGCACTAGTAAACACATACACTCACTGAGCGTGCCCAAAAACAAATAAACAACAATCCCCTCAAATATACCATGGAACAAACAAACTCATGCAATCCTTGCACTTTGAGACCGCAATGCTCAGGAGTGGGACACACAAAAGAATAGGATAGTCATGAAATCAAGGCAAGACAACAGGGACAGAAAGCAAAGCTAACTAAGCATGAACAAAGGGCTGTTTCAAGCCTGCTCTAAACATATGTTATGTATTAGAAACATCAGCTAGAGCTGTCTGTTGCCGAGACCAAAAATACATTTAGATGGAAATATACATAAGTACTCTTAAGACACAATGAAATAGACAAATGGAAAGTAGAATTTATCTCTAGAGTCAACCTTGAACCTTCCTTCTAGTCTACATGCTTTTGCTAACCTTGCTGAAAGATTTAAGAATTCTGTCATGGATTTCATGGCCTACAGATCCCAGAGGGCTCTTGCTAATGTTTCTGAAAACAGTGAAAACTCTATATAACATTTGGAGAACTGCCGTCCCTATAAGTCTGAAGTCCTACTTCTGTTTACTTCCAAGACTCAGAGAATGATAAGGCATTTCTGCTGCACTCCGGGTGCTACTTCTCACTCTGTTCTCCCCCAAGACATTCTCCTTTGGAGGAGAGTATTTGAGCAGCAGGATTCAAGAGCCCCTGGCTCTTGCACCAAGCATGTTCTTGACCCTTTGTAACAAATCTCTCTTTGAAAAGCGCATTTGCGCATTCAGTGTGTGTTCCCACGTCTTGTTTCAGCCAACTGCAGCTACCCACCTTCAATGCTGTTAATTTGACTGCATGTGAGCAGTACTCATGATCCCTGATTTCAGAACACGCGCTCCGTATTCAAAGTGCTCCTGCTCCCTCCTCCCTGCGGCCCGCCACTCTTTCCTCCATTCTAGAAAACCTCCCACAAAGTAGCACCTTTGTATTTTATGTTTTTTCATTGTCCTTCCTTCTTCTACATCTATGTGTGCCATCTTCTAAGTTGCACTGGATCTGCTTTCAGAGTAGGATGGGCTGCCGTGACCCAGCCATGCCCTCATGGACCCATTCTAGGTGTGCCCTCCTGCAGTGTGGGGCTGGTTTCAACATTTTGGCCAGGGCTGATTCTGATTTCTAGACTGCAGCTCATGCTCCTTTTTATACTTAATTTTGACTTTAGTTATCAGTACTGACAGATAGTACTCCAGTTAGTAGTACCTTTAGTACTCGAGGTCACAGTAGTTTCTTACTAGCTAAGGTCATAGTGTATGTTAAGCCCCTATATTTTGATCTGTGTCCCATTTCCCTCTATTTCAACTCAATGTGCTTCTTTCTTTCCCTTAAGTTATTCGAAATGTTGCATTTATTCATTGGCCCCTTTCTGGGTTGAAACTGTGTCCTATTCTCATAATGGATTTTTTCTCTAGGTTTGTCCTTTTAGCTCACTATTGGTTGCGCTATATATAAATTCTTATGCTCGGTGAGGAGTCTTTCCCCTTTCTTTGTCTGGTCGATGTGTGTGGTCTCCTGTGTCCTATTTGTTCCCAGTGTGCTGGTTGCTATTTGCAGGAAGCAGTCTCTGTTTCCTTGTTTGTGCTTTGGAAACCAGTAACTAAGGTCTGCTCCTGACGCTCCTAATCATGAACTAGAAGAGTGCCGCAGTGGAATGGGCCCTTGCTCAGCAGGAATGGTCTCCCATCAGACCCTGAGAAACCCTGGCACTATTTTCATTCACCTCTAGTGGGACCTCAGCATGTCTCTCATAGTAATAAACCCTTGTTCTTTTCTGTTCACTGCCCAGGGTGTCTCCGAAAGTTGTAATTCTTCTTCTTCTCTTATTGCAGGACTTTCCCTCTCTCTCTCTCTCTCTTTTCTTGCTATTTCTGCTACAATTCTGAAGGTTACATCCCTGAGCCTCTAAACACTCCTCCTCCCACCTCTTGACTAAAACATTCAGAGGGCACTGGTGTACTTGAGAGAGTGAGTCGTACATTTATAAAGTGCAACTAATGCTGAGGTGCTTTGGCGCTGAGCTGTAATAAGAGTGGTAACTGGTATGTAGTGCGCAGGATTAGGTTGATTTAGTTGGAAACAGCCAGGTTTTGATCATTCTCCTGAACTCTGTTAGGTTGTAGCCTGTTAGGTTGTAGCCTGATTGAGATTGGCATTGTGTTCCAAAGTTTGGCTACCCCGCAGGAGAGGGTTCTTCCCCCAACTAGCTCTATGGATTTTTGGGACCTGGACTGGTCCTTTATTGGCCTACATGAGTTTACGACGCGGGATATGCCTGCAAAAAAGTTGCTGAAGGTCCGGAAACCCTCCTCCATACAGTGCCTTATGCACAAAGCACAGCGCTTTGAATACAATGTGCTTCTGGACCGGTAGCCAGTGGAGCTCCCTGAAACTTTGGAGATGGGGTAGTATTTTGGGATGGCAAGGCTTGAAGTTTCAACATTTGACCTTTGTCAACATACATACATAACATTGACACTGTAAAGCACAACTTGTTAAAGGCGATACACTCTCTGGGTCAAGAGAACTGATTGTCAACAGGAGCTACTCTCTGGGTCAAGAGAACCGATTGTCCTCAGGGGTCGACATTGACTTTATGGAACCCTTCATATATTCTTTGTACCAGGATATTGAGATGGCCTCAGATGTTCAGGCCGCAGTGTCTCGCCAACTGACAGTCTCTGATTTGCAGAGAGAACCCTCCCACAGCCTAGCTGATTTCCTGTCTGGATCACTACTGTCACACCCAGGCATCAGCCCCCAAGAATAATATACTTTCCCTTCATACATAACACATTGACAGATAGTTTATGCAACTATTCACATGTGAGTAAGAGTTATGCATGTCTCTGGTGGCAACATTTACTGCTCTATTGAAACTGGCATGGATACATACACCTCACACAGGCCAACATTTTAGAAGAGCAAAGTGGGAGATTGAAAAAAAAAGAATCGAGAGGATGTATTTCCCCCATTGACTTCTATTGATGAAGAAGAGGCAATTTCAGGCAGGAGGTAGCTAAAATGACGCCATCATTGGCTTCTAAAATAGGGAATATTGGCATGTATGACACCTTTACATGAACACAGCTTTTCAAAATGTATGTTGGTGTCTTTGAAAGGCATTTAATAAATGACAAAAGTGAAGGTGGATTCAGCAGAGCATGCTTTATAAAGTTTGTCCTGACGATTTTGGCCACCGCGACTGACACCAGGAGGTTTTTTGGCTTAGTAAGGCCACCATCCCCTGGCTTCCGACCTGCAGAGCGTCAATAAGCGTGCAAGAGCATGGACGACATTAGAGGGTCATCGGTGTATCCTGGCCAACCATGAGCAAGACTTCGCAGTGAGGCCAAAGCAAACAATGGCGAATTGACCTCTCAACTTCCACGTGAGGCCAAACAGAGGAAACGGGGAAATGTCCTGTTGAGTTCCTGTTAATTGACCGACTGTGCGATAGCCTGACACGTTTCCTCCTCAGCGCTGCTTGTAATAACGGGACACGAGTTATATTCCGCCCTGGGTTTGTTCACTGGATACCACGAGGCCCTAAAGAAAACACGGGGCAGCTTCCCTGAAGTTCGAGAATGTCCCTGTGAGTCAGAGGGGACAATGGGACTGTGTTCAGCAAACTATTCCGAAAAATAATAACGTTTTTGGCACGGTTTCCAATTAAAGTTTATTGACATCCTGCAGATGCGTGTGCAATGAGCTCACGCTGCGCTTTATTGCTCCGAAACATGTATCCCCTGGATTTGAGAGCTTTCTTTGTGCTGTGGAATGGAATATCTTTCGAGGAACAGAAGGATTTGTGTTTAAATAAATGGATCAAGCCCTAAAATGTTGTAGTAGAGTTGACATGCTGCTTAGAAGTATTTTGTCGGGGTGGGGAGGGGGCTCGGTAGGAGTCAAGGTGTTACATTACAGTTTATTACAGCTCAAAAAACCTGCCTGCATCGATCAGAATGAATGTAAGAGCACTCATAAAAAGTACGTTAATGTGCTTTCAATTATTTCCTGTTGGTGCACGGGGACTTGTAGATGGGTTGGAATGTTTACTACTATACCACCATTTTCAACTACTGTAATTTACTCAATTAACTACGGCTACCCGATTAAATATTGGTCGCATGGTCCCACTCTTCGGTGACCCTGTGTGCATCTAGCCATAGTACTCGGGGGCATATTACCAACAAGTAGCGATATTTATCGCTAAATAGGCTTAGCGACGATTTTTTATCGCTGAGCATCGCCGGAATTTATCGCTGAGATAACGTGCTATTAGCAACGTTTATCTCCAAAGCGATACATATTCCGGCGAAATGCATGAATATCGCAGAGAATACAGCGATATTCACGCATTAGCGACAAAATGCTCTTAGCCATGTTATCCACCTCCCATTGGATAACATGGCTAAGAACTGGTCTGGGCAGGTGTTAGTATTTGGAGATATCTGCTCTTAGCACAAATATGTCCATAGCTACGCCTGCCTTGCTAATATGCGATAGTGATGTTAGGGTCTGTTTTCAGTTGCTAACAGTTGGGTACGCCCACTTTGCATGTCATTAGCGATAAATATCGCAAACATGCAAAGCGGGCCCCAAACCGCTCGCTATCACCTAAAAGCTGTCGCTAACTGCTGTTAGCGACAGCTTGCTAATAGGGCGATAGAATGATTGGCGCTTAGCAGCCGAAAACGGCCGCTAAAGCGGCAAAAATTCCCTATCGACACCCTTGATAATATGCCCCTCGGTTCTTTAAAAGAATAGTTTTGGCAAGCCTTAGTTTCATCATTATTTCCGGGACTCCCTGCGCTAATGACTATCTTCATGTTTCGCAGTGGCACGCAATGCAAACTTCTTTTGAGAATGACTACGGTTCCCACCACATCATGAATGTCCCCTCCATGTCCACCTTCAAAAGTATGCAAAAAATACCTCATTGAAAAACACATTAGTTCTCCAAGAAGAATCTGATTCTCACCCACATGAATTTTACTCATCTTATTTCAGTACTAGGGCTTCTTAGCAGTGGCCCAGAGTAATCCCTGCTTTTGTACTGCAGCTAGAATAATTTTACAGAGGGTCGTAATTAATCCAGGGGCAGAGCAACAACTAGGATTACACCTTGTTCAGGAATAACATGCAGGAAGTGGTGTTTACATGCCGATTTCTACTTATTTTCCCCTCAGTATTTCAGACAGGAGATTAAAGAGACTTTCATCTGCCAAAATCTCCATACAAAATATTCTCAACAAATATTTCAGATAGACCTGGTAACTTCTGTTACTGGGCTCGATAAACTTAATGGTCTGCTTGTTATGATGGTTTAAGTCGAGCAATTATGCTGTTTGATGTTACACTTGGCTGGTACTATGCTTGGATTTACTCTTATATCATCATCCTCATCCCCTTCTACATTTTACTCTCCACCAGGCATCACACATCCTCCATCATTGCATTTGTACCCATATGTGCATCTTTGCTGTTGTTCCTTTATTGTCCACCCAGATGAGACACTCATGTTGTACTCCTTGCTCACACCAAAGCTGTCAAATAATGCAATCCTATAATACTTTGCTAAGCTTTTAAATGGTGATCTTTTCTATCATATGCATTCCTGTATTAGTGTAACACCTAGTCCACACAGGGCACCACCTCTGTCATTGCAAATGCTTGAATCAATTATGTCTCTGAATAGTCAGACCTAATAGTAAACTCTATCTTAATGCTTGCTGCTTTTAAAGGAATTATGTAATTTGTTATGTATTTGTAGTATCTCTAAGTACATTTATAAATAGTTGTAGAATGTTCTTCCTTTTTAAGTCAATTGTTATTTCTTGCCAGTGCCGTCCACTTGACAAATAAAGAAAATGAAGAATAAAATGAAAAATTTGCAAAAAACCACAAAAAAAGGAATATTTTCAAATATTTGTTATATATGGTGGTACTCTTTGAGGTTCAGGTGAATTTAGGAGACCGGGTTTAAATGTCTAGACCTCCTCAAAAGTATGGAAGATCTGTAACCTGTAGGACAAAACAGATATCAGGATAATTATGGTTATATTTTACTGTTATCCGTTTTAATGCACAACTCATGTAGTTACTCCATTTATTGTTTTTCGTTAAGTGCGAAGTTACCCTTGGCTATTTAAGAGCACTTGTTGAGAGGAATGGCCAAGAGATGTCACTGGCGCTAAATGGGGGGTTACATTTGAATAGATGACCTGGCCACAGCCCTGGAACTTACACCTTAATGATAGTCGATGATTGATGATAGTTGATATTTGATCACTTCTTTAGAAACTTTGACAAAGGAGGGACTACCTGTCTTATGTTACTCTACTGAACAGAAGCATTTAACACAGAATCAGAGTGCACGCCTGGACACGCTTTGTAACAGGATGGGCATCGGTGGGACCTTAGTAACGCCATATTGAAATGCTTATCCGAATGTAATCAAAAAGTTAGAATTGAGAAATCCATCCCGGATTCCGTATCTTTGTCATTCGGTGTTCCGCTCATTCTTTTCAGTCTTAAAGTGCACCCACCTAGAGAACGCCTTGACGAGCTTAGTATCCCATATTACCAGTATGCAGAGGATGTGGTCAGGGAGTGAGGAGTCTGGATCCATAGGCATTTGTTCTCAAAACAGAGAGGTTTGTATTCTAAATTTTGTTTGCTCAGGTGAAAATGTAGTGACTTCATTGCAGGAACATAGTTACTGATGGTTTCAGATTAAGGATGTGACAAGCCAAGTTCATTTGGGAGCTTTCATCTTTGCTGAAAGGCCTCTCAATATTGATAGTGCATTTCAATTTGCAAAATAAAATATTTTTTTCTTTATTATACATAGTTAATTAAATGATATATTATACAAAATAAACATTTATGATTACAATTATGCAAGATTGTCTTCACACCAATTAATATAATGTGTACTGCTCAAGTTCTACATAATTCCTTTTCATTAATGGTAATCCTTTTTTGAGACACGAATGAAATCGTGTTAAACACTTCTACATATACAAAGCGGCACTTCTAGCGATAAATGGGATAAGTAGTAACGAAGACATTCTGTTTCATAATTATAATACTCACCACCCGGTGCACATTAAGGCTCCTGACATCTCCATTTCTGTGGACCTCATACAATGAGATTTTGCTCCACAGCCATTCACCCAGGAAGAGCGGCTCCGAAAACCAGTGGCATTGTTGAGATTGTTGGAACAATTGCTCCACAGATGAACTCCTAGGACTGGTCCAGACATACAACTGCTCAAGTTCAGTGGTCGACTGTTGCAATGTATATCCTGCAAATTTTCCAATGGCGGTACAATATTGCATATTGATTCGCTGACATAGGTCTAAGTGTCCCACATTAAAAAGACATACATCTTAATGTGCTGATTTCAGGGTGGACCCATATACTTCATACATGTGCTCTCAGGTAAAAAGTATCTGGACCTGCTACACTCATGATCCTCAGAAAATGCACCCACACATGATTCACTACGCCAGTCTGCCGCCCCGTGCGGTGAACACCACTACCTTGAAGAACCCAGGCAGGGGTTTTGGCCATTAGCTCTATTCTTTAAAGTTAGATATTCAGAACAGTACCATGAGATATACCTACGTCATGTGTGCTAGGAAAGTGTTATCCCTCCCACTATCGTACTAGCTCTCCGTCTCCCACTGTGTCTCACCTTTCTCCTTCCATATCCTTTTCTCTTTCCTTGTCTCATTCTGACTGGACCTGATTGAGGGTAATCATGTGACTTACGCTATTTGAGTTATCAACCCTGTACCACCTGCTATGGTAAGTAGGCATTGACTGCTCACCTTTACCACCCTAGAAGTGCCCAGCGCACAAAGGAAGAGACCTGGTTTTCTGGTTGGAGTACCCTTATACCTAACACCTGGGGTCAATGTTAGTGCCTGTGTAAACTCCTGTACATGATAGTACTCACCAGAGATACTACACTGGGACCATTGACTCCTCGGGCCCTACAGGAAAGGCCTCATGCTGGAGCAGGAAGACTTTGACGCAAACACACGTTATCAAGCGCGGAGGACCCGTGTATTTTTCGAGATCACGCCGGATTTAGGGTTGTGATTTAACCCAGATATACTTACTCTCACTACTCGGGTTGCGTTAGATATTACTGTGTTTTTATGGAACCATAATATAATTGCTTGTGCATGACTACGCTCTAGATTATACATAGGTTCGTTCAGGAGCATCCTTACTCAGAGCCTAGAGGGGTGTCGCCATACTGTAGGAAGCTCTATTGATTAGAGGAACCTACATCCCCTTCATGCACCCTTTTGTGGGCCTGTGTGCTCCAACTTTTGACACACGTCTTTAAGATTTGGTTCTGAATACATTGATCTTCATGATTTTGCTGCTAGGCGACCTACTGCCGCGACTGATGATCGTTTCTTTGCCTTGAGAAAGTCCGAATACCAATCTTGTACAGACGAAACACATTTTGGCTGTAATTCACATCTGAATATGACCGAGGAATAAAGAAAAGTATACATCCAAAACATCATGATTTGGTCATGTTGTCCCGATGAACTTTGTGATCACTTTATGTCATTGACTAATTGGTGTATTTGTTGAACTTGGGTGTACTTTGATTGTATATACTTGTGATTGCCAAGACCTTATATAACTGTATTTGGGGTGTGCTTCGCTGACCTTCTTTTTGATACAAACACACATCTACCCCTTACCTACAGAAAACTGTAGCCTCTGTCTGCACAAACATGAGTGTTGGAAAGCTGAATACACCACAACCGTAATGGGCCAGATTTACTATGAGTTGGCGTGGGCACTTGTTCAAAAAAAGGTTGCACATCAATGCGTAAAATGGTTCCTAGGACAGGTCTGATCAACTTTGAGCATTACAACTATTTTTCAACAAATGGTGACATGAGTACAGAGATAGAGTCAATTTGCTAGGTCGAGCACCAAACGATGCAACCATCTATGCAAAATGCAAAAGGGTTGTAAAGGGGGGGGGGGGGGGTAAGCAAAGCCTAACTGAAAAAGGGCCAGCATGTTACTTGGGGTGGAACAGAGGAGGACACATGTACCAACATGTTCAATGAAAGCAGCAAAATCATAATCCTGATCCAAGGATCTGTCAGACATTCACTGCTGAAACTTGCAACTGCTGCTTCCTGCCTTTGACACTACCTTCTTTCCACTATAGGTAAGCCATCACTGCCACAGCTTCTGACTACAAATTAGGGGCTTCATTTATGGTTTTTTTGCAGTAGGGCAGCGCAGCAGGCCTTGCTGTTGCGCGGCCCTAAGGCAAAACAAAAAGGCATGAATGCACTGTATCTCTTAGATACAGCGCATTCCTGTCCTTTCCCCCGACGCACAATGTGCTGACGTGCGCCTACGTAGGCACCTTTGCACCATGGTGCAGGGGTGCCTACGTTGCGGGGATGATTGTTTTTGTGCAGGAAGGGAAAATGTCCTGCACAAAAACAATCACAAGAGGCTTTTTCCTCTTTCTATGTAAGCTGCAAAATGCAGCACACATAGAAAGAGGAAAAAACGAGGAGAAATAAAGATATTTCTCCTCGTTTGATGCTTCCTCAGACTTAAAACTTCTCGTACATTTGGGGCAGTCTCAAAAAGCCATGGAAGTTGCTGGGAACGCGCCCAACAACACCCATGGAATGCTACTTTCACACCGTTTTCTGCGTGAAAGGGGCACATATTTATAAGGTCATGAAAAGCCACGTAACATGGCTTTACTGGGCCTTATAAATATGCCAATGGCACATTGCGCCACCAGACCGTCAAAAAAGTGGCGCCCCGGTGGCCCATTAGTGCCGGTAGGGCTTCATAAATGTATCCGCATGTAGAACGTTTCACTTCACTCTCTAGTTCTGCTGATCTGAATCCGTGTCCCTCCATCTGGGTAGACATTACAGCTGAAGATAGTTTCATCGTTCACCAAACAAAGGAACACAATACTTGTGAATAGACATAAACCTGTGCCTCTTAGTATTAAGTGTTCTGCTTGCAGATAGTATATGTTATCTATATGAATTGTGGTGTATGCTCTGTCTTTTAAAAGAGATTGTGAACATAATTTTTCCTGCTATTATTTTGTTCTGAGAACAAGTGTGTTTTGTTTCTCCTCAGAGCCATGCGGCTGTATCTGCTGCTATTCCTGGCAGTTGTGAATGGAGGGATTTCTACATATCGACCCTGGGAGGAGTCGCCCTGTCTGATGGTAAGAGTTTTGGTTACACAAAGTAATTGCTACTTTTTAAAATTTGTATCCCTGCTGTTAGGTTTACCTGTTTTTTAGTCAATTTTAGGTTTTTGCCTTCATTTGCAGTGGTTGGCAACTTACTTTCCTGTAATCTTCATTACACTGAGTTATACTCTTCCTCCCAACAGTCATTGTTATATAAATATTTGGGGGCGAAAGACATTTACTCATTGGAAAAAAACCCGTTTTCTGTTTCCCAAAGCTTTTCTCCATAATTAACAATATATTAGTCTTGTGAATTCACAAGTAAGACACACCTAAGCCTGGAGTAAGACACAACTGCTCAGAGACAAAATTGTGAATCTGGCCCTGGTTTCCATGTTTGTATAAGAAGGGCCTAAATAACTTGCCAAAGTGTTTGCATGGTACTTGATGGCATAATTTTGATCACCCCTTCTCCTGCCGACGTAGCTGAGCAGTATTCTCTGCCAAGCGATGTAGCCTATTCTACTGCCATTTCTAACTCCCATTGGGTAGTAGCCATGCCCAACACCATGCTAGCCAATACCCATTTCTTTAAAGTGGAACTACATTGACAAGTATATAAATGCAGTGAAAAGCTATGCTATTAATGATAATTTCCTCAACAGCACCCAAAAAATGATCTCCATAAATACACTTCACCCTATCAGGCCCTGAAACTAAAAGTGCCTGGAAGTTAGTGGATTCTCAGAGGCTCAAGCACTCTACTACCAGAAACCCCACCATTTGAGAAAGAAAAAAGACAGAAAGAGTAATTCTCAGGAAGAGCTCCTAAGATCAGGAACTCAGGACCACCTTCAGTCAGAACTCCATCCTTCTTTGAAGCCTACAAAAAGGACTTCAAGTCCTTCCTACTCCAGTGCTGCTACCCCATATAACTTGAGTTCTTTTCCTAGCTGACTGCTGTGGATTACTTCGTTGTATGATGGTATATCCCCTACCTCTCTCTCCTATACCCCACCTCTCTCTCCTATACCCCCCTCTCTCTCCTATAACCTACCTCCCTCTACTATACCCCACCTCTCTGTCCTATATTCTTCCTCTCTCTACTATACCCTACCTCTCTGTCCTATACCCTACCTCTCTGTTCTATACCCTATCTCTCTCCTATACCCTATTTCTCACTCCGCCTCTCAATACCGTGGAGGTACTTTCCTACTCTAGAGACTGCTGCCCACTTTTTGTACTTCGAAATAGCTCCGCCACGTATTTATATCTCGACCGTGCTATATAAAACTGCTAAATAAACAGCAGTATCTCTTTTTTAATATTTGGGGAATGACTATACTCTAGAAGCTTGCTGTCCAATTTACAGAGTCTGACGCTATGTTTGGTCCCACGTGCTCTACCTTTTAGTTGTATTTCTTTTTTGATCAGGTGAAGAGAGCAGCCCGTGATCACTGCCCAATTGAAAGCAAGTTTATTGGGATTCCATCCATTCATGCAATCCTAGCTGACCCTGTGGGTCAGGTCAATACAGACAATCCATGCCACAAGGACACCAGCTGTAGGAGAAAGTTGTGTGACAAGATGTCTGCCTAAGGTGAAAGGGAGTCTGCTACAAACTACTGCATTCTTTCCAAGAAATAATTTGTTTAGTAACCTACCTTATCCAGTGCTTAATTTGAAAGAAAAAAATAGGTGCCAGGGCTCTTGTCCGAAGATGACTGCAGCTTGCACTACACATTGCCCCCGCTATGCTGCCAATAATAGTACCAGCTCAACTACTTACCATCACATTCCTACAAGTGAGACAGTTCGGACTATTTCAGGCCCCCAAAGCTATCAGAATGACTTGGCGGCAGCTAATAGTAATTTTTATTGTATGTTGAAATAATAATTAACTGTTGTTGTGGACATCTCTAAATTAGCCTACAATGCCACCTTGTGGCAGACTGTCACAAGCACCAGTGTTGACAATTAAGCACCGGTGCCGAGCACCAGAGACCACTGGCTCAGATTAAGCACTGGCCTTATCCATTTAACTGAAAAAAGTTACTGGTCCAGTGGGTCTCAGACATGACTTTCAGGGGAAGCTAGGAAGTAAGTAATACAGATCATGCTAAGGAAGTACTAAAATGCTTGGAACACAGCTTGAATAGGCACCAAATTGGGGGACTCTGACTGAGACCAGTTTATAGATGATTATGATGTTTTTCTCTTTCAGGAGACATGGAGTATACCGCCCATCGTTAGGAATAGGTGCACCTCCTTTATTACCCCTGCACTCTAATCCTCCAGAGGGAGGCCATTGGGATGATTGGTAATATGGGTGCGGACAGAACTACAATGTTCAATCAAGATCCTACCCATTCATTCTTTGGATGTGTTGGCCGTTAGAATAGATTTTAGCTGTGGCAACTCCCTGGTGTTGATTAATGCCTACAATCGGATTGTGCGGAGGTAAGAAGGAACTCAAATGCTAAGCATCTTAGGGGATTTTTTGATTGAGTATAGGGGTGGAGGGGAGCTTAAAGCAGGTGACCTGAACACCAGCTTCGAACCCCTAATTTCATTGGACCCATATTTATTGGCTGAGATGAATAAAGAATGGGGAATTCCATCTATAAATCTCCCTCCCATTAAATGGTCCCTACAGCAGGCCTAGATATTTGCACTAAGTTTACATTTTTAGTTTAGAGCCACAAATGGGCAGACTGCGTCAGGTACATGAATGGAAACACACCTTTAACAGGCCAGGGAACATCAGCATTGTTGATTTATTTTTTAGTTAGCCTGAAGAGCGGATGTATGTTCAGGACATTGTGGCTTTGGAAAAGGTGGACAGTGATCACAATGCCCTTTGTTTGACTTTACTGGGTTCCCTTGCCGATACCCTGCTTTCCTGGGGCCATGTCCAAATAGGAGGCAGTGAACACTCCAATAATGGAAAGACTATTAAATGGGGTTGGGCTGAAAAGCACCTAGAAGATGTGGAGGTGGTGAACAACATGGCTAAAGAACAGGTAAAGTTACTAAAAAACCTTGCCCCAGAGGAGAGAGGGTTGTTTTTGGCCAAATCCCGGAGACCTTGTCAAGAGACACTAAGTATGCGGGCTAAAAACAGAAGGAAATTGCCTGGGATACAAAGGCATGTAGGATAGCCAAAACTCAACTACTGTTAGCTGCCATGACTAGGGATAGGTCACAACTGGTAATATGTAGGGCAACTTACAAGAGCGAACTGAGAAAGGCCATGGGGGAATGGGAAAACTCCCTCTGAGATGAGCTGTCCCATGCTCTATCAACTAAAGACAACATTACATTTTGGGTCAAATTGGCAGTGAGATCGAATGGTGCAAAAGATCTGTGGAGAACTTAATACAACCCCAGAATTGGGTATCTCATTTTAGTAATTTATACTCCTGCATGAACGCCGCAGTGTGAGTCAATGTGGACCCCGTGCTGGTAGTAAAACGTAAGGATACAAACAGCATAGAAGTAATCCTGTGGGGGACCGAGGAGGCTATTAACTCTAAACTGCTAGGGAAAGCACCAGGACCGAAAAGAATTCCAAACAAGCTCTTTAAATTACATCTGGGTATCTGAGGCTCCTACATGAGCCACCTCTCAAATCTCCTTTAAAAGGGTATGCAGATTCCTGTGTCATGGTGTTCGGTGGAAATCCTACCAATCTATTAGAAGGGCCAACAAAATACCCCTATAGGCCAATTAGTCTAATCGACACATCACAGAAGATTTCCTGAAAACAAGTCTTGAAATTCATCTCAGATTGGATTAGGAAGAATAATGTGCTTTCAGAGTTCCAGGCAGCATTTAGAGGTGGAACTGGTGCAGTAGACCAGGTTTACTTCTTAAATTGCCTTTCTTGGAAGACTGTGACAGTAAACAAGGAATGCCTTTTTCTCGCCTTTGTTGTCTAAAGTGCAGCATTCGACCTGGTGCTAAGGGCTCTGCTGTGGACTACACTGGATAGGATGGGCATTCCGCCGAACCTATTGGCAGTTCTGGTACGGCTGCATAAAGAGAATTATGCCGGGGTTATATGGGCGGGGAGGGGGAGCTCACTGAACCAATTAGCATCAGGCAGGAAGGGGAAACGGCCTGAACAATGTGGGAAGAGCCATGCATGCCTTGCGTGCCTTTCCAACACAAGCGCAAATGCAACCACGCTTGCCTTAAACACGCATGTGCCTTAACCACGCATTTATACGTGGTCTAGATGCTGAGATGGGCGGGACAAGGAACAGGAAGGATCAGGAGAGGACATGGTGAGGTAAGTGGGGATGTTTGAAAAGAGACATTGCACCTGCTGAGAGCTATCCTTGGTGGAGGTCCAATTGCTGCTTTAGGCCATTTTCCTGTATTGTGCAATTATTCTTTTATGATTCTTTTATGATCTATGCACTATTTTTTCTTTTTCTTTTGCACTGTTACTTTACACGGCCTAGGTTTACAATGCATCATCTCAGGGGATTGGTAACAGCTTGGTAGCTGTTAAAATTTACTTGGCTGACCTGCCTTCAATTGATACAGGAGAGAGTGCATCCTTATGCGATTTTAATGTGTTTTTATTTAATTTATTACATTTTATTGCTTCATAAATGGTTTATATATTTTTGAAATCTTCTGTATCCAAAAGTGTTGATTGACAGGTTGGGGAGGCTGTTGTATTGTATTAATTGTACTATGTAGGAGATGTAGTTTTATTTTTGTACCTTCCAAGATTTTTATGTCCGTAATTTTATGATCTATGTGTAGATCGAAATAGAGTTATGACGATGAGTAAGTGCTTTCCCTACATTGTCACAGCCAACCTCTGTTCAGCCTTCGTGATTTAACAAAGCAGACTTGAGCTTTCAAAGCAAGGATGTCTTTATCTTTGCTACTTTTAGTAACTGGATATTTGGGCTGTTGCCAATCACATGCAGCAGCCTCGAGCTTTCAATAGCACGTTTTACAACTACCTATTGTTCGGGACAAAGGATGAATGACGTAACTTCAAATAATGGCATTATCACGTTCACCTTCCCTACGACTTTACTGAGATTATTATACTGGATGAAGTTACCAGATGATTCCAAATCTCTGAGACTTTGCTTCACCGACGTGTCAAAGGGCCCGATTCACAGAATGAACTTAAGACTCAATCCTAAATTTACTACTATTTTGGTATTCACAGAATGCACTTACTACTTTTGGCATTCACAGAATGAACTTATTACTTTTGGTATTCACAGAAGTTAGGATTTTGTCTTAAATTTGTCTTAAAACAGATTAAAGACAGACTTAAGACAAACTTAGGATAGACTTAAGACAGACTTAAGACAAAATCCTAACCTAAGTCTGTCTTAAGTCTGCCTTAAGTCTGTCTTAAGTTTGTCTTAAGACAAACTTAAGACAAAATCCTAACTTTTGTGAATACCAAAAGTAGCAAATTCATTCTGTGAATACCAAAAGTAGTAAGTGCATTCTGCGAATACCAAAATAGTAGTAAGATTAGGATTGAGTCATAAGGTCATTCTGTGAATCGGGCCCAAAGTCATTAAATTGAAAAGAACGGATAACTAACTTCCTAAATGTATATGGCTCATAAATGAAAGTCCAGAGCTGAAAGCATACTGGTCGGCCGCGGCCCGTGCAGGTAAGAATGGTGGGGCCGGGTTGAGGGGAGATTCGACAGATGACCACGAGGGAAAAAAATAAATAAAGGAATAATTTTCCCTCGTCGTCGTGTGTCAAATTCCCCCACACCCAGCCTTACCGCCTCACCGCGCTTGCCTGCATGGGACGCGGCTGATACTCCTCCCAGAGAATTGAAGTCATCCGGTATATCACAGGAGACAACATGGGTCAAGGTGCACTATTCTAATAAGCCTCTAAGCTATCAACATGTTGGTGGGCGTGAAATCAGGATCAGTCATATCGGTGGCTGTCCTAAGGCATGAGGGTGAGATTCGTCCAGTTCTGTTTTTTAAGCCAGTGTGTCTAGGCAAAATTCCAATATGTCTAATAATAAAATTGAAACTTCGAGTCCCAGCATGTACAGCACTGTTAACTGATTCACCAGGCCTGACGAAACGCCACCTCGTGACATGGGTTCACTTGACAACTGTCATTTTATGAACTGGAGATGTAGGCCTAGAGTTGACAAAATTTGGTGTCGTGGATGCACCATTTTTTTGGCGCAAGAACAACGCAAAATACATTTTTAGATTTACAAAGCAACACAATCCTGATTTGCATGACTTTTCATGACTTTGTTAAAAAACCAACGCAGAGCATAGTGCTGCCCTGAGGTAATTTTGCGTTGGGGAGGCATTACATGGGTGGATCATCATCATTCCTATGCACCCATTCATATATATTGACTCAAACCCAGATTTACTAAAGTTGGCAAACCTGGGTTAGTGCTCAAAATGGTGTGACAACCCGAAGCTAGCATAACAAGGAAAAATATCTTTATTTCTCCTAGTTACTTCCTCTTTTCATGTGTGCTGCATTGTGAAGCACACATACAAAGAGGAATATGCCTCTTAAGGACAAAAACTATTCCAACACCAATGCAGGCACCCTTGCAGCCTGATGCAAGGGTGCCTGCGTTGGCGATAGGTTGCCACAAGTATGCTAGCAAAAGCGTAGAGCAGAAGTGTACCATGCCGTATTAAATTTCGCACCTTTTTGCTCTCTCCCTTTCACGCAATGCAGCACAGCAAATACCTTTGATGTTTTGAGTTGCATGAAAGTTTAGTAAATCCGACCAAATACTTTAACCTATTGCTCATTAATATCCGCTGATGGTTAACATTCAGCATCCTTGGAACAAGCCAGCACAGACCTTTAACGAGCTCCACATGGAGTGAATTCCTCCCATGCCCACATTCTTCCTCAGTTGCAGGCCCTCTAGGATGATGCTGTTTCCACGAAATGTAAGGGAGGTGCCTGGCTCCATCTCTGTGCCCATAAAGAAGGCAGTTGAAGAGAGCTCCCTGCAACTTTCTGACCCCTCTGTGACTGAGATTTGAGTTACAGGGAGCTGAGCTCAAAGAAATGATTCTGTCAAATTTAGTGTTCATTAAGTTTCTGAAACTTAAACATTTACTTCTTCCTGAAGTTGTAACATAAACTATTTCCAGCTGTTGGATCATAAAAGGTCCTGCTCTCATTCAGAGAATAACATAAGTTGTTACACTAGTTTATTTAAGCTACCTATGCTCAGAAGTTTCTATTTCTTGCAAATTTAAGCGGTGTTTAATTTGAGACGGTGGTTTCTGGTGGGGACCACCGGCACTCTTTTTTGGGGACCTGCACTTATTTCTCAGCATCAGACATTTACTGTGACCAAGAGAGGGAACCATAAACAAATAGGAAAGATGGAGGAAGAGAAAGCTGGAGAAACTGTCATGAAGGGAGAAAGCGGGAACATGCAAGAGTGAGATAAAGGGGCAGGGCGTAAGAGGCATGAGGTTAATTCAAGACTACACAGCCTTAGTGTTCGGCACACCAACATTTAACTGCATCAGCTGTTGGCTCCTGAGCAGAGCTTTGGGAAACAGTACTCATTATTTTACAAATTAAGCATTGCATTTGTCAATCTCTTTAATGCATGGCTCCAAAGGCCTGCAGTAGTGGTGGTGTTATGGGGAAAGGCCTGGGGCCGGTGCCCCAGCTGCAATAGTCCTGGTTGCGCTGTGCCGATCACATTTGATGTGTAAAATTAATAGAAGCCTGCAGTGGGACCAGGTTTGTGGCAACAAAAGGAATATCATGTGCCACAATTAGCACTGTTTTGCCTGCTGCTGATAGATGGCCAATAAGGCGGGACGCAAAGTATGAAAGTGCTGGGGTGAAGCTTCGGGGAGGGTGTTTAGGGTATTACACACCTCTTAAAAATGTATTATTTAATAAATAGTTGGGTACAGGAGTTTCAGTCGGGTATGGTAAGGTGTTGGTTGGATTTCACCTGATCATTTTAAATAGTCACTCAGGCAAAAACACACACACTCTCGTCTCTGTTTTGAAGGTCTTAAAATATAGTTATTTTACAAAATACTGTTTTTTAAGCACTCCTTCACAATTTGCTCTCCTTTCTATTTCCAGTGGCCCTTAAACCCCCATCACACGCTGCTTCTCATATAATGATTAACATGATATGGCAGCGTAATTGTCAGAAAATCTGAAGCTCACCCCCTAGTCTTGGTGACTAAGCTACGCCTCTGTGGGAGTGGCAAATGTTATGCAGCACAGGTTAAAGTTTAGAGAGTGCAGCCGGGGCTGTGAAACATGTTGGCCCTTCCTCGTGATTTCAACCATGCTGCTGTGCCCACAGCAGCAAATTGCTGAGTGTGGGTGTGCAGAGGAAGGACCTGGAGTTCTGAGAAGTGGATTCCCAGAATTCTCATCAGCAGGCAGTGGCTTTGGCCCATGCATGTTTCAGCCCACAACGTGTGGCTGACGCTTTGATCAGGGTTCCCTGACCCCATGGTGTGAATTTAATAAATAATCATACATTTATCGGCATGCTCCGAAAGATCTTCCGGTGGATCCCCACCGAAACCAGGAAGTCAGTCACCCAGGCCCTCGTCACCAGCCGTCTGGACTACGGGAACACCCTCTACGCTGGAACCACAGCCAAACTCCAGAAAAGACTCCAGCGCATACAGAACGCCTCTGCATGACTCATCCTAGTCATCCCTCGCCACAGCTACATCTCTGCCCATCTGAAAGACCTGCACTGGCTCCCCGTCACCAAGAGGATTACGTTCAGACTCCTCACCCACGCACACAAGGCTCTCCACGACATGGGCCCGAAATACCTCAACAAGCGCCTCACATTCTACAAACCCACTCGCCAGCTCCGAATCGCCAGCCTCGCCCTCGCCGCCGTCCCACGAATTCACAAACCCACCGCCGGAGGAAGATCCTTCTCCTACCTAGCGGCCAAGATATGGAACTCCCTCCCCACCCACCTAGGGATGACCCTGGACCATCTCTCCTTCAAGAAAAAACTCAAGACCTGGCTTTTCGACCAGTAGCGACTTCCCCCCTCCCAGCGCCTTGAGACCCTAGCGGGTGAGTAGCATGCTTTACAAATCTGTTGATTGATTGATATATAGGGTCCTCAAATCTCATGGTCTTTTGGTGCAGGCTCAACCATGCAAGTTTATAATGGCAAAAACGCTACATTGAACAGAATTGGCTACCCTTACCTTGCTGCAGATAATGAATGACGGTGCCTAGAACAGACATTTTGACAAGCTTACACGAGCCATTTATTATATCTACGAAGTGCTGCGTGTCGCCTTGAAAATGTCTGAACCAGACAAAACATGTGTTGGCTGCCAGATGTTCATCTACACATTGGCTTCATTACGACTTTTTTGAGTACCTAAAGCATTGGCAAAAAAAGTGAATGGTCACAAAGAACACTTGTACCACTTTTTTGACTCAATGTTCGCCATATATTGCATTTACTAACTAAGTGTTGTGTGGTGTCATGGTGTTTTGGGGATTTTATTGCAACCCATTTTGGGTCACAATGTATGTTATATCCTATTGGTAGCAGGGTGTAAGACACTATTAGAAACACCTAATATCCTTAAATAAGATTTCGGAAATTGTGGCACATGCAAAAACCCTTCATATTTAGCTCTTTGTAGATGTGTGATTATTTAGCCCCTTGAGACCCTCACGGTGAGTAGCCACACTCTACAAATACTTATTGATTGATTATTCTGTACAACTGCTACCATACTTTGCATGTGTTACTCAAACACAGTGCGAAGGGAAGGAAGACTCATAAGTGATACAACAGACTGCATCACGTGCCTTTCTGTTTAAGCTTTTCAATTTGTATTTGGTGGACAACATAGTCACAAACTTGCTAAATAATGCACTATGCAAGAAACCAGTGACTGCCCTAGGTCTGACCCTGAATCAAAGACTTTAGATATAAGTCAAAAGGTTTTGTGGGTTGGCAACTTGTGTACTTTGGATCACAGACTTAGTACTGCTGTACCTCTTCAATCCTGAAGCTTCTATGTTCATCTCAGTGATTATGATCACATACTGTCTGAAACACCCACGCTGGACACCATCCACCTGTTCTTAATATCAATCATCTTACTTTCAGAGTACGGTCCACGTACCCTCTACATAGTTATAGTAACATGTAAATGCAAGAACCATACTATACACCTACCCACATTTCACTATCCTGGTTTAGTTCAACTTTAATGTGTCAATTGTTTTATACTGCATAGAGACCTTGGGCCCGATTCACAGAACTAACTTACGACAAAATCATAAACTTACTACTTTTGGTATTCACATAAAGCATTTAGTAGTCTTCAGTTACGATTTTGTCCTAAATTAGGATTTTGTGTTAAATTAGGATGTTGTCTTAAATTAGGATTTTGTCCTAAATTAGGATTTTGTCCTAAATTAGGATTTTGTCTTAAATTAGGTTTTTGTCTTAAATTAAACTTAAGTTTAACTTAAGTTTGTCTTAAGTTTAACTTAAGACAAAATCCTAATTTAAGACAAAATCTTAATTTAGGACAAAATCCTAATTTAAGACAAAATCCTAATTTGGGACAAAATCCTAACTTAAAACAAATTCATAACTTAAGACAAAATCTTAATTTAAGACAAAATCATAACTTAAGACTACTAAATGCCTTCTGTGAATACCAAAAGTAGTAAGTTTAGGATGTAGTCGTAAGTAAATTCTGTGAATCGCCCCTGAGTTACACTGTTTCTGTTCAGGAAGCTAACTACATAAATAAATGTAAAAGTAGTATAACAGCATGACATGAAAAGCCCATGACAGAGGCTAGAGAGGAATAATATATACTTTGAGGGGTAGATTTACGGACTTGTCACCTTGCTGCACTGCGCTGCATGACAGGGAAAGGGCAAAAATGTGCCATATGTAAGTTAAAACGGTGCATTCCGACAATTTCCCCTGCGCTGGTGCCCTTTTGGCAGCCAAGCACCAACACAACAGTTGCATGCAGGGTTGTATTTGTGCAGGAAGGCATGCTTTCCTGCACAAAAACAATTCTGCTAGGCATAGTCCTCTAGCTATGTGTGCTGACTTAAGCAGCGGTTCAGAGTGGAGCATACTAACACTGATTGGCATGTTGTTCCATTTTTTAGAGCCTAGAGTAAGTAGGGCCAGTATTTAAAATGCACTTGATGTAGGCAGGTGGGATAACGTAGAAATACTTTCAAAATAATAAGAAGGGCTATTAAATTGATCCTGTAGCCAGTGGTCAATTCAAGCAGCATGGAGAGGACTGCTGTAATACAAGTTGTTATTTCATGTAAGACGTTTTTGCCATTTTGAAACGTTTGGCTAGCATACAATATTTAGTTGTGTTATTCTACTGTGCTGCATTCCTTTCAAAATGTAATTATAGATCTTTCAATGCTCTCCTACCCAGGTGTTATATGTAATAAACATTTAGATGATTTTTTTAACATTCTAAATTGTGTAGAAAAATCCATAGTTACTATGACTCCCTAGTGATTGATAGTTCACTACTGTATTGGAACTACTAAAGAACATCTAATATTTTTCTTTCTTGTTTTAGGTAAATATGGAAGCCTTCTGCCAAGACAAAGGTCTGCATCAAATTCCTTGGGCGCTTCCCCCAAAAATTGAGAAACTGTATCTATCTAAAAACCAACTCCAAAACTTGACTAACACACCATTGACATACTATACCATGACGAAAGACCTGGATTTGAGTTCCAACCAAATTAGCTTCATTCAACCAGGAATCTTTAAAGATATGAAGAAACTGCAGTTCATTAACCTTTCTGAGAACCTCCTTGATAGACTTGCTCATCTCAATGAAACGGGAATTGGACCTTTACCACATGCAAAATTCTTGGATCTATCTAGCAATAGCCTGCAAACGGGCATGGCTGAATATTTCTTGCAGGACGCACCTTTATTGGAGCACCTTTCACTGTCAGGAAACAGCATCATGATGATCTCACAAAAACTGCTCCTTGGCACTCCCGCTTTGGTGCAGTTGGACTTGCGCAACAACGTCATCATGAACATAGAAGAAGGGGCATTTGAGCACTTGACTCAACTTCTTAATCTCGACCTCTCCATGAACTCCATCACCTGTATCTCTGATTTCAGCCTTCGGACACTTCAGACACTTGACTTGAGTCAAAATAGCATTGAAACCTTTCACACCACAGAATCGAAGGATGAATATAAATTGTCACAGATAGACCTAAGTGAGAATAGACTGTTGCATTTTCCAATATTTCCTAAGGTTAACAATCTTAAATACATCAATGTATCAAAGAATTTGATACAACTTGTCTCAGAATCTGCGAGTGAGGTATTTGGATACTATGAAAATGACTGGCTAGAGTTGTCATTTCAACAATTCAATCAGAGTAAAGCTAACATACATGAACATGCAATGGCTGCTAATCTTTCTAAGCTCATACATTTAGACTTGTCCTATAATAAAATTGAAACAATCCCTAGTGGATTCTTTGATACCATGATTTCCCTCACATTTCTAAATCTTAGTAGAAATTGCCTTCAAGCATTTGTATTGGGTCCTAGCAACCCTTTGTCATCTTTGGTCACCCTTGATTTGAGCTATAATTTGTTACAAAACATTTCAGTTGCATATAACACACTGACTAGCTTGCAAAATGTATATTTACAAAATAACCACATCCACATTGTTGAATCTAATATCTTCCAAGGCTTTCCTAGCCTCAGGCTACTTGATCTTAGAAGAAATAATATCAGCATATGTAATACATACTCACCAGTGACTAATCATAGGCTTAATGGTGAAACAACTGGTTGTGCATCATTCTCTCATCTTACTAGCCTCCACCAACTGTATCTGTCGGACAACATGGTGACAAACCTACCGACTAATGCATTCCACAAGACACCATTGACTGTCCTTGATCTATCAACAAATGCAGGACTTGAGGTCAAACTCAAAGCATTATCAGGATTAGAATCTTCATTGGAATACCTGTATTTGCAGGGCAACAAACTGCCCACTTTGAACATTGACCTCCCTTTGTTTGTGCACCTCAAGACTTTAAATTTGTCTGGAAATCGACTGACGTGGCTACCTGCGTGGAATGGAGCATGTTCATTAGAAAACCTCGACCTTAGGAATAATAGTTTCACCAACTTACAAGCCAGCGATATTTCAACTGTGGAGAAGACATTGAAGGTGTTGTATCTTATGGGGAACCCACTTAGCTGTTGTGAGAATGTCTGGATATCTCATATGATCCATCGATCAAGAGTGGAACTTCCTGATCTGGATCTCATAACATGTGAGCATTCTCAAAGCTTTGGGTATCCTGACGAAGTACCAGTAAGTCAGATCAGGCTATCGCACTGTGAGAAAGAGGATCGAAAGAAAACAAATGTTATGATTGTAATTGCATTTGCCGTATTGATATCAGTGATTGCGATAGGAGTTGGATCCTTTTGCTGTTTTCGGAGACAGAGATTCAATAGACAATTAAAACCATAGTATTAAAGTTAACCTTAAATCACAGCAAAGGTTGCACTAAGAAAAAGCCTTCATCAGACACGAAGAATGTTGAACTGCTTTAATGTGAAGGGCATGGGCATGATGCAAAATAATGGTGCATAAATGCCTCAATTATGTTTTACAAAATCATTGTCAAACACCAGTCTTATTGGTGTATGCCTGAATATCATTCACAGAAATATTGTCTCCCTTCAGTATTATGTGCTAAATATTGAGTGGAAAATATTGCCCCAATCAATGTGTGTAGATTTTCTAGTATTAAATCCAATGGGGTATATTTTTATTTATGTCAGGCAATATGTATTCTGTCTTGGATCTACTCCATGAAGTGCTGTTTGCCATGCTGTGTGAAATGGAGACAATCTTTACAATGTTAGAAGTTTACATTGTTGCCATAACTGCCAACATGTGGCTATACTTTTCCATAATGGAAATTATCTTATGATGACCAAAGTTCGAGTCATGAGCCCTATATTTCAGATCGAAAGAGGGCAGCAAACTCATTTTACACCTGAATGTATTTTTTTACAAATAGTTTGTATTTTATTGCTAAAATATTAAACACGGTATGAAGGATTTTTTAAATGATATGAAGGAACATTAAAAACAATATGAAGAATAATAATAAATAATGCTAAGAATGTTAGCGTTCGTTTAAGTGTGAGTTGTGTTCATGAACTGGATGTCAAGAAACATAACAAGGGAGGCTTACAACCAGCTAAACACAACAAATCTATGTTATGTATGCCTCTTTTTGTTTTTGTAAATGTTGCATCTAAAATCGTGAACACTTATTTGTCTCTGGTGTCAGTTATGTGATTATGGTATTGGTAGCATATACATATATCTAACCATGTTCCTAGAGTACATCAACTTAAATGAATAGCCAGGAAATACATGTGTATATAATATTTTTAAGTGGATGCACGTTTATCTGGTGAATATTCATGGCGTGGAGTATGTAAACCTATCGTGTTAGTGTTCCTTGAGGTTCACGTGAATCTCTCTTTGCTATTCCTTACCCTCTCTTCTTCATGGGGTTTGTCCCCTCAACATATTCATTTTTAAATTTTTAAATGAATAATATTTTTCTTATTACATTTTCTTGAGTTTTTTTTTTACCATTTTCAACTAATCAGTAATTTCATTGATCTGTATTTCCCACTAAATGTGATTTCAGATAACTGCCTTCAAAGTCATGGGTTTCTGTTATTTTTGTTCTTTAGATAAAGTTGCATAACAAATGGTAAACTATCCTTGCAAACAGCTAAAACGATTGTCAGTGTTGTTTCAGTGATCCCTTAGGATGCTTTATTTCGATTGTTTCCAGTACAGCTGATATGTTGTTACATTCTTTTAAATCACCATGGACTTTATTTTGTCCTGCATTGCCTTCTCACCTTCAGAATTCCCAAAACATGTCTACTACATAAAAATGACTAATCTATAAAATATTCAAATTTTTGCAGGTATTGGGTGTTTTAGGCTTTGCCTAGACAGTGGATGTGCTGTCTTTTTGAGACCTTTTGCTTTCCATCAGTAGACTTAGAGACTGCCCATTGCTTACCATTGGCTGCCATAGGTTCCTTCTTATTTGTGTGTTTGCCCTTCTCCTGGAGCATATGTTATGTTATGTTATGTTATATTTATTTTTATATAGCGCACGGCTACTCAAAAAGAGTGTCCCGGCGCTTTTAATAATGAGACCTGCAGCAGGATAACACAACACAATGAAAAACAAAGTGGAAAGCAAAAAACAGAGAAAAAAACAGAAAAAAACCTAGTCACATAGTCACATTGCTTGTGTCCTTCCACCTCTCATTTTTGTAGGTGCTACTTTTTCACTATTCAGGGAAAATTAAATTAAAAAAATAATAAAACCACTTACCTTGCGCTTGCCACATCGCCGACCTGCATGCAAGGTTGGTAATGTTATTTATTTATTTATTTAATTGTACCTATCCCGTCATCTGTTGACAATCACCTGCCGAACCCTGCCCTACAACTCTTACCTGTGCATGCTACCTCAGGCCCCCAACCTCACTACCTCGCTGCATTTGTTTTCCGTGTTTGCTAGCTCCCACTCTGTCTCTTTATCCTTCTGGTTATTGTACGTGTTGGCTTGCCTCCACACTCCCTTGGTTCGTTGTCCATGTTGGCTTGCCCTAATCCTCTCTGCCTCCCTCCCTCTGTTTGTTGTTCGTGTTGACTTGCCCACAGTCTCCCTTCCTCCCTCCGTTCATTCTGTTGGCTTTCCTTGCTTCACGCACCCTCCCTCCTTCCATTGTCCATGTTGCCCTGTCTTTTCTCTCCCTCCATTGTCCATGCTGGCCCTCCATCTGCCATAACAAAAAGCGTGCTATGACACAGACACCGCTGGATGCACCATAGCACTTTTTCCATCCTAAAATATGCCCTCTGTGTTGCCTTACCTTTCTCACTCCATGTTGCCTCCTGGCCTTCTCTCCCAACAGCAAGAAAAAAAACACTGTGACGGGGCTAGCACTGGCAGTCATAGCACTTTAAAAAAAATTGCAACCATGCTGCATAGCAGCCACACTGTTGTACAACATGGCAAAAAAAATCGAAGACAATACCTTGCATAGGCGAGATCGATTGGCTCTGCCAATACCTGTTACAATAGTAATTTATTTGGTTGAAGTTGTTATATAGGTAGAAGCTGCAATCAAAAGAGGCCCTATAATGAGCACTCTCTTTAGCTACTAAAGTTAAAAAAAAAAATTCACTGTGGTTTCGAATGATACAAATATTAGACTTCTACTGCAGATATCGGAAAGCACCAGTGTCTTAACAATAGGAGTGTTTCGGAACTTGCAATGCCTGCTTTGCTGCAACATTACAAAAGGAATATATAAATAAAAGCATATGACAATTTTTAAATTGTCTCAAACCATAGATTAAATTCACACAAGCGTATATTTTGATAGGACTTTTGAACTGAGCAGTTAGTATGGTCTTGGTCTAGTGAAACTATATTCTCTGATTGGAATAAATCTCTGGTGCAAACTTTCCGGTGCCTTAGTATTAATCTGGCAATACTTTACAGGAGACAGTGGGGGGTGATTAAATTGCAACAGAAAAAGCTTCATGATATTTGCATTTTTAATTCAAAAGGCACCCTTATGCAACAATTACACATAGTGATCATAAGATAAATATATAAGACCAGATTTAGCATTTGAAGGATGGTAATACGTTCGGTTTTTGGAGGGCATTATATCCACCATCCTGACGGACAACCCTCAGTCAAATTTAGAGACAACTGCCGGCACAGTGGTCATCTCTGCCCACTGAAAGGAACCGCCATACAGGTATTCCTTTCAATGTACAAACAACTTGGTGGACGACCGCTGTTGGTTTTGATGGCCATTCATCAAACTTTTAACATTATTTTGTAATTCATACACAAACTCCCAAAGCAGGAGTCGGTGTCAGAAAAACAAAAAACAAATGACCCCACAGTCTGTGGTTGTTCTTCCAGGATGTGGGGAGTTGTTAGGTTTTTTATCTGCCCCTAACAGTCAGTTTTTCCTGGCGGTGATAGGCAGGAAAAAATACATAAACCCTTCAAACCTAAATCAGATGGATGGAGGAATGTCCTGGCCATTGAAGGAAGTTTTCTACTGACTGAGTCAATGGGAGCACCATCGATGGAAAAATGAATGTCTGCTTGTCTCTAAATGAGGTGGGGCCATTCTGTAAAGTCAATGATTTTGAAAATACTATGCTGCCAATGATGCCAAATGTAATCCGGTCCCACATTAACAAGCACTATAAAGCAGTGTATCGATGGTGTGTTCATGCTAAGTCTGATCATATGGTTTTTGGGGCTTGTGCAAAACAATGATCAGAGGCTGTGCAAGGGATTTTGTGGTGTATTAGTATCCACCTCTATCTTCTAACTCTTTCTGAACCCTAAAGTTGTGGGCAGAATGTTTAGTTTTGTTCACAATATTGGGATCTTTGATGTTTTTCCACTTTTATGCAGTTCTGACTTTTTCCATTAATCTTGATTTTTTTTGACCCTGTTGCTCACATATCTATTCGAGGAATATTTGAAAGTCAAGCACTGACAAAGCAAAAACGTTTGGCTTTTGTAAAGTGCATGTACTCAGATGCACTCAACTCACAACACTCAGCATGATCTCAGACCAAGCCACCTCAAGACCACCATTTTCACAATGCCCAACAGACATACAGGCACCCATACATGCACCTAACAAGAAGTATATATGCGTATGTGCACACAGGCACACTTCGTGATGTACAGCAGGTGGTGCAGTATCTTCTGAATCAGTAGAGGGGCAAAAGTGAAGTCAGCAGTGCAGCATTCAGTGATGTGCACAGTGGACCGCAGTGATATGCACTGAAGGAGCACTAGTGAATCACCTCCGGTGAGCCATGGGTGTACATCCTTGGACCATTGTATGATGTGCATAATGTGAGCGGTAAGTGATTTGTAGTGCGTGTGTGTACATTATGCAGCCCAGGGTGATGGGCACAGAATGGAACAAGTTGGATGTAAAATGGGAGCATATGATTATCTACAATAGGTGTACCACTTTGATGGGCTCCATCAGTGACGTGATGCAAAATGATGCCCCCCCCCTATAGATAGTGAAGACGGGTTTCTGTGTCTCCCATATGGTTGTATGTTCTTACAGCGATCTCCGTTGTAACGCATGCCTTTACCACGCATGCGTTACAACGGAATGGTAGTTCCACGCTAATCCTTCTCCACGTATTTTTCCGTGGTGACGTCATACGTCGTAAAGAGGAAGCGGTTTCTTTTTCCGTTTCCTCTTATACGACGCCGATTGCCAGCCCATTCCGACTTGAGGTTAGTTTTAGGTTTTTTTGTGGGGGGGATTCCCCCCTAACCCCCCCCTTTTTTAATTGTACCCTTTACAACACATGCCTTTACTACGTAACTCGTAGTAAACGCATGCGTGGTAAAGGCTTTCGTTGTAACCACGCATGCGGTGTTAAGGTTTTCGTGGAAACGGCCTCGTTGTAGTGGCCGTTTCCCCTCCCATATCTAACAGATATTAATTGGCTTTGTGTTAAAAGGGGGCCCCTTAGATGGTTGGGGGGGGGCTCCTGAAGGGCTGGGGCCCCCCTGCAACACAGGAGCTGCAAGGGCCTGTTATACTCCCATAATCAATATGTGCTGTTGCCATGGCGACAGGATTTTGCATAGAAGAATTCTGAGTATACATTTACAAAGGAAAAGCTAAACTAAGAATGCAAAGTTCAATTGGCTACTTCTATTGGCTAAAAAGCCCAAATTGCCTCAAGGTGTCACACGGTGTCACACAAGACACGGGCCACTTGGCAGCTAAACACATGGATGAATGGATGTGAAATAAAAAATTCAACAGTTGTTCCCTCTTTAACACAATTTGATATGTTCTTGTTTTGCTGCATTCAAGTTTTCTCTGCATTTTTGGTGCTTTGGGTTCTGGAAAAAAATGTTTCTGAAGTTTTCAAATTTACATGTACCATGCGGATCTGAAATGTTTCCAAAGCAGTGTTTACATTTCACTCCAGACACACATGCATCATGAAATACATCTTTGCAATGATATTAGCATTGAAAGGTTAGCGACTTGCTGACATCTGTTGTCGTCAGCCAATGCTCTGTCTGACTACAGAGACCTCTGCTAAGACTGGACTTCTAAGCTAATATCACTGATCCACAGAAAACAGCAAATGCTGTCGAAAGGATGAAGTGAACAAAAAATCCCATTACTGCAGCATTACAGTAATAGTTCAACAATACCAAAGCCAGACATTTTACTTCTCGTTTCACAACAAATTTTACTCCATCAGTATAGAACACATTTAAAGCCAAACCAGGGGCCTCATTTATGAAAAGTGACGCGTCACTTTTCACTGCGCACTCCTTGCGACACCAATGATGAGTCATATTTAATGTATGACGCATCATGTCGCAAAAGGGACGCATTGCTGGAGTGTGTCACAAAAGTGACGCATCTCCAGCAATGCGTCCTTTCACATGGGGAAAGCCCCATGTGAAAGGGCTTGCGTCAGTCTTACGCCTGCTGTGAGGCAGGCGCAAGATTTTGACGCAACAGCATCCTAAAAGTGACGCAGTGAAATCTCATAGATTTCACTGCGTCACTATTACGAGGCTTTTTGCGGGGGAACGCCCCCTCTGCATACATTATACCTGACACAGGTATAATGTGGCGCAGGGGTTTAAAGAGTGACGCATCTACCTAGATCCGTCACTTTTTAAATATGGCGCAACAAGGCGCATGTTTTACGCCGCAGATGCGTCACAAAAAGTGACGCATCCGCAGCGCAAAACTGACGCAAGGCCTCATAAATGAGGCCCCTACAATCTAAGCAAAAAGGTATGCATGTCACATCTTATTTCAGTCCATTAGACTATAGAGACACTTCTTCAACATATATCAGGGCAACTCTTATCGAACCACCACCCGCACTGCACAGTGCCAAGAAACCTTTAGGTAGCAGCGTGCTTTATACATCTTTTTCCTCTCACCATCAAAATCCCTGTCCCTTCCTTCACTATTTATTACAACTTCTAATCCACTCCTAATATATGAATTTAATTATTACAACATCTGTCCAAATATCAGTGTTAGTTAACATAAAATATCATATGTAGGAAATTGTATCTGCCCCACTGTAACCCCCTAAACATTTGTGATTTATGGAGCCTAATTTTGGTACATACCGAGGTCAATGTTCTACATCACTGTTTTGTCCTTCGGACCCACCCCGCAAGTTACCAGTAAACAAATGTGTAAATGGAGTGAGGTGTGGCATGCAGCAGACCAACAGCATTGTACATACGGGGGGGCAGATTTACGTTTCCTGACGCATGCCTGTAAATCAGCAGGGATACGCCAGGAAAGATGCGTGACGCAAGTTTACCCTTGCGCCACAACAGATGCTCCACATTTGCAATGTGGCGCATCATGGTGCAAGGATAAACAGATGTGTGTCGCATATGCCGGCGTAAGGTTGGCGCAGTGCTGGAGTTATGTCGCGGGCGCAATGCAACTCCAGCACTGTTCCAACCTGGCCAATGCTCAACATGGTGCGTCACACCTTACGTCTGCTTCATGCAGGCGCAGCGTTTTGACGCAGCGGCGTCGGAAAAGTGACTGTGTGAAATCTTGTAGATTTCACTCAGGCACTTTTCCGAGGCGTTTGTGCGACGGAACGCCCCACCCCACCGCGCCGGAACACCCACATGAAACCTGACACAGGTTTCATGTGGCGCTGGGCTTGACACCGTGACTAATTCCCTAGATGTGTCACGTTGTAAATAGCGCGCAACGTGGCGCATGATTTACGCTGCTGCTGCGACACAGAAGTGACACAACAGCGGCGCATAAGTGGCGCAATCGGCTCGTAAATCTGCTGTATCTTTATATTGCAGTGTTTCCCAAACTGTGGATCACGAGCTGATTTTTAATGGGCCGTAAAGGTGAGAGCAATAAATAAATAAAGATCCCTTTAAATTCTATGTTTAACTTGTCACATTTTCCACAGTGGTCAAATTACAGGCTGCTTCATTCTTTTAACATGGGGATTTATGTTTACTTTTCTTTGTCTGATTAGAGTTTTTAAAGTGAATTTTGTAACAATGTAGGATTTTGTTTTTGCAATACACAGCAAAATGTAAACAACTGTAAACTAACTGTATGCATCCAGCAGTTAGCCCAGGTTCGAGTCTCGGCAGGGGCGCTCAACATCCTGTGGTTCTGGGAAAACCACTTAATCTCCCTGTGCCTAACAAAATGTATGTGTCCATCTGTAATGCAACTGGTTCTCATGTAGAGTGCTCTGATACTTTATGATTGAGTTTGCGTGATATAAAACTCCCCTGCAAAAATAAAGCACTATTTTTGTATTTCTGAATAGTGCTTGAAATAAATATTTTAATAGGATCAAAACAAATCAAGACACTACTTGGTGGTCTACAATTGAGAAGTATTCACAGAAAAACATTTTCCACACATTATTATTTATGTGCTAGATAGTTTTATCAGCAACACTGTACCTCTGTGCAAATTTAGAGGCCATTTCAATGGAAATTGTCAATCTGTAAATGACAGTGCATTACCACACAATGCTTTAATTACATTAAAAACCGTCCAAACTCATGTCCATTTAAGATAGGTGGGTCACAGTAGCTTGTTGTTCTTAAAAGTGTGTCATGGCTCTAAAATGTTTGGCTACCCCTGCTTTATAGTACACGAATGCCGAATGTCTAAAACATAAGAGGTGTCTGCCTCTGAACAGCCGTGGGCCACTTTTAAAGAGGCACTTAAAAGAAATGCGATATCCTGTCATTGGCAAGTTTATACAAATGTTGGTGGCTCCCCCAGCCTCTAAAAATACAAAAAGGCACATAAGATAAGTCCATCTGAAAGTAACTTTATGTACAAATCTCTAACTGTTTATGTTTATGTTTATATGCTTATAAAGCGCTCGATGCCGGGGCGTCTTGGCGCTGTGACGTGTTGATGAAAAAGGACATTATGGTATGGGCCTATGTGGCTGTAAGGTTTTAAGACTCCTCCGGAAAAGCTGAAGGTTAGATTGGAGCTTCATGGGGAGCGGTGGTTTGTGTCAAAGCTTCGCTGCACAGTGTGTTATTGCCCTACCCCCCCATCTCGCCCGCCTGATCTTTGTAGTTTTAATAAGGCCAAGACTAGCCGATCTAAGATTGCGGGGAGGAACATATGGTGAGAAAAGATCTTGTAGGTCCTCGGCCAGCAGCCATGAATTGCCTTATGTACAGGACTTAAGGTTTTAAATTCAATGCGTTGTTTAAAGGGAAGCCAGTGGAGTGATTTAATGCAGGCAGAGGTTGACTGTTCTCTGGGGATGCCCAGTAGAACTCCTGCTGCTGCAATTTGCAAGGACTGCAATTTTTGCAGTTGGCATTTATCAATTCCCAAAAATAGGGCGTTGGAATAATCTAGCTTAGATAGAAACAGAGCAACCATCACTGTCTTTTGTAGCTCTTGCGGGATGTATGGAAACATTTCAGATAGCTCTGACTCATCCAGGCCATAATCTCGGTGAGACAGGCGTGGAACCTGGCCACTGTGGTCTCTGGCTGACTGGTGATGGAGATGACAAGTTGGGTATCGTCAGCGTACGAGACCAGAGCAAAACCATGCCTCCTAACGAAATTGTCCAGAGGGGTGAAATAGATGTTGAACATAGTCGGGGAAAAGGCGGACCCCTTTAAGACGCCACATGGGAGGTGGAAACTGTCCGACTTCATGTTGTCCCACAACAACCTCTGCTCTCTTGCCTCCAAGAAGGAGGACAGGAGGGCCAGGGCGGTCCCCTCTACCCCTATGTCCCCCAGCCGCTGCACCAAAATGGTATGGTTCACAGTGTCAAGCGTGGCTGAGAGATCAAGGAGCACAAGAACCGCCCTCCCCCCACATCCACCACCCTACCGATCCTATCAGAGGCAAGGATTAAGGCAGATTCGGTGGAATTGCGTGGGCAGAAGCCTTGTTGGAAAACGTCCAACAGATGGTATCCAGGTATTCGGTCAGCACTATATTCCGTTGTTTCTCTAGAACTTTGGCCACAATTGGTAAACCAGCAATAGGTCGGTAAGATCGTTTGGGTCTAGGCTGGGTTTCTTCAAAAGGGGAATAATGGATGCTGGTTTCCAGGCTTTTGGATAGCAGCCGGAAGCCAATACTTGATTCAGGATTGGGGTGAGCTTTTCACAGATCTTATAAGCAGCTTGATGCATGATAGGAGGGGGGCAGGGATCGGTAGGTACACCTGATTTTATAGAGAGTAGGAGTTTTTGTGTTGCTTTAGTGTTTATGGGCTGAAAACAAGTCAGTCTACAAGGGGGGCGTGCCACCGATATTTTCGTGTTATGAGATTCTGGGGCCTTTGGGAAATCATTGTAAATTCCTTGTACCTTCTGTTGGAAATATTCCGCTAGTCTATTGCAGAGAAATTGATTGGGCTTGAAAGCATTGTCTTGTTGAAGTTTAGTTAACGATTTAACAGAGTTAAAAAGTTCCTTTGTGGAATTACCAGCCTCCTTAATTTTTGTTGGAAAGAACAGTTTTTTTGCAGCAGTGATTGCCTCCTTATATTGGAAAATGGTGCGATTATAGGTGGCTTTCTTTTGACTGTTGTAATCCCGCCTCTAAAAATGCTCAGCGCTTCTGCAACATACCTCTAGGCGTTTAAGCTCAGGAGTATACCATGGCGACAATATCTTAACTCTTTTTACCGTTGCTAGTTTTTTTGGCGCAACCTGATCGGCGGCTGTCAGCAGCCAGTTGTTAAACTGCATGGCAGCCCCGTTATTGTCAGTTGCTGAGAAGGCAGGAAAAGAGTCAAGGGCTGACTCAAAATGGCCATCTTTAAGTTTACCCCACCGCCTAATTGACACCTTAGATGATTTGGCCTGTGCGCTAGGATGTCACTTCTTCGCTTTAAGGTTAAAATATATGGCCTTATGGTCTGTCCATGGAAGCACTAACAGACTGGACAGGGTAATGTCGGGGTTGCTAGGAAAGATCCCATCTAACGTGTGCCCTGCCTGATGGGTAGGTTCAGTTACAATTTGATTAAGATTGAAGGCCTCAAGATTGTCGAGTAGCTTAGCAGTTTTAGTGTTGGTTTTGGATTCTAGGTGATAGTTAAAATCCCCAAGAATTGTAAGGGAAAGAGAATCAGTGTAGGTTTCCAGAAGCGTCAGGGGAGCTGAGGGGAAAGTAGCTTTAGTACCAGGTGGGTGATAAACAAGTATCCCTTGGAAGATCTGAGAGTTGTTTAGCTTTATGCAGAAATGCAGTGCTTCTGCGGGCAAAGCAGAGATCCTCTTCACCTGTACTTTAAATTGATCGCAGTAAATAATCGCTATCCCACCCCCTTTGCCTGACCCTCTGTCCTGTGAGAAGAAAGCATACCCTGCTGGTAAGACAATGTTCCAGTCTGGTATTGAAGTAGTGTCTGTCCAAGTTTCAGTTATAAAAACTAAGTCTGGGGTGGAGAGTTAGATTAAATCTTCCAACTCATATTTGTGCTTAGCTACAGAGCAGGCATTAAGCAGCAAGCACTTAAAAAGCTCCTTGGGTGTTGCCTTAGAAACCCTGTTAGTCCTGTGTATGTCCTTAACCCTGCTTCCATTTTCATGGCTTCTGCCAGTGGCAGGCTCTGTTTCATCCCACCCTTTTCTAAATTTGTTTGTGGGCATAGGGGTCGAGCATGATTTAAAATTGGTTCTATATGAACAGTTCTTACATTCAACCTCTGTCCCTATAACGTTTTGAGGGAGCATTAAATGGGGGCCACATATGCCTCTTCGCAGCTGTAACAGTTTTTGCCTACCATATATATGGGGTCCGATTTGGCCAGGGGTGCTGGCACTGGTCGCGCTATGGGCGCAGACGGGCTTGCCTTTGGACGCTACAGTGTGCCAGATATAGAGGTGGTATGCCTAGAGACTAGAGCGTCAACCTCAGTGCAAAGCGATCCCGGTTGACTTCCGGGTACCGCAGGGGCCGAACGCTGGATTGCTGGCTGAAATTTAGGAGTATTCAAGCTGCGAGATAGGGTAAGAGTAAGCAATTAAGTTCGGAAAGTAAAAAGCTAATGTTAACGTTTAAAAGCACAGCCTGGGTGATGCAATGTACTTGAAGCAAAACTCAGTTAAAAAGAGTGCCTTAATTATACAATTTCGAGATTACACTTGGCAATGTAGAGCGCGAGTTTACCTATCAGGCATTTGCAGGAAAGGAATGACCGAGACTAATGTCCTGTCCTCCACACCACACAGTGTCTAATGAGCGGCAGCAAATTCCACCACAAGTTATTGTATATATTTATGTACTTTTGTTACTTAAATGGCACACAAAGAATATCAACGTGCCTCGAGGTGTCAAAAAACCAATAAAGCAGCAATAGACCAAAAGGGTATATATAATGTTCTTGCAGATATATGGATCTCATATACATTTTTTAAAGTATATTTTTACATTTTATTTTGATTTAAGAGTAACACATGCTACACAAAAAGTCAGCCTGGTCATGTCCAAATAATTAGAAATGTCTGTCACGTACCATATTAACAATTAATGGTACCAAGTCCCTTTCAGGGAAGCTGAGTGGCCCAGCCCTGGTACAGTCACGTGCCTTGGTGAGGAAATTATCTCAGACTTGAGGTCGGGGGGAGGAGCTTCGCAGGCAACCAAGATGGCCGCGTAAGCTCGGAGCTCCGCGGACCCTCCGACCCTCCGCAATAATCCTGATCGAAATCCTGTTCCACTTCGGTGGAATCTGCTTGCTGACGAGTCACTGACGCGGGAGCCACTTTCCGCCTCTGAATCGGTGGTTCCTACGCTGAACTACGTCGATTGGAATTCCGTGCCAGGGATGCGCCATTGTCTCCCTGATCTCCACCACTCTGCACGACTGGAATGCGTAGTGCTTGGTGGTGATCACTAAGGGTGGAGTGCCTGTGACTGCGGTGCTTGCTATCATCGGCCTAGCCTTGACATCTGGCTTCAACTGCTGCTCTTGGTATACTTGGATTGTACTCGGGTGGTGTGCCCCTTTGTTCTCGTTGGACCCAACATGGCGGGCAAAGGAGAACCCGACAGGACGTCGAACAAAGGCGTCCGCGGCAAAGCTCAACCGCAACTGAACAGAATTGAGCGATATGTTCAGCCACGCACTTCACCTGCTGCGGGTGCCTCCACTAAGGACCTTCCTGTGTCGGGATCGCCCGATGGGTCCGAGCCCACCCTCAGTTACATTATGGGTGCCATCGCTGGCATAAGGTCCGAATTGCAGAAGCAGCACGAAGTCTTAACCCACAAGGTGGACACTTTGGCAGTGGATCTCACCATCATCAGGGCCGACCTGGGTAAAACTAATGACCGTGTGAAATCACTGGACATAAAAACCTCTAGCCTCACCACTGACGTCTCGGACCTGCAGACGGAGGTCCGGACTTTGCGGTTAACTTCTGAACACTTCTCCAGGAGGCTGGAGGATTTTGAGGGACGTGCCAGGCGGCAGAATGTCCGAATCATTGGTGTCCCGGAAGGCTCGGAGGAAGTGGCGGCGGACCTATTTGTTGAGGACCTGATACAGAACCATTTAGCTCCTTCCGGGCTGAGTAATTTTTCTCGGTGGAGCGCGCTCACCGGGTGCCGAAGTCGGGCGTGGCGCCAAGACCCATCATTGCTAGGCTCCTCAACTTCAGAGATCGGGACGCTATCTTGCAAGCGTCTAGAAGACATGGACCACTCAAGTTTCAGAACTCTGAAGTTCATTTCTATCCGGATTTTACCAGGGCGGTTCAGCGGCAGCGCCAGAGCTATGCGGGAGTGAAGCGGCGATTGAGGGACATGGGCCTAAAATACTCGATGATGTTCCCTGCTAAGCTTCGGATTGAACACGATGGTCATGCCCTGTTCTTTGACGTCCCGGAAAACGCCAGCGACTGGCTGGACACTTTGCCGCAACGCAGGGAAGACCACGACGAACACAGTGGGGGCGCGACTGGTGGTTCTGATCACTGAGACTTGGCTCTACCACAAGGACTTTGCGGTTGGTGGTCCTGCAATATGTGACTATCGTTACTTTATTGGCTTGGCTTTGAAGATCTCCTATTGTTTCCTGGAGGGTGGCGGGAGGTGTCTGTGGGGATTCCTCACTCCTTTTGGGCCTTTTTGTAGACTAGTTAATGGGGCGACAGGCACACTGCTGGTTGGGGGGGCTCTTTAGTCTGATGCAGGGGTGCAGGGTGGTGGGTGGGCGTGGGCAAGTTACTTCGCTTGTTAATTCTTTTTTCCTTCTTTCTCTTCGGCAATGGGTTGTGTATATTGTTGCTTTTCTCTGGCTGCTATGGGTTGTTGGGGCGGGGTGGGGCGGACGACACGATGATGGGGGGTAGGAAATTAAAAGTAATCAGTTGGAATGTTAATGGGCTGGGTGACCGTATCAAGAGAGGGGTTGTGCTCCAGCTGCTTAAGCGCCACATGCCTGATATTGTCCTTCTACAGGAAACGCACTTGTTTGGTAACTCATGCAAAGCGCTCAATCGCAAAGGTTACAAAATGGTGGCCCACTCGGGGTTCTCTTCGGGCTCTCGGGGGGCGGGTGTTCTTGTACGTACGTCCCTTCCGTTTGAGATTGACGTCACCATGATTGATGATAGAGGGCGCTACGCCGCAGTGTCAGGGAGATGGGAAGGGCGTGCCCTCACTCTACTTTCGGTTTACGTCCCCCCGGGCCTACAGGCCAGTACTTTCCGAGACCTTGGTGGCGCCATTTTAACTCTGCCTGCTGGCTTGTTGATTGTGGGGGGTGACTTCAACTCAGTCTGCTCTGGCTCCTTGGACCGACATCCGCCTAGAGATCTTCGTAGTTCCCAACTGTGGTTGCCTTCGTTCCTAGAGTCCATGGGCTTGGTGGACAGTTGGCGGCTTTTGCACCCCACGCTTTGCCATTTCTCCTTCCTTTCCGGTGCACATGGTAGTCTTTCTCGTATAGACTACGTTCTCACCTTAGCTGCACACGCGCCTGCTGTGTCCGAGGCCCGGTTTCTGGCGCGGGGCATTTCCGACCATTCTCCGCTATGGGTCTCTTTCGATTTTGACGTCATTCTGTCGGATCGACCGGCGGCGGTTAATCCGTGGTATTTCAGAAATCCCAAAACTCGCGCTCTCCTAGCCAAAGCCATCGACCTTTATTTCTCTGAAAATGAGGGCTCGGTTAGGTCGGCCGGGACCTTGTGGGAGGCATTTAAGACTGTTTTGAGGGGTGAGGCTTTCACTCTGATAGCTGAGGCCCGCAGAATCAGAGATGCAGACCTGCTACTCATTGAGGAGGAGGTTCTGAGTCTGGATTCCCAGCTGGGGCCCGAACCTGACCCCGCTCTCCTGCACGCGCTTTCCCTCAAACAGTCGCAATACCGAGATCTTGCCACGAATGCCGCCCTGACCTTGGCTAAGGAACAACAGGGTCGTATTTATGACGTTGGGGACAAGGCTGGGAAGCTGCTGGCCTGGTTGGACAGGAGGGAGACGGCTAGCCGAGTCGTACCCGAGATTCTGGGAGACGACGGGGTTGCTGTCACCGACCCCAGTGCCATTGCCGAGTCTTTTGCTGATTATTTCCGGGGTGTCGGTCCTTGCCTCTCTTGATGCCACAATGGCCTTTGACTCTCTGGAGTGGAACTACCTCTGGGCAGTACTGGCGAAGCTCGGTTTTGGTCCGGTGTTCGTGGGTTGGGTGAAACTTCTCTACGCTAGCCCACTGGCTAATGTTTCAGTGAACGGCCGTCTATCGCCGTCCTTTGCCCTTCACAGGGGTACCAGGCAGGGTTGTCCTTTGTCACCTCTCCTGTTTGCCCTGGCTCTTGAACCACTCGCGGCCATGTTGCGCGCGCACCCTGATCTGCATGGTATAACCTGGGCCCCAGGCTTCGAGGACAGGGTCTCCCTGTACGCCGATGATATCCTGCTCTACCTGACCTCCCCCTGCAAGTCCCTTATCGTGGCTTGTGACGTCCTCAGACTTTTTGGGAGATACTCTGGCCTAGTCATCAACTGGGCCAAGTCCTCCCTGTACGTCCTGAAGGGGGACACGCCGCGCCTCCTTAGAGGCTGCAATATCCAGGTAGCCGTGCAGGGTTTCAAGTACTTGGGGATTTACATCTCTGGGAGTTCGAAAGCGCGGTATGACCACAATTTACTCCCTCCACTTCAGCGTCTCCGGCGTGATGTGGATAGCTGGCGAAAGCTTCCGCTCTCCCTGCTTGGCCGTGCGGCATTGTTTAAGATGATGTCCTTGCCCAGGTTTCTCTATGCCTTGCAGAACACCCAAGATCCGGTTCCGGCCCGCTACTTCAGAGAGATTGAGAGCCTCCAACGAGCCTTGCTCTGGGACGGTCGCCCCCGCGTCGCTGTCACGAAGCTCACGCTTCCGTGGTACGACGGGGGCATAGCTCTGCCGGACGTACGAAGGTATTACTGGGCCTCCCAGCTCGCGGCTCTTAATCACGGTTTCTACGGCCCGGTGAACAGCCCCGGCTACGCCATGGACAGATGGCTTCTGGGTGGAGGTAACTACTATCGGGCCCTGTATTCGAGATCCTTAGACCGGCGGATGTCGGGTCCAACGAAGACGGCGGTTTGCATTTGGCGGGCGATTACCAAGGCGCAGGGATGGCGGGACAGACTGACCAGATTCACCCCTCTGTATGACTCCGATATTTTGGGCAGACTATGGCACACCAAGGGTTTCGACAAATGGGACCTTATAGGCATCTCTAGGGTGGACGACATGGTCTCTAAGGGTGTAATCAAGACCTTTCCTCAGTTGCAGGCTGAATACCAGCTGGGCGGCTCGGAGTTCTTCCGATACGCCCAGCTGAGGCACGCGCTGCTCTCGGCCATGCCGCCGGAGGGAGCGATTCCAGAGAGCTCTCCGTTGGAAGACAGAGTGTTGGACGGCCACATGCCTGATAGCGCCATCTCACTGTCATATAAAAAGCTAATCAATGTCCGCACCGACCTTCTCCTTGGAGTGCGTGATCAGTGGGTGGAAGATGGCCTGGAGATCGATGATGAGGATTGGCAGAGTGCAGTGTCCTCCCCTAAGGAGGTTGCCATCTCTTCTCGTCTTCGGCTGGTGCAATTTAAGATCTTGCACAGGGTGTATGTGACTGGCCCCCGGCTTGTACGTATGGGATACTCGCCCGACGGTCTTTGTCGTCGTGGCTGTGGTACCCTCGCTTCCTTCCTGCACATTTTATGGGAATGCCCCATCATAGCCTCCTATTGGAGAAGGATACACAGTATTATGAGTGAAGTGACTGGAGTGGCGACAACGGCGGAGGCTCGGAGGTGTCTCCTTAACATTTGGGAACCGTCTGATCATAACACAGCACAGACCCAGTGGGTGACCCTAGGCAATATGGTGGCCAAGCTGGACATTGCTCAGAAATGGGGTGCTTGTGGTACAGTGGAAAGCCAACATGGATTGGTGTATGTTCCGGCGGAATACGGTCTATGTTGCTAGGGGTAGGCCCCGAAAATGGAGTAAAGTGTGGGGAGCCTGGAATGCTTACCGGGGTGATGTATGCCTGCCGCCTGAGCCTGTTTCTCTGGATGTACATACGTCGCCGTAGCCTGTGACGCCAACTGTGACACGTTATCTGATTGATCCTGTCTTTCCTCCTCCCACCCACTATCCTTCACTCTCCTGTATCAATGATTCCATGTCTACTCTCCCCTACCTGCTACCTATACCCTGCGGAATTCTCTACTCCATTGCATCTCTTCGGCGCCACTTGGCGTTTCCTCTCTTTTGTTCTCTTTCTTCATTATAAAAAGTTAAAAACAACCTGCATTGTTCTGATGTACCTGTTTTTGCACTATTGCGCTCCTGATTCACCATGCTGCCTTGCCTCAGGGATGTTAGGCTGAATAGCTGTGTGCTCTTTCAAAATAAAGGTTTTAAAAAATTTTTATAAAAAAAAAAAAAAAAAAGACTTGAGGTCACTTCCTTTTTTCTTTTTTTTTTAAAATTTATTTGTGAGAGTTCATACACATACAATGCAGTACACAGTAAAACAACTTTTTCCCATTATAAATATATAAATACACATGTACCATCAATGATAAAAATGTCCTCCAATATTTTACTAATACGACAGACCCGCTGACCAACCTTCCCAAAAGTTCTTATAAATGATAGACAGACGATATAGCTACAATACCCTAGCAGCCATTAGACTCTTGCCGCCCTCCAGGCCGCAACTGGAGCCCAGAGTCGAAGACCCATTTCCCTTGTCTTAGCTCCCTTTAACTCATAAAGTGCTTCCTCGATATTATGTATACCTAGCATCATGCACATCCACATTTGAAAGGTTGGTGCTTCAGTATCCTTCCATGCAGCACACATTAAGATCCTCAGTATTGCTACAGAGATGAAAACTAGAGCTTCAGCCTCAGTGCATATATTCAATTTCGCATCGCACCCAATGATTATCAGAGTTGGGGATACATTAATTTTAACATCTAGCAGCCCCTCTAAAAACAGCTCTATCTCAGTTTTAATAATGTTCAATTTTTCGCAGCCATAAAACATGTGTATGATATCAGCTGGGCCATTTTCACACCTAGGACAATTGCTGTCCGCCTTTATCCCCCAAGAAAATAATTTTGCCGGTGTGTGATACAAGTTAAATAAAGTTTTATAATGTTGGGCCCTAAGATTCGAGGATCGAAGAAATCTTTTATCCATCGCTAGGGCCCTATCCAGATCTACTTCCGGATCTCCCAACTTTATGGACCAGGCTGATTCCATTTTAACCATATCGTCCATTGACCCTTCCATAAATATTTTATATATATCCTTAATTCTATGGCCACCCGACTTCAAATACTCTAATAGTTCACATCTCTTTGTGAGGGTAATGCGTGGCCTTATTGATTTAATTCCGTTAACAAGCTGTAAATACTTGAACTCTTGACAACCTTGTAACGAATACCGCTGTCTGAGTTCTTCCAAGGATCTACACTCATCCTTTACCATTATTTGTCCCAACATGACAATACCCTGTCTCTCCCAGTGCCGCCAGGGTCCATCCCTACTCAAGTTTGGGAAAAGTGTCGAATTCCAAAGTGGTGTGAGGTAGTGATACCTGGGTATAGCTAGGATTTTCTTAACAGTTGACCACATTTGCCATACATCTTCCAACATTTTATACCCCAGTTTCTTATAATAACTCTTCTGGGTTCTCCTCAGCAACACACCTACTGCTTCACTACCCAGTGTTAACTGGAAGATTGATGGTAGATCCTCCTGTCTGAAGGTTGGACCCCCTGGATGGAATAGAATTGCCATATCAATAAGAAGACATGCCCAGTGATAGCTCCTTAGATCTGGAAGCCCCAGCCCACCTCTTTCCTGTGGCAGTGACATATATCTATTTGACCTCCTTATTTTACCATAATGCCACAGGAAATTCATAAATATGGCTTCAATTTCCTTAATGATCTTCTCTTCAATGTTGAATGGGATTGCCCTGAATTTATTAAAACCTTAGGAAACATGGTCATTTTGATGACATTAGCCCTACCGATTATTGACAACTGGAGTGAGTCCATCCTTTTAAAATCTTTTTCCATTGATTGCATGAGCAGTGAAAAGTTATTCTTAAATATTTTACCGGGTTCTGCATCTATTGTTATACCCAGGTAGACGACAGAGTCTACATATCTGGCATCCTGCTTGGCTACCTTTTTAGAGCATAATACTTGTGTTTTATCCACATTTAATCGATAGCCCGACAAACCACCGAACTGCCCGGTAATATTAACTAGTTCCCTCATAGCTGACTCTGGGTCATTGGTGATAACTGCAAGGTCGTCTGCGTATGCGAGAAGTTTCGTCTGGAACCCGTTGGTAACTACCGGATTGATGGCAACACTATTCATTATTTGGGTAATTAGAGGGTCGATATATAGCGCAAACAGGATTGGTGAACACGGGCACCCCTGTCGCGTACCCCTTGATATATTTATCCTCCCAGATCTTTCTCCCATCAACTGGATTCTTGCCGTAGGTGTGGAGTACATTGCCTGAATTGCCTGACAGAATCTTGGGCCAAACCCCCTTTCCTCCAAAACCTTCCACATGAAGCTCCATCTGACCCGTTCAAATGCCTTCCCGCATCGAGGAGGATCATTGCCACCCTCTCCCCCCTAGCAGCCCCGATGTCAAATAGGGTTATAGCTCTCCTAATATGGTCGGTAGTACCCCTACCTGGGATAAACCCATGTTGCCAGGGGGAAACCAAGGTCGCAACAATCCTCCCCATGCGAGCGGCCATGATCTTTGCATAAAGCTTATTGTCGCTATTTATCAGGGATATTGGTCTGTAGGAACCGGGATTAGTCCTTGGTTTCCCTTTTTTGTGGAAAATCACTATGTTGGTTTCTTTCCAAGACTCGGGTATTACCCCTGTATTCATGACACCCTTAAACAGATCTAAGAGCATCGGAGTTGTTTCATCCCTTAAACTCTTATACATCTCTAGCGGTATTGCATCCGGTCCCGCAGCCTTCCCACTTGCCAGTTCTTGCATGGCCTCTAATACTTCAGACATGGTAATATCTTGCTCCAGAGAATCTATGTGGGCTTGTTGTAACTTAGTGCCCATGTCAAGCCAGCTTGTATTTAGAACCTCTGCTTCCGCCTCCTCCTGATACAATTCTTGATAACATTTTCTAAAGGCATCTAGAATTTCACTTGATTTATCATGTTTGACCCTGATATTCTATTTGTGTCACTGTATTCTTGGAAGCCACCTGCCTGATTCGTAGTGCCAGTGCTCTTCCTGCTTGCTCCCCTGTTACGTATAATCTAGATCTATGCGACTGATATTCAGCTGCCTCCTTTTTAGCTAGTTGTTTCTGGATCTCTGCTTTTAGAGAATTTAATCTTTCTAAACTCACAGTGGATTGTACCCCTAGAATTATATCCCGTCTGTGCTGTGCCTCAGCCTCAATCAACTTGCCCATCAAAAGTTCTCTTTCCTGATTGACCCTTTTCCAAATCCGAGTAGTATAACTGATGGTCTCACCTCTTAGTCCTGCCTTAAAACTGTTCCAAACTACACCCCTAGATGCGCTATACCTATTAGCATCAAAGAAGGCCTGGGACCAAACCTTCATATGTTTTAGATAATCCGTATCCGCTAATAGTTTTTTATCAAAGGTCCAGGGCCTAGGGGTTCTTCGTGATTTATTAATATCATGGTTAAAACTAGAGGATTGTGGTCTGACAGAACTTTCGGGAGTTTGGTTATTTTAACACTACTTAACTGGGTGGTCGAGATCATAAAGTAATCCAATTTCGTATATTTATTAAAGGGGTGCGAGAAATATGTGTACCCTGGGTCGCCTGCCTCTAAGTCCCCCCACACATCAGTTAATCCATGTGACTGCATCATTGAGGTCACTGCTCTATATACCCTCGGCTTCCTACCTGCGTAGGGTCTATCATCCGAGAAATTAGCTGAAATATTGAAGTCCCCACATAATATTATAGGAGTTGGCCAGTCAATTAATTCATTTTCTATACGACTGAAGACCTCAGAATCATCTATGTTAGACCCATAGACTGAGCATATAGTAAATCCCAAGTTCATTTCACAAATAACCCACCTACCCATAGCATCCGCCTTGCACCTTTTAGCCCCCCCTAGCCCGACCTTCCTGATAATAGCCACCCCTCTTATCGTAGAGGTCTGGGACGAACAAGACATCATTTCGTATCCTTTTAGATTTAATCAATGCTTTTTCTTCCAGGGTAGGTGGGTCTCCTGTAGACATATGATATCTAGACCCACCACATTAAGATATTGCTCAAACCTACCCCTCTTTTTCCAATCATTTAATCCTCCTATATTAAGAGATCCAATCCTGAGCTTAGGCATAGCTATATATCAAACATTGCCAACTCATCAACCTGTCTAGATAACTGATAGATACATGATGGAAATATGTCCTTTGTTTCAAAGTTACTCTTACATTTACATTTATGAACACATTGACGGTACAAACTCTCTTCATTTTAGTGTTTTCGCCCCCCCCTCACCCACCTCCCTCCATCCAACCCACCCCCCCTTACCTTTACCCCCCACCTCCTTGACCCCCCCCCTCGCTCTCCCTGGCAAGGCATGCAGACAAGGTCTGTGCATGTGATGGGTGCAGCATAGCAATGGACTCAATAAACCCACTTACTAGTGTACACCTCGAGAAAAACCCAAAACAATACCTATCTATTTCAACTATTTCAACATAAATCAACCTAAATCAGCACATAACCTATGGTTATTGACCAAATCACTTCCCCCCAGTGTATATGCCCCTAGTGCATGAACAAGCAATTAGAGTAGTTCTATTCCTATTACTTATACAGAATCCAGGAACTCTTGGGCTTTGACCTCTGAGGAAAAGTACATTGTTTTGCCCAAATAAATTACTTTAAGCTGAGCCGGATTTATAAGATAGACCTGGATTTTTTTATCTTGAAAGGGCCTAATCAGTTGTCGTAGCCTCCACCGCCGCTCCACGTAGTATGGCAAAAATCCGGTCTAACGAAGAAGGTGACCCCCTCTCCGGTTCTCCTTGCATCCGGTCTTGCTTTCTCCGCCACAGATTGTCTTAAGAAAAAGTTCCAAAAGAATACCAAGATTGCTCTGGGCTTATCGCCTTCTTTCGTGTTCCGGCGGATCCTAAATGGTGTTCGGTGTGCCATCTGAATTTCTAGGGCCCAGTTCCAGCTGGCCAGCTCCGGAAAGGTTTTCTCAAATAGGTTCACTATGAAGGCTTTAACATCACTCCCTTCCCGACCTTCAGGGACGCCAAGGACTCTTAGGTTATTTCTCCTAAGCCTATTCTCCAAATCTTCCAGCTTCCACTGGACATCCTGTGCCTGAGCTCCAAATGATTCCACCTTAACAGTGGCTGCAGCGGCTTCATTCTCAGTAGCAACCACTCTTTCCTCTAGGTTCGAGACTCTGTCCCCCACATTCACAGTGGCCTTGGACAGCTTTCTAACCACGCTTTTCATTTTCCTCATAGCCGCTTGCGCTTTCAGGCTATCCTGCCTGGTCTCTTCCCGATGTGCAATAATTTCGTGATGAATTGCCTCCAGCATTGCTCGCTGAGTAGCCTCTTGGGTATCCTCAAAGTTATGTTCTCGAATTGCCTTGGAGCAGTGTCGTTGGCGAGTGGTCCCAGGCCAGCTTCATCTGTTTTTTTGATGGTGCCGACATCTTGACCGCCGTAGTGACCAGATCTCCCTCTGGGTCGCTCTCTGTTTCTGGGTTACTGCCATCTATGTCTGAGCTTTGTTCCCCTTCCTCCTCGGACCAGTCTGCCTCCTCCGGCACTGAAACAAAGCCCTCGCTTGGAGTCTTCTCCTCCTCCCTTTCTTGCTCCTGATTCAAGTTTGTCTGGGGGATATCAATCGGTTGCGCGGTTCCTGGTTGTACCCTATCGTGATTTTTCCCCATGCTGTCCATATCCTTCTTAGCTGTAGGGCAGTTACCAGTGTTGATATCGACCCCTATTGAGCTCTTAGCCTCGCTTCCAGGCTTCTCACCCTGATCGACCTCATTGCCTCCTGACATAGAAAGTATGCCCAAGTCTTGAGTAGAAACTTGGCCCTGGGTCATGCTTCCAACCACACACTCAGAGTCACCAGTCATTTTTAAGCTTACCAAGGTTTCAGGCGGTTCTGTCTCTCCCCGTCTCACAGCATCTATCCCCGGTTCGATATCCGCCTCACCTCCTGGGGTTCTGGTCTCCTTCTCCTTTCCAGCACGATTGAACATATCAGCAATGCTCAAATTGGCCGTGGCCAGCCTGGTCCTCACTGTGGGTGGCCTCATTTCCTTTGTTGATTCCTGCGTTTTTGTTTTCACCTTTCCGCCCCCTTCGGGTTGAGTGTTAACTCCGTCCGGATTTATTTGCCCTTCTGTAGCAGGATTGATATTTTCCGCCGCTTTCTTTTTGGTAGATACTTTTCCAGCGTTATTTAGTTTCAAGGGCATCTTGCACAGCCGCCGCTTCTCTCCGGGACCGCACCGCCTTGTAGTCACCCAACCCGTGATCTCCGCCTTGATCCTGACAGCGATGTTCACTCTGGTGCCTCCGGTGCCTCTGAGACCACTCCGCCTTCCTGCTCCACGAACTCCGCCTGCTCCACCTGCTGTGATTGGTATGCTGCTGCTGGAAACCGCTGAGAGACTGTCGGTGCACAGATCCGCGAACGCCTGGAGCAGACCGACTGAAAGCCGGTATGTTAATTCCATCCGTTCCGTCCCTTTCCTCACAATTATCTTTCTTTCTTTCTTTACGGGGGGGGGGGGGGGGGTTTACGAGATCTACGAGGTCTACACGATAACAATCATGTCGAATCCAGAACCCTTGCTAATGCTGCCGCTCAGCCGCTAGTAGCGGCCGCCATCTTGCCTCCCCGACTTGAGGTCACTTCCTGTGCTTTGAACCACCCCCTTTATCATATAAGGACAAAAGAGCAAAGGCAAGAGGAGATAATTATCAAAAGTCAAGCTTCACTTGTGTTGGATTAGCAGGAACCCACACATGAAACTTTAAGGGCCTGAATGTGAACCTAACTAGATTTGGCTGAGGTCGAAGGTCATAAATATGGGAGTGGGTTTGTTTCAATGTACCCTACTACTGGTTAATGTTAGTCTAGAAAATGTACCAATACAAACCCAGTATTTGTGTATGATTTACCTGCCTGGAGCCCATTAAAGGACCTATTAATGAATCAGGTGGAGTGAAATTAAAGTATGCCTTTATGCGTTAATTTCGTTCCGCCTGATTACCAGTTGTTAGCTTTTTCAACACACGCTTTTCCCTGGTGTGGAAGAACCTGGCTGGATTTGTTCGGCCCTGCATACATTTGGTAATCTTCTAGAGTGCTTAGGATCGGTATGATAACACTATAACGCCATATATGAGACACCACGAGATGTAAAGTTATATAGCATTTATTGTTCAACGATACCAACTGGCATGTATCCCCTAGGCACTTTTGTATATCTCACAGGCGACTCTCTCCTCAGCCGACAATGCTGAGCGAACAACAAGGGACCTACAAAGGGCCAACCGTCCTCCGCATGAGTACCCGTCCTGGTACTCTCCAACGGAGAGCACAGTGCTAAGTAGCGGCCGACAATGCCGCTCGAATACCGCCTTCGGGTTTTCTCTGCTTGTCATGGGGAAGCAATGTTATGTACCGCTCTTGCAGAGTCATGCACTAAAAGTGCGATGCGGGAATGCCTAGCCTGACACTCAACCGCGAGGGTATCGTGATACTATTCCAAGGAAGCCGCCGCTCTACCTTGAAGCTTTAGCTGAGAGGAGTTGTAACAGACGACGCAAGCAAACACCTCTGTGGTGTGCGTCTCTGTTCGGTTTCTTTGCGGGATAGCGGGATGCCAAGCCTGGCGCTCAACCGCGTCGTACCTGTGGTTCAACTACTAGGGAGCAGCCGCTTGACCTGGTAGTCCCAAGAAGCAAAGTGAGGTAGCAGGGGGCGCAGGCAAACACCTCCGTGGTGTGCATCTCTGTCCGTATCCCTCACAGGAATTCCAAGCCTGACATCGACCGCAAGGGGGATCCAAGGTTCCGTGCAAGAGAGCAGCCGCTCTATCTTACCTTTCCGATGATGGTTTGAGCGCGGTCAGGGACTGGGGGGAACTTCTGTGGCACCGCGTCTCCGAGAGTTCCAAAACAGGATACTCGCCGACAAGGGTCTCAATATCCGACGCCCGTTCTCCCTAGCGGACGTTTTTCGCGCATGCTCCGCGCTAGGCCTGCTGGATACTGTAGTTCGCCCGAGTGTCGGGTTCGTATTCCAATCGATATTCCCTTCCGCTAACAGCAACGAGTAAAGGGGGGGGGGGAAACCTGACACATTTACCACCTGCTCAGAGCACGTAGTAAAGGTTTGCAGAGAAACCCCATGAAATGACTAATTATGTGTGGTTTTACAGCCAGAAAAAATGGCTCCAGGCCATTCCCCATTCCAAAGGGCATATCTAGTAATTACAGGGTACTTTTTGGATTTACCATACAGCAATGAGAAATTTGCATGCTAATATAGGGCGCCGTAAATCCATCCCACTACCGTGTAACTTGTAATTCGGGCCAAAATGAAACAATTATGTGACACAAAGGCGCTTTTATTCATCAATGGAAGAATAATCGAGTAAACTATCCAGGGGCACTGTTAGGCATAACCCTGACTACCAGGCTCAGTTCTGTAATTTAAATATGAATTTAGAGGAAACGTTATTTTTTATAGGTTTGCCTGTTTCTCCTTTACTGAGGAGACTAACGGCCACATGCATCAATGCACCCGTTTGCGATTCCTAAATTGCGAAAATTAAGGAATCGCAATTTAGAAATCGCAAACTGCAATGCATGAAAAATTTGCATTTATTTTTGCGATTCAGTATTTTTCTTTAATTGCGATTCACAATTTGCGAATCGCAATTAAGGAAAACCCTTCCCATTGATTCCTATGGGCCAAAAGGCCCTTAGGAATGAATGGGAAGGCATTCACATTTTGCTAATTTCAAATTTCGATTCGCAAAATGTGAATGCAATTTCAAGGGTGCAGGGGGGGTCCAAACAACCCCTCCCTGCACCCCTGAAATGTAACTTCAAATGCAATTTACACACACACATGCCCAAAGGGCATGTGTGTGTGTAAATTAAAACTTTCAAAAATGCAATTTGTGCATATTTGAACGTTTTCGGTAAATTAGCATGAAGTTCACCTTCATGCTATTTTATCACTTCCAAATTGCGAATTCGCAATAAAAAAATGATCATGCATTGCATTTAAGAAATCTGAAATTGCGATTTCTTAAATGCAATCGCAATTTTAGAAATCGCAACATGGTTGCAATTCCTAAAATTGCGAAATGCATGATGCATTCCAAATTAATCAATTGCATTCGCAAACGGCCGAAAATTGCGATTCGCACCGTTTGCGAATGCAATTGACTTTGATGCATGTGGGTGCTAGTGCCTTGAAGTCTTAATGGTGTATTGGAAATTGTGAGTCAAAAGAGGAAACATGGACCGCAGTTGGACAGTAGTGGTAGTTAAGAGGTTGTGCCTTTCTACTTGAAGATCTGGGGGCCATATTTACAAGAAATGGAAACAACACGGCACTACAAGCCAGCTTGTTGCGCTGCACAGTAAGGCAAGTGCAGGGATACATTGTATTTACCACAATAGGGGGTATCCCTGTCCTTTCCTTTGCACCGGCGCTCAATTGGCTGCCTTGCGCCAATGCAGCTGCCCTTGCACTATGGTGCAATGTTGTCTGCGTTGTAGGAATGATTATTTTTATGCAGGAAGGGATACCTTCCTGCACAAAACAATCAATGGAGGCGTTTTCCCCCTACGTGTGCTGCAAAATGTCGCACTCATAGAAAGAGGAAAACATGAGGAGAAAGAAAGATATTTCTCCTTGTTTCACCTGCCCTGGGGAGGCATAAGGTTTTGACGCATTCCCAGGTTTACAAGTCCTTGTAAATCTGGGAATGCGTCACAATCCATGTGTGCTGCATGGGAACACACACCTCAAAGCCCATGGAACGTCTCCTTGACATAGAGTAAGGCAACGGAGTCCAAAGCTCTGCGTTGCCTTACTTCAAATCTACGAGGACATGAAAAGCCATGCAGGGTGGCTTAACATGGCCTTGTAAACATGGGTCTGCACTCTGCTTCACTGCTGCGTCAAAAAAGTGACGCAGCAGTGGCTCAGCTTCCTTGTAAATATGCTCCCTGAAGTGCACTTGAGGAACGCACCTTTTGGATTGCACAGTTCATGCCTCCTTGTTGAAGCTGAAGTCCATCTCAACACTCTGCTGTGTGGTTTCAGACAACACTGTTTGGTAAACCTTAACCACAAAATAGCTTTGTCTCCTCTAATAGGTGATGAGTATGAAGTCCTAGAATGTACATTAGAAAGACTGCAACATCATCCACAGGGGAAAATCATGAATCTTCCCAGAAATCTAACTCAATCTCAAACTCCACTGGCTTCTGTGAACACACCTAGCTCGCAGAGGCACTTTGGTGAACAATTCTAGTTCACTATTAACCTCAAACTGACATGTATGACAAAACAGGTATTGAATTGTTCTAGCTTTCCCTTTCAATGGTTAGGTAATTGGTTTATTTATTTATTAATTTATTTATCTGGAATCTGATAAGGTCAAGAACCAGACCAGATTGTACCCTTATTACGTGCAATATTCGAGCCCACAGCTGGTACAATCACTTCCAGTCCCTCTATACCAGTACGGAGGGTAATATTAAGGCGCCCCCCAATGTTGTCTTCCGCTAGTTCACTTCTCGGGGGACCTATTGAGTGATCCGTTTACCCCAAGAGAGGTTGAAAGCGTAATAAAATCGTTGGTGCCCCTCAAAGCAGCTGGACCTGACGGGATCCCGGGCGATTTATTACGTGCTAATAAAAAGGAATGGGGGAAGCTGATCTCATACTTGCTGAATGCTATTAACAACGGCGCACCTGTCCCAGAATCCTGGAAAGGGGCGGAAGTCGTCCCAATATTCAAAAGGGGGTGTCGGGACGACCCAGCCAATTACAGGCCCATAAGTTTAATTGATTCAACCCAAAAGGTAGCTGGCAAAGTAATTCTGGGAAGGGTTCTCCAGTGGATAGATGAGAACGATATCCTATCGGACCTTCAGGCCGGATTCCGTTCTAGGACAGGGACCATAGAACAGGCCTTCAGACTGGTTCTTCTCTACTGGAGGTGGTGGTGCTGGGCAAGGGCAGTCTTTACCTGGCCTTTATAGACCTGAAGACTGCCCCTGACCTAGTACCACAGGAGGGGTTGTGGAGAGTCTTGTCTGAGATGGGATTGCCCCCGTATATCCTGTCTCTTTTGGTCAGGCTTCACGTTGATAATTTCGCACAGGTGCGGTGGGGTAACTAAGCGTGGCGAAAAAACCGTCAGGATCCCAGTTGAAAGGGGTGTCCATCAGGGATGTGTGCTTGGCCCCAATCTCTTCTCTCTTTATGTGAACGGAGTGGTGGAGCATCTGCTTAAACATCCTGCAGATGCACCCTCCCTGGCGGGCAAGCGCATCCCCACCCTGCTCTTTGCCGACGACACACCGCTCATTTCCAAGACCTCTGTGGGTCTGCAGAGTCTCCTAAATGGATGTCTGACGTTACAACGCATGCTTTAACCACGCATGCTGTTACAACGCCAGTTTTACAACGCAAACCTTTACAACGCATAGTGCTTTGGGGTGCTGGATAGTGACTAGTTTAATTTACTATTCCAACTCCAGTCCCCGTGGACACTAGAGAAGGCGTTGGATAGTAAATTAAATCTATTCCCTATCCTAGAGCGCCCCCCAGCGTAATGCGTTGTAATGGTTTTGGTTGTAAAACGTGCGTTGTAAAAGTTTCGTTGTAAAGGATGTTTCCCCTCCTAAATAGCTACCAGGAGTTCTGCTCACAACGGGGCATGATAATCAACTCTAATAAAACAAAGTTCCTGGTTCTGAACCCGCCTAAAAAAATGGGCCTCCCCCTGGTGCTGAATTCCGTGCCCCTGGATAGGGTGTCTGAATTTGATTATTTAGGCATCCGACTCTCGGATTCAATGCATTGGAACTCGCACATTCAAAAGATGCTCTTGAGTCACAAAAGGGTGGGTGGCGCACTACTCAAGGAGCAACGTTCCTCTACATTTAAGCCTATTGCCCCAGTTTTGGAGATCTTCAAAGCTAGAGGGGTTAGCGCTGCTTTGTATGGGGCGAAATTGTGGGGTATGTGTAACCTTGATGTGTTAGCCAGATCAGAGAGAACATTTCTGAAAGACCTGATGGCTCTTCCGCAGAGCACCCCAACAGTTCCTGTGTTAATGGATTTGGGTTGCAGATCGATTAAGGATCAAGCCCAAATTCGGCCTTTGTTGCTCTGGGCGCGACTGTGGCGTGTGCCTGAGTTGACCTCATACGCAGAGGCCTTGGAAGAGGTCATGTGTTTGGAGGGCTGGTCTAAGATCAAGTGGCTGAGGGATGTGAAATGGTTGCTAGGAGCCTTGGGTCTTGGGGATGCGTGGGAAGCCAGGACCGCTCCCCCTAAAGCTGTTCTTAAGAAACTCTACTGGAGCTGGGTTCATTGTAAAAACTCCACTGATGTGAAACATTGTAAATCTACTGATGATTTTATGAAAATGAAGGATGTGGTGGCTTATGAACCCTATCTCGATATTATCTCTAACCCAACAGATAGGGCTTTGTATTTTAAATTTAGAGTGGGGACACTACCTATAGGTGAATTTATTGCTCGCTGGGAATTATCCCACTTGTCTTCCCCCTCCTGTGCGACCTGTCCATCACGCATAGAATCGGTCGCCCATATCTTCTTTGAATGTCCAGCGTATGCATTGCCGAGGCAGAGATGGCTCAGACCCTTATGTAGACAATTAGGTACCCGGCAGTGTAGAGAGGCGCTCTGTATCTTAAAATCCGACACACGCACCTTGGTTGTTTGCGGTGTGTCCACATTTTTAAAATGGTCATGGTTAATTCATTTGAATAGGCTTTCCCTGGCTATTTAATGTTTGTATTATCTGTTTTATCTGTTTTTATCTGTATAAATAGAATGTGACTGGCTTTATTGTTCTTAATATGTTGTATTTCTGCTTTTATGATATTTTATATATCGAAATAAAGCCATTCATTCATTCATTCAATTTATTTATTAAGTTTTATATAGCGCAAACCTGATCCCGAAGGATATCAGAGCGATTTACAATTTGATGCAAAGGTAACAAATCAGAACATTAGTCTAACATTGGGAATCTAATGGGCATTGAATCAACTAGAACAACCATAACAGCTCAATATAACCTGATGATGTGGAGGAGCATGTGGTGTGTGTTATCAGATGATGTGGAGATAAGTATTTGCTTTAAAGGTAAATGTATTATTTTTGGACATCTTTAGTTTAATGGTAAATAGTTTGAATGCATTATTATCCATGTGAAACATAATTTTTGTTAATTATAATTTTCATTACTGTTTTTTTTAGATTTATGTTGCTATTACTACATTAATTATTCTTTACTTTTTAATACAGTTACACAAAAAAGACTGGACCTCATTTATGAAAATTGTTGCATGACTGCGTGAAAACAGTAATGCAACACTTTTCAGTGTGCCCTCCTTGTGACACAATGGATGCGCCGTATTTACTTTACGGTGCTCCATGTCACAAGGAATTACAGATACGTCAGTATTCCTGATGTATCTGTAGGCACTGTGCTAAAGCATTGCTGGAGTGTGTCGCAAAAGTGATGCTACTCCTGCAATGGGTCATTACACATGGGCAAGTCCCTTGTTAAAGGTGACTGCGTCCGTCTTATGCCTGCTGTGAGGCAGACGTAAAATTTTAATTTCACTGTGCCTCTTCTATGACCCTTTTTTGCAGGGCAACGCCAACTCTGCATACATTATACCTGATGCAGGAATAATGTAGCACAGGGCTTTACAAATTGACGCATCTGCTTAGATGCATCAGTTTTTAAATAGCGCGCATCATGGCACATTTTTTACGCTACCGGTGAGTCACAAACATTGACGCAGCAGTGGCGCAAAGGGATCTTAAATAAGCCCCACATTATTTATTGTTTACTTGTTATTCCTGTGGCCCTGCTGAAGACTTCAGAAGACTAAAGCTGCAACAACAGCCCACATTATTCTAAGTCTGTCAACTGTTCTATATGACAATGTATTGGTCTAACAAACAACGCACTATATTAGAGTATACCTATTGCCATTTAAACTTTGCTTTTATGTATTTTCAGGTCCTTATTCATGATTCCACCCGCATATTCGCACCATCAGTTGCAATATGTCGTCAACAGGCACCTACTCATACTGTTCTTCTTGTCTGTCGCCTCTGTAGAGAGAGAATACTTCATGAAACTGCATTTTTATTAGATGGCCTGCATATCAAAATGCTATCTGTACAGTCGATCCCCAGTACAAATTAGTTTAATGAATAAGGGGCAGATTTATGATAACTGGCGCATCCCCAGGGATGCACCAGTTATTTTGCGCCGCTGCTCCACCACCCATGGTGCGTCGCATTAACAATGTGGCGCACTATGGGGCAAAAACGGCACAGATGCGTGACGCATCTGTGCCGTAAAGGTGGTGCATTGCTGGAGTTGCGTCGCAAGCGTGATGCAGCTCCAGCAAGGCTTGGGGGGGCCCCATCTTTACAATGCTGCGTCAAGACCTACGCCTGCTTCAAGCAGGCGCAGGGTTTTGACGCAGCATTGGCCTGAAAGTGACTGAGTGCAATCTTATAGATTTCACTCAGCCACTATTGCGAGGCGCACCTGCCCCGCAACGCCCACCCTGCGCCGGAATGCCCACAAGTGGCGCAGGGCTTTACAACGTGACGCATCTGCCTAGATGCGTCACATTGTAAATGGGTCATAGGGATGCGCCACGTTTACGCCGCAGTTGCGTGACACAAACATGGCGCATTCCCAACATAAATCTGCCCCCAAGTGTCTTGCAAGTTTTGTGAGATTTCATGAGATTTCCTTCCCAAAGCTCGCCTGTTTTCTCTGGCATGCCTTAAACAAATATTAACCAGGCAGAATATGGAATTTAACAGAGTCGACAATCAGCTACTTTAAATTACCTTCTTGCTGCCTTACTAGGATTCTGTTTGTGTAAGTGAATACCTTGGCATGAGGTGGGTGAAAGCTTCGTTTGTTGTGTCATAAAGGAATTTCACTACTAAGCACCTCTTATCATCTATTGCCCCACAGGGTGAAAGCATCTAATCTATTCCAAAACGTGTCCCGATAGAAGTATTCTCTTCAGGTGGACTACAGTGAGCCTCAAAGGATTTCTGTTTTCCAACCATTTAATTAAGGCACATCAAAGTAAATGTTTCTGCATCAAGTGGGCCATGGCAGATGCACTGCGATACATTATACAGTTTACCAGGTTTGTCATCTAGCTTGAGGTGGAATTTGTGTCATCTGCTAACATCCGTTAACCTATATCATAGGAATCAAGGAGGTGATCGGATTCCTGTAAATATTTAATACTGTCAGAGATAAGGCAAAGATTTGAAGGAACTCAATGTGAGTTGTTGGTAGATCTGGAAAAAAATTCACCCACTCAATCTAAGGTGTGGTTAAGTAAGAAGGAGAAGAATCAAGATTGCACGGGTCCACTGATGTCTTCTGGATATACCAAAGCCTTGAGAAATTTGAGATGGTCTGCGGTGGTAATTTGTATTGAAAGCCACTGACATGGTCACAAGATTCAAGACATATGCATGGAATTACACCTGGTGCCCCCCCTCGGAAGCCCGCCAACCCCGACAGACCATGCATGCAACCTGGGAATCATCCTGGACTCCGAGCTCAAAATGGACCACCAGATCAACTCTGTCTCGTCCTCCTACTTCCACACCCTCCGCCTCTTACGTAAGACCTTCAAATGGATCCCCCTTGAACACAGAAAGACTGTCACTCACACCATGGTCACCAGCAGACTCGACAACGGCAACGCACTCTACACCGGAATAAACAAAAACCTTACCCACAAGCTACAGAACATCCCGAACACCACCTCAAGGCTGGTCCTCGGCCTGCCAAGACACTGCCACATCTCCCAGTACCTGCGCACACTCCACTGGCTATCCATCGAAGCTAGAATCACCTTCAAGATGCTCACCCATGCCCACAAGACTCTCCACGACACCAGACCAGCATACCTGAACAGCCAACTCAAATTCCACACACCCCAGAGGACCTTACGATCTGCCCATCTCTCCTACGCTGTCGTCCCCCGCACCAGAAAGACCAAATCGGGAGACCGCTCCTTCTCCTTCCTTGCGACACGAGCCTGGAACGCCCTGCCGCTGCACCTCAGACACACAACTTTGCTCCCCATCTTCGCAAGAAACCTCAAAACCTGGCTCTTGGACAGACCCCCCATTCCTTGATGAACAGGAGCCTGCTAACCCCCCACCACCACCAGTGCCTTGAGACCCTTACGGGTGAGTAGTCGGGCTTAACAAACGCCTGATTGAAGACATAGGGGTTTTGTGGTCTCTGGAGCCAAGTATTCCTTCTCTGATATTTAGAACCATAGTTTTACCTCTCCTTCAGAGTTTGAAGCCTGAATGGAATTCAATGAGGAGATCATTTGCTTACAGGTGGGAGGAGAGTTAATCAAAGACACCTGCTTCCAGCACTTGACAGCATGAGATGGTCAATAGTTAGCAAGGTTTTCAGGATCTGCAGAATAATTCATTTGCAATGTGGGTGATAATATAGATTGTTTTACTAGATTTGCCAGATCCTACTCCAGATATCACTCATTGCCAGGCCAAGCACTTCATCCCTCACCAGTGAATCCATCCCTCAGTCTCTCAAGCATGCATTCATCATACCCTTCTCAAGAATTATAGATCACTTAAATTCTCCGATTTTTTTCCAACAAAAAACATTGGTCGATACATGAAAGTTATACATAAAACACATCAACGTTTCATAGCGGTTCTTGCCTCTGGGATGTTCACATGGAACAGTGTCAGTTTTATGGGGAGACAGTAAATCAGGGTGCTTGAAATGAAACCCGATGCATGGAACCTACCTCTATATATAAATACGGCACCTACTCTAGAAATCAAACATTATTTAATGTGCATTGTACTGGACTTTGTTGAAAATGCATTATCGCTGACGCTCATAATGGCTGTCAGTACTACCCTCAATGGAACTGAATGAAAGGGAGAGATTTGATAGCATTGGGACAAACCTGTGACCTGATCACTACACACCGCTTGTAAACTTATGGTTACACACACATCTGTCGAGTAGACCCATCACACTCAGCAACATTACTGGTTGTGAAATCTGACGCCTGCACATTACACAGAGGTCTCCGGAATCTGTAAATTACCCAAAATGTTATATTACAGCAAATGGAATCTCTAACCTGCAGCTCATACCGAGATCTCTAAAACAAGAATATTAACTCACTGATCAGTTTTGTTTTCTTCTACGTTTCTGCCCATTGAATTGTTCCCCACCTCTCTCAAGAGTCAAACGCAAGCAGTTCCTTCCTCAGAGAGCTTCCTTTCCTAATACCAGGGGTCCATCTAATAAAGGAGGTTACTATGAGTGGAGAAGTGTGGCTCAATGAATAGAGCGGCAGACCCTGATGCAGAGGTCTAGCCCGGGACCAGGGTTCAATTCCCCGCCTCGGCGGATCTAGGACTCAAAATTCCACGGACCTGATAATTCTCGCCTCGGTGCCTATTCCAATCATGGAGTCCCACTCTGCAACTCTGGGCAATAGCTTGCTTAATCTCCACAACGGCCCCCACAACGCTAAGGATGCCTGGCCTCCACCTTGGGGGTGCCCAGGAGTGGACGCCTCACAAGGAAAAGCCAGGATGGGTTCCACAGCGGTATTCGTACAAGTGCCTTGAGACCCTTGCGGGTGAGTAGTGCGCTATACAAGTATCAATTTATGAGTAGTTGTGTCTTGCTCCTGTCTTAGTCTTGCTCCTGTCTTAGATGTGAATGACACTGAACATCCAGGCATGATTTACAAAGCACTTCCTGTGAGTTGTTGTGTCATATTCCAGGAAGTTTGAATTTCCCAGAGAAAGAAATGCCTTCATAGGGAAAAAAAAAAGAATTGAGATCCACTAAGCATTTTAACTTGCAAAAGAATCACATGTCAATAAGAAATGCACGAACTCCCTGACAGACGGTCCAAGGAATACACTAAGGTGGGGCAGGGGACCAAATCCAGTAAAATGGGGAGCCTGTAGCTAGCAGAGAAAGAAACAGACTTGACAGGGTATGCAGTGACATTGAGACAGAGAATTCTCATTCCCCATACACTGGGGCAATGGAAAACTGGAACATAAGACCAGCAATCACACTCACATAGGACTCTGAGGAAGTTGCAATGCCCGCATCCTTGCAGCCCTCTCCACCTTGAGCCAGTGGCGTAAAATAAGCCCCAGCACCCCCCACAGTCCCTGCAGTGCGGGGCCCCCCACAAGCTTCAGGGGGCTCCCTCAGCAAAAGTGGCAGGTGGTGGGTAGGAGAGGGGGGCCCCCCTCCGTGTACCTTGCAGGGGGGGCTCAAAGTTTTGCTACGTCACTGCTCTCCAATCCCCCACCCGGCCCCACTTAGCCAACGACCACCACCATCACGCAATACTTGCATTTTGAGCCACCGAAAAACGGCAGAAATGGAAAACAAATTTCACAAAGACGAAATTGTCCAATTATCTTCTACCAACTAACTAAGCAATTACTATTTGGTTGGTGTATGAATATGTCATCATATTCCATCCCACTGAAGGAACTCCCTGGGTTAGTTGTGCCCAGTGTTCTAAATAAATGATCAATAAGGCACCTCTTCCTGCTCTCCATATTGAGTTATCCTTGGCCTTAGTACTGGTGCGTTTCCGTTCCCTGTGCATTGGTGCACCAGAAGCCCGGGCAGTTCCAGCTATGCCCTGGTTCTGTTATTGCCTAATGGAATCTATAGAGCTTGGGCAGGGCTTTGAAGTGTGAATGTGTTTACACGCTGATATTGTCTTGGCTTTGATTCAAAAGCTATTTGTTTTACAAACATCCTGAAATTATTTAACTTTCTGGTGTGCTCCCTAAGCAGTGGCACTCTTTTTTTGCTGGTGTTTTTATTGCTTATTGTTTTCGTTCAAACTTTTTTCCACAGCCATGTTTTGTGCTTGCAGAGTCAATACAGAGGCATGCTTGTCTCTTTGGAAGCAGCTGACCGAGAGAAATATGACCTAAATTAGTCAACTGCAACTTTTTGCTGTATAGCACAGCTGAGCAGATATATCTTTTCGTAATTACAGGAGACTAAAGACGTCACAACTCGCTCTAATAAGTAAATTAGAGACAGGCTTTTGTACAGGCTCCCATTAATTATTTTCACACACACACACACACACATTTATATATACATGCATATATATGTATGTATATATATATATATATATATATATATATATATATATATATATATATATATATATATATATATATTCAAAACAATCACACCCACGTCCTTTTGATAAAACGACAGTGCGAAGTACGGACACCATGTAGCGTGTTCCAAAGTTTCATCCGAAATGATACTATTGAGGTTTTTGAAAAATGCATGACGAATGAATTGATCAAGATTGAGAAAAAGAAATATCACCAATGATGGAGAAAAGTCACTCAATTACAATACAAATCACTTGAAAATTTAAGAAAAGATCACACTATTGTAATCAAAAATAGTGACAAAGGCGGGAACATAGTGATTCAATCTAGGGAGAATTACATAGCGGAAGGTATGAGACAATTGTCTGACACAAACAGCTATTGTAGGAGTAATCTTATGGAATACGAAAATTCGATCAAACTGTTCCATACACAACTTACAGAATGGAGAACTAGAGGTCTATTGGAGGAGGAGGAATACAGGTTTTTATTTTGTAAATTTCCAAAATTGCCAGCTCTGTACCTCCTCCCCAAAATACATAAGAGTATGACTAATCCTCCTGGGAGACCCATTGTCTCCTCCAATGGTAGCTGTTTTGAATGCACCTCCCAATATGTGGACTATTTTTTGCAGACCTTTGTTCACCAATTACCATCTTATGTTAAAGACTCAGGGGATTTTTTGAAAAAGATTGAGACTTTGAAGTGGGAGGAAGACTATTCCCTTCTCTCACTGGATGTGACGAGTTTGTATACTTCGATTCCTCATCAATTGGGACTTGATGCTTGCATGCATTTCCTGTCCAAAAGATCTGTGTCGCATCACACCAAAATGTTAATGACTATGATGGAACTGTGTCTCAAGCAAAATTATTTTTTGTTTGATAGTAAGATCTACAGGCAGACTCTTGGTACCTCTATGGGGACTTGCTTTGCTCCAAGCTTTGCGGGTCTCTATATGGGGTACTGGGAGGAGACAGTGACATATAGATCATCTATGTACCGTACACACGTTATCAATTGGATGCGGTACATAGATGACGTGATGGTAGTATGGAAAGGGACTGAGGAAGAGGCAAACAGTTTTGTGAGTGAACTTAATCTCAATGATTTTAACTTAAACTTTACCAGTAATTGGTCCAAAGACAGCCTAGAATTTCTGGATCTATGTGTCAAAGTGGAGAATAAGAAATTGGAAACGCATCTGTTTAGAAAACAGACCGCAGGAAATAGCATTCTCCACGCGCGCAGTTGTCACCCTAACTCCTTGATAAGGAGTATCCCAATGGGTGAACTTTTAAGAGCCAAGCGTAATTGCAGCACGAAGGAAGCTTTTGTGCTTGAACAACAAAAGATGATTGCAAGATTTTCTGAGCGAGGCTACTCTAACAAGGTAATCTCGAATGCCCAAAAAGCAGTAGAACAACGTTCAAGGGAGTCATTACTAAAACCAATAACAAATGACTTATCAAAGGAGAGTGAGAATAAGACACGGTTCATTACTACCTACAGTAGCCAAGCAGGCCTGCTCAGAAAGAGCCTTAATAAAATTTTGGCCTTTACTGTTAACTGATTCAGATTTAGCTGAATATGTCAATGACTCGCCCCAAATTTCATTTAGGAGAGCAAGGTCCCTTACAGATCAGTTATGCAGTGCAGTAATTCCTAAAAAACCAAAAGCCACAGGTGTGGAAGGTTTTTTCACCTGCAGAAACTGTAAAGCCTGCAAGAATAGCCGCAATATAAAAAAAGTATGACTCTCAACTACATCCGAAATTTTTGTTATTAAAGAACACACTTCGTGCACCAGTGACCATGCAGTCTATGCATTATTCTGTCCGTGCAATAAAGCCTATATAGGCAGCACTATTAAGCCAGCCAAACTCAGAGTGCTTGAGCACTTACGTGCTATTACCAACATGGCTAAATCTTATCCCATAGCGCGTCATTTTCATAGTTGTCACAACCAAAATGTGAATTTATTGAGCTTCTGTGTATTGTGTACTGTGAAATTTGATGAGAGAGGTGGCAATCGTGTACAGAATTTGCGTAGAGCAGAATCGAGAATGATTATTCAGTACAAAACCATGGTCCCTGATGGACATAACTGCGACGACGAGATGGAAGTACATCTAGGATGATAGAATAGAAATTTTCAGGTTTTATTGAGCTGTTTGCAGTTTCTGTCTAGTGAGAGCTCTTGGGTGGATGTATAAAAGAATGTATAAAATATGTATTGCCCGAAATTGTTTTTAACTTCTAGTGTCTTTTTACATGAGTTGTGAAAAGTTAGGAATGTTTTTTTATTTATTTTTTATTTTTGAATCACTGGTCATTATTTTTCTTTCTCTTCTTTTCTAGGAACGGCTTGAATGAATCCTTTTTTTTTTTGATTGATTGGAAGCACCAGCATAAATATTGATTAGTATTGGAACTGAACATTGCGGATAATAAATAGCACGTATGATTGAAATAGCCCACTGGGGCAGAATTGGTCACTCCGGACGTAATGTTATTTTTGCACACAAGCCCACATGGGCGATGATTAGAGTTTCTGTGATTAATTTCAGAGACCCTGTCATTGTTTATAGTTTTCTGACTATAAATACAACTCTTTTTACTTATTGAAGTATTGACTGTGAGTGTGCCAGTATTATTGAATCTTTTGCCCACTTGGGCAGTAACTATTTCCGCGAGTGCACATTATCATGCAACTGCTATTATTGGTGTTCAGAACATTCCTTCATGTTGATAAAATCCAAGTCTGTCATTGATTTTTATGACCTGTGGTAGTTTGCAAGCAAAAATGATACTATGTCTAAAATGATAGTAATTGCATTCTCCAAAACTATAAACAAGGTATTTTGCTCCCATGATTACATTTAACATAGCATGATAAATTATACCGTTCCGATTAGTTGTTATTATCTTCGCGTCTGTGAACGCGATAGTATTTTCTTTATGTTCATTGTTTTGGCACACCATGTGATTGAAACTATATTTGTTTGCACTATTCACCTTTCCAACCACTCGTGACCAAGGGGAGGAGCCCCGAAACACGTCGGAGAGACATTGTTTCTGTTGTCATGGCTGAATAAAGAAACTTTGGAACACGCTACATGGTGTCCGTACTTCGCACTGTCGTTTTATCAAAAGGATGTGGGTGTGATTGTTTTGAATTGATCGGGCTCGCTACCCGGTACGAACCGCTGTTGTCAGAGGAGGGGCCATAGCGGAGTGCGGCGGCTGCCGCGCTTTTATGTATATATATATATATATATATATATATATATATATATATATATATATATATATATATATATATATATGTGTGTATATGTGTGTGTATATCACCAGTTTGTTGTCCCCAAAATGAGTCCTCACTCCATAGTCAGGTCGGTTACTTCCCGTTCATACTCCGGACCAAGCGGGCATCTTAGTCCAATTTACACCCCCCTCTCACTGCTCAGAGCAGTGTTTGGCTACACTTCAATATACTCTACGTATTATCATCTTGAAAGAACACTATAAATCTAATTGCCCTGAGGAAGCTCCCCTTGAGGGAGAGAAACGCGTTGGCTGATGTATGTTGATAAATGTGAAGCTGTTTTTTTATAAGAAAACTCAAATAAAGAAGACATTTTTGCGTACAAATATCATTCTCTTTGGACTCTTTTTACTACGTGCACCCCCAACCAAACCCATAAACATTTTAGTGATCTGGAGCTCTGTTGCGTCATTCAGCAGCTGACGCAGGGGTTGTTTGCCCAAAACTCTATAATCACTGTTGAACTGGGACTAAGTTGCGGCGTTTGAGGACCCGCTGCTGCTTTTTGTCTTGGGTGATCCCTTGAGTCTGGACAAAGCTATACCTCTCTGAAGAGCTCTAATGAGAGCAAAACACATGTCAGGGGTTGCTTTTATTCATTTCAGGTAGGTTTGGATGGCATTTTACCAATTCAAATCTGTAATACTGTGCCTGGAGTGGGAAAAGGTTTTGGTCATTTTACAGTTTGGCATGCATAGCACTGTGCTAATACAATGCTTAAAGACTTTACTATAACAATGGCAAAAGACTTTGGGGCACATGCATCAAGCATTTTTGCCTTCGCAGAATCGGCCCGATTGCGAAGGCAAAAAGTGCTTTTCAGATTAAGCAAACACGAATCTGAAAATGGGTTTGCAATTCAGAATTTGGAAGGGGTGTGTCTAGGGCATCCCTTTCAAATACCGAATCCTTATGGTATGCATGAATGTTTTGTGACCGTGAATGCGGTCGCAAAACATTAGCATATTACCACCTACTTCAAGTAGGTGGTAACCCATTCACAAATGGTAACGGGTCCCCAAGGGACCCCTTCCACTTTGTGAATGGTTGTAAAAGCATTTTTAAGAGCAGGCAGTGGTCATACGGACCACTACCTGGTCTTAAAAAATTAAAAGAAAACTTTTAATTTTACTTTTTGTAAAGCATTTCGTTTTCTTTTAAGGCACAAGGCAGCACACATGGAAACAGCAAAAACGAAGAGAAATAAAGCCTTTCTCCTCATTTCACCTGTTTAACCACATCGCTGCGTGCAGGATTTTCCTCCTGTGCTGTGCCATAATGTTAGTGGGTGTGGTCATGACGAGCTGAGCTCGTCATGAGCACACGAGCACTGTACTGCATGACGAGCTGAGCTCGTCATGAGCATGGAAGGGATTAAGACCAGGTTTTCCCTGGTCTTAACTTTGGCTCTGTCTCCTATTTACGCTGCCCTTGTAAATAGAGGGCAGCATGAAAATCAATGGGTGTTGCGATGGAACGCCCACCACAACACCCATTACCCTCTCCTTTCAAACTAAATATAGCCTGAAAGAGTTCCTTATTTACTAGCCAGCGTTGAGCCATGTTAAGTGGCTTATCACTGCCTTGTAAATAAGGAGTGGCCCCTATCGCCATCACAACATCACTGTAAGTGACGTGGTGGCGATAGGGCTTTGTAGATATGTCCCTTTGTCCCTTTCTATCTCGGCATGGATGGCACTGTGCTAATCCTATGCTTAAAGAGTTTGATAGAAAAGCAGACATTTGAGTTGAGCAAATTTAGAGTGTCGCTGGTGTTGAGATTGCTCTATACTGGAACTGCTTTCTACCTAAACTTGAGAGCTACCGTTGGTTGCTCATTGGAAGGATTTTAAGCATTCCATTGAAGATCTTAAATGGATTATTTTGGAACATGTTAACTGTCCCAAAGATGGAAATGTTGATGCCCTTAGGGGCAAAAGGGAGGTGTATTGGATTTTCACTCTACAGATGGCCGTCTCGGGCTTGAATGAATGTTTCCCGTGGGAGAATGCCATTATTTAATGACCGAGTGATCTTTGATCCACGGTTATGCTTTTTGGCTTCTCGTATCTGAACCTTATATTTTTCTACCTTTTTGAAACATGCTTCATACACTGTCTTGGCTGGTATTTTAGACAGGTTATTTATGTACTCTTTACCAGTTGTGGTGTACGGTTTACTGATAATTATGTGTCTGTATCGGGATTAATATATTGTCCCTCACGTGTGAGTGACTATGGTCCCCTCCACTGTTATCTATGTGTTAAGCTATTACCTTATCTATTGAGTAACTTCGTTTCATTCCTATTTTGTTTTTTATCCCATTGCTATTTTATTTTTTAGGCTTGTATTAGTGATATCCAGCAATATGGCCGACTCTTTTCGTTTTGTTGGTCGGAGTCCGTTTTTTGTGTTTATACAAGGTAAACTCGTTATTGGGTCACTTACAGCGCTGGAAAATAGCTGCCGGTATCTCCCACTGCTTTACCTTCTGCAGCGGTCTAGTTCATTTCCACGCCTGCTCAGGTACAGCTACTTTTGACTCTGATCCTATGGGGGTTTCGGGAGTATTTAAAGAAAGGCTGTTTCCAGACCCCTCTCGATCGACCGAGTTTGACGACGGTATCGTGATTCAGGCTCTGTCGGGAGGAATCATTTTCTTCAGGTAATCGGGGCTGGCGTTTTAAGGCTGGACCTTTTAGCTATCTTTTGGTGCCTAGAGTGTAATTGAGTATTTTTCTCCTCTTGTGCCTGTTTAGGACCCGAATTGATATTGGAAGGAATCTCTACAGGGATCTCTACAGGTGAGCGATTGAGGATTTTTTACTCTTCAAATTTCCAATTGTCTGTATTTTGTGAAAGAACTTAGCCTTAATCCTCTTTTCTGCACCATGTAGCCTTTGTAGGGACATAGAATTTGTGGCAGGCAGTTAGATTCATTTGCCTAGAACTATCGTAGTGCTTTCAGTGGATATCCTCTAACCCAATTATTTCATGAGTGACCTCTGACCCTGCTTGCAGGTCAGGTCACCCCCCTGCTGCCGGACAGCTCCACCAGCAGTCTGTTTTTTCCTGCTATTCCTTTTGCCGCTGCCCCTGAGGCCACGCCCCCTTGTCGCCCCGCTCCCGCCTCCCGGCTACTCCTCCCTCCCTCCACTCCTTACTTGGTGGCCGCTTCCCGACAACAGGAGTGACCTCTGACCCTGCTTGCAGGTCAGGTCTCCCCGCTGCTGCCGAACAGCTCCACCAGCCCAGTGCCGCTCCTGTTCCAGTGCGCAAGTTCGTGCCTGCTGCCTGCCCGATCACCGCCGTGACCTGGGTCAGGCCCGTGCTTTGCTTTGCCTTCTTCTTGCTCTGTAATCTGCATTCTCTGTGTGCCTTTACTGCGCTTGCTTCCTTTCTGGTTCTATACTTGCATTCTTTGTGTGCCTGTTTTCTTGCCCCTATTGCGCTCCGCTCGCCCCCCAACCCCCTTGCTCTGTTTTTTCCGCTATTCCTTTCGCCGTTGCCCCTGAGGCCACGCCCCCTCGCCGCCCCGCTCCCTCCTCCCTCCCTCCACTCCTTAAATGGCGGCCGCTGCCCGACAACAGGAGTGACCTCTGGCCCTGCTTGCAGGTCATGTCACCCCCCTGCTGCCGGACAGCTCCACCAGCAGTCTGTTTTTTCCCGCTATTCATTTCACCGCTGCCCCTGAGGCCACGCCCACTCGCCGCCCCGCTCCCGCCTCCCAGCTGCTCTTCCCTCCCTCCACTCCTTAAATGGCAGCCGCTGCTAGAACGCACAGCGGACACGCGCAACGGGCGCGCCGACTGCGCGCCGAAGTTCACGCCTGGACCGCGCCCAGCGCCAGGAACCCTGGACCCCGCGCACTCCACAACGCCAGACTCTGATACGACGCCAACACCCTCAAAGCTCTCAATACCGGCCGAGACCACAGCTGCTTTCAGGTCGTCCCGAAACGCACCTACGGACCCTTCTCCTGCCACACCTGCAACTTCACCTGCGACAGAACCACCAAGCCCCCAAGGACCAGACCCAACCACCTTTGATGCATGCTCCTCAACACCCGCTCCGCACGCAAACACGCCGTCGAGCTCTGGGACCTGCTCGACACCTCCGCCCCAGACGTTACCTTCCTGACCGAGACCTGGAGGAACGACTCCTCGGCACCGGACATCGCCATAGCCATCCCAGACGGCTACAAGATCTCCTGCAGAGACCGCACCAACGGAATCGGAGGAGGAATAGCCATCGTCCACAAATTCACCCTCCAGGTCCACACCCTCGCAGATGACTCCCTCAACTCCGCCGAATACCTCCACTTCCGGATCCACACCGATCCCAACACCACCCTCAGAGGAACACTCGTCTACAGACCCCCCGGACCCCGGGCCCTGTTCAGCTACTCCATCGCCGACCTCGCCAGCACCCACTCACTCACCTCCACGGACTACATCCTCCTCGGAGACCTGAACTTCCATCTCGAGAACAACAATGATGCAAACTCCGCCACCCTGATCGACAACCTCGCCAACGTCGGCCTCTGACAACTCGCCACCGAACCCACCCACACCGCCGACCACACGCTCGACCCTGTCTTCTCCACAAGCACCCATGTCGCCTTCAACAACACCACCGAACTCCACTGGACCGACCACCACTGCATCCACTTCACCTTCAAGAAACCAACCACGCACCACCGCACCCAACAGCTGCCCCCTCGCTGCTGGAGCAAAGTCACCGAGGACCAGCTGACCTCCACCCTCGCCCAGAACCCACCCCGCTGACCCAGCCGACGACGCCCGTAACCTCAGACAGTGGATCGACGACTGCGCCAACACTCTCGCCCCGCTCAAGAAACCCTCTTTCTACCACTCCAGCAGGAAAGCCACCTCGCTCACCGAAGAACTCCAGACCTCCAAATGCCCGAAGCTGGAAATGAAACGGCTCCACGACCGCACACCAGACAGCCACGCAGCCCACAAGGACACCATCCGAGACATCACCACCTCATCAGAACAGCCAGGAGATCTTCCTTCAAAGCCCGCCTGGACAACAACGCACACAACTACAAAGACCTTTTCAACATGGTGAAGGAACTCTCCAACTTCAGCGCCAACACCAATGACATACCGCCCTCACAAGATCTGTGCGATTCACTGGCCACCTTCTTCCATCGCAAGATCGCCGACATCCACGACAGCTTCAACACCCCGTACGCTCCGACCACGACAGACCCCACCCCGAATGCCACCTGCACCAACCAGCTGACCTCCTGGTCCCACGTCAACGACGACGAGACATGCAAGGTCATGAACTCCATCCACTCAGGATCTCCGTCTGACCCCTGCCCGCACCATGTTTTCAACAAAGCAGACAAAGCCATTGCACCCCAACTACGGAAGGTCATCAACATCTCCTTCGACACAGCGACATTCCCGGAAAGCTGGAAGCACGCCGAAATCAATGCCCTCCTCAAGAAGCCCAAGGCGGACCCCAAGGACCTCAAGAACTTCCGGCCCATCTCCCTGCTCCACATTATCCTAGACCCATCCCAGTTCGGATTCAGACGAAATCACAGCACCTAGACAGCCCTCATCGCCGCCACAGACGACAACTAGACTACGGCGAAACTTCAGCCCTCATCCTTCTGGACCTGTCAGCCGCCTTCAACACGGTCTGCCACTGCACACTAAGATCATGCCTCCAAGAAGCCGGAATCCAGAAGAAGGCCCTGGACTGGACCACGTCCTGCCTCTCCGGAAGAACCCAGAGAGTCTGCCTCCCACCCTTCCGATCCAAAGCCACTGACATCATCTGCGGCGTACCCCAGGGCTCATCCCTCAGCCCGACCCTGTTCAACATCTACATGGCCCCCTCGCACAAGTGGCCCGCCAGCATGACCTGAACATCATCTCCTAAGCCGACGACACCCAGCTCATCCTCTCCCTCACCAAGGACCCGCACACCGCCAAAACCAACCTCCACGAGGGAATGAAGGCCATCGCCGAGTGGATGAGGACCAGCCGCCTGAAACTAAACTCGGACAAGACAGAAGTCCTCATCCTCGGCCCCACCCCCTCTGCCTGGGACGACTCCTGGTGGCCGACCGCATTGGGAACAGCACCGACATCCACAGACCACGCACGCAACCTAGGATTCATCCTCGACTTCTCCCTCTCCATGTCGAAGCAGGTCTACGCCGTCTTCTCCTCCTGCTATAACATCCTCCGCATGCTTCGCAGGATCTACAAGGGGATCCCGACCGAAACCAGAAGAACGGTGACCCAAGCACTCGTCAGAAGCAGGCTGGACTACGGCAACGCACTCTACGCAGGAATCCTGGCCAAACACCTACAACGCCTGCAACGCATCCAGAAAGCCTCAACATCCCTCAACGCAGCCGCATCAGCTCCCACCTAAGAGACCTGCACTGGCTCCCCGTCAACAAGAGGATCACCTTCAAGCTCCTCACCCACGCACACAAAGCACTCCACAAAACCGGACCAGCCTACCTGAACAACAGACTCAACTTCCGCTCCGCCAGCCTCGCCCTCGCCGCTGTCCCGCGCATCCAACGAACAACCTCCGGCGGCAGATCCTTCTCCTTCCTCACCGCCAAGACCTGGAACACCCTCCCCACCCATCTGCAGCGGACCCAGGACCTACTCACCTTCAGGAAGCTCCTCAAGACCTGGCTCTTCGAGCAGTAGCAGCACCCCCTCCCCTCAGCGCCTTGAGACCCTCACGGGTAAATAGTGCGCTTTACAAATCCAATGATTGATTGATTGATTGATGAGACGATTTCCTTTTCATTATAGTCTCATATATTTTTTCATTACTCGGCTTTATTTGTTTAGGAACTGCTGCCTTTCGTGGGATATTCATTTCTTTGGACACTGGACGAAAGAGGAGCGCCTCTCTTTTTTCTTTAGAACCCCGAGGTTTGTATCGCATGCTATCGATGTTGGACTACATCAAACTCTGACTGTTGACCTTGGGTTATAAACTGAAAAACACAGAGAGTCAGTATTTTTAGTTAACTAGGCTAATTAAAATGTGTGCACTTGCCATGCGCTGCTTATGACCTCACCTATAACATCACTTATGACTTGGTCAATAACATAATTGATGGCATCACTGATAACAACTCAAATGACTTTATGGATGTTGTCACTGATTACATCATTCATTGAGTGTGATAGTTTGCTAAACATTTCTGACACTGAAAAGGCATTTACTGAGGTACTTCTACGGTAAATGTAGCATGTCTTCTGTACTGCTAATGACTGTCCGCGTTTGCAAGATATTTGGTGTCCTAACTGGATTGCTTTTGTGATAAATATATATATATATATATATATATATATATATATATATATATATATGTGTGTGTGTGTGTGTGTGTGTGTGTATACATATTGTTATGTTAAAGTGACATTTTAGATAGGTGAAAATGTTATCTAAAAAGTAACATTTTAAACTAAAAGAAATACTGAATTTACTAGTTATATTTAATTGGAGTAACAATAGCTCCCTCCCCGCTATGCATAGTGTCAATATCAAGGATGTCATTTCAGAAGTTGCATTGATATATGTTATCAATGATGTCAACAAACATGCCATGAATTATGTAATATGTGAAATTATGAGCAGAGAATGGTGAGGATGTGACTTATAGTTACTTCTGTTAACTATTACTGGTGAATATCAATGTTTCTTCTAGATTAAAGTATTACGTTTTAACTAATATTTCACCTAACTATAATGTCACTTTAACCTTTGTCTTTTTCAGTGGATTTCGGATGTTTTTATCATGTAAAGTAAGCTATTATTACCATACCTAAACTATACCGGCACTTAAAACCTGTTTTCAGTGAATTTCTGATGTTTTTTAAAATAAAGTATCAAAATAAAAAGATATCATTTTAAGTGGACATACGGGTGCAAGCGTGGAAATCTCATCAAAATGATATAAGTAGCTTCACTTCAAACTTACTAAGCAACCTTCCGATTTCCTCGGCTTTTTGAGTCAATGAGTCTTTGCCACCGTATTAGGATGGAGCACAACCGAAACACATCTCTGTAATAAACATTGTCTTCAGCATTCGACGTTCAGTGAATAATGAGAGTTATAGTGAAATTTTTGAAAGTTTATTTTCTCTTTTTGAGATTAGTCTGTATTTTTATCTTTTTATTCAGATTAGTCAAATAAATTCATTTAAAGAAATATTGAGAAAATGTGGATGCAACAAGCATACAAAAATACAGTGTGTTCCGTAAAGGATTAATGCCAATCTTAATCTAAAGGATTTAATCTATTTTAGGGATAACCCATAAAGAGTTCTTTTGGAAAAGAGCAAGTAAACTTTGGAACAAAATACTAATAGCTATGAAAGGTTGAACTCCTCATAAAGAGTAGCTCTGTAAACTCAGCGGAGTTCCCTAACAGCTGCAGTAGAACCCGTTAAAACAGGTCAAATTAATTAATCACAGCAGTAGCTATGATCGGCATAAATTAGAAAGGTTTCCCAGAAATCATAAGGAGAACACCATTAGCAGTAGCTTATGGCAATTCGGGCTAGCACAACAAAGTGCTAAGGGACATGACAGGGTAGGGGTGCATAGAATGCCTTGCCTTAACTGGAGAGAGGACGTGGCCTAATGACAAGAGCAATTGACCTTGAAGCTGGGGAACCGGGTTCGAACCTCAGTAGGGACGCTCAACATCCTGTGATTCTGGACAATTCACTTAATCTCCCGGTGCCTAACAAAATGAATGTGTCCATCTGTAATGCAACTAGTGCTCATGTAAAGCGCTCTGATACCTTCGCTTGAGTTCACACTATATTAAACTCTCCAAAAAAACGTTCTAGCTAGGAACACATACAATATAGAAAGCACAAAACATGCTGCAAAAACAGGTGGTTATGTCATCTGTACTCAATGAGGAAGGATCTTCCGATGGTCAGAAGCCTTCTCCATCAATTCCCACAGTAAATGTCCATGCCGACATGTAGTTGTTTGAATGCGGCTACAGCGTATTAAATTGAATTTAGAGATTTATATAGCACAGTTTATCACCCGTAGGTTTATTCAGGCATGGTGCATGGGGAGATTAAGTGATTTGCCCAGGTCACAGGTCGTTGAGTCGATTCCTAGACTCAACCCCGATCCCCAGCGCCTGAGTCAGCAGCTCTGTCCGCTGTGCCACATCCTCTTTCTATTACAAAAATATGCATCTAGGAAAGTTCTCATGAGACCCTTTGCAAGCCTACTCTGTTAGCTGTTCAGTGTCCCATTATGTAACAATGGTCTGCTCTATGAAATGAAGCATTAATATCTAGCATGTCTTGGTTAGATTTTGGAATGTAAACTTACAAGGATTTCTTTCATTAATATACTTGTTCATTATAAGCATAAGGCAGGGGAGACAATCTAAAATATAATGCAGTCATATTGTGTGCGGAAGGAAAGAAATACATTTTGCAGCAAACAGCACATTTCACGAAGATGTTAAGTTCTACAGTTCAGTTATAATCACTTTACAAAAAAGGCCTTTATTTTCCTCAAAGGGGCAGGAAAGAATAAAAATTGAGTGAGGCCTATCATGAAAGAACAATAGAAACTGGAGATTTCTGTAGAAATAAGTAGGATTTTCACTTTTAGCACGTTTAATAAAGGCACATTTTCTAGAAACTATTTTACTAGGCATTTTCTATGTTCCTATTATAGCACATTTCTATTTTATTATGAGGTTAAATTGATGTACAAATCTTCAACTTCCAAAAAGACTTTGTCAAAGAGTCAGACACCAAAATATAAAAGGTAGCTTTAGTGGCTTTGTCAGGGGGTAAGCACATCAACATTAATAAAACAAACCTATTCATGCTTTCTCAAAAAGTTGCCACAATAATTTATCAATAACATATTGAATTCATTATTAACACATGAATAGCAAGGCTTACTAAAAGTCACTAAAATACAGTAGTAAGTAAAATAAAGGATTTTTATTCAAAATTACCATGATTTTGAGTCTTTCTTTAACACTATGAATGCCACAAAATATAGCTGTAGAGCAAACCACAATAGGTCCCTGCTGTCCAGCTGAAGAGTACATCGCTCCAGCTCAAAGTGTTTTAACAATGATGGTAAGGTATACTTGGATAATGTATTCAATGACCCAGAATACTTAATGTGAGGTTTTTTTTAAAATATTGCTAGGGAGGCTGCTGCAACCCTTGTAGTCCCCCACAACATTTAAAAAAAAATGGGCGGTGGTGCTCCTGCCCCTTGGGGCACTACAATCAATTAAAAATAAATATCAAAATCCCTCACAGGTTATTATGGGGCGCTCCATGGCAGAAAGAGTGAATATGATATGAGTGGCAATATGAAATGAGTGGCTATGCCACTCATTTCATATTCCTGCTGTGTCGTTTATTTTTTAAATATTTCGTTATGGGTACCTGAGTCCCACCCTGGCACCCAACAAATATATGTAGCATTGGGGGCTATGTAGGCAGGTCAAAGGCCCCCGAAGACCTGCTGGCTCATCATTAATTATTGGTGGGTGCCATTGTACCACCCAGGGCACCCACAACATTTGTCTTAACTGGGGCTGCAAGGGGAGTGCCAAGGTCCCTGCGGCTATGCTTGGGTGCCGATGGGAGCTAGCAACACTGAATTTGCTCCAGTCATGGGACCAATCTTAATTTCTGCTCCCACAGTGAGATGACATTCACTGTTCCCTGCCTGTGACCATGCAGGCAGGGACAAAGATTACGGCTCCCACCGATAATTATCAAACTAAAAATCAATTTCCCATGGAAGCACAGTCCTAACTACAACTACACAGTGGCAACACTACTGTGTAAAACATCTATAAATATATATTACCTACTGGTGGCCGCCAGTAGGTAGTTAAAATTAAGATGTATTTTCCAGAGGAAGAGTGTTTTTGCATTTGCCAATAACTTTGGCGTAGTTTGATGAATCCTCACAAACTTTTCAAAACTAGTTTACCACTCACTTCAACTGCTGTTTATCATTTGAGATATCACCAGTGATGTCATCAGTGATGTCACTGACCATGTAATAAGTGGTGTAATATGTGAGGTCAGAAGCAGTGCATTGCAGGGGCGTCAGTCATAGTTAGCTCAGGTAACTATAAATGCTGAATGGCACTAGTTTTCTATGAGTGAGATCTGAGCCTAACTATAACGTCCCTGTAACCAGTGAATTTCTAAAGTTTTCTAACTCTATTTCCTAACTATATTGACGCTGTAACCTTTGTTTTTTTAAGTGAAAAAAATGATATATATATATATATAGCGTGAACAAGGGCACAACTTGCCAGAAACGCGTAGCTGCTTTCTGTTGTTCAATAAAAAACAACTCTGCTGATGTGCTGTGGTCCGTCTCCTTCCTGTTTGCTGGTGTGCTGCGTGATTGCTGAGACACCGAGAGATCAGAGGAGTCACGTGTTGGATATATATATATATATTCATATACATATATATTCACAGGAAAAAAACAAAGGTTAAAGTAACATATAGTTAAGTGAAAATTTCAGTGATAGCATAACGTTTTAAACCAAAAAAAACACTGAAATTCATAAGTTAAAGTTATCAGAAGTAACTATAAGTCTTGCCCTAAAGTAATTATACCTTGCGCCCTGCAATGCACAGTGTTGTAATCAATAACTTCAGTTCAGTTATCTTCAGTAATGCTCTCAATGATGTCACTGAAAGGCTGTAATTTGTGAGGTCATAATCAGTGCATGGCGAGGCAAATTATTTTTTTTAAAAGACAATACAAAACAGGAATTGCCAAAAGGCTGGCAGACAATGTCAGACTTAATGGTCTTGTCAATGATTATTTAAAATTTTGGGTGGGTGCCCCAGTGTCCTCCCGAGGTATCCATACTACGTTTACTGTTGAAGGTCATGGAAGGAGCACCAAAACCCCTGCAGCCTCAGCTGCCTCCCCAGCCAGCACAATACTTTGCCCCTGTGGGAGCCGACACCTTTCCTTTGCTCCCGCCTAGGTGGAAGCAGCATTGTTTAACTGCTCCCGCGGAGTGAGAGCAAAGCTGAGTGCCATGCCCAGGAGAGTGCAAGCAGGGTATGCCCGCACTCTCCTAGGCAGGGAACCACATTGTCCTGGTGTTCGGCTCCCTAGGACACTGTAAAGTATTGCACCCCAGAGGATGTGGTCCACAGGGCTGATATTGGCACAAAGAGGGGAGCGCACTTCCCCCCTGTACTTCAAAAACGCAGCCTTGGGGCTGGGGTCTATGAGGCCAGAGAATGCTTGGGGAGGGGACAACCAAGCCCATTCCCTTCTAAAAAATATTGGTCTTTATGGGGCTCAGTGAGGTGGGAAATGTGCCCCTTCCCCCTTAATCTAACCATGCCTACAGGGGATGAGTTCTCTGGAGCCTTATGAGGCTTGGAGAGGGGGGCCATGCACCATCTCCCCTTTCATTTTACGTTAAGCCCCAGGGGATGGGGTCCCCAGGGCCGTAATCAGCTCAGAGAGAAGGCTCCGTGCCACCTACCCTTTCGGAAACGTTTGTGAGCCCCCTGGGATGGCGTCCCTAGGGCTGGAATTGGCACGCAGCCTCCCCAAATAATTTTATATATCGACCCCCAGGCCCGTCCTGTAACACCACGGGTCATATTCATTTTTTAAAGAATATCACAACAAAATAAACCTATTTATTTTAATTTTGCTCAAGGGGGTCCTTCTGAGATACCTCCCTAAAGGGCTAGAGGGAAGGGTATCCCTAGCCAGCACCCTTTTATTTTTTTTTAACTCATCTCATTGTTAGTATTGGGGACTAGCCGCCTGATTCATCAAGCTTTTTTGCGCTCGCAAAGGGCCAGATTCTGAGAATCTGGCCCTTTGCGAGAGCGATTTTTGCATTTGGGATTCAGCATCCCAAATGTAAAAATTGCTAATTGCGATCTCGCAATTTTGCGAGGAATTACATTTAAGGAATCTCTATTTGAGATTCCTTAAATGCAATTCATCATCCTATTTCTTTTTGCGAATTCGCAATTTCTAGGCGCAATTTACCGCGAGGTCAGACCTCGTGGTAAATTGCGAAAACTCAGAAAAATGCATTTACATGCATTTTTCTGAGTTGCATGTTACACACACACATGTCCTTTGGACATGTGTGTGTGCAACACCTGTGTAAAATTTCATTTGAGGGGTGCTACAGGGTGTCCTGTGGACACCCCTGGCACCCTTCAAATCGCTATCTTATTTGCGATTAGCAAATTGCTAATCACAAATAAGGTATACTCCCCATTCATTCCTATGGGCCTTTTGGCCCATAGGAATGAATGGGGAGTTATTCCTTATTTGCGATTAGCAATTAGCTAATCGCAAATAAGGAATTGTAAGGAATCGCATTTTTTTTGCATATTCCTACATGAATCCCGTTTTGCGAGTCCTTAATAGCGATTCGCTATGAATCGCTATTAGGGCCTCGCAAAACGGGAGCATGATGAATCAGGCGGTAAATCCTATAATGGCTGCTGCAACATTTTTGTCCATGTTGCCGCCAGCCAATCAGAGTGCTTTCTTACGCAGGACCTTCACACCCGCGGGAGCGAGACGGCCCAAGGGAAAAAAGTCCCCTAGGCCAATCAGAACTCTCTAGTTCTTGATGTTCCTTTCCCCAACGTGGCCCCATACGCTGTGCAATTCCCTTAACAGTGCTCTAATTTTTGCCACTGCCCTCTAGCATTCCCAATGTTCAGACAACATGTCCCAATGTTCAGACAAAACCGTTGTAATGATTTAGCTGCTTTCTTTTCTGATAAAATCCAGACTATATATTCCTCCTTTGGGACTGTCAATAACGATCTGGTACCCCTCATTCCCACAGTCCCTGAGGGTTCTGCCTCCAGTAAACTGGACACAATCCCACTCTTGGATATTCCAGTCCTAGACAAACTTATTTCCAAAACTATCTCTGGCTCCCCTAATGACCCGGCACCCCCTCAGACCCTCAACAAAGCTATGGACGTGATTCGCCCGGTCATATTAGATGTACTCAACACCTCCATCTCCTCAAAAGTCGTACCTCCTTCATGGAAGTGTGCGATGGTGAGGGCTTTGCTGAAGAAGCCCAATCTTGACCAGTCCAACTTGGCGAATTACCGTCCTGTCTCTTTGCTTCCCTGGCTAAGTAAACTGCTGGAGAGGCACGTAAATAACACCTTGATGAGCTATTTGGAAGCAAATAGCCTTCTACGTGCCTCCCAGACAGGGTTTCGCCCTTTACATGGGACTGAAACAGCCCTTCTGGCGGTAACAGAGGAGGCAAGAGCAGTGTTAGACCGGGGAGGAAAAGTCGCCATCATTTTATTAGACCTCAGCGCCGCGTTCGACACGGTAAACCATGTCACGCTATTACAACGTCTGGCGGACATGGGCGTGTCGGGCGCGGCCCTGGAATGGTTGACTTCCTTCCTGGCTGACCGCTTCTTCCAGGTTTTCGAGGGCGAAGTGGTGTCGCCTAAACACCCTCTCAGGTGTGGGGTTCCTCAGGGCTCATCCCTGAGCCCCACCCTGTTTAACACCTACATGGAGCCCCTAGACAGGATAGTCCAACCCTTCGGTGTGCGTATTGTCACCTACGCAGACGATACCCAACTGGTGGTCTCGTTAGACCACTCGGAGGGATCGTCTAACACCTTAGGCCCCTGTCTAGAGGCCGTTGCCAGATGGATGCAATCTTCCTGTCTAAAGCTAAATGGGGAGAAGACAGATGTCATGCTATTGGGTAATCCTTCACCCTCTGTCTTCTCATCCATCTGGCCACCATGTTTGGGCCCACCTCCTGCCCCCAAGCCCCAAATAAAAAGCTTGGGGATCTGGCTTGACACCGCCTTGAACTTCTCAGCCCAGGCCATAAAAACTGCCGCTACCTGTTTTGGATTAATGAGGATGCTCCGGAAGGTGCTCCCTCTGCTTCCATTCCAAGCAAGGAGGATCCTGGTCCAGGCCCTCGTACTATCTCGCCTGGACTATGGGAATGCCCTCTATATGGGAGCCCCATCCTTTGTCACCCAGAAGCTCCAAGTCGCCCAAAACAGTGCGGCCCGGCTGCTTTACAATCTCCCTCGCTGGCAGTCAGCAAGGAATGCCCTAAGGGAACTTCATTGGCTCCCTATAGCGGCCAGAGTTCAATTCAAGGCCATGTGTATTCTACACAAAACCTTCTACCGCCAAGGCCCTGCAATCTTACAGCCCCTGGTTACTCCCTATGTTCCTCCACGTGCCCTCCGATCCGGTACCCTCCAATTGGCTGCCTTGACTAGAATCAAGAAAGCCCGCTGGGGAGGCCGTTCTTTTTCACACACTGCGGCTAAACTGTGGAATACTCTTCCTTTATCCCTGCGAGAAACCACTAATCATCTCGCCTTCAGGAAAGCTTTGAAAACTCACTTCTATGCTAAACTCTGCTGATCTACCCGAGCCTGCGTTAACTAAGCTTTCAGTCACAAGCGCTACGAGGCCTCCGGGTAGATAGCGCTATATAAGTGCAGTTTTCATTCATTCATTGTTACCGTCTTTCCATTGTGTGCTGGCTCACTGGGAGCAATCGGAACTGCCAAGCGATGCGTTTTGAAGGTGGTCACACTCTTCACACATTGCTGGCTTGTATTTCAATGTCAACACACCTACCTTAACATACATTTAGCAACACACCGACTCTGCACATTCTCTTTTTCTCAACGCTGTTTAGTTCACTCATCTATCTAGAGTCCAGAATCTCCAGCAATGAATGGCCTGATGGCAGGTTGCAAATAGTGGATTCAAAATCGAGCCCTGACTTTTTGCGACCTGTCTGTCAGTTTTTCCCCTGCGATGTATGCCTGTTAGGTGGGTCTAAAAATGCCCCACCGCAGAGGGTCACACAATGGCCTGCCTGAAGACTAATATTCAGGCAGGGCGCTATTTGCGACCCCCTGTTGCTGGCTGCAAATGCATTTATATTGATCCGCCATGGCTAGCACACCTCCATCCCTGCATTTGAATTTTCTAAAGGGTATTTTTTTTTTTAAAGGAACCCTTTAAGACAAAGGGTGTCGTCCCCTGAGAGATCCTGAAAAGATTTTCATGGGGAACTCGCCCATGGGACCATTTTCCCCTTTGTGAACATGTTACATCTCCAACATGGAAGCGGGTAACTTTTTAAAGGTTGTAACTGCATTTGAGGTCACAGACCATTTACACATTTCACTATGAACCACAACAAGAAAGGGATGCCCCTTTCATTCCCACTCCTAATTCTGCAATTCTGAATGAGTCTCAGACCTCATTCTACACGTTGAAAAGAATTGTGCATTGCAAACACTATTTATTTTGCAATTGCAAACCCTATGAGTTTGCAAATAGCAAGGTTTGCAACTGCAAAAGTGTTTTGTACATGACGAGGCCCTCTGTGCTGTATAAAGCTTCTCTTCCTAGTAATTAATGTGTTCATAATGCAAATGTCGCTAATAGTTCAACAGAGCGTCTTTTCTTCATGTTCTTTTGCAAGCAGCTTACCTGGATTTTTACCACAAAGTATTCTGACTTCCTAGGATTGAAAAGTATTCATTCAGTCGATTCATCTGCCACCGTTGTCTTCATGAAACTTCTGAAACATTCATGGACTATTTAATTAACGGATTAGTATCAGTGCATAGATTTAAGTATTAAACTAAACCAGTTGACATTATATTTTTGATGTTAGGCTTAAAACAAAGCATGCATTCTCCAGTAATTTTTCTGACTCGGTTAATTTCCTTGCTTATGTACTATGTCGCAACAAACAGATGCTTTCAATGCTGCTCGAAGAATGTGTCTCCACAGTGCTGGATTTACGTGGTGTTGTGGTTGCATCGACCACTTTGACCACACTGCCATCTGTACCAAAGGATGTTTTAGTTATGTCCCCACAGGAACCATAATTGACTACCAGCTAAAAGGAAAACCACACTGTATATTCTTTAGGTTTTCTACAGTGGATTAAGTGCAATTTGAGTAAGCTGCCCACATCCTTCTCATTGGCAGCTCTCCCAAACTGAAGCTCTCTACCTATACATTAATATATGACCACACATCATGTTTATTTATACATTGTATATTATTTTGTTTTTTTAAAGTTGCATAAATACAATTTGACTCAGCTGCTTCCAATCCTTCTCAGGGGCAGCTTCATCAATGTGGAGCTTCTCTGTTTACATTAATTCATAAATATACATTGTTTATATTAAAAATTGCATAAACATTGAATATGCTTTAAGTTGTCTACAGTTGATTGAGTGTGGTTTGACTCGTATGTCTCCCAGTTCTTCCAAGGTGACGCCCCTGTATCTGGAACTGACGACCTGTACATGAATCTATAAATATCGTTTATATTAGTTTATAAATGTACATTGTATATTCATTAGGTTTTCTATCATTCCTCAAGTGCAATAAGACTCAGCTGTCTCCAAATCCGTCTGTTGTGCAGCCCCTTCATCCTGGAACTCTCTACCTATATTTTAACATGTAAATATACATTGCAGGTAGTAAAATATACATTATATATTCTTTAGGTTTTCTGCGGTGTATTAGGTGCAATTTGACCCTGCTGTCTTCAAACTCCTCCCAGCGGCAGCCGTTTCTGGCTGAAGACCACAAACCACCAGAAGTCATCCTAGCATTCTATAACAGACTAAAAACCTTCCAGATTTCTATTTTTATGTAAAGAGATGCACAACTCCACTTCATCCTTCTTCGCTGAATTTTACTCAGAGGGAGCGAATAATACAAAGAAGATACCAAGAGCCAAACCAACAGGGAACACTCCCCACCTCAAAGCACAGAATGTCCTCCCTAGAAGGGGACTATATGATGATAGAGAAATAAAGAAAATATGAAAGAGAGATTAACAAACAAATCAGAACATCCACAAGCACATGGCCCTGTTAACTCGTAAAGTACAGGATGAACATTTCAAATCCAGCAGGCAGAAAGTACTCCCTTACACATCATGGTTGTAAATCTCTTAGAGCACCCAGGAAACAAGCTCCCAAACCAAAATCTCAATGGATTGCAACTTCACATTCTACAGCGGATACGCCTCCCGTAGGCCAGGCCACAAGTGTAGCAGATGCCTAGCTGTGGATTTTGAACCGTAGCTCTGCCGGCACATAGGGAAACCTAGCAAACCTATACATTGGTGAAAACTAGACACCCATGGGAAGCCAGGATGGGGTGATTTGTGTGGCTCTCACCAGGTTCTGTTACGCAGAATCCCTTGTAAACCTCAATTATGTAAAAAAAAAAAAAAAATCCTCATATTTCTGTGGTGGAAAGTTCTGGAATCTGTGTGGATCCAAAAAATTTCGACCCACCCTGCATTTACCAAAGATAAAAATGGTACCTCAATTATGTGGGTAGGTTCAAGTGCCCGTGACAGGAAATGGGTCAAAACGCAACATGCACCCACCAAATTTTTACAGTGAAAACTGACCCTTTTTTCTGCAAAGTGCCTAGAAGTGGAATTTGAACCCTAGTTCTGCCGGCACCTAAGAAACCTAGCAAACCTATACTTTTTTAAAAACTAGACACCCTGGGAAATCAAACTTTGTAAATAATAACACATTCTCCTCTCATTTCTGTGATGGAAAGTTCTGGAATCTGCATGCATCCACATAATTCCTCCCACCACACATTCCACAAAGTCGCCCGATAAAAATGGTACTTCACTTGTGAGGATAGGCCTAGTGCCAGTGCCAGAAAACGGGCCAAAACGCAACGTGAACACCACATTTTTACATTGAAATCTGACCCTTTTTTTGCAAAGTGCCTAGCCGTGGATTTTGAACCCGAGCTCTGCCGGCACGTTGGGAAACCTAGCAAACCTATACATTTTTGAAAACTAGACACCCATGGGAATCCAGGATGAGGTGACTTGTGCGGCTCTTACCAGGTTCTGTTACCCAGACTCCCTTGCAAATCCCAAACTTCATAAAAAAAAATATTTTCCTCACATTTCTGTGATGGAAAGTTCTGGAATCTGTGTGAATCTTCAAAATTCCACCCACCTCACATTCCCCAAAATATCCTGATAAAAATGGTACCTCACTTGTTTGGGAAGGCCTAGTGCCCGCAATAGGAAACAGTCCATAATGCAACATAGACACATCATATTTTTCAAGGGAAAACGTACCTTTTTTTTTTGCAAAGTGCCCAGCTGTGGATCTTGAACACTAGGTCAGCCGGCACCTAAGGAAACCTAGCAAACCTATAAATTTTTGAAAACTTGACACCCAGGGGAATCCAGTATAGGGTGACTTGCGTGGCTCTCACCAGGTTCTGTTACCCAGAATCCCTTGCAAATCTTAAACTTTGACAAAAAAAACCTTTTCCTCACATTTCTGGGATTGAAAGTTCTAGAATCTGCGTGGATCCACAAACTTGAACCCACCCCGCATTTCCCAAAGTCTCCTGATAAAAATGGTACCTCACGTGTGTGGGTAGGCCTAGTTCTCGCGACAGGAAATGGGCTAAAACGCAATGTGCACACATTTTTCCAGTAACTGCCCCGTTTTTTGCAAAGTGCCTAGATATGGAATTTGAACTCTAGCTCTGCCAGCACCTAGCAAAACCTAGCAAACCTATACATTTATGAAAACTAAACAACCTAGGGAATCCAGGATGGGGTGACTTCTGTGGCTCTCACCAGGTTCTGTTAACCAGAATCCCTTGCAAATCTCAAACTTTGTCAAATAAACCAACTTTCCTAAACAGAAATTTGAGAAATATTTGATTTTTCAGCTAAATTTGAGGTTTGCAGGGGATTCTGGGTAGGAAACATTGGGGAGGTCCACGCAAGCCATACCTCCCTGGACTTCCCCTGGTGTCTAGTTTTCAAAAATGTGGGTTTGGTAGGTTCGCGGGTACTTGGTCCACCCATACAAGTGTGGTACCATTTTTATCAGGAGACCGGGACGCTGGGTGCTAGGAAATTTGTGGTGGCCCGGTGAACCCACAACTTTCCCACACAGAAATTTGAGAAATATGTGATTTTGTCAGCTAAATTTGAGGTTTGCAAGGGATTCTGGGTAGGAAAACGTTGGGGAGGTCCATGCAAGCCATACCTCCCTGGACTTCCCCTGGTGTCTAATTTAAAAAAAAAATTGTGGGTTTGGGTGGTTTCCCTAGATGGCCACCGAGTCTGGGGCCAAAAACCCAGGTGAGCCCCTTTGCGCCACTTAATGTGCTTTTTCTTTGGGTAACTTCCGTAGATCACATTTTTAGCTGTTAGCATGGTTTTGGTGTTTATTCAGCTAAGGCATTGAGAGCTTTTTGGAGGTCTACTCTTGTGTGATCCAGAAGAACTAGGTCATCAGCATACTGCATTAAATGGATTTTATTGTCCCCAATTTATGGGGGTGGCGAGGGAGGCCCCCTGCAGTGGCAGGCCCAGATCGGCAGTGTAGGCGTTGAATAGTAGCGGAGCCAAAACACAGCCCTGATTTAGCCCCTTATCAGTGGTAATTTTTTCTTGAAGCCGACTCTGTGGAAAGTTTTATCCTTACACAGGTTCCCACCTACAATTATGTAATAGCTCGCAGTAGGCTCGGGCAGATGTTCCAACCCACCAATTTCCGCCAGAGGATGTTTCTATCAATCCCATCAAAAGCTGCTGAGTAATCAATGAAGCTTGCGAAGACTGGGGGGAATGACGGGCAACTGCTTCTTGGGCTAAATATGACAGGACTGTGATATTGTCAACAGTAGAGCCCCCTGGTCTGATCCCGGTCTGGTAAAATGGCAGTAGGCATTCTGAGTCAACCCAGTCCACTAGTTCCTGCAAAAGGGTGTTTGCGTATGCCTTCCCATCGATATCCAGTAGAACGATCAGCCTGTAGTTCCTGGGGTCGGTGTTTGCACCTTTTTTGAAAATAGGTTGCAGCAGTGAGCCCCTCCAAGAGTCTGGGACCTCCTCTAAGAAACTGCTTTCTGCATACGGCATGGCAAGATTTGTAGACCAGAAATTGATGTCCTCCCTGAAGAGGGAGCTGGGCAAGCCATTGGGACTTGGCATTCCGTTTTTCCAGTTCCATTTTAAAACAGTGCGAACAGCGGCCACACTCGGAGTTGGAAGTTCCACCAAGGCGTTGGGGCAGTCAGTTCTGGAAGTTTCTGGTTTTCTCTGCATGTCTCCAGGGAGGTGTGGCTTGCCTTGATCACCCAACATTTTCCTTCCAAGAAACTGTTGTGAATCTCAAATTTAGCTAAAAAGTAACATTTTCATCTAATATGTGAGTGGGAAAGTTGTGAGATCACTGCACAGCACACATTTCCTACCACTCAGCATTCCCCTCAATCTTCTGATAAAAAATGGGAACCTTTTTGTGTGGATGGCCCAAGTGGCTATGACATGAAAATGCCAAAAACGTGTAGAGATTGAGGGAGTCCCAAAGTGGGTCCAAAAGGTCCGTTTGTTTATATGTTTTTAGGCTGACGCTACTTTAGGGACCCACACAAGTGAGGTATAATTTTTCTTGGGAGACCAAGGGGAATGCTGAGTAGTAGGAAATTTGTGCCTGCGCAGTGATCCTACAACTTACCCACACAGAAATGTGAGGAAAATGTGACTTTGTAAGTAAATTTAAGGTTTGCAGGGATTATGGGTAATAAAACGCCGGGGGAACCATGCAAGCCACACTGCCAGCCAAGAGTCAGTAAACACACACCACCAGCCAAGCACCATCCACACACTCCACCAGCCAACCACAATCCACGCACACCGCCAGCCAAGCGCAATCCATGTACACCACCAGCCAAATGCGTTCCATGCACACAGTCAGCCAAGCAATATCCATGCACACTGTCAGCCAAGTGCCACCCACACACTCTGCCAGCCAAGCGCCATTCCCGCACATGCCAGCCAAGCAGGGCCGGACTCGGAACAGCAACCAGCCTTGGCAGATTGCTGCTCGATCGGCCCTGGGAGAGGGGAGGACATGCTAGTAAAAAGCACCGCTCTTGCTTTTGTTACTGGGGCCGGATATTGCAGCACTGCTGCAAAACCGGCCCATAGTGACTAAACTGCCCCCCACGGCCAGAAAACTGGCCCACTGAGGAAATGCCTGGTGCATGCTACGGCCAGTCCGGTCATGCAGCCAAGTACCATCCATGCACACAGCCAGCCAAGCACCAGTCCACATACACCGCCAGCCAAGTGCAACTCCACCCACACCACCAGGCAAGAGCCAATCAACAAACACCATCATCAAACGTGGGTCCACCGACACCATTAGCCAAGTACAGGTCCACACAAACCGCCAGCAAAATGCCAGCCAGAGGTCAGTACACGCAGACCATCACCCAAACTCCAGTTTACACACACACATAAACTCTCCCTTGTTTCTAGTGGTTTTCTGCCCCCATTTGGGTGCAGATTAGACTAGAAATAGCACTGAAACAGCCAAACTGTGTGCCTAAAAAAAGGGAGCGACCTCACTGGCATGCCTATAAACATATCCCTGTTGTCTAGTGGGTTTTCTGCCCCCCGGGGGGCAGATAAGGGACTATTGCCCCATCTAGCTACCGGGGAGGCAGAAAGACTGGCAATTTTTCGGGGGGAGGGTTTGGGGGCACTGGCATGCTCATTCTGGGCAGCCCCCACTCCACAGTGTAAAAAAAAGAAATAAGTCGATGGTGCCTAGTGGGATTTTTGACCCCCCCTGGGAGCAGCAGATAAGGCGCTATTGCCCCATCTGCCTCCCGGGGGCAGAAAGACTGTGGTGGTTTTGGGGGGGGTTGGAGGCATTGGCATGCCTTTTCTGGGAGCCCCCATACCTACAATATAAAAAAATGTCCCTGGTGTCTAATGGGCTTTCAGCCCCCCAGGGGCAGATAAGGGACTATGGCCCCATCTGCTTCAAGGAGGGGGCAGAAAGCCTCTGTTAATTTGTTTCGGGTGTGGGCATTGGTATGCTCATTCTGGCCACCTCATGTATAACAATACAACAAATTCCCTGGTGCCTAGTTGGCTTTCTGCCTCCCGTGGGGTGGGGGGCAGATTAGGAGCTATTGCCCCTTTCTGTCTCCTGGGGTAGGCAGACAATTTTTTTGAGGGGGGGGGCTTACCATGCACATTTTGGGCAGCATGCCCCCCTACGGATAAAAAAAACAATCCCTGGTTCCTAGTGGGCTTTCTGCCCCCCCCCCTCCCCTCGGGGGAAACCCTATATACATTAAAAAAAAACTGTTGCCTTGTATGCTTTTTGCTCCCCCAGGGGGGCAGATCGGGGGCTATTGCCCCATCTGCCTGCCGGGGGAAGAAAGACTGTGGAATTTTGCATTGTGTGGGGGCATTGGCATGCCCATCTCAGGCAGCCCCCACCCCTAAATAGAATAAAAAAATAATCCCTGGCATCTAGTGGGCTTTCTGTCCCCAGGATGCAGATGAGGAGCTACTGAGCCCATCTGCCTCCCAGGGGGGGTGGGGGGGGGGGGGGGGTGGGGGGGCAGAAAGTCTCTGTAATTTTGCAGGGGGGTGGGGGCATGCCCATCTCGAGCAGCCCCCACCCCTAAATACAATAAGAACAATAATACCTGGCATCTAGCGGGGGCAGAAATACTAGATTTTTTTTGGGGGTGGGGCATTAGCATGCCCAGTACGGGCAGCCCCACCCCTATTTTCATTTAACAAAATCCCTGGTTCCTAGTGTGCTTTCTGCCCCTCCGGGGGTGGGGGGGCAGATAGGGGGCTATTGCCCCATATGCCTCTGGGGGACAGAAAAACTGGAATTTTGCAGGGGTGGGGCATTGGCATGCCCATCTCAGGCAGCCCCCACCCCTGAATACAATAAGAAACATAATCCTTGGCATCTAGTGGGCTTTCTGCCCACCCGGGGGCAGATCCGGGGCTACTGAGCACTGGCCGTCCGAGGCACTGAAGGGGTTAAGACTAACAATATTCCACATCATATGAGAATGTTATCCTCTAGCCCCATCTAGACAGACCTCCTGTGCTCTCACTCACAAATTCTGCTGGTGTAAAGGAGCTTTACGCATCTCAGGCCGTGAGTTCCCCAAGCCCCAAGTCCTCTGACCTTAACCTCACCAAAAGAGCAACAACAAAAAGTACGTAAAATAACTTTTCCCTGCTTTCATGGATCTAGGTAGGTCATCAGTATTTACCTCCAATGGGAAGCTTGGAAGAGTAACTACACAAATGGTGTGATTGGCTACAAGGCACGAGGCAAGCATCAGTGACAGACAGAGAAACTGTCCCTTCCTTTGTTCTTTATCTAGCCCACACCACTTCCTGTCCCCTTGTGACCTCCCCAGGGAATGGCCAGTGTCAGAGGGATCGGGTAACCGCCCGTCCCAGGGTCCTAATACCTACTCCACACCGTCCCCACTTCTTCTGCTTACAGACACATCCACGCAACTTCAGTTCACGTCTCTTCGCTCAGTATAGAGGAGCGAGTGATGTTGCATCCTGACAGTCTCTGTTCAGCAGGTGTCTTGGCTTGTGTTTCCTCTGTTCCCATCTGCTTCTCCATATTTGTTGTCCGCTGCAAGTCTGTCTTTTTAGCTCGCCTGCTCACCTTTTCATCCCTTTTCTTCAAGCAATGCAAGGGCATTGAAATGCGTTATGTTTTGGATGATGGATTTGCCTGTGCAGGAAGGAGTGATAATTTTGCCCTTCTTTATTGTTACCTTGAAAGGTTTAAAGTCATAGGGGATGTCTGACTTTTTGATGGGTTTGTGTGTACACTGCCCGATCACCTTCTCTTAAGCCTATCTCCTGGGCTTGCCTTTTGAAATCTGCCAAGGCTATCATTGTTTTCTTCTTCTCCTCCTCTATGGTTCTGAGTTGGCGTCTTCAATGGATGGCGTCACCTGTGGGAGCATGATGCATATTGGCCTCCCAAATATGTGCATTCCTGTAAATTCTCTGATTGGCAAGTGTGGGACACTTCTCTACATTCTCAGAACTTGGCAAAGAAATGTCCTTGGTGGCATCCTTTCAGGCTCTACTCTTTACACTGTCATCTTGATGGTGCTCATGAATCTGTCTAATATGCCATTAGCTATCAGCAACAGGGGTGCCATTCTTCCATGTTTGATGACCAACTGGTTGAGAAATTCTGGAAATTCCGACTGGTGAACGATACGGCCATTGTATGTATGCTATGGTTACTTTTGTCACACTGGTGGATGAAATGGTTTTCACTAGTGGGAACCTAAAGTATTTGTCCATGAAAGCTATTTTTGCTGGACATCATCAGACTAAAAACGTTAACAGCTGCAAGATACCAAACCCCATTGCGTAGTTCAAACATTTCCAGGGGCATAGGTCTAGTCAATGTCGAAGTGCATTTGCGCTAATTGCTCTCCTGCAGAGCCATCTCTTCTATGTTATCTAGTTTTGGGAAAAACATACCTTCTCTCATTGCTCTTTTTGTTGTCATAATTATTCAAAGTCTCTCGTGAGCAATGTGTACTGCTGGTCTTCTAAAGCTTCTGGGAGAATGATTCTGAGTCCTTCTGGACCTTCTGTTGTTACTGTTAGTTTTTCCTGTACGTTATAAATTTACTTGATTTCTTCTGAGGTCATTACACACTCTTGAGTATGTCTCTATTTTTGAGTGTTTATCGGTTATTTCATGACCGCTAAGTTTTTATCTTCATTGGTCACTGCTATAATTTGTTAAATGGACATAGCCTTCAATATTATTACCCTCACAAGCAAATGAAAGTATTCATCACCTGTTGACAGGCTGAACTTTATTGACGCTGAATTCTTTTTATTACCAGGTTTGTGAATTATGCTGTAATCATATTCTTGCATTTTTATTCCCCCTCTTTCAATACATGGGGGCACTTTTGTATGACGTTACGACGCATACCATTACAACGCAATTTTTACAACGCAGGATCCTTTACAACGAATGCCTTTACAACGCATGACATTACATCGCAGATGCTATTACAACGCATGCCATTACAACGTAAGTATAGGTAAGTATATCATTTTAAATAAAAATGTAATTCATAAATATTTATTTATTTTTATTTATTAAATTTTTTTTTTTAATGTATTTGTAAATATATATATATATATATTTTAAAAATAGTGTAGGTGTTTAAAAATAATATTCTAACTCCAGGGGGGAGTAATAGTAGGGTAAGTGCTGGATAATGTAGGGGTAAAAATTACTATTCTAACTCCAGGGGATTGTAATAGTAGGGTAAGTGCTGGATAGTGTAGGGGTAAAAATTACTATTCTAACTCCAGGGGGGTGTAATAGTAGGGTGAGTGCTGGATAGTGTAGGGGTAAAAATGACTATTCTAACTCCAGGGGGGTGTAATAGTAGGGTGAGTGCTGGATAGTGTAGGGGTAAAAATTACTATTCCAACTCCAGGGGGGTGTAATAGTAGGGTAAGTGTTGGATAGTGTAGGAGTAAAAATTACTATTCTAACTCCTGGGGGGTGTAATAGTAGGGTAAGTGCTGGATAGTGTAGGGGTAAAACTTACTTATATTTTTATATTTTAAGAACTTTTTTAATAAATATTAAAATTACTTACATCAATTTATTTAATTTACTTAAAGTACTTTTTTTATAATTATTTTTATTTTTAATATTTATGAATTTTTTAATTAAATAAATGTTTTAAAAAAATGATATACTTACCTAAACTTACGGTGTAATGGCATTCGTTGTAATAGCATCTGCGATGTAATGTCATGCGTTGGAAAGGCATTCGTTGTAAAGGATCCTGCGTTGTAGTGGTTGCGTTGTAAAAGTAGTCCGTTGTAATAGTTGTGTTGTAACGGTTGTTTCCCGCCAAAGATAGTTAGTAGAGCTTGGTGACTTGTTACTATGGTGAACCCCATGCCATTTAGGAAAATGTGGAAGTGTTTGCATGCCCACACAACAGTTAAGCTTTCTTCCAGGTTGGGAGTATGCTTTTTCCACCTCTGACAGACTCCAACTTACACATGGCAGCACTTGACATAGTGATTCTTTGCCTACATCATGTTGTGCTAATATGGCTCCCAGCCAGGCAGAGATTGAATACAGTTACACTTTCGAGTGTAGTCTGGGGCTAAAGTATGACAGCTGTCTTCTACACTGCAGCGTTGATGCTTCAGAACATTGTGTTGCACTCTGCAGACTATTTGAATTTTTCATTTTGTTTCATCAGCTCCCAGAGCGTTGCTCCCAGAGAGGGGCACTCATGGTGACATAGTCCTTGAGGTGACTTGCACAATACCTTGCCGTCCACAGGAATGATCTCAATGAACTTATCTCCAGTGGTGAAAGCGAGTTAGTGAGTGCCTATACCTTTTTAGGATCTGGTGTTACACCCATTTTTGTGAAGATGGGGCTGAAAAATCTTAGTTTCACCTTATGACGCTCACACTTCACAATGTTGTGTGTGAGAATAAAATCTGAAAGCATATGACATACTTGAAGAAGCGCTGTACCATGCTCTTGCTCCAATGATCCAAACACCAAAATGTCATCACTGTACTTGAATTCATTCAAAACTGGTTGTACAATTTAGCACAAGTCCTCTTTGAAGATCTCAGCCACTGATGACAGTTCAGAGCTGAGCTGGTTGTATTGGAACAGCCCTAGAAGTGTTGAGAAAGTTGTAATGTAACAGCAGTGTCTTCCAGCTATGATGATAGCCTTTGTTAAGGGCAAGTTTTGAGTACAGCTTTGCTCCATTCAGCTGCTATAATCTGAGATGTGGAGTCCTGGGTTTCGCTCTACTTCTTTGGCTTCGGTGGACTGATGCATGTCAGCCTGTACCCTTTGTGTTCATTTTGGGTAATACCACCATTGAAGAAACCCACAACATTGGTCCTTTAGATGCTTTAATGATATCAAGTTAGTGTTCCATTCTGATCTCCTCTACTGCTGCTGCCTACAAGTAAAAAGCCACTCTTCCATGTCCTTGCAGCACAGGTCTAAGTGCTTCATTGACGTGCTGTCACACTCAAATGTCTTTCATCGTGACTAGCCCACGGAAGAAGTTCTGAAATTGCTGTAGAACTGATGGTTTGGTTTGCATTGTGTAATTGATGGCTATCAGAGTCATCTTTTCTGCTGTCGCGAAACTTAGGAAGCATGTGCCAGGAATCTTTCCTTTTAATACATGCATTGTAGCTTGCGGTGCTCACAAATGTAAACAAGGACTTTAGTCAGTTGTAGACTCGAGGTAGATTGTCTTATTCTGAACATCTTATTTGTTGATACTACACTGTTAAGATTGAAACTAACTGGTTGACTGTCCACCCTCATATGGTTTGTAGTTCACTTTTTCCAATGTGGCTCACTCCTTCACTGAGATAGGTCACAGTTACTAGTCATAGATCAGTGACAGGTTTGAGACAGAGAATACCCTGGGCGAGTACCTATCTTTCCAGTATATGTATTTCCATTATTGCTTATCTTTCTTGGTACTGATGTGAACTGCCCTTTGCAGACTAATGACTTTCTGGCTGCCCAAGTGTACACCTATGGATCTGAGACTTCCAATGTTCTGTGAGTCATGCAACATCTCCTAAAACCCATAAACACCTCGTTTCTGTAGCACTCTGCTTCTCCTCACGATTCAGGCCTGAGTACCTTAAAATGGTGAGGTAGACAATTCAAACAATCAAAGAAAGTTTACTGGATTGGTTTGTGACTGTCTTGTGATGTGTGCTCTATTCAATCTGGTCAAGCGACTTCTCCACACCCAGATCTACAAATTTTGTTTGGGCGAAAGCAGTATTGGGCAAGTGGATGCCAGACAGTAGCACAGCCAAGATGAAGCTGGAATGAATCTTGTTTTGGGGGTCATTTCTCAGGTGTGACAGGGGGAGTATCAGGCTTTGAAGTGGGGAGGCTCGGTATACAACCTTTAGCACGCATTTTTTACAACGCACTACCGTTACCACGCATCTTTTACAACGCATGCCATTACAACGCATAGCGCTTTGGGGCGATCTGACATAGGGAATGGATAGTGAATAGGTTAATTTACTATCCAATAACCTTCCCTAGTGTCCACGGGGACTGGTGTTGGAATAGTAAATTAAACTATTCACTATCCAGCACCCAAAGCACTATGCGTTGTAAAGGTATCGCGTTGTAAAAAATGCGTGGTAATGGTATGCGTGGTAAACGTGTGCGTGCTAACATCATACATCCGGAGGCTCTTACCTCGCTGTTGTTGCTGTATTGAGCAGTCAGAGGGGAGGGGACATTTTCACTCCTCATGGTCGACTAAAGGTGTAATTTTGAGGATGCTTGTGCTCTAATCACCTGAAGTTTAACATGGAGAGTCAGCTGAACTCTCTTTATTTTAGGAGGACGCAGCGCAGATGTGCAGTGAACACTTGCAGCACAGCACCAAAGGGAAGCCCGTCTGCACCCGTCCGCATTCATTCCACAGCCGGCGCCAGCCATGCTGCCCATGGGAGTACAGTGAGGCAGAATTGGCTTCCTCAGGACTCCAAAACGATGCTCTTATCAGCTGGAGGAGAATAAATGCTTTGGTTAGGATAGTTGTCATGCAGGGTTCCCTTCTGTGAATTGTTTGGTACAGGCGTTGGATGGGAAGGCTAGGTATCACAATTCCTAGGCTCAGTCTGCGGAGCTCAGATATCTTAATTAGCATCCATTTTCTATAAAGTTATGCTCCTGACAGTTTCAATTTTTTGAGCCTCAAAGACCCTCACGGAACCTCGAGACCCGCATGGGTGATGCAGCCAAACTATATAAATCCTGATTGATTGACTGAGTGAGGAATTCTGAACCAGATCTTTTTATGACAGAAACCTGGCTCAGTGATTCAGCTGCCCCAGATTTGCAATGACGATTCCTGAGGGCTATTCTTTGGTGCACCTGGACAGGGCCTTGGGAAGAAGAGGGGTAGAGATGTGGAGATTGCTTATAAGTAGGGCTCCCGGTTTTATGGTATTTATTTTTTTAACATTTCAGTCTGTATTTATCCACATTTATTTTATGACCATTTTATCTGTATTTAACCCTATTTATTTTGTGTTTTGCGTATAAATGAAGTTGAAAAACTGTACATTTCTGTATTTATTTAATCAATCAATCAATCATAGCATTTGTAAAGCGCACTACATACCCATGAGGGTCTCAAGGCGCTGGGGGGGAAGCAGCTACTGTTCGAAGAGCCAGGTCCTTAGAAGTCTTCTGAAGGTCGAAGATCTTCGGTCTGCCGTAGGTGGATGGGTAGGGTGTTCCATGTCTTGGCGGCGAGGTGGGACAATGATCTGCCGCCAGCGGTCACTCTTTGGATGCAGGGGGCGGTGGCTAGGGCGCGGTCTGCGGAGCGGAGCTGGCGGGTGGAGGTGTAGAGGCTGAGTTGGCTGTTGAGTTACGCTGGTGCGGTGTTGTGGAGTGCCTTTTGTGCGTGGGTGAGGAGTTTGAAGGTTATCCTCTTGTTGACAGGGAGCCAGTGCAGGTCTCTCAGGTGGGGTGTGATGTGGTGCATCGAGGGATGTCAAGGATCAGGCGTGTGGAGGCGTTCTGGATGCGTTGGAGCCATTTCAGGAGTTTGGCCGGGGCTCCTGTGTAGAGTGCGTTTCCGTAGTCCAGTCTGCTGCTGACGAGGGCCTGGGTGACCATCCTTCTCATTTCGGTGGGGATCCACTTGAAGATCCTGCAAAGCATGCGGAGGGTGTTGAAGCAGGAGGAGGAGACAGCGTTGACCTTCTTCGTCATGGAGAGAGTAGAGTCGAGGATGACCCCTAGGTTGCGTGCGTGGTCAGTGGGTATTGGGGGTGTTCCTAGTGCAGCCGGCCACCAGGAGTCATCCGACGCTCTACCCTGATAGACACACACTCATACTTTGATGTCTGTCGTGTTTTACCGATTTAAGCTGTCAAATATTACATAACAATGCATCCATACTAGCATTATACCATAAATGAATTTTGACATATGCCGTAATTTAAAGAAATGTCAGCTGCTGGCCTATAATTAATCAGACAGCATGGAGAGTCACTTGGAATCAGCACAATTGTCTGTATTATCCATTTTTAAAAATAAATGCAGACAGAGAACACATTGTTTTCTATTTGTATTTATCTGTCAAAATCTGTAAAAATGGAAAACAAGGGTCCTTACTTATGGGTTACTGTTTCACTGTACCACCTTACAGCTACCCAAGTTACTAGGTGCTTAGAGTTTAGAATTTCGTTTTTCAGTTTCTGCCCTGTTCTCCGTAGCAGGTGTCATGCTCTAGCATAACACTAAATTATACCTGGGGGTCAAAAAAGTTTAGTCATTCAACATGGATCACAACACCAAAATCATGCAGATAACACCAGTGAGAGAACACCATACAACGTTAGTTAATGCTGGCCAAGTCAAGGCTCAAGAGCATATGGAGAAAAGTATTCCCATCAGAAGCCACACTATACCGCCCTCTTTTTCATCATTTGGGTTCTCCTTACCCAGGAGACAGAACGGCCGGTCTGATGTTACCGTGACCGATAGATGTGATAGGTGGTGGTATGTGTTGTTACAAAGAGTGGCTACTGAAAAAAAGCAGTGTATAGTGATAGGAGTGAAATAGTGAAGGGTTGTACTAAAATTAGGTGAATCGGGTAGAAAAACAAAATTTATTAGTATCTCCCAATCCCTAAGGTTAAAAATTAAGTGTAAGTGCGGGTTTGAAATAATAACCGTACTTAACGATGGTCAACATGTTTCTGCAACTTTAGAAAAGAGTTTCAAGTGCATTCTTCAGGACCTTATGGTGTTAAAACTACTGCTTTATATGAAAGAATAAAATGATATCACCTGAATACTCCAGGTAATGTGTTCAACCATATACTGTTACCACATCATAACACATGGCGTCGGATCCATAGAAAGACAAACAAACAAGAAAAAGGAACATGTAAGTGTCATGTTCACATGGTCTATATCCATTAGTACCAGCATGCCATAGTTGCGCATTCACACTTATCAGGACACTCACCCATAAGTGGTGGTTGAGAGGCTTCACCCCACCTGGCTGCGGCTCAGGTATGTGGAGCACCGCTCTAAAGAATGAGTCATTTTGAAAGAGTTAAAATTAAAAAGAACAAATGTGGCTCAAATACTCCATTAAGTATAAAATGGATTACTCAGTGGATAACCTTGCTTACACCGATCCCCAACGATCAGTTGTGTGACTACGTTAATCAGTCCCAAGTATATTGTGCCTCGCAAGCATACAGGTTACGCCTGAAAGGATAGCCTCCAGGTTTTAAGAAAGGCTTCCTGCGCTATCTCTCTTTTGTGTTTATAACATTAAGAAGATTGCCTGCAGGTTTTAAGAAAGGCTTCCTGCGCTGTCTCTCTCTTGCGTCTGTAGCATTGAAACGCGTTTGATTTTACATAAATGCAAATGATCAAAAGGTGTCTGTGGTATTTTACATTTTAAAACGCTACATCCCCACATCGCCAGAAATTAAGACACACCAGGGTTTACGAGATACTCCTTACAGATTCCAACAAGGATTGTTGCCTGCCCGGTTTGTTTCATGAAACGCGTGACTATTAGTTGTCAACCACGCGTTAGCTAGTTTCAGGCGCATAAAGCTCATACTATCCGCTCACCTGACCGTCGGTGTCTCCGGACAGTCGTCTGAGCTGTCTGGGGAGGCACCGCTCGTTGTAATGGGGCGATGTTTATGCGTACGCGTTCACTCTCAGTCGATAGGGTCACATGATCAAATGTGATCATGTGGGTCTGGGAGCTCTGGGAGATGTAGTTCCAGAGTCGATGTTTGTTTTGCAACGTGTTGAGGGCATCGTGATGCGCTAAATAAGTGATTTGCATCAATTGGTCGTTTATAATAAACGTGATGAAAAACCCACTAGTTGAAAGTGGTAAAAACGTGTACCGGAAGCTATTTTGAGGAATTATTTTTTGGAATTCAAAATGAGGAATTCAAAAATAAGTGACCTGATAATAGATGGCAGGACAAGGGCACTTGCTAATATTCATTTTTATAAGAAAATAATATAAGAAAATATGAGTGAGTATTCTAAGAATGGAAGCATAAATAATACGATGTTTTAGAACCCAGCTCATAGGGAGTCAGACAGCACTAAATTCTATTGGTTGACAACAGCAAAGCTCATGCTCGAGTATATACAGCTAGGGATAGTGTTAATTAACAGTAATGGAGATCTTATTTGTGTTTTTATTAGTACTAGTGTATGTGTAGAGTTTATAAACCTCGTGCATTCAATACTTAGTGAATAGCTTGACTGTATTTACACGAGTTATTCGGTACAGAACAGAACTAAAACTCAGATCTTTTTTAAAGGGACATCCAGGGTATTGGCTCGTTAAGTCCTTCTTTGTCACTGTTTAGTCGGTAAACCCATTTTTGTTCGATCTTGAATAGGAAGCGACTGATGTCAGCACAGAATTCAGGAATTTGTGGTTGTTCAAGTACTGTCCAGCAAAATTCATCAGGGCCATGTCCTTTTTCCAAGAAGTGTGCAGTTAGGCGAGTGGCCTGTTTCCGACAGCGTACTGTGCTCTTGTGTTCCTGTATCCTTGTCCTTACTTTTCTTGTAGTCATGCCAACGTATCTAAGGTGGCACGGGCAGGTTATCAAATAAATGAGGTTACTGCTATTGCAATTAGTGAACCTAGTTTTAGTCCATGGTCTGTTTGTCCCTATATTGATGCTGGTAGATTTGCAAGTCTGGGGACATACAGTGCACGCCCCACAGGGATGATGACCTGTGACAGGTGGCAGATCCCACAACGTGCCTACTTGTCTGGATTCTTTGTTGCGTGGACGCGTGTGGACCAACTGGTCCTTGAGATTTTGTCCTCTCTTGAAAGCAAAGATTGGTAAGGGGATATCATCGTTTCCAGATTTTAAGATCGACCAGTGTTTCTTAATGATCTTTTGCACTCGGTTCGATCTGCTGTTAAATGTGTTCACAAAGGCAATCCGATTCGTTTTTTCTTTTGGAGGATGTATCTCCAGTAAAGACTCCCTGTTATTATTGGATGCCCTCTTTTTGGACTTACGGATGATCTTCTTTGGATAGTTCTTCTCACTCAGTTGTATTTCCAAGTTCTGTGAGTGGAACTTAAAGGCCTCTTTGTTGGAACAGTTTCTTTGCACCCTGAGAAACTGGCCGAAAGGTAAGTTATCCCTCAATGCTCGAGGGTGGCAGCTATCGTATCTCAAGAGTGCATTCCTGGCCATCGGTTTGCGGTAGAGTTCAGATTCTATACCGTTTGGGGTTGCATGTATTTTCAAATCTAGGAATGCCAAAGACGTCCGGCTGTATTCAATAGTAAATTTGAGATATACGTTCCTGCTGTTCAACCATTCATGGAATGACACTAGATCTTCTTCCGTGCCTCGCCACACCACCAGGATGTCATCAATGTACCGTTTCCATACATACAAGGATGGTAAGTAGGGGTTGGTTGGCGTCAGGACTTCCTGCTGTTCAAAATTATGAACGTAAAGGTTCGCCAAGCTCGGCGCGAAGACACTACCCATACTGGTACCAGACGTTTGTAGGTAGATAGTGCCTTCGAAGCGGAAATAGTTCTCTTTCATAGCAATTTCTGCTAAGTTCATAATGAACTGGGTTGGAGTGATGGACTGGTGGTTGCTCTGTTCGAGTAAGTTACCCACTACCTCCAGTGTTTCTGTTTGCGGAATCGATGTATATAACGACTCTACGTCAAACGATACAAGAATGTCGGTGTCAATGTTAAATTGTACAGTTGGAAGGAGTCTAAGGACATCCTTCGTATCCTGAAGAAAAGTGGGCATCGCTTTCACCATAGGATTCAGGAAGTGGTCGACAAAAGTCGATAGGGGTTCTAAAACAGAGCCAATGCCTGAGATTATAGGCCTTCCAGGTGGCGGCCTTTGGGGTTTGTGAACCTTAGGCAGGCAGTAAAAGTATGGAATCGTAGGGTGTTTCGTTAATAAGTACTGTCCTTCTTGTGGACTTATCCATCCCTCAGAGGTGGCTTCTTCTACTAGGTTACTTATTTTGGTTTGCAATTTTTCTGTAGGGTCTTCCTTAAGTGGGAGATACGATTTCCTGTCACTTAACTGTCTAAGACATTCATTCCTGTATGTCTCGATATCCTGAATGACAGTTGCCCCGCCTTTGTCCGCCGGCTTAATGATTATCCTGTCGTTAGATGTCAGAGAACGCAGGGTCATGCTCTAGCACCCATCGGGCTATGCTAGTCAGTTTGTCAATTCTCTCATCACACCACTGCCCCTCCTTACATTGCAATATGCTAATTTTACTCATCTTCGTGACTTTAACCTACAGATAGATAGTCCAACCAATGAATTGGCGGCTGCCCTGGTAGACATACTGGCGTCTATTAACTTGTCCCAGGTTGTGACTTTTCCCACTCATCAAGCAGGCCATATCATTGATTTGAACTTCCCTAATTCTCTGATTTTGTTTAATACTCCGCAGGAGTTGATCTGTTTGGACCATTTTCTCAACCCGTTCAGGTGGAGGCTTAAAGACAAATTCCAACAGATCAGGCGACAGGATGGTTTTCCGAGCATGGAACAAAATAAGACAAAATTACTTTTCTGAGTTCATTGCAAGAACAGTTCATTCCCTTACTGGTGAGATTGACTCACGTGCTGACCATGTTAATAGGTGTCAGGTGAAGAAGGAGCATACGTGTGGTAACTATGCTCTCTGGTTTTCCACCACCATCGTTTTGGATAGGAGAGCTGGTGAGATACTAGAGGGAAAGTGGCTTAGGGGCTATGGACAGGTCAGTAGTGCCAGGTAAACGGAAGCTTTGAGGTCCTTTCAAGATACCATTAAATTAGTACAGGCATCCTATTTAAATCCAAAATTTGCATTGCTTCCAATAATCCTAGAGACATTTTACAGATTGCCAAGTCCTTTCTATCTCCTAAACCTTGCAACAGTACTAATACCCTCCCTTAGAAAATGTGTAATGGGCTTGCAGATTTTTTTGAGGATAATATCATTAATATTCAAAGTATTCTGCTTGCTCCTGAGGTAGAGTTTTGGACTTAGAGGTCGTCTGAGAGGTCGCCCTGTAAGGATAGCGACTTCTTTCAGTTTAGAACCATCTCCCTTGAGAAGTCTGAAACAGTAATTCCGAACAGTAAATCTGATTCCACCACTGATCCCTGTCCCCCTTCCAGCTTGATTCTGACAGTTGAGGTGATCTACCCTGCGATAAATAGGATTTTAATCTTTCACTATTTACCAGCAAGGTGCCTGCTCTTTAGAAGCAGGCTATAGTTGTCCCCCTATAAAAAAGTCTTTAGATACCAGGGTTTTCTCCGACTTTCAGCCTGGCAGGATGTAGTGAGATAGCCTTTCAAAGTCTGCATGAATACTGTTTGAGCTGGGTGCACAGGAGGAAGCTTAAGTGCCATTTGGATAAGACAGAAATTATTTTATTTGGTCCCATCAAGCTAATTGATGGGAGGCGGGCTGGACCTTATCTTTGCCAGCTCCCCCATCTCAAATCAAATCACATCAAATTTGAAAACAAACTTTCCTTTCAACCACAGGTTTCAGCAGCTGCTGGGACTTGTTTTGGATTGCTTAACTTGCTTCACAGCTTAAGAATTTTCTGTTCTGGCTGCCTCTTCATTCTATGAAGAGTGTGATTCATTCCTTGATTACTTCCAGGCTTGACAACAGCAAGATCCTTTTTTTAGGGCTGTTTGAAGCCCTGTTTGGTCGGCTCAAGCTCATCCAGAATGTAGCCACTTGTCTCATTCTAGGACTTCCATGGCATGCCCCGATAACTGTTCATCTATGATCTCCTCATTGGCTACCTGGTAGGAAGCGTATTCTCATTAAATGTCTAACGTTGGTCCATTGTGCACTCTTCCTTTCAAGTCCTCTGTATCTGGCGGAATGATTCTTGCCCAATTGTCTATCAAGAGCACTGTGGTCGGAGAAAGTTGCGCTGATGTAGTGCCACAAGTCAGGCGCACGAGGAACAGGGGTCTCTCCTTTTCCATCTTGGCAGCTAAGGCCTGGAACCAGCTTCCGCTGGAAGTTCAGACCCTAGGCTCTGAATCTCTATTTCTCAGTCAATTGAAAACTTGGCTGGCTTCTTATCATTCATTTGGTGCTAAGGTTCTTTTCTTTTTGGTTCTTCTTGCAGTTCAGAGCCCAGGACACTCCTAAGAGTAGCTGTGCGCTTTATAATACCACCACATTCATTCATTCATTCAAGCACATCTTATTGGATGATCCACTTATCCATTCCTCCTTAACATACAACTCAAATCTAGTGAAAGATGACAGAGTTGAGCCTTATACAAAATAAAATGTTGTTCTTGGAAAGCACTGCCTAGAAGAAAACTTTTCTGGGATTGCTGTAATTCAGAGATCATACTATGTGGGACACTAAGGCTGCTGCCTTAATTTCCACTATGGCTTGGACTGCAAAGTCCCGGCCATCTGTACAAACTTTACAAACCTTACTAAATAGTTATACTTCGAGCCAATCCCAACTAGAAACCAGAATTGAAGAAAAGTACATTGATAGAACCTATTGGCTATAATTGTGAGGCTTCCACTGAAAATAGTTTGCTGTGTTATTTAGAGTACTTTGAAATGTTGAGTTATTTAGAAGTCGAAGAAACAGGAAAATGTGTCCCTGGTAAAATTCTCCTGTCACCAGTCTGGCTGACTGAAGTGTTGCATTTTGGAAGCAGTAGGCACAAAAAAAGACAATACATTTGTCTGGTGTTGGTGGCCAGCCTTTTGGTTTTGTCAATGCTTGTTTTGTTTTGGCATGTTGTTTGCAACCCCTAATTGTTGGTGAAGCTGCTGGGACTTAGTCAATATTAAAGAAAGGGGCAAAAGAATAAATATTTTTTTGTATCGAAAAGCACACATTGCAAAAGTAGTCTCTGGCATTGAAGGGAACTACTTTGTGTATGGATATGCTTCTCACGAATGGAAAGTATGCTGTCTCTCACGGTGAAGATAGCCAATGGCTCAAATGGGCTTGCCCATTGAGGTATTCTGTATCATGTATTGGGCAGGCGAAATTTTTTAATGACAGAGTATCAGATCAATGAATGAAGAGGGCTGGCTGAAAGCTCTCAAGTATTTTATTCGCATAATGTAAGAAAATAAATCAAAAAGTCTAGGCTAACGTCTGATCACAGAATCAGAACTAAGGACACAAGGAGAACAAAATGAGTATGAGAATGTAAGCAGCACACAACAGACGAATGGGTGTTGGAAATTTGCATTTTCTGCAGTGATCCAACATTTTATTGCCTTTTTGCTGAACCCTATTTTTGATGCCTATGGAATTCTGAGCACTTTACCCTTGCCAATCAGTGATTAAGTGCTTGTGTTCCTCCTTTCATAATGGGGTCTTGTTCGCGCTATATAAAACTTTAATATTAAAATAAAATAAAACGTGTCAAAATAACCCCTTTTGCAGAACTAATCCTTCCTTTTAAATATTAATAAGTCACCCCTAAGTGTGCCTTATTGCCCATAATGCAGGGTGCTTGGTATTTATTAGTAGGAAATATGAATGTTTATTGTTAAAATATCCTTATAGTGATTAGCAGTAGTACCTCAAAGCTCTTTTCACTGAGCAAGGCTGGCCCTTCCATAGTAAAGCACTGGCAGACACTATTAAATACTACTACAGTATGTAGGGAAAGGGACAAGATAAAAAATTATGAAATACCTATTTTAAATATTTATTTAAAATCCAATTCAATTGCAAAGTTGGATTTATTTCTCAATATTACGGAAATGTAACCTTTAGTGCCCTGCTGAGGTACCTGGAAGCCAAATCTACATTTAGTCCTCCAACATCTGCCAACCAGCAATTAGCTTTTGAATAGGCATGAATGAGGTGTGAACCTGCTCCCAGGAGCAAACAATAGGCTGACAAGAATGGGTAGAGAAGACCAATTTGGGACAGAAAGAATACGCAGGGGGCTCGGAGGATCCCTTTTTCATTACAGTGTCAAGTATTGCTTGAATGTCAGAGCCTGCTTGACAGGTCTGGTGGGGTTTTTTCTATGACACTTGGGGAGCACTTTAAAAAGGCCCCCCTTGTCACATGCAAATGTTAGCTGAAACTTGGCCAGGGCCCTTCTTTTGCCACCTCAGCCAGTCAGGTCCCAACCACAATGGGCCTCTTTTTGACAATCCAGTGGCACAACCTGTTTGACAGGTCAGACAAGTCTGCTGGGTTTACATATAACATTTAGGGTACACTTCAGAAGGTAACAGCAGGATGACTAAACACAATCCTTGTGTATCCCAACTCAGCTTATTTCTACCTGACTTCTGTCTTTGAAGTTGTTGTGAGTACAGGGGCTACCAAAACTTGATTTTAGTATTAGATTTGGACGAATACTAGGATTATCAAAGTACACTACCCATGCATAACCCATCCCTCTGTGGCCAAGTTGAGTGTTGGACACCGTGAAAATGCACCGAATGGTAGAATCAAAAACAGAAACCTTTATCCCATTAGTTAGGGTGTCCCAGGGGTCACTCCTACCCATTAGCTCATGCCTGGCAAAGAAATGGCATCCCAGGCACCCAACTTCAAAACACTCCTGTACCTGTTTAAGATCAGAATAGAATTGAACCTGCTGCCTGAGAAATTCTTAGAACACTGAACCTTTCATCCATCTTGCAACTAGGACAAAGAAATGGACTTCATGGGTCATAAGGCTGAACCCCTGTTAAAGCTGGAGGGACACAATAAGCTACAAGAATCTTTTTCTTGCAACTGCCCCTCTGACCAGTGGCAACTGGACCTGGACTGGACCCTGCTGTTTGGCCCCTGCCTGACACTCTGTGAGTCTCTAAGTGCCTCTCCAGAGGCCCTTGTGGGATTTAGAAGTTTACTTCTGTGGTGGATTGGACCTTAAATGACTAAAGTCAGAAGGTAAAATATTTGACCAGGATAAACCTTGTTAGTGTGTCTGACCCGTCCTGCATTGCAGTCAGCATCAAATTGTGACTAGGTCCAGTTCTACAGTCACCACTGACTATCATTTGCACTTTGTGCTTCTTGATGCTATTTCTACTTAAAACTTTTAAAAATCATATCTGAGGTTCCACTTATTTGATTTTTGTCATTTTTGGTGTCATTTTGTTTACGAACACAGAAAAACCGGAATACTGGAATTAGAACCTAGCTATGGGTGATGAGAGACTTCCGCCCAAGTGGAGTGGGAAAGTCTACGGATCAAGAAAGAAGAATTTCTTTCTTGAGTCCCCTCACTCACCAGGGTTTCTTCTTGGTGACATGCTTCATCATTGGGGTCCTCTCAATCCGCTGTGGATTGAGGCATGCTGAGCCGACATAGGGTCCTGAGGAAGAGCTTTGGGGAGGCTCAAAACATGTCGACTAATACTAGAGACGTCTAACTCATCACGGTTATGCTGTTTTCCCTAGTATTTACCCCTGTTTTTAAACATACCGACTAGGAGCCAGGATAAAATATTTTGCCCACTAGTTAGGTATTTTTAACTTTTTCTTTTTGCCCTCCACAACACTGCACTACACATTTTCTCACATAAGTGCTCCTAAGTAATTACGCAAGACGTAGCACGCCTAGATCCACAGCGAATTGAGAGAACCCCTATGATGAAGCATGTCACCAAGGGGAAACCCTGGTGAGTGAGGGGACTCAAGAAAAAAATGCTTCTTTCTTGATCTGTAGACTTTCCCACTCCACTTGCGCGGAAGTCTCTCATCACCCATAGCTAGATTCTAATCCCGGTATTCCAGTTTTTCTGTGTTCATGACTGAGTAAGGAGGGTGAACCTAGCCTAAAAACCTCTACCTCCCCCCCTTTTTTGAGAGTCATTTTGTTTACTACATTTTATTTTATTTTCCCAATTTGTTCTGCGATTTTTATTGTTTTGCATTTTGACTGTATTATTGTTTTAGTTCTATAAATACTTTTCACATTGCCTTTAAGTTAAGCCTGACTGGAGTGTGCCAAGCTACCATTGGGTTGAGCTTGTGTTTGTTTAGCGATTTCAGTGCTTCATCCGGCAAGGACTGATATTATTACTCGAGGTAGGTACTTCCCCCTTGTTAATTACCCAATTTTGTACAATGGGTGTGTCTTCCGACTGGTATGGAATGTTGGTGAGGCACTAGAGATGGGAAAAGGTTACAATGCAATTATCAAAAAAAAGGTTGGCCAATTCTGTGTTCTCTCACCAAGACCCCTTCATGACAAGCACACTCCTGTTGCAAAAGACAATATACGCATTGCCTGTTTATTCATAACCGAGTACTGTTATTACCTTACAATCTCATATTTATTTAACTGATTTAACACAGACTAACAAATGCCGGCGCCCATGAGGATAGTTAGTGGGCAAGAAATGCCAGGTAACAGGGATTACTTTCTGTCTGACCATCTGTGGAATTGAGAAAACATTTCTTATCATGACAGATTGAAGCTAGCACCACATTATACTGAGGTTCAGTTTAACACAGCTAATCCGTAAGTGATGTGTTTATCATACTTACTGACAATTGTTTATGGAAAAAACTGTGTTGAAAAAGTTAGTTTGCTTCAAGCAATCAGTCAGATGCTTGGAGGCAGGGTTTATTCTTCAAGCATGTACAAGTATATTTTGTAAAAGGTTACCACACAATCGAAAAGAAAGAAACAAATGTAAATATTCATATAAATAAACAATTGACTCTAACTGCTCTACTACTGATCGGCAGTTCGGCCATTTTGTTGCCATGTCAATAGTAACATGGTGCGTGTTGCTTTCCCGAACACATCGACCATAGTTGCATTTGTGACCTGCAATCAATTCAGCCTTGCCAAAGAGATTACAAACTGAAAACAGCGCGACACAAAGATTCCCGAAGCATTTGATGAGCGTAAGATCAACTTGCAGTGCTCCATTAATGCCCTAGGGAGGACACTAGTGAACCCCCATAAAGTCATAGGTTTGTTTACATCCACAAACCTTTCTAATGCCACTTAAACCTACTTGTCTGTCCTTCGCCAGATGCCCTCTAGAAGACTCCCTCAGAAGGGCAGATTTAAGGTGGATGGAGGGGGAGTGAGAGGCAGGACTTCCTCTATCGTCTTGAATGGCAGGAATCACAGTGGTGCCTGGTTCCAGTATGGCCACTCCTCTGGACAATGTCAGGCATCAACAAAGCTAGAATGAAGAAGTCATTGAAGGTAGTTCTGCTTGATGATCTTCAACAAGGTCACGCACAGCCAACTGCCTGTGCTAAATGACTATGGAATTTCCCTGCCAGGGACAACACAATGCTACTGGAGGAGGGTGTCAAAAGCCTGGGGAATGTGTAGCTGCTGCACATGAAAGCAAAGATTAAATAGGCGCTCAAGAGATTACAGGAGTACAAGAGGCAGTTACAAATCTTGGGAGTTTGTGGTGACTACCGGCAGACATGGAGTGCTGGACTCACAGATATTGCATTGCATTGTATGGCATCACGACAGCAATATGCAGCTCATTGGCTGGCCAATGGGCCTAACTGGGAGAAAAAAAGTTTTTAGCTGACACACCTGCAAGGTGTACTTCAAAACGCCCTGATAACAGAAAGCATCATCCCAATAGAATATCCATATATTGTCAAACAAGTGTGACAAATGTGTGATAGAGTAGTTAAGATTGCACCATGTCAACCATTGTTAGCCTCTGCCATGCCATGTTGGTGCCTCAGTCCTTTTAAGAATATGACACGAGAAGTTGTTACCAAGTAGCTAGATGCCGGATGCAAGCCGGTGGTGGCCCTACACCCAAATGGTGGACTCAACATTTTTACAGAAGCACAGGGCCTTTATAGGGGAGGCCCATTTCCTCCAACATGCATGAATGGGACAGGTAGCGAGGAAAATATGGAGATTGTTTCCAAATGACCCAAAAATCATGCATACAATGTAGATGATGCTAAATCTTAGCTGGCCCGGGTTCTATCATGGTCGGCCTGAACTTGTGACTTTTTGGGCTATTTTTACTTAAATCTTTAAATTAGCATATCTCCGGTTCTACTAATTGGAGTTGTGTTGTTTTGGTCTCATTTTATTTGTTAAATGTTACTGTATTGTTCTAAATTGCTGTGGGATTTTTCTTGTGCTCAGTTTTATTTTATTATTGTTTGAAACACTACATAAACACTTTACACATTGCCTCTAAGTTAAACCTGCCTGCTTTTGTGCCAAGCTGCCAGAGAATTAAGCAAATGTTAAATAGGGGTTTGCTTGAGATTTGACCCTGACAAGGATTGTTGTTGCTGTTTGAGTAGGGTTTCACCCGCCTCAACCAGTAACCCAGTTTCCTACAAAATATATATATTTACTGAAAAAGACAAGTTAAAAATTGAATTATGATGCTGGCTCAAATATGTAAAACTACCGAAATTCACTAGTTACGATTGTCAATGCACACAACCCAGGCCATAACTCGCTCCGCACACCATATTATTTTTTTGATGGATGTTTTGTTGTTTTCTTGCAGTTAGCAAACTGGTGTTTTGAGTATGCTGAGTTATGCAACTGATCATGTGTGTTGTTTTTGGTGAAACCCATAATTGGCGAATTTTAGGGGACATACTGATTTAGGCTAGAACCACAAGTCTTATCCTCTCAGAGACGTCCACCAGCACCATGATACTTTTGAGTGATATGTGCCCTCTATAAATGTTCTATGATTTGATTTGATTTGATTTTGATTGTGTTAATTTCATAATTTTTTTATGATGGACTTATTTTCCAACACAACGCGCAGACCCTGTGCAACAACGTTGGCTTTAGGGCCTGGCATTTGATCATGAGAGATGTTATGGCCTTATTCTCAGTTATTCGGTCCACATTCTGATCTGACTGGTAAACCTGAAGTAGGAGCATAACTCACATGAAATCACAAGCAAAGACTAATAATGTTTTTTTTTCCTGCACAAATGTTACCAGGTAAATCCTGGAAAAAATTTGGGCGGGAAAAAAAGACAATATTACAAGGTTTGCTCCTCGAAAACAGAAAAAAACATTCACTACTCATGCGCTAGCCCCCATTATGACATGTGGAACTGTTAAAAGGAGACAATACCTCACCAGAGAAAACACCAAGCTCACATACCATATTTCCCTGGGCAGTATTACAGCCCCAAATACAGACCATTGCGGGACTGAGAGCATTTTTTGCGCACAGTCACATTTGATGCTTAAAAGGAGCCATCCTTACTCTAGCATTTGATATCAGTGGATTGGTGTCAGTACAACTCGTTATTTTACGTCGCATTCCGTTACAACGCAGATTTTACAACGCAGGATCCATTACATCGGATGCCATTACAACGCATGGCATTACATAGCAGATGGTATTACAACGCATGGCATTACATCGTAGGTATAGGTAAGTATACCTTTTTTAAAAAATGTTATTAAGTTAATTTAATTAATTTTATTTAAACAATTTAATTAAAATACATTTTAAAATAGTCATTAATTTAATTTAATAAAATAATATCTATTTAATAAATGTAATTTTAATAAAAATTGTAATTAATTTACATAAATTAAAATAATGAAATTAGTTTAATGTACATATTTTTAAAATTATAATTAAATTAAATTAATATTAATAAATTATTTAATGTAATTAATTTAATTTAAAAATTTATTTAATGTAAAATAATTAATTTAATTTATTAAATATAGTGTAATTAATTTAATTTATTAAATATATTTTAATTAATTTAAAAATGGTCAATATAATTTAAATATCCCTAAACACAAACCTACCCCTGAACCCTAAAACACCCCTGTACCCCAAAACCCAAACCCTGCCCTAAAACCTAAAAACACCCCTGTACCCCAAAACCCAAACCCTGCCCTAAAACCTAAAAACACCCCTGTACCCCAAAACCCAAACCCTGCCCTAAAACCTAAAAACACCCCTGTACCCCAAAATCCAAACCCTGCCCTAAAACCTAAAAACACCCCTGTACCCCAAAAACCCAAACCCTGCCCTAAAACCTAAAAACACCCCTGTACCCCAAAACCCAAACCCTGCCCTAAAACCTAAAAACACCCCTGTACCCCAAAACCCAAACCCTGCCCTAAAACCTAAAAACACCCCTGTACCCCAAAAACCCAAACCCTGCCCTAAAACCTAAAAACACCCCTGTACCCCAAAACCCAAACCCTGCCCTAAAACCTAAAAACACCCCTGTGCCCCAAAACCCAAACCCTGCCCTAAAACCTAAAAACACCCCTGTACCCCAAAACCCAAACCCTGCCCTAAAACCTAAAAACACCCCTGTACCCCAAAACCCAAACCCTGCCCTAAAACCTAAAAACACCCCTGTACCCCAAAACCCAAACTCTGCCCTAAAACCTAAAAACACCCCTGTACCCCAAAACCCAAACCCTGCCCTAAAACCTAAAAACACCCCTGTACCCCAAAACCCAAACTCTGCCCTAAAACCTAAAAATACCCAAACACCCCGAAACATATACCTCAGTACCCCAAAACATATACTCCTATTCTCATACTTATTAAAAAAATTACTTAAATTAATATATTTAATTTATAATATTTAAAAACATAAATAAATATTTTTTTATAATTAATAATAATTAAATCAATTATATAATATTAAATAAAATAAAAAAAATTATATACTTACCAATACTTACAATGTAATGGTATGCGTTGTAATAGCATCTGCTATGTAATGCCATGCGTTGTAATGGCATCCGATGTAATGGATCCAGCGTTGTAAAATCTGCGTTGTAACGGAATGCGACGTAAAAGTTGCGTTGTAAGTGATACACACCGATATCACTAACTTTAAAACCATTGGGAAGGTTTGTGGATACCCATAGAAACCACTTTTCCAATAGCCATATGCTTGGAACTCTAAAGTTCCCATTAATGACCTCATACTTGTGACTCAAAAACATGTATTTTTTTCCTAAATCATAGGTTCCAGATGCAGGCGCTACTGTCTGCAAATACTTAATCTATAAATCAGGAACAGTCACTTGAGCATACAGATAAAGCTCCTTTTAAGCACCGAATGTGACCTTGGGAACGCACAAAGGCCCTCATGCTCCCTGAGTCTGTATTTGGGAGTTGTAATACCTCCCAGGGAATCACGGTATTTGGGATTCATGTTTTCTCTGGATTCTGGAATGGTGTTATTCTCCGGTTTTGGCAATGGTGGAATAGCGAAGTATTACCGCATATTTTCCCCGCTTTCGAGCAGCAAACTTCGAAATATTGTGTACTTTTTTTGCACAAATTTCGCCAGGATTACTTTGCGAAATTTTTGCCGGAATTACGCCCTATCTTTTCAGTGATTTTTCACAATTTATATTCCCACTTTTGGAATACAAATCAGATCAGAATGAAGCTATGTATTGTGAATCGGGACATATGAGCTCACATAACCCAAAGCTAAGGGAGGACTTTCATAAGATGACATTGTGTGCCTTTAACAAAGCAGTGCTTCATAATGTGAGTTTTGAATTTTTGATTTTTTCGGCGAGAACATGAATTTTTCAGTTACTTGTCCTAGTTAATATAGAAGGCTTTCTTATAGTTTTCTCACAAGCCGATTCCCTTGATGATCAACGAAATATGTATATTCACAGACCTTTTGACTCTCAAAGCAATAGACCATCCATGAATTATGTCCCGCCTTAAGATATAAAGCGTTCTAGACATTTCCCACACTGGAGTATGCATTCTATTTTATACTTTGGTATTTTTAGCCTTTTCTGTCACATTGTTTCCACTTATTCTTCTTGTCAGCTACCAAGGGCATGCTTATAATGTAAAATAAAGTTTATAGCGCGGTTGAGTTAGACGTGTTTGAAACACGTGTGTTGTTACCAAATATATAGGATCAGCATTATTTCAGTGGGTCTTTTAAATTTCGCCAAAATCATCAATTTTTTAAATCAAAAATCCTCAAATAAGAATGGTTAAAAACATGTAAATGAAAATACAATAAAATATTTTAAAATTTTTTAAAAAAGAAGTGAAAGAAAACCACCCAAAAAAAACCAATGGGTTTTAAAAGCCGGTCTGAAAATAAACGTATGAAATGTTCTAATACTTTAAGTTCTGGCACAGTCCTCAGGTGCATTGAGGAAAGATACCACAACCCGTCATCTACCTGTTCATTCAGCGGAGCCGACGGTGCTCTATTGCAGCCAGCACCCCCCAAGCACTAAACATAACCAAGAGATGAGTGATCCAGTAGAGCAGGGGCGTGGTGAACGCGTTGGCAGCTACAGGGGAGGTGGGGCCCTTTAGGGGTCTCTTCTGACTGCAACTTGGCAGACAAAATCTCATAATTAACACTATAAGGAATACAGCATCAATAGAAGAGATAGAGAGAACAAGGAAAAACACAGGATAGGTAAATAGAAGAGGGAAAGAATAAAGGAATATTGAATAGAAGGAAGGGTGAAGGGATGGATGGAGGCATGAGTAGGTGGTGGGTAAATGGGTGGGTAAATGAATGTGTGGGTAGATGGATGAATGAGTGAAAGTACGAGTGACTGGATATGTGGGTGTACAGGTGAAAGGATGGCCCAGTGGATGGATGGATTGTAGACAGGAAGAGGGGACAGATGAATGAAAGGATGGCAGAGTGGATGGATGGATGATGATGGATAGCAGGGTGAATGGATGAATGAATGGCAGAATGGGTGGATGGTAAGATGTATGGATGGCAGAGTGAATGGATAGATGCATGAATGGATGGATCGGTGGATGAAAGAGTGAATGGGTTGTCGAATTAGGGAAAGATTGAATGGTGCATGAAAAAATGATTGGATGTAAGAATGTAAAGGTGAAATTGTTGATATCAGTGGGTGGATAGAGGGGTGAAAGAATGAATGGATAGATGTGTGGATCACTGGCATAAGAAAACTTGAGGGGGCCCCCTGCAAGGTACATGGAGAGACCCACTCCCGACTCCATCAAGAGTTCTCCGGCCAGAGTGCTGGGCTGAGGAGGCCCCCTGGAGCTTGAGGGCCCCCGCACCACAGGGGCTGCAGGGGCCTGTGTTACACCACTGGTCTAGATGGAAGAGACAGGCAGGAAAGGAGCTCTTCTAGGAAGAGGTCGGCTCACTTGCTTTGTGCCACCAGAGCCTTCAATTCAAAGTGGGGGGTACTTTGATTTTGTACTACTCCCATGCAGGAGAATCAAATTTTGCTGAATTTTAAACTCCTTTTAGAATTTCATGTTTGAAGACTCGCTTCAGGGAAAGTAAGAGTCAGACATACTGACTGTTTACACCTCTTCACGCCTGTCCTTTCCACAGGAAATAATAACTTACTTTTCCTATTGTGCTTGATACCACATTTCTGCCATTTCTAAGCACTGTAAACAACACATGTTCAGGCTCGTAGCTTAGTCAGTGAGATTCAGGGGGGTGTGAACCTGAAATTTCCCAACAAAAAAGCAAAAGCAGTGGGCTGCAGGGTCATGGAGGGAAATAACCAAGGTTCAGGATGGACTGTTTCCATGAAGAACAGGGCCAGTACTGATTTGTATTAGGTAGTCCTCTGTTTAGAGTGGCACAGTGGGTGAAAAATTATGGGTCGAGATGCTACCCAAGCAGTTGCCACTGTTTAAACTATCTGCAAGCACTCATTCCTCACCTTTTGGGTGTTTGATTTCTGGTAGTTTGCCTGGAAACATGAGACTGGTGCAGCTTTTCAAGCCTACTACTGCAATAGTTTGTGACTTCCCAAAAGTAGTAAATTAGCACTCAGTCAAGGAATACTTTCATAGGTACAGATTTACTACTTTTTGGGTAAACCGACTACTACATACAAGATCCCGATCCAAAAAATTAACAAGTTAAAACCTCTTAGTGAAATGAGAATGACTAGAGAAACTGACACAGATATAGCCAATGGCCAAAGCAAGAATGGATTTGAGGGAACACCCTCGATGAAGCTACCCTCCTGCCTGTCCATCCTTGGCCTGGTAGTTCTCCCTGGCAACTCATGTTACAGTCACATACACCACAAATTCCTGGAGTCCATGCCCTGGGTTTACTTATTTTTAAAACAAATTCAGTGCTCTCAATCTTTCTCATCTCTGCTACAAGAAGTCTTAATGTTAGAGTTGTCAAATTGGTGTATGTGGGCAGGGCTCCATTTCTCTTGTTCTCGCCTTTTACAAATCATTTTATCAAGTGGCCGACGACCCCATATATCAAGCTTAAGTAGGGAACAGAGGAGGGCACACAGACAAATTAATAGGGTGGACAGAGCGCTAGTTGAGCTCTGAGTCTGGCTTGTCTCTAAGAGTCCATGCATGAGCTGAACCGTGAAAATGTTTAGCATGTATATAGTGCAACAAACATTGTTATGTTTTATGATCTCTAAAATCTTTTTAAAAAGTGGATGTCTGTTACATGGGGAAGTGTTTCACCTTAGCAGATAAGATTATATCACTGCATAGACAGACATTTATTAAAAGGGATAAATATTAGAAATATTCATGGCTCTCCTCCCAACTACAATGATATTAGTGAACTAAGAGACAGGCCAGTAGTCGTGCAAACCCTAAAAGTGGGCTCGAATCTTATTAGTTAGAGCAACATTACAGTCTATTAAATCAAATATAAGAGGTGCTTGTACAGAGCACATCATGAACTCAAGTATTTAAAAAGTGTGCTCATATGTCATAATAAAGAAAATGAGGCTCAGTGAAATAAAATATTGGCCTAGGATTACACAGTGTGGACAAGCAGGAAAGCCAATATTGGTTCCAGGTTATCTGGTTTCACTGTTTGAAATTTAGCCACCAGATGGGATATATATATATATATATATATATATATATATATATATATATATATATATATATATATATATATATATATATATATATATATATATATATATATATTTCAAAACAAATGCCGCTTGCCTGCCGAAGTTCGGCAGGCAAGCGGCATTTGTTTTGAAATCTGAGGATACTTAACCTGCCAGAACCGCCGTTGGAAGGGAATTCCGTCTTGGCTTGTGACTTACACAGGGTATTCACGGTGACTGACATCGAAATACATATAAACGGAATAACAAGCAGCGGTTGGCGTAATAAGGAGAGAAGCGGACCGAGAGGCTCCAGTATGTACTGCCCGATAAAAACATCAAGTGTGTGATATCCAAAACCAATGGAGGACTCAACATTTAAAATCATCCACGAACCAGTGAGTGTCATCATTGTAAAAAAACAACTAGAAACACACTGAATAATGGCAGCCAAAAACTAGAAGAGGGAGGACAATGGTGAGAGTCCCTCTTCGCTGTCATCGGGCAGAGGAGGAGCAGAAGGCCGACTTTCTAAATGGTGGTGTAACAACAGCTTCCCAGTGTTGCACTCAGCGTCTGAGGAAGTCGATAGACGAAACGCGTCATGCTGTGTGCAATTAAAAGATGCTTAAACCAACTCCAAAGTGTGCTCCGTGTGTCTTTTGAAATGGGACACCCTTTTGCTTTGAATATATATATATATATATATATATATATATATATATATATATATATATATATATATATATATATATATATATATATATATATATATATCTTACATTAAGAGTCACCATTTTGCTTTTCAGTCTTGGTTCACAGTAGGAAAAAACAACAGAAACATAGCAGACCGAACTCAGGGCCCTCTGACCCAAATAGAAAGCCAAGCATTTATTTGGGGGGGGGGGGGGTCACACCTCAAAACCACACCCCCTGGAACTATGCACCTGCAGATGTTGCCGTTAATAAATGATACTCAATCCACTGACCTTGGAAGGCTGAGATGCCATGCCAGGATTTGAACTCATGCCCTTCAGATCACCATACTGTTTTTGGCATTCATTTAAACCACTGATCCATCCATCCAGCTGTTATGCTGTCCAATAGCCTGATCCGAGGTCACCGGTATTGGGATTCTTTTGCCGCCATGTTAGAAATGTTGCAGTGTAACATCTTAGGGTGAAGATACCCTAGGTAATGGAGTGACACCACAATTGTAGCAAGAATGTCCTACATTTTAAAATGAATTTGTCAGTGGCTGGAGATACAAGCCTTGAGTCTGAGAAGGATGTTTTGCATGCAATGTCAAAAAAAGAATATAAGAGCTCGGTAACCCCGAAGGTGATGAATTAAGGGAAGGGCTAACATGGTCTTTCACACTCCATGTATGTACGAACATATTTTGACGGCAACCAAGTTTTGATTTATAACATATCACTGTTATCACTAAGTGTATTTTATGTAAATTTCTAAATTAGATAAAAATCGGGTGTCAGGACTAGGAAGGAAGTTAGTGAGACTTCAGTCAGGTACCTAGGGTTCAGACCCTTATTGAAGAACATAAGAGGTCAGGCATATAAATTATGAAAGACGTGAACATGATCTAGTATGAGAATTACTCATACTTTTGGGGCAAAGGCGGTATAGTGCCACACAAGACTCTCACAGGCACTGGGTAGGTGCCAACAATATTACCTAGTTGTTTGGCTACCTCTTCTTACGAACATGTTTGCAACCCAGTCTTTGCACATTTATTATTTGTTGCCCTTGTTGTTTCCATGTCTTGCTGACTCATCTCATGCAGCCTTACCTTTAGTTCCTTCTGTCCCTTCCTCTGGACCCTGCATAACACTAGACGTCTCCTTCCTTACCAGCATTCATGGCTGCTCTTAAGAAACTCCTGTCAGCGGTTTACCTATTCCACCTCAGCAGTATGGTGCTCCTATCCTTGGCTTCTCCAGCTCAAGGTCTGTATCATGGTAGGACCAGGGCTAGTAACTGCATCTTCCAGCCAAGCACGGTTTAGGATGATTACACAATTTGGCCTATTTACAAACTGCATTTAGTAATATGTTTAGAAGTACTACAATAGTCCTACTAATACATACAAAATACTATTTTCACTTGGAGGTCTACACCGCCGTCCAGCACCACACATGGCCAACTACTGGTACTGCAACACACTCACGTAGGGGCTTAAAAAACAAAAATCAATAAGAACTAATGTTGAAAAAATTAAATTTTTTAACTAATTAAAAATATAAATGCATTTAATCCAATGTAAAAAATTGTATGTATCTCAAACGGAATAAATATTTTATTTTTAAATATTATATTAACATTTTTAAAATGTAACTGTTGATGTAATATTAATATGTAATAACCAAAATGAAATTACTTTTATAGATCACTTTTAATAATTTTAATACATAACACAAATATATTTTTTATTTAAGGTAGGAACTTTTCCTAATTTAAAATTCAGAAAAATATTTTTCTAATTTAATATATTCAAAATAATTTGGTTTTACATTTATAATTGAGGTATTAAAGCTGTGGCGATTTATATTGCTCTACATTTAAAATAAATATACAAAATGAACTACATGAATATTTCACATGACAATTATTTTGTCTAATTTTTTAAAAATGTTAACAAGCTTTTTAACTATTCCTTCGATTTCACCATATGGCGATCTCTGCCCCAATACTCTAAATACCTTACAGTCATATTTGACGTTTTTACTGGCTTCAACCTCTATTTCAGAGCATGGGCGCTTGTAAGGCTTCACTGATGAGTTACTTCACACTTGTAAATGGTGAATTTGCATGTGTAGATTTACCTTTGTGAATAGGTCCCAATGTTTCTTATGTCATGTGTTAATACGTGTTTGCCCAACAAAAAACTAAGTGTTTTTTGTCTCTGCGCTTGTCAAGATCACCATGTAGTGATCTTGTCCTTGATGCTCCTAATAGGTCCCCGTCCCGCCCTCTTCTGTATAAACTCCACTGGCTGCCCATCCGCCAGAGAATTGAGTTTAAAATCTGTTGTGTAATTCACAGATGTCTCTGTGGATCTGGTCCCAAATATTTGACTGAATTATTTCAGCCTTATATTCCGACTCGCTCCTTGCGATCTAGCAATCTATTATTGCTGTAGATACCACGGATTAAGAAGGCAAAACAAGGAGGTCGTGCTTTGTCTCATAAGGGCCCCACTCTCTGGAACACTCTGCCCCTAACCTTAAGACAAATCACTAATCATCATGTCTTTAAGAAATCCCTGAAAACTCATCTGTTTCCTACTGTATAAGATCTAGGGCTCCCATGACCATGGTTTGATCTGGCATCTTGGAAGATCTCAAAAGCGCGGAGATACCTCTTGGGGTCGATTCCGGCGCTATATAAGAAACAAAATAAATAAAATAAGTAAATAGTGGTTCTGAGATAATACAGGGCTTTTGTGGCATAATTCAGAACCAGTGTCTCTGATGTTTTATCCCTTTCCTCACTTTTTCCAGGGTCCCTAACCAACAATGTCCTAACCATACATTGGTTGGAACAGGCAGACGACTGGGACTGTTGGCTATATCATTTGGGGTTTTCATCCTTAACTTGAATCCTGAGATTGGGATGGCCCATAATCATATTCAAAATATGAGTCTGAAATAGATCTGGTCTACCATCCATTATGATCTCCCTACATTCTTGGAGAATGTAGGGAGATAATAATTATTTAGCCCAGATGATAATACATTAGTCCACAAAGACAATGTTAGAAGATATCTTCAGGACGGACAGAACTTGGAAAGGATTAGATATGTATTCAAAATGTGGGACTGGTCTGCAATCCCTAGGATGTAGGGAGAGTAGAGTAGAAAGGTCATATCTAAGCATTTTATGGCTCCCTGGGTCTGGTCTGGTACTGTCATATCACTAAGCCACCTCATAAATTGCTGGCAATGCTTTTTAGGCCAAGATCAAGCCAATAAACAAAGTAGTATTGTTGATTACATCGTGGTCATCAAAACTGAAGGCATTTCAGGTGTATTATTTGTCATAGTTTTTCTCATCAATTCTATATGACTTGAAACTAAGGTTTAGACTATGAGTATTATCTTTTGAACTTTATGTAAGTTAATGGTATTAAAAACCACATACCTCCAGGTGTTGCCTTTATTTCAATATAGAGACAAAAACAATGGTATTCTTTATGTTTTTTCTCTATGTATTGTTAAACTGCTATCAAAATTGATGAAATTGTGTTTCTGCAAGTATAAAATAAGATATGTTAAACAAAAATTGTATTTTGTAAACATGCTTGACCCATAGAAGTACATTATATGATATCCCATCCGGGAGGTGTGTAGTGTATGGAATTAATTGATAAGCATATGTTTTCTAGAGCCTTTGTTATGTACATACCCATCAAATAAAATAGAACATACACACATTAAAGTAGATATTAGATGATATGTTCTGGAAGCCTATTTTTATAGGTGTAGGTGAGTATGTTGTAAGCTACAAAAATATTTGTAAGCCTCAACAGCACTGCATTTAATAGAAACATGTTTATTTGAATAGAGATTCACCATCATGTACTTTTATTCTGTAAAATTTATAGCGATTTAAGAAAGAAATGGATTGTCCCATTTTTAAAAACTCTGGGGATCAGACAGTGCCGCCAGGCGTTTATTGTTTTACAATATCTAGATAACGTCCACTCGGTCTGGAGAATATCAATGTTTTTTTAAAAAGTTTTTCATCTAAGGAAAAGTCTTAGTATATGACTATGGACGTTTCTTTGGTCTCCACATATATATGTTCCTTTTTAATGATTGTATGAACTAAAAGCTGTTTTATATCTAGACTTATATTGTGATCTCTTTTAAAACCAATTTGTATTATGTGATATCTGTATGTTTTTATCCCCTTTTATGATTGTTTGAATCATCAATCGAATAAAGCTGTGATTGAATTGAATTGAATTGAATAGAGATTCAGCAAAGATGATGCTCATCAATGTTGCTACTCGATCTCCAATCTCCAAATATTAATGACAACATTAGGTGTGCAAGACACCCAATCGCCTTCCGAGATATTCATTGGTTCACTATAGGGTGGGAGAAGTTATTCTAACCATGTATACATGTTTTACATATTACATTGCTATACCTTATTCAAACAATATGCGTCTCACACCCTGCAGTAGGATTAATATATCAATAGTACATCCCCATAAATTCTAAGCAATGTCATAGGGCCTGATTTGACATCTCAGTATGGATTGTACATTGCCAGGGCAATGTAGTGAAATACTCCATTGCCCTGACGAGGTACCCTACCCCAAACTTAGGGGTGCAGAGTGGACATCTGTAGTCATTGATAGTACTGGTACAAAATGATGGTACAGTCTGTCAAACTCTTGACTTTTTTTCTTTCAAAAACAAAATCCCACATGGGTGTTCTTTACTAGGGTAAAGGAGAGTAAAAAGTGGCCATTCAGCAACCCACATGAAATCAGGAGAGCGGAGAAATGGAAAAACCTCGATTGAGCCATCAGAGGAGTTTGTCAGCGATGGAGTAGTCTCCATTGCTCACATATTTAAGGTTCGTCTGATTGTAAATCAGGCTAGTGGGCCTTCAGTTTTGCAGAGAACCTCTTGTGACACAGTATGCTTGCTGTCACTCTAAATAAGCTCCTTAATCAAACACTAATCAAACACTATGTCCAATCACTGGCCTCAGATCTCAAATAAGCTACAATAGTCTTGGTCATGCAGAAACTAATGTTCTTCACCAGAATGCAACACTGTCTGAGAGGTCTGTCCCTTGATTTTGGATTACAATTCATATCAAGGGCACAATATTCAAGATACAAAAGTCATAATAAGAATCTTGCACTTTAGAACCATACAACACAATTCTTGTTTTGGGGCCGAGAAAAAAAGAACAACAGTAACTTACAGGGAAGTGGCCATGACCCTACAATGCATGTTGGTATAAACAATAAGTAGACATTCACACACACATTGAGCACCATCAGTTATACCACTACTCTTTATGTAACCTTGAGCTTACCCTGATAAATTAATTCTGAATCTGAGACAAATAGTGGCATGGTTGAGCATAGCACCAATGAGTTACTAGCTTATTTTAGCATGGAGTTTTAGGAGAAGCCTACTCACCTGTGTGTGCTGCTGCTGTTTGTCACTATAACAAGGTCGACAATATCATCCTACAGTTGCATTGTGTCCACTTCATTGACCTAAAACTACAGGTTGAGCTATGTATATAAGTTCTATTCTTAACTCCAGCTATACTTTTTGCTTTGCATTTAATATATTGTCCCCACCACCACCACTGCCTATAAACCACAAATGTTCCTCACTAAGAGCAAAACTGAACACCCTAAGGGAACTGTAGCATATAACTAATACATCCCCACATTTACACACACTAACAACACACACTAACAGAAAAGTAATTTGTCCAGGACATACTTGAAAACAGTGCCTACCGGGGACGGATTTTAAGGGGGCTTCGTAAATTATGTTATCTTACTAAGCACTTGTTTAGCACAGTGTTTGAGAATTCCTTGGTAATACAGGTTTTTGCACAGACTTCTGTCAGAGATTGTGGGGCTCTGTAGGTCGAGTACGTAAACACATGGCCTTGCTTACTAAATGTTATTGTGGGTTTGGTGTGCGGCTTTATAGGATTCACGATTTGTCTATATGGTAGTGCTGTGCAGGGAGTGAAGGGCAAATCTTTCCACTTACCAACCTATACTCATGTTAAGAGCTCTTAGGTTAGGTTAGTTATTCCTAATGGGCTCTGAAGAGCAGGTTCTGGAAATATGTCTCTCTCTCTAATTTGTGGCATGTATGGTAGTGATAGCCTGTTATTTTTTAAGTCTCATCCCATTTGACAAGACTAAAAGGTCTTTACTCTTCCAATCAAATCAATCAATCAATCATAGCATTTGTAAAGTGCACTCCTTACCCATGAGGGTCTCAAGGTGCTGGGGGTAGGAGGTGCTGCTACTGCTCGAAAAGCCAGGTCTTGAGGAGTCTTCTGAAGGACAGCAGGTCTTGGGTCTGCCGTAGGTGGATGGGGAGGGTGTTCCAGGTCTTGGCGATGATGTGGGAGAACGATCTGCCGCCGGAGGTCGCTCTTCGGATGCGGGGGATGTGGCAAGGTCGGCGGAGTGGAACTGGCGGGTGGGGGTGTAGAAGCTGAGTCATCTGTGAGGTACACCAGTCCGGTGTTGTGGAGTGCCTTGTGTGCGTGGGTGAGGAGCTTGAAGGTGATTCTCTTGTTGACGGGGAGCCAGTGCAGGTCTCTAAGGTGGGGTGTGATGTGGCTGCGGAAAGGGATGTCGAGGATCAGGCGCGCAGAGGCGTTCTGGATGCGTTGAAGCCGTTTCAGGAGTTTGGCCGAGGCTCCTGCGTAGAGGGCATTTCCGTAGTCCAACCTGCTGCTGATGAGGACTTGGGTGACCGTTCTTCTTGTTTCGGTGGGGATCCACATTTAGATCTTGCAGTGCATGCAGAGGGTGTTGAACCAGGAGGAAGAGACAGCGTTGACCTGCTTAGTCATGGAGAGGGTGGAGTCAAGGATGACCCCTAGGTCCCATGCGTTGTCGGTGGGTGTTGGAGCCGTTCCTAGTGCGGTCGGCCACCAGGAGTCGTTCCAGGCCGAAGGGGTGGTTCTAAGGATGAGGACCTCCGTCTTGTCCGAGTTCATTTTCAGTTGGCTGTTCCTCTTCCATTCGGCGGCGGCCCTCATTCCTTCGTGGAGGTTGGTTTTGGCGGTGTGGGGGTCCTTTGTGAGGGAGAGGATCAGCTGGGTGCCATCTGCGTAAGAGATGATGTTGAGGTTGTGCAGTCAGGCGACGTGGGCGAGCGGTGCCATGTAGATGTTGAACAGCGTTGGGCTGAGGGATGAGCCCTGGGGTACGTGGCAGATCTCGGTGGCTTCGGAGCGGAAGGGGGAAGGCGGACGCACTGTGTTCTGCCGGAGAGGAAGGAGGTGGTCCAGTCCAGGGCCTTCTCTTGGATGCCGGCATCGTGGAGGTGTGAGCGTAGTGTGCAGTGGCAGACCGTGTCAAGGCAGGAGGATGAGGGCCGCAGTTTCTTCGTTGTCTAGCAGGGTCCTGATGTCATCGGTGGCGGCAATGAGCGCAACTGCAGGTGCTGTGGTTGCTGCGGAACTCGGACTGGGACGGATCCAGGATGCCATTCTCCTCGAGGTAGTGGGTCAGTTGTTTGTTGACGGTCTTCTTGATGACCTTCGCCGGGAACGAGAGCAGGAAGATGGGCCGGTAGTTCTTCAGGTCCTTGGGGTCTACCTTGGGTTTCTTGAGTAAGACGTTGATCTCGTCGGGCATCCAGCTTTCCGGGAAGGTAGGTGTCTTTAAGAAAATGTGGATTGCTTTCCGGAGATGGGGTGCAATGGTGGTGCTGGCTTTGTAGAAGACGTGGTGAGGGCATGGGTCTTACGGTGATCCGGAGTGGATGGTGTTCATGATCTTGATGGTGTCGTTGTTAATGTTGGTCCAGGAGAGCAGGTGGTTGGTGCAGATGGTGGTTGTGGGGGTGGAGGTCTCGGTGTTTGTCGGGCGGTTGTGGCGTTGAAGCAGTCATGGATGTCTGTAATTTTGCGATGGAAGAAGGTGGCCAGTGAGTCGCACAAGTCCTGCAAAGGTGGGATGTCATTGGTGTTGGAGCTGGGGTTGGCACGATGTTGAAGAGCTCTTTGCTGTTGTGTGCATTGTGGTCTAGGTGGTCTTTGAAGGAGGCGCTTTTGGCGGTTCTGATGAGGGGATGGTATCTGCAGGTGGTGTTCTTGTGGGCTGCGTAGCTGTCCAGTGTTCGTTCTCGGAGGCAGTTCTTCTCTAGCTTCCAGCAGCTTTGCTTGGAGGCTTGAAGGTCTTTAGTGAAAAAGCTGGCATTCTTGCTGGTGTGGCTGTTGGAGGGTTTCCTGACCGGGAGAAGGGTGTTGGCACAGTCGTTGATCCACTGTCTGAGGTTACGGGCGGTGTCGGGGTCGGTGTGGTCAGTGGGTTGGCTCTGGGCGAGGGTGGTGGTTAACTGTTCTTTGGTGACTTTTCTCCAGCAGCGGCGAGGCATCTGTTGGGTGCAGTGGTGTGTGGTGGGTTTCCGAAAGGTGAAGTGGATGCAGTGATGATCGGTCCAGTGGAGTTCGGTTGGGTGATTAAAGGAGACGTGGGGACTTGCGGAGAAGATAGGGTCAAGTGTGTGAGTGTGTGCCCGACGGAGTGGGTGAGTGTAGTGACGAGTTGTCTGAGTCCGAGGATAGATAGGTTTTCGATCAGGATGGTGGAGTTGGTGTCGTTGTTGATCTCGAGGTGGAAGTTCAGGTCCCCAAGTAGGATGTAGTCTGTGGAGGCGAGGGCGTGTGTGCTGACGAAGTCGGCGATGAAGTCGCTGAACTGTGGTCGTGGTCCGGGGGTCTCTAGATGAGGATTCCTCTGAGGGTGGTGTTGGGGTCAGTGTGGATCTGGAAGTGCAGGTGTTCGGCGGTGCTGAGGGTGTCGGCGGTGTTGGTCAAGACTCTGGGGGTGTTCCTGTGGACAGTGGCGATTCTTCCTCCTACTCTGTTGGTGCAGTCCCTGTGGGTGATCTTGTAGCGTTCAGGATGGCTATGGCAATGTCGAGTGCCGAGGAGGGGTTCAGCCAGGTCTCTGTCAGGAAAGGCTCTAGAAATAATGGGGTCCAAAAGCATGGAAGCCACACGGGGCTCTGTGAATACATTAAACAACTATGACCCCCAAAACATGGAGCGCACTGGCGCTGTAAATAAATGTGCCCATGGGGATCAAGTACTTGGAAAGAACACGGGCCCCTCAGGCCCGGTAAATAATGATGGCCAGTATTTCGAGCCACCTGGGCTCCGTAGAACAAATGATGCCCCAAGCCCCTCACGGGGACTTTCCTCAAATGGTGGCCACGTTGGAGCGGCCCTCTAGCTAGCGGGCCGCTCAGGGGGCCAACAACACCAGTATAGGAACAGGGGAGCGGACACCAACACTATGACCCGTCACCACCCCCCAACCACCTTAGGTTTTAACCCGCACTCACCAGGCTGCTCTCTCCCGCAGGTGCAGTCTCCACCTCAGGGCCTGCAGTCGAGACTCGGCCTCTGGGGCTCCCCTCACTCATGGGAGCCCCGCCACACAGAACTCCTCATTCCAGGATGAGGCGCATCAGGCGCATCTTCACCTGGTCTCCCTTCTCGGGACCAGGACTTGGAAAACGGAGCCGGCGAGGCTCTGCGTGGCCTCTCCCCAGCCAGGTGCGGGGGAGCAGAAGTGATGCGCATTAGGTCCGTCCCCAGTCAGGCAAGGCCGCCTGACTTCCTGGTCGGGCCGGTGCAACACCGACGGCTCGGCTAAAATTTAGAACGCGGCGGTGGAACACTGGGTGGACTCACGCTAATGGTTTAAAATGAAAAAGGAGATAGAGGGGTAGGCTCCCTCGATAATAATAACAGGAGAGTGGGGTGGGCACCAGCTCTCTCAATAAAGCAAAGACGCAGGGTGGGCACCCGTGCAATGAAATCAAAGTAAGTGGGGTGGGCACCCCCATTAGTTACTAAATAAAAAAGACACATGCGCCCTGAAATCCCAGAAATAAGCGGGTGGGCACCCGCACAGCTCAGAAGGAGGGAGGAATCCCTATGCTGGGGATTCCCTCCAAAAGGACTGACAAAGGAAATAAGCACAGTGCTCCCAGGGCGCAAAAGGTAGCATAAAGTCCTTCAGGATAAAAATGAAGCCAAAGTCTTTTTAAGGTCCTAGAAATAACAAGTAAAGCAGTAGGGTCTCAAGAAGAAGTCCTCCAGGCATCCAGGGGTGGGGCAGAGCCCAGGGAGGCAAGCCCTCCCCTGGCCCCAGCAGCAGCACGCCCCTGGCAGATTCAGCACTCAGGCACAGAACATTTTCATGGGGTCACAGCCCCTATATTTATACCACTAAATCCTTTGTCTTAACAGTGTAGGCAACTGGTTCAGGAGCATTTTGTTTTGCTCAGTTCCTCTCTCTCTTTCACAAGACAGGCCAGGGACATCAGACGTACCACAGGAGGTGGAGCCAGCATTGTGGAGGGAAAGCACAGGTCCCAGGTGCAACTCCTCCCTCCCATCTACATGCAGATCTCCCTATTCACCACTGGGCACACTCATCCTGGCTCTTGAAGCCATCCACCTCAGCCAGCACCTGTCACTCACAAGCAAGACAGGCAATTCACATCTTACAGCACACAGAAATGCCAACTTCCAAAAGTGGCATTTCTAAAATAACCACAATAAATCTGCGCACATTATTGCACAGCATTTATTCTCACGAGTTCGCACATACTAAACTTGACCCTGCACTCCCCTCATATCAGGAATTACCATGGGCACACATATCCCCCATGCATTCCTATGGGAGGGTAGGCCGATATCACCACATGCCAACTTTGTAAATATGGGGCAGCGTAAAAATCAATGGGTGTTGCGGCGAACTCCCACCGCAACACTCATTGCCCTTCCCTTTCACGATAAGTATAGTGTGAAAGGGTGCATTTTTCACAAGGCAGCACTAAGCCATGTTAAGTGGCTTAACACTTCCTTGTAAATAAGGCAAAGCCTGTATCGCCACAGGAACATCAAAAAAATCTAAATTCTAGCCTAATTCAAGAGCTTTAAAAATTTGACTAATCTTCATATGCATGCAAAAGAGAATACTTACAGCAACACACACTCATAACCCCACACGCAGTCCCCACAGCAGTGCTTAATGTAAGCTGGTGGTTGCCAGTGGGGAGCACCGCGACTGATGTTTGGGGTACAGCACCTATTTTTGCTGCTCACACATTTCCCAAGAGCAATACATTTCAAATGAACACAAACGGAAAAGAAGAAGGAAGAGAAAGAGGAAAATACCATCACCAAGCAACAAAGCAAGAACCTGAAAAATTGAGCTAAAGGGGCGGACAGTGTCTGGTAGTGGAATAAAGTGGCATGAGGTGGATTGAATACTAGGCAGCCTCGGTATTCAGCATGCTGACATTTAATAGCGCTGGCTGCAGACTTCTGAGCAGAGCTTTGGGCACTGGCACCTATTATTTTACAAATTAAGCACTGCCCCACACAGTTGGTGGTATGTATGCCCAAACACACAACAATAAGTTCTCCCAACACAAACAGCCCTGGCCACCTCATTTTAAACCTATCCAGAGATTACAGCAGAAGCCATTCTCTGCATCTGTGACAAAAGACAGTAGGCATACTACCTGTTGCCTAAATGTAACAATCAATGTGCATCAATATCCCAGTTTACAAAGACATGGGAAAACGTACACCTACAGGTTTATGACCTCATATGGGTGAAGATCTATCCATTTTTAGAAATCCTAGAAATGTTCAAAGTTACTTCTAAGAAAGTGCCACAGGTGGCAGGTTTACAGGTGCATGTGTGATAATAACTTTGGGAACGTGTCTATCTTGACACATGCACAATTGTGCATGGCAGAGTGCCTGTGCATATGTGCAAACATTTGTTTTTAGAAACTCTGTCCACACACCCCTACCCAGTTTTGGAAATGTTCTCTTCCCTCTCCAAATCCTGGAAAGCAATTTACGCCTGCCCTTTCCGAGCTCTTCCAGCGAGGGAAGGGGGCAGAAAGAGTTAGTGGATACCCACAAACGTGGCTGTTGTGTGCATTTATTCCCATCCTGTTACTCCCACTCCACCTCTGGTGGTAGAATTACTTACATAAAGATATTAGTCCAACTATTGGTAATTAAAAAAAAGTGGTTTGCACTCATAAATAGGACTGTCTGCAAAGTGTGACCTACAATCAATCAATCAATAAATCAGGATGTGCAGAGTGCGGCTGCTTCACCCGTAAGGGTCTTGAATAGCTGTGGGATCAAGCTGCCTGTCTTCCAATTGGTTGAACATCCAAGTCTTGAAGCCCTTCCTGAACTGCTGGATTGATGGTGAGGCTCTGATGTGCAGGGGGAGGTTGTTCCAGGCCTTAGCGAACAGGTGGGAGAAGGAGTGGTGGATGCAACGGTGGCTGCTAGGGCGAGGGATTCGTAACAGAGTTTCCTGGTAGGTTGGTGGAAATTCACGTGTAGGTTGAGGTATGCTGGTTCTTCATTGTGTAGTGCCTTGTAGGCATGGGTGAGCAGCACACATAAATAGCTTTTTAAATCAGGCTGCATGTGTTTATTATGAGAAGCTTGTTCCTAAACCTTCATCAAGAGCACACGGAGGAATTGTATCAACTAAGTCCCAATCACTGTCGATTTTGACAGAGACAGTCATAAGATCTGGAAATCTACTATGCTGATGAAAATCTTGGCAGTCAGTGTATTAGCCTCCATTGATCAGTAGCCCATTAACTACCTGTAAGCAAGTCCAATGGAAAAATGTGATTGGATAGGGACCACTTTTTCTGCCAAAATATAATTTTACCCCACTTGCTGCATATTCCACCATCCAGTGTATGATTTGAAGATTTTTAACAACAGCATTTTTGTGTCTAGCCTAAACGGATCAAACGTTATTGAAATCACTGCATGTGAAAGACAAAGTTGGAATACTTGCATAGGTTCACTAGCCTACTTTCAACTGTTAATTGTCTTCATGAGACACTTAAAAGAAATTAAACTTTGCACAGATAATATATACCTTCAAACGGGAAGGACTAGTTGAAGGGCTTTTGTCTACAGAAATTAATACAACTCATATGGGTAATTCAAACAGGACAGAAATAATTATTTGTTTGTTTCAAAAATTGCTTGTTTCACTGTTCAAATAAATTAATGTTTACATCAGACATAGTTCTCAGAGAATGTATTTCAAGACGGCTCTCAAACTTTAAAAGAATCCAGAACATCCTTCTTCTCTTTTTAAGGTCTGATTTCCTGATTCCTAAAAAGCCCTAGAGATACATATATATATGACAAACATGAAAGGTACCAGACTGTAGTGTTCATGAAAATAATTCTGCAAATGCAGTTTCCAGATTTATTTTGACTATGCAGTTGCACCTCTTACTACAGTTTACTGCTCCAGAATGTCCTCAGAAGGACATCCTGGGGCAAAAATGCGTGTAATGTAATGTAATGTAATGTAATGTAAGTGCCAATGTATAACGCACGGCAATCGCTCCAAGGAGCATCTAGGCGCCCAGAAAGAACCACCAGGTGTTAGGTAGTTCCTATGCTTACGTGTGTTCGTATGTGTGTTGCAAGCAGCTCGACCAAATACCAGTAGGTGCTGAGAGGGGTAGTTAGGACAACTCAGGGGCTGTGCTTAATTTGAGTCTTTGGTTTTCAGTGCTCAGCACCAGCACCTAATTGTCGGCATCGGCACTTATGAAAGTGTGCCACATAGTGGCACTGTTTGTTTAATTTAGAGATGAGCACCATACTTCAATATACATTAAAAATGACCAATACCTGATGCCCAAGCCATTCTTATAGCTTTGGGGGCCTGGAATAGACTGAATTATCACACTTGTAGAGTGTGATGGTTACTAGTCATGTTGGTACTGTCACTATAAGAACAAAACAATACAAGTGCCATTACTGAATACCAATAACCAAATTACTTCATATTTAGACCCATGAAGCTAAATCAAAAAGTCCACACTAGTCAAAGTGACGTTTTTCATTTTATTTGAAAAATACTTTTTGAATTATATTAGATCATCTATACACAAAACACAATTCTATTTAGAAAGAAGAATACAAAACATACTTAATGTAGAACACAACATCTCCATAGAGACACCACAAACACTCAATGCTTACCTTCACTGACTCCACATTCAGTCACAACACCATCTATTTCTAAATAGAATTTGGTTTTGTGTATAGATGATCTAAAATAATCCAAAAAGTATTTTTCAAATAAAATGAAAAACGTCACTTTGACTAGTGTGGACCTTTTGATTTAGCTTCATGGGTCTAAATATGAAGTAATTTGGTAATTAGTATTCAGTATTGGTACTTGTATTGTTTTGTTCTTATATTGATTCAGCCTTACTGAGTAGAGTCAAGGCCCTTTGTTGTTCCTTGGTACTGGCACTGGCAGCAATGGAAGGGGCACTAGTTGATGCAAGCTGCAGTGGCCTACTGACGAGGGCCCTGGCACTTATTTCTTTTACATATTATGCACTGCTCATGGATCAGATGGGCCCGCTCACAATGGTACACGGGGGTAGACAAACTCCTGAGGTGCCCACTGGAGAACCAAAGCAACATGGCAAAAACACCCAAAATGGCCCTCCTCCCTTCTTTTCCTCAGTAAGCTCTCTCTTTCCATGCATCCTCTCTATCTAACTCATTTCTCTCTGTTCCCTTTCTGTTCACTCTTTCTGTCTCCAATCCCCTCTTCCCTGTTTCCCTCTCTGTCTTGCTGCAATTTATCAGGGAGCTGGGGAAAGAGACAGAGGTACCAGCTGTAGCCCTGGGATATCAAATCCGAACTCCAATGGCAGCAGCCAGGGCCGGTTTAAGAGAATTGCAACCAGTGAAGCCACACTGGGTTTGGAAATAATAGAATTAACTTACAGGTTCAAAAGCACCTGCTGCAAAGTTTCATCTGTGCCCAGCAGTTTTCAGGCTACAATAAAAAAATTAAATAACTATGGTGATTAATGTTCTTCCTGGAGGGAGATTTAAGTTTTGTCTAGTATCAGATTTCACTCATCATGAAGTAGTGCAGAGGGTTAATGTACCTGTTGCAAAGAAAGTGTATCATGCAGATCACAGATCTGTATTTGATGCGGATAGCTCAGAGGATTACTGCTTTTGTCACAGATATCCTTTTGTTACTTGCAGTTCATAAATTATAATAGTGACCTATTAACTGTCATAACAGGGCTGCATACAAAGTGCATGGTATACATTTAAATGTAATGTCCCCCCCAGCCTTTCAGTAGTCTAGTGCTGCTAAAAAGATATGTTGGGGTAGAAATACAGTCTCATTAGTAAAGTGAACCCATTCACTGAGGTAAGTTTTAAATCCTGAGTTTGTGCTTCTCCAGATCAGGCACTCTTCAAAAAATATTAGCTACTAATATGGATGACATTTGATCACTACCCCTTGTTATCCTCATTGTGTTATGAAATAAAATTAAAGGAAACACATATTTGTAAAGCAACCCAAAGGTGTCAAAGCGCTGAGCCAAAGAGTGACCATCCCGGCAGAAACTTAAGAAACAAGGTCAGGAATTATGAAGAAAAAAGTCATGTTTTCAGATTTGTTCCTAAACAGAGAAAATAATCTAGTTCCACAATATGGATAGGCAACATATTCCATAATTTTGCTGCTGCAATAGAAAAGGAGCGACCTCCCCATCTAGCTTTGCAATTCCCCATTCTGCCAGAAGAGGATCTAAGAGATCTGCAAGGCTGATACCATTTGAGGAGAGAATTAAGATGCTTAGATTCTTTCTGATGGAATGCCAGGAAGACCATGCAAAATGCTTTCAAGGTAATACGAAGGCAGTGGAGTTACGCATACCCTCTCGGACGGAGAGACACTTCAGAATGTTCAGAATGAGGCAAGCAGTCACATTCTGAACCATTTGGAGTTTGTTGAGAGCTGAAATATTGTTACAAGGATACAGTGCCTTACCGTAGTCAAGGCGTGAAGTAATCAAAACAATGACTACAGAATGGCGCATTTCTAAGGGAATGTAAAGGAAGATTTCCTGAGAGCCGTGATGATATAAAAGCATGTAATGATGGTGCAGATAACCTGCGACTCGAAGTGTAGTGCTTTATCAAAGATGATACCAAGATTTTTGGGAGACTTTACAGGAGTAGGAAGAGGACCGCAAGCTTAAGGCCATCAGGCCGCAGTCCAGATAGAATCCTTTGCTCCAAACACCAAACACTCTGTTTCCTCTGCGTTCAATTCTCTAAAATTGTCTTTCATCCAGATACTGATGTTAGACATGCACTGATTGAATTTGTCAGTTACCAATGGCATATTAGGGTTGAAATGCCATCGACAATCGAAAAAAAGCGAACCATTGAAAATTGCACTCTATCATTATATAGATGCTATGTGTTTGGAAAATATGGAGTGGTCACTTTTGTAAACAAAAGTTTTTTTGAAACTTTGTACATATTGTCTCACAAACGTCACTTATATGCTTTGGTTCATATTTTCACTTGGGACACTTTACACAACTGTAAATACCTTTTTCTAATATGTATGAAATTTGAGTATTCATTTACCAAATTATTTCTCAATACAATTATTGAACAACAGAGTCAGTGTATTTGTGTTTCTTTCTATTTGACCATGCCTATAACCCCTGGCTATATATGCGAATGTCGCTTTGACTTTCAAATCATTATTAAGTATCTATTCTACAGGAACCCCTGTTTTTCTTAAAATACTAATGTCTGTACCGACAGTGCGAGAAGATTGTCCTTTAAAACATTTTATATTGGGTTTATATTCCAAAACCAGAAAGGCAAAAATTGTTGTAAATGTGTGTAATTGGATACTACAGGACCCTACACTGCAATTGAGGCATAAATATGCCCATGAATAGCTGCTAGCTGAAAAAGTCTATATGAAAATTATGTGAAAAGATGAAAGGTTACTAGAAGATCTACAACAATGGAAAGAATTGACTGATAGACTGTGAGGGTGAAGCAGAGCTTACCATGGCACATGCTTTGCGCATTTCACGAACTTAGAATTGCCCATTCTATTGAATATTATGCTTAACCGCATCAGTGCTACAGCATATTCCCGTGGTGTGCTGCAATTTTAAAAATCACTTGTTATGTGACAAGGTCAACTCGTCAAACGCACAGCGTAGGTAACGCCCATGACGAGTTGACCTTGTCACAAGCATCGAAGGGGTTAAATAATTGTTGTCAATACTTGTTGATGAAAGAGTCAATACTTTTACTTCTATTTGATATGATTATTGGGATCTCCCCTATGGCAGTATCGCAAGTTCCTTGTTGTTGAAATAAAAGGAATATAATGTGTTTGAAAAAAAGCCTATTGGCTTTAACACATGATTTTCACATTAAACCAACCCAAACCACTGCCTTTGTCATTGTGTTTTATTAGACCTATGACTTCGGTAATAACTTGTCCCAGTGAACCAATCAGGCCTATATCCTTTATCACCAATACCAAATGAGGCCTGCAGTACTGAATGTAAGCTTTCAAAAAAGTAATAATCAGGCATATTTTAGAGATGTAACCAATATTATAGTTTAAAAAGCAAAAAAGGTCCTGATTTTGAATTTTGTGGTCAGGCCGTCTCCTGCCAGGGTGACAGAGTAATGACAATTGGCGACCCAATTTTGAACTTTCCGCTGAGCTGGAGGATTTTTCAGTACTGACAGAAACTGCTGTCATCACAGTTCCTGCCAATGTATTGTTACTTTACTGTTCAGCTACGACAAATATGATGCAGCCATAGGGAAAAGTTACAAAGATGGATTTTGTTTTTGAGAATAAAAAAAATGACCCCTTCACTATGGGAGCTATTTCCCGTGGCGAGGGGGACATTTTGCATTTTTCACTGCCCATTACAGCTAGGGTTTTCCTGGTGGTGACAGGGGGAAACAACCTTTACAACACAACTTTTACAACGCACTACCATTACAACGAAACTTTTACAACGCAACATCCATTACAACGAAACTTTTACAACGCAACATCCATTACAACACATGCCATTACAATGCAACCATTACAACGCATGACACTACAATGCATACCACTACAACGCATGTCATTCCAACGCAGTCATTACAATGCATACCATTACAACGCATAGCATTACAACACATAGTACCCTTACACTTTCCAACACTTACCCTACTATTGCACCCCCTGGAGTTAGAATAGTAATTTTTACCCCTACACTATCCAACACTTACCCTACTGTTGCACCCCCTGGAGTTAGAATAGTAATTTTTACCCCTACACTATCCAACACTTACCCTACTGCTGCACCCCCTGGAGTTAGAATAGTATTTTTTACCCCTACACTTTCTAACACTTACCCACCTGTTGCACCCCTTGGAGTTAGAATAGTCATTTTTACCCCTACACTATCCAACACTTACCCTACTTTTGCACCCCCCTGGAGTTAGAATAGTAATTTTTACCCCTACACTATCCAATACTTACCTTACATGCAATTAATGTTATGTGTTGTAATGGTATGCGTTGTAAAGGTAGTATGCAATGTAAAGGAATGCGTTGTAAAGGTAGTTTTAAAAAATGTGTTGTAATGGCATGCGTAGTAATGGAAATGCGTTGTAATGGATGTTGCATTGTAAAAAATGTGTTGTAAAGGTATGCGTTGTAAAAGTATGCGTTGTAACGTCATACATCCGTGACAGGTAGTGGAAACTGACCTGTATGGTCAACATCCTAAGACCTTTACTCTGTCGGAGTGTTAGAGGGGTCTAACCATGGCAGAAACAGAGTAGTCTCCGGCATCTTCTTACCAAAGGTCCACTCACATTTAAATCAGGTGGGCGAACCATTATGTTGGTGAGAAGGCTAATCCATCACCGTTGTGACGGAGTACCCTTTCCTCCAATATATAAATCGTCTCCTAAGTCTCCTAAGAAGGACGAACAAAGATGATCACTAGCCCTGGGCGAAATTAAAAATATGCCTGCCTAATTTGTGTAATTTTGGACATTTCAGGTTGTGCTTGTTAGCAAAATTTCCAAAATTATGCCACTACATCACATTGCATAATTATGCCACAGTTTACAGTGAAATTACATCTTAAGAGCACAATAACAAGGCAAACATGCAGGAAGCAAGTGGATATTGTTCATAACAGTTGTGTTTTTTGCACAAATTGTTTATTGGAAAATCCATCTTTGCTTCAAAAATTGAAGTGAGAACTTATTTCCTGCTAAAATATAGCACTAAATGACAGCTATCCATCTCACATGCTCACACATAATTTCCCCAAATCTTTACATAATTACGCAAAAGCAAATCATGTTTATTTCACATACCAATAATCTTTACAGTGCAAACCTTCCACCCCCATGGTTTATCAGAGGGGGTAATCAACCATACAGTCCTTTGCCTACTACGGTGTACAAATGTAACATAATCCCTCGCTGCAGAATTTAACAATAATAAAAATCCAACCTGAAATGCATATTGACTTTAACACATCCTTTTCAGAAGAAATAAGTCAGGCCCACTGACTTTACAGCACATTTTCATAAGAAATAGATGTAGCTTAAAGTCTTGGTCATTGGCTTGCTACCATAACCAACACAGTCCAGCTGTAGTGAGCATAATCTTTCACAGACAACAATTATAAAAGTGCAAGCACTTTAATTATTTCATTATCTAGTGGCATCACAGTGGTATTTGCGTAATCTTAAGAAGCAAGCCCTATCCATCACTGTGGCATGTGTGACCAAAAGATCAAACCAATAGTTTTGCTTGATAAACAGCCTGGCTCAAGCAGATGGCCAAATACACGATCACAACTGGTTTTAGAGTAAGCACTTTTTCTGTGGAGCCACACAGCTTTCGGCAAATCATAAGCTGTACTCATATGAACCCACATCTGGCAGGAGCCACAGTCCCTCTCTGTAATACTCATGAAAGCTCTTTTTTTTAACCCCTTCGCTGCGGTGGCAATTCCGCCGCAGCGCTAGGGGGGTGGGGGGGCCGCACGGCGCTCCCATGCTCGTGACGTAACCGCTCTGTCACGAGCCTCGGGTGCGCTGTGCTGATGACGGAGCGGTTCCGTCACAGCCCCGCCCGCTCAATAGAACGTCCAGCGCAGGCGCGGAATCCGCGACATGCAGGCGCGCCGAGCGGGCCGTGACGGAACCGCTCCGTCATCAGCACAGCGCTTCCGTGGCTGGTGACGGAGCGGTTCCGTCACCAGCATGGGAGGGGTTAAAACATAAGGTCTGACGATAGCTGCACTGTCAAGCCAGACCGAAGAAGTTGTAGGAGATCAAGGGGTTTACACTAAACCTGAAAGACAATCCAGGATACTTGGTGTCTTCAAAAACAAATTCTGCGACTTTGAGCTCAGCGACATTAATCCTGGCTTTCTTCCTGGTATTGGGCCTGACTGTGACATTCTGATACAAAAAGATTCAGGTGGGCAGGCCACCGCTACAGAGGCGAGAATAATATTGTGACACTATGAGATGTAATCAATGAGCCACACTTCGCAATCCATTGCAGCTTTCCTAGAAACCCCCAACATGAGAAAAGAGGGTTTGAGCAAAGATAGACAGTTGTCCCTGATGCTACAGTATCTGCAGGTTTCCACAGTCATCTGCCGGTTGATTACAAACTGATAGGTAAGAGCAGAAGAGATTTCAAAGACATTTTAATACATGGGTAGAGTGGACAATTGCCACCTTCCAAGGGTCCCTTAACAAAGTGGCGGGGGCAGTAAAAGATGCCCTCCTTCCCGATCAGTATTGCTTCTCTCTCTCTCTCACTTTGACTACCTCTACGTCAGACTCTCGCTCTCTACCTATCCATATTACACAATTCTTTGCTTTTCTAGCTTCCTTTCTTTTACTACATCACCTATTTCTCGTTATTTTACCTCTCTCATTAACTTTCTTACCACACTTTGTTCTCTTTCTACTACGGTCTTCTTCCCTCCAACTTACTTCTAAGCCCTTCTATCTCTTCTCTCTTTTTATCTCTTCCATTCGACCCATCTCACCTTTCTTTACTTCACCTTTCTCTAGCTTCCTCTCAACCTTGTTCCATCTCACCTTTGGTAAATAACCAATCACTAAATGTTGGCCCTTCTCTCTAAATCACTTCTCTATTTTATCTTCTCTCTGACTATGCCAATGTCACTTCTAATGCACTCCACCTCTCGCTACTTCACAATCTTTCTGTCTCTTTCCTTACTTCCCCTCACCACTTGTACCTCACTCCTCGTTCTTTCCTTTCGTTCCCCCTCACTACATCTCGATGCACCTATCACCCATTTCTCTATCTCTACTTTCTCCACTTACCTCAATCTACCTCAACTCTCTATCAATATACCACTCTCTACCCCCCTATCTCTGTCACAACATAACTTGGTCTCTACCGCCTTGTTTTACTTCTCTATCGCCTTCTCAGTACTTCATCTCTCTACCTCATCTCTCCTTGCCTCACACTCTGCCCCTCGCGGTAAACAACCTTTACAATGAAACTTTTACAACTCACTACCATTACGACGCAACTTTTACAACGCAAACCATTACAACGCATTGCGCTGGGGGCGCTCTAGGATAGGGAATAGGTTTAATGTACTATCCAACACCTTCCCTACTATCCACGGGGACTGGAGTTGGAATAGTAAATTAAACTATTCACTATCCAGCGCCCCAAAGCACTATGGGTTGTAAAGGCATGCGTTGTAAAAACCGCGTTGTTAAGGCAGGCGTGGTAAAAGCATGCGTTGTAATGTCATACATCCGCCCCTCGCTGATCTTTTTCCATTCACCACTTTGGATCTCTTCTCCATCTACCTCACCTCTCTGGCAACCTCATCTCTCTTTATCTCACCACTCTAACTCTCCCTCTGTGTTTTTATACATCATCTCTTAGTAGGCCTGCCTCATGCCCCCCGTATGCGAAGGCAGAGGTCACAGTCTAGCCAGAGGCGTGTACACATAGAAAGATGGCAGGAGGAACAAAAGCATGGGAGGATAATTGTCAGAAGTCACCTAATGTAGTGAATAAAATCCAGAGAGCAGTACTTTATGATTATAAATATTCAGCAATTAAAACTATAGGCCCTAGTGCTGTGTCTCAATTTAATGTTGTGCACTAGATCACTAAATATTCCCCAAGTCACCATTGTCCTGTCTTTCCTACAGGCAGCTTAGGCCCTGAACTGAAGTCTATATATAAATGTAAAAAATAGACCTGGACAATACTTTGATTGGGTTGGTGGATAACGAAGGGAGAATAGCTGCTGTAAGTGCCTCTTCTGGTTGGAATAAATACCTTCTTTTTCATCAAGCACAGTGTCTTTGATCACAACATACATGTTCTGCTTTCGGTGTGTATTATTTGGCTGGCTGTCCCCAGGCCGAAAAGCTATTGGCTGTTTTTGCACACAACCACTTCTGGAAGTTTAACGTGCAATTCAATAAAGGGCTTGAATTAGCTGAAAATGGGGAGTAAATTGAAAGTTGCTCGTAAAAAGGGGTTTCAAATATATATTACCCAGAGGCCCCAAAATCCTTACCATAGCTCTGGGAGATTCCATTCGCAGTCCAAAAGACAGAGGCCAAGGAAGTGTGCAAAAGCTTAAGACAAGTTTACTTTGTGTAAAGGAAACAATGTTTAATGGTGATGACGATTGAAAACCCCTCCAGTTATTTTAATTTATGAAATTATTTCTGACCCCAGCACTGTGGGGAATGCCACATCTGAGAATTCTGGTTTGACTTCGAGGCCTGGAGGAAATGAATGTTTTAAGAATGTTTCTGCCGGAAAAAAGTTCCCTAAATTGAAAGTGCAATTAGTCTCGTAACTGGAAATAATTGAACCGTATAGAGAGCCAAGCACTTTATAGGAAATTACAACCCCACTGTGTACATTTATGAATGAACAATCCGGGTCATGATGCATGCAGTAGTATGAATGAATAGAAATGGTCTTTATTGTAGGTTTCCCCAAGACTTTTTATTACTTTTTGCAAATGCTTATTTTATATTTATGTATGTAATACATTTATCAGTAATATTTGATTATGCTTCAAAAAGTAAATCCTTGTATGTTGTCTCCGTTTTTTGTGTAGTTAGAAAAGTAAATGTTTGCATTGGAAACCATCTGTGTGCAATGACTGCAGTAACTGAGGCAAAATAATTGATGGCTGAGTGTTTAAATAGCATTAGTCGGCCACCGAGGACCCATTATTCTAAATAAAAGGCAAAGGAACTTAAGTCGAACCCTGCGCTGTCTGGTTAAAATATGTTAGTTTATTTGTAAAATGAGTGATTACACATAGGAGTCCTGAAGCTCGGAGAACATTGATCAAACTAAAGTATTACTATTCCTGGGAGAAAAGCTATGTCTTCAATTCTTTGCTAAATTGGAGAAGGTTGGATACAAGGTGCAAATTTAAAAGGTAGGTAGATTGTTCCACAAGGAAGCTGTGACTGTGGAGAAAGCTTGTCCTCTCCTCCGAGATTATTTTTAAACGAGGGATGTTCAATATTAGGGGATGGTAGGATCTGAGATTGTGAATGGGATTATAAAAAATGAATAAAGTAGTCATGTAAAAATTGAGGCTTGTCGAGAATAGGGCTTTATGGCATAAGCAAGGTGCTTTAACCCCTCATGTGTGTCCGTCGCCCAATGGCTGACACTGGGAAGGGCTGAAAAAGACCCTCCGGTGCTTTTTTAGAGTAAATGGTCGGGGAAACTCTTACTAGCTTCGGCATCAGAAACTCCCCCACCTCCACCCCCACCCCACAACCCCACCCATCTGTGACGTAAGCATGCCGCGAGGCACGCTGACATCCCAGATTCCCCACCGGAGCGGTGAAAGAACCTGGTAAGCTCTCTCCCGCTCTGATGGGAACACATGCCTGAAATGACCTCCCCTGGTTTCAGGGAGGCCTCATTGGAAAGGAGAGAGTTGCAATCCAGATCCAAGAAACCCACTAGGCCACCATTGAGGTTATAAGCGTGTCGGCCCTCGTGGCAACAGGGAGACCCCCAGCAGGGGAATTTTTGTTGTTGTTCAAAAGGGAGTTTTCCCCGGTGGGGTAGCAATCAAGCCCCTGGGGAAAATGAATCAAATAACAAAATATATAACATTAAAAAAAACATCAAGAAACAACTATTGGCCATGCGCCTAGGGGATTTGCCGTCTTTATCAGAAAAAACACTTTGGCGATACAATGGTCCAAAAACATGTAGATTAAGTGACGCCACAGAAGCGGACTTTGTGCATCTGGTCTATATATATATGCCCCGAAATGATGAATGCACGTCGATTACATTTAAAGTTCCTATTCAATGAACGAAGGATCCGTACATGCAGAACAGCAATCATGAGAAGCTTGGATTTTACTGACTCTCGGCTAAATTGTAAATTGGTGAAGTTTTTGCAGTTCCACGACAAAGCAGTAAAACAGGCTCGCAAGGAGTTTCCAAAAACACAGGCTATAACAGTGTATGACACTGATAGGAGGTCAAAATTATAGCAAATTACGACATCTAGAACCGTTGAATTATGTTTGCTACAGCACCTGCATACCCTACACGAATAATTTGTTGAAAACTGCAAAGTACCTGTAATTATGCCCTGAATATATTTTATAAAAACTGTCTTTTATAACTCATGTTATGTGATATACTAATATATATTAATGTTTTAATGAAGATGGAGTAACATCCTTTTAACATGAACTTAACCTGCATTTGTATTGTGATGGTTTTTATTAACTAAAAACAATAAACAATAATCAATCAACATAAAAAAAAACTGTGACATTGTCAGGGGTCTGCTCTCTTTACATACGGTCTGACCACCTGTGAGCCCATTTCCTGGGTAGGGTCAGATTTCAGCCCCCAGGCAAACGTTAAGAAATATAGGTAGGAACCCTTTGGCCTATGGTGTGTATGTGTGTATATATATATATATATATATACATATATACATATATATAAAAAATAGGTTTCAGGCCTTATATAGTTAGGAATTAGCATTTAAAAAACCATTGAAATTGCTCCTATATAGTTAGTTATACTAACTATATTTCGCGCACCCGCAATCCCCTGCTGATGATGTCACATATTACATCATTCATGACATGGTCAGTGACATCACTGATGACATCACTGATGACATCTCAAATGACATCGCTGATGACATCTCATTTGACATCACTGATGACATCACTGATGACATCATCCAGTGACTGTGTGTTTCTGTAAAGTTTAAATATGTTTTACATATTGAAGAATGAGTGGATGTATAAGTGTCTGGATGAAGGATTTAGTAGGTGCGTGACTGACTGTATGAGTGAGTGATTAAATGTGTCTTACTAAATGCATGGGTTAGTGACTAAACTGTCTGAATGTGTGCATCAGTATGTCTGTTGTTGTGTACGCTGCTGCATGTGTTGATCAGTAGCTATATGAGTGGCTAAATGGGTTATTGATTGGTTGCCCAAGTATTTGAATTGGAGACTGAGTGTGTGTGTGGGTGGCTTGGAGGTGTGTGACTCTGTGCATAGATGTGTGAGCAGTTGATTCACTAGATGTATAAGTTCAAGAGTGCATGTGGAAACAGCTATATGGGTGGTTGACTGTGTGCATGGGTGTGTGGGTGAGTGAATGGATATCTCAGTGCTACATGTGCAAGTAAGTACATATGTAAAGCACAGTGCATGTGAGAGTTGGCATATATAAATGACTATACATGAGAGCCAGTGAATGTGCGAGTGGCTATATGGATCATTGTGTACTTGTATCAGTGATTGTATAAGAGATGGAAGTGTGATTGATTCTTTAGATGACTGACTAGGTGTGTGAGTAACTCCATGGATGAGTGGCAGTGTGTGAGTGTCTGTATAGGTGTATGAGTGCATATGATAGTGTTGTATTGATGAGTGACTGTATGTATGAGTGGTTCTATGGGTGAATGAGTGAATGTGTGTGTAGACCTAGGAATCAGTGAGTGCGTATGTAGTAACTGGAATTGGTGTGTCAATGGTTTCAAGAATGGTAGTCTGTATTTAATACTGGGTATATCAAAGGTTATATTAGAGTGTGAGGAGGTGCATCGTAATATCACATGAATGATATCGTTGATGTGATCAGTGATGTCAAATGAGAAGTCATCAGTGATGTCACTGACCATGTCATGAATGATGTAATATGTGACATCATCAGCAGTGGATTGCGGGTGCGTGAAATATAGTTAGTACAACTAACTATCTAGGAGCAATTTCAATGGTTTTTTAAATGCTAATTCCTAACTATATAAGGCCTGAAACCTATGTTTTTTTAAGTGAATTTGCAAGGTTTTTAAAATGCTAATTCCTAACTATATAAGGCCTGAAACCTATGGTTTTTTTAAGTGAATTTGCAAGGTTTTCTAAAATTCTAATTCCTAACTATATAAGTCCTGAAACCTATGGTTTTTTAAGTGAATTTGCAAGGTTTTTAAAATGCTAATTCCTAACTATATAAGGCTTGAAACCTATGTTTTTTTCAGTGAATTTGCAAGGTTTTTTAAATGCTAATTCCTAACTATATCAGGCGTAAAACCTATATTTTTTTTCAATAAATTTCAAAGGTTTTGTAAATGCTAATTCTATTAGCGGATAACGTTTATATATGTTATTATCCTTCTGGGACCACCTGAGCAGCCATCTTGTTTCTCAGGAAAAGGGAGGCACAAGAGAGCACAAAACAAGAGTGGAAAACGCGAAAAGGGAGCAGGGTTTAGACCCCCTGACCCCCTAGCCCTGCTCAGGGGGTCCCAGAAGGACCACCAAGTGCAAAATCGTGGGGGACGCGCACGGTACGCGTACCCTACGCGTACTGTGCACGTACCCCGCAATTTCTTTTTTGCCCTTGGGGGTCCTTTTGGGACCCCTTGAGAAGGGCTAGAGGGTTGGGGGTCTCTACCCTGCCCCCTTTTCGTGTTTTCCACTCTTGTTTTGGGCTCTCTTGTGCCTCAGTTCTCCTGAAAAACAAGATGGTGGCCAACACTTCCTGGTTTGGACAGTTTGGAATGTTGACAGTAGACTGCCAGCCAATCAGAAACTCGCTCATGCGTATGGTGCGCGTACGGTGAGCGCATATAGATATATAATTTGATCAAATTCAATTTTCTCAACAACTACTGGAGGGATTTTCACCAAACATAGCAAAGGCACATCTGCATACCAGGCCCTGCCATTTTGCCAAGTTTGGTGTGATTCCATTCAGCCGTTCGGGCTGTAGCCGTGTCTAAAGGTCCCTATGGAAATTAACATGGGGAAAACACGTTTTGGGACCCCCCTTTCGGACCCCGCTTGATTAATCCCCCCGAAACTTTCAGGGAAGGAGCGGAGCGGAGCTGGCCAAAATTCTGGAAAATTACACACAAATTCCTCAATCTGCGCCAAAGTTATTCCCAATAGAATGTTGAGCGCATATAGATATGTAATTTGCTGAAATTCATTTTCTCAACAACTACTGGAGGGATGTTCACCAAATACAGAAAAGGCACTACTGCATACCTGTCCCTACCATTTTGCCAAGTTTGGTGTAATTCCGTTCAGCCGTTAAGGCTGTAGCCGTGTCTAAAGGTCCCATAGAAAATGCCATTTGAAAAATTTCAAATTCAATTTTCTCAAGAACTACTGGAGGGATTTACACCAAACATACAAAAGGCACTGCTGCATACTAGTCCCTACCATTTTGCAAAATCTGGTATAATTCCGTTCAGCCGTTCGAGCTGTAGCCTTGTCAGAATATCCCTATGGAATTTAACATGGGGAAAATACGTTTTGGGACCCCCCTTTTTTCTCGGCCCCCGCTTGACGAATCCCCCCCGAAACTTTCAGGGAAGGAGCAGAGCGCAGCGAGGCAAATTTAAGGAAAATTACAGGCAGATCCCTCAATCGACGTCAAAGTTATTCCCAATAGAATGTTCGGAATTTCCTATGGTAACTAGGTCCTAACTATATATACCTACTGCCGACCGCCAGTAGGTAATATATATATATATATATAAACAGTAATGATCTGAATTTGGAATTTACATCCACTATGAGTAAAACCCAACTATGCTTCCTTGATATAGAGGTTTATGTACATGAAGGTAAACTAGCAACACGATTATATAGAAAGCCAACTGCAGGCAACACTGTTTTGCACGCGGCAAGTCAGCACCCGCATCACTTGATACAAAGCATCCCCTTTGGGGAGATGCTTCGCATCAAAAGAATTTGCAGTGATGAGAGGGAGTGCACTAGAGCTATGGATGAAAGTCGTTTGCGCTTTTTGGCACGTGGTTATTCAGCTAGAACGGTCACTAGGGCCATGGAGCGAGCCAATAATCTGACTAGGGCAGAGATATTAGTGCCTAAATCTAAGAATGACATTGAGTCAGATGTAGCACCCAAAGATAGCTCTAGAGTCGTGGTTACCTACAACCAGCAACATAGGGAAATCAGGCGGATTTTCAGCCGCAACTGGAACCTGGTAACGGGGGATCCCGTCATTGGGGGTTCAGTGGGCAGAAGGCCAGATTTTTCCTTCAGGAAATCGACCTCCATGTCAGACAGGCTAGTGAGAAATCATTTGGAACTCCCGACATCTAAGACCTTTATGAATTTAAAGAAAGGTTTTTTGAAATGTTCCAGCTGTAAAGCCTGTAAAAACGGATGCAATACAACACGCTACCTCATTCCTTTCAAGGAAGATCCAATTCGGATAACTAAACAGTTATCTTGCAAAACGGAGTTTGCCGTTTATGTGCTGCAGTGCCCCTGTGAACTTAGGTATGTAGGGAGCACCCGGCTGCCGGTTCACAGGAGAATACTGCAGCACTTGAGGGCAATCACCAATAATGAACAAGCCTACCCTGTGGCACGCCATTTTCAGGCGGTACATGGGAGTGATCCCAAACATCTTACCTATTTTGTTATAGATTGTGTGCCACCCCTGAAGAGAGGGGGAAATAGGGATGGGCTGCTCAGGGTACTCGAAACTAGGTACATCTTAGAACTTAACAGTCGTGCCCCTGGAGGTCTTAACGCCAGTGAGGACCTATACACTTGTTTATAGTTCCAATCAGAAAATATGTTGTACTTATACCAGAGCTGGAATCAACTATACTGTTTAGTTACGACAACAGACTGTTCTAAATACATAGATTACAAAATTTGCAGTCAATAGAATTGTTTTGCATTTTCGGTTGCTGCTGTGTATTAACATCTGTCAGATTGATGAATATGAAATAGGGAGGGGCTCTTCCCTTTTTAAAAAAACTGAGATACTTGCACTCAATCACTTTCAATATATTTTTTATTTGCAATTTTTGCGATGATGGCTGCTCCTTGTTACAGTATGGGAATTTGATATTTTCAAATATATGTGTGTTCATATATGGTCTTTGTTTACATACAGCACACAACACTTTACTGGAAATTCCCACTTGGGGTATATTCTTTGAACGTTTTTTCAAAAAGGGTTTGTGAAACACTGTCCTCTTGTAAATTATGAAATTCAACAATGGTTTTAAATGAATTATATATTTATATATTTATATGTATATATTTATGAAGTTCTTTTGTACATGCTATTTATTTGCGTATTTGCACATGTATATACTTCAGTTTATTTACCCACTATGGGTTATATTCAAGATGGAACTGGACTATACAAAATAGCTGTAGTCCTTCTGCTGTTTCCATGTACCCTTTTGAAGGAATGCTATGTTTTAAATGCGGTGGTTATAATTTAGTCCACCTTTAGTGTCAATGATTAGATGGATAAATATCCCATGTAACTTTGCGATCACATCATGTGATCAAGACAGTGGATACTGTCGAAACGCATAATGGCGGGCATGCTGAGCGAGATTGAGCTGAAATAAAATCACAATTGTTTGGCACCATTCCTGGGTTCCTCTCTTCGTTTGTCCAGAGCTGTGCAGGATTTGGCAGTTTTGTGGATTTGGGACGAGTTTTCTTGAATATATATATATATATATATATATATATATATATATATATATATATATATATATATATATATATATATATATATATATATTCTTCAATGAAGAACGGACCCAGCCAGCTCCAGTTTGCAGCCAGAAGGTCCGAAGCACCACAGCACAAACAGGGTCCAACACTCGATTTCAGGTAAGTTTTTTTATTGTTCTTCCAACACCATCGTGCAGACAAGGAGGACGGTCAACGCGTTTCGGCGATTGCCTTCGACGAATCCCCCCGAAACTTTCAGGGAAGGAGCAGAGCGCAGCGAGGCAAATTTAAGGAAAATTACAGGCAGATCCCTCAATCTGCACCAAAGTTATTCCCAATAGAATGTTCGGAATTTCCTATGGTAACTAGGTCCTGACTATATATACCTACTGGCGACCGCCAGTAGGTAATATATATATATATATATATATATATATATATATATATATATATATATATATATATATATATATATATATATATATATATATATATATATATATATATTTCTTCACTTAGCATGCAGGATTGGCTGGCTAGTAAATTAAGAGGCACACATGGAGTTGATATATAAAGCTGACAATGCTTTATTCGGTGCTTAAGGTCCTCTCCCCTCCAAATCGACAGACATGTTTCGCCTCGCTGCTTTTTCAATGTCGATTACCCATTTGTGCAACAACCATTTTAAACCCTCCCTTCGCTTCCATGGCCATGAAAACAGAAGATGGACATTTTGCCAACCACATAGATATCAGTTTTGTGGCGGCCATCTTATAACGGGTGAAAAATGCAATAATATTCTTTACATTCCTAAAGTGCAAGTGCTCAAAATAAATCAATCATAGATATTCACAATTAACCGAATTAACGATTAAAAAACATTTACAATGAACAGGTGTTTCTTTTTTTGCGTTTGTGTAATGGCAATTCATTACTTGTCATACCAATTACCTGTTGTAAATTTATAACCTCAGCAGTTAACAAACAAGATAGAGTGAATGTTCACAAAATTGATAAACATAACATGCAATATCATTTTGTTACTCAACCTGCTGTGGTGACAGTATTGTGCCCTGGATGGGCTCGTAAATCATATATGTATATATATGTCCAGTGAGGTATGCTACTATAGATATTACAATAGTTCTTATTTCATAGGGAGTAGCAGTGACATATAGTATGATTCAGAGGAATGAAACGGTGTTACAATATCTTATTACTGTATGTAGATGTATATTTTTCTCATATTAGCATGACACCCTATTATCACACTTTGAAGCTATTTCTGTGTTAAAGTAACACAGCCTTAAATTGTAAAGTTACTCTAGGTGTGTCCAAAGCTCCTCGTCATTGTTGAGTCCAGCCGGACTCATACGTTGGAACTCTATGATATAACGGGACTCTTTTGCTCTAAGTTTCCTCAACCTGTCTCCGCCTCTTTCATGTTTGTCTACCCCGTCGATGCAGTAAAATTGCAATAGATCCCTGTTGCTTTGATGGTATAATTCAAAGTGTCTCGCGACGGGGTAGGTAGGGTCCTTATTGGAGATTGCCCGCATATGTTCCAATATGCGCTTTTGGGTGGAATTCTTGGTACTACCAATATATCTCTTATTGCATGGGCAGGTGAGGCAATATACGGTGTATTCCGAATTACAATTGTAAAACTTATTGATGGTTCTAAATGGCCTAGAGTCCCCTGGCCCACCTTCGAAACTAGTCATGTTTTTACTAAATTTACAAGCCTTGCACTTTTTGCAAGGAAAGAAGCCATTTATTCCCAGTTTGTTCTTGGTGGCTATTGATTTAGTAAAATGGCTGTGTATAAGGTGGTCTCCAATAGATGGACATCTTTTGTATGTGATGGAGGGACGTTCAGGGATGTGCGTTTTAAGAATGTGCCAGTTCTTTTTGAAAATCTGAACAATTTGTGCTGATTTCTCATTGTATGTTGTAATCATTCGTACAGTCTGATCCTCAGTTTTAGTTGGTACAACTTTGTTATTATTTTTAGAGGATAATAGGGTTTTCCTATCAATTTGCTGTACTTTTGACTCAGCAATTTTCAGATGTCCTTTCCTATAACCCCTATCAGATAAGCGTAGTAATGCATATTTCTTTGCGCTGACATAGCTCTTATCAGTGGAGCAATTGCGTTTAAGGCACAAGAGCTCACCATATGGTATGCTTTTGATAAGGCTAATGGGGTGGTGACTGTCTGCGTGCAAAACTGCATTGCCCGCAGTAGGTTTCCTGAAAAGACAGGTGGCCAAGACATTATCTTCAATGTAGACCTGTAGGTCCAGATAGTTGACAGTATTATTGCTGATATTCCCTGTGAACTTGAGATATAATTCATTATTATTTAGAGATGCGATATATTCCTCAGCAGAGGATTGATCGCCTCTCCATATAATGAACAGGTCGTCAATATATCATGTCCAAAGCACGATCCTATCTAGCCACTGGTCATTAGCAACCCCCCAGGCCGCGTGCTTCTCCCACCAGCCGACGAAAAGGTTCGCATAGCTGGGGGCGAAGCACGTGCCCATTGCTGTACCCCGATTTTGTAGGTACAGTTGTCCATCAAAAACAAAGATGTTATTATTAAGACAATAGGATACCATCTGTAATAGCATGTCATTATGTTGTGTGAATTTGGGATGTTTTTGACCTAGGAACCATCTAATTGCTTTCAAACCATCAGAGTGACAAATACAGGTGTACAAACTCGTGATATCTAGAGTTATGAGCAACAGGATTTCTTCCCATCTTATCCCCTCTACATGTTTCAAGAAATCCTGTGTATCCTGTATATAAGATGTCAGGTTCTTGACAAAGGGGGATAAAAAAGAGTCCACATATATTGCTGTATTATCCAAGAGGCTGTTATTTGAAGCCACTATAGGTCTTCCCGGTGGATTGCTGTAGTGTTTATGTATTTTGAGCAAATGGTAAAATGTAGGTAACGTTGGTTCTTCACAGAGCAGGAAAAGATGTTCATCATGATTTAACATGCCCTCCTCTTTCCATTGTCCCAGTAGTTGATGATACTTTAAGATACTTTCCACATATATGTTACGTTGAATTTTAGTGTAACATTGAGTATCTCCCAATTGCCTCATTGCTTCCCTCTGGTAATGTTCTTTATTAAAGATCACCATGTTTCCACCTTTGTCTGAAGGTTTTATCTCTATAGATTTGTCATTCTTCAAAGTTTGTAATGCTTCCCAATATTTCCGTGGAATATTGTAATGGTCAATTCCTTTATGGCTTTTTTGGCCAGGATTTTTATGTCATTAATCACAGCTTCATTGAAGACATCAATTGCATCAAACGATGTTTGTGGAATTTTTCTTGATTTTCTTTTAAAGTCACTTTTTCCGCCCACTTGTGTTATTCCTGCTTGCTCTAAATATTCTTGGGTGTTAGGTACTGTGGATTCTCCAGCACCCAAGCTTTCTAATGCTTTTAAAGTTGACATTGCACGGAAGGTATTAACCGTCGGGAGGACATCTTCTGTTTGTTCCTCCTCGGTGGCGGAAAGTGGTGTCAAAGTTCCTTCTTTAGGATTAATCAAGAAGATCTTTTGGAACTTCAATTTTCATATGAATTTGAACAGATCTATACGGACACTTGCATAATCATATCCTGATGTTGGGCAGAAGGTGGGACCTAGTTCAAGGACTTTTCGTTCTTCATTTGTTAATGTTCTATTTGAGAGGTTGACCACAATATGCGCCGATTGTTCATTTAGTTTTTGTTTTTCTTCTTCCGTTGGCTCCTGGTCTCTCTCTGTGTTGGTGTTTCTTCTGCCTCTTTTCTTACCCCGCCTTGTTTTCCTTTTGGATTTTTCGATTTTTGCTGTACCGGGATGTGCGTCTGCTGTGTTTTTCTTTGACGACTTTCCTTGATTATTTTGTATTCCCAAAAAAACGGGGGATCAGTTCCATTTTCTACATTCTGCCCATTTTGGCCACCTTCGGCTATTGTCCGTTCGTCCTCAGAAAGTTCAACTTCTGACTCTGATGTCTCCTGACCTTCGATAGCAGTTGTACCCGCTTTGTTCAACTTTTTTCTTGCGTTATCATATTTTTTCGCGAAGGTCAGTACTTGCCCTGTGAAATAGTCCTGTTCATCCCGATCAAACTTGCTTTGTTTTCTCCGTCTGATCGTCTGTTCATAATCCTTTAGTCTCTTGAGCATGGTGTTCTTCAAGTCTGCTGCAGCCACAGTGTCTTGTTCCTTGCTAATTAGATCTTCCAATCTCGCTATTTCCTCTAGAGCTTTCTTTCTATCGCTCCAGGCGTAGTGCACTAGCATTTTCACCATGCCTTTGGCTGATTCCGCGGTGTATTTGGCCCAGTACTTAAGTAGTTGAGGGTCCAGGTTCTCATAGGCCGGGACTGTATAGTTTCTAAGGCCTCTTGGTATACGATCACAATCTACGTATCCTTGTAATGAGGTGGCCTCCCACCATTTCCTCAATTCCCTCTCGTGGGCTTTCTCTAGATTTTGAAACAATATTGCTAGATTGCTAGCAGGAGTCGCTGCGGCTGATATATTGGCGCTTTGCTTGGGCCGTGCGCCGGCGTTGGGCTTGAACATCCCTACAGCCATTTCCTCTCCTTCTTTCACACTGGACATATCGTATTTAATTATAAATCTTTAAAAGTCTTTGTTATCAAGGCGTGATTACGTAGCGCCCTCAGTAGCACTCGCACTGGTTATCAAGGGTAAGGAGGGGAGAGGATTGTCATGCACCGTGTTGTTACTCCTCGGAATAAAGGCTCAGAGCTTAAGTTCAAAAACAGTTCCTTGAACACTCGTGGAAACAGAGACTCACCCAGGTCGGCGCCGCAGCTCCCTCACGGAAGTCGTGTCACTTCCCTGCTGGTTCGTAACTGTAACCTCGAGGTTCCCGTTTCTGTTAGTCCGCGTATGTTTCTCTGTGGGAATCGCTCTCTCCTTCCACGTTCTTTCACGCCCACTTATCTTTTGGCGTTGCTGTACGTTACAAAGCCTCCGGGCTGACGGCCATATTGATTTTCGGAACAGGGCTTCACCGCCGTCGCTCCGTATTTCCGGGTGCACGCTTCGGCGATGGTGAATCGCTTAATATTTCTTCACTTAGCATGCAGTATTAGCTGGCTAGTAGATTAAGAGGCACACACAGAGTTGATATATAAAGCTGACAATGCTTTATTCGGTGCTTAAGGTCCTCTCCCCTCCAAATCGACAGACGCGTTTCGCCTCGCGGCTTTTTCAATGTCGATTACCCATTTGTGCAACAACCATTTTAAACCCTCCCTTCGCTTCCATGGCCATGAAAACAGAAGATGGACATTTTGCCAACCACATAGATATCAGTTTTGTGGCAGCCATCTTATAACGGGTGAAAAATGCAATAATATTCTTTACATTCCTAAAGTGCAAGTGCTCAAAATAAATCAATCATAGATATTCACAATTAACCGAATTAACGATTAAAAAACATTTACAATGAACAGGTGTTTCTTTTTTTGCGTTTGTGTAATGGCAATTCATTACTTGTCATACCAATTACCTGTTGTAAATTTATAACCTCAGCAGTTAACAAACAAGATAGAGTGAATGTTCACAAAATTGCTAAACATAACATGCAATATCATACTGTTACTCAACCTGCTGTGGTGACAGAAAAAAAAACCAATATATATATATATATATATATATATATATATATATATATATATATATATATATATATATATATATATATATATGTGTGTGTGTGTGTGTGTGTGTGTGTGTGTGTGTGTGTGTGTATACATGTGTGAAAAGATCCAAACCAGCAGGAAGGAAAAGGAGGCACGCCAGATTAGCATCAGTAGCTTATTCCGAGTGAAAAAAACGAACCGAACAACGCGTTTCAGCCGAAACAGCCTTTGTCGACTTCAAAAAGCATCGGAAATATTGCACCAAATATCCGCATATGTCATGATAGACAGAGAGAAAATGCTTTTTGGCATTGATCACTTGCAGTGTTGGAAATCACAAATACCAATTTTTATGAACGCAAGTGTACTGAATTTTTAGTGGCAACACAATTAGTGAAATAAATTACATAAATAACAAATAGCATTTAATTATTCATATGATGGCGCATGGCATATGCTCTGGTTGTCTATTGCCCTGAAACACAATAAACAGGAGCAACGATCCTCGTATGAGCCCACGCTGATCCTATTATAGGCAAAAAAGTTGGCGCCTCTCCGACCATAATATTTAGGAGAGCACATTCTTTGAGGGACAAATGGGTCAGTTGCCACTTTCAAAATGATAACATTGCGGGGTGGTTACAAATCAGTAAAGGTTTTTACAGATGCCAGATATTGTTGTCCACATATCTGGGGCTGCGACTGTGGCTGGACCTTCCATTCTCTTCTCTCTGAATGGTAATCTAATCCCTACTGGATCACAATTGATCCTTTTCTTCCCCTACCTGTTGTTACAAAGCATCAACATCGGCATAATCCTGAACAGAAACTCACTATGAAGTGTCAATTCAATGCAGTTGCATCCTCCTGCTTCTACACCCTCTTCATGGTCCGTAAAGTCTTTAGATGGATCCCGGTCAACACCAGAAAAACAGTCACTCAAGTCGGCACCAGCCGCATTGGCTATGGCAACACTCTCTACTCTGGCATCCCCACCCAAATCCTCAAGAGACTCCAGACCATACATAACAGAGCAGGCAGACTCATACTCAACCTCCCCAAGCACATGTGCATTACCCCCCACCACAACGGACCTCCAGTGACACCCTGTCCAGAAGAGATGCCAGTTCAAGCTCCTGACACACACCTACAGAGCTCTACATGACCAGGAACCAGCATACAGCAACCACTGTGTGAAAGTTCACCAACCAGCAGACACCTGCGCTCCACCTCTCTGGCCCTTTCTCCCCCAATCCACCGCAGTCATAGCAGAGGCTGCATCTTCTCCTACCTCGCCACAAAGGCCTGGAATGACCTGCCCCTCCACCTACGAACAACAACCTCCCGCATCGGAGTTCAGAAGACAACTTAAGACCTGCATCTAAGTCTAAGACTAACTATACCTCAGCTCCTAGATACACTCTGGAGTGAGGAGCTGTGCTTTATAAAAACTGAATGATTGATTGATTGCAGATTCTCTGAAAAGATAAGACTTTTTGGTTTTATGGGGCACACATCTCATAGATGCACCCTCCCACCGACTGATTAGAACAATACTTCTGCCTTCTACATAGGACAGTGTTTGAGAAGGAAGGTTTTAGCCAGTCTGCAAAAATGTCATCTCTGAGGATGACTACTGCTCAGGCCCTAACTTGGGTTATGGAGGACAGCTCTGACGCAAGATCAGAGACTGTAAAAACAGATACTGAGACAGCATTTGAGGGACAGGAAAATGGAGCAGAATCTGGAAGTGAATTTTCAGTTGGCAGAATTTAATCTGACAACTTGTCTTACAGCGATTCTGTTGGACATGATGATGGTAGTCATGTTGTCCCATTGCAAGCACAGTCTGTGCAGCAAAGCGGCCTTAGCAGAGAAGAACAACCCAGAAAGGGGACACGTAAAGCAGCATACACAGACGGGGTGCTCTCTCGGCACCCCCGCCCAATTTAGTTAAGCCCCAATTTCTGCAGTTCACTGGCGATGATTGATGTAAAGTCAATACAGACAGATTTTTGCAAATTGACTGTGTTCATCTCTTTTTGGAAGTTGACTTCCTTGTACAAACTGTGCAGCAAACAAATTTGTATGCAAAACAATTTCCAGGGAACATGGATGACCTCTAGGGGCTCAGTTCTAGGGCACACCAGCGGACTCTTACTTCTCGTGAGGAGCTGAAGATATTTTTGGCCTTTCGCTCAAAGTGAGGTTAGTGCACAAAACCAAGATTGCAGTCCTACTGGTCTACTCGCACGGTTTGGGTAACAACCATCTGCGCACCATACATGAGTAGAGATCTTTTTTTCTATTGCAGCATAGCTACATTTCAATAACAATTCTGCTGCATTGCCCTGGGACCATCTAGACCATGGCATCAGTGGCGGCTGGTGACATTTGAAGGTGGTGAGGCATAACATTATTGTCGTACTGCACAGCGGCGAGCGAGATCGAGCTACCTACGGGGGGATTTTAGGGGGGTTGTCCCCCAAGAACATTTTGAAAAAAGAGTGGACAAACTGTGCATTTTTAAGCACATTTGAGGAAGCAGGAAGGTTAATAAAGCAATTATTGCTGGGGCTAAACTGCCCTCACAGGCTTATCTACAAGTTCCTCATCTCAGCACCAGAGTACCGTGTGAGTAGCACAACTCCACTCCAACAACAGACTCAACCTCACCCGGTGAAGATACAATTTTTTCAGCTGCTTTAAAAAGTAGCAGCCAGGCTGATAAAGCTCCATTGATGCTCAGGTATTATCCTGCAAACCTGATAGCACAGTGTAACTCACACTCGCTAGTCAATTAAACAATTTGCACAATCCATAAATTAATGTATTCTGATCCACAGTCAGACATGCTCCCAGCAGCATAAACGCGTACCAACACCTCTCACCTGCACAGATATGATAAACAGATAACACAAACAGGCAGGCTCAGTTAACATTGTAATGTCATTTAGCATGGGCACTGCCATTGAGCTATTCCTACACACCTTGCTGCCTTGATCACCCTGTGAATTTCTCTCCAGGACTCTACAGAAACAAATGAGGGGGGCAGTCATGCTGTATGTTTGTATTTGTATAGCACAAACTCAACACTAAGGTATCGGTGCGCTTTACATGAGCCCCAGCTGCACTGCATTATTACAGACGGGCACATTCATTGTTAGGCACAGAGAGATTTAAGTGATTTCAAATCACTTAAATCTCTCCTTGCTGATTTGCCCGGAATCACAGGATGTTGAGCCTCTGTTATGTTCCCGCTGAGACTTGAACCCTTGAACCCCAGCCAGCTTCAAGGTTGGCCGGTGAGACAGCCCTTTGTGCACGGGAGTTATCCAGCTATTAGCCCACTCAGTCCCGACAGAGAGAAATTAAACAGGTCCAATTAACATAGGCCATTTTATATCTGTCCACAGAACACCAGTCAACTAATGGAGGAAACTAACCATATTATTTCCATATTTAACCCTTTAAATCAGCATATTGGTCATAACCACTCTCATAGCTCATTGCCCGCTGCTAGTGATAGATAGAAAACATAAACCCACTGTGACCTGCCTCCTGAACATCAGCCCTCTGCTCATACTTTGTAACCCTCACAAGCATCTCAACCATGACAGTTCTACCACTCACCGCCCTCCGTGCCCCTCCCGATCCACACATCCAGACATTATCAACCAACACATGGCAATTTAACATCGATTCTCTCCCACCACCTCCCCAGAGCAACAAACAACCCTTTCTACCCTAAAAGTAAGAAATAGAACAAGCACATACTATCCAGAATAACGGCTTTCTAGGACAGTGAAAACAAAGGACAGTGAAAACAAAGGACAGTTAAAACAAAGCCAATGGAGGTGAAACTAGTGTCTTAATGGATGGTGAAACCAAGGCCTTATAGGAGAGGAATAACGGCTTTCTAGAACAATAAAACCAACGCCTCACAATCCTCTCCTGGGATCGCCACAAGGTGTTTATTACTTGCGCAATATAATGAGGTTCGTCCAAGTACACTGCAGTTTATTTTACTGGGAGGTAAGCCTCCGAGATGCAGCTTCAAAGCGGCCCAAAATGTGCCATCCCTGGGTCCATGATTTCCCCATGTCAGCACTGCCTGTTGCAATCTGGGCGCTCCTCTTATTTTTTTTTTAATATGTTTTATTGGTTTTAAAAAGTATAAGCACAACACATTCCAGTGTGTCAAGCAGTAAATGTAACAAACCATCCCCGTAAATCAGTATAGCAATCATAAACAATGATGGTACATCTTGGGACATTGGTCATACATTGCAATTTATAAGTCAAATAGGGAAAAGAAAATGAAATTAACTCAACATTCCCAAACTGTGCTATATACTTGAGAATGTGTCTCATCTCTACTGGCCAGTGGGTTCATTACGGAAGGGAACAGTGTGGCAGGCTTTTGAGAAAGAAAAAAAAGGAAAAGAGAAAAAAAAAAAAAGCATCATGTTCCCGGTGTCGCGGTTTGTGTGTGTATAGGTAACACGTGTCGAGATAGACGATTGAAAATGAATCGCTACATAGGTGAGCCGTGAGGGTGGCATGTGGTCCGTGGACGTGTTTCAGTATAACAGTACCTTGTAAACGTGTAATTCCCACCGCCTTCTCTGAACCCTAAGTAAGTAGCGTGCCATCCAGAGTGGTCCCGTGTTAATACGTTGTGCGCTAAGTAAGATTGAGAAAAAGAGTAATATATTCAACATTTTATGTTCCAAACATTGAAACAAGTGTGTCTTCTGGCAAAGCTGCCTTGACACCTAAAACTTAGCCAACAGGGGGGAAGGGAAAAAAAACGTATTAGGCATACAAAAAAAGAAGGGCTAATCTAACTGTACAGGGGAAGAAAACAACCAAGGGGAGAAATGATTGAGATGAAATCAGGAAAATACAACAATAAAAAAAATAAAGAAGGGGGGTTAAGATTGCAAGCAGTATGTTGGTATATATCCATGGGTGTGCATCCCTGGTTCCATGGAAGAGTTAGTACTAGGGTGAGTGTGGAGGCCCATCGCGGCCATGGTCTTTAAATATCAGGTCTCGTGTGCTATAAAGGAAGGGGGAGGAGGGTGACCGTCACTACGTAAGGCAACAGTGTTATCATGTGACGCGGGTACGGTGTATTATGTATTGGCGAGAAGGAACCCCACCGCATGTGTGCATCACTCTCTATCACATCCATTGCTCAAGTCCGGTCTGGGATGGAGGGAATCTAAGTGACTCCCTGATCGAGACGCGCCTGATGGAAAGATCTCAGAGTTTTGTCCCAAAGTTGCGCTATAGGGAATTTCCTGAGCCCTGCTGCCTCTTCTCTATGAAGGGTGGTGCTTTCTGCCCTTGCCCAGTTGTCGAAGGAGGCGCGCCAGTGCTTGATATGTGAGGATTCGCTATGTTTCCTGGGTTTAGTAAGGAGTCTTATAGCTGTAATAAGTCCAAGGTCCCAGAATCTGGAAAGGACTTTATTGTGCTTTGTTCTTTTGTATAGACCTAGCCGACACGTCTCCCATGTGTGTTGTAAGTCCTCGTCAGTCCCCTTTGCCAAAAGCAACGTCACAGCGTGCCAGTATATCTGTATCCGTGGGCAGTTCCAGAGCATATGAAGTAGATATCTGGGTGCTCCTTTTATGTCAAATTTCGTTTCCAGTGTTGGGGTGCGATCCTACCCCACCCCTAACGACCCCATGTTTGCCCATAGACCCAGGACTCTACTAGCGAACCCATGCATTATGGATAGCGCGCCCATTAGTGCCAGGCACCCAACCGACCTCCCCCTTGCCCCACCAGATGTGTCCTGATGCCCAAGGAATCCCTGGGAGGCCTTATCTCAAAGCCTCCTGGGCAGCATGGCTCCCCCTTAAGTTATAACTCGTCTCTTGTCAGTCTTCTGGGCCAAATTTGCCGAAATGCGGCCCTCGTCTCACCTCCTCCTGTGTGCTCCACCTTCAAGAGCTTTCCCTCCCCCTTAGCCACCGCAATAGTCTAACTTTTCTCTAATTGTGTAACCTTGTGTTCATTTAGCACCATCTCCATAGCCGCCGTAGTAATATACAGGTAAGCATTTTTTTTACCTCTTCGTCCTTCCATCTTATAAAGAAAGCGCTCTTCCCACACAAGACCTCCTCTGAAACCAATCCATGCCCCATACTGCAAAAATAGATTTCGACCCCCCGAAGACCCTTCGTTCTCACAAGGTTACAACATTTATATCAAAAGAAAACGGAGTGGGGGCTGCGAAAGAGGGGGTATGTCGGGTCTGACCCCAGATGGGACTATTACAAGACAGTTGCGGCTCGCGGGGGGTGGAGGGGGTATGGGGGTTGTTCGGGCGGGGCTGGGTGGCAGCCTGAAGGGAGTGAAATATAATATATACAAAGGAAAAAACTTACCTCAGCCGGTCCGCGCCACCTCTGCTGCTCCCCTTGGCGCCTTCATGAACGGCCCTGGAGTGAGTGGCAGCCTCCGCCAGCCAATCCTGGCGCTGCCAGCAGCACCAGGCATGGCAAAGGGCACGGCTAATCTTCGCCCGCAGCACGCCCATTAGGAGGCAGAGGAGCTCCTAATGGGCATGCGCAAACAAGGATAAACACAAGCGTGCATGAGTGGGAACGTTGCAAAAATTCGCCCTCCGTCCCCACTCATGCGCACTTGTGTTGCTGCCTGCTGCCCCTGGTGACAATCATGTCAGTCAACATGACGCCCGACCGCCCACCCCCTTCAGTCTCTGAAGGGGGTGGGCGGTCCAACGTCATGCTGACTGACATGATTGATTGTCAGACAGTTCTCCCTCGGCGTCGTCTTTGAACTTAAGTAAACTGATTCAGTTTACTTAAGTTCAAAGACCAGGGAGCTGTGGGCGGGAGGGCTACGCCCCCACACCCCTATGGATGCACCGCACCTGCATGGCATGTTATTCAAAATTTGGCACGTCGTGGAACCTTTGACAGAGATTTATACTCCTTGAAAAAATATAGCAATTGATGAGACCTTGATCCTGTACAAAGGACGGCTGCTGTTCAGGCAGTGGATTGAGAGCAAAAGAGCTCGCTATGGTATCAAGTTGTACATGCTGTTTGAGAGCTTTACTGGCTATGCATACATCTTAGGAGTGTATACAGGGAAGATTCCATTATAACCCCTGTAGGTTGCCCTCCCCTACTAGGAGTCATAGGGAAAGACTGTATGTGAGCTTGTATAGCCACTCCTTCACAAAGGTTATAACCTTTATGTGGACAACTTCTATACGAGAGCAGAGCTATTCAGTGAGCTCTACAAAGTTGGTACTGTGGCATGTGGAAAAGTTTGTTGCCACCACAAAGATTCCCACTGGAGCTTGTTTGTAAGGAGCTCCAAAAATCTCAGAACAGTGAGTTGTGTTTCAGCGAGCTGCTCGCAGTCCAGTTCTCTGATCTGCATGATGTGTATGTGCTCCCTACAGCTCATAATGAGTCTACCACAGGAAGACTCATGTTTTTCTTTAACTTTCAGTTGACTGTCTTTGAAAGTCTAACATCTTCAGAAGTAGCAGCGTCTACCTCATAGGCTCTGGAGGATGGGGCAAGGCTTCAGGATCGACACTTTGCCAACCGCATTCCGGAAACAGCTCAAAAGAATTGACCATGTCATCATTGTAGAATCTGCTCTGAGCAAGACAAAAGGCAGGAGAGTTGTGTTTACTGACCCCGATGCCCATCTCAGCCAACCCTGTGGTTTCTTACTTGCTTTATGTTAAACCATACAAAAGTGTAGTATTGGCAAATTGACTGAGGTGGAGCTGCTGTGAAGTAAACCTTTCAGTGGCTGTGGATGAATGCCTAACTTCTATGGGCCACTACTTCACTAGGCAAGCAGCCGTAGAGGAATGTATGTACTTGTCTACTGCCTGCTCGACACCTTTATCTGCAGTCAGGAAGTGGTAGGTGTTCTGTTTGCAAATTGACAAGTGCATTTTAGTCCCCACACTGCACATAATAATGGACGGAACATAAGCCACAGTGTCACAAGTACATTGTGCATCAAAGTCGCAAAGGCTTCATTTGTTTTTGAAGTGCTTTTTAGGGAACTTATGTATACAGCAGAAGGGCCACCCTGATTGCCCACGAGACGCAGAGTAAGTGTAATAAGTCAAAAAAATGTCCTGTGGGACTCATTCACCAACACTTCTACTTTTAAACACAATTAGTAATTTGTATCATAATACATTTTAATGATACAGGACATAATGTCTTACATGATGACGATTTTCATATTTTTAGTATAAGGACAATATACATTTCAGTAGGTATCAAAATTAGTGCAGACTGTGCAGTGCCCTGACAATGAACTAATATGTATACAACAACATAGACAAGACACTGGTTATATATGATTTTATATCAAACATTATAAATGGAGATCCTGTCTATTCATATATTGTATCTCCTGGTAAACCATAGCATGGTTTGAAAGCAACTTAGGAAGGGGATGTCAACATTTTTACCCGTATTTAGACTTTGGGTTTCATCAGGACAAAAGTCATCTGACTAAACTTCCCTAGAAATCACAGGACCCTTAATAAGGCATCCTGCAAGCAATACATGCAAGAATGTTTCAAGACAGAGCCTACAATGTATATTTGGCTGCTCAGTTAGTTGGACAGTTCCAGTGGGGTAAACAAATTATTCAGGAGAAGTAAACCTTCGTATTGTGTAGAGAAAGTGGTCACACCTACACATGCAAAAGTACCCCTAGACAAAGCCAACAATGCAAAATGGGCCACTCGGTTCCTTATATGGTCCCATAGGGGTAAATGGATTACTCGGGAATACCACAACTTTGCGTCATACCTTAAAAATAATTTGGGTGTCATCAGCATATTCGAAAGCATATTTTATGTGTGTGTCAAGGGCATGTAAATCAGATGCTCCTAGTGGGCCTGCAGCACTGATTGTGCCACCTGCACGGCCTGCAGGGGTCAATGTAGGTGGCAGGCCTGCATATACAGGTCTTCCCCTGCAGAGCCTGTATGTGCAGTTTTAAACTATAATTTTGACCTGTCAATTTCACCTATGTGCTAGCCCCAAACCTTTCCTTTTATTACATATAAGTCACCACTAAGGTAGTCCCAGGGTAGCCCCTTGGGCAGGGGGCAGTGTATTTTAAAGGTAGGACATGTTGTTTGTTGTTTTATATGTCCTGGTATTAAAAAACTGCTACATTTGCTTTTCACTACTGTAAGTCCTACCTCTCCCATAGGTTAGCATTGGAGCTGCCTTGTAATATTTTACAAGTGCATCTTCCAATTAGGAGCAGATAGAAAATTGGAGTTTGGTGTCTCTGGACTCACAATTTAAAAACACATCTTTTAGTAAAGTTGTTCTTTAAATTGCAGGTCTGAAAATGCCACTTTTAGAAAGTTGGGTTTTTCTTACTTAGCCATTCTGTGCCTCAGCCCGTCCCTAGAATACACATCTCAGTTAGATGACGGCTGGGCTTTGTTAATTCTCTCTAAACAGTCAAACACAAATGGTGGTGCGGTGTGGGCTGCATATCGTAAGGGGGGCCATTGAGCAGAACCAGCTACCGGACAACCTACCTGCAGTCCAGTCACTCGCTCCTGGGGCCCAAACGCTGTGGTCTCGCCGCTGCTGCATCGTACCACCTCGCGGCTGGAGACTACAGCTCCCAGGGAGCCTTGCGGCCACTTCCTGCTTCCTGCCACAGTGCGCCCGGAGGCGCTACTTAACGAGGACGCTCCCTCGGTGGAGCGGGGGCCATTGAGCAGAAACAGCTACCGGACAACCGACCTGCAGGCCAGTCACTCACTCCTGGGGCCCAAACGCTTTGGTCTCCCCGCTGCTGCATCGTACCACCTCGCGGCTGGAGACTACAGCTCCCAGGGAGCCTTGCGGCCACTTCCTGCTTCCTGCCACAGCGCGCCCAGAGGCGCTACTTAACAAGGACGCTCCCTCCGCATCGCGGGACGCGCGCGGGTGAAGCCCGGGCAAAGGGCGGGCCCTCTTAGGCCCTCAGAGGCCAGAAGAGGCTGGGCTGGGCCACCCCCCTAAGCTGCTGTAATAGGTGAGTCCAATCAACTAATCCCCACAATGGAGAAAAGAAACATTATTAATGTGGTACAAGCTTCCGAAGGATCTCTAGTATCCCAAACCTCCCTGGAAAGCATGCTGGAAAACGCTTTCAACATGGTTACTAACGAAATTGCGAACACTGAGAGGAGGATGTCAATGGGCTTAGCAAGTACACTCTCTGAAACATCCTTGGCAAATTCCAATAACGCCCACCCACTTTCACCTGTGGTCACAGTCTTGAAACAACCAATACCAGCTAGTTCTCTGGAACCACTGTCAGGCGGGAGTAATTCTACCAGCATAACGGAAGCCTTACCAGATTTAGCTGTCCCTCTGACCCCGAGTAATAAACCTAGAGGTAAGAAAAGAAAAAGAGGTGCCTCCAAACCAACGGGAAACAAGAGGAAGCAACCCCCTCGTAACAAGAGCCAGCCAACCCCTCAGAGTATGTGGTCCAAAGGGAATAAAGAACTACCGAGGGGTGGCACTGATACCAACGAGTCAATACCACTTGATGACGTGGTTCTTGTTGTACCCCCAACAACCCTGGTAAATGATGGCTATACCTCTGTCTGCACACAGACTGAATCATTACTTGACAGCATCAGCCAACCAAAGACTAATGGGAATCTTATTGAAACTATTGTAGACACTATTTTTAAACAAATGGAAAGTCAAATTATCAAGCAATTTAATACTATTTTTAAACGATTAGATAGGCTAGAAAATCTTGTAAAGAAGGAAGATTTAAAAAGGAAGGGACAGATTAGCCTTGACCTATTGAGGGGAGATCGCCTAGTGAAAGACATAGAGTCTATTTGTAAGGTCAACACGGGTAAAGGGCAAAATATTGCCAGTAGTAGTATACCTACACCTACATCTGCACTTACTGCTACACCCAGGAGTAATACTACTGGGAAAACCCCAACTGTCATGAAATCACAGCACACCCCGGTCATGACAGCTGCTCCCCCCAGCTCTACCAGCTCTACCAGTATGGCTAGCGGTCCGCTTAAGGATGTCCCCATTCCTGCTGTCCCTAAATCAGGGGCTACAACCACCACTGCCCCTGATAAAGGACCCGCTACGACATCAAGGCCAGTAAAATCTATGGGACCCACCCTACATTTACCACCAGATGCATGCCCATATGTCTTAGTCCTAGCCGGTGTCCCACCGCTTAAAGAAGGCCAAGGCGAGTCCTGGGTCCAGCTAAATAACAAATGTATAGATTGGCTACGTAAACATAAAGGGGTGGGCCATGACATCTCCAATGAAATCTTGTCAGCTCGCCGGGTAAGTTGGGTTGGCCCTTTATTTAAGAACATCAATGGCGATTGCATTGTGATTAACTTCCGCCACCCTGGGACATCCAAATACATTCTCAATAACAATAACACCTACCCTGGCCCTTCAACCATTATAACTTCACTCCCACTAGGCTATTTCTATAGGCCCCCCCAGAGATTATTTAACCAAGCCCCATCACCTTACCCCTTGTTTACAAGATTCAGTGTCCTATCAGAGTTGAGTAGTTTTGAATGACCACCACCAATAACCCCCCTGGATACAACACACAATGGCCAGCCGTACATAATTGATTCCATAGCTGAAAGGCCGACTTGCCCTATCACAATGGTGCACAACGAATCAGGAACACCGGCTGTACCGATCACACCACTAACATCCCTCCAGGGCATTAACATTTCAGCACCCACTGACAACCTGGGCATTCTGAGTAGGAACATCGCTGGTCTTAATTCCAAAACACAAATTAAAGAGTGGACAGAGTGGGTTATTAACTTTGATGTCCTGATGTTCCAAGAGACGTGGTGTTCTAGTCCCCTACTCCAGGAAGGGTACAGCTGTTATAATCAGATTGCACTCCCCTCAGCTATGGGCCGCCCTAGTGGGGGATTGTCTATTTGGGCTAAGATCACAGCAGGAGTTAAAACCGAAATATTAGCTATTAATGATAAGAGCTTTCAGGCGTTGGTATATATTAGTAGGATAAAGCTATGTATAATCAATTTCTACAACAATGATTTCACAACCCACCCTAATCCTAATTTTATAAGACTTTTTGATTTTATTGATGAAATTGTGGAGGGACATAAATATGGCAACTTTGATGGCATTTGTATAGGGGGCGATTTTAATGCCCATATTTATCCAAGAACCCCTAGCTGTAAAAGAGGAGCGGAACTACTTGACCATTTAACCCCTCGTGATTTAGTTAACGCCATGGAGAAGGTAAACACTGAGGGGTATGATGAACCTCAGGCCACTTATGTAGGGAGAGGATGTTCAACCACTATAGATTATGTATTCTTATCCTCTATTTTAGGAGATCTCCTATTAAAAGCCAAGGTGGTTGACGTCCCCTATAGTGATCATTACCCGATTCTAATCAGCCTAAAATCTATTAAAAAACAGGGGTACGTGAGAGAAATTGGTGGACAAAATTTAGTAGCTTCCACAGACAGACTTAGGGTGGTTTGGAAGGGGGTCGATAATAAGAGTGTTTTAGCTAGTACTATTCAAATGCATCCCCAACTAGTGTCAGTCTGTCTATCCACTGATAGTCCCGAACATGTGATTATAGAGGCCTTCACGGGCCTTTGCAAGGCCATAAAAAAGGAGATTTCTAAACCAGCCCGAACCACCAATAACATACAACCGTGGTGGTTCAATTCCCTATGCTCTAAAGCCAACCGTGAACTTAGGGTTGCCCTCACAGCGGTCCCACGTGATCAGTCCGCTGTGAGGAGACTGAGGGCTAGTTATAAACACGCACTCAAAACAAGGACAGAGGAGCTACTAAAAGAACACTGGGACTCTCTCGTGCGCTTTGCGTCACTGAGGGATGTCACTGGATTTTGGAGTGAGGTTAAGAGCTTAAGATCATTAGGAACCAACATCACCCCGATAAATTGTAATATACCAGGGGATGAGTGGGTGAAACATTTTTCGGAAATATATGAGGCCCCACCTAACCCCAGCGGCGTCGCTCCTCCATTAACCTCATTGAACATCACCTTAATGGAGGTAGAAGATGCAATTTCAGATAGCGCGGGGAACAAAGCTCCTGGCCCCGATGGTCTATCCATCGACCAAATTAAATCGGAACCAGATTTTTGGGCGCCATTACTTTGTAACATCTTTAATCATTTATCCCATACTCCACCTCCACCATCGTGCCTATCTTCAAAAAAGGTAATAGACTGGACCCTGCCTGTTACCGCCCGATATCTTTAATCGACAACACCTTGAAGATTTTAGGCAGGGTCCTTTTCAACAGGATTAGAGTTTGGGCGGAAGATAACTCCATCCTACATCCATGCCAACTTGGCTTTAGAAGCCATGTGGGCACTGTGGAACAATGCCTAAATCTAAATTTATTAATGGCAAAGTATACTAATGCAAAAAAATCCCCTCTTTATTTTGGTTTCATGGACTTAAGTTCTGCTTTTGATTTTGTTAACCGCTCCTGCTTATGGACAGTTTTGTTGAATTATGGTTTAGATGAATCCTTAGTTCATTTCCTGGCTCACTTGCATAGTGATTTGAGAGCTTGTGTCCGTTTGAACACCCTTGGTGAAGTTTCCAGTGACATTCTTATTGGCAGGGGGGTCAGACAGGGGTGCGTCCTGGCCCCCCTGCTGTTTATTCTGTATATAAATGAATTAAGTAACTTTGTGTGTAAATTAACATCTGATGTCCCGCAAGTTAATGGTAGACCACTTCCCGCTCTCCTTTATGCGGATGACGCAGTACTTATGGCCCGTACACCCAATGCACTACGAATTTTAATTTCAGGTTTTGTTACCTATGTGGCAGATCTTGGCCTCCGTACACATTTTAACAAATCATTCATAATGTGCTGTGGCCCAAAAAAGCATAAGATCAATCGTATTTTAATAGGGGACAAAGTTTTAAAATGCACAAGCACTTTCCATATCTAGGTCTGTTGTTCGCTGACTCTGGTTCATGGCAACCGCATGTTGCCCAGGGAAGAAACAAACTGAGCAACGCTATAAATTCTGTTACCTCTCTCCATCAACCCCAAAATGCTGAGGTCGTTATATCAATGTTACAAATCTACAAGACCTAATGCTTACCCACAGGAACCTATGGCGCTGAGGTATGGGGTTATACAAATTGTACCAATATTCAGACAGGGGAGAACAGGTTTTGCAGGAAGATTTTGGGGGGTTATCTCTGCCCCAACTTATTTGTGCCACCAAGAACTGAGCATTAAGTACACAGAGGATGTTATAAGATCTAGACCTGCTCGTTTTGGTTGAAAATACGGATGAACCAAGCCGCGTCACTGACCCGTGACAATATTATGGACTGCCTAAAATGTGACCGGGCCAGCCACTTACCATGGCTCGGGCGGTGGAAAAAAGTCTACTGAGTGTGGAGCAGGGGCACTTATTTACATCTCCCCACATAATAGACTGCTCACACAAGAATCTAGTAGAATGGGCCTTGTACAACCTCTACAACCGTGAGAGGGAAAAGACAGATCTTACAAAGCCGGCCGTCATAAGGTACTTATCCCTCCTGACATCCAGTGACAGGCCTTTTAAATTACCTGAAGGCTACCTGTGTAGAAAGATGAGTAAATGGAACAGGAGCCTGCTGTTTCGGTTCAGGGAAGGGAGCATTAAAAATCTATTATGCTTCCCAATAGGATTTAACAGAAATTTGGAAAACTTAAACTGTCCCTGTACCCATGGCGGCAAACAAAGCCTTTTACACTTTACGCTTTTTTGCGGCTTTTACGTTAAATACACCAAACATTTTTTAATGCCATATTTTCGGAAAACTGACCAGCTTGATTTTAATTTAGCTTTCGGTGACTTATTAAAGTTGAGCTCAGATGAAGTAATTTTTAGAGTCAGTTGTTTTCTCAAATCTGCAGTCCGCTCAAGAGCGTCATTGAACTTGCCTTGAAAAATTTGGCACTTTGAATTGCATAGTTTGCACATTGCCCATTTTGCACAAATAATTGCCCTTTGCACATATTATAGAAATGATTTTTGAAGAGTCGTCAATCGTAGTGTATTTTAATGTGTACTCACAATCTGTTGATATCTCTACCCTTGCAGTTACCTGTAAATACACACCATGATGAATCAGATGATTTTATTATGTGATTTTATTTTATCTGTTCTTTTTAAAAATTAAGAAACCCATTGGATCATGTGTTTTGTATGATGTTGTGATTTTATGTACTTTTATGGATGTTTAATCCGAATAAAGATCTTTGACTTGAGTTGACTTGATATCGTAAGGGCCCATCACCAGGCTGATGAGCCTTTCTGAGCTAGAATGGTGGGAAGAGCTGACACTTGCACCTAAATAGGGCTATCCCTGTTCCCACACAATTAGCTGCTCAACCCCTGTAGTGTGTCTGGAGCGAGGGCTCGGAAGGACAGGGTCCTGTGCACTACAAAGATATTTCTATGAAGTTCCCAACTTTTAAAGCCAAAATGGGTATAAGTACTGGACCTCTGACAACATAAACTCAGAACACTTCTGTACCAAGGACGTTCTGCTAGGAAGAAAAGCTGATATGCTGCCAGGAGAGACTGCCACTTTGCTGCTTGCTTTGCTGTGTTGGCCTGCTGCCAGCTTTATTCTCTACATCCTGCATCTAAAGTTTCTTCAAGGGCCAGACTGAGCTGGCTTCCAGTTGCTGAAGTTTCACAGACAACAAAGACGTTACATACATCCAGCACCTGGGCTCCTCTGCTGTGAGTTCTGCTCCACCAAGTGGTGCCAAATGAAGTCCTGGGCTCTTTTAAATGAGTTCTGGTGCTGCATCAAAGAAACCAATGCATTGACTCCAAAGCATTATTTCAACACCGGCGCATCCCCACGACATCAACGCATTTCCACTGCCGACACCAAAGCCATGGTCCCTGCTCGTCAAGTGCGTGATGCATCGACCTCGACATACAACACAGCCCCAACTTTGCCGCAGAGCCTCCAAAGAACCGCCACTGTATGAGTTTTGAACACCACCTCACCAAAGTCTATGATGCATCGCCTTCTGGAATCGAGGCCTCGCACGAGCAACTGATGCATAACCTCCTCTGCGCACCACATCGACCCCAAGATGTAAAGTCTCAATGACCTTGCACCACCTTAAGGAACCAACGCATCACCTGCATCAGCGACGCCTCACCTCCTCTGCGCCTCACATCGACTTTGATTCCTGACAAATCCAAGATACTGTCAGCGGGGTCTGCATGACTCCTGTATCCGAGCCCCGCTCCATTGTCGTCGGACTGAACTTTTGGATGTGTCCTGGTCAAGCGTGACCTGATAGTGCCAGTTGGAGCAATTGATTTCTCAGCACTGCCTTTTGATTTAATCTGGCAAAATTCATATCTTGACTTAAATAAGTTTGATTTTTTGTCGTTTTGGTTTTGTTTTACTGGGATAAATATTGGCTATTTTTCAGAACTGGTGTGGAGTACTTCTGTGGTGTTTTCACTGTGTGTGTCTGTGTGCACAAATATTTTACACATTCTCTTTAGTTTAGCCTGACTGCTCTGTGCCAAGCTACCAGAGGGTGACCATAGGTACATTTTAATGTGTACTTAACTTACCCTGACTAGGATTGTAGTTCCTACTTGGACAGGGTGCAAATGTCTGCCAACCTGAAACCCAGTTTTGAAAAGTTAGTGCAGCTCTTCATTATTTTTGCAAGAAAGGTCAAGAGAGAAATGAGTCTGTAGTTTGAAGGTGTGAGTGGGACCAAAGAAGCATTCTTTAGAAGGGGGATGGTCACTCCCTGCTTCCAAGAGTGAGGGCATAAGCCTGCAGATAGTGAGTTACAGCAGAATGAATAAATAGCTGTGGAGAAATTAGACAACACCAATTTTACAACCTCTACCTGGATGGCATCTAAGGGTGAGCTGAAAGAGATTGCAATAAGATAATGTTTAATATTGTCAGGGATGGTTATTCAATCCAAAGATAAAGAGGAATCCGTCACCACAGAGGAAGGGAGTGTGTGTGAGGATGTATCGAACAGTTTAGTTATCTTGTCATGAATAAAATCTGAAAGAGTGTTGCAAACTTTGGGCGGATAGAAATGTGAGGTGACCAGTACCTTTGGGTATATAGGAGATTAATATATTGAAAAAATCTCATTGTGGAATTAGCTTAGACAGACATCCTGGTGTGATAATAATTGGATCTGTTTTCTCTAACAAGTGTATTATAATAGCGTAAAACCTACCTATATTATTTTCTTGCAGATGGAAAATATGTGCATCTCCAGAGTTGATCTAATTTCAGACAGTGTCTCTTTGCTACATAAAGATCTTTATTATACCATAGGGAAGAGAGCTGACTACTCTAGGATTTGAATGGCATGTAAGGAATATTAAGGTCTAAGGCTCCAGCAGTCCAAGAGTTCAATTGGTTAGTCATGTTAACAACACTGCCTGAGAATTCTGGCCTAGTTGACTCTAGGCTGCTAGCTGTGGAGTATTTAGTTTGGAACAACAACGTGACCAAATGGTTCTTTGTGACGTGGTGGGGAGTATAACTCAAATGTAAACTGATTTTAAGATGTGAATCTTTGTGATTGGTACAAGTGAGTTCTGAAATTGTCTTTTGTAAGACCAGATCTTCCAGAGCAAACACATTGTCTACCGTGTGACCTCTGTTACGAGTAACGCTGGGCGTAACTGGTTAACGTTGAATAGGGTGGCAAATGCTGATGAATTATAGCGCATAGCTGTCATTAGAATTGTCTGAATTAAAATTAAAATCACCCATTATCATTAATTTACTGGAATGTTCAGACTAGGAAGAAATAAGCTCCTGGACAGACTGGAGAAATTTTTAGTGTTGATACTGGTAGATCAGTGAACTAACAGAATGTGTATAGTGAATTGGTAATTTGTAGTAACCCTGAGAGATAAACATTCTTAGTCCCGTAAAGGGCTGTTTCCCCATACAGTTACCTGCAAATCAGATTCGAGCATGAGCCTCATCCCTTCCCAAGATTTTGAAGGGTGCACAACATGGTATAGAGAGTAATCGGTGGGTAGTACTGTAGCTATATCTGAGGCAGAATGTTCGTTAAGCCATGTTTCTCTTATATCAACAATGTCTGGCTGATGGACGATAAGCCGTTCCCAAAATTCAACAGCTTGCTAAGCTAATGAGAGAGAATGAATCGAAAGATAATCGAGGGGCATATTATCAAGGGGGTTTACCTCCGCTTTTTTGGCTTTAAAAGCCAAGAAAGCAGAGATAAAATTATCTCCCTATTACCCAGCTGTCGCTAACACCAGTTAGCGACAGCTTGTAGGAGATAGCGACCATCTTGGGCCCCACTTTGCATATCAGTGATATTTATCAATAATGACATGCAAAGTGGGCGTGCCAAGATGTTAGCGACTGGAAGCAGTCGCTAACATCGCTATCTCCTATTACCAACTTCTGGAGATATTCGCGGTAAGCGCGAATATCTACAAACGCTAACACCTGCCCTGAGCAGTTCTTAGCCATGTTATCCAATGGGAGGTGGATAACATGGCTAAGAGCATTAGCTCGGTAATGCATGAATATTGCTGATTTTTCAGCGATATTCATGCATTGCGGCCGATTTTTATCGCATTTGCGATAAACCTTGGTAATACCAAGGTTTATCTGCGATAAAAATCACCGCAGCTCAGCGGTAAATTTTTGTCTCTAACCAAGCAATAGCGATAATTATCGCTATTGCTTGGTAATATGCCCCCTAGTCTTTTTGAGTTGCTCGACTTTGAATTTACTGCCACTGAGACTTTGTTATATGAGTACTGATTTTTGTGTATATTCTTGAAAGGGCCAGGAGGGTAATGGTGTGAATCCTGGTTTCAAAGACATATTGAGCAACACTGGGATACCCGTTGGTGAAACGAGAGCTGGCTAGAGGATGGGGGGATCGAGCCCACCACTCGTCACCCAATGGGCCAAAGAAATGGACAGATGCATGTTAGCAGAGACCGAGGTTTTTAAGGCTAGGGGGTGCCCCAAGAAATGGGATATGTAAGTGGTCGCAATGGAATAAATATTGAGGAGATCCCTGTGTGTCGCCAACTGCTGAAATGGAGATTCCTAGCCAAGAGGGACGTGTGGGAACTGTTTAAAATGCAATGAGAATTAATGTTTAACCAATTATTATGTTGATTATTGCTGAATATGTCATCCAATCATGCTTGTATGGCTTTGACTGAAACCAATAAACAAATGTTTAAAAAAAAAGACATATTGAGGGCATGCCGAAAGCTTGCCTAGGACTACAATCCACCCATTGCTTACCATTGGCTTTGCGTTTTGTCATTCACATGTATTTGCTTTCTATTCACTGGCTTTTTTTGCTTGTGTTTGTCTTTTCTATGGAGCATAGCCTGGTAACAATGTCTCTGACTGGCTCCATGTGTGCTTCAACCAGTGTCAGCTTTTTGGGAATTATTTTTTTCTTTTTCATGAAGCACACCATGAGAGTGCATATGTTTTCCAGCTGTCTCTCTTGTGTGCTTCTTATCCCACCCTCAGCACTCAAAGTTGTTTCCTCTCCCGTGTTCTGCTGTCCATCTCCCGAGCTTCACATTGTTGCCTCTCGCCCAAGTCTGTCTCCCTCCACACTTCCTCTGTGTTGCTCACCATCTGCCCAACCTCAACCCATGTGTTTCTATCCCACACTCCACATGCAGCTCTCTGGACTGTGTGTTGTTCCTCCCTGATGCTTCTGAATCTTCTGTTGTCACTGCTGCTATTCCTTGTCCATCCTTCCTCAGATCCCACTGTTGATTTTTCCCAGCCCTATCACCCTTTATTGCCACTGTTGCTTAGCACCAATCCACCCTATCTCCATTGCTGTTGTTGCTTTTTCCACATGTACCCTCCATCCGATTCCTCTGTTGCTTTTTCCCCTCCCACCCTCCTGCCATTGCTGTTGTTGCTTTTTATCTGCCAACCCATCCTCTTTCGCTGTTGTTGTTTTGGGGCCACCCACCCTCTCTACATTCCCTCCATTGCTGTTGTTTTTTCCCTCCACTCCCCCTCCCTCTGTTGCCACTGATGCTTAGCGTCCCTTCATTGCAGTTGTTGCTTTTTCCCTGCCCATCCTTCCCCCATTCCGTCCAAAGCCATTGTTGCTTTTTCATCCATTGCCACTGTTGATTTTCTGCACCCACCTTCCCCTGCGGCCACCGATGCTTAATGTCTTCCCACCTTCTATTGCTGTTGCTTCTTAGTGGGTCCAATGCACCTTAGTGCCCAATCACCCTCCCTCCACTGCAGCTTAAGGCCCACCCACCCCCTTCCCTCTGTTGTTGTTCATTGCCGATCTTTTGTCTGGTTTGATTGGTGTTGCACAGTCATAATCTCTGTGTGGAGATAGAGCCAATTCCTTGGGTTTTTGAAAGATATCTGCACACTGATGATACAAAACTGGGACTCCTTGAAGAGAATGTATTGCGTCTGTTTGGGGAAGTAGACCTAGAGTGGTGTCTTTGGGTATCAAATATCCTCCAGTTGGATAACAGCTGGAATTACAAAACTGAGATGAGAGAGATATGGTACGAGTCTCCCAGTTGATATAAGGATTGCGTTGAGTCGACCAGGGTACTCCAAAATTATAGTATGATATGGTGAGGCGGTTATATCAAAAGAAATATCCTTGATGGGCAGTCCTATTCGTACTGCAAGAATAATACGTGAGGATTGAATGTCTCTAGAAACACCAATAAAAGGGACTTTACTCAACCCCGACCTTTCCCCTTTCACAGGGGACGGGACCTGGTGTTTCCCGACAGCTGTTGGGGACACAGAGGGCAACTTTGAATCAAATGATCTGGGGGATCTGCAATACAAGAACAAACAATTATTTGCGCAATGTGCATGTTGAGACTCTGAGGGAAGCAGGAGCTGACCCTATCTGCATTGGTTCCCCACCAGGGAAGCCTGCTGAGGGCTCCGGAGTGATTTCAGAGCTTACTGATGGGCCTGAGTACTTATTATTGCTGGGAGATCCGAGACCTTCGTCTCTCCATCTGGCGTGCCTTCAAACGGTGCTCATTCATAAGAGCTTGGTCCATAAGTTCAACAAAGGAAATAGTCTGAGCAGAATTGATCAACTCATCCTTTATCTCTTCCCTCAAACCCAGACATCTCCAGAAAAACACTAAATGGTTGAAGCCACAGCTAGGACGTCAGACATTCTGGAGGTCACAGCCTGGGAAAATGTGAGATTCTCTGTGCACAATTGCTGAAGGTCTTGTGTTTGCAGCTGGACTGTCAGCATCGGACATTGGGCTTGTTCAAAGGACATCCCCTGATTGACCACTTGGACTTGCTCCATTTGATCAGGATTCATCTCCTCGACTTCTGAACTGAATTGTGGGAGTCTCAATCTGCCACGACTAGGACGTCTGATGGGTTCCTCTGAGTGTTGTCGGCATCTGCTAGTCCAGATCTTGCTATGCTACAGGTAGGGGTGACTCCTTCTGGTAGCTACGTTGCTGCTCGCACTTGTGAGCTCCCAGCAAAAAGTGCCTTCCAGAAGAAAACCCACACAGAGGAAAAATATAATAGGTCAAATACCTTCCAGAAGATGAAGCTCCAGAAGCAGATATCAGGTCTCAGAAGACAAGATGAACCTGTCAGACTTCAGCAGCAATAACCAGGCACAGGAAAGCAGAAAAGGCAAAATTCTGGAAAGACGGGACTGAAATAGCAGTCAAAGGCTGAACCCAGGAGCGAGAAAATACTACAAGGAACTCGAAGCGTTGCGACACACTGAATGGAAGGAGGGCCGTTCTTAAATAAGCCTTACCCAGAAAGAGGAAAGAGAATAACAAGGATCCCAGCATAATAGTTTGGGATAATATGGGAGTTGGAAGGTTGGTGGCCATCTTGGGTTGGTTGAATACATTGGCTTCTAGAATCCCTACTGAGGTATTCTGGAAAGAAGATTTGGGCAGGAAAAATTGCCCCAAGGCAATGTCAGGACCTCCTACTGCTAGGAGAGACCTCTGGAGAGTAGGCACCGGTGGACCAAGCTCAAGGTATGGGGGAGAGGGAAGCACTGGACTGCCGATGCTACCATGTGCGTGCCGCCACTGTTTGCACTGCAGGATGGCAGCGCGTCACTCTCACCTGCTTCTGTTACGTGTATTGACCGTGGCAGCTGCGGCGCAACATATTATGTGAAACTATGTCTAATGTAATATACTTAAGATTAATATAAATATGTAACAAACAAAGTGGTTAAACCCTTGTCAAATATATGTTTTGGCACAAGCAAATGCACATGCATCCATAATCACAAACAGCAGCCTGTAGTATCTGAAATAGTAATATTCACCCTAAACTATTCTCTCACCTACTTGTGGAGACCTCCACCACACCTATCTTTTCCGTGCAGATGTCTATGCCACGTATGGAATATCCGCACACATAGGTATACTTTTTAGTAAATGTAGGGGGGATGTGGCAGTGGCTGGAAAATGGGAGGTACTTACACATAAATAGTGTATAATGGGAAATGTTTGGTGAGTGTTAAGGAGGAGTTTAGGGCGGCAGATGAAATTGCAAACACACACTCTTACAGCCAAAAGGTCCCTGAACACTAGGAAATGCACACCAATCCAGCTTTGTAGTACGTCCAGCCCCAAAATGGTCACTCATAGGTACTGTGCCACACTCCCATAGAACAAAATGGAACAAGGGACCTAAAATGAGACTCTCATTGGAAATCATTTTACAAACCTGAAATGATTCCAACTTTTACACATGCATATGTTTTATTTAATGTTAAATGTTAAATATATATTTGAATAATGCATAATTAATACAATATGATTAATGTTGATAATACACCTAGATAGAAATTATAAATGTTTGCTAAAGATAAATCTTTTTAAATAATTCATTACATAACTTTCAACTATTTTTAATACAAATTAAATAAATAAGTGTCACTGTAGGCATATTTTTATATATTATTCTCTAGGAAATATTATTTAAAAATTAGATAAATATCTTTTTATTAATAATTAATGTGTTACTAATACACTTTTAATTGACTGCACTGTAATAATTATTGTATTTTATTAGTTCTAGGTTTAAAATAAATATTTACAAGTTTTACAATTATTTGACTATATTATTTGATATTGAAATATTTTAAATATGTTTTAATATTTAATAAGCATTATTAAATGTCCCTATATTTTACCATAGGCAGATCGCCCTCACGGTGGTGAAGGTCTCCCCCTATGTGTGAAACTGTGCAAGCAGCCACTTTACACTCCTAAATCCTGGTGAAGGAGGCTACAGCAGTGGGTGGGAACAAATCAGTCTACTCCTAGGAGTAACTTTACACTCAGAAATGGTGTAAAGTGTTCCTTGTATAACTTCTATAACATCTCATGTTTGAGAAGCCTCTACTTTAATAACAACGTTCTCTGTAGAAAGCTTCTTAAAGCTAGTTCTGAAACATATCACCTACCTAAAAAACAAAAGTGGACATAGTAATAAAGACAAAACAGTCCTACATCGAGTAACTAAGGTAGCTTAGCTTCATGAGTGACCCAGAGTCTCTGCTGTGAAATCTGGAAGAATGAGCTAATCTGTAATTTATAATAAAGTTTGAATCACTGCTTTATTCTTCGATTGCAACGTGATAGCTCTGACTCACCAAGCAGCAATCTCGAGTTTACTTTCGGGTAAAAGAAACATACAGCTTCCTCCACAAAATCGTGCTATTAAGAAACGATGGCAAGCCAGAGGTCTTTGGGTATGTATCATATGAAAGACGAGCCAGCAAGCTCTCTCACTTTTTCTCAATTACATTCTGCCTTTTCCAGTAACAGGGATTTAGGAAAATGAGCTACTGATGCTGAGGGCTTTTGTTCTTATAGGGGTCAAGTCACCAGTATACGAAGCCTTCGTTTGCTTAAGTACAAGCCTAGACTTTGAGTAAAATTCTGCATTTTATTTTTCTTTGCAGAGCCCTAGAGATGTTACAGAGAAAAATATCACATTCTTCCATATTTGTGTGTGTTCTTCGCAGCCATAACCATTTATCTAAGAGGAAAAATTACAGGTGAGGGCAGCCCTTGAAGTGTATTTGCACAATGTTCCTTTTTAACCTACACTGAGAAATCAAGTTTTCCAAGGGAAGAAGTACTTCTTGGGGACTTTTGGGACATTTGATACACTTCTCCAAATGTTAATGAACCTCTTAAAGCCTACTCACAGTGGGTGTATGTTTAGAGGTGAAATGGGTGTAGGAAAAGGTATTGTAAACAGTTTGTGAATGCCCATATTCTAAGAGTGTTCACTACAGCTGGCCTAAAAGTTTTTGTTACAGGAAACTGTAGCGAATCACTTGGCATATATGGCTTTCCTTGGATATTGCATTCCATATGGTGGTAGCCAACAACAATCAATGGACGCCTGTTAGATTGCCAGCGTGCGAGTCCTAGTAAGTCAATGTCACTTCTATCCTGAACTGGAGAATCATTCTACCACTGGCTCTTATTCTTAAGTGTGGGCCATCAGAACTTCTGAAGCAAGGGACAGTTTCTGCACGTCCGATTGGCCACTCTTTCAACCAATAAGAACAGGTGTCTGTGTTGGGAGCGCCCTGATTATCTACTGGCAGCCCACCAGAACAACTGTGGTTGCCTATTCTTGCAGTCTAGGGAGGCAAGGGCAACCCAAATACAATCTGTTTTCTGTGTTTGGATATGGAATGTGACGCTTATTCTAGTCTAGTCCACTTGTGGAGTGGATTATCTATTACCAAGAAGATGCCAAAAAGGGGTGGATGGCCTATTTTTACATTTCAGAAAATAGTTCTGTTCATTTCTCAGTGCTGACCACATCTGCAATTTCACCTTCCATTGCACTTCCATTTGCCCTATTCCCTCTATCAACAATGAAAAGCCTAAGTCCACTGCACGCAGGACAGTTCAAACTCTTGAACCCCCCTTACTACACCCATTCCAAGTGGCCGGAACGTTACTTTTAATCCCGCACTCGTACCTCACAGAGCTCCCAGGACCGCTCTAGAAAGAAGGCATCGCATTAATCTTCCTCCCGAAGCCGCCCCATACGTGACTGTTCTCTCTGGGGTCCCTGCACTTAGTCAGGGCAAACTTGAAACACTAAAGTTAGTGGGAACTCGCACAGCGTGGATAAACCAGATTTGACTGATTGTGATGGATTGAAGCGTGCAATCGGGTTAACACTGTCTGGCCAAACAGTGTGGGCACAGTGGCTAGAAAATTCGAAGGTCCCCCTACTGGGAGGGGAACAGACCGATGCACTGCATGAGGACCGTAGTCTTATTCAATAAACAAGTTCATCAGAAATCTGAATGTTTGGTTTCCAAATTTTTATTCTTCACGTGGTGAATATTCAATCATATTCTTATTCATGATGATGTTATAAATCAAAAGCGTGTCACTACGCATTCAATAATCCAATCATTGTAATCCTCAACAAAAGATTCCCGATGCATTTCGGGCAAAAGCCCTTTCTCAAGGGAAATGCTCTACAAAAAGAAACAAATGTAACCAGAATCAATAATCTGTAGGAAGCTAGATATATACGATCGAATACATGTATGCATTAGCCGAATTTAAAGTGCCTAGATAGAGAGTGACGGTGACTAAAAGCTAAGTGAAACGTAACATAAAAATCCACTGAGGTGTATGACAATGTCCGCAATAGTGAGAGGAAAAGTAACCAAAGAGGTGCACGCGTGCAAGAAACAGGGTAAATCGCCGACTGTGACTGAGAGCGGTGACGGTACAGCGTCAATCGCATTGCCTAACCCGAGATAGACTTTGAAGAAACATGAGCGTGTTAAAGTGCGCAGCAGCGGACTTACATGAAGAGGTTAGCAAGGTGCCTCGCGGCGTGCCAGCGGGGTAATGTTACAGGTAGTGGAGGTTCTAACACGAGTATAACTGTTGTGCTGGACACAAAGGAAGGACTCAAAAAGTGAAGTTAATAAACATGATAGAGGGACCACCGTGGTGAGAAATCGGTCGCCATATTGAAACGGACAAAAGAACATGGTGCATCAAAGGAAAATATGTACAGTAATGAACAATGTGCAAGTAACGATAACATAAAGTAATTATAGATAACACAAAAATTCAATTCAACAGTAATGAACAATGTGCAAGTAACGATAACATAAAGTAATTATAGATAACACAAAAATTCAATTCAATCGTTCAGCCCGTTGGGCGCCATCGTGGAAAGGAAACGGATCCAAAAGTTCTCTCGTTTGAGTAAAGTGTTCTTGTTGTTGTAAGTTACCGGTACTTGTTCCAAAATCTGAAATTTGAGTTGGGCAACTGTGTGTCTGGATTCAACAAAATGAGAAGCAACAGTAGATTTGAGATTGTTGGTGCGGATATTGCTTTTATGTTCTAAAATCCGTGTACGGATTTTTCTTTCAGTGTGTCCCACATAGCATTTGCCGCACGGACACTTCAAAAGATAAATAACATTGTTCGAATTGCAGGTGGCGTTCACTTTGAGTTTGATGGAATGCCCTTTCATAGGGTGGCAGATGGTATTACCAGTAATGCAGTTGTTGCAATTGGAACAGTTATAGCAAGGTTTCAGTCCTTTGTATACCTTCTGTGCGTCATCAAGGTTGGGTCTAGATAGGATTTCTTTTAAGTTTCTGCCTCTTGTGAATGCAAAGATCGGCGGTTGGATAAACAAACCCCTGAAATCTGGTTCAAGGGTGAGGATGGACCAGTGTTTTCGGATGATAGCTTGAAAGCGGTTGGAAGTCTTGGAATATTTGGATACTACAACTAGCCGTTCTGATTGTTCTTTTGGCTTGGGTTGCAACAAGGCGAGCCTGTTTTTCTTGTCAGTTCTTGCCACAGCAAGGTCCAGTATGGGTGTAGGGTATCCTCTGGCTTTCAACCTGTCTAGTGTGTGTTTCATTTGTATCTTGCATTCATTCTCATCTGAAACTATGCGTTTGATCCGTAGAAGTTGAGCATAGGGTAAATTATTCTTGAGGCCAGAACGGTGGAAACTGCTGTAGTGAAGAGTGGAATTTCTATCTGTAGGTTTCCGATATACAGTAGTGGACCAATCTCCTTGGCTCCTGTGGATTTCCACATCTAGGTAATGTATAAGACTTTCATTGTGTTCCCAGGTGAACTGGATTCTTTGGTTGAATTGATTCCATGTTTCCAGAAAGGCATTCAAAGTGTCTGCGTTGCCCTCCCATAGGAGGAAAATGTCATCAATGAAGCGTAGGTACAGACGGCCATGTTCTTGCCAGCTAGTCTGACTCAAGATATAAGCTTCCTCAAATTGCTTCATATAGATGTTAGCGTAGCATGGAGCTGCCGAATTTCCAATGGCAGTGCCATTAAGTTGGAGAATCCATTTGTCTTTGATGGAAAAATAGCTGTGGTACAACGTAAATATAGTCAATTGCATTAAGAATAGTTTGAGGTCCGCATTTAGATCGGATGAGGATAAAACATGTTCAATAGATTCGATGCCCCCATCGTGTGGGATGGAGGTATACAGAGAACATACGTCTACTGTACACATGATGAGTTGGGTATTTCTGAGCTTGTTCATGATGGGTTCAATTTTGAGCAAAAAGTCAGTAGTATCTTTAACGTGTGATCTGGTAGCTAGAACAAATGGTTGCAAATATTTATCCAAGAATTTGCCGATGTTTTCATGAAGGCTCCCTCTTGTCGACACGATGGGCCGAAAGGGGGGATGAGTAGGATGCTTGTGCATCTTAGGCAACATATATAGTACCGGAGGTCTAGGGTTAGATGGTGTTAAAAATCTGCGGGTTTTGTCGTTAATGGTACCTTGATCGAATGCCATCTTGATGATGAGGGTAAGATCCTGTGAGTACTCCTTGGTGGGGTCTCCTGATAGGAAATCATAGGTGTTTCTGTCATTGATATGTATGTCAACTTGTTGATCATAAAAGGTGGTGTCCATGAGGACTAGGGCACCGCCTTTGTCAGCATTCTGACAGGTGATGGTCGGGTCATCGGCCAATTTCTGGAGGATGTTTCTCTCCTTCCTGGTTAGGTTCCCACGTTTTATGTTCGATTGGAAAGGCAGGTTCAAGATTTCTTGCTTGATCAAATTTTCGAAAGCGTCTATAATCTTGTGGCTTTGTGGTGGCATAAATGTGCTATGAGGTCTCAATCCTCTAAGCATGTCTTCTTCCTGTGAGGAAACAGGGTTAATGTTAGAAAAAAAGTGTTTCAAACGGATGTTGCGGATCAGTTTAAAAGCACTGACTTCCAGTTCCAAAGAGTTGATGGTAGTGGTTGGAACAAAAGATTGACCCTTTTGTAACGTGTTGATTTCATCTTTGGTGAGAACAGTAGAAGATATGTTGATGACCAGATTGTCTTGGGTGTTCAACGTCTGCCCTTGGGTTTCTTTTTGGTTTGTGGGGGTGTCTTTCCTATTTCCTCTACGGGTTTTTCCCCCCCGGGGTCTTTCTGTTGATCCGGGCCCGACTCTAAAAAATGAACCGAGGAGTCTGTAGAGGTACTCGGTGTTTGTGACTCAACATATGGGGTTGTACGGGTTGGTCTAGATCTACTGTCGTCGTCTGAAGATGATGTTTCAGTGGCTGAAGCGGGATTATAGGGTTTGTTGGAGCGACGGCGGGCATACACCTCTGCCCAGGTGTATACCTCGCCGAGCTTGTAGTCTATAGTGTCCCTCTTAAACTTCCGCAGTTTTCTCTCCTGGGTCTCTCGGGTGTGTTTCTCTAGTTGAATTTTAATGTCATCCAACATTTTGTTCAGGTCTTCTGCTGATAGGGAATCGGTCAGTTCCTTTTTTATATTGTTGATTTCCAGTGACAGTTCATCCAAAGATTTGGCAAGTTCCTCGACGATCAGCAGGATCAAGTTGAGAGAACACTTATTCAGTATCGCGTACCAGCGTTCCACGAATTTCACATTGTTTTTGCATAAGAGAGGTTTGAGTGGGACACGGAGGCCCCGAGGTGTCCGTTGTACACGATGGTACCGTATCAGGGTGCTTGCATGTAATTTCTGGTTTGACTCCTTTTTCAAGAGGTAGAGCAGTTGTTTGAAATTACTTTCAGCGCTGCGGGTGTTACCAGTGGCGGAAATTTCTTCCTGAATTAAATTATAGATTTTATCGGCATCATCAGTTGTGTAAGCGAAGGTAGAAGCTTTTTGGTCAGTCATCCCTGACACAGTATCGAAATTCATTTTAAAGCGCGTGCTGAGGTCCGTGGACAGAGTAAATAGAAAATTTAAAGTTAGTGGGAACTCGCACAGCGTGGATAAACCAGATTTGACTGATTGTGATGGATTGAAGCGTGCAATCGGGTTAACACTGTCTGGCCAAACAGTGTGGGCACAGTGGCTAGAAAATTCGAAGGTCCCCCTACTGGGAGGGGAACAGACCGATGCACTGCATGAGGACCGTAGTCTTATTCAATAAACAAGTTCATCAGAAATCTGAATGTTTGGTTTCCAAATTTTTATTCTTCACGTGGTGAATATTCAATCATATTCTTATTCATGATGATGTTATAAATCAAAAGCGTGTCACTACGCATTCAATAATCCAATCATTGTAATCCTCAACAAAAGATTCCCGATGCATTTCGGGGAAAAGCCCTTTCTCAAGGGAAATGCTCTACAAAAAGAAACAAATGTAACCAGAATCAATAATCTGTAGGAAGCTAGATATATACGATCGAATACATGTATGCATTAGCCGAATTTAAAGTGCCTAGATAGAGAGTGACGGTGACTAAAAGCTAAGTGAAACGTAACATAAAAATCCACCGAGGTGTATGACAATGTCCGCAATAGTGAGAGGAAAAGTAACCAAAGAGGTGCACGCGTGCAAGAAACAGGGTAAATCGCCGACTGTGACTGAGAGCGGTGACGGTACAGCGTCAATCGCATTGCCTAACCCGAGATAGACTTTGAAGAAACATGAGCGTGTTAAAGTGCGCAGCAGCGGACTTACATGAAGAGGTTAGCAAGGTACCTCGCGGCGTGCCAGCGGGGTAATGTTACAGGTAGTGGAGGTTCTAACACGAGTATAACTGTTGTGCTGGACACAAAGGAAGGACTCAAAAAGTGAAGTTAATAAACATGATAGAGGGACCACCGTGGTGAGAAATCGGTCGCCATATTGAAACGGACAAAAGAACATGGTGCATCAAAGGAAAATATGTACAGTAATGAACAATGTGCAAGTAACGATAACATAAAGTAATTATAGATAACACAAAAATTCAATTCGATCGTTCAGCCCGTTGGGCGCCATCGTGGAAAGGAAACGGATCCAAAAGTTCTCTCGTTTGAGTAAAGTGTTCTTGTTGTTGTAAGTTACCGGTACTTGTTCCAAAATCTGAAATTTGAGTTGGGCAACTGTGTGTCTGGATTCAACAAAATGAGAAGCAACAGTAGATTTGAGATTGTTGGTGCGGATATTGCTTTTATGTTCTAAAATCCGTGTACGGATTTTTCTTTCAGTGTGTCCCACATAGCATTTGCCGCACGGACACTTCAAAAGATAAATAACATTGTTCGAATTGCAGGTGGCGTTCACTTTGAGTTTGATGGAATGCCCTTTCATAGGGTGGCAGATGGTATTACCAGTAATGCAGTTGTTGCAATTGGAACAGTTATAGCAAGGTTTCAGTCCTTTGTATACCTTCTGTGCGTCATCAAGGTTGGGTCTAGATAGGATTTCTTTTAAGTTTCTGCCTCTTGTGAATGCAAAGATCGGCGGTTGGATAAACAAACCCCTGAAATCTGGTTCAAGGGTGAGGATGGACCAGTGTTTTCGGATGATAGCTTGAAAGCGGTTGGAAGTCTTGGAATATTTGGATACTACAACTAGCCGTTCTGATTGTTCTTTTGGCTTGGGTTGCAACAAGGCGAGCCTGTTTTTCTTGTCAGTTCTTGCCACAGCAAGGTCCAGTATGGGTGTAGGGTATCCTCTGGCTTTCAACCTGTCTAGTGTGTGTTTCATTTGTATCTTGCATTCATTCTCATCTGAAACTATGCGTTTGATCCGTAGAAGTTGAGCATAGGGTAAATTATTCTTGAGGCCAGAACGGTGGAAACTGCTGTAGTGAAGAGTGGAATTTCTATCTGTAGGTTTCCGATATACAGTAGTGGACCAATCTCCTTGGCTCCTGTGGATTTCCACATCTAGGTAATGTATAAGACTTTCATTGTGTTCCCAGGTGAACTGGATTCTTTGGTTGAATTGATTCCATGTTTCCAGAAAGGCATTCAAAGTGTCTGCGTTGCCCTCCCATAGGAGGAAAATGTCATCAATGAAGCGTAGGTACAGACGGCCATGTTCTTGCCAGCTAGTCTGACTCAAGATATAAGCTTCCTCAAATTGCTTCATATAGATGTTAGCGTAGCATGGAGCTGCCGAATTTCCCATGGCAGTGCCATTAAGTTGGAGAATCCATTTGTCTTTGATGGAAAAATAGCTGTGGTACAACGTAAATATAGTCAATTGCATTAAGAATAGTTTGAGGTCCGCATCTAGATCGGATGAGGATAAAACATGTTCAATAGATTCGATGCCCCCATCGTGTGGGATGGAGGTATACAGAGAACATACGTCTACTGTACACATGATGAGTTGGGTATTTCTGAGCTTGTTCATGATGGGTTCAATTTTGAGCAAAAAGTCAGTAGTATCTTTAACGTGTGGTCTGGTAGCTAGAACAAATGGTTGCAAATATTTATCCAAGAATTTGCCGATGTTTTCATGAAGGCTCCCTCTTGTCGACACGATGGGCCGAAAGGGGGGATGAGTAGGATGCTTGTGCATCTTAGGCAACATATATAGTACCGGAGGTCTAGGGTTAGATGGTGTTAAAAATCTGCGGGTTTTGTCGTTAATGGTACCTTGATCGAATGCCATCTTGATGATGAGGGTAAGATCCTGTGAGTACTCCTTGGTGGGGTCTCCTGATAGGAAATCATAGGTGTTTCTGTCATTGATATGTATGTCAACTTGTTGATCATAAAAGGTGGTGTCCATGAGGACTAGGGCACCGCCTTTGTCAGCATTCTGACAGGTGATGGTCGGGTCATCGGCCAATTTCTGGAGGATGTTTCTCTCCTTCCTGGTTAGGTTCCCACGTTTTATGTTCGATTGGAAAGGCAGGTTCAAGATTTCTTGCTTGATCAAATTTTCAAAAGCGTCTATAATCTTGTGGCTTTGTGGTGGCATAAATGTGCTATGAGGTCTCAATCCTCTAAGCATGTCTTCTTCCTGTGAGGAAACAGGGTTAATGTTAGAAAAAAAGTGTTTCAAACGGATGTTGCGGATCAGTTTAAAAGCACTGACTTCCAGTTCCAAAGAGTTGATGGTAGTGGTTGGAACAAAAGATTGACCCTTTTGTAACGTGTTGATTTCATCTTTGGTGAGAACGGTAGAAGATATGTTGATGACCAGATTGTCTTGGGTGTTCAACGTCTGCCCTTGGTTTTCTTTTTGGTTTGTGGGGGTGTCTTTCCTATTTCCTCTACGGGTTTTTCCCCCCCGGGGTCTTTCTGTTGATCCGGGCCCGACTCTAAAAAATGAACCGAGGAGTCTGTAGAGGTACTCGGTGTTTGTGACTCAACATCTGGGGTTGTACGGGTTGGTCTAGATCTACTGTCGTCATCTGAAGATGATGTTTCAGTGGCTGAAGTGGGATTATAGGGTTTGTTGGAGCGACGGCGGGCATACACCTCTGCCCAGGTTTATACCTCGCCGAGCTTGTAGTCTATAGTGTCCCTCTTAAACTTCCGCAGTTTTCTCTCCTGGGTCTCACCAAAGATGAAATTAACACGTTACAAAAGGGTCAATCTTTTGTTCCAACCACTACCATCAACTCTTTGGAACTGGAAGTCAGTGCTTTTAAACTGATCCGCAACATCCGTTTGAAACACTTTTTTTCTAACATTAACCCTGTTTCCTCACAGGAAGAAGACATGCTTAGAGGATTGAGACCTCATAGCACATTTATGCCACCACAAAGCCACAAGATTATAGACGCTTTTGAAAATTTGATCAAGCAAGAAATCTTGAACCTGCCTTTCCAATCGAACATAAAACGTGGGAACCTAACCAGGAAGGAGAGAAACATCCTCCAGAAATTGGCCAATGACCCGACCATCACCTGTCAGAATGCTGACAAAGGCGGTGCCCTAGTCCTCATGGACACCACCTTTTATGATCAACAAGTTGACATACATATCAATGACAGAAACACCTATGATTTCCTATCAGGAGACCCCACCAAGGAGTACTCACAGGATCTTACCCTCATCATCAAGATGGCATTCGATCAAGGTACCATTAACGACAAAACCCGCAGATTTTTAACACCATCTAACCCTAGACCTCCGGTACTATATATGTTGCCTAAGATGCACAAGCATCCTACTCATCCCCCCTTTCGGCCCATCGTGTCGACAAGAGGGAGCCTTCATGAAAACATCGGCAAATTCTTGGATAAATATTTGCAACCATTTGTTCTAGCTACCAGATCACACGTTAAAGATACTACTGACTTTTTGCTCAAAATTGAACCCATCATGAACAAGCTCAGAAATACCCAACTCATCATGTGTACAGTAGACGTATGTTCTCTGTATACCTCCATCCCACACGATGGGGGCATCGAATCTATTGAACATGTTTTATCCTCATCCGATCTAGATGCGGACCTCAAACTATTCTTAATGCAATTGACTATATTTACGTTGTACCACAGCTATTTTTCCATCAAAGACAAATGGATTCTCCAACTTAATGGCACTGCCATGGGAAATTCGGCAGCTCCATGCTACGCTAACATCTATATGAAGCAATTTGAGGAAGCTTATATCTTGAGTCAGACTAGCTGGCAAGAACATGGCCGTCTGTACCTACGCTTCATTGATGACATTTTCCTCCTATGGGAGGGCAACGCAGACACTTTGAATGCCTTTCTGGAAACATGGAATCAATTCAACCAAAGAATCCAGTTCACCTGGGAACACAATGAAAGTCTTATACATTACCTAGATGTGGAAATCCACAGGAGCCAAGGAGATTGGTCCACTACTGTATATCGGAAACCTACAGATAGAAATTCCACTCTTCACTACAGCAGTTTCCACCGTTCTGGCCTCAAGAATAATTTACCCTATGCTCAACTTCTACGGATCAAACGCATAGTTTCAGATGAGAATGAATGCAAGATACAAATGAAACACACACTAGACAGGTTGAAAGCCAGAGGATACCCTACGCCCATACTGGACCTTGCTGTGGCAAGAACTGACAAGAAAAACAGGCTCGCCTTGTTGCAACCCAAGCCAAAAGAACAATCAGAACGGCTAGTTGTAGTATCCAAATATTCCAAGACTTCCAACCGCTTTCAAGCTATCATCCGAAAACACTGGTCCATCCTCACCCTTGAACCAGATTTCAGGGGTTTGTTTATCCAACCGCCGATCTTTGCATTCACAAGAGGCAGAAACTTAAAAGAAATCCTATCTAGACCCAACCTTGATGACGCACAGAAGGTATACAAAGGACTGAAACCTTGCTATAACTGTTCCAATTGCAACAACTGCATTACTGGTAATACCATCTGCCACCCTATGAAAGGGCATTCCATCAAACTCAAAGTGAACGCCACCTGCAATTCGAACAATGTTATTTATCTTTTGAAGTGTCCGTGCGGCAAATGCTATGTGGGACACACTGAAAGAAAAATCCGTACACGGATTTTAGAACATAAAAGCAATATCCGCACCAACAATCTCAAATCTACTGTTGCTTCTCATTTTGTTGAATCCAGACAAACTCAACTCAAATTTCAGATTTTGGAACAAGTACCGGTAACTTACAACAACAAGAACACTTTACTCAAACGAGAGAACTTTTGGATCCGTTTCCTTTCCACGATGGCGCCCAACGGGCTGAACGATCGAATTGAATTTTTGTGTTATCTATAATTACTTTATGTTATCGTTACTTGCACATTGTTCATTACTGTACATATTTTCCTTTGATGCACCATGTTCTTTTGTCCGTTTCAATATGGCGACCGATTTCTCACCACGGTGGACCCTCTATCATGTTTATTAACTTCACTTTTTGAGTCCTTCCTTTGTGTCCAGCACAACAGTTATACTCGTGTTAGAACCTCCACTACCTGTAACATTACCCCGCTGGCACGCCGCGAGGCACCTTGCTAACCTCTTCATGTAAGTCCGCTGCTGCGCACTTTAACACGCTCATGTTTCTTCAAAGTCTATCTCGGGTTAGGCAATGCGATTGACGCTGTACCGTCACCGCTCTCAGTCACAGTCGGCGATTTACCCTGTTTCTTGCACGCGTGCACCTCTTTGGTTACTTTTCCTCTCACTATTGCGGACATTGTCATACACCTCGGTGGATTTTTATGTTACGTTTCACTTAGCTTTTAGTCACCGTCACTCTCTATCTAGGCACTTTAAATTCGGCTAATGCATACATGTATTCGATCGTATATATCTAGCTTCCTACAGATTATTGATTCTGGTTACATTTGTTTCTTTTTGTAGAGCATTTCCCTTGAGAAAGGGCTTTTGCCCGAAATGCATCGGGAATCTTTTGTTGAGGATTACAATGATTGGATTATTGAATGCGTAGTGACACGCTTTTGATTTATAACATCATCATGAATAAGAATATGATTGAATATTCACCACGTGAAGAATAAAAATTTGGAAACCAAACATTCAGATTTCTGATGAACTTGTTTATTGAATAAGACTACGGTCCTCATGCAGTGCATCGGTCTGTTCCCCTCCCAGTAGGGGGACCTCCAAACTTGAAACACATCAGGACCTGCTAAACAAAGCCATTTTCTGGCTAAAACACAACAGACCGTTGCCACCTGCTCTAGATGGTGGAATCTTGAGCGTCAGGAGGGGGGGGGTGGCTAGGTACGTTGCCCAAAGACATCTCGGGGGACTTGATTTTAATTAAATTCAAGAATAGGAACATTGTCCCCTACCTACGATCTTCCCAGCCCAAAGAAGGAGATGGCCCCATTTGCATCTGGGACTTGTATGATTTTTATCCCGGCCCCCGATACAATCCGTTACCAAGACAAATGTCATTGAATCATAATTCTTGGTGAAAGGGGATTCCGTGTACCCTGTGCTAATAACCCTCTACCCTCTAATTAGTCTTGATTATGCACGTACTTTGTTTAGTTGATTCGTCAAATAGTTTTTAGCTTGTTTTAATAGTCGGTTTCTTTTTACCTTGTAATGAAATGATGAGTTATCTATGCATGTATGTATTTTTTCTTGATGCTTTTATGGTTTTAAACTAAAAACCGAATAAAGCTTATTTGATTGATTGATTGATACCTGGACATAAAGAACTGTAAATCATTCCTACAGAATGTGCTCTTCTCAGTTTGTACCCAAACATGCACGGGAGGCCACAAATGGAATATTGGCAGCAACTAACAGAAGGATGTATGACGTTACAGCGCATGCTTTTACCACGCATGCCTTTACAACGCGGTTTTTACAACGCATGCCTTTACAACGCAAAGTGCTTTGGGGCGCTGGATAGTGAATAGTTTAATTTACTATTCCAACTCCAGTCCCCATGGATAGTAGGGAAGGTGTTGGATAGTACATTAAACCTATTCCCTATCATAGAGCGCCCCCCAGCGCAATGCGTTGTAATGGTTTGCGTTGTAAAAGTTGCGTCATAAAGGCACTGCGTGGTAAAAGTTGCGTTGTAAAGGATGTTCCCCCTAACGGAACATTAGGCAGATGGTTTTCTTTTGAGGCTATTGCATGTTTTTATGCAGCTCCACCCTGTTGATGGATGTACCTGTCTCAATAAAACGCAGAAACCCAATTCAGAAATATTTGGCTATGAATTACCCTTGGCTTACACCTGAAATCCCAGGGTAAACAAGGAGTGCTACAAGAGCAAGTCACACCTACTCATACACCAATCTTTATGAATCGGGCCCATAGTTTCATAATGAAAAGAAATGTAGAATGTTTGCTCTGCGTATACTCTAATTATACAAGTAAACACAAGGCCATTGCCTCCCACATTAAAATGTATTCATTCAGTAATCATTAGAATATCATATTTTATATGCTGAACATTCTTCATAGAACAAGAGGCTGGTGAACAATATTTTTTGAAGTACACTCAATTTATAAGGTTTATATCAGAGTCTGCCTTTGTGTCCCTTATAAGAAATGATGAAAGCAAATCAGTAATCATAACATAATCAAATCAAGATCACTATGATATAATCTCAAGATTCAGTGTAAAATTGCAAAACTCGTGACACAATTAGGACTTTTGTAATACACTAATGGTTAGGATAGGTAATAAAAATAACTAAATACCTTTAAGGTAGGTTTCGGATTGTGTGTATGCATGTGTGTTTGTTAAAGGTAAGATATGGTTACCCATTGACTTCGATTCACTAACATTTTAGGGGTTACGAATGAACATCACCCATCCTTTGACCGTATTGACATCAAAGGAAGTGACATGATATGACCTTTAACCCTGATACTTCCCAGGAGGTGATGTGACTTGACCTTAACCCGAATGACTTCACATTGATTGAAATCACTACAGTTACAGTATATCTGTGTCATTAATAGAGACATACTTCACAAATGCCTCTTCTGGAACCACCTTTATTAGGGCTCAGACACAGCCTTTGAAAGTAGTGGAGTGTATGTAATACAATACTTGCCCTGAACCGTACTGAGCAAACTGAATGCGCTAGAGCTCTTTTGAATGGGGTTCGGGGGTAACGGGTCTCCCCACATGAACATTTTGAAAATGTGTTCAAATAGTGCATTTTAACCCCTCCCCTGCTGATGACGGAACCGCTCCGTCATCAGCTGCGGTGGCACTGTGCTGATGACGTAGCGGTTCCGTAATGGCCCGCCTGGCGCTCCTGCGCGGCGCGAATTCCGCGCCTGCGCTGAGCGTTCTATTGAGCGGGCGGGGCCATGACGGAACCGCTCCGTCATAAGCACAGCGCAACCGACGCTGGTGACGGAGCGGTTCCGTCACCAGCATGCGCCCGCCGAATTTCCGCCCCGCCCCCTTAGCACTGTGGCGGAATAGGGGTGAAAGCACATTTTGCACATAAATCTGTTACAAAGCCAAGGGCTATGAAAGGGCACTTATTCATTTCCTGGTGTGCCAAGCCAATGAAACCTAACGTGCCACAAGAGTTGCCCTCCTTTATTGCAAACTTTTCTATGGATTCCCCGTATGCCAAAAATGACCTCCATTGTGCCAGGGCCAGCCTTTTGCCATGGGTGCCCCCTATAAGCTATGGGTGCCTGCTTATGCCAGCAATTACATACAATATGTCAGTCCTGGAATTTGCCGTTAATGTTATCCATGTATCACGGGTGACCCTTATGTCAAAATGTATCTCTAGTATGATAGTGCCAGACATTGGTATTGTTTGTCCTTCTTCTATATGCCACAACTGCCATCCTTTATGCCAAGAATGACCTCCAGTGTGGGAGCACAAGCACTTTCCACGGTCTCCTCTACCAAGAATTACCTCCAGTACGCCTGCGCTAGACTTGTGCCATAGATGTCCCGTATATCAGTATTATCTTATGCGCATGCTTATTTACATACTCTAACTCACACATTCTCACCTACTCACTCTTACTCAAGCATTGTCACCCACTTGCACTCATTCATTCGCACTCTCTTGCACTCAATCTTACACTGACTCGCACATTGTCACTCATTCTTACACTGATTAGCCCACAGCTACCCACTCACACTGACTTGTACTCACTCTTACCCTCACTCCATCATTCTCACCTACCCTGACTCAACCATACTCGCTTACTGACATTCAATTTCATTTATTGCCAATCTTATCACTGACTACCCCTTTCACTCACACACATGTGCTCACATACCCACACGCTTGCACATAAACACTCCCTCTCTTACACAAACTCTCGCCTGCAAGCACTGACACAACATACATTTAAAAACAGTTTTTACTTACCTGATGCACCAGCTTTTATTACTGTAATAGCAAATAATGTACAAATATTAACTGTTAGCAAAATATAAAATGAGCTATAAACAAGGAGGGAAATCTGTCCCTGTTTTTTCTGCACCTACTATGCCACCTCTGTAGCCAGGAGTTGCAAAGGAAGTGTCAGGGGTCGCAATGAACAAGCCAGGCACCGCAGCTAAGATCCCTGACTACCATTGAATGATGTCCATGTGGTTACCTTTGCTTCTAAAATATCAGGAAAGTAGCATTTGTTTAAAAAACAGACATTTCTTTAAATACTAGGTTATAATATGCCTATGATGCAAAATCTAAAATCCACATAAATCCCCCAAAAGTCATAAACTGCACACCATAATACACGCCCCATCATGCATAACTCAAGACCTCACATCCTTACATAATCTGTTGATATTTAGAATGACAATATCAGTGACATCCCTGATGAAATCCTCAATTACAAAATTGAAGGCATCTCTGATAAGATCACATATAACATCACATATGACTTCATTAACGACATAACTTTTGTGAATACCGATACATCAGCACATGGTTCAACAATGTAAATAACCTAAATATTTTCTAAAGCCATGGCTTTGGAGATTTCATCATCTCATATCACATTTTTTCAAAGTGTTACATGGTCTACATTTATGACCTAAATTGGGTTGACCGCCTCCACACCCAGGCTTCCAAGTGGCCAACTTGCATAAAGCATACACTTCAACAATAGTGTGCACTCATTTGAAATCTCTGAACACCAAGGGCCTTATTCCATGTGTGCCCACTTGGTGTGCTCCCAAGGCACTCTGGTATTACAGACACGGCTGCAGATGCTGGTGTGGCCCCTGTTGTAATACAGATAGCGCTGGTACACATGTAGCGCCAGCACTATCTCAAGTGGGTGTTCCCTCATTTGCATGGGGTTGTGGCCCCATGCAAATGATGGAATCTCTGTATCTCTGCACAAGTCATCTTATGGACACAGGAGCAAAGAAGCTTTCAGGAGGTACACTGAAAGTGTCCAACTAAAAGGTGGTGCACTCTCAGTGCGTTCCCCGAGGGCAGCCCTCTCGAGGGATGAGAGAGGGTCCTGTGGATCCCCCAGACATCTCCAGCTGTGAGGTGAGTGTGCATGGCTGGACTGGACCAATCCCAGCCTGTTCTTTGAAGTACCTGCTACTCTTCCATTCTGGGCCTTATAGTGCTGATGGACAGTGCATTGGGTCTATCGATCTGGGCTCTCATGGACTTGCAGTGTGCATGAATAAAACACCTCCTGCTTAAATTATCTCCTCTATGTAAGCAGAGTTCTTGTGCAGTGCTTTATTGTTGCAATAAACAACGTTCCCCTCACCATACAAGTTACAGGTGTGTATCAGTTAGGCACCACATGTCCGACCAGCAACACAGTGATACTACATCTCGCATTACGCAAGTTCTGTTTGTCAACAGTTTAAAACTTATTGAGAGGCACTCTATAAATTAAGGATTTATGTTGCTCATAGTTGAAAATAAAACGAAAATGCTTTCTCCTACTAAGCATGCACACATTTAAGTAGACCGTGCACAGTACTAAAAGTAGCTCATGACATGGACATGCAGCTCAGCAAAGCAGCTCAATTTCTGCTACCTTTCATTAAATGTATGCTTCTAAACCTATGTGACCTGAAACGTCGCATGTATGCTTTGCTACAGAATATTTATTTTTTATTTATAATTATTATTTACTTTTGTTAATAATGATTATTTATTTGACAAAATAAATCTAGCTGAAGTCCTTGAAGCTCGCCACCAAACAAACCTCAAATGAAATGGTCAAGTGTGAGCTATACATGCACAACAAGTGGCTAACCTTTTGAAAACGCTTTAGAAGTTCATAATAGTAGAAAACAGTGCAGCAGGAGTCGTTAATTAAGCTGCTGATTAATCAACAATACGGAAGTAGGTTGCAAACAAAAAATAAACTTACTTCCGAATTAAAAATGAAGCAGCATATTACAACAGCATGCACCCGCAGACCGGTATTAATGTCTCTCTGTGTTAGCTGGATGTGATCTCAGAGCACCATGGGCAGGGGCTGTTTCTCTATTTGGGCGTGGAGGCGTTGTCCCCCATGTTTTGTTGCCCCTGGGCTACATATTAAATATATGATTCAATGTTTTATTTTCTAGCTGCAGTGCTTTTATTTCTGCACGGCCGAGGTGGCTTTCTGCATTAGTGAGGGCGGATGTGGGTAGGTGAGGCATAATTGGCAGGTTCAGCTGGGCCTTGGGGTGAAGTGTGCATGTCAGATTGGACCAGTGCCTTGCTGTACCAAGCCCGACATGTGCACTTGAACCCTTTCCAACCTGTGGGTGATTTCAGGCACAGCCCCCAGGTCTCCTATGGAGTGCTGGGTTTGCCTGACAGGGTCAACCCTCATGCTGCTCTCTTGCTGTTTACTAACATGAATAGGAAGGGAGCTGCGTTGATATTGGCTCAGGAGACACACCTAAGCCTCTTTCGTGAGGAAGCGGGCGAAAGGGCGGAGCTGCTCAACAAAGCATGGAGGCAGCTCAGGGTTCTGAGAGAATATTCAGGTAGGAATCCTGCCTTCTGCTAAGGAAGGGAGAAGTGTAAATATTATGGTAACAGATGCAGGATGCCAACGGTGGACTCGCACCAACACCTGAATATTTTCGTAGGTATCAAAGAAGTACTTGTAAACTGTTAGTGTGCAAACTTAACTCCTGCACCCACCGTTGTGGGGTGCAACCCAAGAGAATGGGAAGAAAGTCACTGGTGATGATGGAGTTGTACAATACTAGGATATCCAAGCGGTAATAATGAAGCTCAATCAGTTTCTTTGTTGTAAAAGTCTTTATTGATATGATTCCAAAATGTAAAAACAACAGCCAACGCGTTTCGTTCTTAGAACTTCGTCAGGGCAGTCAGTAAAATTGAGCAATGATCGTCTTGATCTATCATGTCTTAAGCATCATGGAGTGAAGTAGTCTTTAAAAAACCAGGAGATAGCCGGTACCGCGTCGAGACGACTGACTAACAGTTCTATATCGTGGCCCTTATCAAGGTGATGCATGTTTTTGAAAGACTACTTCACTCCATGATGCTTAAGATATGATAGATCAAGACGATCATTGCTCAATTTTACTGACTGCCCTGACGAAGTTCTAAGAACGAAACGCGTTGGCTGTTGTTTTTACATTTTGGAATCATATCAATAAAGACTTTTACAATGAAGAAACCGATTGAGCTTCATTATTACCACTTGGATATCCTAGTAGTGCACAACTCCATCATCGCCAGAAGTGTAAATATTAGACTATTTTCACCAGTGGCATCTGGTTGGGAACAGTGGCGTGGGGGGCAGGGGCAGGTGAGGGGAGATGAAAATCTAAGAATAAAGAAATAATAAAGAAAACGTAACTGCTGGTCGCCAGCCGCTGCCTCTCCTTATTGCAGGAAGCACCCGTGGTCCCAGGCTCCCTAAACCAAGGACAATACAACATTGTGATAGGTTCCCCTAAGTCAATCACAATGCTGTATTGCAGCGTTGTGATTGGTCTGAGCGCTGTGGTTCATAGCTCGGGGACAGGGAGCCTGTGCATGTCCCCACCAGGCTGTGTAATGCAGCCTTGGGGGGAGCATGCAAAGTGCGCATGGATGTTTGGTGGGCCCATGGCGGCCGATAGACATTCATGTGTGCTCTGAGTGTGCTCACCACTCCTCCCCTGGCCCCTCCTCTGGCCAGCCCCGCCCATCTCATTCAACTTTGTTGTTTCAAGTTGAAGCTCTTGTATTTCTTGTGCTCTGTACACACCCCCTTGTTCTTATGACCCGCTCCTGGCTTGTCTAAGTCTAGATTGAACTTTTCTTTATGGGTTATTGTTTATACCAGTAAATAGCGAGTCACGGGTGGTCACAAGGTGTAGGCTCCTGTGAGACCACTGCAGTAGCGGTCATTGGTGGGGGTGCTGATGGGCGGTGACGTGGGGTGGGGGAGGGACAGTGTGGGGGGTAGTAAACTACGGAATACGGCCAATTGAGATGCAGTGCTCGCAACAAAATTTGTTTTATTTATTTATATGTTTACTTACCTGCATCTGGCCGTATTCCGTAGTTTACTGCCCACCACCCTGCCCCGCCCCACGTCACCGCCTGGCAGCACTCCCACCACCGACCGGTAGTGGAAATTGGACGTCCATTTGTTAGCCTTATCTTTGCCCTATAGGGGCTGAGTTGACCTTCAGCTCACTTCAACAACCGGTTCAACTTGGTTTAGCTGGTTAGGCATGTTTTTACCTAAAAAGTAAGTTCAAACTGTAGCAATGCTTGAAGATCAGCAATTCCATCTGGGTCTCTGACTTCTCCAACAAGAATCTCAACTTGCCTGTTCATCAATGAGTCCATGGGGTGGAAATGAAGTGCACTCTTGTGAGTAACCCCAACAGTTGATAAAGTTGTGGTAAATTGTGTGCATAGCCGAACTGTTTCTGTTCCACTGATTTGTGCCTTTCGTCTTATCAGTAGATAAAAAAATGTATCTGTTTCCTGTTTTTGTTATTACTATTGTTGGCCCAGCAGAAAGTGCACCCTATCACATACTGTTTGCCTGAAATAGGTGTCTGCTCGTTCCTTTGCCTGTAACGAGGTCTCCTGTTCCCCACATAGGGATAGTTTGTTTTTTGGTGTGGCCTATTCCCTCTACTTGCCTTGCAATAATAGGGTGTGAAAGTCTTGCAGACAGTGCTTATAGGCACCATATGTCTTGTTCTACATAACCCTCACTGACTCAATACCCACGGCAGTCAGAGGCTCCTATATACCCACAGCACCCAGACTCTAGCAATTCATCGCTTTCCTTCATTCTTTAAACTTGGATTTCTTCTCTAATGAAAAACACCAAACTTTCCAAGTGCCTTTACTACACGACAGAACTACTCTTAGAGCCTTGGAATATTGGACACCCTTCTGAATCCATAGAGGGAATATTGCCATTCTGCTTATAAAGACCAATGACCTTATTTATATGTGTGCGGAACAGGGCATTTGCCATTTACAATGTTCCATGGTGTCCACCCTTCTAAGCGTCCCACATCATTTACAGACTGAACACCACTGGGCTCCGTAAGGTGGTGGATTGAAGTCTAAGGGCCCGATTTAGATCTTGGTGGATGAGTTACTCCATCACGAAATTTAAATCCCATTATATCCTATGGGACTTATATTTCCGCAGACGGGATATCCGTCACCATTGTGCGGAGAAACCCGTCTGCCAAGATCTAAACCAGGCCCCTGGCAACGCTCCAAGCCCATAGCTATCAAATGCCCTGCCATGTTATCTCTTTGAGGGAAATGTACAGGGCCTTCCTTTAGGTCCCCATTGTGTCATAGCTCATTTATTACTGTGTGGAAATAGCTATGCTTCGGGCATATAAGTGGAACGGCCAATTTTGCAGCCAAAAGTAGTATATTGCGTCACTCAAATATTATACAGCTAGATTCATCATTGTCCCGTTTTGCGAGTCCTTAATAGCGATTATTAAGGAATCGCTATTAAGGACTCGCAAAACGGGATTCATGTAGGAATCACTAAATAAATTGCGATTCCTACACATTCCTTATTTGCGATTAGCAAATTGCTAATCGCAAATAAGGAATAACACCCCATTCATTCCTATGGGCCTTTGGCCTTTTTGCCCATAGGAATGAATGGGGAGTTATTCCTTATTTGCGATTAGCAATTTTCTAATCGCAAATTAGGATGCGATTTCAAGGGTGCCAGGGGTGTCCAAAGGACACCCTGTAGCACCCCTGAAATGTAATCTACATTGGTGTTACGCACACACATGTCCAAAGGACATGTGTGTGTGTAACATGCAACTTAGAAAAAAGCATTTAAATGCATTTTTCTAAGTTTTCGCTATTTACCACGAGGTTTGACCTTGCGGTAAATAGCGGCCCAAAATTGCGATTTCGCAATTTTTAAATGGTTCATGAATTGCATTTAAGGAATATCAAATAGAGATTCCTTAAATGCAACTTCTCGCAAATATGCAATTTCGCAATTACCGATTTTTGCATTTGGGATTATGAATCCCAAATGCAAAAATTGCGCTCGCAAAGGGCCAGATTCTGCGAATCTGGCCCTTTGCGAGCCGATTTTTCTTTCAAGAATCTACCTGATAGTGTCTTACTTCTGTAAAAGAAAAATTGTTTCTTTGTTCTGTACCATGGAAGCAGTTTTGCATTTGTGCACCAAAGAGCCATATTCAGCATTACAAAATCTGTATTAAGTTAAAAACAGGCCAGACCTTGACAATCCTTAAAGGTGGTTATTTTCAAAACAGCTTTTTTCCTTCTTACATTAATGGTACAGTAAATATGCCTGTCAGTAGCTGGTGGGGTGGCTACTTCGTTTGCTGTAGTAACATAGACACACATTCAGAGACTGGTGGATCTGGAAAGGAAAGTTGTTTACATTCAGTTCAGTCTGTAGCAGAAATTAGAAACAGAACTATTTCTTCTTTCCTTCGTTTTTGCCAAATGAGCTAATCACGCCTGCAGTCCGGGGGGTTTCATGTCGTGACATATGAAACGCCTGCTGACTCTTTCCCCCATGCTGTGGCTATAAGTCTCATTCCTCACATAGCCGCCGGGAGGCTCTGATTCAATTTTCTAACATATGGAGTTACTTAACAGTGAAAGGGTTCTGCCCAAGTTATTTACTTGATTTATCAGCTTCCTATGACCGATGATGGTAAAAACTCATGACTAACATCTTACATAGTTGACAAGAATACAGTAAAGAACATTTTAACCCAATTCAGCTCTACTCATAATCTGCTAATCCTAAAATGTGCCACAAACTTCTTTAATTGGAAAATGACCTGTTCACAAGTAGTACATTTAGAGATGCCTTTTAGCCTTCAGCAAAGCATGGTTGAAATTGTAGCAGAGTTCAGGCAAAGGGCATCATAATTCTCTATGTCAAAGTGATTGTAAATGTTTATGTAGCCCCTGTTGGGTCCTGGTAGTACCTGCTGTTTCAGTATTTAAAGGAGTAGGTATATGGAATTTCTGGTGAGCATCAGAAGAGACCTGTCAAACTATGCTAAGGATGTGCTTAAGTTATAATTTGGTGCTATGCAACAAAGAAGTTTGGGAGGTTGTAACATTCAAAAGGTCCATATCTGAAAAAGACAGGGATGCCCTCACACATTCACAGTAGCGGTCGGCAGTAGGTGTTTCTATAGGGCGGTGACATGGGCAGGAGGAGGGGCAGGGTGGGGGGAAATAATGTATGGATTACGGAGTTTTACAGGTGAGTAAACATTTAAATACATAAAACGAATTTCGTTGCGCACACTGCATCACCAAATGTGATGCAGTGCGCGCAACGAAATTCGTTTTATGTATTTAAATGTTTACTTACCTGTAAAACTCCGTAATCCATACATTATTTCCCCCCACCCTGCCCCTCCTCCTGCCCACGTCACCGCCCTATAGAAACACCTACTGCCGACCGCTACTGCACATTCAACATTCCACATCCACCCACATTACATTTAAATAGAAGCTAGCAAGCTAAATCACCACCCACCGCGTGCCTCACCTGCAACACCATTCCTTGTTAAAAGAGTGGGTTCTATTACACTGAACATGTGCCTGACCCTGCATAAAAAGGTCTATCTCGATTGATTTCAATGGAATACCCCCTCCCCGCAACCCTTGCCTCTCGCCCACCTCAAACCCACTCAACCTCACCCTCCATGGAGCTACAAATGCCAGAAAGGTATGTCACTGCCCTGGACAGGCATAACTATTTTTTTAAAATTCCTGCCCAGAAGTGCTGACCTAAAAAATGTTTGCTCCAAAAAGTTTAATCAAAAAACGACTCCCCTCAAAAGTAGTCATTTCAATTGCAATAGATTGTCCATGGAGTTGTTCTTGTTGGCTACCTTCACAGTTCAGTTTCATTGTGCGGGATGTCCATATACTCTATCTGATAACTTAATTGTGGTATCATTATTGGTTGTTGTAAAGACAAAGAAAGCTAACTTCACACCTTGGAACTAACGCTGAGATTGGCTCATCCAATCAGAACGTTAAGAGTCCTGGCATTTATCGCTTTGTATGAAAACAAACAAAAAACATTACAAAGAGGAAAAATACGAAAATAAAATCAACAAAAGTGAAAGATTTTTCTCTGGAGTGGCAATCTATTAAATACACCTATGAATTTATTTTGGTAGAAATATTAGGCATAATATTATGGTTTGGGCAGTTTGACAGATTAGAAGCAAAGTTTTTTCTAGAGTTTTGGTAACATTTAGAGTTACAGTAGAGGTTCAGGTTAGTAATAGTACATTATGTGGTTATAGATCTTAAGAAAGGACTATGGAAAACTCAAAGTCAAGGAAAAGGGTTAAGTTAATGCTTAGTTTTAGAGTTAGGTTCATGGGATATGCTTTAGATTAGTGACAGAGTTTGGACATGTTCTGTGGTTTGAGAAAGGGTATGTTTAGGGTTAGAGTTTAAGTTATGGTTAGTTTACGTTTGAAGCAAGGGTTGTTGTCAGGGATTGTTTTCATTCTGGAATATTTATTAAATTCCTCTAAACACTTGTTTTCATAGTATGTTCACTTCATAAAAGTATTTCTCATATTTGGCCTTGTTCATTATCATAAGGGTCCAATATTAACCAACGTGGTTTGCAGCAGTAATACTGAGAATGCGAAGGAAAGACAGACAGGTAGAGGATGTGTGCTTGCACTTGGTGGGTGCAATTAGAGAGTCTATTGTCTACATGATATACAGATGTTGCATTCCTTGTTCACCCAATGCTGTCAGATGCAGTGCTTCTCATCCCTAGCCTCAGGTGCCAATTCTTGGGCAACAGAGACAGTCCCTCACAGGACGTCTCAATGATGGGTTCATGAGCGGGCAAACACCGGCAGAAGAGGATCAGGCTGGGGCCAATACATATCAGTGAAGAAGGTAGACGTGGATTGCATAGTTTGCATCTCTACCTGTTTCAAAGACATATGATCCACATAATCAAAAAATTTGGAAACAGGTAAGAAGGAGATTTTCAAAACAAAATCAGGGAATTCATTTTCGCCATAAACTTACAGTTAAGTAGAGGTAATTGTAGGTGGAAGACAGCTTAAATAAAACTGGTTTTGGCTTACAGATTCAGAAGAACAGTGATGGAGATTGGTATTTTGAAGATCAGATATCTCTGGATATTCCACTTGCTCTCTGGAAGCTAAAGCCTATCTACAGGTGGCAGCTCGAGGCAGAGAGAAAATTCAAGAATAGGGACAGACAGGTACAAGAGACTGGGACCACACCCCTTCCTTTAGACACCAATCTCCCAGCGCAAAGGGAGAAGAGAAAACAATGTCAAATATGGAAAACAAAGACAATGGTGGAGATGTGAACAAGGGGTGCTCCTCAACTTGTATTTTACCTCTCCACACAGCATTTTCCATCGATTCCACTAGTCACGCAGAGCACATTTCTGGGAGCAATCCATAATAGGAAGAAGAGATGTGAGCCTATCTTCTTGGCCAGTCAACAGCATGAAAGACATTGACACATCAACAATGGCATCTTTCCAACACTCTAGATGCTAAAGAAGCAGCACCAATAACTACTCCTGATTCACCTACAGGCTTCCATATGCTTACAAGAACTCTTTCTGTTTTTTATTCCTTATCCACTGTGGATGTTTTTTTAGGTCTTCTGTCTATTGCTTTTCACTGACATAATTGCAGCTACCAGTCCTGTATTTACATGATTAAGACATGGGTGCACCCTCCAGCAGGGCATAAATGAAAAGATTGAATTGGTGTTGGTGAGAGTAAGTTCACATTATGTTACAGTTGCCAACCCGTTGTGACAATCTATTATTTCCCTATCTCATGAGACAGTGTGCCTCTTTCTCTTCACTTAAGCCTGCAAAATAGCCAGGAAATGTAAAAAAAAAAACCCTAGGGTAAAATGACAAATCAGTGGACTAGATCTGCACCCCGGTCAGGTGAAGCATGCAATGCTAAAATCCATACAATTTGACTCTACATTTATGCACTTTTTCCCAATGCAACATAATGGAGGAACCAATAAGCACATGTCATGTTTTCATGATGTGTTTCATAGGTTAGCATTGGGGATTTCTTAATACACTTTTAAGCTGTAATTCCTGATCAGAGTGGAGTAGCTCTTCTATGCTTCATATGTTTGGAATGGTAGTGATAAATCCTACTTACTTGTAAGGTTGGCTTTATCTTTACTATTTTAGAAATACCACTTTTAGAAAGTGAACATTTCTCTGCACTTACTGGCCTGTGTGCCTTACAGATTGTCTCCAATACACGTCTGGGATGGGTGACAGCTACATTTGTGCAATCCCTTTAGACAGGCACAACACAGGATACTCAACTGCATTTATTGCATACTTCTGGGTCTTCCTGGGCAAGAGTGAGGGGAGGAGCTAACACTTCACTTGAATAGGTAGTGTCCTGTCCCAACACAAAGGGCTGATTTACCCCCATCGCTAGGCTGGCAGTCAGGACTAGGCTGGAAGGGTAACCTGTGCACTTCAGAGAATTCTTTTGAAGTCACCCCCACATTAAAGGCACTTTTAGGCATAAGTACTGAGTCTCTGACCCCCTGTAACTAGACATTTGTTGGTCCTGTAACCAGTCACTGCTGGCTCTACATCTGCATATTGCCAGAAGGTCTGCTCTGCTGCCAGGAGACACTGCTACTTTGCTAACTGCTCTGCTGTGTTGGCTTGATGCTTGCTGAGTTGTAGGAGGGACTTCCACTGTGTGACCTTCCTTGTTGTGCTGGCCTGCTACCTTTGTGCTGTGGTGAACTACAAGTGTTCTCCAAGGGCCAGCTGGCTTGCCCCCTGTCAGCAGGTCTCAGGAACATCAAAGACCTCACCCCTTCCTCTGCTGTGGGACTCCATAACTGGTGCATGTGGCAAGTGGGTTTTAACGCGAATCAGCTTGTGAGCTGAGCGCTGCCTAGATTTTAACACGAAGACCAGCGCTTCTCCTTTGCCAACAGGCTCTAGTTGTTCAGACTGTGCTTGTGCTGATCTAGGTTACTGCTGCACTCCCAGCACCTGCAGTGCCTTCCAGCGTGCCTCTAATGCAACACATTGCCAGGGTGACCAGGGGCGTGTCCAAGGGTGCGAGGTCTCAGATCAGCCAACGTCATGGGCCCCACTCATTAGGCCTGCTGACAACTCAATTGAAAAGTACTCTGAAGAGGGGGAGAGAGAGGGAGGGAGAGAGAGAGAGAGAGAGAGAGAGAGAGAGAGAGAGAGAGAGAACATGTTATCTTAGTTGTATATCTAGCTTACCCTGACTAGAGTGGTGGGTTCTGCCTGGGTGTATAATTTAGCCAATCAGAAATTCTATTTCTAACAAGCACCATCCAAAGCAATTTTTGGCAGCTGACATGATGGATTTTTCAAGAGGAAAACAGGTGGTGTCTAGATTTAAAGAGGCGTTGCCAGGACATGGCAGTACCTCCCTTTATCCATCCAGGAAAGTATTGATGGAAGGACGTGGGTTGCATTAAATCATTCTCTCCGAGGAGAAACCCAACAAAGGATGGAATATAGAATACCCTTAAGACTATATAAAGGGAAAAGGTATGGCAGTAAGTGGGATGTTGTAGCCTAAGGAAATCCTGCATTTATGAAACCTTTCTTTACATTCCCAAACCCTTTTCAAGAGAAGACTTTTTATGACTACTGAATTACCTCTCAAGATTCTTCTTACTTGATTTACCATTATGTGAATAGAAAGAGACTGTGATTAAAACAGCAAAAAGACTGTTATGTGAGACAGAGTTCCATATCATGTACCTGGGTATGTGGGAATATCTGGAGTGGATTCCTTTATTCGAAGAATTGGTCTTTCACAACATACCCTGGTCTCGCTGTACAGGTGCTGTACATGGGCCACCTCGTAATCTGCACACTCTGCAAAAGACGTGTGCCATGGGCAACTGGAGTCCTCTTAGGGCATTGTGAGCGAACAGATTCTGCTGCATGCACAACATGAAGTGGGACAGCATGTAGACTGTGAAAAACATGTAGGTGGTGGAACACCTTCCTGCACAAAAACAATTACAAGTGGTGATTTCCTCTTCCTATGTGTGCTGCAGAATGCAGCACGCAGAGAAAAAGGAAACAACTAGGACACCCCGCTTCGCCGCCCTGGCATTCTGACACATTTACATGTTTACAAATTCTCTTAAATCTGGAAATGTGGCAGAATACATGAGTGTTGCGTGGTAACACCCACGGAAAAACACCCATGTCACGCCCCTTTCGCACAAAGTATTGCGTGGTAAGGGGCCATATTTACAAGGACACGAAAAGCCACCCAGGGTGGCTTTATGTGTCCTTGTAAATATGAGGCAGGAGGTTGCCCCGTAGGTGCGTCACAAAAAGTGATGCACTGTGGCACAAGGGGCTTGCATATAAGCCCTGTGCCATCTTGGGTGATGAAGGTGATGATGACACAAGCGTTGTCCCACCGCATTCTTCTCCTGGTGTTGGGATTTAAAGCTCTAGAATGTCTACAACAGCGAAGAGAGACCGTGCTTTTTCACAGTCTTATGGTAATACTAGTAGTTAGGTAAACCATACATCCAACAAACCAAATGAGCAAGGATTAGTTTTCCATATGTTTATTTTGTCGTGGTAGGGCAGTTTACTTTTAAACCTAGGCTACTCTCAGCGTTTCTCAAACACAGTGTGTGACCTTCAGCAGGGCTGGAACAACCAGTTTACATTTTCAAAATTAATCTTAAAAGTTTACCATATTAGCAAGGCCAGGTCGGACTGGGAGCCGTAAGAGATCTTCGTAGACTTTACAGTGTGGGGCATCTTTACTCCACAAGGAATAACCCGTGCTTTAAATAGACATGTACTGTCCGGTACTGAGTACCTGCACTACTTTCATTTGAAAGGGAGGGTACCTGCTCTTTTCTGCTCTGCTGCAATACACCCAATGGGAGAGTACCAGCACTTCTTATTAGCAAATAGGTACTCTAAATAGAGAGTACCAGCACTGTATTGCCATTTAAAGCACTGGGAATAAAGTGCACGATTACTTTACCTACACTTAAAACAACCATCCAACATTGGGCTAAAGTTTCCTAAAATATGGTTGGGGAGCCGGGGTTGAGGTTGGGAGGAAATGCCACTTCCACGACTAATACCCCACCCTCTCTGCCCGTTTGTTGCAAATTGTGAAACCTTACAACATTTCCTAGAGTTGCTTTCACACTTAGCTGAGCTCTGAGCAAGTAGCAGTTAAAAAACATAACTAGTTTGGCTGGTGGGTGTAAAGAATAGCTCCTTAAAATATTATTTTAAATGTCACACAGAATCCAAAGGACGGAGGTTGGGGAAAGGTGAGAACTGTGCAATAGTTCCCATTAGTCATATTTTATAAATATCTTTACCCTTTCTTTCCATGACTAATTCTGAAACCAACGCATTTTTAATGACGCTCGGTTTGTTAAATATCCCTCATGCTCGCAGATCATCTTTTCTGTCTCATCACAGTTAGCTTTCTTCACTTGCCCCATCATCTGTGACTTTCGAAATCCTTAGTCACAAATAGGACATTGCATGGGGGAATGGCTTGGGTGTGGCGCACAAGGGCTCTGGTGAGTTTCACGCCACGTTCTGAAGTGTTAGAAGAAATATCTTCCCTATTTAGTCTGCATTTTTTTTGCTTCTTTTACTGGAAATCCGGAGCACGGGAATATCTCATGCTCTAGTTCTGACCGCACTGACCTTGCACCACGCACCCAGGGTTATAGAACAGATGGCGACCCGCTCATGCGCTTCTCAACTTTGACCCTCTTGGAAACCCACCAGCGGATAGATAGACTGACGTCTCCATGATGGTCTGAGCACTTGGGGCCATATTATCAAGAAAGGGCGATACATTATCGCCGCTTAGCGGCGATAATGGGCTTGATAATATGCCCTTGTGAATTCCCATAGAAGCCCAGGTTCTGGTGTTAACCTGGGCTTCTATGGGAATTCACAAGGGCAAATTATCAAGCCCCTTATCGCCGCTTTAGGGGCAGTTTCCTGCCGATAAAAGTGGCGATAATGTATCGCCCTTTCTTGATAATATGGCCCCGTTTCTTATCTTTTTCATTTACCGAAAAAGGAAACAGCTAATACCTATGAGCAAGGACGCTTAGGCCCTGATTCACAAGCGTGTTGCGCTCCTACAGGCTTATATAGATGCCCTGTGCGCGGCCGGTGCGTCATTTTTAACATGGGGGAAAAGTGATGTATCGGCAGGCCAAGGTGCTTGTAAATAAGCCCCCTAAGCTGAACTGACATATTAAAAAAACAAGCATTTGCAATGCAATAGGTCTCGCATTAGGAAAGTTTGAGCTATTGGTATTGTAAATGACAATTTTTTTATTTATGTGCTGGTTTTGAAAATAGCAAAATTAATAGCTTCGTCATTTACAATGCCAATAGTTTTAACTTTCGCAAATGTGACACCTATAGCATTTGTAATGCAATATGTGTTGTATTTACGTGACTTAGATGTATTGATATTACAAATAAAAATAGCTTATTTTTTTAATAATTAATACTTAAATAAAAGTTATTGTATTTTATAATGGCAAATCCTTTTGTAAATAACTTTTGTGAAGATTATGTTCATTGTATTTTATTGTGACGAAAATCCAAGAACAGAAGTGAAATATTAACATCTTTTTGTGACATTTGTAATAAAGCTTGAAACATTGAGAGAACATATTTGAACCAGTTGTTGTTGAATGGTTGCACAGATTGATGCTGTGGTGGCACTGAGTGATGTTGTGGTGGCGACGAGTGATGCTGTGGCTTTCAGTGATGCTGTGGTAGCGCATAGTGATGTTGTGGTGCCCCTGAGTGATGCTGTGGTGGTGCTGAGTGATGCTATGGTGATGCGATAGATAGATAGAGTGAGGGCGATAGATATATAGAGTGAGGGCGATAGATATATAGAGTGAGGGTGATAGATAGATAGACAGATAGATAGATAGATAGATAGATAGATAGATAGATAGATAGATAGATAGATAGATAGATAGATAGATAGATAGATAGATAGATAGATAGATAGATAGATAGATAGATAGATAGATAGATAGATAGATAGGAGTGAGGGCAATAGATAGACAGATAGAGTGAGGGCGATCGATAGATAGATAGAGGGATGGCGATAGATAGAGTGAGTGCGATAGATAGAGAGCTAGAGTGAGGGCGATAGATAGATAGACAGATAAAGTGTATTTATTAAGAGGTGTGAAGACGAAAAAGGAGATGAAAGAGAAAGAGGGAGGAAAGGGTGGGGCTGTGGACGGTGGGAAAGATAAAAGCCATAAGGAGAAACAAGTAAAAGTTAGGGGCTTGAACTGGAATTAGAGAAAGAACTAGGCAAGAATGGAGACAGCTAAATGAGGGCACAAGAGAGTGGGGGTATAATCGAGTAGAGATCGGTGAAATAAAGTCTGACAGAAGAGAGCGTGTGTGCTTGTGTTTTACAGCGAAAGTAAGAAACCCGATATCAGAAAAGTGAAAAGACGAACGAGATGGGAAGATACAAGTTAGCTACACATTACACAGCCCAGTGTTTGAGCAGCACACACTGCACGATCAAAAGGGCTAAACCATCGTGTTATTGAATCCCACTAGCGCAACTGGTACCCACGTCCCTTTCTATACAGAAGTGGAAACCCCATTCGGTCAAATTCATCTTTTCTGGACATTAATGCCAAATAAATGACTTCTAAGCACTACTCTGAGCACTAGTAGAAACTGACGTATGCTGCTAAGTCACAGGGTTGAACCGGTGTTACCCGATTCACTCCTGTGTTTAGATGTCGAGTCTTCCGCCTCTAGGCGGCAGTGTTAAATTGGTCACTTTTGGGTCATGCTGTTAAACGAGTCACCTCTGTTTAGCGAGCTCACTGCACCAAACTAAGCCAGGAAGCATCGGGAGCAATGCAGATTGTCAGAAGTACGGTCGTTGGCCTCTTTGCTGAGACTGCCTACTTCACTGCCAACGTGTCCCAACAGCCATTCTGTGCCCCCACCACCTCTCACCACCATGGCTTATGTTCTTTAGCAGGTACAGGCAAATCGCCTCACTGCCTTCGACATAAAGGTTTCATTCACTCATTCTTTTGTGTGCTAATTAATTATATATTGTATTCATTCGAGTGAAAGGCTATGTGCATAGATAATTGTGCTTACCTATTTATGGATGCACCTATTGATTTGGAACGTCTAAAGCGCCAAATGCTGAATAGTGCTGTGTTTAGGTGCCAGCAGAGCTACCCCAGAAAACTGACTGTGCTGTTGGAGAATGTTGTGACTACAAGTTGATGCTGAATAAAAAGTGCTAGCATGGCTAGAATGGAGTCAGTCTCCTGCCAGGGTGTCACCATAACCTCAGAAAGTTTGTTGGGGTGGGAAAGAGTCAGCCGTCAAGCTGCGCTCCTGACGGCCATTAGCCTCCAGAGAGACTGATTCTTATCTGGCCACCGAGGGAAAGGTCTGGCCAAGTCTTGTGGGCAGATTAACTGTATAAATGATAGAAGTGCATAAACCCCATCAGGAGACGGGTGAGAAGGAATCCGGATTCACCAGGAAGAAAGGGTATTTATTTAGCAAACGCCACAGGCAGCACAGCGATCTGCCGACCCAGCAGCCACCCGCAATCTTAAGTGTCACCTTAAAATAGATAATTATTTTTTTCGTTGAGGAGAGGGTGCAGTGAGGGATAACAATGGGGTGGGAAGAATCAAACTCAACAGGTGGGATGGAGAAAGGTTTTGTTGGCGGGCTCCTCCCAGAGAGGGCAGGGAGTGGGACTCGAAAAGGGAGGCTGGGCTCGGCGAGGATTAAGAAGACACATGGAGCTTGGTGTGCGTTAAAGGGTAAAACATTCACTCTGAGTTGCCTTCTCCCAGGTAGCAGCAGAAAACGTAATCTATCTTTAGACGAGCATAGTTCATATCATGTTATATAGGTGCTTTGCCGTGCACAACAATCATGAACATGGCCTTTTGGCAATAGGTGGCGCACGTCCTCTACCGAGCAAATAATATCTACAGTTCTGAGATCAAAATCCCCATCTACAGTAGTTTACAAACATGAACATAGGAGCTGAGTGCAGATAAAACAGAGGCCATTCCACAAGTGCACAGAACGAAATTAAATAAAGCAACCAACCGTTGGTATGCAGTGAAACCAAGCTACCTATATCAAATTGTCAGGTATTAATGAAAGATTGTGGAGTGGTTCTCACAGAACAAATCATATTACGTAGAAAATTGTGACGCAAAAATGGCCAACAGTGCAATGCGTGTGGCCTAACACATAAAGCCTGAATTCAATTTAAAAGGTGATGTAGTGTGTCCCACTAGGGTTTGAAAAATCTGAAGTCCTGAATTATCTGTTTCACCAAAGCTCTGAATCAGAACAAATGCAATCTCCTTTAGTGGTTTCGTTGCAGTTAAAATGGCCATTTCATCTCAGATTGTTCAATATGAAGATTCAAATAATATGATTATAAAAAAATATATTAGATTTCAAAATCACCCGAGATGCTGCTATCAGTAATTCCAGTTGTAAAAGCAGCAGTCGTGAGGCCAATTATTTCCGCGATACAATTGTTGCGCATTTACAGATCTTCTGTTGCATGCATGCTGTCAGGAAAAGGCAAGCCTCCTCCCACGTGACGCCACCCTAAAAGATCGAAAACAAATGGGTGTTCGCTCTGATGCTGTCCGTGTCGTCTTCATTCCCCATCAATAATGGTAACATGCGTGACGTGTTGTTTGTATGCCCCTGGGTGTCACCGTTAGAGGGTCGTTGCACTCAGGCGAGAGACTGGTGGGCTATGCTAGTGAACTCAAAACCATCTGTATTGCATCCATGCCCACCGCTCACGTCCTCTCCACAGACCACAGAACGAGCATGGCGTCAGTGATGAAAGAATCTGCACACGGAAAATGAACCAGGGGCAAACAAAACACAAATGCTTCTCACTACAGTGCAGGCTAACATAACAAGAGAACGGCTTGTTACGAAATAAATAAAACAAATGGTGGTGTGACGTGGCTGGTGTGGCGGGGCGGGGGAGCGGAAGGGATTGCTTTGAAAGCAGGGCAGCGAGCGAGTATGAGGGAACGAGCGCATTCCAATGAAGTCTGGTGCGAGGCATAGGGGGCGGGGAGGGGGAGCAGGCATATGGGGTGCGAGTGAGGCCAAGCGTGCGCCTGGCGAAGCTTTACGCTTCATTAGACAACATGCATTGTGAAAAATCCGCTTGGTCAAAGAGATGTTTTCGACCCAATAGGTTCAGAGCATTAAAAATTGCTCGACCTAAAAAACCGCTTCTGGATACAAATTCAGCAACCCGATTGGTGGATTTTTACCTACTTTACAAATGCTGAAATTCACCATGTTTGGCAAAATAGTAGCATTCATAGGTATAGGGTTTAAGTTTAGGTAGGTGTGCAACTAGAACCAAATTCGAGGGGGGGGGCTAACACTTCCAGCAATGGGGAAGAACATGTATTTCCAGAAGTGAGATCAGATCTATCCTCATTGCCAATATAAGAAAAAGAGGTGACAAACTTTGCAATTCAAACATATTGGAACCACCTGTTATTATAACGAATATGTTTTTTGTAGATTTGATACTGTTCCTAGGCTATTAACAGTGTTCTTTAAAAAAGCGGACTGAATGCATTGACAAGACAAGTTTATGCAAACCTATTTCAAGACAGCATCCTTTACGTCAATTCACTGATCTCTTCTGTGCAGGACAATTTGCTTGTTAAATATTTCTCGTTGCAGGTCCAGAAAAATGTCCCCCTCCCCCAATTAATGAACACATGCTACCAATTATGTACAGCATGTCAGAGCCTGCATTCTGCCATGGGTAACATTTCCCATTTGTATGCTGTATGCCGTTAGTGCCCTCATCAATAAGGCAAGAATAACCTCCAGTATGCCAAACCGACAGCAACACTCACACAAATGTGCAAATACACAAACCCATTCTCACACAGACACTCATTCATTCACACACTCACACTCATTCTCATTATATCTCTTGCATTGTTTCGTACATTTGTACTCTGTCATACTCACACAGACACTCAGACACAGACACATGCTGCCACTCACACTCCCATTAGCCACATTTGCTTGTATTGTGTTAGAAAGACTTGCACTGTTGCTGCCCCTGCTATACCCGTCTTGCCTTCTAGTTAAGCTAAGTAAAAATATTTTCTCCATACACTATTCAGAAATCATAACATATGGCCTTGTAAATGCTTGTTAGAAGTATGATGTGAATGAAAAGTGCACTTCCTTAAAATACCTCTAAGGGGTTTATATTTGGTTGCACATGTGAACTAAGCTGCAACACTTAACAAATCCATTTTAAAAAATGAATATCCCAATATTCAACTGATCTTATGAAATGCTTGACTCCTTCGGCAAACATGTTTTTTTTTAAATTCAATAACACTTTGCATGCTGGGATTTTCAGACCCAACTTACAATGTAAAAAAAAGAGGGACCAGTGTGCCTGTGTGAGTGCAGCGTGAGCAGAGAAAGAAAAGGATGAGCTGCAGGAGTGACTGGTGAGTGCCTTTTGAGAGGAGTTAGTGCACAGTGAGTGGTGTGCCCCAATGAGTTCTGGCAGACTACTGTGCCAGTGTACAAGGAGCGTTGGTGCTGAATTGCTACTGAGGTGGTGCTGCACTGGTGTTGAAATGGTGCACTCATGAGGAGGTAGTGGTGTGCTGATGCTGCAATGGTGCTGTGGTGGTTCTCAGGCAATGCAGAGTAATACTGAGGTGCTGCTGCGCTGGTGGTCAGGTGGTGCTGCGCTGGTGATCAGGTGATGCTGAGCTGGTGCTCAGGTGGTGCTTAGGGATGCTGAGATGGTGCTGCGCTAATGCTGAAGTGATGCTGCATTGGTGCTGAATTGCTGCGCTGGTGGTAGTGCACTGATGCATAGTTGGTGCTGTGCTGATATGTTGATGTGCTAATGTTAAGGTGGTGCTGCGGTGGTGCTGAGGTGGTTCTCCACTGATGCTGAGTTGGTTCTGCACTGGTGGTGATGCACTGATGAGGAGTTGGTGCTGGGCTGATGCTGAGATTGTGCTGTGCTGATGAGGTGATGCTGTGCTGATGAGGTGATGCTGTGCTGATGCTGGGATGGTGCTGTGCTGGTGCTGCTCTGGTGCTGCCCGGGTGGTGAAGTGGTGCTGTGTTGGTGCTGAGTTGCTGCTGAGGTGGGGATGCACTCATGCTTAGGTGGGGTTGTGCTGATGGTGATGTTATGTGCATGCTGAGATGGTGCTGCGATGGTGCTGAGGTGGTGTTGCACTGATGAGGAGGTGGCGCTGTGCTGATGCTGAGATGGTGCTGTTCTGATGCTGAGGTGATGCTCAGGTGGTTCTGCGTTGATGCAGAGGTGGTTCTGCGCTGATGCAGAGGTAGTTCTGTGCTGATGCAGAGGTGGTCCTTTGCTGATGCAGAGGTGGTGCTGAGTGATACTGAGGTGGTGGTGAGGTCGTGGTGTGCTTGTGCAGAGATGGTGCTCACATGGTGATGAGTGATGCAGAGGTGGTGCTGATTGATACTTAGGTGGTGTTGAGTTCGTGCTGTGCTGGTGTTGAGATGATTCTGCACTGGTGCGGAGGTGGGGCTGTGCTAATGCTGAAGTGGTGCTGCACTGGTGCTGAGGAGGTGCTGCAATGATGCTGTGGTGGGGCAGCACTGGTGCTGCATTAGTGCTGAGTTGCTGCTGATGTGGTGCTGCACTGGTGCTGAGGTGATGCTGCACTGAAACTGTACGGGGCAGAGCTGGTGCACTGATGCAGAGGTGGTGCTGTGCTGATGCTGAGGATATGCTGTACTCTTGCCAAGCTGGTGGTAGTGGTATACTGGTAGAGTAGGTGATGCTGTGCTAATGTTGAGGTGGTGCTGTGCTGATGCTGTGGTGGAGCTCAGGTGATGCTCAGTAATACTGAGGTGGTGCTGAGTAATACTGAGGTGGTGTTGAATGATGCTGTGCTGGTGCTGATATGATGGTGCTGGGTGAATCCGATTTGGTGCTGTGCTGAGGTAGGGCTGTGCTGGTGGTGAGGTGATGCTGCGCTGGATCTGAGGTGGTGCTGCACTAATGAGGAGGTTGTGCTGATGCTGAGATATTGCTGTGCTGATGCTGAGGTGGTGCTCAGGTGGTTCTGCGCTGACAAAGAGGTGGTTCTGCACGGATGCAGAGGTGGTTCTGTGCTGATGCAGAGGTGGTGCTGTCCTGATACAGAAGCGGTGTTGCACTGAGGCAGAGGTGGTGCTGAGGTGGTGGTGTGCTTGTTTAAAGGTGGTGCTCAGGTGGTGCTGAGTGATGCAGAGGTGGTACTGATTGATAATTAGGTGGTGCTGAGGGTGTGGTGTGCTTGTGCAGAGGTGGTGCTCAGGTGGTGATGAGTGGTGCTGAGGTGGTGCTGAGTGATACTGAGGTGGTGCTGAATGATGATGAGGTGGTGCTCGAATGGTGTTGTGCTGTGCTCAGGTGGTACTGTGCTGGTGCTGAGTTTGTGCTGTACTGGTGCTGAGATGATTCTGCACTGGTGCGGAGGTGGTGCTGCGCTAATGCTGAAGTGGTGCAGCACTCATGCTGCGGTGGAGCTGCACTGGTCCTGCATTGGTGCTGAGTTGCTGCTGATGTGGTGCTGCACTGGTGCTGAGGTGGTGCTGCACTGATGCTGTACTGGGCTGTGCTGGTGCACTGATGCTGAGGTGGTGCTGTGGTGGTGTTCAGTGATGCTGAGGATATGCTGTGATGGTGCTGAGCTGGTGATAGTGGTTCACTGGTAGAGGAGCTGGTGCTGTGCTGATGCTGTGGTGGTGTTCAGGTGATGCTCAGTGATACTGAGGTGGTGCTGAGTGATACTGAGGTGGTGCTGAATGATGCTGTGCTGGTGCTGAGAGGATGGTGCTGGGTTAGGCTGAGTTGGTGCCGTGCTGAGGTGATGTTGAACTGATGCTTAGGCCGTGCTGCACTTGTGCTGAGGTCGTGGTATGCTTGTGCGGAGGTGGTGCTCAGGTGGTGCTGAGTAATTCTGAGAGTGTGCTGAGTGATGCTGTGCTTGTGCCGAGTGATGCTGTAGTGGTGGTGCTAAGCTGGTGCCCAGGTGGTGCTGAGCTCATGTGCAGGTGGTGCTGAGTGATACTGAATTGGTACTGTGCTGAAGTGATGCTGCTCTGTTGCTGAGGTGGTGCTGTTCTGATGCTGAAATGGGGCTGCGCTGGTGCTGAGGTGGGGCTTCGCTGGTGGTGCACTGATGCGGAGGTGGTATTGTGCTGATGCTGACCTGGTACTGTGCTGGTGCTCAGGTGGTGCTGAGTGATGCTGAGGTGGTGCTTAGTGGTGCTGAGGTGGTGCTGAGTTATGCTGTGGTGGTGTTGAGTCATGCTGAGGTGGTGGTGCTGCGCTGGTGCTCAGGTGGTACTGAGTGATGCTGAGTTGGTGATCAGCTGCGATGATGTTGCACTGATGCTCAGGTTGTGCTGCGCTAATGCTGAAGTGGTGCTGCATTGGTGCTAAGTTGCTGCTGAGGTGGGGCTGCACTGGTGCTTAGGTGGGCCTGAGCTAATGGTGGTGCTGTGTGCATGCTGAGATGTTGCTGTGCTGATGTTGAGGTGGTGCTGCGATGGAGCTGAGGAGGTGCTGCACTGATAATGAGATTGTGCTGCAATGATGCCAAGTTGGCGATGCACTAGTGGTGGTGCACTGATGAGGAGGTGGTGCAGTGCTGATGCCGAGATAGTGCTGTGCTGATGCTCAGGTGGTGCTGCAGTGGTGCTGCTGAAGTGGTGCAGAGTGACCCTGACTGGTGCTGGAGTGGTGTTGTGCTGATATTGCACATTACATGTCACGATTGGAGAGCACAAGGAGGCATCCTTTGATAATGGTTTTATTTCACCCATGATTGAAACCTAAAAAAAGCATCAAAAGTTGAAAGCACGCAACTAAAAGCTCCTTCCGTTTTCATAAAACAGAGCAATGACAGCATGTTTACCTCTTTAATCGTATCCAAATAGTCGTATTGTCAAAAGCACAAAGTAAATAGGTTGATCCTACTGTTGTCAGTCTTTTAAAACCACTCTTTCATTAAGTAAATATATTATTTAAGGTTTGGACATTTCAACTAATGAAACCAAAAATATTATAGGATGAAAATTAACATAGCGTCTGGCTGAAAAAATGCTTGTGAAACCAAAAACAGTGGAAAACAAGATAAGGACATGATTTGCAGCCTCGGCTGAGCGCATTTGAGTATACCCTCTGGAAAGTTTGTGGTCTTTGACTCGCACACTCTGAATGCCAAAACAAGCTCAGGCACAAGAAAAAGTAGTGTGCCGAGAGTAACTTAGTGAAGTGATCCATGTAACAGGGGCAGTCTCCAGGGCGTGACCAAAACAATAAAAGGAGGGACAAGTGTGTGCTATTCAACAACAAACACAAAGGAATTTCGAAAGGCACATGAAGGAACTAAATGGATTGGCGTGCTGAAAGCCCATACAGTAGATACAGTAAATACAGCATTTCTCGAAAGACAGCCCATGCGCTGCCTAGGCCAGACTTAAAAATTCTTAGCAAAGGAAACAGGCGATCAGGGATGAACCTGCAAGAAACTGGCTGTAGTGTGTGCCGGAAGAGACACCATTGCTTTTTGGAAAGTTGTCCATTCACCCAGATTTTGGATGATGATGTCCCTGTCAGTTTTGGGGTAGACTTTTGAAAGAATGTGGCACTCCCAGAGGTTGTACAATGACTGATATCAAGGAATCCCCAACTGACATGTTAATGTTCATGGTGTGTGTGAAAACTGCAGCTAGTGAATCTAGTACAACGAATAAGTCACGTCTAACTCAGGTTGAAGGGACCCTACTATGATAGAAGCACTGAGAGTAATACTGAGAAAATCAGTCCTGGCTCATGGAGAATCCATCATCAAACTCATCTTTCACAAAAGAAACAGAAGAGGTCCTAAAAGCTTTCCTTTAAAGACTCATCAGTAAGTATAGGCGGAAACAGACAACAGAACTCTGGCAGATGTGGAATATTGGTTTAGGAGTGGGGCAGGGGCAGTGCTTGCGATACAAACAGTGCTTAAATGTATGTCTCGATAAATAATATGGCAAGATCTGGAAGAGCATTTAGGCATTCATTTAGAGTCGAGGGAAGACCACCTGGGTTACCATGTCAGCAGACGTTCTGACCTTAAGTTTCCTGGCCCTATTTAGAAATTCCATCTACATGGATCGCTAAGCGAACATTTGAGCCAGTGCAGACTATGTAAAATGCTCTTTTGGCCCCCTTTGGCATATCAGGTGTAATACAAACTCCCCTTGGCCTCTACCCTCAAGGAGGTATCTGCCTTAGAGCCATTGAATGGTTGGTATTATTCCTGCATGGTGGTCCCAGATAGGAAAATGTAGTGCTACCATAAGTAGGACTTGAGAACCATCACTATGAACTGATGGCCAAGGGTTTCCCATCCGATGCTCCACTATTAGAAACTAAAGGGTTTGCAAAGTCCTAACTGGGCATCTGAACTGTAAATCTGATGGGTGGGAAATCACAATTTTATTGGTTATTGCCTGTATCTGCCAAATATGGTTGTATGATAGAGGCACACATGGCCAAAGCACGCATGCCTCTACCACACAGCTCGAACCACGAATGCATCTTAACCACACATTCCTTTACCACACATGCCTTTACCATGCAATTTTGTGGTAAAGGCATGAATGGTAAAGGGGTGTGTGTGGCTAAGGTTGCGTCATCCCTACAAACCCCCTACATGCCCCCTGTGATGACTAGATACCCTGATCCCCTCCGATCCCCACACTGTCCCAAACCCTTTATATACACTACCCTGACCCCTCCCACCCCAGCGCTGTCCCTAAAACTACCCCAACCCCTTCCACTGACCTTAGGCCTAATACCCTAACCACTAATTAAAAATACTACACCGTGCCTCCCCAGCCCTGAAAACTACCAAAGGTGCCCCTCCCCAGCCCTGAAAATGGCCCCTAGCCCTGAAAACAACCCAGCCCTCCTTGGCCCTGAAAACAACTTGACCCTCCCAGGCCCTGAAAACAACCCGACCCTCCCCAGCCCTGAAAACAACCCGACCCTCCCCAGCCCTGAAAAGAACCTGACCACCCAACTCTGAAAACGACCCCATATCCCCCAAGCCCGGGAATCGACCCTCGACCCCGCCCCAGTCCTGAAAATGACCCGACCCCCGCCCCCATTCCTGTTGCACAAATACTTTCTGCATTGCCTCTAAGTTAAGCCTGATTGCTCTGTGCTAAGCTACTAGAGAATAGAGCACAGGTTAATTTAGGACTTGCTTGTTTTTTCATCCTGACAAGGGTTGTGGTTGCTGCTTGAGAAGGTTCCAGCTCCTTATGCAGTAACCCACTTTCTTACACTGGTGATCAGCGTTGAGGATTTAGACTTCTGTTTGTGCAGGTCCATGCTGTAATGTTGTGTTACACTACCATCCCACATAAATAATTTGAGACCATTTCGAGTTTTTAAACTCTCCTTGATTAGTTCATTTTGCTTTTCCAGAACTAATGTCATTACTATTACCTGACTCTCAGTAACCATACCTGCAGCAATAGAATTTGAAATAGCCAGCTTGAAAAATTACATTGTGGTTCAGATTAAACAGTGCTGCAAGGAGGGGGTACTCCCCGCCAAGATGGGTACCAAAAGGTTGGAGCTGCAGAACGCTCTGAGGGCCTGGTGGGAGGTTCACTAACAGCAGCAGAGGAGCAGGATGACGAGGGTAAGATAGATTAGCAGGATCAGGACTAAGATATCAGCCTTGTAACACAGGTTTGAGTGGATGAGGATGACCCATCTCCTGAGTTGGAACTCACTGCCAGAGCAGGAAGCAAAGAATCCTCGCATGGCCTGTCCCCATAGGAGTTGGCGGACAGGAAGTTCAGGCTAAAGATGGCCAAGCTAAAAAATAGAGGCAGAGGAGAAGAGAATGCCTCATGAGAGGAGCCTTAAAGAGCTGGAACTTAAGGCAAATCATTCAAATTCCAGCAGCAATGGTGGCAGCATACACTCAGGGCCTTATTTATGAGAAGTGATGCATCGCTGTGTGAAAACAGCGATGCATCCCTTCTCAGTGCACCCTCCTTGCGACATGATGATGGCTGCATCATATTTACTGTATGACGCATCAAGTTGCAAGGATTGACAGATACGTCAGTATGACTGACGTGTCTGTCGGCGCAAAACTGACACATTGCTGAAGTTGTGTTGGAAGCGTGACGCAACTCAAGCACTGTTCCTTTCACATGGGGCAAGCCCCATGTGAAAGGGCTGCGTCAGACTTACGCCTGCCACGAGGCAGGCGTAAGATATTGACACAGTAGCGTTCTAGAAGTGGTGCACTGAAATCTAAAAGATTTCAATAAGCCACTTCTACAAGGCTTGGATGCGGGGGAACTCCCACCCTGCATACATTATACCTGACGCAGGGTGTAGGGGTTTACAAAGTGACGCATCTGCCTAGATGCGTCACGTTGTAAATAGGGCGTAACATGGCGCATTTTTTACGCCGCCGGTGCGTCACAAAAAGTGACGCTCCAGTGGTGCAAAAGTGTCGCAAGGGCACATAAATGAGCCCCTTAGTGTCTGAAGGAAACAAGAAGGTCTGTATACCCAAACACCTGGTGGCTAGTTATGTAATGGGATAAGACATAGATATATTATTTTCAGTTTATCAGGTGACACAGAGTACACACGATCACAGAAGAGCATGGGGGTAGAGGGGCTTGTGGAAGCATACGCCTCCAGTGGGGAGGGACACACTTTTTACCCTAGAAGTAGAGGACCAAACCTGGTAAACCCTCATGAAGGAGGATATGTATGTATAGCGATCTGCAAAAAACGTAAGAAGGAAGGCATGTCTTGTGTTCTTTAGAACAATATTTACAGCGAGCACGGCGCAGTTAGAACAGCTTAAACTCTAGCATAAAGCAGCGCGTAAGGTTTAACTAATGAAGAAAACACTCTGAACACAGAGGGCTAATAGGGACGGATTGTGTTCACGCTGGATGGGAGGGTAAATAATTGGTATTATTAATATGAGAACGAATGATGTTGGATACTTGGATTTATACCCTGTATATAGCAGATCAGGCGCTTGATGACTGAAGTACTAAAATGGTTGACACATGAACACAGAGCATCAGAGAGTCACGTTAAGATTACTGTGATTTAAACTTAACGATGAAATGACGTTGTGAGGTGGCGCTTTTTAGATATAAAGTGTTAATAATGTGTTTTGTATTGTGATTAATTTGTAGTGACCCCCGAAGAAGGGCACATGGAGGCCCGAAATGCATTGGGTTTTTTAACTGCACAATAAACGACTACTTGTGAAGGACTTCTTGCATCTATCGCATTCTTTCAAAGAAGCCTGGATTGGCTCAGTCTGAATGTCAGAAAACTGAAAATTGGTACCTGAACCCGATTGATGGAATGAGGATTAACAATGAACTAAATGTTTAAAAAGGAATTTAAAGATGGACAAAAATGGTTTACAAGTTTAAGGATTGACAAAGAAGAATGAATCTTAAGTGCACGCTAAACAGCGGCACAGAGCTGTGCATTTGGCTTAAGGGCTGTAAAAAGTCCCTCTTCTCACACAACCCCCATGAAAGCCATGCTTCTATCTAAATTTGGACTGACCCCAGAGAAGTACCACCAGAGGTTCAAGGACAGCCACAAACTCCCAAATCAGCCTTGAGTTGATTTCCTGGACTACTCTAGCAAGGCACTGAATTACTGGGTGAGGGGCAGCAAGGCCAATGATTACAATGGACTGCACAATTTGATTCTCAGGGATCACATGCTCAATATTTGTTTTACAGAGCTGTACTAGCACCTAGTGAACAGCAAGTTGACTGACCTCAGGAACTTTACTGAGTTCCAGAGTAAGGCAGAAGGAAAGGGTTTCCAAGCCCATTCTCGGAAACAGGGGGGATGGTCCTGGTAGGCGATGGCCCGTGGGAGTCCTATTTCCAAATCTTCTGATTTGAGTACTCCCAGTGTGAACATAAGTTTGGGAACTCTGTCTAAGCTAAGAAACCTCCCACTGGTGGGGCCTCTACAGGGGTGACCAATGTGGCCTTAGGAGTAAGTAGTCCCCAGGTTATAGGCCATGCAATGATCTCCCTTAGCTGGAGGATAGATGCAGAGGGTGAACTTGTGATCACTTCCACCAGGTGGAAGCGAGTGGGTGCCCTGTCACTACCCTGAGAGACACCAGGGTTAGTACGACCATGATAGTGCAAGGGCTAGTTTCTCCAGAGCAGGTCAGCAGCCAGGTGTGTAGGATAACTCAGACTGATATACAGGACTTTTCCGCCCTATGGACCTGGTAACCTTGGAGTGGGGTGGGGAGGCGACCCAGAGGAGGGTCATAGTTAGTCCCTAAATGCCCATAGACGGCATTCTAGGGAACGAGTTGCCCCCAGTGTCAAGAGAACTAAGAGGGGTGGCTGCCCAGGGTGCCTGGATAGGTCAGTTTTCCGGGGGTGCCACTCCCAAGCATAGGGTATGGGAATCCAGATGGAGGGGCAGAGGGAGGGAGGATTCACCCCTATCCCCTGCTAAGCCTCAGAGTTGAGGTCCAGATCTGAGTGGCTTGTCTCAGAATACACCTCTGGGCTGGTGGGAGGTAGAGTGCCTGTTGTCCCCTACTCTGAGAAAACTCAAAGGTAAGAAAATCTGCAGAAGCCCATAGGGAAATCCTTGCCAGCCCCAAGGCTGGACGAGAGGTCAACCATTGCCCACACTTGGAGCTTCTACCTGGCAGTGGATAGTCTGAGTGCTAGCTCTTGACATTAACAGCTGTCAATAGCCTTGGCTGGTTGCCGTCCTCATAGGCAAAATTTTCCTTGGTTTGGGTACAAAAGTCTGATCCAGTGGGTGAAATGGGCCAAATCTCTTTGTTGACCTTGTGGGTAAAATGTGCCTACCGGAATGCATCCTTAAACAAGTTAAGGTTAGATGAGGGGCATGGCTAGCAGGCCATCATGGCGGACGGAGTCTATTAAAGCTCCGGTGCCGCCGGGAGAATAAAGATCCTGTAGGCCACGTTGAGGGGCCGTTTTCGCCCGCTGACGAACGCATCCTGTAGATAAGGCTCCCCGCCTGCCTCGCTGAAAACCTTGGAGGTCTGGCAGCAGAGGCTCTGGGGCTGCGCCGTGAACGGTCCTGAGGCCTAGCGCCACGCCACAAGCCGGGGCCTCGAGTACGGACTGCGCCCGGAGAGTTGGAGGGGAAGGACTGCGGTGCGGCGAAGCATCCAGCGCCGGAGACAGGCCCCTACAACAGAGGTCCTGCTTCTACACATGTGGGGGAGTGAAGCCCATGAACTGCGGCTCCCGGTGCCCGGAGAGGAAGAGGTGTCTGAGGACGGTCCCGGGCTGCGGACCGGGGCCTCGGACACAGGCGCAGGGGGCCGCTCAAACGCGCCGCCGACAGCAACTGACAGCTGGTGTCCCCCGCCTGCCCCGTTGAACAATTGTCGAGGTCCAGAGGTAAGGAGCCCAGATGAATGACGTGGGAGCCCCTGAGGCCTAGCGCCGCGGTGTGCGCCGGGGCCTCGTGTGTAGCTGATGCCCAGAACATAGGAGGAGACAGGCTGCGGTGCGCGGTGACTCCTGAGCTCAGAGCCGGTTCCTGCTGCGGGGGCCCGATTGCACGGGCGTGGAGGGAAAAGGCTGGAGAGGTGCAGGACTCGGTGCCTGAGGAGGTGGAGGAGCCCGGGGCCTACTTCCACGTCGCGAGCCGGGGCCTCGGATGCAGACCGGGCCCGAGACGCTGCGGGTGACACCCCCGCAACACAAATAATAGAAAAACTGCCGGACAGCCCTCCTCTACCTGCCCGCCCGCCCAATAGTGACTGAGTGGACAATCAAACCGGAGGTCTGTCAATATTGCTGCCGGCCTCTGACCGCCGGAGTGGAACTGTTGGGGGGCACGACCTATCACCCGATGGGGGGCAATACTAGAGAAAGGCTCTGAAACCTGTGTTGCCCGGAGCGGGTGGGAGACGATCCCCGGAGAAGCACTGGGATCCTGAAAGCGACTACTCCCGGGAATAAGAGATACAGGCGGCCAGCAGAGCGAGTACTAGAGGGACAGGTACGCAGCGGGCGACTGAGACTCGCCCCACGACGCGCCCCTGACACCAAACGGGCCTCCGGCGCTTGCCATGGTACGGAAAGGCGTGAAAGCCGCGGAGGGTAAGGATGGGACACTCACGGGACCCAATCTGGATGCGGACCCAGGGGGCTCTACACCACTGACACTGACCTCCACCCTCTCAGATGCCCAGCAAGGTGACAAACTAGATCTCATACTTAAAGAGATCAGGGACTCCAGGGCTGTGATGGAGACGCAGATGGGCACCCTCACCACTAACCTTTCCTTACTTAAAGGTGATCATGAGAAACTGGCGGATAAAGTCAAAGACCAGGGTCTGACGCTGACTGACCTTGCCCCGGCGGTGGCAGAACACACGGACTCCATCCAACTAATCCAACCCCAGGTAAAATCCCTGATGGAAAGCGTAGAGGATGCAGAAGGGCGCAATCGACGCAATAACATCCACGTTATTGGCCTTCCGGAACGAAGTGAGGGGTCCCACGCAACGGAATTCATGGAACAGTGGTTCCGAGATAACGTCGCCTCCGAAGGACTGTCGCCGTTCTTCTGCGTGGAGAGAGCTCATAGGATCCCTACTGGCCGACCAAGACCGGGACAGTCACCGAGACCACTGATTGTCAAAATCCTAAATTACCGAGACAGGGACATCCTACTAAGTCAGGCCAGAATAAAATTGGTCATACAGTGGGAGAACAAACGAGTATCACTGTATCCAGATTATACCACCCAGGTGCAGAAACAGCGGTCCTCGTACTATGAGGTTAAAAAGAGACTCCAGAGGGCAAAACTCTGCTACGCCTTGTTATTCCCTGCGCGCCTGAAGGTGATCCACGACAACAAAACTCATTTTTTTGAAAGCCCAACCGACGTGGAGGAATGGATGGAAGTGATGGAGATTGATGAATATCTGGACCCGACGCAAGGATCTTCGGACAACGGATCTAAAGAAAGCTCTTTCCATGAAGAGAACGGGACCGGCGCCCGACGCAAAGACCCGAAGCAGCGTAAACCTACTGCCCACCAGCAGAAGCAAGGACAGGACGATGCTGTCGCAGCGGTGGGCTCCTTCAGAGAGGAGCGAGAGACAATTAATATGGACACTGAAGACAGCACTATACACTCGGACTCGGACAATAGTATGGTGTTTTTCCCGACTGTGACACCCAGAGCGGCGGACGAACTTATAGACAATGCCCAAGAATAATACCTTCTATGGACAAGGCCTGAAGCTTAAGACAAACCTGGTATCCTTGTCTGTATAAGCTGGAGGTACAGCGGGGCAGTGGGAGGAGAGGGGATATACTTACAAGGTATATATCTGTGTTTGCTTTATTGCTGATGAGCACTTTGTGGCTTCAAATTGGGGAGGGACGAAACTTTTTCTGTATATGGTTCGTAGGGCGAGAACTGTACACCTCCCGTACTCCTAAGATACACGGCTGTAGACTCTTATATGTATAGGGAAATGGCCACCCTTCTTCCCCCCCTCCTCCTTTTTACCCTTTGTTTCCCCCCTCCACAAGACGTGGCTACCTGTACTAGACAGCTTCAAGAGAACTCTCCCGGCGGCGCCGTTGAGCCGGCGGCTTGACCAAGTACGGTTCTTTGGACAAGGCACATGCTTGGCCGACCCCCCACAAGCGTATGCACCGTAATTTGTTTCATTTTGTTTCAAAGTTTATGGTTCGGCACAGCAGAGTTTAGAGGCTGTGCCTCCAAAGTTGGGGTTTGGGATAAGGAGGGAATCGTCTCCTGGTTGACACTGAAGAATTACCTGTTACAACATATAGGGACACTCATTGCGACACCTACATGGGGATATGGCTGACGAAAGAGGAAAGTATAGGCTGGTTACCTGGAATGTGCGAGGGCTGGGGGCGGTCCAGAAGAGACACAGGGTACACGCTTTTTTGATTAGACAAAAGGCACACATAGTATTCCTACAGGAATCACATTTAACGCAATCCGAGGCTCTCCTACTACGGAAGAAATGGAGGGGAACTATATTCTCCACAACATACTCTGCCTTTTCTAGGGGAGCCACGATATTGGTGCGAAACGGTACTCCGTTTGTGGAACTAGAGAGACGAACAGACGAGCAAGGACGCTATATACTGGTGAGGGGCACCCTGGATGGGGAAGTGGTAGTCCTGGGCAGCATTTATGCCCCGAATTTCGATCAGGGTAGATTCCTTGTCGCAATGGACCAGGCATTGGCGGACTGGGTAGATGTCCCCTGGTTGCTGGGTGGTGACTGGAACATGATACTGGATGTGGCCCAAGACAGATCACACCCCCCTTCAGGCGACAGGGATACACAAACTGTCTTAAATCGCTTGGGACATGGCTCCAAGGGTGGAGATTGACTGATATTTGGAGCACACTACATCCAACACACAAAGAATACTCATGCTACTCTCCTGTGCACAACCTGCATACCCGACTGGACAGATTTGTGTGCTCTAACTCCATAACGACTAAATGTGTCACATTGGACTACCTTGCTAAAACATTTTCAGACCATAGACCATTAACACTTGACCTACACTGGGGAAAGGTACCCTAACCAGTCCCTACCTGGAGACTTAACCCCGCACTACTTGAAGACGGCCCGTTCCGAAAACACTTATCCGACACCTTGACTGATTACTGGGACTCTGCGTCCTCGAATTGGATAGTGTGGGATGCAATGAAGGCTGTAGTGAGAGGGGCTGCTATCGGCAGAATAGTGGGAGTCAGACAGGAAATCCACGGTAAACTATGCGAAGTGGAGAATCGCCTGCGGGACCTTGAAACTGAAGTGGGGCAGGACCCCGACCGTAAAGCTGACCTGCAGATGGGTAACATTGAGCACGCTGAACTACTGGAAACCCTAAGGGTAATGGACTATGGGACCTATCTGAAACGCCAACAGGCGGAGGCGGACAGATCCAGTGCCTTACTTGCTCGGCTGGTCCGAGAGACCCCATTGAGCCCTACGATAACGAGCATCCGAGATACAACAGGCAACCAGGTGCACACACAGCTGGAAATTAACGCTGTGTTTAAAACTCACTTGGAGAAACTCTATGCTCCCCCATCTGTAGATGCCAGGGAAGAAATGATGGAATTCCTGGGAGAACTAACAATCCCAGCCTTGACCCAGGAAGTCCAGGCGGCCCTAGATGGACCCATAACGCAGCAGGAAATAAAAGTAGCAATCCACACACTTAACCGGGGCAAGACTCCGGGTATGGATGGACTGCCAGGGGAGTTTTATCAAACATACTCTGACATACTGGCACCTGTCCTGGAGAAAATGTATAAAACTGCTTACGAAGCTGGCCACCTGCCTGCCACAACCATGCAGGCTTTGGTAATTTCTATCCCGAAACCCGGCAGGGATACCTCAGACGTGAGTAATTACAGGCCCCTCTCTATGCTCTCCACAGAGTATTAGATCCTTAGTAAAGCTATTGCCCTGCGGATCCAACGCCATCTCCCTGGCCTGATCCATTCTGATCAGTGTGGCTTCCTCCCGGAGAGGAGCACCTCCCAAAACTCAAGACGACTCCACGCCCTTATGACAACTACCCCCCTGGACTTACCACATGCCGGCTGTATAGCCCTGGACCTCCAACAAGTGTTCGAATCCCAAACAAGGGACTTTATGTTCGAGGACCTACACAACTTTGGTTTTCCAGAGGCCCTCATAAAATGGATTCGCTTGCTATATGCGGGCCCGAGGGCCAGGGCACGCACGGGAAGGCACACATCGGACAGTTATGGCGTCCACAGGGGCACCCGCCAGGGTTGCCCGCTGTCGCCGCTACTGTTCGCGCTGACGCTGGAGCCCTTGGCAATTGCGCTCCGAACTAGAGCTACGGAGGAGGGCATACCAGTTGGAGGCACCAACAACTTGGTCTGTATATATGCCGACGATATCTTGGTGTTTCTCCGGAATCTACGTGGGGACCACTCCAACCTGGCGACTATTTTCGAACGCTTTGAGATCATATCTGGCTTGGCCATAAACCCGGGAAAATCTCTAGGTTTTTTCTTCCGGGAAGGACAGCAGCCTCCCCACATACAGTTCGGTGCCTGTGAGATCCAGGTGGCATCGACCACGTTTAAGTATCTCGGGATAAATGTATACCGGGACCCGGAGGATCAAATTGACGGTAACATCCGTAAGGCAATCACTGGCCTACGAGGTAGTATAAACTTCTGGACATCCCTACCCCTATCAGTAATGGGACGAGTGGCGGTCTCGAAGATGGTCCTACTCCCCCGAATACTGTATTATTTTGTAAATCTGCTGGTGCTACTCCCACAGCAAATTTTTACTACACTAAATACATTATTGATCAACCTTGTTTGAGGTTCGGGGGGAAGACGAATCAGCCTTAGAAAATTACAATTGAACACCAGACAGGGAGGCCTGGGCGTACCGGACCTACGGAGTTATTACTATGCAAGCCAGCTCCAATGGTTGACACGGTGGGTGGCGGGCAGGGATCTACATGAGATCGCTTATACGATGGACAAGCTGGCACGGGGGGATCTGCACTCCCTCCTTCTACCCAATGCCAGGATCCCCAGAGACTGCCACCCCCTCCTGCACGTGGCTCTGACCTGCTGGAGGAAAGCACTGACATACACAGCAGGGGCCACTCCCTATGCGGATAACATCCCCCTCCTGGGACTCCCGACGCCGCAAGGGATCCTGACACTACGCAGACTGCGTCCCTGGACGGAGGCTGGGGTGGATAGAGTGGGAGACCTGTTCGGTGATGACACAATACTGGATCATGCTTCATTTGTACAACTCACGGGAGCCCCGCCGCGCTTATACCTCTTACATGCCTCGGTGACACACTATATACGGCGCGCTTGGGCTCCGCAACGCACAAAACCGGACCAACATGAATTAGTACACCTCCTGCATTATATGGGAACGGGGGGAGACCTGGTGAGATGGATATATATGCAGGTATTAGGGAACATGTGACGTCGCCAATTACCACACATAGGGAGACCTTGACTGCAGACACAGGAGAACCCATAACAGACGGGGAATGGAAAATCATTCTTGGTCATCATAGGAGAGTATCTAGGAATGTTAAGTTCGAATTCATACAGGCCATGATTTTCCATAGAGCCTACCTCACGCCCCAGAGACTCCACAAGAAGTTCCCCGCCACTACACACTGTTGCCCAAGATCTCAAGAAGATGAGGCACACATCCTTCACATGCTATTGACATGCCCGAAGATACAAAATTACTGGGGGACGATCAAAAACACATTACACTCCGTAACAACACTCCAGATCCCTGAGGGGGCATTACCCTGTCTGATAGGGAACAGGAAACGACCCAAAACATGTCAAGCACAACTGAAATTTATGGACCTGGCACTCTTGTTGGCACTCAGGGTACTCACCATGAGGTGGAAATCGCCCAGGTCCCCGCAGGCAGAAATGTGGCGATCTGAATTGCTGAAATGGGGCAAAGCTGAATCTGCGGCGCTGCGGGGGGAGGAGGAAAAGGGTCTGCGCAAATACCCTATAGAACAAGAATGGGACTTAATGCTGATATAAATGGAAGAGATGGACCTGACCATTTTGCAAGACCCGGCGGAGTGACTACACACACATAACAGGGGATGGCCAAGGCACATGAGCGCGACTAAAAGTCACGAGGGATAAACCAGGCTTACGAACTATAATACTTTCTGGATAGACGGAAGCACACAGACCCGTCATGTAGAGTGTATGAAGGAGAACGACCAGGAGACGAGGGGAGGGAGGGCGGGGTGGGAAGGGCAGTTGGGGTTTAGCAAAATATGTAAGTCATGAATAAGATGTTTAAAGGCTGTAACTGGGAAGCATCCGGAGAATTGTAAGACAGAAGAAACATGATTTGGAAAGATATGCTACAAAAAGTTAATGGTAAAGAAAATGGAAAAGACTGATATAAAGTATAATGATGGAATGTAATGTATAACATCTTGTTACAGTCACGAATAAAGAGTTTATAAAAAAAAAAAGTTAAGGTTAGATAAGGTTTCACAGGGAGCAATGGGCTTTCTGCTGTAACTAGCTGAAAGCTCTGTCTCCCAACTATAAGTTGAGGCTTATCCACTTCCAAAGACATGGCTTGGTAGTTCGGGCTGGACTGTTCCCATGAGGCACAGGGTCAAGGCTGATTTGCATATAGCCATTGTCTGACCTAGGGTGGTGTGGAGTGCAAAGAAAAGATGGATTTAGGCCCAAATCTTTGTACTGGGGTGAATGTAAGACATTGTTCTGCATTATGTCCATCAACTGTGTTTTTTGCAATTATCCACTTCAAATACAGATATTATAGACCCCCGTGTCAGCTGTTTCGCCTGGGAATCAGAGAAGATAGCTAATGCTGGAGGTGTGGTTTCACTCCAGCGTGATTCTTACACATGGCATGGAGCTTGTAGGCGAATAGGGTCTGCTTCCTATGGTCATCCCCTTTTTTTGCTGTGATTTCCTGGTTTTTCAACTTTAGACTGGCTGTGGCCATGCTAATCAGGACTACAGCCTAGCTGTTCTCTCTCTAAATTGATACCATGTATTTTAGGTACATACCAGATTGGTTACTGGGTCACCCTTGTGAGTCCCTGTATAGTGTACCATAGGTACCCAGGGCATAGGTGCATCCAAGGCCTACCAGGGGCTGCAGCATGTATTATGCCACCCCTGGTTGGGCCCCTAAACTGACACCACAGGTCTGTTCACACAGCCTGGGTAAGGTGGTGTAATCACCCCTTACTTAGAGAATATACCTATATCTACTTTATATATAGACACATAGTAGCCTATAAGTCACTCCTACGGCAGGCCTTAACAATCCTGAAGGCAGAGTGCTTGGTTTTATGTGAGAGGGTGACCTAGCATGAGCTGAGCCCCTCTGCAGCTTTCGGAACCATCTCGTTATAGCTGTTCTACCATATCCTCTTAAGTGCATTATAATCCTCGCGGTTAATGCTAACTTTGGTTTGGCTTTATCAAAACATATTGTGTAAGGTGTCAGACACTTTGGAAAACTACCCCCTCCCCTTTCCAGTCCTGGCGGTGGGGGTAGCATTCCACCCTTCTAGACGGAGAAGACATGTAGTTACTGCTTTACCCGGTTAAAGTTAAACAGAGCCTCAACATCACAAAATGGATGCTGCTGCCACAGACACGAGTCTGACCTCTTGCTGCTGGACGAAACTCCGGCAAGGGAGGCCTGGACAATAGGATTCCTGTCCAGGGAGGTGCCAGTACCTCCCCAGACAGGGTTTTGTGTATTGGGGCAGGGAGGGCTGCATCAGCAGATGCTTTTCCAGACACTGCCTGGGGCACACAAGGTGCTCCATGCATAGCCGGTTCAAACCAGTTGCTGGGGCACTCCAGCCCTGCTCCGGTGTGAAACTGGACAAAGGGAAAGGAGTGTAACCACCCCCTTCTCAGGTCCACCCATAGGAGGGACCTAGCAGGTAATCCAACCCCTTAACTTAGTATAAGTATAGGAGCTGAGTGCCTAGGATTTTAGATTTGCCTGGACGAAACTTTGAAACATATATCCCGGACGTTTGACGTTCCATATCGAATAGAAGACGGAAGGCATCTCCCTTGTGGTCAAGGAGTGACCACCCTGTGCAAATAGGCACCACCAGTAACTTGCCGGTATGCATTGTCGAGGCTCCCATCGGAACCCGAAGACTCTGCGACACAGGACATGAACTTCCAGACATCTCTGATGCTGCTCGATGATCCCTGCAAAGCTGAGACTCGTGGCGGACAAGAGAGACGGGAGACCGGAACTCCTGGACACCTTGCATTTTGCTAACTGCATCGACTCATGAGGTAACTCGTAGTTGTGCATTGGGGTACGAGAAGCTCCAGACCCGAGCACCATTTGCACCGAAGCTCAGCCCTCCACATACCACTAGTGCCGCATGAGGCCTGCTCTTGCATTTCAGCTCGACACGTCTTCCTGGTTCCTTACCCATTGGCTAGTGAGCCCCCTGAAGACTTCCTTTTAAAAATGAACTGCTTTCCTGGTTACTCCAGGCATGCTCCAACTTCTCCCCCAAGGAGAAGTTCCTCAGACCTTACTGGTCTGCACCAAAGCCAATCTTCACTTCCTGCGTGGGTTGCATTTGCCAAGGTTTGTTGGGTCCAATTCGGATACCCACACCATAGTCAACTAGATCCTTCATGGGACAGCTCAAATCCAGCTCCTGGTTGTCGTCGACGCCTCCTGGTCCTCGTGGCTGCAGAGACAAGCTTCACCTCTTCACCTGAGCTCATCGCGACATTGCCTGGTTCCTTCCCGGTCACTGGCTAGTGACCCAGACTCTGTCCCTCCTGCTTTCAGGTTCTTCAGATCTTCAATCCACCCGGATTTTTTTCCTCTGGTCGCCTGCCGCACTTCTTTGCAGATCTCCATTGAAAACAGTGACGAAACCCGACACCAAAAGGCACCTATGCACCCGTCTTCCGTGGGTGAGGTAACACGATTACTCTGGTGCTCCGGTGGGTCTTGACTCTCAAAGTGTCCTAGTCTAAAGGGGTTTCATCGTAGTCCATCCGGAAGTGTCCTTAAACAGTAACTTTGTAACTTCTTCGTTTCCCATAGAAAGTCAATGGTAACTTGCGGCTGTGTTTAGACATTGTACGAGTCTCCCGTAGGCCTCCTACTTCCTCACCTTTGGTTGTTAAGTGTAGCCCCAGTGATTCCCTAGGCCCTAGGCCTACTTTCTATTTTTGTCGTGGTTCTTATACCACCATTTTAGTATATGGTTTGTGAGGCCCCTAGGGCAAAACTGTATTTGTGCAACTTATCGTATACCAATTAAGAAACTTTTAATGTACTTTTGCATCTGACCTCATAAAGAGTCCAGAGGGGTTGTGTTTAGAATAAATACATATATATTTGATATATACCTTGTGTGGTGTCCTTTCATTTGGTATTAAAGGGATTATATATGGTAAAACAACTTGCTTCACATGCTCTCTGAAGTCTTAGCCTGACGACTGCTGGTCCATGCTACCACTAGGATAGCTTTCTATAAGGTTGACTTTACAACCACCATCAATAAGGGTTGATTAGACTGGTGCAAGGGGCCCACTAGAACTAGTGGACATCATATGCCAGGCTAACTTCTCACATTGGTGTGCAGCGGATGGGATAAGAACTTGCATTTGTTTTACCAAGTAATCTTGAAATATTATTTGAAAGATCACATTAAGGTACCTGTAGGTACATATAAATCAAGTTCTTATAATACATAAGTTCTACTGAACTTATCAGTTGTAGGTGGTAAGGGCCTAGCACATCCTGACTACAACTCCTAGAGAGGTTCTAGTAGGAAACAAGTAGTGTAGGTAGGTGCACACACCACACCTCACTAAACATGTCCTTGGAAGCAGGGCCTAGTGGGCCTCTGCCAGAAGATACCCAGAGGGTACCTTCTAAGTATGACACATTTACTTTTCAAGAATTGAGAGTTCTATGTTCAGTCAGAAAGCTGAGACAAGGACAAAGCCTAACCTTTAATCACCTGGCAGAAATCCTAGTGGCTTATGATACAGAAAATGCAGCAGACCCAGGGAACCGAGGTAGTCAAGAGAGGAGACATCCTTCTACTGAAGGGGATCACAATGGACACCCATTGGACTCTGAGGAAGAGGATTTGAACCAGGCAGAGGTTAGTGAACTGAACCAGGTTAACCTAGAACTACATGGGACTGGAGGTGGAAGACTCCAATCCAGACCTTCAAGTAGAGCTAATAGTGAGCACAGAAGACACAGGTCCTATTCAGAAGGGTCTGTCCATTCTGACTCATCAGCAGAGTCCAATACCTCAGCTCTGAGGAGGATGACTTCCCCTCAGAGAAGAGAGCAAGAGGCAAGAAGTTGCCCTTGCAAAAGAGACCCTGGCTCTTAAAAGAGAGAGGAGATTGTGTGGGCTAGAGCCCACTGGTGGCAGCATAATTCCTAGAGATAGGGAAAGGTCTTATGACCATAGAAACCTGAACAAAATTGTGCCCCCCTATCAGGTAGGGGATGACATCCACAAGTGGATCACTGCTTTGGAGAGGGCCTGCAAAGTACAGCAGGTACCCCAGAGTCAGTGGGCATCAATTTTATGGCTCTCCTTTGCAGACAAAGGCAGAGATAAGCTCCTGACAGTAAGTGAACAGAGTGCTGACAACTACACTGTCCTGAAGAGTGCTCTGATAGATGGGTTTGGCTTAATCACTGAGCAGTAAAGGTTACTGTTCAGAGACACCTAGAAGACACAGACTCAGGACTGGACTGACTTTGTAGATTGTGCTGCTAAGGCTCTTGAAGGCTGGTTACTGGGCAGTAAAGTAAGTGACTATACAGGACTGTATAACCTTATAATGAGAGAATAGATTCTTAATAATTGTCATAACCAGTTATTGCATCAGCACTTGGTTGACTCTGATCTGACCTCTCCCCAAGAATTGGGTAAGAAGGCAGACACATGGGTCAGAACCAGGGTGAAGCAGGAGGTACAGAACCAAGGTGGTGTTCAGAAGAAGCAAGACCGAAAGGGTGGGGAGAAAGCAAAAGACCAGAAGTCTTCTCAAGGTCCCCAAAAAGCTTCTAATGGTGGGGGTTCCCAACAATCCGAAAGGAAAGAAGGTCCTAAGAAACCATGGTGCAAAACATGTAAAGTTAATACTCACTGGTCCAGTGAATGCACCAGAAATGAGGCAGCTCCAGCCACCATAGCCCCTAAGGCAACTGTTCCCGCTAGTACAGCTCCAAGTGGTGGTTCTCAACAGAAAGGTGTAGTAGGGTTAACCCTGGGAACTGAGATGGACTCTGGCCTAGTCAGAGTACCCACTCAAGCTGTTTTGATCTGTGATGGGGACATAGCAATGTCCTCTACTGTGAGTCCCAATAATTTGGGCAAGTAAAGAGAAACTCCTTTGATTAATAAAAGAGTGGCTCGGGCCTACATGGACACATGTGCCAGTGTCACTATGGTGACACCTGACTTTGTGGCCCCTGGACACATCATGCTAGGTGAAAATTACCTAGTGACCAATACTAGCAATGTCACTACCACACTCAGTGTGGCAGTTGTTAATTTCTCCTGGGGAGGGGTAACTGGCCTCAAGAAGGTTGTTGTTAGCTCAGACCTCCCTGTAGAATGTTTGCTTGGCAATCACCTGGAGACTTCAAATTAGGCTGAAGTGGAGTATAGGACACATGCAGAAATGTTAGGCATCTCAGCACATGTGTTTGCTGTGACTAGGTCACAGGCCAAAGATTGCAACACTGAACAGGTACTGGATTCTGGAATAATGGACCAGTTACCTACCAGGACAAGGAGCAGTAGGGTTAAGGCTTTGCCTTCCTCCTTGCCTCAGGATGAGGATCAGCCTTCTGAGGATGCTGATTGTGAGACCCAAGAAGGAACTGTCGTAGAAGAGCTTGAACCTGATCAGGTTGAGTTTCTTAGTACAGGGGAACCTTCCAGGACAGATCTGAGGCAGGCGCAGTTGGACTGCCGTTCTCTTGAACCCCTCAGACAACAAGCTGTTGCTGAGGCTGCAGGGAATGCTAATGGAACCCATAGAGTGTATTATGATTAAGGGCTCCTGTATTCAGAGGCTAGAGACCCCAAGTCTGGTGCTTCCAGGAGGTTGGTCATACATTTGGCATTCAGGGGCTTCCTTCTTACATTAGCCCATGATATTCCCCTTGCATGGCATCTTGGCCAGAACAAGACTTGGGACAGGCTTGTCCCTCACTTTCACTGGCCTCACATGTCAGAGGATACCAAGGAGTTTTGTTGCTCCTGTGTCACCTGCCAAGCCAGTGGCAAATCAAGTGGCACCAAAAAGGCCCCCCTTATACCACTACCTGTGGTGGGGGTTCCCTTTGAACGTGTAGGGATTGACATTGTTGGACCAGTGGATCCCCAAACAGCATCTGGGCACAGGTTTATTCTGGTGGTAGTGGATCATGCCGCCAGATACCCAGACGTCATCCCACTTAGGACCAGAACAGCACCTGTTGTGTCAAGAACCCTTTTGGGAGTTTTCTCAAGAGTGGGCATCCTTAAGGATGTTGTATCAGACAGAGGTGCAAACTTCATGTCTAGTTACCTGACTGCAATGTGGAAGGAGTGTGGAGTGAACTACAAGTTCACCACACCCTATCATCCACAGTGCAATGGTCTAGTTAAAAGATTCAACAAGACCGTAAAGGGCATGATTAAGGGTATCCCTGAAAAGCTCAGGCGGAGATGGGATATCCTACTGCCCTGCCTTTTGTTTGCTTATAGAGAAGTCCCACAGAAGGGGGTTGGCTACAGCCCTTTTGAACTTTTGTTTGGACATCCTGTAAGAGGACCCCTTTGTCTGGTGAAGGAAGGATGGGAGTTACCTCTCAAAATTCCCAAACAAGACATTGTGGACTATGTACTTGGTCTCCGCTTCAGGATGGCTGAGTACATGAAAAAGGTATCCAAAAACCTTGAGGCTAGCCAGAATTACAAAGAGCCTGGCATGACCAAAAGGCTGTGCTGACTGTTTACCAGCCAGGGCAGAAAGTATGGGTGTTGGAGCCAGTGGCCCCAGCAGCTCTCCAAGACAAATGGTCTGGACCCCACACTATTGTTGAGCAGATGGGAGAAGTCACCTATTTGGTTGATCTTGGAACTCCCAGGAGCCCCCATAGGATGCTTTATGTCAACAGATTGAAACCTTATGTTGACAATGCGGAAACATGGGCTTGCTCATGGCCACTGATGAAGGACAGGAGGAAGAGAGTGACCCTCTCCCAGCCCTGCTTTCTCAGAACCCTGATGATGGGTCAGTTGATGGTGTAGTCTTGGTAGACAGCCTCACTGACCAACAGCAGCATGACTGCAGACAGGTTCTGCAGGCCTACAGACATATGTTTTCACTGACTCCAAGTCAGACTACCTGGTGCACTCATGAAGTGGACACTGGGGACAGTCTGTCTGTTAAAAGTAAGATTTACAGGCAACCTGACCATGTCAAGGACTGTATCATGAGAGAGGTCCAAAAGATGTTGGAGTTAGGAGTCATTGATCCCTCAGAGAGCCCTTGGGCCAGTCCTGTAGTCCTTGTGCCTAAACCTCACACCCAAGATGGTAAGAGAGAAATGGTTTTGCGTGGATTACAGAGGTCTCAATGCTGTCACTAGGACAGATGCCCACCCAAAACCCAGGGCAGACGAACTCATTGACAGATTGGCATCTGCCAAGTTTTTGAGTACATTTGACCTGACAGCTGGCTACTGGCAGATTAGACTAGCTGATTCTGCAAAGCCAAAGACACCATTTTTAACCCCTGGTGGGCACTATCAATTGGTGGTAATGCCCTTTAGTTTGAAGAATGCACCTGCCACTTTCCAAAGGTTGGTGAACCAAGTCCTCACAGGTCGGGATGACTACTGTGCAGCGTATCTAGATGATATTGCTGTCTTTAGCACCACCTGGGAAGATCACCTGCTCCACCTGAAGAAAGTTTTGGAGGCCCTGCAAAAGGTAGGCCTAACTATCAAGGCTACCAAGTGCCAGATAGGGCAGAGCCAGGTTGTATACCTGGGCCACCTTGTAGGTGGAGGCCAGGTTCAACCATTGGAGAGCAAGATTCAGGCCATAAAGGACTGGGCTGCTCCCACCACCCAGACACAGGTCAGAGCTTTCTGGGGCCTATCTGGTTACTACAGGAATTTTGTCAAGGGGTTTGGTTCCATTGTGACACCCCTGAATGACTTAACCTTCAAGAAAATGCCAAAGCAAGTTCAGTGGACAGTCAGCTGTCAAAAGGCATTTGTTGACCTGAAGCAGGACATGTGTTCTGCACCTATTCTGCAAAGTCCAGACTACTCCAAGGAATTCATTGTTCAAACAGATGATTCTGAGTTGGGTGTAGGTGCTGTGCTTTCACAAGTGACTAAAGATGGTCAAGACTAGCCAGTATCTTTTATTAGCAGAAGGCTGACCCCTAGAGATAAACTTTGGTCAGCTATTGAGAGGGAGGCCTTTGCTGTGGTTTGGGCCCTGAAGAAGCTGAGGCCATACTTCTTTGGTACTCACTTCAAAATTCAGACAGACCATAAGCCCCTCTTGTGGCTAAATCAGATGAAGGGTGAAAATCCCAAACTGTTCAGGTGGTCAATTTCCGTACAGGGGATGGTCTTTACAGTGGAACATAGACCTGGGAGTGACCATGCCAATGCAGATGGACTCTCCAGATATTTCCACTTAGAACATGAAGACTCAACTGGTCAAGGTTAGTTTAATGTCCCTGCGTTTGGGGGGTGGGGTGGTTGTGTAGGAGAGTAGGGTCTGCTTCCTATGGTCACCCCCACTTTTTGCTGTCATTTTCTGGTTTTTCACTTTAGACTGGCTGTGGCCCTGCTTATCAGGACCACAGCCTAGCTGTTCTCTCTCTAAATTGATACCATGTACTTTAGGTACATACCAGATTGGTTACTGGGTCACCCTTGTGAGTCCCTGTATAGTGTCAACAAATAATGTTATCCTGAGCACTCTGTGAACTTTTTCAACAATATTTGCTTTAAATTTCCTGGTGGGTGCCCTCGTCGTCGCACGTAGCCTGGACGTGCCTTGAGTATGCGTGGGTGTTATGACTCACTTAACACTGCCATTGACTTGTGACCAGCTCCTGTTTCCCTTAACATGTGTCAATATGCAATGAGCAATTTTGCATGCAGTAACGTTTGACCATTCATATCCGTTATGTTTCATTTTATTTTATTTTATTTTATTTGAGTTCCCATCTGTATTGTACCACATGTCACAACTTATTCTCAGCGCTAACTGTGTGGTTGTAGATTCAGCTTCGATACAATTTCACTATTGCATCTTTATTTTGAAGCCAGTACACTCCACTCACGTGACCACGGTTCCGCAACGCGATTGGTTGCAACCGCGATCACGTGATACACGCTTTATCCTATGTGAATGACGATAGTTGGCTAGTTGCAAACTTGCTGAAGTCCATGGAAGCGCGAACGCGAGTATAAGCTTGTAAGTTTTCAGACCTTTGTTTCATACTCTTGTCTCGTAATGCTGGCGTTTTTGAGTTAGAGGCAGCTGCTAGCGCTATGATTTTCCCACAGCACGAAGGTGGAGCATTCTTCTGCTCATCAATGCATTCTTAAGCCAGGCGCTATGTATCTTTGATCTGGTGCATTTGGGTTCTTGTTAGATCACGACTTTTCCATTTTTTTCGTTTTTCTTTCTCATGCAGTGAGATTAAGAGCGAAGTGACATGGTATATTTTTAGACTGTTGGTTATTGTGTCGGGTGACTAATTTGGTCCTGTTTGACTTCCTTTCTCTAGACCCCTGACGAAGGGTCATGGCTGTTGTTTGACCCGAAATGCATTGGGTATTTTGAAAACATCGATTAAAATAATGATGTATAACACAACATAAGAGTTCTATTATGTTGGCAAGAACAATAAATACCACGTTTAAATGAACAGATTTGAAGTGTTCGAAATGGAATAAACTTGAATAATCTAATGAGAAAACTTCGTTTTCGTTATTATTGGAGAGCCCAGTCCAGAGGCGAGCGTCCCTAACCTCAACATTCGCTTGATTTTCAAAGGCACCTCCAGGCTACGTGCGACGACGAGGGCACCCACCAGGAAATTTAAAGCAAATATTGTTGAAAAAGTTCACAGAGTGCTCAGGATAACATTATTTGTTGTCACAGTATTACAGCCTCACATATCCTTGAGCACCAATTTTGAAAAATGCAATTGGATGATATAGCACTCTCTACTACTAACAGAGCTGAAACGTTAGTCTACACAACTGAAGCCGCCAAGGAAATATATGGACTCATCCAGGAGACCAGACGCATCACCCCTCAAAAAACCACCACTGCGCAAATTCTCAGGCAATTTGAATACATAAGCAAAAAGGAAATAAATCGACGGTTGCATGCAACCACTTTAATACACTACCACAGAAACCAAAGGATCCCTAGGGGACTCAGGATAGCGCTCAAGCCAATGCTTTGCTCCAACAACAAAAAATTCTTGGAAAAGTGGTATCAAATTCTGAACAAGTGTTCCCTTGACCTGATACTGCTGATAGTCGAGGAACTGTCAAAAGTGTTGTTAGAAATAGAAGAAGAGATCAAAACTGTGAAAGAGGAACTGAATAAAATTCCTGACTTAGACAAACTATTGGAGGAGGTCAACTTGAAACTTGATAGATACGCGAAGGAGGTGAACGAAAGGAAAATTCGAAAGTATCGTCGCGATACGTTAGACTATAAATTGGAAGAGGTTTACTCTTGGGCTGAAATATACAACAAAAGGAAATGGCAACCACAACCCCAACAAAAACAATCAGCAACCACATCCTCACAAGAAAGCGTAGTATCCGATACAGATATTGTGCAGAACAGACCACCGTTAACAAAAACCAGCAAACAAACAGAGGTACCATCAACCAGTCAATTAAACGTTCAACAACCGACTTTTTTAGATATAAGTCCAGCAGCAAACGCTCCGCCTATCACATCGCAACAAGAAGGGCAAAAAGGAAAAGAAACAGCAGAGGAAATCGCAAAGCGAACACGGAGTCAAGTACAGAAAACAACTTAGTGATTAACATCTCGGAGAAACCATTAACTCCCATGCAGCTGGCAGTACTAAACAAAGGAACCACGTTTGTACCTACGTATAGGTCTAACATTGGAGAGACGGAAATTTCGCTATTCAAGTTCTTCAGAAACCTGAAATTGAAGTATTTCTTTAAGGACACAAGTCAAACCGACCCCATCCCGACTTGGGATCAAGAGTTCAAACCACCGAGCACTTTCTGTGCTCCAACCACGCACAAAACTATAGAAGCATTTGAAAGATCTGTTATGTCTGAAATCCAAAAAATTGCTTTCAGCAAACCCAGGAGACCCAATTTAAACATCACGGAATGGAACACTCTAAAAAACCTCAGTAAAGACAAAGACCTCACCTTCCAAAAAGCCGACAAGGGTGGCGCCCTGATAGTAATGGACACAGAATTTTACATATCCAGTGTCAACAATCATGTTCAGAATCAGGATATCTATTTACCACTAACTACAGATCCTACAGTAGAGTATCAAAAAATCTTATATCAGATTGTAGATCACGCTTTGACCATGAAATGGATAAGCCAGAAAACACATGCTTTCTTTCACCTCAAATATCCAAGGAGACCGCAACTTTACATGTTGCCCAAGATACATAAGGACCCCATTAGACCACCATTCAGACCCATCGTCTCGGCCTGTGGATCTATCTCAGAACCCATTGGTAAGTTTGTCGACAAATTCCTACAACCGCTTGTCCAGAAAAGTGATACATACATTAAGGATACCACATCCTTTTTGAATATGCTTAACAGTGTGAAACTGTCACACAATGAAACATATTGGTTATGCACGATTGACGTCGTGGCATTGTACACTTCTATCCCACACAAAGAGGGCATTGAGGCTCTTGAATGGAGCTTATTGCACAGTGATCTAGAAGAACATCAGAGAGTTTTTGTTTTGGAACTGATGCAGTATGCACTGTATCACAGTTATTTCGAATGGAATGGAGAATTCTATAATCAATCCAATGGAACATCAATGGGCTTTGGGGGGGCCCCCTCATACGCTAATATTTTTATGCAAAAATTCGAAAGAGATCATATACTTGGCAATCGTACATGGACGGAAGGTCTCACCATGTTTAAGAGATTCATTGATGATATTTTTTTGATTTGGTGCGGTTCTAGAGAAAGATTGGAAGACAATATCAAGACACTCAATGGTCAAAATGACAGGATTAAATTCACACACACCATATCCAAAGACTCGATATCTTTCCTTGATGTACAAATTAACATTGCCAATCAGGAGATCAGCACCAAAGTGTTCCAGAAACCTACTGATAGAAACTCAAGTCTGCTCTTTCAAAGTTTCCATCCGGAGCCATTGAAAAAACACTTGCCTTTTTCGCAATACACACGACTGAAGAGAATAACATCGGATGGAGAACAAGCCAAAAAATCAATCTTGCAACAAACTGTTAAGTATAAACTAAGAGGGTATCCGGATGATATTCTAATACAAGCAATAGCTAAAGTCGACAAAATCAAGAGGATTGATTTATTGACACCTAAAATCAAACCTACTACCCAAAAAACTGTATGTGTACTTAAATACTCATCAGATTCAGAGAAAATCAAAAGAATTATCAATAAACATTGGCACCTGGTACAAAATGAACATGATTTGAAAGACATATATAATGATCATGTGACCTTCGCATATCAAAGAACGAAAAATTTGAAAGAAGTGCTGAACACTCCAAGTAAAGAGAAAAAAACATGGAAAGGAATGTCCAAATGTTTCAATTGCATCCATTGCAATAACGTCATCTGTGGAAACATTATGATGCATCCAACCAAAGGCTTCCCCATTGAATTGGAGTATTCTGGTAATTGCGATACAGCAAATTGTATATATTTGATAAAGTGCCCATGTGGCAAGGTATACGTCGGGCAAACTGAACGTAAAGTGAAAATCCGCATCACGGAACATAAAAGCAATATTAGACTCAGCAATCTCAAGTCAGCAATAGCGCGCCATTGGAAAGAAATGAATCACCAAATATCACAGTTAAAATTCATGGTGATCGAGGTTATCCATCAGCGCCCAGACATGGATCCCATGAAACAAAGACTTAAAGCAGAGTTCCAATGGATCAAAAAACTGAACTCTGCCCAGCCCATGGGTTTGAACGATCGCATTGAGTATGCGTGGGTGTTATGACTCACTTAACACTGCCATTGACTTGTGCCCAGCTCCTGTTTCCCTTAACATGTGTCAATATGCAATGAGCAATTTTGCATGCAGTAACGTTTGACCATTCATATCCGTTATGTTTCATTTTATTTTATTTTATTTTATTTGAGTTCCCATCTGTATTGTACCACATGTCACAACTTATTCTCAGCGCTAACTGTGTGGTTGTAGATTCAGCTTCGATACAATTTCACTATTGCATCTTTATTTTGAAGCCAGTACACTCCACTCACGTGACCACGGTTCCGCAACGCGATTGGTTGCAACCGCGATCACGTGATACACGCTTTATCCTATGTGAATGACGATAGTTGGCTAGTTGCAAACTTGCTGAAGTCCATGGAAGCGCGAACGCGAGTATAAGCTTGTAAGTTTTCAGACCTTTGTTTCATACTCTTGTCTCGTAATGCTGGCGTTTTTGAGTTAGAGGCAGCTGCTAGCGCTATGATTTTCCCACAGCACGAAGGTGGAGCATTCTTCTGCTCATCAATGCATTCTTAAGCCAGGCGCTATGTATCTTTGATCTGGTGCATTTGGGTTCTTGTTAGATCACGACTTTTCCATTTTTTTCGTTTTTCTTTCTCATGCAGTGAGATTAAGAGCGAAGTGACATGGTATATTTTTAGACTGTTGGTTATTGTGTCGGGTGACTAATTTGGTCCTGTTTGACTTCCTTTCTCTAGACCCCTGACGAAGGGTCATGGCTGTTGTTTGACCCGAAATGCATTGGGTATTTTGAAAACATCGATTAAAATAATGATGTATAACACAACATAAGAGTTCTATTATGTTGGCAAGAACAATAAATACCACGTTTAAATGAACAGATTTGAAGTGTGTGAAATGGAATAAACTTGAATAATCTAATGAGAAAACTTTGTTTTCGTTATTATTGGAGAGCCCAGTCCAGAGGCTAGCGTCCCTAACCTCAACATTCCCTGTATAGTGTACCATAGGTGCCCAGGGCATAGGTGCATCCCAGGCCTATCAAGGGCTGCAGCATGTATTATGCCACCCTTGGTAGAGGCCCCTAAATTGACACCACAGGTCTATTCACACAGCCTGGGTAAGGTGGTGTAATCGCCCCTTACTTCGATATAGTATACCTTATATATAGACACATAGTAGCCTATAAGTCACTCCTACGGCAGGCCTTAACAATCCTGAAGGCAGAGTGCTTGGTTTTATGTGAGAGGGGCCCTAGCATGAGCTGAGCCCCTCTGCAGCTTTCGGAACCATCTCCTTATAGCTGTTCTATGATATAGCCATACCATATACTCTTAAGTGCATTATAATCCTCGCAGTTAATGCTAACGTTGGTTTGGCTTTATCAAAACATGTTGTGTAAGGTGTCAAACACTTTGGAATACTACCCCCCCCCCCACCAGTCCTGGCGGCGGGGGTATCATTCCACCCATCTAGAGGGAGAAGACATGTAGTTACTGCTTTACCCAGTTAAAGTTAAACAGAGCCTCAGCATCACAAAATGGATGCTGCTGCCACAGACATGAGTCTGACCTCTGCTGCTGGACGAAAACTCCGGCAGGGGAGGCCTGGACAATAGGTTTCCTGTCCAGGGAGGTGCCAGTACCTCCCCAGACAGGATTTTGTGTATTGAGGCAGGGAGGGCTGCATCAGCAGATGCTTTTCCAGACACTGCCTGGGGTACACAAGGTGCTCCATGCATAGCCCGGTTCAAACCAGTTGCTGGGGCACTCCCGCCCTGCACTGGCATGAAACTGGACAAAGGGAAAGGGGTGTAACCACCCCCTTCTCAGGTCCACCCATAGGAGGGACCTAGTAGCTAATCCAACCCCTTAACTTAGTATAAGTATAGGCGCTAAGTCCCTAGGATTTTAGATTTGCCTGGACGAAACTTTGAAACATATATCCTGGACCTTCGACTTTCCATATCGACTGGAAGACGGAATACATCTCCCTTGTGGTCAAGGAGTGACCACCCTGTGCAAACAGGCACCACCAGTAACTTGCCGGTCTGTATTGTCGAGGCTCCCGCCGGAACCCGAAGACTCTGCGACCCAGGACATGGACTTCCAGACATCTCTGACGCTGCTCAAAGATCCCAGCAAAGCTGAGACCCGTGGCAGACACTAGAGATGTGGGACTGGAACTCCTGGACATCCTGCATTTTGCTAACTGCATCACCTCCTGAGGTAACTCGCAGTTGTGCATTGGGGTACGAGAAGCCCCAGACCCGAGCACCATTTGCACCGAAGCTCAGCCCTCCACACTCCACGAGTGCCGCGTGGGGCCTGCTCTTGCATTATAGCTCGACGCATCTTCCCGGTTCCTTGCCCGTTGGCTAGTGAGCCCACTGAAGACTTCCTTTTGAAACTGAACTGGTTCCTGGTTGCTCCAGGCTTGCTCCAACTTCTCCCCAAAGGAGAAGTTCCTCAAACCTTGCTGGTCTGCACCAAAGCCAATCTTCACTTCCTGCGTGGGTTGCGTTTGCCAAGGCTTGTTGTGTCCAATCCAGATACCGACACCACAGTCAACTATATCCTTTGTGGGACAGCTCGAATCCAGCTCCTGGTTGTCATTGACGCCTCCTGGTCCTTGTGCCAGCAGAGACAAGCTTCACCTCTTCACCTGACCTTATCGCGACATCACCTGGTTCCTTCCTGGTCACTGGCTAGTGACCCAGACTCTGTTCCTTCTGCTTTCAGGTTCTTCAGATCTTCGATCCACCCTTGGATCCACCCGGACACTTTTCCTCTGGTCGCCTGCAGCACTTCTTTTCAGATCTCCATTGAAAACATCGACAAAACCCGACACTAAAAGGCACCTATGCATCCGGCTTCCCTGAGTGAGGTAACATGAGTACTCCGGTGCTCCCGTGGGTCTTGACTCTCGAAGTTTCCTAGTCTAAAGGGGTTTCATCGTAGTCCATCTGGAAGTGTCCTTAAACAGAACGTCTCCCGTGGGCCTCCTACTTCCTAACCTTTGGTTGTTTAGTGTAGCCCCAGCGATTCCCTAGGCCCTAGGCCTACTTTCTATTTCTGTCGTGGTTCTTACACCACTATTTTAGTATATGGTTTGTGAGGCCCCTATGGCAAAATTGTATTTATGCAACTTGTCGTATGCCAATTAAGGAACTTGTAATGTACTTTTGCCTCTAACCTCATAAAGAGTCCAGAGGGGTTGTGTTTAGAATAAATACATATATATTTGATATATACCTTGTGTGGTGCAAGGTGCCCACTAGAACTAGTGGACATCATAAGCCAGGCTAACTTCTCACAGAGCTGCCCTTGTGTGTCCACATATTGGACGGACATTTTTGACGAAATACACGCTATAAAAGATGCTCCCTCTGATCCAGATCCTCTCATAGGTTTGTTGGGATATGTTAAAAATAAAGCGGCAGCTACGCGTAAATTACATGCAATATTGTTATTACTTGCTAAGCGTGGAGTGGCGATGGCCTGGGGTAAGAAGAGGGCTCCCACATGGAGAGCCTGGGTACAGGACGTAACTTTCAATCATACCCAGTTGACAGCATTTTGGGAGCTGATGCCTACTGTGTCGAGACATAGGGACATCTGGGCTCCATTTCTGGAATGGGCCCGGGAACTACAAGAGGGGGAAGAGGTTCCTTCAGGTCCCGGTGAGCATGTAGATGTGTAACTACTTGCGCATGGGTGTCAGAGCGAGATGTGTTAGGAAATTCTTGATACATATCATAGACCGAGGGATCCAACTGAGTTCAGAGAGGTATAGAACTGACAAGTGCTCGGCATAGCAGGTCCTTTGTCAATATCCTACTGCCTAAGCTGGGAAGCTTGTGAAGTTATCGATTAGTCCATCCTGGCTTTTGGCAGCACTGGGATTAGATTGGACGTGGCCTTTTCTGCAGGATCAGCTCCAAACAGTTTGCCTTAACTCCTACTATTTTTGCTCAATTTGTTTTTGTCGGCCTTCGGACTCTGTGCACTTTACCACTGATAACCAGTGCTAGAGTGCCTGTGCTCACTCCTTAAAACATGGTAAGATTGGCCTATCCCCAACTTGCATATTTAATTTACTTATGAGTCCCTAGTAAAATGGTACTAAGTGTATCCACGGCCTGCAAATTAAATGCTACCAGTGGGCCTCCAGCACGGATTGTGCCACCTGGGAAACGGCCTTAACAACGCAGGGTGAGCCACGCGTGCAGTTTCCCCGCAAGCCATACAACACTTGCCTTAACTATGCATGTGCCTTAACTACGCAAATGCATGTTTAAGGCAAAGTGCTGTCTAGTTGCCTTATGAAAGGGGAAGAAAGGTAGAGGAAGACCCGGGCTCTAAAGAATCTTGAGAGGACACAGTGAGATAAGTAGGGCTGTGGCTTGGGCTTAGGGGTGGAAGGGTTAGTTTTTCAGGGTGGGTGTAGGTTTTAGGACTAAGGAGGGGGTTGGGTTGTTTTTAGGGTTGGAAACAGTTTTTAGGGCTAAAGACGGGGGATAAAGGGACAGTTTGCAGGGCAGGGAGCAGGGTCGGGGTAGTGTGGGGATGTAGGGTATAGTTTCTTTTAGCTTAGAGAAAGGGGGCTAGGGTCGGGTCGATTTTGAGGTGTGGGTTTATTTTTTAGGGATCAGGGCAGGTGGAAAAGGGACAGTTTACACAGCAGTGAGCAGGGTTGGGTAGTATAGGAATATAGGGGATAGTTTTTAGGGCTCAGGGCAGGGAGGCTGGATGGACATAGTTTATTGGGCATCGGCTTAATTGTTTGGGACCAGGGTGAAAGGTACAGTTCACAGGGCAGGTTTGGGGTAGTTTAGGAATGTAGTATTTATATATTTAGGGTTCAGGGCAGGGGGGCTAGGGTCGGGTTTCGTTTTTGGAGTGTGGGCTTAAAATGTTTAGGGCTCAGGGCAGGGGGAGAAGGGACAGTTTAAAGGGCAGGGTCGGGGTAAGTTAGGTATGCATTGATAGTTTAGGGCTCAAGGCAGAGGGGCTGTGGTCGGGGAAGTTTTTGGAGTGTGGGTTTATTTTTTAGGGCTCAGGGCAGTTGGAAAAGGGACCGTTTACTGGGCAGGGACCAGGGTCGGGGGTAGTTTAGGGATGTAGGGGTAGTTTTGGGGCTCAAGAGAAGGGGGCTGGGTCAGGGTAGTTTTGGGGACAGGGGCTTAATTTTTAGGGTTCAGGGCAGGGGGAGAAGGGACAGTTTACAGGGCAGGGTCGGGGTAATTTAGGGATGTAGGGGTTTGTTTAGAACACAGGGCAGGTGGAACTGGGGTCGGGGTATTTTTGGGGTGTGGGTTTAATTTTTAGGGGGCAGAGGAGAGAGAAAAGGAGCTGTTTACAAGGCAAGCAGCAGGGGTATGATCTTGTTACAGGATAATGCCTCGAGTGCAACCTCACATCATAGAGGGGCAGCAGAACAACGAAAGGCTAGATATTAGTTCTGCACTACATCTCCCAGGAGGCCTTGCGCCTTGCAGTGACGAGGCGGGGCTGCCCATAAAATCACGTGAGCAACCAGGAAGGGCGTCGGAAATTCATCCCACCAGTTCTTTGCTTTTTCTTAGCTTCCTGCAGTTGGTCTCTTGGACGGGTTTACGGAGGTAAGCCCGAATCCTTGATTCTTGGACTCTATTGCATTGGGAAGACCGGACCGCGCGGCTGCGCTCCAGCGGTCTTTCCTTTATTCTTCGTTCGTCCTCCGTTGGTGAGCCCTCTGTTCAGGCGCTCGTGCGGAGGACGTTTAGAGACATCAGACTGCATTGTCGGCCGCCACGTAAATCGGTGTCCTCTGTTGGCGAATTCTGGGACCAGAGTTCATGCAGAGGACGGTCCATAGTCGTTTGAAGCAGCTCTTTATTTTGTGTCCTCCGTTGGAGGAGCTGCGTTCATGCGGAGGACGTTTTGAGTCATTGGACGGCATTGTTGGCCGCCACTTAGCACAGTGACCTCTGTTGGCGAACTCTGGGACCAGAGTTCATGCAGAGGACGGTCTAGAACAGGGGTCTCCAAACCGGTCCTAGAGACCCGGATCCATACCAGATTTTTAAAATTACTACATGTATCTCAATGGGGATATCCAAAAAAGCTGGAATGGATCCGGCCCTCCAGGGCCGGTTTGGAGACCCCTGTTCTAGACCGTCCTCTCCATGAGCATACTTACTCCGGGAGCTGTAAACTGGCTATACGCCTATCTACAGGTACCATTTAGTCCTGTCAGGCACCTGTTTTCCCTAACAGGAACTTTCCTTTGATGCCTTCCTGATTTTGCTTTCTCCACAAGAGGAAAGATATTACGAGCAGTGAGAGTTGTGGTTAGCTTAACTTGGGTGCTTGGATACCGTGATTGCATTTTCTACTTTACAGTTATTACGGGGTATGTAGCTCAACTTGACATAATAGAAGTCTACCCATGAATTATTCACTGTCTAGTGTAAGGTGCATTTATCGAGTCCTTGTTTCTTTCCACTGCAATACATCCATCCATGCTACGGCACCCAGAGGGCACAACAATCCTCACTGCTAGTATTATACCAGGCCTATGTTATTTTCCTTTACAGGTATTATTACAGGGTTTAGCATAGCTACATTGATATTGCATAGCGGTTGTTACAAAGTAAGTGATCACTGTGTTTTGTCATTTCAAATATCCCCCCTCGCAGTTCCCTTCCTTTCCTTCCCTCACTTGATCCTCCTAGTGACCTGTGCCATAACGGCTATCAGGCTGTGGTAGATCAAGAGGTGGACCCTTTTTGCATCAGACGATCCTGAGGACTTACGAAGTAACAGATCTTTAGACTGCATTCCCCTTTACCCATCATGTCTTTACAAGGAAATTGCGTGGTAAAGGCATTCGTGCTAAAGACGCAGTCAGGGTAGAGACCCCGTGGCACAGGCATGCGTGGTTTAGGCATGCATTGTACCATCATACAACTGTGCCACCCACTTAAGTAGTCCTTTAAACATGTCTCTGGCCTGCCACTGCAGCCTGTGTGTGCAGTTTCAAACTGCCATTCTGTCCTGGCAAAATAAACCTTTTGCCAGGTCCAACCCTTCCTTTTGTAATACATATAAGCCACCCCTAGGGTAGGCCCTGAACAGCCCAGGGGGTATGGTGCAGTGTATTTAAATGGTTGGACACATAGTGAAAAACTCTTTAATGTGTTTTTCACTACTACAAGGCCTGCCTCTCCCATAGGATAACATTGGGGTTACCTTATTACATTTAATAAGCTGTAATTTTTGATTAGGAACAGATGATAAGTTCATGTTTTGTGTCATTGGAATTCTAATGAAAAATCCTATTGCATGATAAAGTCGGATTTTGAATTGCAATTTTGAAAGTGCCACTTTTAGAAAGTTGGCATTTTCTTGCCTTAGCCATTTGGTGCCTGTGGCCTGTCTCTGGGTCACATGATTGAGTGTAACTGACAGTTGGGCTATGGGTATTCCTTTTAGACAGCCACACACAGAGAGCTTAGGTGTGGCTGCATGGGCCATCACTGGCAGGATGGGAGGGTGCAGCTGGGCACAGCCCTACTTAAGATTGAATAGGTTGAGTCCTGCTTCCACACAAAGGCAGCAAACCCCCTATAGTTAGTTTGAAGCCAGGGCAGGGAAGACTGGAAGACTGTGGACTTCAAACCTCTAGAAGTTTCTCCCACTTCAAAGGAAGAACCTGGTATAAATATTGGACATCGGACATCAACTCTTCACTACACTTCTGGACCTGTGGAGACACTGCCAGGAAGAGGTACTGCAGTGATACTGAAAGGACATCTCTCTGCTGGACTGCTTTCCAGTTGGACTACTGCCTTGTGGTACTGCTGCCTTACTGGATTGCTGTCCTGCAGCCCTCCTGCCTGAGTCAAACAGATTTGGACATTAACCCACGACTCCCAGAGTGACACTTCCAAATCTAATCTCATTACTAAAACCAGTGATTTACAACAAGAGGCTGGGGCAAAGCACCCAGCACCTATACCTCAAGCAGGAAATGTATAAAAAAATTATTTCTTAAGTGAACAAGTCAGAAGGGCAAAGTTTCCTAACCCTCCACACAAGAGAAAACTCCTTACAAAATAAATCAAGCTTTTGACTCGGCAGAGTTGATTTTTATCACTATTGGTAATTAATCGAACAGTCCAAAGAAATATCTTGCTATATAAAACACTGCACAGACTCCGTCTTCTTTATGTTTATAAATATTTTGTTTATTGATTTTTTATTTTATTTAATCATCTTCTTGTCTCCAGTCATAGCCAACGTGTTCTGTCCATACGGACTTCTTCAGGGCTTTATGATCTACTCCTAAATGCATAAGTTGAATGCGAAGTCATCCAAGTGTCCTATCACAGATATCACACCCTTGAAAGAATACAGTAAATAGGCTTTGGTGTATGGTAGGGACAAAGACGTGATGGACAGCCTAAAATAAATAAAGCAAGCAAATGTGAGTTACAAAGCCAGTGGTAAGCAATGGGCGAAATGCATTTCCAGGGAAGCCTTCAGATTGTCCCCAAACCGCCTTTTACAGCCAGACAGTTGTGCTGTCTGGTAGGCGTCAACCAAAAAATGGTGGCATTCATTCAAAAGTAAAGTCTAGTATGTTTTGCCAAAAACATGCTGTAACATCTTGGGTAGTGGCTGTGGAGCCACACCCCAAATGAACCTCCAGCCATGGGAGGAGTTCTAAATTTCAAGGTGCAGAATGGGGATAATGTGGTAATGCTGGGTGTTTGACACCTCTCTGAAATGAGAAACCCAGAATATTGCATTTTGTTCCCTACGACAATTCTGAAAAGTTTTACCTGACGAAAATCATGGGAGGAAAAATATACAAAGTCTGCTAATTATTACAGACCTTGTAATTCTGATTAAAGTGATGGCCATAGTGTTTTCACATGTGTACACAGCCAAAGTCGTGGCCAGATATCAACTACAGAAATATCTGTGAAGAAAACACTGCAGGATATCATGTGGTTTCACCTCTCTGTGGGCCAAAAACTAATTGTAGTCCTTATTTTGGTAGATACAATTGTAATTGGATGGTAACACCACTCTGGTTAAGACCAATACAGGCTTTAATGGCATAGCATCTTAAGGTTGACAAGCCAGAATGATAAGAAAAATAAAGATCAGGTACAGATTTACAACGATGTTCCGTAAAGCAGCGCTGAAAACAAAGTTGCTGTGCTACGTTGCTTGAAAGGGAAAGAGCAGGAAGGCAACATATCTACTAAGATCTGGTAGTACTCTACTCTCTCCCTAGTGCTATAGCAGTAGTAGTAGTAGTAGTAGTATTAATCTTTATTCGGTAAAAAATTTCACCATAAAAGAATACATTTTATACAATTATACATTACTATTTGGTTAAAAGAAAAAGGGAAATGAAGAACATTATATAAAACCTAGCACAGAAAATTTCCTTCGTAAAATGAAACCTGCGCATTATACAGTACGTTGGATGGTTTTTATGAGGCCCCCACCAGCATTCTCATCAGTACACTGTTGCATAATGGTTGGAATGACTTCAAGAGCCGTACTAATCTCAGCATATCGTCCAACCAATAGGGGCCAGCTAACTGTTTGGCGGGGGAGAGTGTTGCTTCATCCTCCTAATACGAGTCAACCATGCACTGCTCAGGAATTTGGCCACCCCGCATACCATGGCAGAGGAAGACGGGTCAGTGGTGAGGACACGTAAGGCCATTCTATGGCACCTCAAACCCAACTTCATACATACTGGTTTCAGCCAAACCTTCCTAGCAACTTTGTAAGCGGGGCAGGCAAAAAGTAAATGCACCACAGACTCCTTTGGAGCCGCGCACCCGGGGCAGGGGCGCGAAGAGCCACCAGCGTTGGACCACCCCGCGGTGAACTTGTGCACCGGAAGAGTCCCATACCTGAGTTTTAAATAAAGGGCTCTATCCAGGGGCTTGGCTATGAGATTGAGGAAGGGTTCCAGCTTCCTAGACCATTTAAACTCTAAGAACCGCTCTGTGAGTAAACCCCCAACCCCACTGTGTGTTGCCTCTGCCTGAACCCAGTCCCAGTATAACTTCTTAATCACTGGTTTGGGAGGTGGCTTTTGACTCGCCCACGCATCCCTCAGGCCCAGTTGCACCACCAGCTGCCTCACATTGCTCAACCACCCGATCTTATTACCGATGTCCAGCAGAATTAGTTCATCCAGCACGGCAGCATAGTTGGCGAGCTCCCCAGTCCTTCGCAGCCGAACCCAAAACAGTAGGGGGCGCAGCCGCACTAGATCTTTAAAGGATTGCCTGCCCAGATCTAGCCGCAAAGGAATTAGCGGGGTGGAGACAGGGAGAGCCACCAAGTCCCTCAGAAACTTGTTTTCCGCTGCAACTAGCTCTGCAACATTTTCCAACCCCCACAGCTCCGAGCCATACAGTGCAGCCGGGAGGATCTGACCCTCATAGAGTGCCATGACCGGTGCCACGGGTTTACTCGTTGACTCCCGATGCTCTCTCAGAGTCGCCCCTGACACTCTTTTATGGCTGAGCAACATTTTAGCCAGGTGGTCCTTCCAGTTCATCCGACTATTTACCCGCATCCCCAAATAGTCGAATGAATGAACCAACTCCAGGGGTGCCCCATTGAGCGTGAAGTTCTTTCTAAATCTATAGCACATTCAGGCTGCTTGACGCCAAAAACACACCATTGCACCACAGTGCAAAGGCGTTTATGTCATGTCTAGGACAGAGTTTGTACTGGAAGGGTACTCTTCAAGTACAAAATACTGTACCAAGACATACTTTTAAACTTTTCCAACTTTCGATGTGGGCTGTATAGTGCAGCACACGTGTTATTTCAGACATATTTAGAGAAATAAAAGCATTTCTCCCAGTTAAGGACAGTCTCAAATAGACGTTATTTTTTGGTGCAAAACCCTGTCTGCTGTTGTTAGCAGATAGGGATTTGCATCAAAAACCATAGGTGGGTTCATGAGAATGTCCATGTACCACCCATGGAATGCCCTCCCATGCAAAGAAGTGCATAGCACTGCTTTACATTACTTTCAAACAACTTTCAAACGCAGAACTTTTCCACTGTAAATTAAATTACAAATAAATATTTTGCTCCGGGTTTGTGGTGAAAAACATTTGTTAATCTGCCCCTAGGTCTATTGGTTCCAGTATTGCATTGCCTGTTTCGCTGCTCTACTGGGATACCAAACATTCACCATGAACCTGGCTACACCGCCCAAGGTTTTTTCTATGTAATGTGTATGCTCTCCTAGTACACATCTTTCATTAAATTTGATGTCAGCAAGTCATTGACGTCACTATGGTCCTTGTTTCCTGTGTATGACAACTGGAGACTGATCACTTGATCGGCCAAGTATTTGCCCCTTCATACTTCAATACATAAAATATCTCTTAGTCTTGGGATGCTCCCCTTAAACTCTGATACACTGCCAACAAACCACTACTTAAAATTAACCCCTTCGCCGCGGGGCTAATTCCCCCGCGCGGCACCGCGGTTCTCGTGAAGAGCTCAGCTCGTCACGCTGCGCGGTGGCGCTGTGCTCATGACGAGCTTAGCTCGTCATGACCACCCCCGTTTTCTTAGAACACTCAGCACAGCAGGGTAATTATCCCCGCGTGGGAGCGCCACGGCAGTCATGACGAGCTCAGCTCGTCATGAGCACAGCGCCACTGTGCCTCATGACGAGCTGAGCTCGTCATGAGAACCCAAGGGGTTAAGTAAATGTAGTCCCAGTGATCCTGGTAGACTGCTCACCTATCTCAGGCCTCCCATTTGCCCTTGAATCAAAGGTTAAGGACCAACTCCACTCTTAAATCAAACCACCTGGGTTATTCAGTATTCCCAATCAGCGTTTTGCCAGCACTACACCATAACTCTCTTCACTGCGATCCACCTGCAACTCCAAGAACCCACCTTCCTCTTTTATCACGTGTTGACTATATTGTTGCCTTTGACCATGTACTGCGATCCACTGTCTTTTGACTATGTTTATGCTATATAAATGCTACATAGATACATACAAGTCATCTTCACAGGTAAGCTCCTGTTGAGCCAGGTATCCCTATTGGGGGGAAAGGATGTGGCATCCTGCTGATGCAGTTACACCTGTGAGAGAGCAGAAGAAAAAATAGATGCATTTTGGTTCAAATGTTACCCTTTCTCAGGGCGTCACCATTTTCTTCCATCCCGTTCACTGTGGTGAAATAATTTGATTGCAACCCAAGAGTGCGTTTCTGGAGACTTTGGCTGTGCGGAGCCGAATATATACCTATATATAATCACATAAATTACTAGCGCATCCTGTAATAATACTTGGAGGACTCAATGTGCTCCGATGGCTCCAGATTTACAAAAAATGTCCTTCCTTTCTTATTAATATCAGCGTGCAGACTTGTACTAAGATCCACGCATAGGGCACTGCAATGGCTAGGACCACGATCGGTGTAGTCCCGAGACGGACTTTGGTGCTCCCGACTGGAGCCGGCACTGGTATTGGAATGATTAAGCTCAGTAACAGATGACAAATATTCTTGTAAAAAACATAACAGATAAGGATTGCCATTTCAAAGCTTCATACAAAGATTTAATAAGCAGTTCACAAATAACCTGCGATAAGTAAATTTAGGAGCAAAGCATACAGATCCTAGGTACGGAGAACTGTTACAGTTCTGAATGAAATCCAGCATACATTTGCCTTCTAGAAGTGAGGGATGGTGTCTCTCCCCATATTGAAATCTACATGTAATTTAATAGGACTTTAGACAAAGGCTTTCATACATTCATATATGAGTATGCGGTTCTCAGGTGGCACACCAACAGGGAATTAGCAAGAAGAAACATTTTACCACTAAATACATTTGGAGTTTCTCTCATGGTAGTAATCCATTGGCTTTGAGTTTACTCAATCAATTCCATTAATACATTGTCTGGTAATAGCCTGGGACAGGGGCAATGTCCTAGGTTAGGTACAGTGGGAGAAGGATTATGGGAACATTCTCTGTTTACTGGTACGAGTGTCGAAATTATTTATTTAGAACGGGGCGAACAGCAACAGTTAACACATGACAGGCGAGGACGTTTCTGCAAGGTGAAGGACAGTGTAAAAACAACCTTGATTAGCATATTGTATTGCATTGTAATTGCATTTATATAGTGCTTACTACCCCTGACAAGGCGTTGAATTGCTTTTTTTGCCGGTAGCATGCCACTCCGGAACCCATAAAGGATTGATTAATGGTGAATTAGTATAGTGAAATATGAAAGTAATTTAAGTGGTGGATACGTTGGTTAGTTATTTGGATTGAGAAGGATAGTGGAGGGATGGAAGAGGGGAAACAGGTTGCCATTTATATAGACCCACTATGTGATGTGTTTACTATGCAGGAAAACAACTCCCACATTAATTTCACCCACTGAATCGTATCGGGTCCCTTGTGAGCCAGCACAGGAGTGTGGTGCGGTCTGAGTATCCCCAGATCTCAAATTTGTCTCAGTTTCAGCAGAGTTTGCTTTTCCTTATTCAATTGAGGATGCAGTCTAGGCACTTGTCAATTCTTGCATGGCTTTCCCAGTCACCAATCATAAATGCATTTAGCCGTTTCCAGCATAATTTTGTAAAAATACATTGTATTTGCTTCAACAAAAGTGGCTATTATTCATAAAGAGATCATCATAGCGTTGGTATCAAAGTAAGGCTCTAAAAAAGATGTTACTTTCATTATATGCAGTGGTACTCCTTTTAACGACCTTGGTTGATTGATAAACTGTATCATGCGATTTTAACAAATAGTTACCCACTAACTTTGCAGTAGGCCTACTAACCTTCTGATTTCCCAGTTTAGGGTGAAATTACTTTTTTGAACTATCCAGAGACAAAATGTTGGCATACGCGTTGTTTCTTACAACCTGCTGCGTCAATCCTTCTGAGCAACCGTTGTTTGGTTTCCACTAACGTGAAAACATGGCTGGGCTTCACTTCTCACCACACGCAGAGACATCTCTACGAAGCGGTAATTACAAATCTCCCATCAGACATTTTAGTATACATGGCCTCGTCCAAGTCCTCCCTGGAAAGAGATAGCACATGAGTGGGTGTTAGAATAGTGATATTAAGTAATACATCTCTAGGAATGTTTCGACTTCAAAGGCGGGATAAACTGTACACACCTTGTTCATCCCAAAAATGTGGACCACCTGCTAAACACGTTTACTCCAAGCACACAAGCTCCCACCACATTCCTCCTTCGTGGAAGAAGAGCTGGGCAGACCAATGCAATCGAGCACAGATGCATAGTACCAAGAAAAACGATACACACTCCGCCTCATAGTAGCAGTTTTTGCGTTTCTTTATTACAGGGCGAACTCGACCCGAATGTATCGGAGCGCTTTACACGAGCTCACATTCATGTTTTTGGAGGCACAGGTGGGCTTACCGATTTGCTGACACTCGAACTTGGTTCCCCAGTTTCCAAGTAGCCAGACCTGGCAGCTACGCCACCTCCTCTTACCATCCCATCCCGAGAACCTCATAAGCAGAAAGAGCAAGACCGGCGGGAGATAAAACGGGTTCCCGGTCTAGGCGGGATTTCTGCAGCCGTGCCTCTTGTCTCTGCGCACATAATAAAAGAGATAGCCATCGGTGTGCAGCACCGCAGTCTGCCAGAATCCGGGGTAGCGGTCCAAGCAGCGAGCGCTGCGTAAGCACATCTGGAGGGTCTGAGTGAAAGCAGACCAGGACTTTTATTTAACCCCCGTGTTTACTTTGCAGCTTTCACTTGCGCCCAAAACAAACACAGAAGACGGCATCTCTGTCTCAAACGACCGTTTTCCATTTCCCGAATTTTATCATTTTTGTTTGTTTTAATAAAGGCTCCATTTCTCTTGTTTCTGAAGGGTCAAACGTCATTTACTGCAACAGTGTCTCGGGCCTGGTGTGAGAGACAGTAAGAGTGGCTGGTGGGGGAACCCTCCATACGGAGACCAAAGTTTACTGACGTAAAGCAGATGCGCTCTGTCTGACCCCGAGTGGGACTGTTAAAGCTCATCAGAGTTCTAAGTTGGACACGTGAGTAGACTGATCTGGAGTGTCGAGCTGCCATTCGCCCTCTGCTGGCGACTTTGGGGATAACGTCCATGCTCGTATCATATAGAGCAGTGGTTCCCAAACTTTTGACTCCTGAGGACCCCCATTGAGTCGCCACTGGAAGCCGGGGACCCCCAAGCAGCTTTTTTTCGTTTCATTTTCTAAGAGCAGGCAGAGGTCCCTGGGACCACTGCCTGCCCTTAAAAAATAATTTTGCATGCATTTGCAAAGGGGAAGGGGTCCCCGGAGGACCCCTTCCCATTTGCAAATGCATTACCATCTACTTGAAGTAGGTGCTAATTTCGATTGTTTTGCGACCGCAAAACATTTGTACATGGTTTTGAGACTCGCTATTTGGAAGGAAATGCCCCTTCCAAATACCAAGTTGCAAAACGTATTTAGCGAGTCGCAAACAAATTGAGACTCGCAAAATAGGCAATGTGCATGGCCCAATAGGTTTTTGCATGCGCAAACGGTTCGTGAACCGGTTCGCACATGTAAAAACTGATCATACATCTGGCCCTTAGTATTTTATATTGAAGTAATAGCCCCTCTGTCACATGCATTTCATTTGTTTTATAGCATCTCTCATACCATTGTAGGATGCCAGAGCACTTTACATCACACACATAAGGAGACATTTAATCATACATGTAAATCAGTGTGTATATAAAATGTTTAAAGAGTGCTTGGTCAGGAAAAGCACAAACTCAGGATTCAGAACATAACACGGTGGCTAGCACTGACTTTAACATTAAAAATGTATTTCCACCCAAATAAACTTTTTTAGCAGCATCAGGATAATGAATAACTGGGAAAAAGCTTAAGATACTAACTGGTACCATGCATTTTACAAGCAGCTCTTTGACGACAGTTTACAGGTCCCTCTGCTACATTGCAATTGTCACTTGTGAAGTGCACAGTAACGAAAGAATCTCTGTGACAAAAGCAGTAACCACGAACCTATGAACATAAAATACTGCGTTTCAAAATGCATGTTACACGTTCTCTACAGTAGGCACATTAACCCTCTGTGCTACATTAGTTAAGTCAAAGCTGCCACTGAACAAAACTCTCCTCACGCTCCAGCAGGCACATTAATCACTGACATGATCTTGACACTTTTATTGTTGCTGGAAAGCTGCTAATTATACAAGAAAGGTTTCTGTGCTTTTAAAACTGTTGCCTACGGACCCCCAGAGAATGTGTCACGGACCCCTGGGGGTCCGCGGACCCCAGTTTGGGAAACACTGATATAGAGTATTTGCATGGGAGTCTTTCTAAAGACGGAGACAAAACATTTGGAGAAAAAAATATATATATATTAATGAGAAAGACCTATATCAAGTAGGAAATCAGAACTATTACTATGATGTTCTCAGCTGAACTACGTGCATTCATCAGTGACACCACAGATAGTTCAACCCTAAGAGACGGGTCTGTATAGACACCGGTTCATAGTTTGGAAATGGATTATACAACTTTAAGGCAAACGCTACACAATCCACAAAATAGTACAATATGAAGTAAAAAAACGCAAATGTCTTTTTTTTCTTTCTGTTCGATGGTTTATTTTAGGCCAATTGGCCCCTTCTCTTCAGCCCTTTTTAGGTCTCGCCTGTCGATGCGCATGCGCATCGAGCAAGCGAGACTATGGGGGCTTATCCACTCTTTATCCACTGCAAGGAATCGTGGCGATTCCTTGCAGTGCCCGTGACTTTCAAGCTCAATGCGCATGCGCATTGAGCTTAAAAGCGCGTGCACGTCCGTCTTGTTTTACCCGCTCCGCCCCCTCCCCTTCCCGCTGTGTCGCATTTCTCATCCCCCCTCCCCTCTCCTCCGTCCGTCTTGTTTGTTTAATTTAACCCGCTCCGCCCCCTCCCCTTCCCGCCGTGTCGCATTTCTCCTCCCCCCTCCCCTCTCTTCCCTCCGTCTCGTTTGTTTATTTTACCCGCTCCGCCCCCTCCCCTGCCCGCAGTGTCACATTTTTTTTTAAATCCCCACTTCCCCCCTACCCCCCATCAATGCCAACACTGACGCCGTGCTAAAGCCCGCTCTCCCTCCATTTACTGGCCTTTAGCAGCCTGTGGCAGCAGAGGACATGTAAAAGCAAGGGCAAGTATAATAAAGCTTAACTTAGTATTGTAATGTTGTCCGTGTGATCTCTTACCCTGCATTCCAGTCACTACATCTAGCTTACCTTTTACTGCCACTAGTTCTTCTGCATGGATTGTATAGTCATACGGCGTATTGAGCTGGCAAACAGAGAAACCATGCCATGACATAGTATCATCTGATACAAAGAGCGCGTTAGGAGGTGGAATTTTGATGACAAAATACCATCACAGCTTTACTCTCGGTCTCTCACCTCGGCCAATGTCACCATACTTGGGAAATGTATACTCTGAAATATCATGTACTATAATGTTACGGTCTCACCCATCCCTCAACAAATAATAATTTTACCGTCGTCAGATGTACACAACACATTAAAGAACAGGGCGGGGTCAAGGTGTTATCAGAAATAGAGCGCCCTAGGGCAGAAAAGAACACCCTTTCAACCCAATGTCCGTAACCCTGCTCCAAATAGCATAGAGTATCCCTCCCGCCGATTGGTTCAGTCACCCGCCCGTCAAGTTTAGCTCTCCTCACCCGAAAGCCCCGCGGCCCACTACCCGGATCCGCTCGTACTTCTCCATTTCTAGGAACAAACTTCCATCGTCTCCTTGGTAACGCTTCCGGGCTAGAGATTGCCGTCATAGACACAAAAGACAGACTCACATGAACCATGGAGCGAGGTGCCGTGGTCAGAGAAGAGAGACTTTCTTTAGAGTAGCGATCGAATGGCGTTTTTATTTATTTATTTAATGCGACTTTTATAGCGCGAACATTACCCTCAACCCCTCACTCACCCTCACTCTCACTCATCCTCACTCACCCTCAACCCCTCACCCTCACTCACCCTCACCCTCACTCACCCTCAAACCCTCACCCACTCACCCTCAACCCCTCACCCTCAACCCCTCACTCACCCTCACTCTCACTCACCCTCACTCAGCCTCAACTACTCCCCCTCACCCTCACTCACCCAAAACCCCTCACCCTCACTCACCCTCACCCTCACTCACCCTCAACACCTCACTCACCCTCACTCACCCTCACCCTCACTCACCCTCAACACCTCACCCTCAACACCTCACCCTCAACCCCTCACCCTCACTCACCCTCACTCACCCTCACTCACCCTCACTCACCCTCACTCACCCTCACTCACCCTCAACCCCTCACCCTCACTCACCCTCACCCTCACTCACCCTCACTCACACTCACCCTCACCCTCACACAGTGCAATAGTTCTCAGACCATTTCAGTTAGAGCTTTTAGAAATGTTTATGGCTTTTTTTATTTGTAATACTTTAGCATTGGCTACAGGAAACAAAAATGCTAAACATTTACAAAAAAAACCCATAAACAATTCTAAAAGCACTAACTCTAATGGTTCGAGACCTATTGCATTTCCAATGCTTGTTATGCCTTTCGTCGTCTTAGGGTATACTCAGCTCTAAGTGAGATGAAAAAACTGGAGGGTCTCTCAAAGGGATGTGGCCAATGTAATTAAGGGCGTGTCTTCAAAACACGTAAGCTAAAAATCCTGTGCTTAGCAAAGTGTGTGCCGTCCAACTTCTATTTTGCTGTTTGTCATTGCATCCAGATATATGCTACAACAAGTAACATCATACCTACAACAAGTCAGGAATGTTGGATTTGCCAATGGTTGTTAGTTGCATAAGATAAATAAGCAGCAACTATGGCTTGTATATAATATTGAAAAAGCTTCCACTAAAAGTCCTGGCTACACCACGACAATGTTGCTGCTCCTGAGTTTCAAAAAGAGAAGGGAAATTCAGAGAGAAAATTACCCTCTTTAACCGTTTGGCCTCGGCGGTAATTCCGCCGCGATGCAGGGAGGAGGGGGGCCGCGCGGCGCCGCCATGCTCGTGACGGAACCACTCCGCCACGAGCCACAGGCGTATTGTGCTTGTAACGGAGTGGTTCCATCACGGCCCCCCGCCGGAGAAATCACTGCCGCGCAGGCGGGGCAGCAGGGCCGTGATGGAACCACTCCGTCATTAGCACAGCCCGTCCGTGGCTCGGGACGGAGAGGTTCCGTCATGAGCATGGAAGGGGTTAAAGGATTTCCCTTCCCCTACAACGCTCACCTGGCATGACGTCATGCCGTAACTTCTGCAGTAGTGAGAAGTGAGCAGTGTGAGCAGCGTACATGATGTGCCTGCTGTCACTGCAGTCCGGAAAAAAACAGACCGCCTGTGCCAGGGCACAAAACAGAGACCGATAGAGACCTGTTTCAAGGCCTCCTTTGAAAAAACTGCCGGTGCTCAGCACAGTAAGACCCAGCCCACTTAAAGCCTTGGGTATACCCCTATGACTTCATCGGGCCGTCTTGCTTCAAAAATTTTTTATGGCCATTCCTCAACTTCCGGTTGTAATTCTGACCCGGAGTAACCTGATTCATAATACACTGTTCCAATCGATATCGCATGTGTGTTCAAATAACAAAAATAGAACAAACTCGGTCCGCTTTAAATCTTTCACGGCCCGCATTCAAAATCTTTTAGGAAATTGGGATACTCCTCCGCTGGTAGTGATCAAGCTGCGCCCGAGCGAGTGTGCTCCAACCATGGCTCCATATGGAGTGAAACAGCCCTGTTTGTGCATTCACTCCAGCCACTCACACTAAGGAAGCTGAGGTGTGCTCTACATATTCTGATGAGCCATCCTGGCCTAGAGTGGTGGGAGGTCTTGGCCCTAGCACCTGACTAGGCTGTGGCTGCCCTGCACAATGCTGCCCCACCCCCTGGAGTGTGACTGGACAAGGGAGGACAGAAGCACAAGTTACTACTTGTGTAACAATATATCTGTAAGAGACATTAGTTAGTGATAGATTCCTTACCTTAGAATATCCCCAGGCGTCAGACTGGATCAGGAAACTTTTGCGTAGCAATACCCCTGCGCGTCGGTAGGCGTCGTCCTCGGCGCTGCATCTGTCTTCGGCGTCGTTAGCGCCGGAATGACGTTGTCAGAGTATTTAGACGCCGCCCTAGCGCGCTGACATCAGCTCTGATACACAGCTTTTCCGCGCCAGATACACAGAGCCATGATAGAACCAACACTGGTGCCATGACACTAGGGCCCTGAAAGGGGATGACCTTAACCCTAGATATCGGTTCACAGAATGGGGAGGATGGGTGGGTCGGTAAGGAATCTATCACTAACTAATGTCTCTTACAGATATATCGTTACACAAGTAGTAACTTGTGCATCTGAAAGAGACACGTTAGTGATAGATTCCTTACCTTAGAATAGATACCCCAGCAATACCAACCCCGGCGGTGGGTCTGCGAACCAATAATCAGACCAGAAAGTCCTGGAGGACGAAACGGCCAAAGAAGCCATCCCTCCAGACTTGGCTGTCCAGGCAGTAGTGTCTCGCGAACGTGTGCAGTGAGGCCCACGTATCTGCCTGACAAATGTCCTGCAAGGGGACTACCCGGCCCAGGGCAGTAGTAGTCGCCGTGGCCCGAGTGGAGTTGGCCCTTAGCCCAACAGGAGGTTCCTTCTTAGCCAAGGAGTAACACGCTTGGATGCACAACACGATCCACTGAGAGATGGTCCGCTTGTGCACAGCGCGTCCTTTCTTAGCACCCACGTAACCAACAAAGAGTTGGTCATCCACCCGGAACTGGCGTGTGCGATCCAGATAGTAAGAGCGCGCACGTTTTGGGTCCAGACGGTGGAGCCTCTCTTCCTCTTTCGAGGGATGCAGAGGCGGAAAGAAGGTGGGCAAGGTGATGGACTGCCCGATGTGGAAGGCTGTGACTACCTTGGGCAGGAAAGAGGGTTTTGTACGCAACACAACCTTGTCCGGAGGGACAGAAAGGAAGAGAGGTTTAGATGAAAGAGCCTGGAGCTCACTCACTCTCCTGGCTGAGGTGATGGCAAACAGGAAAGCAGCCTTAAGTGTAAGAAGACAAAGAGGACAGTTATGAAGCGGCTCAAAGGGAGCGCACATCAAGTAAGTTAGAACCAGGTTCAAGTCCCTCTGGGGCATCACAAAAGGAACAGGAGGGAACATATGAGTGATGCCCTTTAAGAATCTGTTTACAATGAGGGACTTGAACAAAGAAGGCTGATCAGGAAGCCTCAAGAAGGCTGAAAGGGCAGAAAGGTAGCCCTTGATAGTGCCCAGAGCAGCGCCCTGCTGGGCAAGAGAAAGAAGGAAGAGAAGAACCTCAGAAAGAGGGGCATTGAGAGGATCCACAGCCTTTGCTGTGCACCATGCCACAAATCTGTTCCACCTGCAGGTGTATACCAACTTTGTGGAGGGACGCCTGGCTGCCAGAATGACATTACAGACTTCAGGAGGCAAGTCAAATGGCCTCAACTGTCGCTGCTCAATCTCCAAGCATGGAGGTGGAGACTGGACAGGTTCGGGTGGAGGACCGTCCCCTGCTGCTGCGACAGAAGGTCCTACTGAAGAGGCAGACAAACCGGGGGATTGACTGACATACTGAGTAGCTCGGGATACCAGTACCTTCGCGCCCTGTCCAGAGCCACAAGGATGACTTGGGCCCGGTCGCGCTTGAGTTTCTTCAGCACTCTGGGCAGAAGTGGTATAGGCGGAAAGGCGTACAACAGACCGCAACTCCACTCGCGACGAAAAGCGTCCCGAGCGAGTGCTGCCTTGGAAATTCCAATGCGCAGAACTGATGACATTGTGCATTCTCTTCGGTGGCGAATAGATCTAACCAAGGCTTTCCCCACTGCAGAAAGAGGCCTTGCGCCACGTCCGAGTTCAGACGCCAATTGTGATCCATCATGCACCATCGGCTGAGCTCGTCTGCCCTGGCGTTCAGAGAACCTGCCAGGTGTTGAACCACCAGGGTCACGGCCTGACGTTCCAGCCACAGCCAGAGACGCAGAGCCTCCTGGCATAGGGTCCACGACCCCACCCGCCCTGTTTGTTGCAGTACCTCATGGCGGTGGTGTTGTCCGTGAACACCTGCACTACACTCCCCCGGACAGAGGGGAGGAATGCCTTCAGTGCTAGACGAATTGCCCGCAGCTCCAGAAGGTTGATATGGAGCTGGGACTCCGCCGGAGACCAGATGCCTCTGATTTCCACCTCTCCCATGTGGCCTCCCCAGCCCTGGAGGGACGCGTCCGTCACAACTACGTGCTCCGGTTGGGGAAGGGAGAGGGATCTGCCGCTGACCCAATCCCGGTCCGTGAGCCACCACTGCAGCTGTCTCGCAGTGCCCTCCGAGATCATGACATAGTCGAACAGGTTGCCCTGATGCTGGGCCCACTGAAACTTCAGGTCCCACTGCAGAGCCCACATCTGCCACCTGGCGTGATGCACCAGAAGGATGCAGGAGGCCATCAGCCCCAGAAGACGCAGCGTCAACCTGACAGAGACCCGGTATAAAGGCTGAAAGATTGGAATCAGAGCCTGAATATCCCGGACTCGCTGTTCGGGAGGATAAACCCGAAACCGCGCCGAGTCGAGGACCGCTCCGATGAAGAGGAGCTTCTGAGAGGGGCACAGGTGTGACTTCGGCACATTGATGGAGAACCCCAGCTGGTGCAGGATGTCTGCCGTTGTCTGGAGGTGGCTGACGACTGTCTGGGGCGAGCCCGCCTTTGACAACCAGTCGTCGAGGTAGGGGAAGACTGAAACCCCTAACCTGCGCAAATGAGCTGCGACCACTGCCATCACCTTCGTGAACACCCGTTGGGCGCTGGTAAGGCCGAAGGGGAGCACGGTAAACTGAAAGTGCTCACGGCCTACCGTGAACCGCAGGTAGCGCCAGTGGGCCGGCAGGACGGGGATGTGGAAATAGGCGTCCTGCAAGTCCAACACTTCCATCCAGTCTCCTGGGTCCAGGGCAGCTAAGACCTGAGCCAATGTCAGCATTTAGAACTTTCCTTCCGGAGGAAGCCGTTGACGTTCCGGAGGTCCAAGATTGGGCGTAGGCCCCCTTTGCCCTTCTTGGGAACCAGAAAGTAGTGGGAGTAACAACCACACCCTACTTCTGGCCCAGAAACGCGCTCGATGGCCCCCTTGGCCAAGAGGCCGTAACTTCCTCTTGCAGAAGTTGCAAATGATCCCCCGACACGCAGTGGCATTGTGATGGCATGGCTGGAGGGGTCGTCTCGAAGGGGAGTAGCCCCTCTGGACAATTTGCAGCAGCCACACGTCCGACGTGACAGTGCGCCAGTGGAAGTGGTGATGGCGAACTCTGCCCCCCACGGGCGTCACATGGGCCTGAAAGCGTGGACTGGGAGGGTTTTGAGGTGGAAGCTGCAGGGGAAGGTGTGGACTGGCCACGCCGTTGTCCCCGACGACCGCCAGAGCGGTTTTCACGGCCGCCACCGCGCTGTGTATTAGTCTGCGGCGCGTGGCTGGCAGCATGTGTGGGAGCGCCCCTTCCTTGGCCACGAAGGGAGCGAAAGGCACCAGTTTGCTGGCGTGGGGCCGAGAGGCCCAAGGACTTGGCCGTAGCCCTGGAGTCCTTAAAACACTCAAGCGCATGGTCTGCCTTGTCGCCAAAGAGGCGACGGCCATGAAACGGCATGTCCAGAAGTGTGGCCTGGACATCAGCCGAAAAGTTGGCGGTCCTCAACCAGGCGTGGCGTCGAACAGTCACCGTCATTGCCATCGCTCTGCCCAGTGAGTCCGTGGTATCCAGCCCACACCGGATGGAGTAGCGTGCCGCATCTCGACCCTCCGCAAGGGCTTGGGCGAGTTTAACCTGGACCTCCTCCGGACATTGTGGCAGCACGTCCGCGACCGTGTCCCACAGAGTGTGGGTGTAGCGGCCCAAGAGGCATGCGGTGTTGACTGACCACAGTCCTAAACACAGAGATGAGAACACCTTCTTACCGAACTGTTCATACCTCTTGGTTTCCTGATCGGGCGGAGCTGTTGGGAATGCGGTCTGGGAAGTAGAGGCCTGGATAACCAGGCTCTCGGGGGTGGGGTGGGTGGACAAGAAGCAAGGGCCGCCTGGAGCCGGGCGGTAGCGTTTGGCCACGTTCCTATCCACAGGTGGACTTGTAGCGGGCCTGGACCAGGTGCCCAAAAGAACGTCATATAAGGCCTCATTAGACGGCAGCAGAGGCTCAGCCGAGCTTGACTGCGGTTTAAGGACCTCAGTGAGGAGATTAGTCCTCACGGCCGCGACGGGGAGCTCCAGGCTCAAGGCCTTGGACGCCCGCGTCACCACTACACTGTAGGCAGCCCCCTCCTCCGTAGCCACGGTTGGAGGGGAGACAAAACCAGTGTCTGGCGAAGTGTCCAGTTCACTGGCATCCCCAAGCTCACATGTCCAGTCCTGTTGAGACTGGCACTCCTGTGCCAGAGGGTCTACAGACCCCTCCCAATCTCCCTCGTCACCCATCACCTGAAATTCAGGTTCAAAGGATGGGGCCGGTTCATGGAAATAAAATTCTCCAAACGATGTCGAGAGCGGCGCCCAGCGGCGCCGCTCCGGTGCCGGAACCGAATCGAGGGTAGGATTGGGGATGGAGTTGCCCATAGGCGGCACCATGGGTGACACCCTAGGGGCCGGCGTCGGTGAGGTCGTGAGGTCGACCGGCGACGACCCGGATCCAGAAGCAGGGCCCCCCCAGCCGGGACCGCTGGGCCCGAAGGCGCCGCAGAACCCGGCGGAAGAGGGAGGGACCTCATGGCCATGAGGTACCGCTCGACTTCCTCAGGCGTTCCATTGTGCCCAGGGACCGGAAGTTGTGGTGCAGGATGTGGCGCCCGTGACTCCGTCGGAGCCGTGTGGGTGGTGTTACCCGAACCCCTGGCCGTGTTGCGCGAGCGTCGGGGTGGGTCAGAAGAGCGATGACGCCTTTCCGACCTCTCATGCCTCTTACCTGAGGATCTTGATCCCGAAGACCGATGCCGACTCTTGGAGCTACGAGGGCTCCGACCCCGAAACCGGTCCCTCAACCTCCTGTGGGACCGGGACCTTGAACGGCGCGGGGCCGACTGCCGGAGCTCAAGTTGCTTGCGGGACCGCTCCCGCCTAGCCTTGAACGTCATGGCCCGGAAGTCGGAGCAGGTTCGGTCGTCATGGTCGAGGCCTAGACACTGAAGACACCGGTGATGGGGGTCGGTAACCAACATCAATCCGCTACACTTGGAGCAGGGTTTGAACCCGGGCATCCCTTCTGGCACCGTAGGAGTCGAATGACTCAAGAAAAAACAGATCAAAAGATCAAAAAAGTTTAGTCAAAAAGTGACTAAGGGGTAGAGCTTCTCCGGATCTGCGCAAATTGGCGCGGAAAGAAGAAGAACTGACGTCAGCTCGAGAGGGCGGCGTCTAAGTACTCCGACAACGTTATTCCGGCGCTAACGACGCTGATGACGGACGCGGAGCCGCGGACGACCCCTACCGACGCGCAGGGCTATTGCTACGCAAAAGTTTCCGGATCCAGTCTGATGCCTGGGGATATTCTAAGGTAAGGAATCTATCACTAACGTGTCTCTTTCAGATCTGGTTTTACAGAGCAAGAGCGACTTTCTGACAAAGACTTCAAAGGGAAAAAGGGGTATCAGTATTAGACCTAGAACCCCAGAAATTTAGACTACTTCTGGATCAAAAGGACCCTCTGCCAAGGAGAAGGGCTGCAGAGCTGTTAGGAGGAGTACTGCCTCTTTGCTGTGTGTTGCTTTTGCTGGGTTGGCCTGCAGGGTATAGATTCAGAATATCGAGTTTCAAATGTCGACTTGCACTTTGAAATCTCGAGGAACAGAAATATCGACAGCAAGAATATTGGGGTCCAGAATATTGAGTTTAAGGTAAGAAATATAGTTTTTTTAAATATCGTAGTCATTAATACAGTTTGTAAAAATATTGTTAAAAACATTGTTATTTTAGTTAGTGTTATGTATTTTACTATGTATTTTAAATATTGGGGTCTGTTTAGTATTGCTTTTGTTTTTTAATATATGTGTTAATTTTTTAGTAGTTATTAATTTTATTTTAATTACGTTTTGCGTTTAAGTTCCATAGCGGGTTGTGGGTTTATAGGGTAATAGGGTGGGAAGTAATTCAATTATAATACATGTATTATTAATTTGTATTTATTAATATTTATGTAATAGTTTATATTGTTAATTGTGGAAATTATTGTATTATTATGTATTAATTGGTTGTTAATTATTATTAATTAATTGATACTTATGTTAATTGTGTCTTTTTTTAGGAGCAAGTTGTGGGTTTTTAGGGGAGGAGGATGGGAAGTAGTTTAATTATAATTAATTTATTAATATATTTCATTCATTAATATTTATTTATTTTATATTTTATATTGTTAATTGTGGGAATTAATTATTTATTTTTTGGCTGTTATTAATTAATTGGTAATTATGTTAATTGTGTTTTATAGGAGCAGGTTGTGGGTTGATAAGGGAGTATGGTGGGAAGTAATTACATTTTAAAGTATTTAATAATATTTAAGATAATATTTAATACATTTTATTGTATAGTGGTAATTGTGTGAAATAATTTTGTAATAATTATTTATATTTTGCTTGTTAATTTGTATTAAGAAAAAATTCATTGTTAAATAATTATGTTAAATGTGTCATGTTTTACTAAATTGGTGGTGGCATTTTTAGGTGAATAGGGTGGGGGTTTATTTATTTATAATCAAATAATTATTTGTTAATTAATGCTGATTCATTAATATTTAAATATGCCATTTGTGTAATAATTTTGATGTGTGAGTTATGGGGTTTATAGTGGTAAATGTTGGTAAGTAATTAAAAAAATCATGATTTGTTGTTAATTGATATTCATTCATTAATGAAAAAATTATTATGGAAATTGTGTAAATATTTTTAGGTGTGTGTTTGTGTGTTTAATGGGGTACAGGGTGGAAAGTTATTTTGTTCAAAATATTTAATCATTATCTTTCCATTAAGAATCATTTATTAATTGATAAATATTTTTGGTAATTGTTTAGTTTTTATTTTGTTTGGAGATTTAGGTTCCATAGCTGTAACTTTTTTTGGTTTGTACATACATTTTTACATTTTTAAATATATTTTAAAGTTATTAATATTTGTTTAATTGATAATTGTGTAAATTATAGAGGTATACTTTGTTGTTTAATTTAGATTTGTTTTGTACATTGTGTGGTGTTATAGGGTAGGAAAATAAATATTACATTTATGTTGTTTTTATTTTCTGGATTAAGAGTAATTTTTATTACAAAATATTTATTAGTTCGTAAATTGTTTGTTAAATTTACTAAATTAATATTTTTATGTTAATGTTAGATTTTTGCTACATTAAAGTAGTTTTATATGTTTATCTGATATTTTGTTTGTTTTTAAATTTGAATTTTGTTCTGTGGGAAAGTCTAATTTATATCCCTATGCTATCCAATACTTTTCCTACTGTTGGACTACCTGGAGTGGGAATAGTAATTTATCCCCTTTGCTATCCAACACTTTCCCTACTGTTGGACTCATTGGAGTGGGAATAGTAAATTATTCCCCTCCACTATCCAACACTTTCCCTACTGTTGCACCAGCTGGAGTGGGAATAGTAAATTATTCCCCTCCGCTATCCATCACTTTCCCTACTGTTGCACTCGCTGGATTGGGAATAGTAATTGTATCCACTACGCTATACAGCACTTCCCCTACTGTTGTACTCAATGTACTGCATAATGTAGGTGTTAGAACTGGGGGTCTCTAGTTGGCAGAGGTAAGTACCTTAGACCAAGTAGGGACCCTTGCTTCTAGTCAGGGTGAAGGAATAACCCTCTGAGATAACCCCTGCTCACCCTCTAGGTAGCATGGCGCGAGCAGTCTAGGCTAAACAGAGGCAATGTGGATAACATTTGCACTTAACACAACAATAATCCCCAATCCACCACAAACTGAGACCACACAGGTAAGTATATTTTATAAAAATATATAACTTTATCTAGTTTCAGCAAGGTTAATCAAGCAGTTGCACGATTATTAACTTCATTATGAAAATGTTGCACTTAATTCTTTAATGGTTGCATGTATGTAGGAAGTCTCTCAATAAAAATGTAGTCTCCAGTCTCTTGTGAACCAGTATTAACCAATATCACTTTGCCCTTATCTCAATTCAGCTCTCATCAACGAGTAAACTAAAATATGCCACTACCGTTGCTTGCAATATTCATCCCACCCGGTAATGGCCCCCAAGCGCGGGATCCGCGCCTCACCAGTTCCACGGGGGACTCCTTGTGCTCAGTCCGCGTGTCCTTGCGCCTCAGCCCCGGCCGGTCCCCTCTTCTCTCACGCCCGCTCTCGACAATCCAATGAGCGGCGGGGGAGAGGGGTGAGCACACCTGGGGGGACGACCGGCCAGAGATGCAGGACTCACTCTTGGACTCCCTCGGCGAGGACGGGTCGCACGGCTGTCGGCTCCTCGCTGGGGTTCTCGTCGGTCACGGTTCTCAGCGGTTCCTGCAAAGGTCCCGAGGACGGGGACCAATCGGGTCGCGGCGTCTGGGGCAAGCCTCTGGCACACCCGGGAGTCAGCCAATGGTAGTGCGGCTCCCGGGACAGGCAAGCGATGACGCTCCGCTCCTTAGGCCAATCACGGCCCAGCACCACTGATGACGCTGCGCCGCATGGGCCTATCCCGTCGCGGCGTTAGTGAGGGGGCTCGGCTCCCTCAACCAACGGCAGCTTCGTTCTTCGTCGCTTCAGCTCCCCAACGATCGGCAATCTTCTGGGGGTATTCCTGGCCCCGGGCCGCGATGGTGATTTGGCGGCAAAGGGTTTTTGAGGGCGCTGGTCACGAATAGACCCCCCTCTCGGCCTCACAACCACTTGGGAGCGGATTTCACGAGGGGAGGCACCACAAGCCTCCGACCCTCGCTGGGAATGTGCCGATGAGCACACCGATCCCTTCCTCACGCTCCCCAGTCGAGTACCACACGTCCCAGGTCACCACAGCACGATCTGGCAGCTGCTTTTGGCAAAGCTTTAGGAACCTTTAACCCTGGGTTCCCAACAGGAGGCCAGCTCTTCTCAGGCCCTTGGAGATTCAAGTTGCAGACACAGCACACAGCAAAGTCTTGGCAGTTTCAAGCAGGCACGGTCCCAGCACACAGCAAAGTCCCTTTCTCCTCCTCAGCTTCCAGTTAGACAGCAGAACAGGTCAGCCCTTAGAGCACACAGCAAGGCAATCTTCCTTCAGTTCTCCAGCAGTCCTTCTTCCAGCCGAGGTTCCTTCTTGCTTGTAGGATCTTAGAATCTAATCTTCCGTAGTCAGGGGTCCTTCCCTTATACCCCAAAAAGCCTTTGAAGCCCTTTGAAGTCTTTGTGCAAGGGGGCCCTGAGCACTGGAATGTTTCTGGTGTTCTTCTTCCTGACAGCCTCAGGGCCAGAGGTGACAGTGGGCCGGCAGGGGAGTTAGCCAGCACGGTGGTCAGGCAGACACAGCCCAGCACTATCAGGCGCTTCTTCCTCCCCCTCCCATGGCAACAGATGTTGCCTTTCACCCCTGGGCTGACTCCGACCCCCTCCGGGGCCCTGCAGCCCCTGTCACACAGGCAATCCACACACAGGCCCAGGCACACAGAAAGGTTTGGACAAGAGAACAGCCACTTTCTAAAAGTACTATTCTCAAACACCGAATTCAAAAATAACCCTTCCTGAAAGATGTGTTATTAAATTCTGAGTTCAGGGATATCTTTCACTGATGTTCCATCTTGTTCCTATAGGAAGATAGGCTGGGATCCAATGGGACCAGCCTCCCCCATGTTACTCTATGGAGCCTACAGCCCTACAGCAGTGAGCACACAAAATGGCTGCCGCTCTCTACCAGAGCATGTTACCTGCACTAGTACATGCTCTACCCTATCCATACACTGCACCCTGCCCAGGGGGGTACCTTGAGCCTTCCATAGGGGTGGCTGATGTGCACAGACAGGGGAGGGTTAAGCCCAGCCAGTGGGGACACTGGCCAGGCGGACATGGCAGTCCACTGACTGCACACAGGCCCTGCGCTGGCAGGCCTGAGACACCATTTTAGAGCTACTCATGTGGGTGGCGCAATCTGCGCTGCAGGCCCACTAGTAGCATCTGTCATCACCAGCCCTGGCACACACAGTGCACTTTACTAGGGACTTCATGGTGATACAAATATGCCAATCAGGTATACCCAATCAATATGACAATTTACAGAGGGAGCACTTACCCTCTGTCACTGATCAGCATTGGCAGAGGGTCCAAAGCATCTAAACCAGCAAAAACGAAATCCAGCACAGCATCAAAAATACATGAGTCAGAGGCAAAAAGATGGGGGAAAAACCACGCCAAGGATGTCAGGTCTAACAGTAGGTTTAAAAAATATTAAATAATTCAATATTTTAATTTACAATAAAAAAATAATTTATTGATTTTATGTTACAAGTGTATGTATATTTATATTGTATAATTTTTTATATATTTATAACATTTTAAAATGAATTAAAATTATTATTTATTAATTGTTTTTAAGTAAATATATATGTATTACTTTTTTTTAGTTTAGAAAAATTTTATTGAAAGAATATGATCAAAGTTTACAAAATAAGACAAAGAAATAACAGGCTAAAATATATATCAAGATAAGGAATGGCAATGATACAAGCTATAAAAAGAAATAACATAAATTGAGAATAATTATAAGCAAAAACTGTCAACTGGTATGATACAAAGCAATGAAAGAGATATACACTGTAGTTATAAGAAAAGTTAAAATAGGAGTATTATGTTTAACAAAGTATAGGAAGTCATGGAGGCTTAGGAATTTCTTGTTGTAAGACAGAGAACTATGAGCACTTAAACAAAAAAACAATGTAACTGGATTCCACAATTCTCTTCCTTTAGTAGCTAAAATCAAGGGGTAAACAAAAGTCGTGTCTAACCTGTGATTGTAGCAAACAGCATACCACCAGGCTTGATAAGATAGTTTGGTAAAATCTTTCCAATTCCTAGTTATTTGCTGAAATGCTACTGCCAACAGTAAATCAATTATTCGAACCCTGAAAGTGCAATTATCCCAAATGGGGGAGATACTCCCTAAAAAAATGTGAGAAAAAGAAAAGGAGTGATTGGAGGAAAAAATCTTGTTAATTAGAGACCACACCTGCAACCAAAAACTATGAACAAGGGGACAACTGAAAAGCAAATGAAATAGATCTGCACATGGTATAGAGCAAGACCAACATTTGTCAGAGGCACCTGGGAAGTGTTTACTGAGAGTTAGTGGTGAAAACAATAAACGATTGTAAATAAAAAATAGTGTCTGAGTAGTATTGGCAGCTCTGGAAGATCTACGAATCTTCAACCACACTTTGTCCCATAACTCAATAGGCCAAGAAGCTTCTAGGTCCTTTTCCCAGGTTTCTTCTATCACGGTTTTGGCGCGAGGTGGGGATAGAGTTTGAAGAAAAGCGTAGATTTTTTAAGCTTTCGAGTGTTTAAGGAGTAAGGAATTCAGTGAAGTCGTGTCAGAGGGCGCGTGGTTTGATGAAGGAGATGTAGCAAGATAAGCATCGTAAGCATGTTGCAATGCATCTGTCAATAACGAATATTTGCCACGGAAAGTAGGAGGTAGATTGAAAGAAATAGCGGCTAATGTAAATGAAATAGTCTGATTATGTCGAAAAAGTTGACGCACCCAAATAAGGCCACGTGACCTCCATGATTTCCAAAAAATCGGCTTATCATTAATTAAAATAGATGTGTTATGCCAAATAGGTTGATCGAAAAAGGATGAAGCAGGTAAGCAAGGAAGGATTTTGGAAGTATACTTAAGAATGGGAGTAGATAAAGACTGAGGTCTACGAGAAAACATAAGGTATTCTTTGAAGGAAAAAGGAAATATAAAAGACTGTTCCAAGGTCAACCAGAGGGAAGAGGATGATGGCGAATTATCAATCCAATGTGAGACTTGATTCAATAGAAAGGATTTATGATATAAGGAAAAATTCGGAAAGTTCACCCCACCCTCTCTTTTAGAACGCATAAGTTTAGATAAGGACATACAAGACTTTTTACGCCCCCACAAAAAGGAAGATAAAATAGAATTAATTTTCTTGAAATATTTCAAGGGAATAGCAAGAGGTATGTTGGATATTATAAATAAAACAATGGGAGAGAGCATCATCTTGATTGTATCCAATCTTCCCCACCACGACAGATATAAAGGATTCCATTTGTTAGTGAGAGTAGTTAGTTTTTGTATACAATCATCCATACACTTATTGATTGTACCCGAAAGAGAAGGTTGAAAATTAAGGCCTAAATATTTATTAGACTTAGGGCTCCAAGTAAAACCTAAAGCAGAGAAATCATCCTTGAGAGTTATTTTAGTAAGTGGTAACATTTCACACTTATCTTTATTTAATTTGTATCCAGACACTTGAGAAAAAGAATGAACTTCGTCTAAAAATGCTGGAAGGGAAGTACCAGGTTGGGAGAGAAATAATAATACATCGTCGGTATATGCTGCCATCTTAATATCAGATTTGTGGAAGATAAACCATGTATATTATCATTTTGACGAATTCTCAAAAGGAAGGGTTCTAAAGCCAGATTAAATAAAAAAAGGAGAAAGTGCGCATCCCTGTCTGACCCCTCTATTTAGGGAGAAATGAGAAGATAAGCCACCATTCGCCGAAATTGCTGCTCTAGGACGAGAATATAGGAATAAAATCAGGGAGGAAATTTTTTGACCAAACCCGAACCACTTCAGAGTATTAAACAAATGCGGCCACTCAACCCGATCAAAAGCTTTCTCCGCATCCAAAGCTATGGCAGCAAGAGAATGAGAATAATGTGAGGACTTAGAGAGAATATCAAAGAACAGCCTAGTATTATCCGACAACAATCTACCTTTAACAAAGCCGGTTTGTTCTTTCCCTAGAAGCTCAGGTAGAATTGATTCTAAACGCAAAGCTAATGCCTTTGAAAAGATTTTATAATCGATATTTACTAAAGAAATAGGGCGGTAATTTTTACAATGCTGCGGATCTTTACCCGGTTTTGGGATAATGCAAATAAGGGCATCAGAAAAAGATACAGAAGCGGAGCCAGTTTGAAGAAAAGTAGAGAGAAGAGTGTGTAATTTGGGAATAAGTAGTTTTGAGAAATAGGAAAAGAATTCAACAGTAAAGCCGTCAGGGCCCGGAGCTTTGCCATGTTTGAGAGAGTTAAGAGCCTGAAGGAGATCTTTTTGTGTAAGGTCAGATTCCAAAGAGGAGAGGTCCGGAGGAGTGTCAAAAGGAGAAGATATTTTGGACAGAAATTGGGAAATGGATTGTTCAGACAAAGATGATTCGGAGGAATATAATGTTTCATAAAAGTGTAAAAATTCCTGCAGGATATCGTCACTCTTGTGTTTCAGTGACCCGTCACGATCGTAAATAGATTCAATGTTGATTTTGTTTTGTTTTACCTTAAGATAATTAGCCAATAGTTTCCCATCCTTATTCTGCCCACCATAAAACTTGGCGCTAGATTTTAAGAGAAAGTTGGAGGCATTATACGTGGAATCTTTATTAAACGGAAGTTTGGTCGCAATGAGGTCATTCAAGCAATCTTTTGATTTGGAAGTGTAATAGAAGTGCTCTAATTGTTTAATTTTGGAAAGGAGGTCATTAGTATCTTGTTGGGCTTTCTTCCGCTTGCAAGAAACATAACTAATGATGAAATCTCTAGCTGATGCCTTGAAAGCGTCCCAAACTACAGGGAATTGAACTTCATCCGAATGATTAAACAAAAAATATTCGTGGAAAAAGGATGTAAATGAAGAAGCAAATTGAGCATCAAGTAGGAGAGTGTTAGAACTGGCTATTTCTGGTAGGCTAAGGCGGACGCCAAAGCCAGGCAGAAACCACCATTCTAGTCTCAGGGCAAGGAAGTCACACGCCAAGATAACCTCTGCTCACCCCCTTGGTAGCTTGGCACAAGCAGTAAGGCTAAACTCGGAGGCAATGTGTAAAGCATTTGCGCCAACGCACAACAGCAACAACATACTAGGCACACCACAAAAGAGACTCCACAAAAGGTTATTATAAAAATTACTTTTGTATTGTAAAAACACATCAGATAAAATCACACATATACATGATGTCAACTGGCACGGGTAATATTCACATGGGATTATGTACACAAGACAGGGCCACATGGGCGCCTGTCAGAATCAGATATAGTACTTCTAGATAAAATGTAGAATATAAAATCACTTCTAGAATAAAGAATAAATGTAACATAAAATAATAATCAAAGATAACAACCAGTAACCACTGGCAACAGGAACCAGGACCTTACTAGGACCACCTGTACTAAAAAAAGAAGAACCACCTAGGTATCACACAGCATTTAGGAGTCTAAGAAAGAATACATTACTCATGATGCAATAAACCTCCATTCAGAGGAGTAGAAAAGACAACCACCTAAGTATCACACAGCGTTTAGGGGTCTAAGAAAGAACACATTACTCATGATGCACCAACCTACATTCAGAGGAGTAATAAGGGAAAGAAAAGACACATGATGCAATAACACATTCAGAGGTGCATGATAAATCAATAGCGCAAAAACTCACATTAGCACTAACTATTAAAAAGCATAGAAATCACATTGCGCCAACACTACATAAGCCACTACCTGTGGCAGTCCCTCGGCCAACTGGCCTTGTGGGGCAAAGATGCCCTGAGTCCAAAGTCAGGGTGCAGCGCCAGTTTCAAAATACAAAAAGCCTAAACGTGGCAGCTGCCCACAAAGTGCTGGGCAGCTGTGTACATCACAGGAAGGCCTAAACGGTGCAGCTGCCCACTAATTGCTGGGCAGCTGGGATGCAGAACTGCGGCAGGGCTCTCACTAGCCCTCAGGCGCAAACTGCGCCACGCTGGAGCCACACAGGCTCTGGACACCACATGTCCCCAAACGGTGGAGCTCTCAGGCTCTAAACAAAATATGGCCCCTCTGAGCCACACAGGCTCTCTCACCAAGCACTGTGGCCAAACGTTGGAGCCACACAGGCTCTGCAGACAATGTCCCCTCGAGCCCTCTCATGGCTCTGGACAACGTTGGGGCGACCCGCTGCCAACCGGGGCTGCCATTAACTGCACCAAAGTAAAATATGCCACTACGAGCCTCTCGGGGCTCGTGAAACAAGATGAGGCCCCTTGAGCCTCTCTGGGCTCACAACGTTGGGGCGACCCACTGCCAACCGGGGCCGCCCTGACTCTGCCTCCATTGGCACCGCCAGCAACATCACGGAGCCCCCCCAGCCCTCTTAACTCACCGGGCTGTTCTCGGCGGGGGCTCCTCTTCGCCCGGTCTCCCTCCCTGGGACCGGGTCACTTCACCGGCAACGGGCGGGGCTCTCTCTGCAGCGCGGGAGCCTCGCGGACACCACCAGCTGGCGGCCTGGATTCGCGGCGGGGGCGGGCACCGACCATGTGCCCCGCGCCCCCACCACACTGCTCCGCTCCTTCTTCTAGCTGCCGGTACGGATTTGCAGTGGGGGCGGGCACCGACAATGTGCCCTGCGCCCCCTCTGCTCCTCCCTCGTCAGGCTCCTCTCCGGTCTCCCTCCAGGCATGGGAGACCGGCAACACCGGCAAAGGCTTCCCCCAGGCAGGGGGAAGCGGCAAACACCTCCTCTCTTCCCGGGCTGCGGGGGCTGGCACTTCCGGCCGGCCGCGCTCGGATTGGCCAGCCGGCCAGTCACTTCCAGGTCGCTACGGGCAGCGCGGCGGCCCTCTCTAGACAGGCAGGCGGGCAGGCAAAGTTTCCCGAGGAGTGGGCTCCCTCTTGGAAAGTAAAATATTGCGGCAAGGTCCCTGGCAGGGTAGGCACCTGCCAGAGGGCAAACTAATCAAAAATAAGCGAGGTGGGCACTCGCAGAATAAATAATCAAATAAGCGGGGTGGCACCCGCCAATCCTCACGCAAAATGCGTGCAACAAAATGCTCGAAATGCAGCCAGGAGCACTCTCAAGCGCTAGGATCACAGCACAGCGCTCCCAGCGCTATAGCAAAGAAGAAGCATTTCAAGGTGCTTGGGGGGCAGAAAGTCCAGTAAAGTCCCCCCCTCAGCCCAGGCAAGGCAGAGGGGTCCCCCCAGAAGTCCTCCAGGCATCCAGGGGCTGGGCAGCGCCCGCCCCTGGTAGATTCAAGTCAGAAACAAGAACATTTTGGAAGGGGACACAGCCCCTTCTTATACACAGAAAAGTCTTTGAAGTCCTTTGAAGTCCTTTGAAGCAGGCAGTGTGAGAACCAGCTAGAACTGGTTATAGGGAAGTCCCTTTAGTATCAGGGACAGAGGTGACAGTCGCCCAGCGGGAGGTGGAGCCAGCTTTGTAGTTAGGCAGGCACAGCCCTTCACTATCAGGTGCCATCTCCTAAAACAATGTTAACAAACTTCCCTGCTCTTGCTAGAGCCTGGGCTGAGTTGTTGCTAAAACACAAATCCAATGCTTCCCTGCAGTGTCTCAATGTCTTTTCCCGAAAAACTGGAGCCAGTAAGCGGCGACGATCTATGGCAAAGTGTGGAAAGCAACATAGCAAGTGAAGCCAGGACTAAAAAACAGTTGAGGAACAATTATGAGAAAGAAAAACATTTAAGGCATGTAAGTATGTTGATAAAAAATACCAAAAGTAAACGAGAATAAGTTCATGAAAAACATCAAAGTAAAATTCAATTATATGATGAATAAAAAGAGTGAGAAGAAACAAGAAAAGGCATAATGAGAAAGTAAGCGAAAAAGAAGGAGAATAAGAAAACTGAATCAATAAGGAGATACAGAGAAGAAGATAAACAGTAAAATAGCCAAAGGAGAGTTGAGAGCCTGAGGAACACGAAGAAGAGAAAGAGCGAAATATGAGAACAATGTAGCAATATGAGAAGAACAAAAAACGTACGTATTGTTCAATACAAACAAAGGGGAGGGAGGATGGAGGCCACATAGAACAATGACAGGTCTTAAGCTCCAAAGGGAAGGCAAGGAAGGAAGACGACCGCAACGGACTCCGAGGACATGAGGATGGGTGATAACGTGGAGGAAGAAATCTGCGCAGAGGGGTAAAAAAGGATAAAGTTGAACGATAAGAATGTAAAAGTCAATGTAAACAAGCAACTGGAAAAAACTGACTGAGCATAGCAATCATGTAGAACAATATAGAACACAACAGAAATGCAGTAATGCGAGATAGGCATGCGAAAAACAATTAATGAGAGCTAAATGAAGCAGCAGTATCCATTTTCTTTTCACTATGGGAGTACAGAAAACTCTTTAGTTTCAACGGATCATCATAAGTAGTAGTTTTGTTGTTGAATGTCACCTTGAAAAGGCATGGATGAAAAAGCCCATATCTCGCTCCCATAGAACGCAGCTGTGGTCTGAGTGAAAGAAATTCCTTACGCCTGTCAGCAGTGGATTTTGCATAATTCTGCGAGAAGAATAACTGGTTTCCAGACCAGGTGATTCGAGGGAGAGCTTTGGCCGCTGATAAAACTGTAAGTAAGTCTGTATATTCGAGGAAGTAGATGATGACCCCTCTCGGCCTTTTAACAATAAAAGTAGGGATCCCAGAAGGGGGGGGGGGCTAAGCGATGAGCTCTCTGTATGTTAAGGTTGGTGCTATCCGGTAGCTGAAGAACTTTCCGTAGGAATGATTTGAAAAAAGTAAGGGCATCAGACCCTTCCAAATTTTCCGTAAGACCATAGATGCGGAGATTGTTTCTCCTATTCCTGTTTTCCAAAGTTTCAATTTGTTTATGGAGTGCAGAAACTTGTACACATAGCGGATCAACTTTGGCAACGGAAGATGCAAGATTATCAACATTTTGTTCCAGAAGGGATACACGCTCATCAATAGTCGACCACTTGTCAGATAAAAACTGAAGAGTAGATTTTGTTTCCTCAAGAGTAGTTTTAGTTTCTTCAATAAAAGGGCGCAAAGCCCTAATTTCCTCCAAAAGAATGTCCATTGTTACTGATGAAGCTTGTTTGGGAGGAGAAGGTGGGTCCTTTTTCAATCTTTTAATTGAACCTTTTGTAGTACCACTCGTTTGTGGAGCCGAAGAAGAGGAGGAACCTTTAGAAGAGGGATCGAGGGAGTGATCCATCTCGAGACACTGGTACCTAGAACTCGTATGAAGGTGAAATTTACGTGGAGTTGGCTTATGAAGTTCCTTAGATAACCTACCCATAGATTAAATGACACATGCAACTAGAATACATTAGAATACATTAGAGCAGGTGTGTGAGTAAGTAAATCTGCCTGCTATGTATGAAAAATCAGGCATGAGTAAAACATGACCACAAACAATTATATTGAGGAATTAAGGCAAACGCGTCATTCAAAACAGCTAGTGAATTAAAAAACAAAAACAAAAAAAAAAAGAGAAATGTGCCAGCTCATAAAAGTCAAAGAGAAGCAAAGAAAATCCTTAAAATGAAGAACAGAATCGCAAATATTCAAGCACAATAAACTTAATACTGTAAACTAGAATTGGTACTGAATGAACCATACATGAAGGGCAGTTAAAGAAAGGCCAGCTGACAAGAAAATGAAAAGCACTTCATCAGATGAGTATGTAATAGAGCAAGTTGTTTCATGAGGCGCACAAAAACATTAGTGTATAGACATGTATATATTCTTCATTAAACCTCAACATGCATTATAGTATATCACAATTCTGACCATCATGAAAAGAGAAAAAGTAACTTATAGGCACAAAAAACCCTGATAGTACTTGAAAAATAAATGTGTAACAATACGAGCGCTATCAATGAGGAGCAGATAGAAAGCAAGAGCTAATTTCGTGAGATGGTGTAATATCAAAGAAGTTCGATGAGAAACTACGTCAGCTTGAAGAAGAAAATGACTGCAGCAACTTTATACAGTGGCATCCATAAGCATGAGGATGGCAATAGAACCAATAAAGTCAACAATAGTGGCGCATTTGAATAAATGCGGCAAGTCAATGCCCAAATTGGAGTAATAGGTGGCATTAAATAGGTGGATAAAACTTCCTTACATTGTAAAACTGCTAGGAGTAAAAGCTCCGTCGGCAGAATTACAAAATGGCGGGTGCAATTGCATAACTCAGTGTCGCAATCTTTTATGAAGGGAAAGTAATCTTCAGTCCGAGACCAGGTGACCATCCAATGCTTATCTGTGAGGAAGGGTGGTTGCAATAGAACTGAACTTTTAGGCTGCGTCAGCGCTGTGGCAGGAACACATCAGCTTGTGAGGAAAAGCAATTCAAAGCGTTCGAAAAACGCATTAAAAGGAGCCTATTTGCTTCAAAGAGGCAAGTGGGCAAAAGAAGATGACTTGCAGAAGGGTGGCCAAAGCAGTGTGCAAACAGAACTGCAAAGTCCAAAATCAGCAGGTAGCCGCCAGGAGCAAAGCTCCGTCAGCGGTGCTGCAAAATGGCGACCGTGGTGCCGGGGATCAGCGCTGCACACACTTGCATGAGGAAAGCTTGAAAACATCACAGCCAGCGACCAGAATCATCCTGCTTGATCTCCTCATCATCCACCGACGAATTCCATGGCTTCCGAGGTCAAAGACAGTGAAGGGAGTCACGTTGGGCTCCTCGTTCTCCGCGCCGCCCAGAGAGCTACAGAGAAGCCGCCATCGTCGTTGGGCGCTAGCCACGCCCCCCATATGTATTACATTTCATATATGTATGTTTAATGTTTTTTTAATTACATTTGTTTATTATAATTGTTAACATTTGCAAATAAATCTAAATAATGTTTTTTAAGTTAAATTAATTATTTACTTTATTTTACATGATTTTTTATATATACAAAAAAACAAGGAACAGTTAAAGGGTCACATTCCATCTAAATCCTTTTCTCCTGCAAGAGCGAGCTGCTAAATTGGCAGTTCCCATCAGTACCCCAGCCATCCCCTTAGCTTTATTGCCTTGTTCCACTCTCCTCCTGTGTTGTGATGCTATTCCCATCACTTCTGCCCTCTTCCTGCTTTACTTGATATGCCTGCCGCTTTGTAAATGCAAATGAAGGGGGTTACCAGAGGTACCCCCCGTGTGCACCCCCCTACTCTCCTTCACTCTGGGGGCCCGCACAGGGCCCCCAGAGTGATGTCCGCCTGCCTTTCTGTGGCGGCATTGCCGCCACAGAAAGGCATTGCCAAAAGCCCATCATAATATGGCTGGCGGTGTCTGATAGACACCGCCACCATATTATTCCTTTTCCGCCCCGGACGCAAGGCGACCGGAGTGGAAAAGTGGCGGGCGGTGTTTTTCTCCGCTGCGGCCCTCCCGCCATTGTAATATGGCGGGGGGGAATTCAGGGAAGGATGGTGGGCGGATTGCCCCCGCCAGGCTGGCTGTGGCTACCGCCAGCCTGGCGGGGGCAATCCGCCCACCATCATAATGGGTCCCTAGATGTTTTTAAGTACCCGGTTTGTCAGGATGTTAGGAGTACCCTTTGACACAGCCAAAGAGCCCAGGACCATAGGAATAGTGATTGGAGTTAAGACTCACTCCAGGGCAAGCCATGATCAGGGTCCAGGGCAGGTCTAGCTGGAACTGGTCAGCTTGACTCTTTAGGAAAAGGCTTCTTGAAGCCTGTGTTGGCCCTGTAGCTCAAAAGGAGGTTACCCAACTGACCCTTGGAGTCTACCTCTTTGTTCTGGGTGCAAGTGGGAGCAGTGCAGCCCTCAGGTTTCCTCACAGGCCCCAAACAGCAGATGCAGTTCTTCTTCTGTTCTTTCACATGTCCAGAGTGTTCTGAAGAGGGTGCTGGAGAGACCAAATTAATGCCTGCCATCAGCTCGTGGGTGCGGGGTGACTCCCGGCTCCTCCCTATCCAGTGTGGTAAACGTTTCCTGGGGTGATACTCCCTACTTTTACTGCATTTCGTGTGTGCCCTACTGAAAACAATCCCACAGTGCCCCTTTGTGCCTAATTCCAAAATGGTGAAACACTTCTCCCCTTGTGCATTTCTAAGCAGAATCCCAATTCTGCCATAGAACGTTTTTAGGTGACTATAAGTTGCTTCTATATATAACAGTCTTATTCCTTTGAATAATAAGACTAACACTGCATGAATAATCAAATTATTGTGAGTGACACATGAGCTGCCTGAACTAGATGTTCTTCCCACACATTAAACTCCAGAAATAAGCCAAGATTGTTCAACCAATATAAGTCATGAAAGTCAAAGCCTAAAACGTAAGTGCTTGGCATTCAGTTCGCTCACAATAGTATCTGGTTTCTATATTTCCCAGGACGGCGGCAACATATTTTACAAGGATTTCCTATCTGCCATTGACTTGTGAAGGCAGCAGGGAACTGGCTTGATAATATGTAATAATAATCTGTCCTATAAATATGGAATACTTTAAAATGTAATTTAATGGGAATTATGTATATTATCAGCGATTGTCTTAAAATCCAGCATGGGCGAATCTCTAACTTTATGGCCGCTCATGGTAGATCAATCCCCATTTTGTGGGAATGTCAATCATCCCTAAACCTGGCTTGAACCCCAGGTCTGTGCCTTATATAGGCCTTTAGTTCTATGCTAAAATCATCCTAGCCTGTAGGCTTGAGAACCTCTTTACAAACTTAACCCACATGGGCCAGATAGGCTTTATTGTTATTAGACAAATACATGATGATATAAGTTGGATACTTTCCCTGGTTGAGAAAGCAGAAAAGAAAGAGGTTCTGGATTATTATGGTGTCCCTAGATGCTGACAAAGCCTTTGACCCAATGGACTGAGCCTTTCTTTCTTTAACCGTGAAGGCAATGGGCTTCAAAGTATGCTACATAGTAAGGAGTATGGAGTATGGTGATTTACTCACAACAATCCGCAAAGAATTCACTCAGCATGCTTCCGCTCCCATTCGTTTCTAATACACAGATGCACCCAAAAGAGATGTCCTCTATCCCCTTTACTTTTTGCCTTAAGAATGGAGTCATTCCAATACCAGGACAGTAAAATAGCGTCCATGCATGAAATATCCTTCAGCTCAGAGAAGTGTAAAAATGCCCTCTCTGCAGAAAATGTACTTCTGACCCCGAGAAATCCCATCTCCATTCTTGCTGTGCCAGTTAGGCAAATCGAGAAATATATTTTAGTAGCAGGATATAAGATTACCATGGACCAACCTGAGGTCATGAACCTTTCTTTCTCCAGGTGGTATAGGAACTGAGGCCTCAATTCCTTTTCTGATGGGCTAATAAACATATCAGGTACCTGGTTGCCAATATTACCTCACATTGAGCAGAGTTATATAGATCCAGTTTACCTCTGCTATTTTAGGAAATAAAAAGAGACCTAAGCAAATGGGCCCCTTTATGGATCTCATGGACTGATCGAATGAACTCGGTTAGGATAGACATCTTGCTGAGGAAATATATATTCCAAAATATAATGATTGGAGTGGGTAATGGTTTCTTTGTACATCTTCAAAATAAGGCCCCAGATTTACAAAGGACTAGTGTCGCTGTTGTGTCACACAGGGCGACGCCAGCCCATAACCCCTTCGCTGCTGCGGCTATTCTGCCGCAGCGCTAAGGGGGTGGGGCGGCCGCGCTGCGGTTTCGTGCTTGTGACGGAACCGCTCCGTCACGGCTCGCGGGTGAGCTGTGCTTGTGACGGAACGGTTCCGTCACGAACCCGCCCGCCCATTATTTCGTCAGCGCAGGCGCGGAATTCACGCCGCGCAGGCGCGGCGAGCGGGCCGTGACGGAACCGTTCCGTCACAAGCACAGCTCACCCGTGGCTTGTGACGGAACAGTTCTGTCACAAGCATGCAACGGGTTGAATCAGATTTACTAAGCCATGCACAGCCACCTTGTGTGGCTCTGTGTGACTTATAACATCTGGAGTAATGCAAGGCAGCGCAAGTCGCTGCCCTGCGTTACTCTGCATCGGGAAGGCGTTCCATCGGTGGAGCGTGGGCGTTCCAATGCATCCACCCATGGTTTTTGAAGACAAGTAACCTGGGAATGCGTCACAATGGTACTCCATTCCAACAGAGGCGTAACAAGGAGAAATATTTGCATTTCTCCTTGTTATTTCTTCTTTCTATCTGTGCTGCATTAAGCAGCACAGATAGAAAGAGGAAAATGTCTCTGAAGATTATTTTTGTGCAGGAAGGTGTGGCTTCCTGCACAAAACCAATCCTACCTGTAACACAGGCCCCCTTGCACCATGTTGTATGGGTGCTTGCCTTTGGCCATAGTGCGCCAGCACAGAGAGGTAGCAGGGATGCACCATATATCAGTAAATTTGGCACATTCCTGGTCTCTCCATTTGACACAGTGCAGCAAGGTGCCTTGCTGCGTTCCATTGCTCCAAATTGTAGTAAATGTGGGCCAGAGTGTCCAGATTTGTTTAAGTAGTGGTTGACAAAGTCCCACTGCACTTTTTACAACAAATTAGGTTGAAAGGCCTTGCCAGACTTCATAAAATACTACACTGCAACACACCTACAGACTATAATGGTTCAAATGATAAAGGATAAGATTTGACCCTTTGTGGACCGCGCAATGATAGGAAAACCATTGAGGAACCTCTGGCTACGTAAGCATGATACAAGCAAATGCTTACCTTAGAACTCCAGTTGCCACACCTTTGCAGTTGTGGGATGCTATGGGACTGATCACCCTCCTCTCGGCGCACACCCCTAACCCAGCACTACTGCCTGGTCCGCACAATTGGTGGAGGAAGGGGAGTTGTCAGCTGGTCTTGGATCTCTTCCAGGGTGAATCTGTTAAATCCCTTCTGCTGTGTAATTCTGGATTTCTTCTGGAGTAGACAGAGACTTCCTTGCAAGTGCAACTATGCCAATAGGCACTCCACCCCTGTCAGCTGCTACCACTAGGAAGAAAATCGGCTTTGAGAAAGCAATCAGAGCACTTACAGGATTTGGGCAGGCAGTATCCCAATGATGTGCAGTGCTGCTGGCTGACCTCCCAGTGGAGACTTAGGTTTGTGTAAATAAGTGGAAGAAATCTCAGACAGAGAAATTAGCCCTGAGAATGGGAACCATTGAGGGCGGTTGCCCTCGGGGGTGCCACATACTTTATTAACTGGAAAACACATCATAAGGTTATTATAATTAGGAGTTCACACCACACCTTAAAATTGGAGAAGTGTGGCTCACTGGTTAGAGCAGGCAGACCCTGAAGCAGAGGTCAGACCCGGGACCAGGGTTCAATTCCCGACGCGGCAGGGTCTTGAGCTCAAATGTCCACGGACTCGATAATTCTCGCTTCGGTGCCTGACCTAATCATGGGTTCACACTCTGCAACTCTGGGCAATAGCTTGCTTAATCTCCACAACGGCCCCCCGCGGCGGGATGCCTGGCTTTCACCTTGGGGATACCCGTTAGGGGCTATCTCACAGGGAAAAGCCAGGACGGGTTCCCAAGGCAAGCGCCGAGATGCCTCCGGGTAGTCGAGCGCTATATAAGAACATACAAAAAAAAAAAAAAAAAAAAAATTCATCTTCCCTGCTGCCTACAGGTTATGGTTTAGACAAAGTGGCGCGCTATATAAAACTTTATAAATAAATAAATAAACATGGAGGCTACCCTACATATTTGGTGGAGTTACTTGGGTTGCTCCAAATATTGAGGGAGGGGCCCGGGACCCTGAGGGAGATACTTGGTTAGCATGTACCTTCTGATCAAAGTGAGTTTGTACAGAGCTTGAGACCGATGACATCACATCTGGAGGTCTCTCAAAATGTGAATGGAATCTGTTGCTTCAATATTTTGGGGCTGAGAAGTGCGACCCTGAATTTCAGTGAAGAAAGGAAGGCCCACCCTCGATGTCCCACTGATTCCAAAGATCGCGATTGACCTTGGCCATGGGAAGATTTTCTTGCAATCTTGAAGTGCACCACATTCATTTTAACAGCTACCAGGAACCACTACTCGATCATCTGTCGAGTTGCGGCTCGATGATGCGCCTTCTCCTACCTGGCCGCCAAGACCTGGAACTCCCTCCCGACCGACCTGCGCCTGACCCAAGACCACCTCTCCTTCAGGAAGAAGCTGAAGACCTGGCTGTTCGAGCAGTAGCGGCACCCCCCCAGCGCCTTGAGACCCTACGGGTATGTAGCGCGCTTTATAAGTGTCACTGATTGATGATGGCGCTTCCCACTTTTGTGAAGACACTTGGGATTTTTTCAAAGAGTCCAGACTTGATGGAGTATGAATACAGAGCACAATGGAAGATAGGGATAGTTATGAGTTCCACTGGCTGTGTAGAGATTCTGATACCTTAATAGTATTTGGGGCTCTGTGGCGGAGGAGGGTGGGAAAGGTAGATAAAGTGCAGGGGGCATGCTGGCAGGAGAGGTGTTTCTGTTCGGTATGACCCTATAGATCTCACATTTCAGGTGCTCTACCTGCTGTTGAGCTGAGATCAATTGGTTATTGTATGTAATAAAACATAATAAATATCAAGGCTTTTGAGAAAATATAATCTGGCATGGACATAGCACGCCTGATCCTAAGTGGGGCATCCCTGGAGCTCTGAAGACTGAAGGGAAGCTTGCAAATGGATACCAAGGGAGCTCTAAAAGACTGAGGCCATTATTCCAAACTGGGCCCCAATGCAGAATTTGAGTACCAGTGTTTTCACGCCCACTTCCCACTTTATATCGACATTGCGCTCACGTCAAAGTTTTGTGCGTGGATTTTCATTCAGGGCAAAACAGGGGGAAGTTGCACCGGCACAACTCTGTAACACACATCTCGAAGACACACAAATGGTTGCGAAGACCAGTTTTGTTCCTTATTCCACAAAAGTTGTGAGTGGGCGTAAAACCTGAGCCAGAATCGTAGCCAGGCTGTATGTGACCAAGTGTTTCATTGTGCCCGCTACTACGGTGGCACTCGGAGGGAAGCCACTAACCAGAGACATTATAAAGGAACAGAACCTGGTAAAAAAAAAAAGCTGGTGTTAAGGAGTGCAAACAAAGTGGATTCATTTAATCATAAACCAAAGCAGTGTCTTAGATGTGTAATACTAAAGTAGAGACCCCAATAAAATGAGTTTATTCATAATTTGACACAGATTATATTCTCTCATTCAACATTCCTCTAATGTGAGCTGTTGGTTTATTCCATTTTACACTGGACCCTGGCTGATTTTGTGAGTAATCTGGACCGCATGAATCGTTCGTCACTGGCCCACAAATAAAGCCATATATTTAGGGATGCAGCTGGTTTTACTTTGAATACATCAGCCGGGCCAATGTGGTTTGAGATGGTCTCCCACCCCACAGGAAGGCGTGGAAGTGTTAGTGTAAATCTTCCATTTACACACTTTTGTCAGACATGGGGGTCTATGGGATAAAATAATACATTCCAGGGATAACATTCCATTTCAGCATCCCCTGGCGACCTGCCCAGGTAGGAGGCATATGTCTCATCAGGAAAGGTTTGCACATATTTCAGGAGTAATCCTGCCATATAATAACTCTCTTCCTGGTCAATTTGCATAGCATTACTCGTTCTAAATAAATACATGTTACCAATATGTCTACAGGGCTTCCTGTAGTTTTAGTCATTTCATTATGATGTATTACTTGAGATTTACTGTACAACCTCTATGAGATGCAGGCACCTGCACGGCAACACATCACAGAGTAGGGAGGACATCATCATTTCTAATGGCACAATTACCTATCTCCAACATATTCGTTACTGGTCTCCAAAAAACCTAAATACAGGTTGTTGCCAGTTCAGATTCTGGAAACCAGATAAAGCTGCAACAGGCAAAGATGTGACCACGTTAATGAAGTTTTAAAATAACTCCACCGGCTCAAGGAGGGTACAATTCAAATCCATATGTACAATGAAAAAACATTTAGGAGCAAGGGGCGTTATCAATTTGACGCCCACATACCAGACCGTCAGAACCCGCACGACGCAAAGTGGTACATGCTTGAAGCAAACCTCTGAACCATTTTTGTAGGCACGCAAAGAGACTTTGCGCGGCTTTGAATGGATACAAAAATATGGAATAATGCCACACAGCACAAATCGCTGCATATTTGCATTACTCTGTGTTAGGGAGGCATTCCATGGGCGTCATGGTGGGTGCTCCCATGCAACTCCCATGGTTTTTGACACATTCCCAGATTTACCAAACCTGGTTAACCTGAGAATGCACCAAAATGATACGCCTCCCCAGGAGAGGCATTCCGGTGCCAAAGATATTGGCCCAAAAACAATTTTTGTTAATAAAGACAAGGTCCTACTCCTAACTATAACTATCTACTGGTGACTGCCAATAGGATATATATACATATATATATATATATATATATATATATATATATATATATATAATCCAACGCGTTGCCGGCGGCAGCCGGCAGCCGGCATACAGGTACACAGACTCCTTGAATAATCACCGCAAGCCAGACTTCAATTCGAAAAGTTATTTATTCCAACAAATGGTGATGGTGGTGCCAGTCATCAGACGCGTTTCGGACTTGCGTCCTTGCTCACTGATGAGCGGGTGAAGTGGAGGTCATGTATATATACAAAGTAGGTACACATTTAAATTTCGCGCCTTAACAAATACTAGACATAGATGGTGGACTAACATAGAAAGTCACATCCCAAACCCAATGTGTGGGCGCCATTTTGTAATGGTAAAAGGTGGAATATAATTGTGTACCATAACCATCTCACATATAAAACAAATACACTGCATCAAATTAAATCAAATTAAATTAAATCACATCCCAAATAAATCGTAGTGCTACGTTTTTAAATAAATGGAAATTTACACCAAATATCCAAACATTGTTATGACGTTTGTAACATTGTGCATTCGTGTACGATTATAGTCAGTACAAATACTTGAAATGTATACACGATAAGCTAATTCAATGCATGACTGCAAAGTACACTAAAGCATTATGGTACTTGGTGATGTGAACAAGAAAGGTGAAAACAAATTCATTTTCCGACATCCTATCACTGATGAGCATGATGCAGTCTGTGTATATAATATAGATTATGATGTGATTAAATAGTGTATTATAGTGAGTGGGCAAATATCCGTACAAATACGTCAACAACATGATGCAAGTTTAGATTTCCCATTAAAAACTTTTGTGTTTATTATAAAGGGAATAAAAAAACTCAATGTTTGAATGATCAGTGATCGGGTTATTTCCATTAATATACTGTACCATATATATATATATATATATATATATGAGGTATGTCCGAGTTCCTAGAGTAGGTAGCGCAGCGCGTACAGCCACACCGACAAACAGGAACCAGCGAGACCCAGGAAGATGCAAATTTTTCTTTTTATTTAATTATTAGCCCAGCACCAGTCCGCCATGACGCCTTTCGGCTAAGGATAGCCTTGATCACATGACAACGTCACGAGGGCTGACCACCCATTTAAAGTGCAAAAGTGCTATCACATGTTATGGAAAGCAAGAAAATACTACACTTTCCAAGATGTTACAAACATCGTATTGCAGCATAAATGCGAGTATTGCACAAACAAAATACAAGTAGTTAGCATGTCTTTCAAAATTGCAGTAAAATACTTTTTGACAATTACAACTTGTAAAACCTCAGTAATCAAATGAAATTGTACAAATTCATGGCAACGGCTAAAAGAACTTCTTAAAAAAGTACAAAAGTTAAAAGCCCATAAATAATTATAAATAATTATATTGCCATTAAAATTCCATCAAGACACTACTCCTTGTGCAAGATGAATCAAACAACTGTTTTGTTGAGAGTGCAAGTGAGTAACATAAAATCCCTGTTGTCATGGATTCAAATATGTTAGAGAGCATAATGCCCGAGTGGGTTGTACAACAGTACTGAGGTAAAGAAGTACTAATTTCATTGTGCAAATACACAAAATTAGTGCAAAACATGTCAAATGGCTATAAAGTGCTACCGTGAAAATGTGAAATAGTGCGAAAATGTTAAATCATTCATCTTATTATAAATTATATACAGATAGGTCATAAAGAGGGTCCAGGATGCATGTTATACTTTCTATTTTCTAGTTCAGATTAATATTTACAGGATAGTCACAGTACCGAGGAAAAAAGTGCAATGTGCATATAGCAAGGTAAACAGATTACTATAAATAGGTGTGGCAATCCTCCCCCATATTAAGCCCTTGCGGTGCCTTAGTATCAAGTGATATGATGTAACGGGTCTCCAATTTTCGAAGTTGGGACTCTCTATCACCTCCTCTCCTCTGGGGGGGAACACAATCTATCACAAAGTATTTCAGAACGGAGGCATCTTTCCCATGTGTTTTCTCAAAATGCCTGGCAACTGGATATGCCGCATCTGCATTGGTAATAGCACGCAGATGCTGCAGAATTCGCTTGCGGACTTGTGGCCTGGTACTTCCCACATATCTAAGCCCACACGGGCATTCCAAAACATAGACTGCAAATTCTGATTTGCAATTCAATTTTTGTTTGATTTTGATTGGGAAAGGTGAAAGTGGTGTATGGACCTCCGACTTGCTAATACCATGCTTACAGGCTTTGCAGGTAGAGCATTTCAAAAATCCCTTGCTATCATCTAACCACGAGCCTGTGATCACCTCTGGGCTACTAGAAACCAGGCTGTCTTGCATAGACCGGGCTTTGCGATAGGTAATGCTAGGGTATTTAGGCATTGAAGGGCCAATAACAATATATATATATATTTTTTTCTTCTTTTTTTTTTCCATGAACCATTCGATAGGGCTCCAAACGGAATGTTAGGGGGCCTTACGAATTAACGGCACCAATAAGATAAGCGATCAGTAATATGTGAAATAATATTACTCATGCTATTACAGAAGCTGCATATAAATTGATTCTCAAATATATAAAAATATTGAGTATAAGAATGCCTAACGAATATAATGAAATGTTTCAATGTTATATTTTGTGATTCATTACACATATTATTTAACCACTATAAGATGGCTGCCATGAATAATGTCTAAATTACATGAATTGTGCAGTTTTTTATGTTTTTGTTTTATGCACGTGACAGGAAGTCACAATGAATTTTATTTAAATCACTCCTAAAAAAACATGCAGGTTTACACTGATGAAGGCGGCAATGCCGAAACGTGTTTGTAACCTTGTCAAAACTGCAAAGAGACTGTAAATAAATCTTGGCGAACCACGCGAGAGAGGCTCAGAGTGCTCTTTTTTGGAAAACTAGTCCAGAGGATCGAGGGACTTGGTGTTGGGAAAATTTTACGCACACCACCGTGCGGCAAGAGGCACCCGTGGACGAAGTGGAGCGGCGGTGGGTGGAACTGGCGTTTGGAAAACTTAATTACCGACTGACACCCCGGAAAAGCGTGCGAGAGAATTACATCGAAACGCGCTACCAAATTGAGCGGAATACACAGCGGAACTCAAACCCTGGACGGATGATCGGTCCCGTGGAAACTCGGAGATTGGGAAAATCCGGAACGGGTGAGTGACCGACGCTTTTATTTTGAACATTCCGGCAGACCACGTTAAGCCTAAAGCGAGGGTTGAAAGCCACTCACAGAGCATTGACTTTGCAGTAAGAAATGTTCACGGACAGTGAAAGGGAGAAAGAGGCAGATACGCTGTTTGTACCCCAAACAGGAACTAAAAAGAAGGATATCCTATCGGAGAAAACAACAGCACCCAGCTCACTAACAAAGCTCTTCTCCACCCTTGAAAAGACATATGAGAGAGAAATTTGCAAATGGTGGGAGGCCACCAGCCTACAGAAATATTTGGAAGTGGGACGTGTCCCTAGAGGACTTAGAATTCTACTAGTCTCTTCATATGAGAATCCAAATAATGAACTGTTGCGCGAATGGTCAGAATTTATGACGGATGTGATGCAGGGCATGCTGAAACTGTTAGTCAAACATGCATGGAATGACAGAGTGAAGTTACAGGAAGAGTTCAAGGACATAGAAGAAAAAATCAGTAGCGACAAAGACATTAAAAAATGTGAAGAATTGCGCGAACTGATGGAAAAGAGACTTATTGACTATGAAAATACAATTAAATTGCGCAAACAGACCAAGTTCATCCGCGATGAAAAAGATTATGCAAATGGTAGAATCTTAACATTTGCCAAAAAGTACGACGCTCCAAGAAAGACCTTACAACAGGGGAAATGGAAAAATAGAACCCCCGTAAGTACCGAAGAATCAGAAGTATCGGAGAACAATTCATCTCGGGCGAAAAACACTGGTGAGGAAAGAGGAGCCGAAGGCGGCGGACGCCGCAGAGAAACAGGGGCAGAACCCTCCATATCTGCTGCAGAATTGGAACCTTTTTTCGAGGAGTATGAAGTAATAAGAGGACTGAGACAATGACCGGCAGCAACAACACATCCTCCAAGGGCAGCAAGAGGAAAACGAGGAGGGGCAGGAGGGGCCGCTCCAGGAAGGTCCACCCCATTAGTGACGAGGAGCACCCGAGGCAAGAATTGGAAATGAACGCAATAATTCCAGCGCAAAACACCATAGTCAACCTATCTGACAGGAAACTGACAGAAAAGGAAGAAAAGATTTTACAACTTGGTCTAACGTTCTGTCCCACTCCTGTCTTTGACTATACGCAGAAACGAATAGATTTGTTCAGATTTATCAGAAAGATCAAACTACAGAAGATACATACAATGCATCCGAAAAATACTGATACATTGGAAATAGAGGCAACTGATCCTCTTGAGACACTAATAGGAAATGATCTAAATGCCATTGCAACAGCACAAACCCTAATCGGAACAAGCAGTACACAGGATTGGTAAACATTACCCACACAGATGTTAGAAGAAAGTGGGATTATCCAACAAAGTTGCAAAAGTATCATGATGATCAGATCAAAAACCAATCCAAGAACTCCACATGATGGTATTGACACCTTTCAGGAAATTGTAATTGAGGAGTTGAAGAAACTACAGGAAGAGAAATTCAACTGGAGAAGAAAGAATTTGAAAAAAGATGAATGGGCAATAATCAAAAGTCTCAAAGAAGATGAGAATATCATAATCAAACCCAGTGACAAAGGCGGAAATATCGTCATCTTGAAACGCAGCCAATATGAGGATGAAGCTTTATCTCAATTGAGGAATAAAGAACACTATACTCAAATAAAAAGAGAAAAATATGTGGAAAGTACTGTGGCCTTCAACAAACTGATTACTAAATGGAAGGATGAGGGTATTTTGGATCTTAAAGACTGGAAAAATCTGAAATGTGAACTTCCCCAAATAGCCACGTTCTACCACCTACCTAAGGTGCACAAGAGTAAAGTGTGGCCACCAGGAAGACCTATCGTGTCAACAAAGGATAGCTTGTTAGAGAATACCTCTACTTATATTGACAGTTTTATTTCTCCATTTGTCAAAGACCTCAGCTCATATTTAAAAGACACAAAAGATTTTTGGAGAATCATCCAGGGTGTGAAATGGGAAGAGGATATGATCCTAATCACACTAGACATTGCAAGTCTATATACCTCAATCAGGCATGAAGACGGACTATTGGCAATGAAAAGTTTCCTAGATAAGAGACCTCTCAAATTTCAAAGTCATAATAAGATGCTGTTAAAATTAACAAATTTCTGCTTGAGAAATAACATCTTTTTATTCTCAGGACAGCTCTATCTACAACTCCAGGGGACCGCTATGGGCACGTGCTTTGCCCCCAGTTACGCGAACCTTTTCGTGGGCTGGTGGGAGAAGCACGTGGCCGGGGCGGGAGAGAATAACCGATGGATGAGTAACATCATGTTGTGGACCCGCTATATCGATGACTTGTTCTTGGTATGGTGGGGAACACAAAGTGAGGCTGAAGAATACATAAAAGATCTTAATAATAACAGTCTAAATCTCAGCTTCACCAGCAGCATGAGTAAGAATGAAGTCTTCTACTTGGACCTTCGAGTCTATGTCGAAGATGACACCATTCAAACTGCAGTCTATCGCAAACCCACTGCGGGCAACACAATTTTACACTCGGGAAGTTATCATCCACGGAGTGTAATTAACAACATCCCACTGGGGGAGTTTTTGCGCATGAAACGCAATTTCTCAACACATGAAGAATTTGAGAAAGCAAGAGGAGAATCTAGGAAAAGATTCAGACAAAGGGCATACTGTAAAGGAATCCTTGATCAAGCTGAGAAAAAGAGTGACACAGTGGGGAGGAATGACCTACTGATAGATAAACCTAAAGTAGGCAAGTCAGAAATCAGAATGATCACAGGATATTCAGAGAAGTCACCAGAGGTCTTCAATATTATGAAAAGAAATTGGAAAATTTTGAAGACTGACTCTGTGATAGGGAAATCACTGTCCAGCTATCCGCTTATCTCCTATAGAAAAGGGAACTCATTCAAGGACCATCTAGTCACTAGCCATTACGAGTGCGGAAATAGGAGGAAATCAACAGTTTGGGGCTTTTTTCCCTGCATGAAATGTAAGGCATGTAAGAACTCACATAAGGTCAAGGAATATCTAGTACCAGGGAAAAAGAACAAAACTAAGATTACGAAATTACTCAATTGTAATTCAGAATACACAGTATATTGCTTAATATGCCCCTGTGGAAAGAAATATATAGGGAGCACGGTCAAACAAACTAAACTCAGGGTTTTAGAGCACATGAGGGCCATCACCTCAAAAGACCAAAGCTACCCTGTAGCCCGACATTTTGAGGTGATGCATAACAGCAAAAGCAATCTACTTACCTATTTCGCACTGGACCAACTGACTAGAACTGAGAGAGGAGGGAACTGGGAGAAAAAATTACGAACCTTAGAATCTAGGTTCATTATTCAGCTCCAGACTAAGACCCCGGGAGGGATGAACAACGAAGAAGAGATGTGGACACACATCTGAATAGTTGCCATCTATGACTCTTTGAACAGAGGTTTAGACATTTTGAGAAGAAGAGTTTATTCCCAAAATTCCTGTATCTGCCCACCCAAAGTATGAACGAAACAATTAGACCTTGTAAATATATAAATGTGATAACAAAACATGCTGAATGTTGTGGATTAAGCCCATTCAGGGCTAGACTGGAAAAACCACAAGCAGTAAAATAAATAATATGTCACTAATCCGTGAACCATTCGATAGGGCTCCAAACGGAATGTTAGGGGGCCTTACGAATTAACGGCACCAATAAGATAAGCGACCAGTAATATGTGAAATAATATTACTCATGCTATTACAGAAGCTGCATATAAATTGATTTTCAAATATATAAAAATATTGAGTATAATGCCTAACGAATATAATGAAATGTTTCAATGTTATATTTTGTGATTCATTACACATATTATTTAACAGCTATAAGATGGTCGCCATGAATAATGTCTAAATTACGTGAATTGTGCCGTTTTTTATGTTTTTGTTTTATGCACGTGACAGGAAGTCACAATGAATTTTATTTAAATCACTCCTAAAAAAACATGCGGGTTTACACTGATGAAGGCGGCAACGCCGAAACGCGTTTGTAACCTTGTCAAAACTGCAAAGAGACTGTAAATAAATCTTGGCGAACCACGCGAGAGAGGCTCAGAGTGCTCTTTTTTGGAAAACTAGTCCTGAGGATCGAGGGACTTGATGTTGGGAAAATATATATATATATATATATATATATATATATATATATGTGTGTGTGTGTGTGTATATATATTTATGTATATATATATATATGTATATTTATACTAAGAAATCAACATTTAAAAAACCTTAGATATTCACTGAAAAAACCACATGTTACTGGATCGTTATAGTTAGGCTGACATTTCAATCGTACAAAACCAGATAAATTCAGCCGCTACAGTTAGCTGAGCTAACTATAGCTTGCACCGCCGCAATGCACTGCTGATGATGTCACATATTACATCACTGATGACATGGTCCGTGACATCACTGATGACATCATCCAGGAACTGAGTGTTTCTAAAATGTTTAAGAATGTAACATATATATACATACATATATATATATATGTATATACACACGCTAAGGTGTATTGAAGAATGAGTGGGTGTTTGAGTGTCTGTATGGATGATTTAGTGGGAGCGTGACTGTATAAGTGAGTGATTAAATGCATCTTCAGTTGCTGTGTAAGTGGCTGCATGAGTTGGTGAGTAGCTATATGAGTGTCTATAAGGGTTATTGATTAGTTGACTAAGTACCTGTATGGGTGCATGAGTGTCTGTGTAGGTGTGTGAAGGGGTGTGTGACTCACTGCATGGATGTGTGAGTGGGTGAATACCTGGATGTATGGGTTCATGAGTGCATCTGCTAGGGACTGAATGGGCAAGTGAGTGTGTGTATGGCTGTGTCGGTGAGTAAATGGATGTCTCAGTGGTATATGGGTGAGTAACTGCATATGTGAAATACATTATATGTGAGTGTTGGAATATATAAGTGACTGCATGTGTGAGTGAGTGAGTATGACAGTGGCTGTGTGAGAGTGATGGTGAGAGTGGCTGTATGGGTGAGCGTGTGCTTGTGCTTGTGTCAGCGGCTGTATAGAAGAGTAAGTATTTGTTAGTATCTATACAAGTAGTGAGAGTGGGTGTTTCTGTATGGGTGAGTAAGTAGCTGTGTGATTGAGAGTTTGGGTGAGTGTTAGATCTGGGGGTCTCTAGTTGGCAATGGTATTCACCTTTGTCCGAATAGGCACCCTTACTTCTAAGTCAGGATAAGGGGATTACACTCCTTAATAACCCCTGCTCACCCCCTTGGTAGCTTGGCACGAGCATTTGTGAATATACACAGTAATACAGTGAAAATACTACAGATGGACACAACACAGGTTTTTATAAAAATAAGTATTCTTTATATAGACTTAAGCACAAGACCACAAACAACAAAAATCCACAATACTACACTTAAGGTTACTTAAAAGATGATTAAAGTCTCTTAGTTCAAGTTGATGGTAGATGCGACAAAGTTCTCAACAAAGTACCTGGATGCGTAAGGCAAAGAATGCAAAAGGGCTCGCAGAAGGGGTGATGCGTCGGTTCCGTGACCCGGGGGAACGGACGCGTCCTTCCTCAATGCTTGCGCAGAGTAGGGGACTCGTCGTGAGCCTTACTGGTGCAGAGGTGATGCGTAGATTCTCGGCCTGCAGGCCGGATGTGGTGCGCAAGATGGCGCCTTGATGTGATGCGATGATCCGGTTGCGATGCAAGAAGATGGCGCCCTTGATGCGGCGATGCGATGATGCAATGACAATGACTCAATGACAATGACGCCCTGGCAGCCTTGTACTTTGAAGTCGCGACAGGCCCTGCGACACGCTTCTTCGGTGATGCAATGGTAACTCTCTCGATGACGTCACGCTTTTCCGGTGATGCGACAGCAGACAGCTTCGATGAACACACGCTTCCAGGGAGATGCGGCGAAGGCTTGTTTCTACCGGGGTTGTGATGATTTCAGCTGCGGCGGCGACACGCTTCTTCTCGATGCGTCGCGCTTCCAGCTCCCAGCGGCACGCAAGTGACTGGAGTCAGAATTCCCAGTAAGGAGATTCAGGAGGGAGCTGGAGGTGAAGTCTTTTGGCCCTGAGACTTCAGCAGGAGGCAAGCACAGTTCAAGCCCTTGGAGAATATTCTGTAGATAAATTAAAGTCCTTAAAAGTTCCTTCTCCTTTCACTTGGCAATGAAGCAACAATTGCAGGCCAACCCAGCAAACAGCCCACTGGCAGAGGGGCAGTCTAACTCATGCAGCTTCCTTGGTTCTTCTCCTTGGCAGAAAGGTTTCTTGTTCCAGAAGTGATCTAAAGTCTGTGGGACTGGGTCCCAATATTTATACCCCACAATTCCTTTGTTGTCTGAAGGCAGAGAGGCCTCTGCCTAGTTCAAACCAGTTCCTGAGCACTTTGTTGACATGACTCTTCTTCCTTTCACTGTGCAGGGCAAAGACATCAGCCGCCCCACAGGAGGTGGAGCCAGCACAAGGGAGGGAAGATACAGCTCTGGAGTACTCTGTTGACATGATTCCTCCTCTCCTTTCACAGTGCAGGGCAGAGACATCAGACAAGTCACAGGGGTTGGAGCCAGCATTGTAGAGGGAAGGCCCAGCCCTATTCAGGTCCCAGGTGCGACTCCTCCCTCCCACCTAGATGCAGATCTCTATTCACCACCGGGCTGCCCCAGCCTGTCTCCTGGAATTCCCCTGCCCTGTCACACACAAACCCAGACAAGGAATACACAACCCAGCAGAGGCAGGCTCAAATTGTTAGGCAAGCAAATACCTGCTTTTCTAAAAGTGGTATTTGCAAACACAGAATATTAAAATAAACTTTACTAAAATATGTACTTTATTATTCTGAGTTCAGGCATACTAAATTCGAATTTCTACCATGTTCCCTGAGTCAGTTAGGATTATAAGAATGTAATAATCTAACTGCCCATTCTGGCCTATGAGAACAAGTAGCCTTCAATAGTGAAAAACGAAAATGGCTGTAATTCACTATTAGAACATGCTACACACATCAGAGCATGTCCTACCTTATACTTACAATGCACCCTGCCCTTGGGGTGTCTAATATGAAGCAAAGGGAAGGTTTAGGGACTGGCAAGTGGGAGCACTTGGCCAAGTCGACATGGCAGTGATAGACTGCACATAGGCCTTGTAATGGCAGGCCTGAGACACATTTTAATAGCTGCTTCTGTGGGTGGCACAACCAGTGCTGCAATCCCACTAGCAGCATTTGATTTACAAGCCATGGGCACACATGGTGCACTGTACTAGGGGCTGACAGTAAATCAAATAATCCAATCATGGAATACCCAATTAGTACATCAATTTAACATAGGGAGCACTTGCACTGTGGCACTGATTAGCAGTGGCACAGTGCCCAAAAAATATAACCAGCAAAAACATATCAAATCAGAGGAGGTAATCCATCAAAAATGGAAGGGAGACTCACGCCAATGATGTCAGGTCTAACAGTGAGATTGTGTGAGTAGCTCTATGGGTGACTGATAGTGTATGAGTGGATATATCAGCAGCTTTATTGGTGAGTGACTGGCTCCATGAGTGCCTGTATGGGTGAGTGAGTGGATGTGTATGTAGACCTATGAATCAGCGAGTGGGTATGTAAGTACTGGTATTGGTGTGTCAATGGTTTCAAGAATGGTAGTCTGAAATTTGGAGTGGGTGTATGATAGGTTATATTGGGGTGTGAGTAGGTGCATCAGAGATTATGTGGATGATGTTATCAGTGATGTCATTTGAGACATCAGTGTTGTCATCAGCGATGTCACTGACCATTTCATGAATGATGTAATATGTGATGTCATCAGCAGTGTATTGCAGGAGCACTATAACGGCTGACTTTCTCTGGTTTTGAACGAGTGAAATGATAGCCTAACTAGAACGGTCCTGTGATCTGGGGTTTTTCAGTGAATATCCAAGGTTTTTTAAATGCTATTTTCTAACTATAACGTCCCTGAAACCTGTGTTTTTTTGGCAAATTTCCATGTTGTTTTTTAAATGATAATTTCTAACTATAACGTTCTTGAAACCTGTGTTTTTTTCTGTGAATTTCAATGTTTTTTTAACTAGCAATTCCGTTTGCAGAGTGGTGGAAAAGGGGGCTGGACCTCCAACCAGCGCTCAGCAATTCAGCTGCGTAGGATTTACAGGAGGTGCCAGGAGGGATTATTGGACCTCAAAGGCCCCCATGAGTAAAGTGGCCTCCATCTCCCAACCAGTAGTGCGCCACAAGACGCGTTTGCAGAGAGGTGGAGAAAGGGGCGTGTGGCCTCTAAAACCCTCTTAGCAACCCCATAGGGTGGGCACCCCGGGACATTGCTGGAGCTGGCCCTGGGAGGGTGGCAGTCCCCAGAGCCATAGAGGGTTCCTGGAGGGGGGTTGTGTAGCCCCCTTCCCTTCATCCGGGGAGATTGTAGTCCCCAGGACCGGGGTCCGCAACGGACACCCGCGTTTAAATAATTGGTGCCCTTGGGAGGTGGTGGTCCCTGGGCTCTTAACATTTTAAAGAAAGCCCCGGGAAAGTAGCGGTCCCTGGGGCTGTAGGGGGCCACGTGGCCCCCACGTATTTAATGCATTTAGCCCCGGGGAGATGGCGGTCCCCAGTCCTGCGTTGGAGGGGCACAAGCCCCCCCGCACATTTTTTCAAAAAAGCCCCGGGGAGGTAGCGGCCCTGAGACTGCTGGGCCCCGTGGGCCCCACATCATAATCTTGAATCGAACCCGGGACCTGGCCCACCCAGGCGCTTAAAAGAAATGAAGCGCCGGTTACTTACCTTTATTATTTATTTTACATTTTCGGCGTGATTACCACATGCAGCGCAAATCCTGTGATAAAAAAAAGTAAATGCTTTTCTTGGCCCCCTGAGCAGGCCTAGGGGGTCAGGGCATTTCCACCCTGACCCCTTTTCTTGTTTTGTCATTGTTTTTCAACCTTTTTTCTTGTGACTCGGTTCAACCAAGTCATAAGACGGCTGCCAACACTTCCTGGTTGGAACTGTTGGCAACCAATCAGATTGCAGGCTCGAAATCAGGAGGGTTCGATGATCCTCAGCTGATATATTTCTATATCTGAAAAATGTTTCAATATTTCAGGAAATACAGAAAGGATTTACACCATTTACATAAAGAGGGCTTTCTGAACCAAGAGCTACCTGTTTGCCAAATTTGGTGCAATTCCGTTCAGCATTTCAGACTGTGACCGTGTCTAAAGTGATCTATTGAAATTTGCATGGAGAAAACGCTTTTTGGCACCCCCCCCTTTTTCTCAGCCCCCAGTTGACGAATCACCCCGAAATGTTTAACACAACAGCTGAAGTGAACGGGCCATTAGTATTGAAAATTACACGAAGATTCTTCAAGCGGCACCAAAGATTTTGGCAAAAGAAAAAAACGCTTTTTGAATAGAAACAATGTCCTAACTATAACTACCTACTGACAAGTGCCAGTAGGTAACATGCATGTATGTATGTATGTATGTATATATATATATATATATATATATATATATATATATATATATATATCTCCTGACACAAGGGAGCACTCACTCTAAGTCAAAGTAGTATAGTTTTTGTCTGGACAAAGCTATACATCTCTGACAAGCTGTAATAAGAGTCAAACACGTGCCAGGGGTTGCTTTTATTCATTCCAAGTTGCCTTTGATGCTATTTCAGCAATCTAAAGCTGTAATACTGTGCCTGGAATTGTAAAAGGCTTTATTCTTTTTCTCAGCTCTGCATGAATTGCACTACCTGATCCTGTGCTTAAAGACTTTGGCAAAATGCTTTGTAACTTTTCTAGCTTAGCGTTGAAAGTACTGTTACTCCTATGCCTACCAAAGAAATGAGATACACCCTTCAAAACAAGGGGTCATGGTACTTCAAACCAAAAGACTGCGCTCTGGTGGCAGAATGAGCTACCAAACGTCACACACTCATCAATCAAAGCATTTTTTTGTATTTTCTCTTTTTTATTAATATTTTTACATTTAAAAATCTCATTTGTAGGGGCGTGGCTAACAGCCGGGCAAGATGGCTGTGTAGTCAAAGAGCTCTGAGGACGGCGTAGTCTTTAACATAAATCCGACCAGAAATCCGCTACAATACAGGGCTCCAGGGGCCTGCACTGAGGTCCGGGACTGGGCGGCACCGATCGGTGCACAGTTGAGACAAATCCGTCCACCGGAACAGACAGGAATCGAGTGGGCCTGGATGCGGCCTAACATCGGGTCAAAAGCCAGGGCCTAAATTAGTTCTCAGGCCGGAGAGCGAGGCGAGGAGGCCGCGGAGCGTGCCAGGAGGAGGTCCGACGGCAGGAGCTGAAGTATGAGTCAGCTCGAGGAATGACACAGTGAGCAGCAACTACGCGGTGAGGCCCACAGAGTGCACAGCAGCCAGGGACTCGAGTGGTGGCAGACAGTGAGTGAGATCGGTTTGGGGGCAGTGAGGGAGTACATCCTCTGAGCAATACAGGACTTTGGGGGCGCGGGACGATACATTGGCAGTCACCCTAAACTATGGTTCAATTACTGCCGATTTCCTCCTCCCTCCCCCCTCCAACCCCCGCAAGAAGTGAGTGCTGACACGGTGCGAGGCAGGGAGCCCACACCGGAACCTAACAGCCCCTGTGCATAATTCCGAAGTGATAGGAGAAGACAACGTAGGCTACAGGGCGAGATCCACAGGCACGAGAGTGACAGTGAGGCCGACCACAAAAGCAGACTCCAGAGAGCCAGGAGCCGGGCGGCAGTGGCGCGCTAGCCCGTTACGACCTCGTTCGGCTCATTGAGGCCTGTGACAGACCCCGGATTCGGCGACTGGCGGGGCACACCACCAGAGAGACAAGGAATGCCTCGTCGTGCAAAAGTATAACCCCCACTGGTGAAGGCAACATGTCGGGCAGGGGCCCACGAAACCAGAGCACACAGGCAAAGCTGGATAAATATGCTTATGATAAAGGATTCCCGCCACTCCCTGAGGGGCACGCCTCATCGGGCAAAGGGTCGGAAGGAGATGGGGTGAAAAAGGTGACACTAGAGGACATTATGGCGGCCCTCTCAAGTGTACAGACCACAGTGGGGACTATCTCTACGGATGTCAGCTTACTCCGCGCAGATTTCCAGAAAATGGCGGACAGGGTTAAGGAGGTGGAGATTGTCACAAAATCCTTGGTGACAGATACAAATGAGTTGCAGACGGCCATGTCCCGACTTGAGGCAGAAAATAAACAACTGGCGGAGAAGGTCGACGACCAGGAAGGACGCTCCCGCTGAAACAATATACGCATTCTTGGTATTCCGGAAAGCGAAGGGACTCAAGCAATGGACCTATATGTGGAGGAACTGGTGAAAACAAGACTGCAACCGAAGGGCCTATCAAGTTTCTTCTTGGTGGAACGCGCCCACAGGGTCCCGGGCGGACGGCCGAACCCGGAGCTCCTCCTAGGCCGGTACTCACCAGACTATTTAACTTTCGAGATAGGGATGTCATCCTACAAACAGCGAGAATCTCTCCAGCAATTCGAATCCACAATTCGACAATTGCCTTCTTCCCAGATTACACAGTGGCAGTCTCCCGGCATCGACAAAGCTTTATGGAGGTGAAAAAAGCTCTACGGGCACAGGAAATTCCCTACTCGATGTTATTCCCAGGACAGCTTAAAGTGGGGGCGGAAGACAAGACGTGGTTCTTCGAAACGCCAGAGGCGGCCTATGATTGGCTCGAAGGATGGCAGAGAGTAGAAAAGCAGCGTCGAGGGCATAGAAGCCAGCAACGCCAGGAGGAAGAGAAAGACACCAGCAGCCAAGGTTCACGACGCCTTGACCCGGAACATTCGCCTCGATCAGAAGAAGAAGAAGTCGTCCAAGAATGACTTTGCTACCCCGACTGTACCAGCGAGAGAAATCTCATGCAATGTGCCATGAGCGTGCCGCTCTTGGATACCGGACTGAGGCAGGCCCTGGAGAGGAAAGAGGACTGATGCTTTCTTTGGACTCTTTACCCCTGTCAAGCAAGTACTATGGTTGGGTTTGGGAATAAGCACTCTGCTAAGTTGGGGTGGCGGGCGGTTTCAAGTCCGTTCAGCAGGGAGGCAGGGAGGTGGGAGGACCGATGGGGGGGGTGAGGGGGGGGAGTTCGGAATTGTTTTTTGGTTTTGTTCTATTTTCCAATGCAGTTGACGGTAAGGCAGAGAATCAAGCCAGAGGCAGACCCTTGAATGTGTATGTCAGGCAGCAATTCCAGTTATATGTACACCACACGCATGGCAGGGGGCTCACAACCTGATAATGTCCAGACGACAGCGCAGGACACCCACAAGACGTCTCTTAAGCTAGTTACTTGGAATGTCCGCAGACTGGGCGATAAGATAAAGAGGGGATTAGTACTGCAAGCACTGAAGTGCCAAGGCCCCACATTGGCACTACTGCATGAGACACACCTCACTGGGACGGCATGCAAAGCATTGGATAGATGGGGATATAAAATGGCAGTACACTCCGAGTTTTCATTGGGATCCAGGGGTACGGGAATACTAGTGAAAAAGAACTCTCCCTTCATAGTGCTCCAAACTAAAACGGATGACCAGGGGCGGTTTGCAGCATTACAGGGTCAATGGGAAGGCAAACTCCTCAATGTGGTGTCAGTATATATCCCACCGGCGCTACACGCGGTGGCACTCCTGGCGCTTAGTGGATTCATCCTGGCCATGACAGAAGGTGACCTTATTGTGGGAGGAGACTTCAACGCTATAATGGACGCCTCCATAGATAAATACCCGCCCAGATCACCATCGACTGGCACGTCTCGCCTCCAGGGCTTCACGAGGCCATAGGCCTAATAGATGCCTGGAGACATGCACATCCCACGACACAGCACTACACGTATCATTCAACGGTACATAATAGTCTGTCTAGGATAGACTAATTCCTGATGTTAAACATGACCCTACACAAGGTTACAGAGGTAGACATCAGACCCAGGGGTATCTCGGATACCTCTCCGGTAATGCGGACGTTCTCCAGCCGACGGAGGTCTCGCCGGAGGATATACCCGGCACGAATAGCACAAGCAAAATTATGCAAAAGCTGGTATGACGGCGGGATAGCTCTCCCTGACCTACAGTTGTATTATTGGGCGGCGCACCTTAAGGTCATCAACCAGTGAATCCACACACCTCAGGACGATCCAGTATTTAGGGCAGATAGAGCCCAACTGGGCACGAATAATATGTTGACGGTCTTGTATAAAAAAGGGCAGGCAATGACACTAGAGGGCCCCACAAAACACACGGCCACATTATGGCACACAGCACAGACCCGGTTGGGATGGAGAGGGGTCATCACTAAGCTTACTCCACTGTGGGACACAAAAAAACTGGGACAGTTGAGAAAAAGCAGTGGTTTTGACCAGTGGGACAATATTGGCATCTCTAAAATAGGTGACCTATGGGAGCAGGGGACCGTCATACTATTTACACAACTACAACTACAATTCGACCTGGCCCCACCGAGAATTATAGATACCTGCAAATAAGACACGCATTACTAGCGGTGATACTGCAAGATACCGAGGTTCCAGATTCAGCCCCGCTGGAGGACCGTCTGCTTACTGACTACTTGCAAAAGAGGGCCACGTCCTTCACATACAGAAAGCTAATAATCTGCTGGACCCGACAACCACACTACGGGTAGATGGGTAACAGAGGTAGGGGACATTGATGACTCAGAATGGCAGGAAGCTCTGGCATCGCCTATAGAGGTGGGGATCTCTGCAAGGCTCCGGTTGGTACAACTTAAAATCCTGCACCGAGTATATTACACTAGGACTACATTACACAAAATACACAGGGCGCAAGATCCATACTGTCTTAGAGGATGCAGGAAAGAGGGTTCTTTTATACACACTATGTGGGAATGTGCAGCAATAACAGACTACTGGCGCAAGGTGCTGCGTACTATCTCACAGGCTAAAGGGGTGTCGCTCCTGCCTGAACCGTGCAGGTGCCTGCTCAACATATGGGAGCCAAATGACCTTACACGGCACGGGCAAACATGGGTCACGTTGGGACTCATGGTCGCAAAACGGAATATTGTGCAGAAATGGGGGGCAGTGGAAGTACCGACATAAGCGTCCTGGTGTCGAGACATGGATCTGAACATGGTCACAGAACGAACAGTGTATACCAATCGGAAGAGCCCCCGCAAATGGTCTAAAATATGGGTGGCCTGGAATGCCTATCGAGGGGACATTTGTGACCAGATACCAGAATCTGAGGGCGATGACACAGACGAGGACGGAATGAGGGGGTTGAGGGGATGGGCACTGTTGAATGGGTCACTACGGAAAGTATGGTTGGCTATTGCTTACATAACGGTATTGTATATGAATGTTCATAACCTGAGCATACTATATGCTTCTCTGTATATTGTCATAACTGCGGATGGATTGTATGAAGATAATAAAAACTGTTTAAAAAAAAAAATTCTTGTTTGTGTAAAAAAACACAAATACACCAGCATGAAAGAACGCACAAAAAAGGAGAAATTCCTAGATGGTCTTATTCGTCTTTTACAATAGATGCACTCCTGCTATTTGTGTCACTAGATATTACTAGGTACATTCAATAACATATGAACATCATCCAAGCACTGTAGGTCATGCTGTTAAGTGTCGTTGACGCGTTTCGATGGCCCCAACATGTATATGCCACCTTCTTCAGGACTAAAGCATATGTTTTTCCTCTCAACGATATCTATGAAAATCATATAATGCAAATCTTTAAATATAAAAACATATGGCAAGTGTAATGTAAAATGTATTTTAGCTATCTTCACTGCTATCATAAAATGTTTATTACATTAAAAAATACCTTGCTAATAAACCTCACTTTTAAAATCAAATTGAGAACCAAATTAAAACCGAACACATCATCCCAATGTGCCGTGGTATTCCATAACATTCAAAGATCATTCAAATTTCCCATCAATGTTGGACGCCACTCCTTTTTACTGAACTCTCCTTCCATCACTTAACCTCTAAAGAGGCTTTCCCTAATACCTAGTCATGTGTGGTAACCATTACCTCATCCACAACTATTCAGGGACCCACATATCACACCTTGTTATCTCTTTGTCCAGTCAATTTTCTCAATGGTTGTAGATGTTTCCTCAATATTAGTGTTATAAATCACTGTGATGAATTAGTTCTCAAACTATACAGTCCTTAAACCCTGTGAAATTATCGGTATAGGGTACCTTGGCTCTGTAAAATTGATAAGGTAAATAAAGGGCACATGGCTCATCACAAGTTGTTTGCAGAGGCCACACATTACCCTTCCTTTCGTTCCCAAAGTCCACCCAACAACTGATGGAGCACCATTTCTCCATTTTGCAGCAGGAAGTGCAAGCCCTTTTGGCTAAAAGGTTGGGTAAGAGGGTGCCGGTGTCAGAAGTAGGTAATGTACCTATTCCTGCTACTTTCTGGTGTTCAAGAAGGATGGAGGCCTTTGTCCTATCCTCAACCTGCACCCTCTCAATTTCTTCCTCAGGACGAAGTTCAAAATGCTCAAGCTCGCTCAAGTCTGGTTTTGCAGGGCACATACTTCCACACGACCTGCTTGCCACAGGCATTACCTGCGGTTCACGATGGGCCACAAGCACTTTCAGTTCGCTGGGTTCCTTTTTGGCCTCACCAGCGCCCCTCTGGTGTTCACCAAGGTAATTGCGGTGGTTGCAGCTCATCTGAGGAGATCAGGGGTGCCAGTCATCTCCTATCTCACCGACTAGTTGTTGAAGGTTGACTCACCCCAGGCTGTTGATTTCCACCCCCAGACTACAACGGATCTCCTGCATTTGCTGGGGGTTCACTATCAAATTGCCGAAATCACACCTGACTCCTTCTCAGACTCTCTTTCATAAGAGCGGTTTGGACCCGGTGCAGTTCTTGATCTATCCTCCAGAATGGTGAGTCCAGGAAATTAAGGCTATCATACCGATGTTTCAGCCTCTATCCTGGATTTCAGTGAGACTGATCCGGCCTCTTGCTGGTGAAACGGGCCCGGTGGCATATGAAGGCTCTGCAGTGGGACCTGAAGTTCCAGTGGGCGCAGCATCAGGGAAATCTCTCGGCATGAAATAGATCTTGGAGGGAACTGCAACAGATCAGCAGTGGTGGTTAACAAACTGTGATTAGCTCAATGGCAGACCCCGCTCCCTTCCCCAACCAGATCCGACAGTGGTGACAGATGTGTCACTCCTGGGAATGGGCGGCATCTGGGAGAGGTGGAGATCAGAGGCCTACGGTCTCTGTCTGAATGAAGACTCCATATCAACCTTCTGGAGCTTCGGGCGATCCGGCTACCACTAAAAGCCTTACTAGGGAAGGCTAGTGCAGGTGTTCATGGACAACATCACTGCCATGAGAGATCGGGCTGGACAACCAACTCTTCGTGGGGAATGTCGGAGCAAAGAAGGGAAAGGCTGTGCAGAATCAGACCATCTCCAGATGAATCGTGTTCTGCATTAAAATCCATGCATTGGCCAAGAAGCAACCCCCTGAGGGCTTGCATGCTTATTCCACCAGAGCCAAGGCTGCCACCACTGTGTTAGCATGTGAAGTCCTGTTCCTGGACATCTTTCAAGCAGCAACATGGGCTTCCTAGAACATGACACATAACTTTGGGGCGACGTTTCACCCCATCCAGTCACACAGCTTACTTGTGCCAATCTAGGCAATTAATTCAAAAACGTACTCCATTTTCATCTTTCTACTCACTAATCGTACTCATTGTTCTTAGTTATATTATGCTTTAATTCCACAGGCAGAGTGATCATGCAATTTTCTGCGTTTCTAGTGCTCCCACTGTGCCCATCCGGACCTCTTGGAAAGAACACGACATAAGCATTTCTTCATTCAGGGCAGTATTTATTCATTCATTCATGGGTTTTGATGAAATAAATAATGCCCTGAATGAAGAAATGCTTATGTTGTGTTCTTTCCATACAGAGGCATTTGCGTCCTCCTCTGAATACAACTACAGACCTCCGGATGCAGCCTGCTAACCCTACAATTTGAAGACCTATGGTATGTTATATATACCCAATAAACAAATGGAGAGAGTAAAGGGATTTTATCCACCGGAGTGGACAGAAAAGTACTCCTGATCCCCTAGGCTAGGTATCTATATAACAGAAAAGAGGAGTACCACCAGAAAAAGGCTCAAAAAGCGATTTTGGTGGGATGGTTTTCTAATGAGAAAAAGAAGAAAGTCCTTCTTTGGTTTTTAATAAACCCCTCACTCACCGACCTAGTCGGTGACATGCTACATCATCGGGGCCACCTTGACAGCCGAGTGCCATCAAGGTGTGCTGCGACACCTGGAATACAGTGGAGCTGGTATATGAGTGATGAGTGCAAGAAAAAAAGTAAGTGTGTTAAAAATTGTCCTGGTATGGCTTATAGGTGAAAATTGTATTCTTAAGACTACTGGACAATATTAAAAACGTATATATAGATACAATAATAGGTTTAATTATGACCAAGTGTATCTGTAATATAAGTGGAAGGTCTACATGTTTCAAACCGTGATGGAAAGTGCCGGTTTGTCTTCAGGACCAAGAAAGGAAATGGGTGGTCAGGGTACACTAACGCCCTGCCATACCTGCATTCCTTTGTTCCCTAGTAACAAAAATGGTTACAGGGCGAAAAAAGCTGTAACCCGGGGGTGGTTACGCTAGGAATAAAAAAGACCTGTAAAGAGAAAGAGTATAAGTCACAAGAAAACTCGTTACGTGCCTGTAACGTAGTGAAGTGACGAAAACAGCTGTCTCTGTGAGTCATCCCACACTGAGTTAATGCGGACTATTTAAGTGCGTTGTGCTGCTCAAATACATGACAATTAGGGTATTGGCGCAATGCAGCCAGTTTGGCTTCTTTCACACCTATCAATGGTTGTGTGCTTGGTGAAAAACGATCCGTGATTCTTTTATCACTCGCATCCATTAATTATAGGTGCGTGGCAATGCAACAATCATATCCTTATAAGTGAAAGGAATACCGACGTGCTATTGCTTCATCATGATCCAAACAAGACAGTACAAAACAAACACGACATGTAACACACAGTCTATTTAAGAAGTGCTTACTCCTAATTAAGGGTCATTAGGCTGCACGGGATTAGAGGGAAGGGAGGCCACTGTTGGTAAACCTATTCTGCAATGGACAGGGAGAAAAGGCTAAGTACCGGGTTGTATACTCAAGGGTACTGGAAAGGTTCGGAAAAAGAAACAGAAGGGTTCGCGTTTCACCCGGGGACAGCAGAGTTCTACTTACAGTTTCCGAGTGGCTAGTCAAGCGGTATACCTAGTTTGCCCCCTCCATGTGATGGAGCAAGGATTCGCACGTAAAGCGACTTGTTCCTACTCAAGAACCTCGCCTAACTTGTAATCATATTAATTCAACCTGTTCGTCATTTATTTTACCTTTTTTCCCAACACACGGGTGTCCCTAGGAGGCTTGCCTATGTGTCTTTTCATCCTAACCATGCTTGCACTAAGGAAATGGCCGCTTCGCAGAAATCCAGTCTGCGCATGCGTCGGTCATACCCACGTGATGTGACGCACTCGCATTTTGGAGGGATATAGTTGCTCATGCGCATTGTCGCTTAAAATGGCCGCTTATCTTTAACCATGCTCTCTGCCAGCTCCTGCTGCTTTTGCATATCTGTCTTTTTGCACTAACCTTTAAAGCTATAAATATTATAAAGTAAGGGGTGCAGTGAAGCTTTTTACGGTATACAGTGTATTCATTTTTTCCGTATGATTCTAATTTGTTCTCGCTTACTTTTCATGTATTACGCATCCATGGGCCTGGGTCGGGAGATTGAATCCATTTTGAAGCCTGTAAACTCCCCGCACACGTGATGAGGGAAAATCCCAACTGCGCAGAAGCAGAACTCAGCCAGCTGGCTCCTGAAGCAAGATGCGCCTGGGAACCTACCTAGGTCATGGGAGAAGATGCTGATATCTACCTACAGCTTGCAACAATGTTTCTATATTCTGTATTCTCTCATTGTTTTCTATATTCCTATGCCTGGGAACTGACACGTAAGGGGTGGGTACTGTCACTTGCATACTAATGATGGGAACACTAAATTTTAGGAGGTGACAATGACATAACCTCCTCGCTTGACCAATCATAAGTTGGGACCTTGTCACTTGCAACATTTGTGGGTGGTCCAGGGGTCCAAGAAAAGTATAACTAGTCTAGCCTAGCATAGAAAATTTGTCCGACTTGTCCGAGTAGCAGACCTGTCACAGACCCTACGAACTCTATAGGTGATTGATACAGAGCACTGCGGAGTACTCTGCCCGTACTTTTCCACAAAACTCCAAGGGGTGGAAATAGTCTTAAGTGCTGGCGAAGCACTTTGCTGGGAGATTCGAAAACCCAATCGGGGTTGTTGGCGGATTCCGTGCAGAGGAGGGGGTAACGCAGGCGTTGCATCCGAAGCTGTAAGGGGTTGGTCGTGCCCTTTGGTGAACCCAGTCCTGACCTGAAACCTGAGGGGTATCCTGTCCTGATTATTCCCGAATGGTACCGGCTCGCTTTCTGGTATTCCAATCCTTGAGGGTCCTTGTCCCCGTCCTTCCAACTGACCCGTGGCCAGGGTTAGTCCTCATTCTTGCCTTAGGTAAATATTAAACCGTGGGTGTACGTCTTTCTATCACTCTTTCCTTCTTTTCTTAATAAAGCACTCTTGCCTGTGATATTTTCGTATTACCTCTGAAGAGAATTTTCATGCAATTGTTTATTAGTAATGTTCCATTTTTCCCCTTACCTATAGGATATGTTTACTGACTGTTTTATTCAGCTTGTTCCCTTATTCTCTTCCCTTTAGTGTGGTTGGCCTTAAGATTAGTAAGAATAGCATAGGGATAGTAATAGGCTTGATTTTGAACACATACTAGGTCCTTCGCACATTCCCTGCCTTAGTTTAAACTTGCACTAAATTGCAGTGTTCCCGAATGTCCATACCCTGTAGAGTTCCCCATTACTCTAATAGTACTTGCCCTAATCCATAGTTATATTGTGGCATTTAATATTAATAATTGATGTACTGATTTGTATATGCCTTATAATCTTGGCATATTCCTTTTGAACTTTTCTTATATAAAACTTTCAAAACCCATCAGGTGTCTGTGGTCATTATACATCACCAAATGTTATTAAAGGTACTATATGTGTAAGGTATTCTGTTCTGTTTAGAAATCTTGTCACCTGTCCACTGTAATGTGCCTGTGGTAAGTCAGGTACATGAATAGCAAGTGGTGAGAAAGTCGCCCTCCGAATTACTCATAGTAGCGTGTAAGAATCACCCGGTTCACGCACAACACAGTCATCATATGCACGCCAGGGCCCAGTGCGTGGAAATTGGTAAATTAGTGACCCGGGTGAACTGCGCGCTCTATCAGTAATTTTCTGGTAGCAGAGTTATGGTTAGGACTAGTTAAGATAGGTAGACAAGATAGTTAAATACATAAACCGTGAAAATAAAATGTGCTGCTAAAAATTTTATATTGATTGCATTGTCTCAAATATTGCGCAAATGTTTATATATGTAAATGATTTTGTATTGCTGCTATAAGTATTATATGTAATATTAACAAAGTTGTCTGTGAGCGTTCAGTGTAGTCCGAATCCCCGGGGAAGTCTATAGCTAACGGTGAGCAGAATCCGGTTAGCTGATGAGGTCGCTTGTCGTGAGTTATTAGTGCATGGTTAGGAAAGACTGGAAGCACTAATTAGGAACTTTTTGTATCTGAATAAATGATAGCCACGGGTCCTTTAGTAAAACTTCCATTGTGATATCACCTAGTAAGGGTCACATGCGGAAGGAATAATAGGGTCTCGGAAGCTTGGATGGTAAGCAAAGTAGTCCGCTGGTGAAAGCCTGACTTAGTATATATCCCGGAAAGAAGTGGATGAGTCAGAAGAGTAGCAGGTTCTATATTGCTAGTGTGGGAGGTTAGACAGAGAAGTCTATCCGGAGTGAATGAAAAGTAGACAGAAGTGGTTTACTTGTAGTGAGAGAAAATTTTTCTTTCTATTTAGAACACTCAGACACAGCGGCGAACGTTGTATATTGTTAACTAAACTTTGTACTCTCACTTTAGGGAAAATTCAAAGTTTCCGTTACCTTGTGAAGAAGGGAGTCAGTCGGAAGACTGCCCTGACGTCACTCCGTGCCGCGCTGGTATTGGTCGAGACAGCGGGTGCATAGTGGAGCTGAAATTGTAAGGGAGGGGTGAGTGCCGGAGCGTGAGACCTTGTCTCACGAAAGGCCGCGCACCCATTGGACAAGGATTTTTGTAGTCAAAGAGTTGATTGGTTGCTGCGAGATAGAAGTTGCGCTAGCATTGGAAGCACTAAAGTAAACAAAATTAATCAAGCCGAGTTAGAAGCCAGTTTGGAAAGGTGTATGTGGTATCCTGAGTTTATACCTAATCCACAGTACTTAGGCTTTCATAAGGAACAGATTCTACGAGGTAGACCGCACATAATGTACGGCGTAAAGAGAAAAATGTCATTTGCCGATAAAATAAAGAATTTTTTTTAAACCGACAAACCCATTAGAACGAGGGAGGGTGTGATCATTCCCCCACCAAATACTCCTGCCTCCTTCATGATGTTTGAAAAAGGGTATCATACCTGTGTCTGGTTAGAAAACTGGGTAAAGTATACCGCAGATGACGGAGTCTTAGCATTTCCTATTGATGGTACTTTTAATGGCAGAATCCTGTTTAACTTAAGAACCCGAATGAATGAATTACATCCCAGACCCAGATTAACCCAGTATGAAGCACTAGAAGAATGGGAGATTGAAGCCCTAGAAAGAGATAGACCCCGGATGGACAAGGGAGTAAGCAAATGGTATCCAAGGGTCCAAAAAGAAACCAAAGAGCAGAAAATGAAACAGTGGAGACAGAATATGATGGTTGAGGGGTTGTTTCCTATGATGGGAGTACTGGAACAAAGGAAAGGAAAATGTACTGAGAAAACCCGCCACTTAATGGCTATGGGAGACTCGGAAGATGAACACCTAGAAGACTTGTTGACGAAAAACCCACCTCCCTATGTAGCAGAGTCAGAGCCTTTGAGTTCACCAAACCCGTTTTCTAAATATCCTAGATGTAGGAGGGATAGTGAGACAGATGGAATGGGTACGGATAGTAAAACCAGTGATGGGGATGGGTTTTGCAGACCTCGTTCCACCGTCCCGAATTACCGTCCTTTTGGAGAAGACCCACCTCGGTTGGTTACTCCGACAGCCCCGAATATTTACCCTACCTTGGTACTCCAAGTATTGCATGACAATTCTGCAGAGCGGGTTCTGCGAGAAAGAGAAAAGGAAGCCCTGATGAAACAGCGCGATAACTTAATACAGACCATAGCCCAGATACATCCCCATCCAGATTCACTGACTATCCCAGTAACTATCGGTCCAGCTATTCCTCTTTACGGGGATAGACTGGCCAGTCCAAGACCTCCTGTTATAACCCCAATTATACCAACCCCAAGTATTCCACCCCCGAGAAGAGAGCCGCTCATAGATGATGATCAAGAAAGTGAATGTGAGTCGGTGGTCTTGATGGATCTGCCCATAGGGGAAACTGGAACCAGTGTACCAAGGACAAGAAATCAGAGTAGGGCAAAAGAGGTTTTGATTGAAAGCACATCTGGGGTCAGAAGTGCCACGGTAGTATCTCCAGAGGAATTGGACAGATGGACCAAAGAGTTAGAGAAAGAGACCACACCCCAACCGAAACCCTTAGAAATTTATAGGCTGAGGATAGAAATAGAAGAACTATTGGCCGGAAATGTAGGATTAGACAGGTTAAACTCCTTTAGTGAAGACGAGTTACTGTTCATCAGCAAGAACCTTACCCGAAACACTAGATTACTGCATGAGAGATTAATGGACACAGCTGCTGACATGGGAATCGATGTTAGTCGATCCAAAATCCTTCAGAAACCCTACAGAGCAGATTTTTCAGACAAAGATTTAGAGAACATGAATGTGACAGGAAAACAAACTCAGATAAAGGACTTACTGAAAATCCTACAGAAATGGGGGAATGTAGAGAAATGGAAAACCCGGTGGGCGAAAAAGAAAGAAGAGAGTAGGGCTAATCCTAAGGATTCAGAATACGTACTGAAAGAGGTAGGACCTGCAGAAAAATTGTGTCCCATGAGGGAGGTACCGGGGGGGAAATATGTCCATGTCCCTTGGTCCCGACAAGATATTGTGTCATTTACAAATGACTTTCCAAAATTGCGGGAGAAACCAGTCGATTGGTACAGACAGGTCGAACGCTTCATAAAAGTTCAGAAATGCCTTCTGAAAGACCTGGATGGGTTTTTCGACATTGTGGTGCCTGTAGATTTATGGACTGAGTGCAAAATTGAAATTGATTGGCCCAATGAGGAATATGCGAGAGACGACAAAACTGGAGCTCCCTCACCTGAAGTAATGAGGAAATATGATCAAGTCATACAATATCTAAGGAAAAAGGTGCCCGCAAAGGAAACTGATTGGACCCGAATAGATAGGACTACACAAGAGCGAGATGAAACCGTCCACTCTTTTTATGAAAGGTTACTACAGGTGTTCAAAATGTACAGTGGCATTGATAATGTGGACATGAAAGACATGACTCATTTCAGCTATCGATTTGTGTTAGGATTAAGGCCTGAAATATCCCAGTGGATTCGAGATAATAAGATCAGTTGGCAGGGCAAGCCCATAGATGATGTCCTCAAGTATGCCAAGTACTGTGAGGATGAAATAGAAAACAAGAAGAAAGCCCTCAAGGAGAAGGTTATGTGGGCACAAGTGAAATTGGCTGAGCAGCAAGAAAAACAGTTAAGTAAATTGAATAATACTAATAATGCCCAAAATCCCAATGCGGGGGGGGGAGGGAAACCCTGGGTAAAAATGAGTCGGGAGGAGGCTATGAAGAAGTTCCCCTGCCACGGGTGCGGTCAGATAGGGCACTGGAGAGACGAGTGTCCACATCTACAGGCTGGTAATGCCCCTGTAAATGGTTTAAATCCACAGGTGCAGAAAGAGGGGACAAGAAAGAACCAGCAACAGGTAAAGCTGCCTCCAGTGCCTCGCGCTCCTAGACCGAATTATAAGAATCAGGGTCAGCAGAATGAAAGGGCCGAGGTATGGGAAGGAGAGAATGAGAGAAATGCAACAATTCTGCAGTATTTGTTAAATGATTCTTTCCTCTGTGATGAACAAGATTGACGGGGCCTGAGGGGGGAGGACAAGGAGTGCGTACTTGGCGCCTCCTTACCGGTAGACCAGACTGGACCATACATCGAAGGAAAGGTTGAAGGAAAAGACGTCACCTTTCTGTTGGACACTGGTGCTACCCGTTCTACTGTGAGAACAGTGGATGTTCCTAACCTACCCCTCTCGGGAGAAGCAATCCAAGTAGTGGGTGTTTCAAATCAAATAATCAGTACTCCAGTAACTGAACCCATGGAGATTTCCATAGGAAATTTCAAGGAAATGCACAGATTTGTGGTCTGTGATTCCAGTCCCGTGAACCTGTTAGGACGAGATTTGTTGTGCAAAATGAACTGTACCATCTTTTGCACACCAAATGGTGTCGAGATTCAGACCCCAGATGAAGATGGCCTGTACAAATTGATGTTAGTAAGGCCTGACACAGAAGTTAGACCCCTGTCCATTGAAGACCTTCCTGAAGAATTGCAGTCAAAAGTGGTACCTGAAGTATGGGATTTCACAGGAAGAGATGTAGGCTTAATGGCAAATGTAGATCCAGTTAAAATAGCCATAAAAACAAATGCTGTGTACCCAAGAACCAGACAGTATAAAATGAATGCAGAAGTGAAGGCTGGAGTCGCAATTGAAATAAACAGATTACTTGAAGCAAACATCATACAGGAAGTAATGAGCAGTCCCTGTAATTCGCCCATAATTGGAATTAAAAAGCCTAGCGGAAAGTACCGGGTAGTGCAGGATCTGCGCAAGGTAAACCAAATTGTTGTACCTTGCTGTCCCATTGTGCCTAACCCCGCAGTGATACTGTATCAGATTCCTTGGAATGCGGAATGGTTCACTGTCATTGACCTGTGCCATGCATTCTTCTCCATTCCATTGCATCCTGAAAGCAAGTTCCTTTTTAGTTTTGAATTTGACAGACATGTCTATGTCTGGAATCGTGTTCCCCAAGGGTACACCGAAAGTCCATCGATTTTCAACCAGATCCTAAAAAGATGCCTTGAATCTTTAGTACTGCCAAGAAAGTCTGTTCTGGTACAGTACATAGACGACCTTCTGGTGGCGTCTAAAAGTCAAACTGACTGTGTCACTGATACCATTGCCTTGCTGAATCACTTAGGAAAGGGAAGACATAAAGTATCACCAGACAAATTACAGTTCTGTAGGAGCTCAGTGAAATATCTGGGGCACCAGATAGAGAAAGGGATCCGAAAAGTTACTACAGAAAGGATCAAGATAATTCAAAATATGGACCTGCCCAGAACCCAGAAAGAAGTAAGAATGTTCCTAGGAGTTGTAGGATACTGCAGGCAATGGATTGTAGGATTCGCAGCACTAGCAAAACCCCTGATAAAAATGACCAAGAAAGGAGTGGAAGACCCAGTCAGTTGGGACGAAGAAAGCATGTCCGCATGGGTAAAATTGCGAAATTGTCTGTGCTCAGCTCCTGCATTAGGAATGCCTGATTATTCCAAGAACTTCGAACTGTTCTGTGACACAAGAGACAATTGCGCGCTCTCAGTCTTAACACAGGAGCATGGGCTGGTCAGGCGTCCAGTGGCATATTTTTCGGCCACTTTAGATCCAGTGGCTGCTGGATTACCCGGATGCCTGAAGGCAGTAGCTGCTACTTGCGCCAGTCTGGAACAGAGTGAAAATATTGTCATGGGACATCCTGTCACTGTGTATGTTCCACATTCTGTTGTTATCTTACTGACCCGAACCAAAACCCAATATCTCACCCCTAGTCGGCTGACTAAGTATGAGAGAATTCTAATAGGTGCTGAAAATGTAATTATTTCCCGGTGCAATGTCTTGAATCCTGCAACTCTGTTGCCCATTCCTCTAGATGTAGAAGCAGAGGACGAAATGGAGCATAACTGCATAGACTTGACAGAATTCAGCACTAAGCCACGTCCGGATATCAGAGAAATAGCCTTACTTGATGAGGATATTAAGATGTTTGTGGAAGGCTCATGTTTGAGACATGAAGATGGAGGTTTAAGTGCTGCCTATGCTGTAGTCACATTGGTGACAACCTTGGAAGCATCTTACCTTTGCGAAGTAAAATCTGCACAAGTGGCAGAACTAATCGCATTGACAAGAGCTTGTAAGGGGGGGAAAAACAAAAGAGTAACGGTTTACACCGACAGCCAGTACTGTTATGGGGTTGTTCATGACTTCGGCCAACTATGGTTACAAAGAGAATTCATGACTTCCTCAGGTACCCCTATCAGAAATGGAAAGGTGGTACAGAACTTGCTGGAAGCAATCCAATTGCCCAAAGAATTGGCTGTGGTCAAGTGTGCGGCTCACAGGTCTGGAAATGATGATGTGACAGCCGGAAATCGATACGCTGACCAAATTGCCCAGTTTTGTGCCCGACACAAAATGTCCCTCCAAATTGGATTATGGGGTGGTGGAAACAGCTGCCAACTTATGTTGTTTGAGAGTATATCTACATGGGAGGAATTGAAAGAGCTACAACAGGCAACAGACAGGGAGGAAAAAGTCAGATGGAGGACGAACGAATGCAGAATCAGGAATGATGGTGTGGTGATTAACCAAACTGGTGTGCCTGTACTGCCAAACAGCCTGGTAGACCCAATGGTCAGAATGATACATGAACCCACACATATGGGGAGGGATGCAATGTGTTGTGTGTTTGAAAAGGTATTCTACAATTCAAAATTCAGGAACCAAGCGGAAAAACTTTGCCAGAGTTGTCTAGTGTGCCAGCAATTCAACGCAGGAAAGAGGACAGTAGTGGAACAAAGTACAATTGGAAAGGCAGAAGGTCCCTTTGTCAGGATGCAGGCGGACTTTATCCAGTTGCCCATGTGCAAAGGATACAGATACGTCCTAGTCATAGTTTGCCTATTTTCTAGATGGGTGGAGGCCTACCCAGCAAAGAAAAATGATGCCCTAACTGTAGCCAAACTATTACTCAGGGAATTGATACCTAGATATGGAATTCCAGAGACTATTGAAACAGACCAAGGTGGGCACTTTGCCAACGATGTCCTAAAGGAACTCTGTAGAGCATTTAAAATGGAGCAAAGGCTGCACTGTGCATATCATCCAGAGGCTTCTGGAATAGTCGAACAAATAAATGGCACTATAAAGGCCAGGCTGGCGAAAATGTGTGACTCAACCAAAATGAGCTGGATAGAAGCTTTGCCCCTTGTGCTGATGAGTTTGAGAAGTATTCCAAACCGAAAAACAGGCCTGAGCCCCCATGAAGTGCTAATGGGGAGAGTGATGCGACAGGCATGGGTACCTGGACACAAACTGCTAAGTATTTCTGATGATTTGGTACTAGAATACTGCAAGCAGCTGGGTGACCAAGTGCGTTCTATCTCTCACCAGATTGGAGAGACAGCTGACGACTGGCCCAAGACTCCAGCACATAAACTGAAACCAGGTGATTGGGTGGTGTTAAAGAAACACACCCGGAAGAGTTGCCTTGGACCAAAGTGGGGAAAGCCAAGACAAGTGATCCTTGTCACCACAACTTCTGTAAAGTGTGCTGGCGTACCGAAGTGGATCCATGCCAGCCACACGAAGCGGGTAACCGGAGAAAACGCGACTGAAGCTGAAGGTAGTCCAGCTGAGGAGACTCCCGAAGAGGGGCCAGATCTCGCTGACATCGAACTACCGAGCACAAGTCAAGACGTTGATTGGTTCCCTGCCGACGACCAGGTTCTTGATCTAATACGAACCAGAAAATATTCCTACCTAGATAGTGAGTGGGATAGTGCAGGTGAGACAGAATTAGAGGACAAAGGTCAGGTCATCGAGTCTCACATCAAACCTGATCAGGAAATAGGCCAAGTAGGGACAGATCAAGTCATTGACACTCCTCCTGAAACTCCAGAATCTGGAAAGGGTCAGATAGTGGTTAAAGTCGAAGTTCATGCGGAAGAAAATCAAGGGATCGAAGTGCATGAACAGGAACAGATAGATATAGACGAACGTGTTCAGGAAGCAGAATCCAGTTCGCCTGAAAGTAAAGAACAAATACAATTCCAACCTGAACAAGGCCAGCCTAGAAACCAGGCAGAAGAAATAGATGAAAGACCTGGAACTAGTCAGACAGGAAGGGAAATAGACACTGCCGAAATAAAAGTGCCACAACGAAGTGAAATCAAGAGAAATCACGAGGAAGAACAAGTTTCCTCAACCACTGAAAGCCACAAGAATAAGGGTGAACCCCGATACATCAAGAGACTGAGACTGAGAATAAAAACAGTTGAAGAAAAACTAAAAGATCGAAAAAGGGCTGAAAGTGAAAGAAAAGAAGCCCGCGGCAAGTCTCTCAGAAAAGGCGACAGAGTAAAGAAACAGAACAGGTTGTATCGGAGCCCTGAATGGACTTACTTGGTGTTGGAAGAAATTAATGAGCCCAACCACAGTGGCAAAAGTGACGAAGAGTCCATTGCTGATCCGAGTTCTGACGAAGACCCTCCTTGAGACAGGCCTAAGTGAGCCTCTGGTATAAAGAAACAAAGAGGGGTCGAAAAAGAACCACCTGTAAGCTATAATGTCTGATTCAAGTGTCAATGGAAGATCCAGATTTAGTTGTTGCAAAACCTGCTGTAAAATATGCTTATGTAGTGTAGCAATGTTGATAGTGATATGGATAGGACTAACAGTCTTTATACCCTTTATGATAAGTAAAGATCCTAACGTGTACCCTACTGAACCAGTGACGTTAGACTCAGAAGTTGTACAGACTGAAGAAACACCACGAAGTTTAGAAAAACGTGACAATACAGTTAGCCTGAGACACACACGACTTAACTTAGAAGCATCAGATGAGGGTGGACCACATTTTCACAGCATGAAAAACAGGACACACTTAAATGTTTTTGCTAATCTTTTAGTGCACTATGTAGAAGCAATGGAAATAGAAGATTGTTATGTCTGCATGAAGCTACCTACTTCTGTAGCGGAAGGTGTGACCTATCACCATTTGCCCCTGACCTATGGAATTTCCTGTAGTATATTAGCAAGCTTGTTTTATAGAAGCACTTTACAGTATTATTATTCAAATGCTGACGTAATCTTTTCTGAACTTCCTATTAGAGGACACCTGAACCTTGTACATGTCAGAAGCGAGGTAACCCGTTATATGGGAGAATATTTCCTGACTATAGGTGACATAGACTTAAATGAAGCAAGACAAGCTAATCTGACCTGTTCCTTGCAAGAGCAGGAAAAGATGTTTATAAAAATGGCAGACATAAGGAGGGAAAAGTTTCAGAAAAAGGCAAATGACGAAAAGGATAGAATCCCTAGATGGGCAGAACACATGGAAAACACCTCACAAGGCGAAGCTACTCCTGCATTGTTGCTGGATTTTGAACGGAAAGGGAAACTTTGTCTCCATAGGGAAAAGACAGATTATTATAACAATGTATTCATCGGTTCCAGCGAGTGTGAACATAATTATAAGGTAATTGGAGGATGGGGTTTCAAAAATGGGTCAGAGCCTGTGTTTCCCGGAATATATTATATATGTGGGAACAAGGCATCTTTCAAATTGCCGGATCACTGGTATGGAAGCTGCTACTTTGGCATTGTTTTTCCAAAAATATACCATGTGAACAACGCTGCTGGAAGCAATGACGAAACTAATGGCTTAGCGCGTAGTAAACGTGAAAGTGTAGGAGAAATTGTAGGTGATATTTTTAGTGCACTGATACCTGGAATGGGGGTAGTTCTAAATACTCACAGAATCTGCAAATTGTCTACAGTAGTGGATCGGTTATCAACTGACACTGCTGCTGGATTCCTGCTGGTCAATACTGAAATGGTTGCGATCAGATCAATGGTTTTACAGAATCGCCTTGCTCTTGACACCTTATTGGCAAAAGAGGGCGGAGTCTGCAGGATGCTGAAGACGCAACATTGTTGCACCTACATACCTGACAAAAGTATCGAACTTAAGAAATATGTAAGGAACATAACTAATTTGGAAAAAGAACTCAAACCATTAGAGGTTGACAGTGCCTGGAAGAGACTGACTGATGGTCTCTCCTCTGTAGGTAGTTGGTTCTCTAACTTAGGGAAGAACCTTTTGTGGAAAATACTGATGCCAATAGCTGGAATAGGTGTGGTTGTATTGATCATATTTATCTGTTGTAAATGCCAAAAATGCAAGAAGGGAAAGTATACTGTGAATAAGAGGAGTGAAACGTAATGTTGATGAGCTGGAATTAGAAGAGTTAAGAAACCAAATTTATAAAAAAGCTAAGAATCACCACTCTCATAGAGAAGCTGAAAGAAAGCTCAACAATAAGTCAGTTGAAATAGAAATGAGCGAAATGGAAGATTGAAGTTGGCATCTGTTTCCTGTATAGTGATGATAGTAAATATCATCAAAGAGGGGATTGATGGAGCAAGGATTCGCACGTAAAGCGACTTGTTCCTACTCAAGAACCTCGCCTAACTTGTAATCATATTAATTCAACCTGTTCGTCATTTATTTTACCTTTTTTCCCAACACACGGGTGTCCCTAGGAGGCTTGCCTATGTGTCTTTTCATCCTAACCATGCTTGCACTAAGGAAATGGCCGCTTCGCAGAAATCCAGTCTGCGCATGCGTCGGTCATACCCACGTGATGTGACGCACTCGCATTTTGGAGGGATATAGTTGCTCATGCGCATTGTCGCTTAAAATGGCCGCTTATCTTTAACCATGCTCTCTGCCAGCTCCTGCTGCTTTTGCATATCTGTCTTTTTGCACTATCCTTTAAAGCTATAAATATTATAAAGTAAGGGGTGCAGTGAAGCTTTTTACGGTATACAGTGTATTCATTTTTTCCGTATGATTCTAATTTGTTCTCGCTTACTTTTCATGTATTACGCATCCATGGGCCTGGGTCGGGAGATTGAATCCATTTTGAAGCCTGTAAACTCCCCGCACACGTGATGAGGGAAAATCCCAACTGCGCAGAAGCAGAACTCAGCCAGCTGGCTCCTGAAGTAAGATGCGCCTGGGAACCTACCTAGGTCATGGGAGAAGATGCTGATATCTACCTACAGCTTGCAACAATGTTTCTATATTCTGTATTCTCTCATTGTTTTCTATATTCCTATGCCTGGGAACTGACACGTAAGGGGTGGGTACTGTCACTTGCATACTAATGATGGGAACACTAAATTTTAGGAGGTGACAATGACATAACCTCCTCGCTTGACCAATCATAAGTTGGGACCTTGTCACTTGCAACATTTGTGGGTGGTCCAGGGGTCCAAGAAAAGTATAACTAGTCTAGCCTAGCATAGAAAATTTGTCCGACTTGTCCGAGTAGCAGACCTGTCACAGACCCTACGAACTCTATAGGTGATTGATACAGAGCACTGCGGAGTACTCTGCCCGTACTTTTCCACAAAACTCCAAGGGGTGGAAATAGTCTTAAGTGCTGGCGAAGCACTTTGCTGGGAGATTCGAAGACCCAATCAGGGTTGTTGGCGGATTCCGTGCAGAGGAGGGGGTAACGCAGGCGTTGCATCCGAAGCTGTAAGGGGTTGGTTGTGCCCTTTGGTGAACCCAGTCCTGACCTGAAACCTGAGGGGTATCCTGTCCTGATTATTCCCGAGCGGTACCGGCTCGCTTTCTGGTATTCCAATCCTTGAGGGTCCTTGTCCCCGTCCTTCCAACTGACCCGTGGCCAGGGTTAGTCCTCATTCTTGCCTTAGGTAAATATTAAACCGTGGGTGTACGTCTTTCTATCACTCTTTCCTTCTTTTCTTAATAAAGCACTCTTGCCTGTGATATTTTCGTATTACCTCTGAAGAGAATTTTCATGCAATTGTTTATTAGTAATGTTCCATTTTTCCCCTTACCTATAGGATATGTTTACTGACTGTTTTATTCAGCTTGTTCCCTTATTCCCTTCCCTTTAGTGTGGTTGGCCTTAAGATTAGTAAGAATAGCATAGGGATAGTAATAAGCTTGATTTTGAACACATACTAGGTCCTTCGCACATTCCCTGCCTTAGTTTAAACTTGCACTAAATTGCAGTGTTCCCGAATGTCCATACCCTGTAGAGTTCCCCATTACTCTAATGGTACTTGCCCTAATCCATAGTTATATTGTGGCATTTAATATTAATAATTGATGTACTGATTTGTATATGCCTTATAATCTTGGCATATTCCTTTTGAACTTTTCTTATATAAAACTTTCAAAACCCATCAGGTGTCTGTGGTCATTATACATCACCAAATGTTATTAAAGGTACTATATGTGTAAGGTATTCTATTCTGTTTAGAAATCTTGTCACCTGTCCACTGCTAGCTCCTGATCCCTCGGGAGTAATGTGCCTGTGGTAAGTCAGGTACATGAATAGCAAGTGGTGAGAAAGTCGGCCTCCGAATTACTCATAGTAGCGTGTAAGAATCACCCGGTTCACGCAAAACACAGTCATCATATGCACGCCAGGGCCCAGTGCGTGGAAATTGGTAAATTAGTGACCCGGGTGAACTGCGCGCTCTAACACATGCGCCCGTGGTGAGAGCGAGTGGGAAGTCGGGTTAGGACTGCCGCCATCACGGTCGGGGTGGGCGTGTTCACCTCAGCGTGATGACGTCACGCGCTTCCCGAAGCCTTGGTACGGAAGCCTATGAGGCACACGCGGGGGTGTTACTATGGAGACGCTGCCGTGTTTGGTAAAACAGTTGAAGGCAGGAAACATTACGATAGGGACTGGTACTACATTATAGGACGCAACGGAGCAGTGAAGCGCTAGTTATTGGTGATATGTGTGACCACCCATTTCCTTTCTTGGTCCTGACGAAAAACCGGCACTTTCCATCACGGTTTGAAACATGTAGACCTTCCACTTATATTACAGATACACTTGGTCATAATTAAACCTATTATTGTATCTATATACACGTTTTTAATATTGTCCAGTAGTCTTAAGAATAACATTTTTCACCTATAAGCCATACCAGGACAATTTTTAACACACTTACTTTTTTTCTTGCACTCATCACTCATATACCAGCTCCACTGTATTCCAGGTGTCGTAGCACACCTTGATGGCACTCGGCTGTCAAGGTGGCCCCGATAATGAAGCATGTCACCGACTAGGTCGGTGAGAGGGGTTTATTAAAAACCAAAGAAGGACTTTCTTCTTTTTCTCATTAGAAAACCATCCCACCAAAATCGCTTTTTGAGCCTTTTTCTGGTGGTACTCCTCTTTTCTGTTATATAGATACCTAGCCTAGGGGATCAGGAGTACTTTTCCGTCCACTCCGGTGGATAAAATCCCTTTACTCTCTCCATTTGTTTATTGTATATCTTGGCAGCGCACAGCTGCGAGAGTTTTGTCCTTCTTTGATCCTTTGACATTCTTAACACTCCACCTAACACACAGTAGACAACATGGGAGAAAATCAAGGCCTTTCATATTCTACAGAAGAGATTGACGCCATCATGGGCGAAATCTCAGGATTTGCAGATGCAAGTATTTCACAAACGATATCGCAGACAGGCGATTGGGAAAAGTTGACAGAGATGAAGAGGGATCGTATAAGAACTATACTACATGGTACCATCCTAAAGGAGTATGTAACAAACAACATGGCCCAGAAGGGCCTCTTGGTGAGGAATGCACCACAGATTTTTCTGAATGATCCCACATTCAGAAAAGATTGGGCCCTAATAGCGTGGCACTGCACGCATGATTGGATTGTGTTAATTCTAAAAACTGCTCTGAGACTGTCAGAGGCTATCCAGATTGAAATCCAAAAAACTGAAACACATATCAAGACCAGCATCACTGGGTACAAAAGGAAACTTGACGAAATAAATAAGGAGATAAACGAATACAGAGAACCTGACTCAACAAAAAGTCACGAAATTCCAGAAGGATCTGAAAAGGTTCTCCTTTATAAAAAACCTTTCCTTATTCAGACCCAGATTTTAAACCACCTGAGAAGCCCGCATCTGATTCTGATGTCTCAAGCAACTCATCGAACAGTAGCAATGGGTCAAATACCAGCAGTAACAAACAGCGAGGCAGAGGTGGTAGAAGAGGACAACATTTTTGGCCTAATTTCAATCCGCCAATGTTTCAAGACCCCTATAACCAATCACCACATTTTCCAATGTATGGATGGCAACCCCCTTTTCAACCACATTTCCAACCACCCCCATTTCAACAAAACCAATTTCGGCCTCCTTTTTTTCACAGGGGCCGACGGGGAAGAGGAAAAAACAGACAACCCAATCAGGTACACTGGGAGGAGGATGATCCAGTGAGCAACCGAACCAAGAGCAAGGCAGGGCCCAGCAATGCGAAACCCTAGTTACCAACCTATCTTCTAGACCACTATCAACTACAGAGAAAAGTGTCTTGAATAAGGGACTTGGTTTTGTCCCCACAGCCCGTTTGGACAAATTCCAATTACATTACGAATTGGCAGGTTTTTTCAGAAAACTAAGACTGAAAGCTTTTTTTGAGAAGCAGGGCCCTCCAAGAGAAAACGAAGTTGAAAATGAAAGTGGATTAAGAGTCAAATCTACCTTCATGCCATCCCCACATACTACACCGGTGGAACTGATCGCTTTCGAACAGGCCGTATATAATGATGTTGAAAAAATGCAGGTCTCCACCCAAATTCAAAATAAGAGTAGAGCCGAGAACACAGCACTAACTGAACTACGCGCCTGTGATACCATCATAATAAAACCTGCCGACAAAGGTGGAGGCTTGGTGGTTATGGATATAACTACATATCGCGAGGAATGCACACGACTCCTCAGTGACACCAGAAATTACCAGATTCTGGATTCAGATCCCACCAATGAACTGAAAACAGAAATTCAACAACTAGTGGAAACCGCAGAAGCTTCTGGCAGGATTTCGAAACAGGAAGCGGATTACCTATGTACCACAGAAGGGAAAATCCCATATTTCTATATCTTGCCTAAAATGCATAAAGGCAGGTTACCTCCTCCAGGACGCCCAATTGTTTCAGGCATTGGCTCTTTATTAGAACTTCTGTCTAGGTTTTGTGATTTCTTCTTAAAGACTATTGTCCAAAATACGGCTACTTACAAGACACTAAGAGTCTATTGAACCTATTGCTAAATTTAGTGGTAGATGAAAACACTGTCCTACTAAGTTTTGACATTGAAAGTCTTTATACAAGCATACCTCAAGATGACACCATTCAAGTACTTGAAAACACCTTGGAAAACACAGATTGGTCTTTCAATACACCTAGAGCATTCATTTGGAAAGGGAAGACCACTCGGTCCCCCCGAACGTATGGATGGGTGCCCCGATCCCCCCGGGAAGCCATTTTGGGCGGGGGCGTGGTTCGGCTGGTATGCCCAAAGCGGCGTAGCCGGAGCACGCCCTTCCCGCCCAGAAGGGGTTGTCCTACACACCCGCCCGGAAGACCGCTCCCAGATGGGCGTACCCGAGGAGGGACCCCGCCCTCCCGCAGACGGATAAATAGAGCGGGAATCCAAGGAAGCGCCCTCTTGTTCCAGTGCTCTGAAGGCTGCACCACTAGTTGCTCGTGAGCCCTCGACGGAACAAGCAGCAATTTTGAGAACTTGTAATCTTTGTTGTTTCTCTTTCAGTATCAGGCATGTGTAGGATCTAGGACCTCGTCGATCAAGTTGAACGGAGTGAATGAAGTCATGTCCGGCAAAAAAGCGGGAAAGAGCTCCGAGTTGGAGAAGATACTACGCACTTTGTCGAACCGAATGGCGGTGATGGATCGAAAACTGGGTAAAGTGGATTCGATCGGTCGGGGCTTAGCAGAGGTTAAAAAGCAGATAGCAGCCCAGAACAACCTCTCGGGGCGGCCTAAGAAGGTGATAGGACTGGCCTTGCCGGGAGTCGCCCCAGAGGGTAGGGGGAAACGTAGTAAGACGAGGGCAGGTTCCGGGGAGGGCCCAGTCCCGGAGGTACCCCCAGCAGGCCCAGTCACACCGGTGGACAGCCCGGTACCAAGTCCGGATGTGGGTTTGCCAATCCCCGTTGTAATAACTCCGGTTGAGGATGATCAGAGGCCCCCAGAACTGGCCCTTCAGTTAGCGGCAGTGTTACCCTGGCTTAAGAAGAAAACAGGGGGGGCAGTGGCTGCGGGGGATCCGGCCGAGGAAGCCAGATTAATAATCGAGCAGTTACGGCAGTCAAGAGAAGCCGGGACGGCGAATGTTCCTTCTATTCCCCCACAGGTGGCACCGGGAGTGACGGCGGTTGGCCGAGAAAAGACAGCAGACACGGTGGTTGAACCCGGTAAGAACCCGTTGCCAATGGTAGGGGAGAGTTCAGTGCCTTCGAGGCGCGAAAGGTTGGCCCAACACATCCCGGCGGCCACGAAGGAAATGATATGGGGGACAAATATGTTAATATGTTTTCACTGTTGACCGACCATCGTGAGATAGAGTACGCAAAGACCCAGAAAGATCTATGGCACCCCAGCGCATGGTGGGCCAAGATGGCGGAATTTAGGGTCGACGAGACCATAGCGAACTGGGTGAAGGCCCTCTCTATATTTACGGCAGTAATGGGGGAACGTAAACCTGAAGTGTTGCCCGATCTATCATGTTACCAGAACAGGATCATGGATTTTTATACAATGTACGGGGGGAATGAATGGAAAGGTTATGATGTTCACTTTCGAAAATCTAAAGAGTTTGATGTAACTTTAACGTGGGATTGTCTCGACACTGTGTCATGGTACAAACAGCTCTTGCCTGGATCGGCGGGTACGTCCTCGCCGGGCGGGAGCGGGTCTGGGACAGTTCAACAAAGGCCGGCGCAGCCCTTTCGAGCAAGTGCCGGTGGGGAATCACAGCCCAAGACCGGCGGGAATGGGGGCAAGCGTGGGGTTTGTTGGGGTTTCAACAGAGGTAACTGTAACAGGCCCCAGGGAACATGTAGGTTCCGGCATGCTTGTGCGGGCTGTGGGAACTCCTCACACCCGGAAAGTAGCTGTAGGTCCAAGAGCGGTAGTTCGGGGGAAAAGGGGGGATCCAAGCAGGATTGATGTGATGCTTGGGAAGCAATCATCTTCACCCATCGACATCATGGCTTTGATTCCCTGGCTGAACAAATACCCTGATCATGTATCCGCCGGGATTTTGAGGAATGGTTTCCTGTATGGCTTCAACATCCCGGCGGGGAATTTTCGGGGGAGCCCCTTTTGTAAGAATCAGCTATCTGTTCAACACAACCCTGCAGTGGCAGCCAAGAAAATTACCAAAGAGGTCAGCTTGGGACGGGTAGCAGGACCTTTTCCTTGCCCGCCAGTGGCGGATTTTGTGTGTTCACCTCTAGGAGTGGTTCCGAAGAAAGACCCGGGGGAGTATAGACTCATTCACAATCTGTCGGCCCTGAGGGGGGCCTCGGTGAATGAAGCCATTGACCCGGAAGTCTGTTCAGTTCGATACGCATCGTTCGACGATGCCGTTGACCTACTGAATCACCTGGGCTCCGGTGCTCTGATGGCGAAATCAGACATCGAATCAGGATTCAGGTTGCACCCGGTACACCCGCGGGACCAGCGCTTGCTAGGATTTACGTTCCAAGGGAAGTATTACATGTATAAATGCATGCCCATGGGCTGCTCAATTTCTTGTGCTTATTTTGAAATGTTCAGCTGTTTTTTAGAATGGGCCACTGGGCATAGACACGTGATGCACTATTTAGACGACTTCCTGTTCTTAGGGCCGGCAGGCACTACGAAATGTGCACAGGCACTGCAGGACTTCTGCATTCTCATGCAGGAGTTTGGGGTCCCATTGGCACCAGGTAAGACAGTGGGGCCATCTACTTCACTGGAGTTTCTGGGAATTGAGCTCGATTCTGTGGAGGGATGCTTCCGTCTGCCAATGGAGAAGGTGGACAAGTTCAGGGCTTCCTTAATACAATGCCTGGGCAAAGAAAAAGTGACCCTGCACCAGTTACAACAAACAGTGGGCTAGCTTAACTTTGCCTTGAGAGTAATACCGATGGCTTTCCCCTTCTCACGTTCCATTGCACAGGCTATGGCCGGCCTCAAGGAGGGACACCACCGCACGAGACTGTCGACAGAGGTTCGCCAGGATATGCGCATTTGGTTGGCATTCCTGGCGGACTTCAACGGTCGGGTGGCGTGGAACAAAACCCCAGCATCGTCGGATGAATTGGGTCTATGGACCGACTCAGCTGGGAGCGTGGGATTTGGCGCTATCTTGGGTAACCAATGGTCGGCGCAATTATGGCCGAGGTGGTGGCACTCCAGTGGCCTAACAGGTAACATTGGGTTCTTGGAGCTATTTCCCATTTGGGTGGCTCTGTTGGCATGGCCAGAAGATTTTAGGGACCGCTCAGTAGTGTTTTGGTCTGACAATATGACAGTGGTCGAGTGCATTAATCAGCAGGCAGCACGCTGCAAGTGGATCTTGAGACTGTTGAAAGAAATTGTATTACGTTGCATGAGATTGAATGTACAGTTCAGGGCAAAACATGTGCCGGGTGTACTGAATGATGCAGCTGATGCACTCTCTCGTTCACACATGCAGGCTTTCAGGGGCTATCTACCTACAGCGGATCTAGTGGTGGCACCGTTCCCCGAAGCACTATTGCTGATCGGTGCCCCGGATTACAGGACCTCGTGGCAGCCAGCTTAGCGCCCAGGACGAGGAAAGCCTATGAGGGAGCGTTTCGTTCTTACTGCGCCTTTTTAGGGCCGGCAGGGAGACATAGCTGGGGGCAGGAGGAATCCTTCCTGGGGTTCTTGGTGGCGCTTCATAGAGAAGGCCGATCAGCCACAACTGCCAACAGACATAGGGCAACCATATCATTCATGGCACAGCTCCACGGCATACGGGACCCGACGGGTTCCTTTTTAGGTCGAGCTATTCGATGCGCATGCGCATCGAGCTTGCGAGCATATAGGGCTTTAAACAGACTTTAACTGACTGGCGATTTGATGCTGTGCCCGTGTGCTTTTAGGCCAATGCGCAAGCGCATTGACCTAAAATGCGCGTGCACAGCATCAAATGGTCAGCCATCTGTTGCCCAGCTTGGTGCCGCTCCACCCCCTGCAACATCAAAGGCTTTCACGGCCGGCCGGCCGTGCTTTCAGTTTCACGGCCGGCCGGCCGTGTGAAGTGCGGCCGTGTCGCATTTCTCCTCCCCCCTACCCACAGAAATGCCCTCCGTCTTCCCGTACTTTTTGCTCACAACTGCCTGAGCACTCGATCCTCTCGAAAGTTTCAGCGCACTCCCCCATGTCATCAGCCATTTCCCTCACACGCCTCACAACAGCGGCCATCTTATGTAAGCTCTCCTTCCAGTGTGCCTTTTCAAGGTATTCTACAGTTACCTCTACAACGCATGTCTACACGATGACACGCACACCCTTCAGCGTGTGATCAACATCAATAACAGCCATCTCATGTGAGATTGCTTCTCCACGCCAGTGTGCTGCCTTTCCGTGGTACAGCGAAAAATTCCTTAGTGAATGTTGCATGGTGATGTGCACACCTTTCAGCTGGTCATCTGTTTCTGTACCACCTTTGTGTCTCCACAGTGATACACACACTTTTACTGCTTTGCAAATCGTTACTTGGAAGTTTTTTTTAATCTCGCAGCAAACCACAGTGATACGGACACTATCACCCTTCACCTCTGCGTGTCAACAGTGATATGCACACTTAATACAGCGCATCTAAGCACAAGTTAATGCACCCTTTATCGGAATTTAACCCTATTCAAGTGTATCTTGCGGTGATAAGCACACCTTTACTATTAGTGCTTATTCTGTGAATCCTTCAGTGGTGACCTACGTATCTGCACCCCTCTGTGCGTGCACACTTAAGTAGTACTCTATACATTGCATTTCTTTGCGCCGTATTTTGTGGTCATCAGCAACGTGTGTGCACAAACATTTTCATTGACACCATCTATTCCTTTTCTCCCTAAACCTGGCGAACCAGCAATGAAATGGTCAGACTGGAAAAGTTTTTTTTTAAATTACTTATCTGATATAGAATAAGGTAGTGATGAATTTACTAGTAACTGGAAGAAAAAGATTCTATTGCACAGTCACGCCCCAGAGGGTTTAACAGTGTACAATGAGATAGTAAAAAAAACCTAGAGATGCTCAGGATGAGTAGGTTTTCAAGCATGCCCTAGAAAACCTAGAAAGTTATTACCAACCTGTAATACGTGCAGCCATTGACAGATTTTTTCAGTGGAAGCAAAATAAGAAACTGTAGAGTATTATGTTTCTGCCCTCAAAAAACTTGCAATCAATTGAAAATTTGGCACCCTACATAACAAATGTATATGTGATCAGTTAATAATGCATTCTGTTAATACTAGTGTACAAGAGAAGTTATGGGTGTGTGGGTATGCATCTCTCAATGAGATTATTGCTATTGTTAAAAAAGCGGAAATATCTAAAAGGTGTGCCATGTCTGCTAAGAAAGATAATGAGATTACAGATTCTGTATGCAAAGTTTTAGATAAGCAAGCAGTTTCTAGTAACAAGAACATACATTCTGGGAACAAAGGAGGCAGTAAAGTGGTTAGAAGTACTTCAGCACATAGCAGGTCACACACTGACAAACGTCCTTGCTATTTTAGATGTGGTAGTCATGGACACATGGCTAAAGACAGGAATTGTCCTGCCATAAGGTCCAAATGCACCTATTGCGACCTTGTTGTACATTTCGTTAAGGTATGCAGGAAAAGGTCTAGCAATGCCACAGTCAAGTGAGTATTGCATGAAGAAAACACTGATGCAGAAGGTGAACATGAGTTTGAGAATGAGGATTGCTTTCTATGCATTGAAGAACCTGTCATTGTCACCCACCCTCACACACCCGCACCCTCTCACCATCACCCCCCTCACCCTCACACACCCTTACCCTCATCCCCTCACCCTCACACCCTCAGTCACCCTCACACCCCCTAACCCTCACCCCCTCACCCTCACCCCCTCACACACCCTCACTCACCCTCACACACCCTCACCCCCTCACACACCCTCACCCTCACCCTCACACCCCCTCACTCACCCTCACCCTCACACACCCACTCACCCTCACCCTCCCTCACCCTCACACCCCTCACACCACTCAGTGCTACAACACATATTGTGTTACAATAGGTGTCACATTTGCGAAAGATAAAACTATTGGCATTGTAAATAACAAAGCTATTAATTTCGCTATTTTCAAAACAAGCACATAAATAAAAAAAGTGTCCTTTACAATACCAATAGCTCAAACTTTCCTAATGCGAGACCTATTGCATTGCTGTGCTTCTCTCCCCTGCTGCACTCTCCTGCTCTCTAGAGATGTGGCCTAACGACCAGAGTTGCCATCTAAGTCACGTAAATACAAAACATGTTGCATTCCAAATGCTATAGGTGTCACATTCGCGAAAGTTATAACTATTGGCATTGTAAATGACAAAGCTATCAATTTAGCTATTTTAAAAAGCAACAAATAAATAAAATATTTGTCATTTACAAGACCAATAGCTCCAACTTTTCTAATGCGAGACCTATTGCATTTCCAATGCTTGTTAGTCAGGGAGGCGCTCCGCGGTTGGCAACGCCTGGAGGGTCGCAGACAAGATACAAGGCACCCGATTGGTTTAGAGAGATTGTCTCTGCTACTAGCAAAACTTGATGAGACATGCTCCTCCCCTTCCGAGGTAGTTCTGTTTCGAGCGGCTTTCGCCTTGGCATTCCATGGGGCCATGCGGGTAAGCGAACTCGTGGCGAGGAACAAGAAGGATATGGAGGTAGGCCTATGCAGGGATCACGTTCAAATACGGGGTGATTCTATGCTAATCTCGATAGCCAGGTCCAAAACAGACCAGGAAGCTTTAGGGAGTAGTGTTGTTGTGCAGCGCGCTCGAGGGAGCCCCAGTTGTCCGATAAGGTATTTAGAGGACTACCTGGCACAGAGGCCGGCGACATGGGGAGGGAGCCTGCTTAGACACAAGGATGGCACCCCGTTGACGAAATTTCAGTTTCAGAGGGTGCTGGCACTTACGATTGCTGCGGCGGGCTTGAACCCGTGTGATTTTGGGACCCACTCATTCAGAATAGGGGCCGCTACTGAGGCTACGGCTCGGGGTCTGGGTGCGGAAGAAGTAAAACAGTTAGGCCGTTGGTCCTCGAACTGTTTCAAGAGGTATGTGCGACTGCACATGTTGTAAAAGACTGATGAAATGCACTCACGCTTGTTGTCTTTTGTTTGAATTACAGTTTCGCAAGCCTGTGACGCGGGGCGGAATTTGGGATCAACCCATCACCAGAGGACCAGCGGTCGAGGATCACCGACTGGAGAGCAAGTGGTATGGGTCGTGGGCCACTCATACGTGAGGCGCGCCGGGGACGTATTCATGGCAGGTGACGCAACTCACGCATCTGGGGAATACGGATTCAGAGTAACCTTCCATGGGAAGGGAGGCCTCTGTTTTGACCAATTTCAATCGTTTGTGGAGGGTCTCTTAGGGCGGCAAAGGTCACCGCCTTCTGTAATCATAGTGCACTTGGGGGGCAATGACTTGGTAAGACTGGGAAGACGAGTGTTAGTGGAACACATATTGTAGGCAGTCAGCTGGTTGGCTAGGAGGCTCCCGGGGTGCACAATTGCCTGGTCCCACATGATCCCCAGGAGAGTTTGGCGGGGGGGTTTCTCTGTGACGGCGTTGAACCACTCGATAAAGAGGGTCAACAATAAAATTGGGAAATTGTTTCGCTCCGCGCATTTGCAAAGCATTCCCCATGGGTGTATTCGGGGTGATCACTTTTACTTGAATGATGGGGTTCACCTGTCCAGGGCGGGGAATGATTTACTCATAGGAGACTTCATAGCATGGCTAGTGGGAATGAGGAGGCATGACCTTTAGGAGGTGTGGGGGGGCCGGATAGTCGGTCAACTATCCGGCCTGTGGCGGTATGGTCATGATCGGTGAGCAGTAATTTCAAGGTCCCTAGGGGGGGCGCCGCCCAGTATCGATGGGAGCGCCCGGGGGGAGGCGGCCATTGGCCCCTACCACGGGGAGGCGGCACCCACTACGGATGGGTCGCCTAGGGGGAGACGGCCATAGGCCCCTCCCAAGGGGGAGATGGCTATATGCCCCTCCTACGAATTTCCCGGGGGCCGGATATCCGCTCCGGCGGAAGAGAGTGTGGGGAAGGGGGGGGGGAGGGGGAGTCCAAGCTGTCCTTCTTACAGATACCTCACACGGGAACTCGGACGACCTTTAAAATGGCGTTGAGTGAAAGGGGGCCCCCACGACAAGGGAAGTTACAGTTGGCAACGAGGGTAAAGTCCTCTGCGCATGCGCCACTCACACCGTGAGGGCGGGAGTTTGGTAGTAGGGATCTGACACCGGTTAAGACCTTGCCTTTGGCCCTTAATGCTAGGATGTACAATTTTATTTTAGAATGTATGCATTTTCAGGATGCTAGACTCGGCTAGGAAACCTTTGTATTAGAGATCTGTTAAGGCTAGCCAAAGAACATGTCTTCATCAAAATGAAATGAAAGTAAAATTGTACATAATTTATGAAACATTTTTAATTTAAAGTTTTAAATTTTGTTTCATATTTTAATAAACACGGCCGGGGGGGTAACTCCCCCCCGCCTTCCAAAAGCTCAAACTTGTTTTTGTCTCCTCCCATGGGGAATTGGTGTTGGAAGGGGGTGGCGGGCATCCCGGCCATACTGGAATGTGCTAAGATGGCATTGAAATGCAACTACTTTGAATTTGAAGGTACCCTCTATTTACAAACGGGGGGTACATCAATGGGAAGCGTTTTAGCCCCCAGCGTGGCCGGGTTGTATGTATACGACTTCGAAAAAAAGTTTATCTTGAATGATGCTAATCCCTTTTGCAAAAATTTGACATTCTGGAAACATTATATCGACGACGTCCTAGCAATTTGGCAAGGACCTGTCGAGCAATTGGACCAATTCATAACCTGGATAAATACCTGCGATGACAACCTCAGATTCACTAACTGCTATGACAAAGAAAAGATTGTGTTCCTGGATGTGGTCATCAGTAAGGAGAACAACCGGCTAGAGACAAGAACTCACTATAAACCAACTGCAAAAAACAATTTGTTGAGGTTTGAGAGTTTCCACCCTCGCCCACTCAGGGAAAACCTGCCGTATGGACAATTTCTTAGATTGCGCAGAAACTGTTGTAAACTTTCTGAATACAAAGAACAAGCCAATGACCTATCCGACAAACTACTAAAGCGTGGATACCCAAATAAAATTGTAAACAAGTGTCAAAAGAGGGCCAGAAATCAGCCCAGAGAGGCGCTCCTTGAAGAGAGAACTACCACCAACAACTCTATACCCTTGATATGCGTGAACACGTTTAACGCAGTATCAAATCAAGTGACTAGGAGTATAAATAAACACTGGGCGATCATAAACACTGGAAATTTACATTGGGAGAAACCCCTTTTTTTCATTCAAAAAGTCTCACAGTTTAAAGGACACTCTGGTCAACACCAGGCCTAAAACAAGGATAGTTCCTGCTAATCAATCCATCACCAAAACTTGGGGCCTCTCTGATGTCACTGGACACTACCGCTGCGGAAACTGCAGCGTATGCCATCTGACGAGAAACACAACAACATTGGACCTTGAAGCAGGAAAAGTATGGAGACAAGTTTCCCATACCAACTGCAATAGCAGTAACGTGATCTACTTAATTGAATGTACATGCAAAAAACAGTACATAGGAATGACTACCCGCAAGGTAAAGCAACAAATTTGTGAACACCGCAGCACCATCCGCTGCAGGAAAAGTGCGACCAGGCTAACAGACCACTTCATAGAGAACAATCATACACCAAACGACATGGTATGGACAATCATTGAACAGGTATCTTCTGGACCCAACTTACAGAAACGTTTGTATGAAAAGGAACAAAGATGGGTCTACAGACTATCTACACATATCAATGGACTAAATGATAGCATACCATGGTCGAATGTTCTATAAAACCTGCACCTCAAAAAATGTTGTGGCACTTAATCTTTACCAATTTATACCCAGCACTCTATCCCATGGGCTTTTGTCCAAAAAACTCTGCAACTCCACATACCCCCTTTTTTTCCCCTGTCTGGCCCATTTTCACATAATAAGCCGCACCCCCGGCTTATTGACTTTGTTGACCTACTGTCTGAGTTAACACCTCTATACTGAATAAGCTAGAGTTACTATACCCAACCCTTCTTGTAGTCATTAAACGAGGGAACGTGATTTTTTTCAAAAACCCTCCACTCGTGTTAAATTATCAATCTTTCCATGAAAGACATATCACCAATAACTAGCGCTTCACTGCTCCGTTGCGTCCTATAATGTAGTACCAGTCCCTATCGTAATGTTTCCTGCCTTCAACTGTTTTACCAAACACGGCAGCATCTCCATAGTAACACCCCCGCGTGTGCCTCATAGGCTTCCGTACCAAGGCTTCGGGAAGCGCCTGACGTCATCACCCTGAGGTGAACACGCCCACCCCGACCGCGATGGCTGCAGTCTTAACCCGACTTACCACTCGCTCTCACCACAGGCGCATGGAGGGGGCAAACTAGGTATACCGCTTGACTAGCCACTAGGAAACTGTAAGTAGAACTCTGCTGTCCCCGGGTAAAACGCGAACCCTTCCGTTTCTTTTTCTGAACCTTTCCAGTACCATTGAGTATACAACCCGGTACTTAGCCTTTTCTCCTTTTTCCATTACAGAATATGTTTACCAACAGTGGCCTCCCTTCCCTCTAATCCCGTGCAGCCTAATGACCCTTAATTAGGAGTAAGCACTTCTTAAATAGACTGTGTGTTACATGTCGTGTTTGTTTTGTACTGTCTTGTTTGGATCATGATGAAGCAATAGCACGTCTGTATTCCTTTCACTTATAAGGATATGACTGTTGCATTGCCACGCACCTATAATTAATGGATGCGAGTGACAAAAGAATCACGGATCGTTTTTCACCAAGCACACAACCATTGATAGGTGTGAAAGAAGCCAAACTGGCTGCATTGCGCCAATACCCTAATTGTCATGTATTTCAGCAGCACAACGCACTTAAATAGTCCGCATTAACTCAGTGTGGGATGACTCACAGAGACAGCTGATTTCGTCACTTCACTACGTTACAGGCACGTAACGAGTTTTCTTGTGACTTATACTCTTTCTCTTTACAGGTCTTTTTTATTCCTAGCGTAACCACCCCCGGGTTCCAGCTTTTTTCGCCCTGTAACCATTTTTGTTACTAGGGAACAAAGGAATGCAGGTATGGCAGGGCGTTAGTGTACCCTGACCACCCATTTCCTTTCTTGGTCCTGAAGAAAAAACCGTCACTTTCCATCACTGTTTGAAACATGTAGACCTTCCACTTATATTACAGATACACTTGGTCATAATTAAACCTATTATTGTATCTATATACACGTTTTTAATATTGTCCAGTAGTCTTAAGAATAACATTTTTCACCTATAAGCCATACCAGGACAACTTTTAACACACTTACTTTTTTTCTTGCACTCATCACTCATATACCAGCTCCACTGTATTCCAGGTGTCGCAGCACACCTTGATGGCACTCGGCTGTCAAGATGGCCCCGATAATGAAGCATGTCACCGACTAGGTCGGTGAGTGAGGGGTTTATTAAAAACCAAAGAAGGACTTTCTTCTTTTTCTCATTAGAAAACCATCCCACCAAAATCGCTTTTTGAGCCTTTTTCTGGTGGTACTCCTCTTTTCTGTTATATAGATGTTATATATACACCACCTACTGCCGATCGCGAGTGGGTAGTTATAGTTAGGGTGTAGTTTCCATAGAACTTTGGGTATCATTTGACGTATCTTTGCAACATTTTCAAAACAAACTCGCCAGTCATATCAGCTGTTGTCTTGAAACGTTTGTGGTGATCCGTCAAGCAGGGGCCAAGAAAAAAGGAGTCTCAAAAGGCTTTTTCTCCATGTTAATTTTCATAGGAATATCTAAGGTTTTTTAAATACTAATTTCTAACTAACGTCCCTGAAACCTGTGGTTTTACAGTCAATATAAATGAAAATTCATCAAACACCACCAAAGATATGGGCAAAATAAGAAACGTTTTTAGAATAAAAAACACGGTCCTAAATATATAGGGCCGGCTCCAGCAATGGTGCCCACCCCAGGACACTGTAGTTTGCTATTTCTTGATGGGAGCACCGATCCTGCCAAGCCATAGCAAACAATTTAAAAAAGGGGGTGGTGATGAACAGAGTGTCTGAATTAGGCAGACCACTCTTACAGGAACAGACTAATTTGCATATAGCCAGGTTCTGAGCTGAGATGGTGCAGTGAGCTAAAAAACGGATTTGGATCTAGCCCTGATCTCTTGACTGGGTGAGAGTATTCTGCTTAATTCAGAAACTCTGTCCATCACCATCCCTTGTTGTTAAATATTTTGTCCAACCTAAGCGTGGAAGGGTATACTCAGATGTGAGTCCCTTGCTCATAGCACCATCAGGATTCAAGCAAACCGGGCCGACGACGGCTGAAATGCCAGAAACCGGTCCCCGGGAGCTTGTTTCCTTCCCAGTGTAAGAATTGGCTTGGTAGTTTGGTTTGCCCTGTTCCCCTCATGCACTGGGACAGGAACAGACTAATTTGCATATAGCCAGGTTCTGAGCTGGGATGGTGCAGTGAGCTAAAAAACGGTGTTGGATCTAGCCCTGATCTCTTGACTGGGTGAGAGTATTCTGCTTAATTCAGAAACTCTGTCCATCACCATCCCTTGTTGTTAAATATTTTGTCCACCCTAAGCGTGGAAGGGTATACTCAGATGTGAGTCCCTTGCTCATTGCACCAACAGGATTCAAGCAACCGGGCGGACGACGGCTGAAATGCCAGAAACCGGTCCCCGGGAGCTTGTTTCCTTCCCAGTGTAAGAATTGGCTTGGTAGTTTAGTTTGCCCTGTTCCCTTCATGCACTGGGACAGGAACAGACTAATTTGCATATAGCCAGGTTCTGAGCTGGGATGGTGCAGTGAGCTAAAAAACGGTGTTGGATCTAGCCCTGATCTCTTGACTGGGTGAGAGTATTCTGCTTAATTCAGAAACTCTGTCCATCACCATCCCTTGTTGTTAAATATTTTGTCCACCCTAAGCGTGGAAGGGTATACTCAGATGTGAGTCCCTTGCTCATTGCACCATCAGGATTCAAGCAAACCGGGCCGACGACGGCTGAAATGCCAGAAACCGGTCCCCAGGAGCTTGTTTCCTTCCCAGTGTAAGAATTGGCTTGGTAGTTTGGTTTGCCCTCTTCCCATTATACACTGGGACAGGAACAGACTACTTTGCATATAGCCAGGTTCTGAGCTGGGATGGTGCAGTGAGCTAAAAAACGGTGTTGGATCTAGCCCTGATCTCTTGACTGGGTGAGAGTATTCTGCTTAATTCAGAAACCCTGTCCATCACCATCCCTTGTTGTTAAATATTTTGTCCAGCCTAAGCGTGGAAGGGTATACTCAGATGTGAGTCCCTTGCTCATTGCACCATCAGGATTCAAGCAAACCGGGCCGACGACGGCTCAAATGCCAGAAACCGGTCCCCGGGAGCTTGTTTCCTTCCCAGTGTAAGAATTGGCTTGGTAGTTTGGTTTGCCCTGTTCCCATCATGCACTGGGACAGGAACAGACTAATTTGCAAATAGCCAGGTTCTGAGCTGGGATGGTGCAGTGAGCTAAAAAACTGTGTTGGATCTAGCCCTGATCTCTTGACTGGGTGAGATTATTCTGCTTAATTCAGAAACTCTGTCCATCACCATCCCTTGTTGTTAAATAAGCCATAGCAAACAAGCGCTCTGGTTTCAGCAAGTGAGACCAGAAAATGCTATCCCTTGCTGAAAGAACAGCACATGTGCTTCCCTACCCACTGTGAAGCCAGCTGGAAAAACAGACCCTTTCCTTTGGGATCCAAGGAGCTGCATGTTAGCAGCTCCCTGGGTGTGAAAGCAATGCCAGCTCCCGCAGGAGGCGAGGAGCCAGCTGGGACAGCAGGGGCATTCAGGCTCCCTCGCAGTCCCCAATGTTTTAAATGTGGGTGCTCTGGATGGGGCAAGTGCACTCACACTACAGGATATATGTGTGTTGATCTATGAATCAGTGAGTGGCTGTGTAAGCCCTAGTATGGGTGTGTGAATGGGTTTAAAAATAGTAGTGAAATACTACCGAAAAAGAGGGCTCTAACAGCAGAATGGACAGGTTGAGGACTGGGTTGAGACTGGTGTTCTGACTTCTTTGAACCATTTTGAGCCACCTACGGATGGAGATTTTTAATCGAATTGCCTTGGGTGTGTCATCTGGCTCCCCTGTAGACCATGTCCCACATACAATCTGGAAGGAACTGGGTTCTGAACTTTTCCCCGCTCTCCTGCAGATTTGTAATAGCTCCTTGACTTCCGGATCTGCACCAGCTTGTTGGAAACAGGCTGTGGATACTCCACTTTTGAAAAAAGGGACACTTGATCCCACCTGTGCAAGTAACTACAGAACTATTTCTCTTTTACCCTATCCGGTTAAGATCATCGAGCGACTGGTCAGCAGGACTTTGTCTCAGTTACTAAAATTCAACACCAGGCTAGATGATGTGCAGTTTGGTTTTCATCCTGGACATGGAAATGAGACTGCACCGGTGACCATGTTGGATGATCTCCGATTGCAAGATGACAGGGGAAATTCTAGCATTCTTATTTTGCTCGACCTGTTTGCCACTTTTGACACGGTTAACCATGGAATCCTGCTGACCAGACTCAGAGAGACTGGAGCTTCGGGCACGGCCCTCGACTGGTTCCGGTCTTACCTATCTGACAGAGGTTAGGCGGTCTTGCTCCCTCTTTTTTAATCAGAGTTCCCCAATATTCACCATGGTATCCCTCAAGGATCGGCAATCAGTCCAATACTGTTTAATATCTATATGAAACCATTAATAGATATTATAAAGACGCATGGTGTAAAATTGGTGAACTATGCTGATGATACGCAGCTTTTCTTCTCCATGGAGGGCAGCCAGTCCATATCCCTGGAGACTTTCCGTGCTTGTATGCAGGATACTGCACGCTGGTTAAAAGCGAACTCCCTATAATTCAATTCAGATAAGTCTGAAGTCTTATATTGTGCTGCTGGGAAAGCCCCCTCCCCATTTCCTGTCAATTTTTGCCCTCTGTCAACAACCCCCGCCCCTGCTCCCGCTAAGTCAGTACGTAATTTGGGAGTTTTAATTGAATTTAGAAGGACAGGTACATAAAATGGTGCAGAGTTGCTTTTCTCTCATTAGAGTACTGAGGAAGATCCACCCGCTGCTGCCGGTCACAGCCAGAGCCCTGGTAGTTGGAAGCATTATCTTAAGTAGGCTAGATTATTGCAATGTCTTACTATTGGAGTCTCCAATGTTCTTGATTGAACGTTTTCAAAGAGTGCAAACCTTCACGGCCAAACAAACAAGTTACTTACCTTCGGTAACGATATATCCGTAAGAAACATTAGTTAGTATTAGATTCCTTACCTTAGAATATCCCCAGGCGTCAGACTGGATCCGGAAATTTTCGCGTAGCAATACCCCTGCGCGTCAGTAGGTGTCGTCTCCGGCTCCGCGTCCGTCGTCGGCGCCAGGATGACGTCGTCGGAGTACTTAGACGCCGCCTAAGCACGCTGACGTCAGTTCTTAGCCACAGCTTCTCCGCGCCAGATACGCAGAGCCATGGTAGAACCAACACTGGTGCCAAGAAACTAGGGCCCTGAAAGGGGAAGAACCTTAACCCTAGGTATCAGTTCGCAGAACGGGGAGGATGGGTGGGGCGGTAAGGAATCTAATACTAACTAATGTTTCTTACAGATATATCGTTACCGAAGGAAAGTAACTTGTTCATCTGAAAGAAACACGTTAGTATTAGATTCCTTACCTTAGAATAGATACCCCAGCAATACCAACCCCGGTGGTGGGTCTGCGAACCAATACTCACACCAGGAAGTCCTGGAGGACGGAACGGCCAAAGAAGCCATCCCTCCGGACTTGACTGTCCAGGCAGTAGTGCCTCGCAAAGGTGTGCAGCGAGGCCCACGTTGCCGCCTGGCAAATGTCCTGCAGGGGGACTCCCCGACCCAGGGCAGTAGTAGCTGCCGTGGCCCGAGTGGAATGGGCCCTCAGCCCAACTGGTGGCTCCTTCCTAGCCAAGGAGTAGCACGCCTTGATGCATAAGACAACCCCCTGAGAGATGGTCCGCTTATGCACCGCCCGTCCCTTCTTCGCACCCACGTAGCCAACAAAGAGTTGGTCGTCCACCCGGAACTGGCGTGTGCGATCCACATAGAATGAAAGCGCACGTTTTGGATCCAGACGATGGAGGCGCTCCTCATCCTTTGAGGGATGCGGAGGCGGGAAGAAGGAGGGTAAGGTGATGGACTGCCCGATGTGGAAAGCAGAGACTACTTTGGGCAGGAAAGATGGTTTTGTACGCAATACCACTTTGTCCGGATGCACAGACAAAAAAGGGAGGTTTGCAAGATAGAGCCTGGAGCTCACTCACCCTTCTGGCAGAGGTGATGGCAACCAGGAAAGCAGTCTTTAAGGTAAGAAGACGGAGAGGACAAGAGTGAAGTGGCTCAAAGGGAGCGCACATCAGGAAGGTAAGAACGAGGTTCAAGTCCCACTGAGGCATCACAAAAGAGACAGAGGGAAACGTGTGTGATGCCTTTCAGAAAGCGGGTTACTATAGGGGACTTGAACAAGGAAGGCTGATCAGGGAGCCTCAGGAAGGCTGAAAGGGCAGAAAGGTAGCCCTTGAGAGTGCCCAGAGCAGAGCCCTGCTGGGCAAGAGAAAGAAGGAAGAGAAGAACCTCAGAAAGAGGGGCAGAAAGGGGATCCACAGCCTTTGCTGTGCACCATGCCACAAATTTGTTCCACCGGCAGGCGTATACCGACTTAGTGGAGGGACGCCTGGCTGCCAGAATAACATCACAAACTTCAGGAGGCAAGTCAAATGGCCTCAACTGCCGCCGCTCAATCTCCAAGCATGGAGGTGGAGACTGGACAGGTTCGGGTGGAGGACCGTCCCCTGCTGCTGCGACAGAAGGTCCTCCTGAAGAGGCAGACGGATCGGGGGACCGACCGACATGTTGAGTAGCTCGGGATACCAGTACCTTCGAGCCCAGTCCGGAGCCACAAGGATTACCTGGGTCCGGTCGCGCCTGATCCTCTTCAGCACTCTGGGTAGAAGTGGTATAGGCGGAAAGGCGTATAACAGACCGCAACTCCACTCGCGACGAAATGCGTCGCCGAGCGAGTGCCGCCTTGGAAATTCCAATGCGCAGAACTGATGACATTGCACGTTCTTTTCGGTGGCGAATAGATCTAACCAAGGCTCTCCCCAGTGCTGAAAGATTCCTTGCGCCACGTCCGAGTTCAGACGCCATTCGTGATCCATCGAGCACCGTCGCTGAGTTCGTCCGCCCTGGCGTTCAGAGAACCTGCCAGGTGTTGAACCACCAGGGTCACGCCCTGATGTTCCAGCCACTGCCAGAGACGCAGAACCTCTTGACAGAGGGTCCAGGACCCCACACCGCCCTGCTTGTTGCAGTACCACATGGCGGTAGTGTTGTCTGTGAACACCTGCACTACACTCCCCCGAACAAAGGGGAGGAATGCTTTCAGTGCCAGATGAATCGCCCTCAGCTCCAGAAGGTTGATATGGAGCTGGGACTCCGCTGGAGACCACAAGCCTCTGATCTCCGCCTCTCCCAAGTGGCCTCCCCAGCCCTGGAGGGACGCGTCCGTCACAACCACGTGCTCCGGTTGGGGAAGGGAAAGGGATCTGCCGTTGACCCAATCGCGGTCCGTGAGCCACCACTGCAACTGTCTCGCAGTGCCCTCCGAGAGCCGGACATGGTCGGACAGGTTGCCCTGATGCTGGGCCCACTGAAACTTCAGGTCCCACTGCAGAGCCCGCATTCGCCACCGGGCGTGATGCACCAGAAGGATGCAGGAAGCCATCAGCCCCAGGAGCCGCAGCGTCAACCTGACCGAAACCCGGGCCAGCGGCTGGAAGATGGGAATTAAAGCCTGAATATCCCGGACTCGCTGCTCGGGAGGATAAACCCGAAACTGTGCCGAGTCCAGAACAGCTCCGATGAAGAGGAGCCTCTGAGAGGGGCACAGGTGTGATTTCGGCACGTTGATGGAAAACCCCAGCAGGTGCAGGAGATCCGCCGTAATCTGGAGGTGGCTGACGACTGTCTGGGGCGAGCCCGCTTTCAACAACCAGTCGTCGAGGTAGGGGAAGACTGAGACCCCCAACCTGCGCAGATGAGCTGCGACCACCGCCATCACTTTCGTGAACACCCGTGGGGCGCTTGTGAGGCCAAAGGGGAGCACGGTGAATTGAAAATGCTCGAGGCCTACCGTGAACCGCAGGTAACGTCGGTGGGCCGGCAGGACGGGGATGTGAAAGTAGGCGTCCTGCAAGTCCAACGCCACCATCCAGTCTTGCGGGTCTAGGGCAGTCAAGACTTGAGCTAAAGTCAACATCTTGAACTTCTCCTTTCGGAGGAAGCCGTTGACGCTGCTTAGGTCCAAGATAGGGCGTAGGCCCCCTTTGCCCTTCTTGGGGACCAGAAAGTAGTGGGAGTAGCAACCACACCCTACTTCTGGCCCAGGAACGCGCTCGATGGCCCCCTTGGCCAAGAGGGCCGAAACTTCCTCTTGTAGAAGTTGCAAGTGGTCCCCCGACACGCGGTGGTACTGCGGTGGCATGGCTGGAGGGGTCGCCTCGAAGGGGAGGGAGTAGCCCCTTCGGACGATTTGCAGCACCCACTTGTCCGATGTGACTGTGCGCCAGTGGAAGAGGTGATGGCGGACCCTGCCTCCCACCGGCGTCACATGGGCCTGAAAACTCTGACTAGGAAGGTTTTGAAGCGGGCGCTGCGGGAGCGGGTGCGGACTGGCCTCGCCTGGGACCCCGACCGCCTCCCCGGCGGTTCCCACGGCCGCCACCGCACTGGACATGCAGCTGCGGCGTGTGGCTGACGGTCCGTGTGGGGCGCCCCTTCCTTGGCCACGAAAGGAGCGAAAGGCACCCATTTGCTGGCGCGGGGCCGACAGGCCCAAGGACTTGGCCGTAGCCCTGGAGTCCTGAAAGCGCTCAAGCGCGTGGTCTGCCTGGTCGACAAACAGGCGACGGCCATCAAACGGCATGTCCAGAAGCGTGGCCTGGACATCGGCCAAAAAATTGGCGCACCGCAGCCAGGCGTGGCGTCTGACCGCCACTGTCGTGGCCATCGCTCTGCCTAGTGTATCGGTGGTATCCAGTCCGCACCGGATAGAGTACCGTGCCGCATCTCGACCCTCCGCCAGGGCTTGGGTGAGTTTAGTCCTGACCTCCTCAGAGCATTGTGGCAGCACGTCCGCAACCGTGTCCCACAGGGTGTGGGTGTAGCGGCCCAAGAGGCATGCGGTGTTGACGGACCGCAGTCCCAGACTAAGGGACGAGAACACCTTCTTGCCAAACTGTTCAAACCTCTTGGATTCCCTGTTGGGAGGTGCCGACGGGAATGCGGTCTGGGAGTTAGAGGCCTGGATAACCAGGCTCTCAGGGGTTGGGTGGGTCGACAGGAAACTTGGGTCACCCGGAGCCGGGCGGTAGCGTCTGGCCATGTTCCTGTCCACAGGCTGTCCTGAGGCGGGCTTAGACCAGGTGCCCAGCAGAACGTCACATAAGGCCTCATTGAACGGCAGAAGAGGCTCGACCGAGCTTGACTGCGGTTTGAGGACCTCGGTAAGGAGATTAGTCCTCACGGCCGTTGAGGGGAGCGTAAGGTTTAAGGCCTTAGCTGCCCGCATCAGAACTACGCTATAGGCTGCCCCTCCTCCGTAGCCACGGTTGGAGGGGAGACAAAACCAGTGTCTGTAGAAAGATCCAGGCCGCTGGCTTCCCCAAGCTCCCCTGTCCAGTCCGTTTGGTCCTGACATTCCTTTGTCAGAGGGTCCTCCGACCCCTCCCAGTCCTCATCATCACCCAATGCCTGGTAGCCAGGATCAACAATTGGGGCCCGTTCATTAAAGTAGAATGTACCCAGGGCCGTCTCGTACGGCGCCCAACGGGGCCGTGTCGACGGCTGAACGGGATTGTTCGAAGAACTGGGGCCGGCGTCGACCGAACTCGCGGCGGTGGTGACACCCTTGGGGACGGCGCCGGCGAGGTCATGAGGTCGACCAGCGTCGACCCGGATCCGGAGCCGGATCCGGCCGGGGCCTGCGGTGCCGGGACCGAAGTCGCTGGCGGCGCCGAGGCCGAAGCCGTCAGCGGCGTCGGTGCCGGAGCACTCGACCCGCTAGGCCCTGGAGCCGGACCCACTGGGCCCGAAGGCGCCGTGGGGTCCGGTGAAAAATAGAGCCACCTCATGGCCATGAGGTACCGCTCGATCTCCTCCAGCGCCGCACCCTGTTCAGGGACCAGAAGGTATGGGGCAGGATGCGGCGCTAGCGACTGCGGAGCCGCGTGGGGGGTGCCACCCAAAACCCCGGCCGCGTCGGGCGAGCGTCGGGGCGGTCGGAGGAGCGATGACGCCGCTCCGACCTCATATGCCTCTTACCTGAGGAACCAGAAGACCGATGCCGACTTCCGGAGCTGCGAGGGCTCCGTCCCCACGACCGATCCCTCGATCTCCTATGGGACCGGGACCTCGAATGGCGCGGGGCCGACTGCCGGAGCTCGAGGCGCTTGCGGGACCGCTCCCGCCTAGCCTTCGACGTCAGAGCTCGACAGTCGGAGCAGGAACGGTCGTCGTGGTCGAGGCCTAGGCACTGCAGACAACGGCGATGGGGGTCGGTACTCGACTACACCTCGAGCAGGGTTTGAACCCGGGCATCCCTACCGGCACCTGAGGAGTCGAGCGACTCGAAGAAGATCAAAAGTGATCAAAAAGTTTTAGTCAAAAAGTGACTAAGGGGTAGAGCTTCTCCGGATCTGCGCTAGCTGGCGCAGAAAAAAGAAGAACTGACGTCAGCGCGCTTAGGCGGCGTCTAAGTACTCCGACGACATCATCCCGGCGCAGACGACGTCGACGATGGACGCGGAGCCGGAGACGACGCCTAACGACGCGCAGGGGTATTGCTACGCAAACATTTCCGGATCCAGTCTGACGCCTGGGGATATTCTAAGGTAAGGAATCTAATACTAATGTGTTTCTTTCAGATTGGCCTTGATGAAGCCACGTTGCTCATCGGGTTCTTTGGCCCTTGCAGAGCTGCACTGGCTGTCAATACTACAAAGAATTCAGTTTAAATCCCTTTGTATAGTGTTCAAAGCCCTTCATGGTTCAGGGCGTAAGCCCCTACAGGAGAAATTCACCTGGTACATTCCAACGAGGTGTCTTCGTTCGTCTTCTGCCCACCTGGTGCGAGTTTCTAGATTTCGAAGAGTGAAGTCAGGCAGCAGAGCATTCAGCACTTCCACCGCAAGTCTCTGGAATAAACTTCCATTAGAAATGAGACAGTCTCAGGACCACCTGCAGTTCAGAAAGAAGGTTAAAACGTGTCTGTTTCCCAGATTTTACTCCTGCGGTTGGGAGAACACTCATCGCAAATCCACCTCTTTCCATCTCGGGGTGTTGATGTCACGTATGCTAGCACCAAGGTACCTGTTGGGTGAAAGTAGCGCTCTATAAATTTGCTATACAATACAATAGAATACAGTTGGGAGTGAGTGTAAGAAAGGTTATTTGGGGGTGTGAGTGATCATGCCAGATTCTGTGGAAGATGTAATTTGTGATGTCACTGATCAGGTCATCACAAACTATAATGGCTGAATTTTTCTGGTGTTTTGTACGAGTACAATCTCAGTCTAACGCACAAGTTACTTACCTTCGGTAACGATATATCTGTAAGAAACAGTAGTTAGTATTAGATTCCTTACCTTAGAATATCCCCAGGCGTCAGACTGGATCCGGAAACTTTTGGGTAGCAGTACCCTTGCACTTCGGTAGGCGTCGTCTGTGGCTCCGCATCCGTCGTCGGCGCCAGATTGACGTCGCTGGAGTACTTAGACGCCGCCCTCGCGCGCTGACGTCAGTTCTTATACACAGCTTTTCCGCGCCAGAAACGCAGAGCCATGATAAAAACCAACACTGGTGCCATGAAACTAGGGCCCTGAAAGGGGATGACCTTAACCTTAGATATCGATTCGCAGAATGGGGAGGATGGGTGGGGCGGTAAGGAATCTAATACTAACTACTGTTTCTTACAGATATATCGTTACCGAAGGGAAGTAACTTGTGCATCTGAAAGAAACAGGTTAGTATTAGATTCCTTACCTTAGAATAGATATCCCAGCAATACCAACCCCGTTGGTGGTGGGTCTGCGAACCAATGAGCACACCAGAAAGTCCTGGAGAACGGAACGGCCAAAAAATCCATCTCTCCGGACTTGGCTGTCCAGGCAGTAGTGTCTTGCGAACGTGTGCAGCGAGGCCCACGTAGCTGCCTGACAGATGTCCTGCAAGGGGACTCCCCAACCCAGGGCAGTGGCAGCCGCCTTGGCTTGAGTGGAATGAGCACGTAGCCCCACAGGAAGCTCCTTTCTAACCAGAGAGTAACAAGCCTTGATGCACAAGACTACCCATCGAGAAATGGTCCGCTTGTGCACCGCCCGACCCTTCTTAGTGGCCACGTAACCAACAAAGAGTTGGTCATCCACCCGGAACTGGCGTGTGCGATCCAGATAGAATGAGAGCGTACGTTTTGGGTCCAGAAGGTGGAGCCTCTCTTCCTCTTTCGAGGAATGCGGAGGCGGGAAGAAAGTGGGCAAGGTGATGGACTGCCCGATGTGGAAGGCTGTGACTACCTTGGGCAGGAAAGAGGGTCGCATCCGCAACCTTGTCCGGATGGACAAAAAGGAAAGGTGGTTTAGAAGAAAGACCCTGGATCTCACTCACTCTCCTGGCAGAGGTGATGGCAACCAGGAATGCAGTCTTGAGAGTAAGAAGACGAAGAGGACAATTATGAAGTGGCTCGAAGAGAACGCACACAGGGGCGTAACAAACACCCCCGCAGCCCCCGCAGTGCGGGGGGGCCCCACTCTCTACAGATAATTAAGGGGGCCCCCCTCAGCTCTTCAGTGAGAGAGGCTTGCGCTGAAGCAAGCTTCTCTCCCTCTAAAACAGGTGCAGGCTCTGAGCCCCTCCCGCTGACTGAAGAGAAAGAATGTATCAAGTTAAATTGTTTCTCTTCAGTCAGAACGCTCGAGGGCGGAAAGAGGATGGGGTAGGGGCCCCGGAGAGCAGGAGGCACTGGGAAAGAGGGCTTCCAGAGACCTGCCTGCATGTATCTTCCCATAACCAGTTTGTGGTTAAACGGTAGCTGCGGTTAAACGCTAGTTGTGTGGCTAATTAAGGGTGCGCACCTTTTATTCTTCCAAACAAACCAGTAGTATAGTATTTGAAAAACATGGGATAGTAAGACGCCTAGCTCTGATTGGTCCTCATGAAATGACAAAGCACACACAGGAAACGGACAAGAGCACTCCCTCTCCCAGATCTATTATGAATCAGTATTCAGTATAGCGGCTAGGAGATTAAAGAAAGATAAGTCAGCTGCTAAAGTGCCTGCTGCAGAGTTCCATGCCTAACCCTTGTAAGTGACAGTTTCGAGTGAAGTCGGTAAAACGACCACCTCTGACTTGCAGAATCATCACATATCAGTGAGGCACCGCAGATAATTCAATATGCGCTCTATTTGGTATGTAGATAGTAGTTGTACCCGTCCAGGAGGGGATGACTTTCTTCTCTAGCCCTCTCTCCCCAGAGGGAGGAGTCAGTCCCTCTCCCTGCGGCGGATGATGTCATGCAAACCGTATTAAAACACCTCCTTTTGGTTTGGAGCTGTCATTTCTGCGTGGAACACACTGGGACATCCCCCCTTCACCCGCCCCTTGGACTGTCACTGGCACATCCCTCACTCCTGAGTGCCTGTTTGTACTTTCACCTAAGGTACTCACTCCAATCAGAGAGTAATGCAGGCTTTATCGCCAGCTCTTCAGTGCAATGGATCCCCCCCACACACACATCCCTCAGGAACTTGATTCAATTCCGCCGCCACTGGCAGGCAACTACTTTGACTGTATTCTCAGTCAGATATAGTCATTAATTTGCGATTTTATACCGTGGACTTAACGCAGCGAGTGTCAGAGCGCTTTTAAAAGAGAGGAAAATGTATGCTGAATATACAAAGGCATTACAATCCGCATTAATTGTATGAATTGTACAAAAAGTATATATATAACTGGCAAGAAAAGCTATTTATATACAGAAATGCAGAGTGTTCCTCCCAACAGATGTAGTACCTATAGAAAAAGTACATTGTGGAAAGAACCCGTAATTTTGAAACGGGTCCCCAGAGGAAGTGACGTTGGAACAGAAAAGATTTCAACTCTCTTTTAAAGGTCAGGACTTGTTTTAGGTCCGTGCGACCAGTGCGGCCGCCCTGGGCGCCAACCTGGAAGGTGGGACGCTGTGTTTGGCAATATCTTAGGATGTAAAAGCATTTGATGCAGAGTTCCTTTTGCGACCAGATTTCAGGCAGCAATAAAAATGTCGGGAAAATGGTGCAAGGTAGAAAAGGGTGCAAGGCAGGGGTGGAGTAGGGTGCAAGGCAGGGGTGGAGTAGGGTGCAAGGCAGGGGTGGAGTAGGGTGCAAGGCAGGGGTGGAGTAGGGTGCAAGGCAGGGGTGGAGTAGGGTGCAAGGCAGGGTGGAGTAGGGTGCAAGGCAGGGTGGAGTAGGGTGCAAGGCAGGGGTGGAGTAGGGTGCAAGGCAGGGGTGGAGTAGGGTGCAAGGCAGGGGTGGAGTAGGGTGCAAGGCAGGGGTGGAGTAGGGTACAAGGCAGGGGTGGAGTAGGGTGCAAGGCAGGGGTGGAGTAGGGTGCAGGGCAGAGGGGAGAAGGGTGCAGGGCAGAGGGGAGAAGGGTGCGAGGCAGAGGGGAGAAGGGTGCAAGGCAGAGAGGAGAAGGGTGCAAGGCAGTGGGGAGAAGGGTGCGAGGCAGAGGAGAAGGGTGCAAGGTAGAGAGGAGAAGGGTGGAAGGCAGTGGGGAGAAGGGCGCAAGGCAGAGGAGAGAAGGGCGCAAGGCAGAGGAGAGAAGGGTGCAAGGCAGAGAGGAGAAGAGTGCAAGGCAGAGAGGAGAAGAGTGCAAGGCAGAGAGGAGAAGAGTGCAAGGCAGAGAGGAGAAGAGTGCAAGGCAGAGGGGAGAAGAGTGCAAGGCAGAGGGGAGAAGGATGCAAGGCAGAGGGGAGAAGGATGCAAGGCAGAGGGGAGAAGGGTGCAAGGCAGAGGGGAGAAGGGTGCAAGGCAGAGGGGAGAAGGGTGCAAGGTAGAGGGGAGAATGGTGCAAGGCAGAGGAGAGAATGGTGCAAGGTAGAAAAGGGTGCAAGGCGGAGGGGGAGAAGGGTGCAAGGCGGAGGGGGAGAAGGGTGCAAGGCGGAGGGGGAGAAGGGTGCAAGGCGGAGGGGGAGAAGGGTGCAAGGGAGAGGGCGAGAAGGGTGCAAGGGAGAGGGCGAGAAGGGTGCAAGGGAGAGGGCGAGAAGGGTGCAAGGGAGAGGGAAGACGGGTTCAAGGGGGATGGTGATGAAGTTAAAAATGTGCTGCCCCTGAAAACATTTCTGCGGACTCCCATGGCAACGCACACTACTTTGTGAGAGTGGGAGAAAGTGGACAGAGTGGAGTGAGAGAGAGAGTGGAGAAAGAGTAGAGAGAGAGCCAGTGGAGAGAGAGAGTAGAGAGAGAGAGTAGAGAGAGAGAGTAGAGAGAAAGAGGGTGGAGAGAGAGAGTGGAGACAGAGACAGTGGAGAGAGAGGGGAGAGAGAGTGGAGAGAGAGAGTGGAGGGAGACAGTGGAGAGAGCGTGGAGAGAGAGAGAGGAGAGAGAGGAGAGAGAGAGAGGAGAGAGAGTAGATAGAGAGTGGAGAGAGAGTGGAGAGAGAGTGGAGAGAGTGAAGAGAGAGTGGAGGGAGAGAGAGAGTGGAGAGAGAGAGTGGAGAGGGACAGTGGAGAGAGTGGAGAGGGACAGTGGAGAGAGTGGAGAGAGTGGAGAGAGAGTGGAGAGAGAGTGGAGAGAGACACTGGAGAGAGAGAGTGGAGAGAGAGTGGAGAGAGAGAGTGGAGAGAGAGAGTGGAGAGAGAGAGTGGAGAGAGAGTGGAGATAGACAGTGGAGATAGTGGAGAGAGAGTGGAGATAGACAGTGGAGAGAGTGGAGTGAGCGTGGAGAGACAGTGGAGAGAGTGAGCGAGAGAGAGTGAGCGAGAGAGAGTGGAGGGAGAGAGAGAGAGGAGAGAGAGAGAGAGTGGCGAGAGTGGAGAGAGAGTAGAGAGAGAGAGAGAGAGTGGAGAGAGAGAGAGAGAGAGAGAAGAGAGTGGAGAGAGAGAGAGTGGAGAGAGAGAGAGTGGAGGGAGAGAGAGTGAGGAGAGAGTGAGAAGCGAGAGTGGAGTGAGAGTGGAGAGAGAAGGGAGAAAGAGAGAAGAGAGAGAGTGGAGGGAGACAGAGGAGAGAGAGAGGAGAGAGTAGAGAGAGAGAAAGTGGAGAGAGAGACAGTGGAGAGAGAGACATTGGAGAGAGAGACAGTGGAGAGAGAGACAGTGGAGAGAGAGACAGTGGAGAGAGAGACAGTGGAGAGAGAGACAGTGGAGAGAGAGACAGCGGAGAGAGAGTGGAGAGAGAGACAGTGGAGAGAGAGTGGGCAGAGTTTAGTGCTAGAATGGAGAGAGAGATAAGAGTGGAGAGAGAGTAGGGACTGACTGACTCAGAGACTGAATACTGACTGACCGAGAGACTGACTGGCTGAGAAACTGACTGAGAGAGAGACTGACTGATTGAGAGAGAGAGACTGACTGAATGACAGTGACAGAGAGAGAGAGAGACTGACTCACTGAGAGAGAGAGAGCGAGAGACTGACTCACTGAGAGAGAGAGAGAGAGAGAGAGAGAGAGAGAGAGAGAGAGAGAGAGAGAGAGAGAGAGAGAGAGAGAGAGAGAGAGAGAGAGAGAGAGAGAGAGAGAGAGAGAGAATGTGATGGAATTGGGGTCACAGTGTGTATGAAGCTATGCAATGCCTCTTAAGATTGCTATTGTCTACTAGCAAAAATGTATTATCAAAATGTGCTCTTTGTAGTTACATCTGCTTTTGAAATACTGCATTGTAGCATTGTCTAATGTTTTAAAACGGAAACAAGAAGGAGCAGTGGATGCACTTTTGTCAAAACTGAACGGTGAGTGGGCCCGATGTTGTATATCATGACAGGAGTCTGCATCAGGAAACCCACCTAAAATTGGGCAAACTTCCCCGACGTACTGATGGCAGGGACCCTGTAATCAATGGACCACCACCTATGATAGCCTGCTGGCAGACTAAACCCAACCTTTAACTCCACCATCCAGTGTTACTTATAACAGCTGGATTAGTTACAGTGGTGTAACAATAGCCCCGCATCCCCCGCAGAATGGCGGGTCGCTGGCCTGAGAGCTCTAGACTGGCACGGAGAATGGGAGGGGGGCCCCTTCCGTGTAGTTTGCAGGGGGCCCCCTCAAGTTTCGTTACGCCACTGAACGCACATATGATAAGTCAGAACAAGGTTCAAGTCCCACTGAGGCATCACGAAAGGAACAGGAGGGAACATATGAGTGATGCCCTTCACAACTGGGGACTTGAACAAAGAGGGCTGATCAGGGAGCCTTAAAAGGGCGGAAATGGCAGAGAGGTAGCCCTTCAGATTGCCCAGAGCAGAGCCCTGCTGGACAAGAGAAAGAAGAAAGAGGAGAACCTCTGAAAGAGGGGCAGAAAGGGGATCCACAGCCTTTGCTGTGCACCATGCCACAAATTTGTTCCACCTGCAGGCGTATACCGATTTTGTGGAGGGACGCCTGGCTGCCAGAATCACATTACAGACTTCAGGAGGCAAGTCAAATGGCCTCAACTGCCGCCGCTCAATCTCCACGCATGTAAGTGGAGACTGGACAGGTTCGGGTGGAGGACCATCCCCTGCTGCTGCAACAGAAGGTCCTCCCGAAGAGGCAGACGAATCGGGGTATCGACAGACATGCTGAGTAGCTCGGGATATCAGTATCTTCGTGCCCAGTACGGAGCCACAAGGATGACTTGGGCCCGGTCGTGCCTGATCTTCTTCAGCACTCTGGGCAGAAGTGGTCTAGGCAGAAAGGCGTATAACAGACCGCAGCTCCACTCGCGACGAAAAGCGTCTCAGAGCGAGTGCCGCCTTGGAAATTCCAATGCGCAGAACTGATGACATTGCGCGTTCTCTTCTGTGGAGAATAGATCTAGCTAAGGCTCTCCCGACTGCTGAAAGAGGCCTTGCGCCAAGTCAGAGTGCAGACGCCATTCGTGATCCATCATGCACCGACGGCTGAGTTAATCCGCCCTGGCGTTCAGAGAACCTGCCAGGTGTTGAACCACGAGGGTCACGCTCTGATGTTCCAGCCTCTGCCAGAGGCGCAGAGCCTCCTGTCATAGGGTCCACGACCCAACCCCGCCCTGTTTGTTGCAGTACCACATGGCGGTGGTGTTGTCCGTGAACACCTGCACTACTCTCCCCCAGACAGAGGGGAGGAATGCCTTCAGTGCAAGCCGGATCGCCCGCAGCTCCTGAAGGTTGATGTGGAGCCGGGACTCTGCCGGAGACCAGAGGCCTCTGATCTCCGCCTCTCCCATGTGACCCCCCCCAGCCCTGGAGGGACGCGTCCATCAAAACTATGTGCTCCAGTTGGGGTAGGGAGAGGGATCTGCGTCTGACCCAATCGCGGTCCGTGAGCCACCACTGCAACTGTCTTGCAGTGCCCTCCAAGATCAAGACATGGTCGGACAAGTTGCCCTGATGCTGGGCCCACTGAAACTTCAGGTCCCATTGCAGAGCCCGCATCCGCCACCTGGCGTGATGCACCAGAAAGATGCAGGAGGCCATCAGCCCCAGAAGACGCAGCGTCAACCTGACCGAGACTCGGGATAACGGCTGAAAGATCGGAATCAGAGCCTGAATATACCAAATCCGCTGTTCGGGAGGATAAACCCGAAATTGCGCCGAGTCTAGAACCGCTCCGATGAAGAGGAGCTTCTGAGAAGGACACAGGTGTGACTTCAGCACATTGATGGAGAACCCCAGCAGGGGCAGGAGGTCGGCCGTAGTCTGTAGGCGGCTGACAACTGTCTGGGGTGAGCCCGCCTTCAACAACCAGTCGTCAAGGTAGGGGAAGACTAAAACCCCTAACCTGCGCAGATGAGCTGCGACCACCGCCATCACTTTCGTGAACACCCGTGGGGCGCTGGTAAGGCCGAAGCGGAGCACAGTAAACTGAAAGTGCTCATGGCTTACTATGAATCGCAGGTAGTGCCAGTGGCCCGGCAGGACGGGAAGTGAAAATAAGCGTCCTGCAAGTCCAAAGCTACCATCCAGTCTCCCGAGTCCAGGGCAGCTAAGACCTGAGCCAGTGTCAGCATCTTGAACTTCTCCTTCCGGAGGAGCAGTTGACATTCCGCAGGTCCAAGATAGGGCGTAGGCCCCCTTTGCCCTTCTTGGGAACAAGAAAGTAGTGGGAGTAGCAACCACACCCTACTTCTGGCCCAGGAACGCGCTCGATGGCCGTAACTTCCTCTCCCAGAAGATTCAAGTGATCCCCCGCACACAGTGGTACTGCGGTGACATGGCTGGAGGGGTCGCCTCGAAGGGGAGGGAGTAGCCCCTTCGGACGATTTGCAGCACCCACCTGTCCGACGTGACAGTGTGCCAGTGGAGGAGGTGATGGCGAACCCTGGCGCCCACTGGCGTCACATGGGCCTGAAAGCTCTGACTAGGAGGGCTTTGAGGCGGATGATGCGGGGGTGGATATGGACTGGCCTCGCCGTTGTCCCCGGGCACCGCAACGGCGGTTACCACGTCCGCTACCGCGCTGGATGTTAGTCTGCGGCCCGTGGCTGGCAGGACGTGTGGGGGCGCCCCTTCCTTGGCCACGAAAGGAGCGAAAGGCAGCAGCCTGCAGGTGCAGGCCAACAGGCCCAAGGACTTGGCCGTAGCCGTGGAGTCCTTAAAGCACTCAAGCGTGCCAAAGAGGCGACGGCCATCAAACATCATGTACATAAGGGTGTTTTGGACATCAGCCGAAAAGTTGGCGGACCACTGTCGTTGCCATCGCCCTACCTAGCGAGTCCGTTGTATCCAGTCCACACCGGATGGAATACCATGCCCCAACTCGACCCTCCGCAAGGGCTTGGGCGAGTTTAGTCCAGGCCTCCTCCGGACATTGTGGCAGCACGTCCACAACAGTGTCCCACAGAGAGTGGGAATAACGGCCCAAGAGGTACGCGGTATTCACTGACCGCAATCCCAAACTCAGTGAGGAGAACATCTTCTTACCATACTGTTCGTACCTCTTGGATTCCCAATCGGGGGGAGCTGTCGAGAATACGGTCTGGGAGTTAGAGGCCTGTATGACCAAGCTCTCGGGAGTGGGGTGGGTGAATAGGAAGCAAGGGTCGCCCGGAGCCGGGCGGTGGCGTCTGGCCACGTTCCTATCTACAGGGGGACCTGTAGCAGGCCAGGACCAAGTGCCCAGAAGAACGTCAGACAAGGCCTCATTAAACGGCAACAGAGGCTCCTAAGAGCTTGCTTGCGGTTTAAGGACCTCAGTGAGGAGGTTAGTCCTCACGGCTGTGATGGGGAGTTCAAGGGATAAGGCTTTGGCCGCCCACGTCAACACTACATTCTAGGCAGCCCCCTCCTCCGTAGCCACGGTAGGAGGGGAGACAAAACCATTGTCTGCGAAGTGTCCAAACCACTGGCATCCCCTAGCTCACCTCTCCAGTCCTGAAAAGACTGGCACTCATGTGCCAGAGGGTCCTCAGACCCCTCCAAATCTGCCTTGCCACCCATCTCCTGGTACTCAGGGTCAAATGATGGGGCCGGATCATAGAAGAAAAATTCTTCTCTCGACGTCGAATGCGGCGTCAAGTGGCGCCGCTCCGGTGTCGGAACCGGGTCGGGGGGGGGGGGGGGGGGGGGGGACCGGGGATGTCGTCGTCCGGGAACGGTATCGGGGGCGACACCCTAGGGGCCGACGCCGGCGGGATCGTAAGGTCGACCGGCGACAACCCGGATCCGGATCCAGCGGGGCCCTGCGGCGCCGGGACCGGAGTCGCCGATGGTGCGGGGGCCGAAGCACCGGACGGCGCCGGGGCCGAAGCAACCGGCCCGCTTGGGCTACCAGTCAGGACCACGGGGCCCGAAGGTGCCGCAGAACTAGACGGAGGAGTGAGCGACCTCATGGCCGTGAGGAAGGCATCGATCTCCTCCGGCGTCGCGTTCTGCCTAGGGATCGGCGGGTATGGAGCAGGCCGCGACGCCTGCAGCTCCGGCGAAGCCGAGTGGGTGGTGTAGCCCGAACCCCCGGCTGCGTCGCGCGAGCGTCGGGGGGTGGGGGGAGTAGAGCGATGTCGCTTTTTTGACTTCTTGTGCCTCTTACCTGAGGACTTGGAGTCCGAGGAGTGGTGTTGACTCTCCGAGCTGTGATGACTTCGCCCCACGACCGATCCCTCGACCTCCTTCCGGACCAGGACCTGGAACGGCACAGGGCCAACTGCCGGAGCTCGAGGCGCTTGCGGGACCGCTCCCGCCTAGCCTTCGACGTCAAGGCCCGGCAGTCGGGGCACGACTTGTCATCGTGGTCGGGCCCCAGGCAATGTAGACACTGGCGATGGGGGTCGGTAACCGACATCAGTCGGCTGCAGTTGACGCATGTCTGGAACCCAGGCATCCCTACCGGCACTGTTGGAGTCGTTCGACTTCGAAGAAAGATCAAAAATGATTGATAAAGTTTAGTCAAAAATTGACTAAGGATACCACTTTCCCAGATCGGCACTTGCTGGTGCGGAAAAAAGAACTGATGTCAGCGCGTGAGGGCGGTGCCAAAAGTACTCTGGCAACGTCATCCCGGCACCAACGACGCCGGAAGCGGAGCCGCAGACGACGCCTACCGACGCGCAAGGGTACTGCTAAGCAAACGTTTCCAGATCCAGTCGGATGCCTGGGGATATTCTAAGGTAAGGAATCTAATGCTAACCAGTTTCTTTCAGAATATAACGCCATTGTAACCATTTGTATTTCAGTGAAAATATGTGTGTGTATATATATATATATACACACACACACGTATACTCACACAGTTACTAGTTATGCATGGAACAGGTGTGGTGCAGCAGCCAGGCCAGGGTGGCTGTCTCCAGAACACAGGGGCTCATGGTTCGATCCCTGGCACCCGCGGCAGGTTAGCCCAGCACCAGGTTAGCTCAGCACCTTGTGACTCTGGGCAATAGCTCGCTTAGTATCCCAAAAGACCCCCAGCACCAGGACACCTCTCCGGAGGTAGCTATGCGCTTTACAATTGCTAGTATTTCATATTATTTATTTCATTATATGAATTGTATGTAAGCCTGCAAGATTGTCCAATGAGTTAAACATTTGATTGTATCTATTTACGTCTGTAATTTAAGAATCTAAATTTAATCTATGAATAAATTACCAATATTTATATAGCGCACAGCTACTCTATCCGAGTGTCCCAGCACTGACAGTTCACATATGCATACCCCGTCAGGGCGTAGTTTTGAAAATACCAGGTTTTGAGATTTTTTTTAAAGTGGGAGGGAACTGTTGATGCTCTCAGTGCTGCCGGCAGTTTATTCCAGGTGTGGGCTCTCAGGAAGCCGAAAGATCTGCTGTCTATGCGTGCCAGATGAGCTTTGGGGATGCAGGCCATGTTGGCAGAGGACGATCTGAATGTCCCGGTAGGAACGTAACAGCTGACTCATTTTCTAAGGTAGGCGGCGCCTGTGCCATGGAAGGCTTTGAAAAATAAAATTACCAGAGCCTTACATTTTATCCTTTCCCTTACTGGGAGCCAGTGTAGGGACTTCAAAGGGGGGGGGGGGTCATATGTGATCTGGGTTTCAATTTGAGAATCACCCTTGCTGCTGAATTTTGCACTACCTGGAGGTGCTGGAGAAGGTAGTCCGGCAGTCTCAGATAGAGGATATTAGCATAGTCCAGTCTGTACGTGATCAATGCCTGAACCACTGTTCTCTTGGAATACACAGCGGAGAAGCGGCAGAAATTTCTTCAGCATCCGCAGTACTCCAAAACAGGTTCCTACTAGGGCTTGAACTTGGGACTACATCGAGAGCTCGTTGTCGATTTAGATACCCAGGGTTTTCTCTGTTGATTGGACAGTGCTGAGGGGAGAGAGATCTGCGGGCCACCACCAACTCCAATTGTCCTCCACTGGTTGGCCAAGGAATATGATCTCGGTTTTGTCAGGATTGCACTTGAGCTGGTTCTGCGTCAGTCATATAAAAACATTGGTGAGGCAGGATCTAATTGCATCCCCATTGAAATACCCCCTTTCTTGCATGTAAAAATCAGCTGTGTATCATCAGCATGCAAGACAATTTTTTGCGCCATGAGCCTCTGCTAATGATGCTAGTTGTGACATGCACAGGTTGAACAGAGTAGGACTTAGAGAGGAGCCCTGCGGGACTCCCACCTTTATGCTTAGCACTGTGGCTGAAAATGGAGGAGTCCAGATGATCTGTTCCCTGTTTTTCAAAAAGGATGTAATCCATGCAAATGCTTTCCCTTCTGTGGCCACGTTGTTTAATCGGTCTAAGAGCATCCTATGGGGCACCGTATCAAATGCCGCCAACAGATCTAGCAAGATAAGCACTGCTCTTCCCCCACCATCCAGCTGATCTCTGAGGTGTTCAGTCACTTCCAGCAGGGCAGACTCGGTGCTGTAGTTAGCCCTAAATCCAGATTGCATGGGGTGCAGCAGGTTGTGTTCCTCTGCGTACTCCATAAGAACTTTGTTGACATGTTTCTCCACTACTTTGGCAAAAGAAGGGAGATTGTTCTATAATTAGTGTTGGGGTCCGCGTTTGGTTTCTTTAGGAGCGGTAGGATTTTCGCATGCTTCCAGATAGATGTTACAGCAATGCCAATGTGCAACATTCCGTTCATCATCTTGTGTGTTTTGCTGTTTGCCCTATGTGGGAAGGGTATGCCCAGACGTGGGTCCCGTGCTCACTACGCCACTGGAGTCAAGCTATCCTGGCTGATGACGGCTGATAGCCAGAAACCGGTCCTAGGATGCTAGATTCCAGTCCAAAGAAGACCTGGTTTGGCAGTTCCTGCTGGACTGTTCCCATGAGGCACAGGGTCAAGACTGATTTACATATGGCCACGTCTGAACTGGGGTGGCATAGTGAGCAAAATAACAATGGATTAAACCCAGATCTGTGACTGGGGGGTGAATGTTTTGCCAATTTGCAACATTCTGTCCATCATCTTATGTGTTTTGCTGTTCGTCCAGATAGGTGGCATGATGCCCGTTACCAGCGAGGAATTGAGTACCTTATTGACATGCGCTTTTAAGGTAACTGCTGGTGCCGGTATCAGTTTAGCAGGGCACGCATCTGTAGGTGATCCAGACTTGAGACCCAAGAGATAAGTAAGTGAGTCTTCAAGTTTGATGGCAGGAATTTGTGACAGTGGCGGCCTTTGTGAGAGTACCACCAAGGAGGAGGGTGGAAAGACGCATCCAACCTGAGAATAAGGGGAGATTATGACTTCGTCCACCTCCATGGAAAATAACTGTTAGATCGCCTTTATGTTATCATGAAAGGAGCAGGCCACCTCCTTCGCCCAATCGGCTGATGGGGTGCTTCTTTGTTCTCTGCTTTCGGGGCCGTGGAAGATTTAACGATTTTAAAGATACCCGTGCCTCTATTGTTAGTATTTGCAATTCTACTTCCCAAATAACTCATTTTGGCCGTCCTTGTCAGTTTGTAGTATGCTTTCAGAGCTGGCTTATAAATATTTCTGTCCTCTACAAGATACTGCCTACGCCATTTCCTTTCTGATCTTTTGCATTTACTTTTGCTGGTTCTCAGAGATTCATCAAACCATGGTGCCTGAATGGTCAGTTCTCTTAGAGGTATGTTTGGTCATTGGAGCAACTGCCTCAATGTTTGTCCTCAGCCAATCTTCTAAACAGTGATCATCCATTTTCGGGATTGCCCACCAGAGAGGGGGCAGAGGTGTCGAGCGCATGCTGAAGGGAAGGTAAATCCATTTTATGGAGAGCTCTATAAGTGAGCTCTGACTTTGCCTCCAATGGTGGGTTGACCTTCCCTATGACTGGTATTCAAAAGTTTACCAGGAAGTGGTCTGACCAAATTAGCTGTATTGGAGAATCCACCACCACCTATAAGTCACAAAAAATGTGGTCTAAGGTGTGCCCAAATTTGTGGGTGGGACCTCCAAGTAGCATTAAGCTTTGAGTAGCATTAAGCTGGGCAGTGGTGACTCTGGTTATTTACATCGCATTCATATTTAAGACGTTCTAAGCAAAAAGTTATTTTATTAATACTTCGCACATTAAAAACTTAAATTGTACGATTTGTTTTGTTACTCCGGTCTTAATGTTATTGCTTTTTAAATTAGCATGACAATTGTATTATAAATATAATCTTATAAACACTTATTATTTCTCTTTTTTAAATGCAATATATAGCTGGGGTTGCATTTTACAGGAGTAGTTTCTATTGTCATAACAGTTCATTCTAAGAGCTAAAATCCAGCCATCAACTACCTACTGTGTGAGTGTATATTAGGTTGGTATGCTAAATACCCATTACACTGGCAAGTCTCACATTATTGCCACCAGTATAAATTTTTAGAATTTCTATTTTTTTTTTTAGTTTGCCCCACCCTTCTGTGGCGGTTTTGTGCCTTCCCCCAGTTTGTCCCAAAGTCAAACTTTGCAAAACAGCTATGAGAATTTTATTCTCAAAACGTAATCTGACCATTAATTTACTCTACTGTTAACTATTATATGTAGTCTTAAAAAACAAATAATCACTGTTCACTAACCACAAAAACTACTGAACTTAGTCACAAATTTTCACAACACGTTTATTTTAGAGCTGGAGAATACTTAATAGTGCGAGGATAACCGCCTTAAAGAAACTTAAATATGGAAGAGGTGTGGCGCAGCGGCCAGGGCGACGGACGCTGGGGATCACGGTTCAATCCCCGGCTCCAGCGGCAAGGGTCTGCCCAGCACCATGTGACTCTGGGCAATAGCTCACTTAATCTTCCCGACAGCCCCCAGCGCCTTGACACCTTTGGGTAATTGTTCGCGCTTTACAAATACTGGACATTACACATGTATGTTTGTTATGAGACTATAACTAAGGCATTGTGAAATGTATACAGACTTTATACTGGCCATCAACACACATGCTGGAGCTCTTGCTTTGCCCTTAAGCATGCAGCATGCATGTAATTGACAAAAGCTAATTACCTTCAGTAACACTCTGGTAGAAACTATCTAGTAGCAGATTCCTTTTGAATATTTCCCAACCATCAGACTGGATCCAGAAACTTTTCAGTGCTACTTTGCTGCGCCGTCAGGTGGTGCCGTGTGGTTCCGAAATAAGACAGTTCACTCCGGAATATTCGTGCTGGGCCCACCCCTGCGCACGGACGTCAGTTGTTTTAGAGGCTGTTCGCACCTCCAGACACAGAACCTCAAGAGGAAATTGGTTGTGATCAGTGAGCAGATTCCTAGACTTGGGATCTTATTAATGGATAGAGTCCAATCACAGAAAAGGGCTTATCGGTTAGGAATCTGTGGTTAGATAGTCTCTACCAGAACAAGTATTACCGAAGGAAGTAATTTTTTCTTCTGATGGAATTAATCTAGCCGCACATTCCACACCTTTTGAATAGATACCAAGGCAGTATCAATTGGAGGCGTATATGCAAATGGTCTCAAACCAGAAAGTTCTGCTGGACCGAGCAGGCATAGTGCCCCTCTCATTGAACTAGACTGTCCAAACAAAAGTGCTATGTAAATGTATGGAGGGACGCCCTCAAATCTGCCTGGCATAGGTCTAGAATGGATACTCTGCGTGCTAGCTTTGGGTCTAGTAGAATGAGCACATAGTTCTTCCGGATGATTCTTTCTGTCCAGTGCATAGCAGATCTTAATGCGGAGCACGATCCAGCAAGAGAGTTCTTTTCTGCATTGCTTTGTCTTTTTTCACTCCAATGAATCCAACAAAGAGCTGATCGTCCAACCGCTGTTCTTTGGTATGATCTGTATAGAAGCTCATACCACTCTTGGGTTCCAAACGATGGGGTCTCCTCTTCCAATGGTGAGCTGGTGCATAGAATGCCAGCCGGGTGATGGTTTGACCAAATCAGAACGGGGTCACAACCTTTGGCAGAAAGAATTCCTGAGTCTGCAGAAGCAGTTTGCCAGGGAAGAAGATGGTATATGGTGTATTAACACAAAGAGCATGAAGCTCACCGACATAGTCTTGATAGTAAGAAGCAGGAAAGGCAACTGAGAAGTGGTTCAGACGGAGTACACATCAAGGATGTAAGTAGCAGATTAAGGTCCCAGTGGGGCGTCCCACAAGGGGGAAACATGTTGCAGCCTTTTCAAAAACTGCATTGCACCTGGTGACTGAAACAAAGAAGGCTGATCTGGCAACCGTATAAAGGCTGACAACTAATCTTTAACCTCGTGCAAAGCAAACCATTGTCAAACAAGAGACAAAACAAATGAGAACGTCAGATAATTAGACACAGAGGGGGATCAACCCGGTGTGTGCTGCACCAGACCACAAATGTGTCCCAACAACAGTCATACGTTTTTGTTGCGAGACGCCTTTGCTGCCAAGATGACATCAACCACCTCTGGAGGAAGGTTGATGGTTTTCAGTTGTTGTCGCTCAATCTCCAAGTACAACAGTGGAGATTGCATAGGCTTTGATGCAAAACCCTGCCCTGCTGCTGCGACAGCAGGTCCTCCCAAAGGGGAAGTCTGATCGGAGGACTGATGCTGAAGCCCAGGACTTCTGGGTACTAAACTCTTCGAGCCCAATCTGGAGCCAGTAGGATGATATGGGCTCGACCATTCCTAATCATCTTGAGAACTCGGGGTAGTAGTGGTATTGGCGGAAATGAAAGCAAGAGTCCAAAGTTCCACTTAAGACGAAACAAGTCTCTGAGCGAGAGTCTCCTTGGCAACTCCAACATGCACAGAAGTTCTTTCATTGCACGTTCTCGATGGTGGCAAACAGATCTAACCAAGTTTCTCTCCATTCGAGAAGAGATCTCTCACCCCCTCGTATAAAACAGTCACTAGTGATCCTCTAGGCGACAACAGCTGAGTTCATCCACTCTGGCATGCTGAGATCCTGCCGGGTAGTTACCCAGCAGAAAAATTTCTGGCACAGGGCCTGTGACCCCACCCGGCCTGCATCTTGCAGCACCTGAACCAATCTCCTCCTGATGGATGGGAGGAAGGCTTTTAGCACCTCAGCTCCAGAAGGCTGATAGGAAACTGGGGCTCTGCCAGAAACCAAAGGACTTTGATCTCTACCTCACACAGATTTCCACCCCCATCCCAGAAGCAATGTATCAGTCACCACAGTCAGCTCCGGGTAGGGAAGGGAGAGGGGTATGTTACTGACCCAACTGTGATTCAGGAACCACGACTTCAGATCTTTGCAGTCTTCTCCAAAATCTGAACATGGTTCAAGAAGTCCCCTTGACATTGTGTCCACTGGGATTTCAGATCCCACTGAAATCCAGGACCGAGGCTGGAAGATCAGATTCATAGTCTGAATGTCCTGAAATAGGAGTGTCTGAAAAGCAGTCAGGTGTGATTTTGTCATGTTTATAGTGTACCCCAAAGAAAAGAGGTAGTTGAAGTCTGCCTGGGACGAGACCCCTTCAACAGCCAGTCATGAAGGCATGGCAAGACTGCAACCCCTGCCCTTCGAACATGTCTGCCACCATCGCCATCACTTTCGTGAACACCAGAGGGATGCTGGTGAGACTAAAGGCAAGCACCACAAACTGAAAATGCTCCTCTCCCACCATGAACCGCAGGCAGGCGCTGATGGGCTGGCATAACAGGAATATGAAAATAAGTGTCCTGCAGGTCCAACACTACCTTCCAGTCTCCAGGGTCAATGGCAGACAAGACGTGGTCCAGGGTGAGTATTTTACATTTCTCTTTGTAGCTGACTCCGGAGCGTGGGGCTCATGGTTCGATCCCTGGCGCCGGTGGCAGCTCAGAATCATGTGAATCAGGGCAATAATTCACTTAATCTTCCCGACGGCCCCCAGGGCTTTGAGACCCTTAGGGGTGATTCGTTTGCGCTTTACAAATGCTGGAGGAAGGCGCTGAAAAGGCGCAAATCTAGAACAGGCCAAAGACCTCCATCCTTCTTGGGAACCAGAAAGTAGCAGTAATAACAACCATAACCTACTTCTGGCACCGGCACTCTCTCAACCAACTCTTTGGCCATAAGGGCTTGCACTTCCTGCCGTAAAATGGGGATATAGTCCTCCATCAATCATTGGGTGGACAGTGGAAAGTGTAGTGGGAATGAAAGAAGGGTAATGTGTGGCCTTTGTGAACAAGTTGTCGGACCCACCTGTCTGACGTGATCACTTGCCAACCTGGATAGAAGTGGTGGATTCTGCCTCCCACCTTGTAGCTGTGATCCCCTAAGGGTAAACAAAAGAGGTTCGGCAGGTGGCATTGTGGGTGTAGGGTACCGAGCGGAACACAGACCTTGGCTGCATGGGCAGTGGGCATCTCTGCCACTCCCGCAAAATGAGTGGGCCCTTTGAGGACGCAGGACAGACTGGCGGTAAGGGACGCCAGCCTTCGAACCAACAAAAGGAGCATTGGGACTGGTGCAGGTAGCGAGGAGGGCGGAAAGGCTCAGAGATTGAACGTCTATTGTCCTTGAAAAGTTTGAGGGCAGAGTCAGCCTTGTCAATGAACAGATGCGCCGGGACACTCTTGAGTACCTGTTGCGCACTATAAAAATAAATAACATAACATAACTAATCCTGTCAAAGGGAATGCATATCAGAAAGGACTGGACATCGCCAGAGAACTCGGGTGAACATAGCCAAATGCCTATTGCACGTTCAGTGGAATTGATGATGTTGAAGCCACAACGAATTGTGAACTTGGCACCATCACGACCATCACCTGAGATAGTACTGCGTGAAGGTCTTCCAACATACAAGGAAAGACTTGTTGTACCGAATCCCAAAGGAAGTGACTATAACGGCCCAACTGTCGGGAGGCACTTACAGAAGGCAGGGCCAAAGTAGTGGACCAAAAGAGGCGCTTTTCAATCACTCCACTCACATCAATTCCCTATTGGGGTAGTAGGAAAAGTATTCGGATTGGCATGGCCGGTAGAAGCCAGCACCAAGAGACTCATAGGGAAGAGGTGTTGGGACAAGAAAGCCAGGTCGCCTGGATCAGGACGATGGTGCCTGGCGATTTGTTCATTAACTAGCGGGCCAGAGCAGGGTTTGGCCCAAGTTTCCAAAAGGGTGTCCATGACAGCCTAAATGAAAGGCAGGAAAGATTTGTAAGAAATCTGGCCTGGCTGAAGGACCTCAGTAAGAACATTAGTTTTGATCTCTAGGACGGGGAGCTGGAGATCAAGTACTTCAGCCGCCCAGCGCATGACAATCACGTAGGATGCAGTTCTTCCGTGGCTGGTCTGGAGGATAAAAAAGTGCTCTAAGGGGAGGTGTCTAGCCCACTAGTCTCCTGAAAGTTCTCATACTAATAGGGCTGAGTGAACTCATCACCCAGGTCACAATTACGGTCCGAGTCCGAAAAGGGAATGCAAAGAATGCTGCCTGCCTTGTGGTAACTCAAGAGCATAAATGAGCACCTCAGTTGTACTTGACAGAAACGTTGGTCAAAAATGGACCGGTGTTGATTCGGCATCGGGGAGAACAATTTGGGTGACCAATTTGGGTCATCTTTTCAGGTGGTGAGGTTGGCGTACCCGGGTCCCACATGGTTTTGGATGCAGGACGTGGCGTTGAACAGGTGCCAGAGGCAAGAGTGACTCAGCTTGTGCTGAGGGCCAGAGGGAATCATTAAGGAATCGAAGAGCCAGATCATAGCTGTGCAGAAGTCTTTGATCTGAGGCAGTGCGGCTTCAGGTCCTAGAAACTCAGGTTGTGCGAGAACCAGTTGCGCAATCGCATCAAAGTTGGATGACTTTGACAGCGTGCACAAGACGGTTGGCGTGGCTCATGCACTCCCTCAGAGGACTGTGAGCGGTGCAAAAGAGTGGAACTCTGCTCCAATTTCTTGCGTTTACCTGAAGACTTGAAGCACGACAAAGATCAACCTCTGGTCCCACTCCATCGACTCCGGAAAAGGGAGCGGGACCAGACCTTCAACACAGAACTTGGAGCTGTCCCTGCTCTGGTTTTTCTTCTGCTTGGCGACAAAGCTACGCCTTGCATTCCCTGATGGCCTTCGGGTTCATCAATGCATAGTGTCCGCAGGTCTTGAGGTCATGGATTAACCTCAGACACCACAAGCACACCTGATGGGAATTCATCACGGTCATCTATTTGCCACATTCCCTAAAGTGTTCAAAACCTGTAGTTTCACGGGAGGACATCCATTGCACACAGTAGTAGAATTTGGAGAAAAATTTAGATAAAGTGTCACTGAGAGACGAGAGGAAGCTCCAGTTCTGCATCTGCAGGCATTTAAAGAAAATAACTGACTCCAGCATGAAGGAGCAGTAGCTATATAGGCCCCACAAGTAATTTCTGGTTCAGAATGGTGTCAGTGCAGAGCCGCAAGGCTCTTCCAGCACACAACGTACTTCTGAAAAGTGTCCCGATCCAGTGTGATGACTGGGGAATATTTATAAGGTGAGGAATCTGCAGCTAGAAGTTTCCATCAGAAATACTAAAATAGGGACACCATAGGACCATCCAAAACAGCTGATAAAATTTGAGTCACCAATGGCATGGGAGTAAAGGCCAAACTGCCAGCTGCCATTTACTGATCTTAGAGCAAGATTCGTGTCAGAGAAAATTCTCTACCTTAAAGTCTCAATTCTTTTGGACTCCTGGATCGGGAGGCATGGTGGAAAAGGCATTGGAAATAATCCTTCAAGGGAATCCTTCGTCACCAGACTTTCCGGGGTAGAATCGCCAGCTGCCGGCTGGTGGTGACGTGCCTAATAATGGGGGAACCTGAAAAGGGCTTAACACAGGTGCCCAAAAGGATGTCAGTAAGTGCCTCATTAAAGAAAAACTAGTTTGAGACTGTACAGGTTGCAACACCTCAGTTAAGACATTAGTCTAAACTCAGCAGCCCTTTGCATCACAAAGCAAAAGAAGAACTTTCCTCTGTGGCAGGATTAAGGGGAGACATAAGGCTACTCTCAGGCAAAGTGTCAAGCCCACTAGCAAGTTCCTCATACTAATTGTCCTCATTACACTGGGGAATGCATTAGCCCTCTTCTTCAAAGTGGTCTTCAGAATCCATACCAAATAAGATGTGGACAGTATGGGCCTACATTATGTTGAAGCCAAGGTATTAGAGTCAGATGGGTTTCCTAGAGATAGTGTGCGGGTGAGAGCTGGGTGCAACTTCAGGCGATGTTAAGGCAGGCCCATTTTGGAGTGCGCACACTGAGCTGTACATCCTCATCAGGCATCAATGCAAGCAGGACCAGTACAGCAATGTCACTGTGGCAATAACTGGAGTTCGTGCTGAACAAAAACAGGTCCAAGGGACGCAGACAGCGCAGAGGGCAGACACACTATCAGTAGATTGACTGAACACCCCTGCAGATCTTTGGGTCCCAAAGGCACGCCTGGAGAGAGACAGTAAAGTGCAGAAAATACACAACATAGCATCAATGAAGGCTTCTTCTTGCTGTAATGTTGTCAACGGTCAAGGAAATTCATGCTAAACTCGGGATCAGCACCAACAGAGACTGGGAGCGAGACAAAGGCACGTTGATGCCCTCACATCCTCTTTGGAGTCAGAGAGCGGCAGAAAGGAGTCATTTCCCGCTTAGACATCTTGTGTTCTTCCTTGACCTTGAAGATGATTGGTTGCGGGAACGGCTTTAAGAGGAGGATCGGGACTATTCCTTCAACTTCAATCACTCATGGCGCAGTCTCCTTAAGTTTGGCTTCTTAAGAGTTTGGCTTCTCATTCCAAAATAGCTTTTGAGTTCATCTAGGATCAGTTGCCGCAAACAAAGTCAAGGCAGGAACCCAGACAGCACCAATATACTTTGTGAGGGTCAGACACACATCTGTTTGTGACAGTCCCTACATGGTTTAAACTATATGGCTCAGGAAAACTGAAAAGTTTCAATACCCAATCTGATGCCTGGAGATTATTCACACCGTGTGGAATCCACATTTAGATGTATCCATCAAAAATCAAGGATTCACCAGAGTAGCATAAGTACAAGAACAGCAAACAATAATGGAATCTGGTGTACCTTATCACCATTTTATAGTTTAAGCGTTGCAAATAAAACACAATAAATGGAGTAAACTTTGACAGCATTTTATTGATCTCAACTTTTTAAAGTTGTTAAAAATGGATCTGAAATACTTTCATAAAGTATCAAAATGAAATATGTAGAGCTCTACTGCAATATTAATCCTCTTGCAATGTTTCGCATTACAATTTCAAAACTTGAATGACTAAATTGCAGTGCTCCTTTGTTATGAAGTTCAAAAACACAACTATACAGACAATTTAAATAACTGACAAAAACAGACTCAGTCTTGGACTGAGTTTGTAAGGACTGTACATTGCCCACCCAGACAAACGGGCACATGGCATTTTGTTTAACTTAAACATATACATATTTATATATACATTAAAAAACGTCATTTCATTTATGCCCCTTAAACCAAAGTTCCTATACAAATTTGGAAAATGTATCAATATCCATCCCATCCTTTCTTGTGACAAACATCTTTGGTAAGTAGGGCCTACTCAAAAACATTCTGGAAGGTGAAAACAGTTATTACACACAATTAATTCAAATTTGGAAAGTTAAAAAAACATTAGCAAAATATGTACACAATGTACATTGTCTGATAAGATTATGGTTCCACATATTGGGCAGCAAAAAAGATAATTTATTGAAGGGTCTCATTGTAGGAAAATAGCCACTTCTTCAGTGAAGTTCTTTTCTATTATGGTAAACAGAAATTCAGGTTATAACACTTATGAAGTTTCTAATCTTAAAATGAAAATGAAGTAACTTGAGAAGTCTAATGGTCGATACAGAACGGAGCCAACTCGTGAGCAGCCCTCCTACATTGCAGACACTTATAACAGTTCACTTTTTATTTTAACCAGGATGCAAACTTCAGAAAACTTTACCCAGGTGCAAATTCATATGCAATAATGTGAACAGTATTGAAAAAGGAAAATAACGTTTACACTGAGGTACCACTGGAGACATCTTACGAGTCCAGGTTAACCCAAAATCAGCACCAAATTCCAAACAGGCAGTGAGTTTTGTTAAACTTACAAACATATTTACACATATGTAGAAGATCGGCACAAAATCCTACTAACATTTACAAAGAGAAAGAATTGTATAATGGGTATCTGAATAGCCTTTAGGAAGTTATTTTCTGGCGCATTCAGTAAACAAGCCTTTAACATTAGACAAGGACAAATATGGTGTAGTCCGTGAACACTAGCATGAGCCCTCATACGTATTTAAATTGTTGGCGAGGACGGCAAAATAAAACCCTGCATGTCTTTCACCAATCAGCCTATAAGTGTAAGAGCAACTGCCCTGGATTTCAGATGGTTTAGACTGCTTGATCTAGATCTCAGAGAAAAACCTGGCCCGTGATATTTTCTACTCTTCATCAGTAGTCAGTAGAAATGCACCTTTCTAGAACCTTCCCTTTAGCTTCTTGGGTCAAGTGAGATCACTCAACTATGCAAGTCTCATTGCAGAAGCTCTCAATGCCACACTTCACTGCAAGAAAAACTTACCAAAGATCTTTTTGTGTGAGCCACCTATTTAATTGCACAATTTGAAAGAAGCAGAGAAGTTCACAGACTTCCTTGATGACTTACAACATTAGATGACTGCTGTACAAGAGGGGCTTAGCTTAGGTAGAAGGATACAGTTTCAGAGAAGCATTTCACTCTGGAAACATGTACTATGACTTATTTGTATCTAGAGGGACAACAATAAGTGGACTGTGGAATGAATGTTGAACTAGAAAAAACTGCAGTCTGATAATCAGCAGGTGTTTTGGTGGACTTGGTCCTGTTTTTCAGTTTCTTTTTTTTTTTTTTTTATAAAGAAAGACCAGTGCTTTGAAAATTGTGCTAGATACTGCACCCATATCAGGAGCCACACTCAATTATTAAGGAGTGGGAGAGGTTACCCTTAAGTACATTAGAATACTAAGGTTCAAAACAAGACTGTTGGACAGATATAAGTATCATAAATGTTATACATTTAATATGGAGATTAAGTCTTAGAACATATGCAAAGAATGCAGGGGCACAAGACATCCAGGAATTTTTAGTTGATTAATATCTTCAAAATTAATACTTTTTTTTTTAAGTAATGCAGAATTCCATTGTCAGTGGAAAATTAATTCAGAGTCCTCTTGTGTGGGGAATAACTCAATAGGAATGTATGAATTGTAACCGTGAAATTCAGAGTAGCTTGAGGATTGACTTTACAGGTGCGTAATTTCCTACACTAACCTAATACGAAAGAACACACATTTTAACGATTTATATCCATGTCTGGTTCATGAATTCTAACTGTAACCTTCAGCCACAACCAAATGTAGATTGCGGATTTAGAAATGGAAACCAATCAGCTTATTTGTAGCCCATCACATTCACAATTTAACAGAAGTCAAATGTTCTACCACGAGGCGGAGTAACTGAATTTAGAAACTAGACAAAGAATCAAAAGGAAAAACGATTAGATGCACAATTAGCCAGTCATGTATGTCACTTAGTAAGGTTGTGAGTTACACTAGAAAACAATAAAAGAACTTGGAACCAGGCTGTGTTGTAATTCAGTATTAGAAAGAAAGTCCTGCCCTATTTGTGGAACAGAAAATCCAAAAGCAAAACCTGTGATGGCAAGACTGCATCTACATACCTCAAGGAGCTGTCTGGACTCAGGAAATCACTGATCAACAATTTGAAGAACGTATACAAGAGTGCGTCCATTCCTTCTTAAAATCAAGCAACCTGTACCAGCAGGTCTGACAAGAAAGCAGCCCATGAATCGTGGCTGTGGGCACTAGAGACTTCCAAATCAATTTGAAGGTGACTGAAATGTACAAGATTAGCTGAAACACTAAGGGAAGAGTCATGTGTCTGACAAGTATGGCCACCACAGTCTTTGGCTCGACAAAACAAACTGCATCAAGCAAAAATCGTTCATGCAGGTTTCTGTTTGCCGTTGTAACCGTTCAAAATGAGCGCCTCCTTATTAGAACCATAGCTTCGAAAGACTGCAGTGCTGGTAAAACAGCCCTTTTTTCTTGACTATCTTAATGATGTTTGTATTGTTTTGTTCTGAAAGATGACACAGTTGGGCAGAAATATAGGCTTTAACACAATTATGGGTTCCAGTGTCCACTAAAATCCTTAAACCCAATGTACTCAGACTAGCTTGGAAATATGCCGCTGCTCTAAAGGATTCCAACTTTCTCAGTAAGGGCACAGCTGCAAGCAGCTCTCCAAACCTGGCCTGGTGCGATGCATAAAGCCTCTGAACAAAGGGTAGAATGTAACAGTCATTTATTAGGTGAATATTTCGAACGAGCTGGATACGCTGACTTGTCACAGTTATGATCAGTCAATCTCCCAAGCAGAGATGAGAACAAGCTGCAGGCCTATGCTCTCTTTGGCTAAGCTATGGTGGCAATTATTAGGTCAATGTTCGAACCTAAAGGGTCGTAGTTTAGAAATACTGGCATGAAAACACATGTTAGTAAGATGCGTGTATCAGTTTACTGGGTATGTTTTTCGCTACTACATACTCTGTTGACTAGTGTTTTAGAGTTTGTTGGCCAGAGATTAACCAAAAGCACTGCCAGCAGACATAGTTAATAAAATGGAGAGTTAAAATGTTTGTGCAACAAACCTTCAGTGTTATTTATCACCAGTCAATCAAAAAATCTGGGAAAATGTTCTACTGCCTAAATTGAGAAAATAAAACGTGTGACAGCATGACATGTATTCAAAAGAAATCAGATATAACTTTTAATCTCTTGCTACTGCGCAGGAAAACTGGCTGTAGTAAACTGGGCATGAACACTTACTAACAAGAAGAAAACCTTCAATATAATGAATAAACCTAAAACTATGAAGGAATCCCTAACTGATGCACTAGGTCAGATACTAAAAATCACTTGTACCAACAGCAGAAGTTACATTGTGTCCATGCTTACAGCTCTGAATTCATTAGGGCGGGCTCTAGCTAGGAGAGTGTAACTTATTTAGCTTCAGTCCAACAAACGGGAGGACCTCTGAAAAACAACTCCGTATAAAAAAGTACCCAAGGAAAAATACCTTCAAACTGTGCAAACAACATACAATCCAACTATGGACATCTCAAAGGCAGATGTGGTGTCACCCATATCATGAACACATTCATGTCAATGGAACTCATGCCAAACTTTAAGAGAATCAATTTCCTCTTATGTTTAACAGGAAATAATCCACTCGTGTGACAAAATTGGAACAGAAAAAAAGCAAAATCCAAGTAGAAACTCCTACTTAACTTTCAACGCTGACCTACTGTGGCTAAGGTTATAAAAAATAAACTTTTTTTTATTACATTTGCAAAATATGTACTACTTGTTCAGCTACTGGGACCCAACTGCAGAGTTGCAGGAGACGACGATGCCAGTTGTGTGAGGTTTCTGAGGAGGTTTTCTTTGTGTAACACTGCCTTGTTGGAACGCTGGCCCATTAGTCTCAGATGAACAGTCTGCAATGAAAATATAGGACTTAAACTTCACTGGGGTGTGCATTCGGGACCCTGAGCCATGTCAAAAAATCCTTCAATGTCTTGGTAGCTTAATGTTATGCTGATGTTTGCGATGGGCTGCTCTCTATGCCCTCCTCAGTGCTGCTGTCCACATCTTGCTCCATTGCAGTCTCTTCATCAGCAATACGCTGGCTGGTAAAGTTATTGAGCTCCAACAGTCCACTTGGCTCCACTACCACGTTGGAGCTGGAGTGGCAAGGGATGGAATACTGAGGGATGGTCTGGAAAAAAAACAGATTTGCACATTTATCTCATATGCACAAGGATTGGGTGTGTACTAAAAAACATTGCATGCTATGAGTACTGTCTAGAGAACAGAGAAAGCTATAGAAAGTGGTATTTGACCTTTGAGTTCAACAACGAAGCCTTACATTTATGTAAAGTAACCGGTGTTTACCTTACATTCCCCTAAGAGGCAAATAAAGCTCATCTGTTCGACTTTTTTTAAATACACATTTTAAACAGAGCAATAAATTGAAAAAGCGCAATCGCAGACAGTGTAATTACCGTAAAGCGTGGGGGGGGAGGTTGGGGGGGGGGGGGGGGAGTTGCAGCAGGGAGTGGAAGGGTTAGACAGCAGCCATGATTCAATGTTAGGATTTTGTTAGAGATTTTTCTTTGACCTTAGCTGCAAAGAAGGCTTTTGGGTGAAATGCAACTGATGATAATGTACTTTGATAAAATTACGTAGGGTGGAGTTAAGCAGTTAAAAGTAATTTGGTTTCAGAAGAGGAGGCTGGTAAACCACTGGCAGCCCGTGTGCCTGGCTCCGCTTCCACTGCCAAGCCTCACACACCTTAGGTTAGGTTGTTACTACTGCAATGGAACTATAAAAAAACTAAACAGCAAATTACAGGGTGGGCCACTAGTCCTTGATTTTCCATCTCCTGCCAGATGTATAAAGAGATGAGTTACAAATTGCATCAACTTTTTGCGATGGTCTCTCATTTTGCAATATAACCTATGTATTACTAGGGTGCACCACAACTTTCCCATCGGGGGTGGGTGGGAGAGGGGGGATTCACGAAACGACCTGCCTAATTAGTATTAATTGGGCACCCCGTTGTGATTCGCTACATACATATGGAAAGTGCGCACTGCTATGAACAGCAGACCACCAACCCTGCACTTGCATGTCAAAACGGGAAACTTTTATTTGTTTTTCTTATAAAGAAGTCAGAGTTCCTTGAAAGAACACATGGTGCTTTTAAGTTAAAAAAAAAAAATCCAGACCGGAAAAACTTCAGGAGGAAGATATCACCCAGCACAAATCCGTTCAATTCAATTAAATTCATTAGCACCTGGCTACCCGACGGGTTTCCCAGCTCTGAGAAGGTTAAGCTCAGATGAGGAGTTCTAAATAAATAGGCATGTTTTCAGTTGTTTTCTAAAGCTGAAAATGTTGTTATTTGAACTGAGGGAGAGAGGCAGACCCTTCCAGAGCTTTGGGGCAATAAAAGCAAAGGAACGCCCTTCACATCGGATCTTTTTCACCCCATGGATACATAGCTGGTGCAGGTTGGTTGATCTGAGTGCTCTATTTGGCTAAGGACTAATCGGTTGGTGGAGGATGCGTGGGCCGCCCTTGTTATTTGTGCAAGGAGTGATACACAATACTTAGTCCTCTTGCTGATGGGTAGCCAGTGCAATGCGATGCGATGAGTTCTCTGAAGGCCGACTGAGACTTGGGAATACCCAAAAGGATACGGGCAACAGTGCTCGAAGTTACCTCTAGGTTCTTAACCCCTTCCACGCTGATGACGAGCTGGGCTCGTCATGGCGTAGCCTCCTCGCACGCTGATGACGAGCCCAGCTCGTCACGTAACATGCGTTTTAGAAAATCTCAGCGTGCGAGCGGAATTCCGCTAGCGCGCATGAGGTTAATGACTGACCGTGGACTCCATAGGTAAAGGGAGTTCCCATAATCAAGGCAAGATCATATCAGGCCTTGAATCACCACCCTCCAAATTGTGACAGGTAGCCATTTAAGTGTCTTCCTGAGAGCTTGCAGTAGGCCAACGCAGCTGAGGATAGCTCCTTGGGCTGGGCACCAATGGTGAGTTTGCTATCAAGTATAACTCTCAGGCTCCTTCCTTCCGCCTTGGGAGGTGGGTGGTCGCCCAAGGAGGGGCCAGCTGAGTTGCTCCCAGAAAGATGAGTATATACCAATCCCCCAACCTCCATTCTGTCACTGTTGAGATTTAAACAGCTCTCAGCCATCCAGTCAACAACTTACTGTAAACATGCACTACGCTGTTTTGCGACTATTGCTGTATTTGGAGTAAATGAAACAATTATCTGCATGTCATCAGCATAAAACACTGTGGCGAAATCCAAGGAGCAGATTATATTTGATAGAGGACGGTACATTTTAAACAGCATCGGGCTCAGTGAGGAGCCTTGAGGAACGCTGCTGATCCCCTTTGAAGCCTATTTATTTTGCACAATGTGCATAACATGTTTTATCTACCTTCCCATCCCGATCCATGCCTTGCCATGCTTTTCCCCTTAATTACAGAATGTTACAGTGTATACCCTTTAAAAGCCACATATGAATACCAAACGACCTCTCTAATCCCGAGTTGGCATGTGCCTACTTGCAATCTATGCTCAGCCAACAACAACCTCCAAGCTACAACCAAACCTCCATGAGCAACAACATTTAGGTTCTGTTCCTTTCAGTAACCGGGGCAACTAAACAGGAACGCTTCTTCCAGAAGAGTACTGCCAAATTAAAACGAGTGCTGCTCAAAAAGGTTTTAAGGAGGAGAAAGATAGAGTACAAAATATTTTTAAAATGGGACATACAAGTCTATTGCAGAGAATATGTTCGTACTGTCTCCAGTCAACTCAAAGAGTGATGTCATCAAAACAGGTAGAGGACTGCAAACTATGTAGTCCATTGTATAACCAATAGACTTAATTGCTCCGTAGGACAATGCATTGCATTTTTTTTAACAATTGTGGATCGTAAAAGACCTATTTTTAAATTAGAATAAAATAGGGCTCAAGAGCTGTATTGATCTGTTTTTATGTCACACCTCCCCAAAAGTATGTAGAACAGAATGCACTACTACTGCTATAAAAAATGATTTGGCAACCTAAACCCAGAGAGCATGATATAACTGCATGACATCTATGCGAAACCCGGGATTTCTTTTGACAAGGATTACATATTAGACAGTGCGCTCCCACCCTTTTGTATGTTATTAGGCTCCTCCTGGTGCTGTGGCTGATGAGTCATGGCATTGCATCTGGAGGAGTGGAAGCTGACCTGAGAAACAGCCAGCAGCATATCAAGCACCCCAAAAACTACAGGGCTACTTCTGCTGACGAACGGCACCTGCCAATTTAGAATATAGTGGGAGGATTCTTTTTGAGATAACATGCAATCTGAGGATGCAACACTGTAGACAGATACAACACAATCTGCATAGGAGTTAGTGCACTGCATTGTAGCATCTTTAAAGCCATTACTAACCATATGTGGATGCTTAAAAACTTCTCTCTAGGACAATATACTACACAATGTGAGTGCACGGTTGAAGTGCGTTGTCTTTGCTTGAGGCCTATGTGGGAAGTGCTTTCCTGTAGTTCGTGATGACCACTGAGGTGGGGGTTATCGTGCTATGGGATGTGGCATTTGGTGGTGTTATGCATAAAGAAGTTTAAGAGATAGGAATGTATTAGTGTTTGTGATATGTTGGCAGCTCGTTATTGAGTTGGTAGATTTTCTTTACGTTTCAAATCCCATTTCTGTGGCTGGTTTTGACAGAAAGTCATCCACTCAGTGATCTTACAGATCTGTGGGGAGTTAGCAGGTGCGGAAAAGGAGAGAGAAGGAATCCGATAGCTGTCCCTAAAGGACTGCATTACAATTCTTTATATGATTGATATTGTGACAAGCCAACTAAAGAGATTTGACAAAATGCGTTGTCTTACAAGGAACAGGATTCTTACCCTATAAGCATCTGTTCGTGGCACATGAATAATCCTGCCGTCTAGTCTTGGGCTTAGATGTGTGCAACTAGTTTTCCTTCAATAGAAGTCTTCCAGGCACATGGTATTGTGACTCCACCTATTGCTGGTAATAGGCAGGGTCATCAGCTCCAATATTAGATTGATTCCCCGCACGGCGGGTGAGGATGTGAATGGAGCGTAGAAATACAGAATGAAATGACCATGCAAGAAATACAAAAAGAAGAGGCTCTGCAACGACCAAAGGCTTCCGCGGAGGCGGCTGTTCACATGTGAATCTACCAGAACTACATGCCACAGAACAGGTGCTTGCAGGGTAACATTTTTCATTTGTGGCATGTGTAGCTGTAGATACACATGCTGTGCATAGTCTGTAAAGCAATCCTCTAAGTGGTGGCCAGCCAGAGAATGATGCAAAGGACTGAAAAAGTGTATGGAGTACACAGCTTGGCCAACACTAGCATGGTTGCCTGCTAAGACATCCACCCAGTAGTGTTTGGTGAAAGTGCGTGGAGTGGATCAGGTAGATGCTTTGCAGAGGTCAATTAGGATTTTACCCAAGAAAGCCACAGAGGCTCCTGTCTTACGAGTGGAGTGGGGCCTGGGAGGTATATGTAACGACCTTTCAGCTTTAGCGTAACATGTCTCGATACATTTGACCAGCCAACGTGCCCTTCCTGCTTTGAAGACAGCATGATATTTATGCGGGCTTCAGAAAGAGAATAAGAGTTGTTGTATCTTGAGGAAAGAGCCTGTGCGCTCCATGTAATACACGAGGGTCCTTTTTACATCTAGTGTGTAGAGAGCCCTCTCCGCCAAGATTTCTGGATGTGGAAAGAGCATGAGGAGCTCTAAGGCCTGATTAGAGGGGAAAGAAGAGACCACCTTGGGGAGAAATTTAAAGTTTGTCCTAAAGACTGACCTAGCTCTACGAACTTGGAAGAAGGTGCCTGAAGTTCAGTGACGCGCCTGAGGGAGATGATGGCACCTAGGAAGGCTACCTTCCAGGACACATATTGTAAAGGGCATGAGTGAAGTTGTTCGAAAGGAGTGTCTATCAGCCTGATAAAGACTAGATTAAGATTCCACAAGAGGGAAGGTGGCACTCTGGGGGAAAATACTCTTTTTAGTCTCAACATGAAGGCCTTAGTGTCTGGAACTTTAAAAAGTGAGCGGTGTTCTCTGTTATGAAGACAGGCAGCAACGGTGGCCAGGTGAAGTCTAATAAATGTATAAGCAGGGCCTACCTTTTGCAGGTGAAGCAAGTAAAACAATATCTTGAACTGCTGCTGCAAGTGGGTTGATGTTCCTGGGAGTGCAGTAGTGGACAAAACGTTTCCATTTAGCCGCATAGCAGGCTCTTGTGGTAGATCTGCGTGCTTCCTTAAGAGTAGTCATACACTCCTGAGGTAAGTTGAGGTAACGACATTTTAAGACCTTAAGAGCTAGATCGCAAGATTTAGCTGCTTGGGGTTTGGGTGCCAGTTGGACAGCTTCTTGTGAGGTACCAAGGAGAGGTCGTGAAGAGTGGTGACCCAGGGCCTTCTTGGGCCAAGTCAGCACCACTAGGATGAGAGTTACAAATGTTTGCCGAAGCCTCCAAACCATGAACAGAAGAAGTGGGAGAGACAAACAAGCGGAGGCAAATATCCCTTCATCCACAATGCACCGCCGATGATCTGTGGGTGTGGATACCTAGAGACTAAGCTGGGGAATTTTTAGTTTTTGGCAATTGCAAAGAGGTCAACTTCAGGAACCCCCCCACCACCGGAAATACAAGCCCACAAGTGGAGTTCCAGCTTGTGGAATTATTGCTGCATACTGCCTAGCAGGTCTGCAAGGTCGTTGTTCACTCCCGACATGTATTCTGCTAGGAGGTGACTCTGTGATGGATCGCCCATCACCAAATGTTCTGAGGTAATGCAGACAAGTGTGATGAATGAGTTGAGCAATGCTTCCGTAAATAGCACATGGCAGGTATGTTTCCTGTTTGAATGAGGATCCCTCTGCGCTGAAAATGAACGAAGAACAACAGGAGTGGGTCAGATGGTTAATTTGGAGATCCTGTTGATCGGGTGTCCGCGTGCTCTACACTGTCAAGTCTTTGAGGTGTGCCACTCCCCCACTTGGTAAGGGAAGCATCTGTTGTGATGGTCACCTGCGTTACTGGGTCGAGAAAGGGCCTGAATTAAGAGGTTAGTCGTGTCCCACCACTGCAGAGAGTGATGAGTGCAGCCCCAGATAAACACTAGATACTCCCAGCGACCCTCAGCTTGTGACCACCGTGCTGCTAGGCACTCTTGCAACAGGAGCATGTGCAATCTGCCGTGAGGTACTATGGCAATGCAGCACACCATCACGCCAACGAGATGCATAATAGTCTGCATCATTAGTTGGTGGTCTGGCTGAAAAAGAAGAGTGAGCAATATGGATTAGTTGCTTACCTGTAATCCTAGTTCTCTTCCAGGGGTATACTCATCAAAGTCATAAGCACTGAATAGTCCCGCCCTCGTGCGGGATCCCGGAGCAATAGCCAATAATATGCATATATCTACATATATATATATATATATATATATATATATGCATACATATAAATACACATATAATAACTATATATATATAGATAATATGCATTATACATATGCAGCCTAAAATAACCATACTAGGCTCAAAAAACTGCCCCCAAAAGCCTGAAACAATTCTTTACATTTGTTAAATAAAGACATATAAAATACATTATATGAAAATGCAAAGAAGAAAGCACTGCCTTTGTTGTCTTTGAAACACACAACCTTTATTTGCAAAGGTAAAACAGGCAGGACCATAGAGGCAGCTTTAGCCTAGATAGGCTGCATTGTAACAATAGGAAAAAAAACTGGCGCCGTGCCTTTAAGACCTCCAGGAACCCCCAGGCTCCCATCATGCACCACAGGTGACAGTTAGGTCAGTTCTTTTTGGACGGCGTATAACAGTGTAAACACAGCATGGGTAATGCGTAAAATAATCAGCTCTGGTATTCGTCCGGGGAGGAGGGTGGGTGTGCTTATGACTTTGATGAGTATACCCCTGGAAGAGAACTAGGATTACAGGTAAGTAACTAATCCTTCTCTTCCAGGGGATACTCATCAACAGTCATAAGCACTGAATAGAGTAGCAAGCCCATCCCATACCCTGCGGACGAACACCAGACCCTCTAGACAGCACACTATTATGTGAATTACCCAAACAAATTTCTCAGTGATGCCTGACCAACTTGGGCATCAGCTTGAGCATCAGAATCAAGGCAGTAATGGCGGGCAAATGTGTGAACCGACCGCCACGTAGCTGCCTTACAAATTTCATGCACAGGAACATTTTTAAGCATCGCTATAGTAGCAGCCTTCCCTCTAGTGGAATGAGCTCTAGGTCTACCCGTGAGCTGCTTTCGTGCCAACTGATAACATAACAGAACGCATGACACAATCCATCTAGAAATGGACCTCTTAGTAGCAGGAAAACCCGTATTTAGAGGACCGTAGTTCACAAACAGGTGATCAGCTTTTCTGACACTCTTAGTTTTATCAAGGTAAAACTTCAGAACTCTTTTCAAATCCAAAGAGTGCAGAGCTCTTTCTGCTGCAGAGCTCGGAGTAGCAAAAAACGTAGGTAGTGTCACTGATTGATTTATGTGAAAATCCGAGATTACTTTAGGGAGAAATCTCGGATGAGTCCGAAGTACCACTCTATTCTCATGGAAAACGAGATAGGGTTCTGTTGCACAAAACGCCTGAATCTCGCTCACCCTGCGCGCAGAAGTGACAGCTACAAGGAAAGACACCTTCCACGACAGATGTTGAAGAGAAGCTTTATGTATAGGTTCGAATGGGGGACCCATCAGTTTAGATAAAACCACATTAAGCTCCCAAGGAGGTGAGGGTGCCCTCACGGGAGGATATACCTTCCTGAGACCCTCCAGGAAATCCTTTACAACTGGCATTTGAAAGAAAGAACCCTGAGAAGGAGACTTTCGATAAGCTGTTATTGCTGCCAGATGTACCTTAATAGATGAATACTGCAAACCTGCTTTGGCCAAAGAAAGTAAGTATGGTAACAGTACCTGTTCCTGACCTCGAATCGGATCATGACCTTCAGCTGCACACCATGTGAAAAATCGCTTCCACTTGAAAGAATATGTTTTTCTTGTAGAAGCTCTTCTTGCTTCCTTTAAGATGTACATACAATCCTGAGAGAGACCTAGGTGACCATACTGGACGAACTCAGGTACCATACTGCTAGCTTCAGGGACGGCAGGTTGGGATGGAACACCCTGCCGTTCTCTCTCGTCAGCAGATCCGGACAGCAAGGAAGCCTCTTGTGCGGCACTTTGGATAGATACAGGAGATCCGGGTACCACCATTGGCGAGGCCAATCCGGAGCCACCAGAATCATGTCTGTCTTGTACTTGTACAGCTTCTTGATCACCAAGGGAATGAGTGGAATCGGTGGAAAGGCGTAGAGTAATGCCTCTGTCCAGTCTATCCACAGAGCATTCCCCTTGGATCCTTGTTGTGGGTACCTGGATGCGAAGACGCGGCATTTTGCGTTTTCTGCGTCTGCAAAGAGATCGATTTCTGGTAACCCCCAGGTTTGAAAGACGTCTTTTATTACTTCGTCTTTTAAGACCCAGTTGTGCGCTTCTGCGAAGTGTCTGCTTAGTTCGTCCGCTTGGACGTTGAGGACACCTGGCAGATGAACAGCTGAAATTTTCATACCCCGAGCCAGAAGCCACCTCCATATTGCTTGCGCTTCCAGCGTCAGAGGTCTGGCTCTCGTTCCGCCCTGCTTGTTCAGATAGTACATTGTCGTTATATTGTCCGTCTGAACAAGCAGAGAGGATGTCTTGAGCACAGGAAAGAAAGCCTTCAGAGCTAGATGGACAGCTCTGAGCTCCAACATGTTGATGTGATACAGCTTTTCTTTCTACGACCACACTCCTTGAACTTGAAGTGACTCTAGATGAGCGCCCCAACCCTGCAGGGACGCATCTGTCACCAGGGATCGTTTGGGCATGTCCTCCTGAAAAGGTACTCCCACAACCAGATGATTCCGCTGCATCCACCATTGAATGGAGATTCGCACCGACAGAGACAGTGACAGTTTGTCTTCCCATCGGTTTGAAAACTGGGACCACTGATCCTCTAGTGACTGGCGTTTGGAACAAGGAAAATGCAAGACGCCATGGATCCCAGCAGAGACGAGATCTGTCTGGCCGTTGGTCGAAGAGTCCTTAACATTGTTTGGCACTTGAGGAGAATGGATGATAGTCTCTCCTCCGAAGGATACGCTTTTGTGTCCTTTGAATCCAGAAGTGCGCCCAGATAGTGGATCCTCTGTGTGGGATTGAGGATAGACTTCTTGAAATTCACGTGCAGACCTAGTCTTCGCAGCTGATGAATACAGAACGTGAGATTTTGTTGAAGTAGAACTGGAGATGCACTCTTTAGCAGCCAATCGTCTAGATAGGGATAGACGAAAATATGCCTCTTTCTTAGGAAAGCCGCTACGACTGCCATGCACTTTGAAAAGGTGCGAGGAGCTGACTTTAGCCCGAAGGGCAAGACTGCGAACTGGTAATGATTGGTTTGTATGCAGAACCTCAGAAACTTCCGATGTTTTGGGGCAATGGGGATGTGAAAATACGCATCTTGAAGGTCTATGGAGCACATCCAGTCTTTTTGATGCAGAAGTGGGGTTATTTGATGTAACGCCAGCATCCTGAATTTTTCTCTTCGGATAAACTGATTGAGGCGCCTGAGATCTAGTATGGGCCTGTACTCCCTGCTTGGACCTTTCTTTTGGACTAGAAAGTAACGGGAGTAAATTCCTTTTCGACATTGTGTCCTTGGGACCTCCTCGATGGCTTTCTTTTGGAGTAACACCGACACTTCCTTTTTCAAAAGGTGAAGACGATGGAATACAGTCTTTTGAGGAAGAATTGAGGGTGGTGGAAACTTGAACCTGATTGCATATCCATTTTGCACAATATTCAGCACCCATGCGTCGTTTGTGATGTTTTTCCACTCCTCCAGGTAAAAACGCACACTTCCCCCCACCGGAGTGGTCAACGGGCTCAGGGGAAGCAAACACTCACTGCTTTTGCTGTTGCTGCTTGTTTCCAGGAGCAGACTGTCTTGAAATACCGCCTCTTCCTCTACCAGGACGATGCTGGGAGAACTGGGATCTTCCTTGATTTTGTTGTGAAGACCATTGAGGGGTTTGAACCCTCTGCTGGCCCTGCCTCCGATCATAAGGACGGTATTTTTTCTTAAAATTGTCCTTTCTCTTTTCGAGGCCTACAGCTCTCACAGTATCCAGCTCTGTCTTCATTTTTGACATTTCGTCGTCAGCATGAGTCCCAAAGAGCGTTTTCCCATTAAAAGGCAGGTTCAAAATGCGGTGCTGGGCTTCAGGTTTAAGTCCCGTGAGTCTTAGCCAAGCTGAACGCCTCGCGCAAAGACCATGAGCATATCCATGCGTGGATAGATCGGAAGCATCCGCAGCTGCGCTAATCACCTGATTAGACACTAGCCCACCTTCATGAAGGATTTCCAAGAAGTCATTCTTGTCTTCTTTGGGAAGTTTTTCGGCGAACCGGGATAAGGAATCCCAAAGAGAGCGGTCATAGCGAGCCAACAATGCGGAGGCGCTGGCAACCTTCATGTAGGAAGCAGAAGTTGCACACATTTTCTTTCCTACAGAATCCATAGTCTTGCTGTCCTTGTCTGGGGGAACAGAAGAGGATGTAGATCCGTTCTGATTTTTACGTGCCGCTGAGACGATGACCGAATCAGGTTGCGGCTCTGCTCTTAAAAATAACGGATCAATGTCCGGAGCCTTGTACTTCTTAGCGATCCGTGAAGGAACCGCTCCCAAAGAAGCCGGTGTCAAGAACTTATGTTCAGCAGGCTCCAAGAGACCTGGAACTAGAGGAAGTAAAGGTCTCGATGATAATCTTTGATGCAATGTTTCGAAGATAACCGTAGTCTTCGTAGTAGAGACAGGCATCTCTATATGAAATTTCGCTGCTCCACGGCAAAGAACCTCATTGAATGTGATCACGTCATCAATCGGCGATATCCTGCTTGGAGGAGTTGATGATAACGTCGGTGAGTAATATCTCTTTGAACTCGTAGATCTCGTTGAGGATCTCGTATCACGTCTCTTGGACGATCGGTGATGTGAAGACCTCGGAGAAGGTGAAGCCCGCCTTCTCACAGGTGGAGACTTCCTCTGCGGAGTACGCTGCCGCTTTCCAGGAGAATTGATCACTCGCAAAAGAGGTGACCTTGATCTTGACGCGGGTCTTTCCGACACCGGTGACCTGGATCTAGACTTTGGAAGGTTGATTCTTCTTATCTTCCAGTCTCTGAGTTCTCCCAGCCACCGTGGAGAGATGTTAGCCCCTGTAGGAGATGGCGCTCTTGAAGGCTCTGGAGAGATTTGTACTATATTCAGCCCAGGGGATGAAGATGTAATCCCAGAAACAGCCACAGAAACCTGAGATCGGTCTTTAGAAACCGTTCTAGGCCGTTTCGCTGCAGGCGACGTGCGACGTGGTCTCCTCGACGTCGATCTTTCCAAAGGTGACCTTCTCGACGGCGACCCCCTCGGCGGCGTCCTCCTCGGCGGCGTCCTCCTCGGCGGCGTCCTCCTCGGCGGCGTCCTCTTCGGCGGCGTCCTCTTCGGCGATGTCCTCTTCGGCGTCGACTTTCTCGGCGTCGACTTTCTCGGCGTCGACTTTCTCGGCATCGAATTTCTCGACGGCGATCTCGAGTGTGACGACGACGCTTTTCTCGGCGTCGTGTGCCTCGACGCTCTCTGACCTGGGCTCTTCGACGTCGAAGCCTCCAATGCCCGGTTCGACGTCGGTGTCACAGCGCCTCTTGACGGCGGTCTTGACTGGTCTTTCGAGCCTCTCGACGGTGAACGTCGACGTTGATGATACGACGTCGAGTCCCGTGCTCTCGAAGTCATGGCGTCTCTCACCTTTCTTCGACGGCGAATCCTTCTTCGACGGCGACCTCGACGTCGACGGAAGCCGTGACGCTGATTTCGATGATTTCGAACATACCGGAACTCTAGAAGAAGATCTGTCCCTCGAACTTGAAGGGGAACGATGTTTTCTCTTCTCCCCTCTTTCCTTATGTTCTTTTCGCTGAGAAGAAGGTTTCCTGGAGTGAAGTTCTTCTCTTCCACTCACGGTTTCACCTCTGTCATGCAGGAACTGAAGCCTGCTCTTCTCCCTCTCTCTTAAAGTTCTGTTTGATAACTTGCTGCAATGGTAGCAAAGTTCTGGCTTGTGAGTAGATGGAAGACAAGCCACACAGACCGAATGAGGGTCTGATTTGGACATTTTTTTTCCACAGGCCGGGCACTTAATAAATAAGGCAGGCATTGTGACTGGAAAAAAGGTCAAAAAAACCACAAAAATTGTTGAGTTAGTCAGATATTGACTAAAGATGTCGAGTAAAGACAAAAAAATGAAGGAACTACCAGAAAAAAAGTGAAATAATATCACCAACTGGCGAGCTCAATGCTCCAGGATCCTCACAGAAGGAGCCGGAAAAAAGAACTGACCTAACTGTCACCTGTGGTGCATGATGGGAGCCTGGGGGTTCCTGGAGGTCTTAAAGGCACGGCGCCAGTTTTTTTTCCTATTGTTACAATGCAGCCTATCTAGGCTAAAGCTGCCTCTATGGTCCTGCCTGTTTTACCTTTGCAAATAAAGGTTGTGTGTTTCAAAGACAACAAAGGCAGTGCTTTCTTCTTTGCATTTTCATATAATGTATTTTATATGTCTTTATTTAACAAATGTAAAGAATTGTTTCAGGCTTTTGGGGTCAGTTTTTTGAGCCTAGTATGGTTATTTTAGGCTGCATATGTATAATGCATATTATCTATATATATATAGTTATTATATGTGTATTTATATGTATGTATGTATATATATATATATATATATATATATATATATATATATATATATATATATGTATATATATATATATATATATATATATATATATGTAGATATATGCATATTATTGGCTATTGCTCCGGGATCCCGCACGAGGGCGGGACTATTCAGTGCTTATGACTTTGATGAGTATCCCCTTGAAGAGAATTAGAAAATATGGATGCGTGCCGGCCTGGGGCAGACTTTCCCAGTGATTGAGTAGAGGATTGCTCCCAAAAAATTCTGGATTTGGAGGGGCTGGAGGTAGGATTTGCCTTCTATTAATGGTGGAACCCAGATCGTGCAGAAGGTTGATGGTGTATGGAGTGTGCGCCAGACACTACTGATGGGTTGCACTCTTGATCAGCAAGTCGTGCAAATAAGTGAAGAAGTGGACGCTGTTCTTCCAAACGTGACTGGCGATCATGGCCAGACATTTTAACGACACCCTGGGAGCGATGGTTACCCTGAAGTGCAACACTCTGAACTGCTAATGCTGACCGCTTACCACAAACCGGAGCTACTGGTGATATGCAGGGTGGATCGGGATGTGGAAATAGGCGTCCTTCAGGTTGAGGGAAGTCATGAAGTTGCCTTGAAGCAGCAAATGGATGACATCCTAGAGTGTCACCATGAGGAAGTGCTCTGACATGTATTCGTTGAAGAGCATGAGAGACCCATACTTCTTCAGGATGAGAAATTCACGGAGTGCATCCCTTTGCTGAGCTAGTGGACTCTGGTTCTATGGCCCCTTTTTGAATGAGTGGAACCGCTACTTCCGCCTGGAGGAGGCGTTGGTGTTCGGGGGCGAGAGAGTACGTCTGCGGGGAGGGATGTTTGGTGGGGTTGAGGTGAGTTCTAGGCATTAACAATGCTTCATGACAGACAGAACCCACTTATCAGAGATGATCCCGCACCAACAGCCGAGAAATCCAGCGGCGGTGTTGGTGAAGTCACTAGTGGTGGCAGCTGACTTAGCCGCAGCATCTCTACCTCTGTCTCTAGAATATTTGTTTTTGTAACATCTCCTAGTGAAACCCAGAGAGGGTGTCTGTTGGTTCTGCTGCCACTGGTAAGAGGTAGATGCCTCGGGGCAGTGGTTTTGGAGCCCCCTCTATAGCTGGGCCTTTGAAAGGTCCCGTGTGGAGAAGGCCTCTCAAGGGCTCCCATTGCCTTCACAGTGCTAATGTAATCAGAAAAACTATAGTTACAGTCCACCATGTTGCGATCAGAGGTAGGGTGGGTTGATACTTTGATCCACGTGCTGCTGGTATTTGAATAGTGAGATAATAACCCTGGGGTAACTCATCTGCCTGTCAAACTGAAGGCGATTTATACCTAGGGAAGCTATCTGCTTAGTTCATCTATTGGGGGGCTGTGTGCAGGGTAGCTAAACTTCTACAGCCCAATAGGGTGTAGCCAAAAAGGGAAATTAGTCGGGGGAGGTAATTAATTAGAACCCAATATCAGTAATTCTCACCCTGCTGTAGTGTCTGGGGGTTTCTAACCAGGTGTGCTAATCCCCTACAGCCCAATATCAGCCCAATATTGGTGGCAGCTGCTTACCCGGTGGTCTGAAGGTAGGCAGAATTTCTAATCTAAGCCCTTTCCAGGCCCTAATTGGCAGCAACCTTTCCCCCTTTACTGGTCACTTTATCTGCCACCTGGCTGGATGGCTAAATTATCTGTTAAGTAGGAGGGAATGCCCTAGCAGTCAGGTGACTGAGATCCAATGGGAGCCCCAGTGTTAAAATCAGGTAACCTGGATCGAAAAGCAGCCCTAGGAGTCAGACTGAGCGTCCTAAAGCTAAACTAAATTTGAACCAAGTACATATTTACCAAGTGGAGCCCCAATGCCAAGCAAGACTATTGGCTTGGAAGAGCAGGGAGAGAATGGGGCAAGGACACATTGAAAAACATTTTAAGGAGAATACCATCAAATATAAGCTATTTTTGGTGGAAATAAACTCAACATTGTTTAACTCCAACACTAGGCAGCACTGTGAAATAAACCTTGTTTATGGCATACCTGCTTTCTCAGGATTGGGCTGGTAAATTATGTAGATTAGTCCTCTGCAGCAAAACACCACTCAAAAATGAAACCTGCAAGGATTAAAGTTTCGAGCTGCCTGTAGTGGTGGGTGGTCCCAAATGATTATGTGATCTGGATCCAATGACTTCCCTGGGAGTCACAGACTCGGTGGCCTAAAGTTGGCACAATTTGACTCCAAAACGTATTTTTACCAAGTTGAACCCTTCCATGTCAATAGTGTTTTAGGAAACACTATTGACATGGAAGTGGCTGGAAGAAAAGTGGCTGAATTAAGTGGATCCACATTTTCACCAAAAGAGCAGAAACACATTTTAAACATAATGCAATAAAAATAATTTTTTTGTTGCAATCAACTTCATATTGTTTAACAAAAAACTCCTAGGTGGCTCTATAAATTAAAGCTAGTTTGTGGGGTACCTGCTTTTCAGGATCTGAAAGGCAAAGCCTGCAGATTAGTCTTCTGCAGCACAACAGCACTCCATCCATGGATGGCGAGTGCATGTTTAATCTCTGTAAATGTGGAAGGTTGAGCGTGGATCATGAGCAATGTGTTTCAGTGACTGAGAACAGCAAGCCATCTTGTAACTCTAGTGTGTCGCCTGCTTTTGTACTTTGGTGGATTGAGGAAAGCCTTGCAACATTACAGTCTAGACTTCAATGGCAAACATTTTTCTTGAGAGTTTCTAAAAATACAAAATACTGCACAGATCGCATGCACCTGGAGAACTGGTGCTGGTATGCAGGCTGTTTGATCCCACCCCTTTGTATAAGGATTATAAGTCTGCGTTGAGGGTCATGAAAACAAATATAGCAGCCGGTAACAACATTGCCAAACTCACTGCCTACAGCTAACTGCATGAAGAGAGACCAGTCTACAATTTAATGTTCCAAATTACATTTTCCTACATTTTTCAAATGTGAAAGAGGAGGCGAACTTGAGAGAAGAAACAATGTAATGTTTTTATTACTTAAGTAGAAAAAATAACGTAAAATCAGTTTGCACATTTTTTTTTAGGGGATTCATGTTAGTGATGCAAAGTGTGTAAAATCAGTTTGTGATTGTTTCTTGTCACTCCCTGCCCATCAACAGAACTACCGTAGGGTTTTATTAGGACTCACCCACTAGGGTTACTAGTGACATGCTTCATCATAGAGACTTCGTTCAGACACCTAGTGCATCTGGACGAAGTCAACTTTGAGACCCAAGGGAGCTCTTTCAAAGTTACAGGGCATCCTAAAATTAAAATTGTCCAAGATGCTCAAAAGTTTGTTTCATTTCAAGATGCGGGGAAAGAAGGAGCAAGGTCGGCGAAGACCTTTGACAAAAGTGTGAGAACAAGGTCCATATGCCTCTTTGAGCTGTGAGGTAGACAGTCCTAGAGGAATCAAAACATAGGTACTAGAATAGGTTGGTATGTATTGCATGCTTGATGTTTGGATAAGCAATCACAATTGATTCTTTCACAAAGAATGAATGAAACACTGGAAGATAAGAACCCGAATGAGATCAGTAGGTCCTGAGGAAAGCCAAAAAATCTGTGGTGGTGTTGGTGTGTTGGCTGAAGTATGTTGACCCTGGGACACAAGAGGTAATAACCCTCAATAAGTGTCTCCACCAGTTGTAAACCCTGTACTAGTGGGAGACAGAGGAGTGTCGCCGCACTGTTCTGCGAGCAGTGTAAAAAGGAAAATGAGAACTAACATTATTATCGTTTTAGTTTTCCTTCCTGCTCGCTTGCGGGGCAGGTAGACTGGGATGGCCAGTGCAGGGGAGGAGTGTAAAGCACACGCTAAAGTGTGCATGACAGTTTGATCGGCCCTCAAACCATCACGCGCATTTTGCGTCTTCCCAACCAGCCTGCATTACACAGCCTTGTGGGGAACATGCAAAGCCTACAAGCTCCTAGCTGAGCGCCGATCCACGTTGCTCAGACCAATCACCCCCTTAAACACTTTACTTCCCTCAGTAGGATAGACGGTATTTGCTTCATGTTTTGCGCTCTGAAAAATGTTGGCTTGGGGTAAATATTGTTTGATCTTTATTAAGTTTACTAACAGTAAAAATTATGACTTTTTTTTATCCACCAGTGCAAACCTCCTATCATGCCTCTGCAGTTTTAGGATACAGACGAGTTGCCTGAACAGACCATCTATCTTATGAAAATCTTATATTACATTTTTCTTCCCCATTCAGTCTTTTCCGTTATTTCTCAAAACCTTTTTAAGGTTTTAACCCTAATCTTGCTCTGATGCCTCGGAATGCTCTTAGTACTATTCAGAGAAAATAAACCCACACTCATTGAAGTTCAGCATCTTTCCTTACCTGAATGATAATTTCAGTTGGCATCTCTTCGGCTTTCTTCTGGGCGAGATTCTGAATATGTATAAACTGGCTAGCTGCAGGAACTGGCTGAACCTCTATTTTCCTTGTGAGCGGGGGCGGGGGTGGAAGAGGAGAAGATGAGGAAACAGATACAACTGAGGGGCTTGCAAAAGTCTTGCATTTGAGTTGTGGCAGGACAGGTGTAGTCTGCATTCCAGCCATGGCTACCCTTGGCAATGGGGTAGGTGGCAAGGGTAATGGGGTTGGCGGTAAGGGCAAGGGGGTTGGCGGTAAGGGCAACTCTACTTCGCTGGGTAGTTTTTTAGCAGGTACTCCCTTGCCCTCTACAGTCATGGTGTCCACATTTGTGTCAATTTCAGCTTCCATCATGGACATCTTGAGGATATCCGAAACAGAAGGTTTATCAGGCGAAGGTGCAGGGAATATTGTTGTAACCGATGGTGCCAGCTTTGGCATGCAGTCCACAACAGCCGCCTTTGATACTGTAGGGGGCTGATGCCCCTCAAATGTTATTTTTGTAACAGATGATCCCTGGGATATAACAGGCTGCTGCACCTGAAAAGCAAACATTATGTATTGTTACAGATGGACTTACGTTTCTCATACTACTTCATGTGGATTGTTAGCATATTGTCTATGCCAAAATACAATACACTTTGAAAAGAAGCCTGGACGTACGCTGTAGTGTTTCTCAACACATTAAGCATTAACTTGTTTTAATAAAGTCGACCATAAAACAGGTTTGGTTTTGTATGGGGAATGAAAGAAATGGAGAAAGAGTGAGGAACTCCCACTATTCTGTCTGTCATATTTACCAGCTACATTATCCCTACCAACAAAAAAAACACGAGATAAGGGACTATTAATACTTCTCCATAGGCCTCATACTAGCTCTCTAAAGTGAAGAGTACTTAACATATCTCCTTACTGAGGGTTAGAAAATGTAAAAAATACCACAAAATCTTTTAGAAAAAACTCTTACAGCAAAATAATAGACGGAACACGTCATATCTAGAAAAATTACATTAAAGGCTGTCATGCCTTTTTTAGGACTTAGACCAAAAGTGACTTAATTTATGTAAACAAAATGAATTTCTTGCTAGAATGGCGGAAACGTAAAGTCAATGCTGTTGAGCAGCTCTAGGATTTAAATGGGAATCAACATTACAAAGCACCAAAGTAAAATGCCATACACAACTTTATAGCAAAGTGACTCAGAAGACATCCCACACATTATTTGTTGGGTGTGGCTTTCTCATATAAAGCTCAACCCGGTAAAAAACTAATTCATGTTCTACTTTGTACTTAACAGCAAAATGCATTACAAGCAGACCAGTCACCACACCTAGTTTCAAGTAAAAATCCAGAGATTCATCTTTGAGAAAGGACTTTCACACTATTATTCAGGTTGTGCTATAGCTGAGTGGATTGCAGTAACACCTTCTACATGGAAACTTGGCTTCAGCAAGATGCGGGACCCAGAATGGTTACATTTCACATTGCGCCAGACTGAATCGGCCTGCACTGAGTGCCTAAAGTACAACGCCATCCACTCCCACAATCAACAATCCCAGTTACACAAAATATTACATAGGGCTTACATCTCGTGCACCACAATGGTAAAGATGGGTAAGTGATGAGTGGGATACATGGAGTGGCGCTGCCGCTATCGGCAAAGTGGTGTCTGCTAAATGTGTGGGTGGCTACGGACTTGAGGAGAGAAGATCAGGACAGGGTAACCCTAGGCGTGATGATTGTAAAACGTAACCTAGCATGCCAATGGGTGGGGGGGAGGGGGTGCAAAGCTATACAATCTCTCCATGAGTGGATGAGGGACAAGGATTGGTGTATGGTAGCTAAAAAAACAGTATGAAAGCAGAGGTTACCCACGAAAATGGGGAAGGGTATGGATTAGATGGAATGAGTACAGGGGTTTCCCATGTACCAACCCTGGGGCCCAAGCGCTACATCCCTTGGCTAATGAAGACAACAAATAAATGGAGATCTGTACTGTAATAGGATGGAAGGATAAGGAGAAAAGTATTCTCTGGTGTTGTTTTGATATATAACTGTATGATACAAAATAGTGGTGTATTGCAATGTTTTAACTGCTTTTCATCAATGAAACGATATTATAAAAAACAATCCCAGTTACACTGCAGGATCCCCCACTCAAGAATCCCATGGTGTGACCAACAAGGGTGAACTATGCCCGAAAACCCTCCTCTTTAAGAGCCTACAATCTTTTAGAAGAAATCTCTGGACTTGCTACAAGCACCGGGTACTATCAGACTAGAGCTCTGCTTTGCCACATCCCTCGTGTCAATTCTTGAGCACACCACTTCATTAAATGCCTCATGATGGTAATCGAAGATTAATCACGAACACCCTGGTCCTGCCAACAGTGCAGCAATAGCGACATGCCAGAGTGCAAGAAATGAACCCTGTTCTAAAAAGAGTTAAGCGCAACTGTTATAAGTATCCTTTCCAATATTATTCTTATGCCGCTTTCCTACAAGATTGCATAAACGCTCTCAGTTTCTGCATTGCTCCCACTCTCTAGCATGAGTAAGCTGAAGCCCAACACGCCACTGGATAGGGTTTGTATCACACACTACACTGCTCCCGTCTTTGTACCATCCAAATACTCAACACATAGCAACCAATGTTTGCCAGCTCAAAGCAGAATCCCCCTGTATAGCATGCAGGTATAAAAAAAACTGGCTAATTACACACTAAAGCTCCCTTTTTCATGGACTCTGGTTTCTCTCACACATACAGGACAGGTACAACACAGGTAGCTAAAACACCAAAGAGAGAGTGAGAGGAATTAAGGGACTGTAGTACACGCTCTGTAAATAGGCATACAAAATACAAAAAGTACAAATCCCCTGAAATAAACATCCAAAGCCTCTTATGTAATAACCAAATATTCATGTACAGATACAGGATGATGAACACTTTTCTAGTGTGGTATGCTTCATCAGTTCCACTATTAGCACTGGGAAGCATCTAAGAGCACTACTGTTAGCTGGAGGTACCGTCACCTACATATGGGCCCCCTAGTATGGGTGGGGTTAATATTTATAATTACCCTTTTGTTAAACTGCTAGACCTGTAATACAATTTAGTGGGTGGGCAAAAATGTTTTTTTAGTGGCATCTCCATTCCAGAAGATTAAAACAGGAGGATCAAGCACATTCAATATATCCTTTCTTTTTATTGACAAGATGTGTCAACGACAATGGGTTTGTCCATTATTTGTAGAACAGGTACCCTTTGGGCAGAAACAGAACAATCTTCACTCGTTCAAAGGACAGGTAAGGCAGCAGCAATGCAAGCTTTTCTTCCTCATAGAATGGGGACAGCATGGCAGTAGGAAAGCACGCTTCCCTATTTCACAGCAGGCAGCAAGTGTCCTGCCGAACAGATCCAGAATCAGCAGGGCAGACGAGTACAAACTTTCATCACACACAGAACATGTATACATAAAGCATGGTTGACATATAGGTTACAGGCAAATAGCTGGAGTGGGTGCTTAGCTCACTAAGAGAAACGTGGGTGAGTGAGTCAATCATAAGCTCTGACACAATTGTCACTTAGGTAATATTCTAAGCCAGTGTCCTGAAAGTTCTGCTATATAACTCAGAGAACTGCTGTTTGCATTGATTATTTGGTTTTCAAAGTTTTAAGAAGTAGCCATTACCAAGGTCGCTGATATTTTGAGCAGCCCTGCCGCAGCCTCAGTAAATAAGCTTGAGACAGGCACACAGGTGCCAACCTCTTTCAAAAGGTAAAACATGCACATGACCACTAGGTCTTGTGCTGTCCCAGCCTTGGTGCTGCACCTGTATTGTGAAAGATCTTTAGAGAAAAGTGTTAGAAATGACCATCTTTTGTATAGTATTCCCCCAAATAGTGCCGTGACTGTTTTTGTTGGCCATAGGACTCTGCGCTGTACCCCTGCTAACCGTAGGTAAAATGCTTGTGCTCCCTCTAGTCGTCCCTAAGGAAAGTTGCATAGTATTTAAAAGTATGAGATGTAGAAGTTTAATATTACACATGTCCTTACAGTGATGAGGGGACACCCAAAAGTAGCGTAATATTCCACCATTACATTTCAAGCAATTGGCGCACTGTGCAATGAGACACTAGCTCGTTGTTGAGAAGTCAAAAGAGTAGTGTAGTGTCCTCCTTTAGAGCATTTGGTACAATATAAACCAAAAGAAGAAGGAAAAGGTTGAAACTCAGATTACGTAAAGATAGGGAGGACCAACTTTGGATACAACTGAGGGAGGCAACCTTTCATGGCCAAGCAAGAACATTTTGGTCCTTAATAGGTAGGGGCTGTGGTGCAAGGATGATGCCCTCTCCCATCTCCATAGAGGAATGTGTCTGGGTTGATTATATAAAAAATCTTTATGCAAGTAATGGCGTTTCTGTTCCCGTTGGAAGTTTCAAGGCGGCTCTTTTGTCCGCAGAGGAATCTCCATCTGAAAAGTCTATAGAACAGGCAATAATGGAAATGCGCGCATCTGGAGCCATGGGTCCAGACGAGCTGCCTATTTCTGCTCTAAAGCAGAGCAGTTTAAAATGGAGTAAAATTCTCTATCCCGTATTTGCATACTGCTTTTTAAGCAGGTCAGTCCTTCCATCGTGGAAAGGGAGTATCTTGGTCCCCCTTTTCAAGAAGGGCGATCGACTTTCTCCCCAAAATTATCGCCAGATTGCTCTCCTGGACGCCATTGGCAAAGTCTTTGCTAAATGCCTGTTAAGATTATTGAACGAATGGGTGGATCGATGCGACATATTACCTCTTGAGCAAACTGGCTTCCGTAAAGGCCACGGTACCCTGGATAATCTAACAGCTTTACAGGTGATTATGGATAAATATATCACGGTCCGGGGGGGAAAAGTATACGCAGCCTTTATAGATTTCTCCACAGCATTCGATAAAGTTGACCGCCCTCTGCTGTGGAGGAAACTATCAGCCTTAGGCATGTCACCTATACTGCTGGATTTAATACAGGATCTCCACACGGATACGTGGTGCTGTATAATGATGGGAGGGGAAAGAGGTTTGTCGCACCCCATCCCTTCCACCAATGGTCTTAAACAAGGATGCCTACTGGCCCCTTTACTATTCTCCCTCTATGTGTATGATCTCCCTCAAGCTTTGTCCCCGAGTAGTGGTATTGCCCCGGTTTTGGGAGAAAAAGCTATTGCATGTCTAATGTATGCCGACGATATTTTGTTATTAGATCTGACACCGAAAGGTTTACAAAATCGTCTGCATGAATTACAGGTGTTTGCAGAGTTGCATTTTTTACAGATTAACATCTCCAAAAGCAAGGTTATGTGTTTAACCGGAAAGAAAAGATATTCTCATGGGAATTTCACATGGTCAATAGGTGGCCAAAAGTTAGAAATTGTGAAATCCTATATGTTTTTGGGGAAATTAATATGTGGTAATATGAGCAATAAGGCTCATATTGAGAATAACATGCGCAAGGCTCTGATGCAGGGTAAGGGCCTAAATACACTCTATAAAGCCACAGGAAAACGGCATTTTCCCTATTTGCTTGAAGCTTTCCGCGCAAAAATCCCGGCTTCCATGCTTTATGGCACTGAACTTATTGACGTGAGTAGCTGGGGATTTCTTCACACTATTGAAGGTAGACTCCTGCGTCAACTAACCTCTGTTAATACCGCCTGCTCTGTAGCCTCTCTTAGGCTTCAGTATGGCATGAGAAGTAGTTGGGTTCAGGGCCTAGCTGGAATAGTTAGATGGATCTTTCACCTAGCTAAATGTGATCCATCTTCATTAAGACATCTTATCCAAAAGGAATTATTAGGTCCTTTAAAGGAGTTTTCACCAATTGTAAAAAATTTCAGAAAGGCGGTCATGCTATTGCAATTGGAGGAATCTACCTTTTTTTCTCTATCCCTTTATCAGTTAAAAGCTTCCTTAAAATTTGCTACGTGGAAGCTAAGTTTCTCGTTGGATAGAGACCAGATAAGGACAAAGAAAGGTGATTTGCCTGTTATTAATTCCTTTAATCTTAAAACTATGCAACCCTACACTACCTGGAATCTCCCTCACGGCATTCGCCGTTTCTGGTTCTTATTAAGGCAAGATATGCTACCACTGAATAACCTTTTAGCCAAGTGGAATGGTTCCTCTAACAAATGTACCTTGTGCAATGTCTCGTTCCAAGATCTCACCCATGTTTTATTCATATGTCCGGCTTTGATAAAACCCCGTCGTAAATGGGTGAGACCAATTTGTTTAGAACTTGGAATTTTATCTGCTAGTGCCTTTTCTGATGCCATTCTTTCGCCCCCTAATGAAATATTCTGTTCTAGAATTTTTAACTTTTTTAAATGCTTCTTAGATTTGTATTAACTATGTGTGTCATTTTCTCTTTTTGTATACCATTGGATCGTTATTGTGTATGTAAATTTTATGTGGACCTCTTACGAGTTCCAAAACATAAATAAAATAAACTTGTACCAAACTTGTACAATATAAACAAAGAGCAAAAACCATTCAAAGATGGATGCTGCTCAAGTGAGAGGTGCAATTTCCATTTGGAATCCTGTACAGTTGATTTATAAGCACTCTTTCAAATGAGAGGAAAAACAGTCTAAAACGGTCTAATCAGGGGGAAAGATGCAAGTCCTATGTTTATTCTCCCTGCCCCAACTTCAACCGCCATCTTGAGAAGGAGAAAAAGCCAATCCAAAATTGTCTGCTCATGGGTAAAGTTGTAAAGGTGTAAAACCTATGTTTATTTTTACCACCCCAACTTTGGCTGCCAAATTGAGTAGAAGATTCCGTAAGGAGGAAAAAATTAGAAAGCACAACATAAAATGGAAGAACAAGAAATTTCCAAAACAAAAGGGGCAAAACAGGCCCAAGCCACGACCCCCCCAAAAGCGAAAGCAATAGTCAATTGTCAAGGGGGGAGGCAAAAGAATTCACATGATGCAGCTGTTACAGGTTGGTGGCAGCTCCTGTTTCCCATTGGGGGCATTGCGATTACAAGGGGCAGAATTTCTGTTACATTTGGTCTGTGCAGCTGATGACACGCCGGCGCTCTGCAGGATTAGATGCAGGCGCTTTACTTTTTAATCTATTTGCATCCAGCACATTGGAGCCTTGTTTTTTAAAATTTCACAACCTCTGTGCAATTATTTACCTGTTGTGTGGCCTCCCCTGCCCCGGTCCATCGCGGCTCTCCTTGCCGATTGTGTGGAGGGCGGCTCTCCCACCGCGGCTATTCGTGCCAGTTGGTTGGAGAGCGGGCGCCATCTTGGGGGTAGCCTGAAGGGCGCTTAGACCGGAGTCAGCGGTCTAGCTGTTCGAGGCTGATCGCCATAAAGCGGCAGAATTCGCTGGGCTCCCTGTGGGTGTTACAGGTTGGTGGCAGCTCCTGTTTCCCATTGGGGGCATTGCGATTACAAGGGGCAGAATTTCTGTTACAGTTGGTCTGTGCAGCTGATGACAAGCCGGCGCTCTGCATGATTAGATGCAGGCGCTTTACTTTTTAATCTATTTGCATCCAGCACATCTGTGCTTTGTTTTTTAAAATTTTACGACCTCTGTGCAATTATTCACCTGTTGTGTGGCCTCTCCTGCCCCGGTCCATCGCGGCTCTCCATGCCGATTGTGTGGAGGGCAGCTCTCCCACCGCGGCTCTTCGTGCCGGTTGGGTGGAGAGCGGGCGCCATCTTGGGGGTAGCCTGAAGGGCGCTCAGACCGGAGTCAGCGGTCTAGCGGCTCGAGGCTGCTCGCCATAAAGCGCACATGTGTCCTCGTGCGTGCAGCGGACCAGCGCAGCGGGCGCGCCTCTTGCGCGCCGAAGGTAAGCCCGTCTGCGCCCGCCCGCGGCCGGTCGGGGCCCGGGGCTCCTCACCATGCCCCTCTTATCACCTATTCCTTTGAACTCCTCTGCTCCTACCAAGGCCCCTGGAAGCTTAACCCCGCAACTCTGGCTCATATCGCAAACAATGGCCTTGTTCGAGCCAACCCCACGCCTTCTTTTCCTTTTAACAGGCCTTCTTTACTCTACCCCCGCACTACTGACACAGGCCCCTCCCCCTCAGCTGTCCTTTCGCCCACCATTTCAGCTTTTCTGTTGAACACTAGACCCGCAGTCAAACATCAACTTGATTTATTTATTTTTTTGGACACATACAAACCGGATCTTCTGTTCCTCACAGAAACTTGGTTCTGCCCTGACTCCCTACATAACTTATTAGCTGCTCTCCCGTTTCCTACTATGCCTTACGCGCCGACCGGCCTGCAGGGAAGGCGGGGTTGCCTTGATTATCCGCTCTGGTCTCCACTTCCAGTTATTACCTTCCCCATCTATCATGTCGGTAGACTGCTTGGTGGTGCGATCTGCCTCCTTTCAAGTCCCTGTCACTTGTGTTTTAATATATCGTCCCCCCCAACAAATGCCTCACTTCCTCCCGGCCATCCAGGAGCTGCTAGCTACTCTAGCAGTAAACAATTCCTCTGTCCTGGTGCTCGGGGACTTCAACTTTTGGCCTTCTGACCCGGCGGAGGATGCTATGTCCAAAGAATTCACTGAACTTCTTCTTAATCTGAACTTTCTATCCCATGTTCATATTCCTACCCATACCCAAGGTCACATTTTGAACCAACATTTGGTCACTCAACATTCCCGTCCCCGCCCCCTATTGTCACTCCCTGCCTCTGGTCTGACCACTATTTGATTTCTTTTTTTCTTGACCTAAGTTTAGCAGAAAAACCCTCTTTTCCCAGGAACACCTGGGCCCGCAAATGGAGCAAAGTAGATATCCCTTCTCTCTGCTCCTCCCTTTTAGCATCCTGCCCTGCACTTGAGGAATTAACTCATCCCAAGCAGACCTTATCAATAAATGGCTGTCCAGTGCCTGCGATCAAGTGGCCCCCTTAGGCGCGTCAGAATTAGACGCGCCCATGATGCTAATAAATGGTTCAGCACTGACCTCAAAGCGAAAAAACTGGCTGTCCGCCGAGCAGAGCGCGCCTGGAGACGCGTCTACTGCCCAATGCTAAAATCACAGTATATTACCACCTTAAATGATCATAAAAAGGCCATCCTCAACGCCAAGACCAGCTATTTCTCTGGCAAAATTCTTTCGGCCGAAAATCAACCCAGGGAAATCTTTGCCACAGTTTATGAGTTGGCCTCTTAAGACAGAGTCACGCTCAAGCCTTCCCCCTCCCAATGCCTATGCGATTCTCTTAATGATTTTTTTATTGACAAAATCACGGCCATTAAGGCCAACATATCCTCCCCCTCCCCTGTATTCTTGAACCCCTACCCGCCTCCCCATAATTCCCAGTTAGATCAGATTGCCCCTCTGACGAGGGAAATCTTTTTGTCTCTGCTCCCTCGAGTGAAGTCAGGATCCCCCGCCGACATTTGCCCGGCTCATATTTTGAGAGAGATCTTCTCGGTGTGCCCCCTCCCTCTCCTGACATTTCTTAACGACTCTCTCAAGCAAGGTGTGGTCCCTCCCTCTCATAAATCTGCCACCATTATCCCCATTCTGATGAAGCCTGGCGCTGACCCCACATCTCTTACCAACTATCGCCCCATCTCCATCCTCCCTTTTCTGGGCAAAGTCCCAAAAAGCAACGCCAATAAAGTCCTCAGTTCTTTTATTGAGGACAGCGGCTGCCTTGCACCGTGCCAGGCGAGTTTCGCCCACTACATTCCACCGAAAAAGTGGTCATCTCGGTCCTAGACACGCTTAGAGAGGGGATGGATGTCAACTCACCCCAGGCCCTCGTTCTCCTTGATTTGTCCGCCGCCTTTGACGCGGTGGACCATACCATCCTTCTCTCACGTGTCGAGGCGGCGGGAATCGGGGGCTCGGCTCTGGCTTGGATCACCTCCTTTCTGAAGGACCGAACACAAGCCGTCCACTTGGTCGACTTTTCTGCCCCCTTACACAAGGTGCAGTGTGGCGTTCCGCAGGGTTCTTCTCTCTCCCCTCTCTTGTTTAATTTATATATTTTTCCTCTAATTTTTGCTTTACAGTCGATGGAGGTCACGGTGTTCAACTACGCCGATGACCTCCAGCTTATCTTTAATCTCTCGGATTCCCCCCACTCCATTCACAATTTTCAATCTGTTATGACTTTTATCAGGTTTTGGATGAACTTTAACCACCTTAAACTCAACCCTGATAAAACCGAGCTGGTTCTCACAGGTGGCAGCTCCAGCCCCTGGTCCCCTGCTTTCTGGGCCCTGTCCCTTGGTCCTCCCCCTTCACCTTCACTCTCCGTTAAAACACTAGGGATTACACTCAATCAACACCTCACCTTACATTCCCAGATCAGCACGGTGGTCTCCCCTTGTTTCTTTGCCCTACGTACTATTCAAAAGATTTCTCGTTTTTTTTCCTTTTCAGCTCTTAAACTTATTCTTATGGCCATGGTCTTTTCACGTTTGGACTATGGCAACATTTTGTATAATGGGGTCCCCGCTTACACCCTACGGCGTCTCCAACTTGTCCAAAATCAAGCCGCCCATTTAGCCTATGGTCTCTCTAAATCACATCATGTCACTCCGCTTCTTAGATCCCTCCACTGGCTCCCCATTAGAGAACGCGCCCTCTTTAAGATGGGATGCATGACCTTCCAGGCTCTTGCTGGGACGGCTCCAGCCTTCATCAACTCCAAAGTCAAGGCTTACATTCCCAGCAGACAATTGCACTCCTCTTCCCTATCTCTCCTGTCGGTCCCCCGGTTTAGGAAGATCAAATCGGGGGGCGCGAATTTCTCAGTCCTTGCCCCCGCCTTCTGGAACTCCCTTCCTCTTACCATTAGGTCAACAGTGACTTATTTGGAGTTCCGAAGAGTGCTCAAAGCTTTCCTGTTTCTAAAGGCTTTCTCACCCTAGCTTCCTTCCTTCTTCCTTCTTCCCTCTTTGTGGCCTACCCCCGAGCGCCAAGAAACTGCCTGGTAATCGTGCGCTCAATAAATACTTTCAAATTCAAATTCAAAACAGGGCTTCTGTGGGCAGAGTTCAGGGGGGAGGTACGAGAGGCACCAGATGCAGCCTGTCGGGAAAATCAGGGCTTCAATGGGTGGAGCAGCGAATTAGAACACCAACTCACCACACCGTTGTGAAGCCGTAGGAGTTCAATATAAGCGAGGGAGACAACGACGTCAAAAGATAATAAACCCTATGACTCTATACATGGAAAGATCTCAAATGTGGGGGGCACATGCAAAGGTAAATTACATCCCTTCCACAATGATAACCAGGGCTCGAAAATCATTTAATTTTTACTAGACCTGCAGGTCCAGTAATCTAAAAAATGTACTCGACCTAACTGAAATGCACTTGACCTCAGTTTCTGGAAGCAGAGCAAATGTGACAAATTAACAAGAATTAAAGGCCTTTTTATTGCTTGAGAGCAATAAAGATGCCTTTAAATCTTGCTATCTTGTCACATTTCCTCTGCTTTCAGAGACAGAGGTTAAAAGTCACTTTGTCTTCCTACTCGCCAAAAAGGGCGAGTAGGACCTAACAATAGCTCGCCCTAATTGAATCTGGTTCGCAAATGCGAGTGGATTTTTTGAGCCCTGATAACTATAACCACATTTGAAATTGGGGTATGATATGCCCAATCAAAAGGTTTGGCATACAGACCAAACGGGATGGAAGTCATGGCACTTTCACTGCTGCTGAAGGGGATCCTCACACGACTGATGAATGAAATTCTCACAGGATTGGCTCTTGCACCAACAACAAATGAGGCAATAACAACCATGGCAAAAAAACACACATACAGAACCATATCTTTCCTGAATTTGGATGGCAAGCTCTTTTCGAAAACCCTAGCAATGTGCGACTGGAGGACATGCACCCTGATCTGAGGCACCAAAATCAGTTGGGGTTTATTAGGGGAAAGGAAACTGGATAGCGCCAAAAAGATTCTACCCAATATAGTAATATAGTAAAAGTTAGAGAAATTGTTCTCCCTTCAAAAGACCCCTAAAAAGGGGTTCAACAGCGGACAAAGCTTTTAAGGTTAAGGTCTTGGGTAGGTAGGTCTTGTGGACCAAATTATAAAGGGGTGTTAGCGAATTATCATCCAGAGAGTACAACCAGTGTTAATTGTTAACCTAGGGGGAAGATCTCCATAGGAAGAGGCACATGAGTAGACTGCCCCTCTATCTCCGCTCATTTCTGCATTGGAGCTGGAGACCTTCCGCAACAAATAGAGAGAATGCAGATATTCGAAGCGGTGACTGGTGGTGTTTAAACTAGAATATGGTAACTTAAATTAACAGCCTTTGAGGTTGATATAATTTTTTCCTCAGAAGTCCTCTAACCTCGAAATCGGTCTAAATGTTGGAACACCAATGCTGCTGGAACGCTCAAGGCTGAACCTCTTAACTTGTTTAAGTCTTACTGATTAAATATCATGGCTAGTGACCCTACAGTTTGAGATTTTATAGAATTGTCTACCCCCAAGAGGTGGACAATGAGGAAGAAAGACAACCACTAACACCCTGGGCAAAAATGTGACTAGAGTGACTTGTGCAGTTAGGTCAGATTTGCTTATTTGGAGCAATCACAAAATATCTTGGGTGGAGCACATAGCAATGGTGATAATGCAGGGATGTTGAATTCCTACAGCCCGACACCGAGGACATATTGTGTGGGGTCAAGGGCAACAAGATTTCATATGTATTTTGTCCTTGGGAAAAGTAGGCCCAACCCGTGTAGAAAAACCCTTTGGCTGTCAGTTTGCAGTACCACATTATGGATCAGGGAAGGACACTGTCTGCAGTTAAGGTAATATTTTTTGCCCATATGTTAATGCTGTTCAAACTTGTATTTATGGTTTATTAATTGAAAGCCTTTATTATTAGGATGAGCGCTCCAAGTAAATGTAAGCTCCGACTTCACCACTGACAGTGGTTCCAGTATATGTGTACAAACGTTTACAAAGTTTAGCAATATGAGGCTATGTATAATGCTCCCAGAATGCTCTGATTTAATGCAAATATTTGCAGATACTTGAAAGCAAGATTGATGGTTTTTGCTTTCAAAATAAAATGTTCCTAAAAAAATGAATGCAGGAAAAACCTTTTTCTAAAACTACTGTAAAATTCCAAGTACCATTTCTGTGCAGCATCATTTAGTAACGTGTTGATGCATGCTAGCATTTCCCAAAAATATTCATAATAGAAAATCAGTGTAACCAGTATCAATAATGTTACGAGAAACAAAAACAAACAAGCATTGGCAAAGCCAGTGGGGCCTGAAATTGGTGGTCAGCTCTTTAGTTTTGTCAAGGTGGGACATGTTTTGGCATGCTTTTGTAAAACCTTATTGGTGTGGGAGCTGCCGGGCCCTCACCATTATAACAAACATTTGCAAAAGCAAAAATAGTTTTTTTGGTCTCAAAAAGCACACACTGACACAGTAGTTACTGGCTCTGAACGAAACTACTTTGTGTGCCAATATGCTTCTTGTGAAAGACCGGAATGCTGTCACTCACAGGGAAGCCAGCTGATACACAGCAAGAGACAGAATTTTAATAAACACAAAAGGTTACGGTCAACGCCAGACCAAATTAGCGGCCCAATTATTAACCCCTTCGCAGCGGGGCAAATTCCATCGCGGAGCAGGGGGGGGGCTGAGCGCGGCGCTCCGGTACTAATGACGGCTCCACGCGTGATGCAGTCATGAGCACGCATGAGGTTAAAGAAAGTCTCAAAAGTGCACCCAAGGTATTATGTCCTTGAATTAAGTGCAGCTAAACGGCTTTCGTGAATTCCCAAGAACTTAGATAAGTAGGACAAGAAATAGAACTCCTAGAAGATATTTGTGCACTACATTTTTGCATGAGCAAATATGCATGTGTAGATTTGCTCATGCGAAAATCTTGAGTGTTTGCAAATTCACTTTCCCTCCAACCACTTTTTTCCCCAACTCTTGAAACACAGTATGAAAACAACATATGTCTGTTGAATGTTCACGGTAGACATCAGAGTAGAATGAAAATAAAGTTTTTAAAAAATTATGAGACCGAACATGTTAAGGTCAAAGAACCCTAACACATATACTCTTATCTTGCCCGAAACTACAAGCATACTGAAATGCGCTATTGCAGGATATCGAGCAGGCTATCTTAAAGGTAGAGCCAGCAAAACGCCCACTGCCAGGAGACGCTTTTGAAGCTGTATACCCACTTCATTGCCCTAAAGTCAAATGCATCTCCTGTTTGCTATTACTGGGAAAACTGCTTGAACTACACTTTGGCTGAAGTCCCATGGTACAACATGTGACTTACAAAAGTGTGGATTTTGTTGGAGTCAGCGAACTTAACATAAGAAATGTTGAGCGAAAATGTATTGAAAAAATGTGGGGATCAGTCCTCCTCTTTCTGGATAGAGAATGCAATGCTTGGACAGGTTCCCAGCACCAGCAGACTTAGCAGAGATAGAGCAAAGACAGGCTGACGGAAATAGAGTTGTTGGGGAAGCATTTAGAGGGCAAGGCATCAAACCACATAAATAAATAGTGAATACACGGATTAAAAACACTATGACATGACTATGACCAACTGTCTGACATATACCACTCCTCACTACTCCGTGATGTGGTGTGCTGTGCTAAAAATTGCAATAAAATTACTTTAAAAAAAACACAGAAATCAACTGAAAGGTAAGACAGAAGATACCTGCAAATGTATACAGGTTATGTGAATTTGTGGATATGGTATTAATTCCAGCCACATGAGGTATGATGAGACACAGACTTGGAAATACAAAAGCAAGATCTTGACCAAAATCCCTTCTTTCATGCAAGTCAAATGATGGCTCTTGCCACTTACGATTTCAAAGCAGTAAAGGATTCAAATCATCAAAATAACAAGAACATACAAATTAACAATTTGCAGATAGCAGCTCATAAAGTTCCATGCACTGTAATGTTCAGCCCTGCCTGAAACGCTACTTGTTTCCATCATTCAGGAATTTACTTTAAACCTTTACTACCTCGGCTCTAATAAAATCACAAGAGGAGTTTTATGCTGTACTATACCTTAGGCTGACTTACTGCTTCAGTGCTCAACCGGAGAATCAATACCCTAGACTATGAGGCTCGAACTGAAAATCTCAAACATAAGCGGTCATTGTAATTTTTTTTGTTACTGCATAAAGAAAACAGCAAGGGATATATTCTTCCTCCTAGCAAATATTTTTTACATGGGTCTACAAAATTCTAGTGATAAATGTGGTAGTGCCATGTAAATAAAAATTGGTTTTGCAAATTATAATAAATATAATGTAGGTCACATAAATTAAGCAGCTAGGGGCACATTTTGTCAGTTCCAAAAGTACACAGACGATTCAATGTTAAGGCGACTCATTCCAAGTCTCCCAAAGCATGAATTAATTACTGCTGGATGTTTCTGTGAATTCCCAATTTGATCACAGTCTGTCAGGCTATATATTATGTTGGACTATTTTAAATGATTTATCTTCTAAATTGCATTTTTCTTTTAATTTATTGGAAGTCCAAAATGCACATTTCACTTTTAATCTGCATCATACTCTTGAAATTAGAAAAACACTTTGTGAACTCATATACTTTATCCTCGACTTTTGCCTTAACTTCCCCCCTTAAACCTATCGGAATTTTGTCAGATGGTAATTTTGCCTATGGAGTAAGCACTGTTCATATAGGTTTACTTTTTAGAACAAATGAAAATATTATGACTTTTTTCGTTCGAGAGTTTTTCAGTGTGAATTGTAAAATAAGAAAAAACATGAAATGCTACCAATATGTGATTACCTGAATTGCAGATTGTTTCTCAGATGAGGCAGACACCTGCACTTGAGTTTGCGAAGGTTGGGACTGTACGTATATTTTCTGAGGAGTTGCCACCTGCTGCAGCTTGGGAAGGTGCTGAGTAGTTTTTACAGCCAAGACCTGCACAACTGTTTGTTGTGGTGGGGTCACCACAGAAGAAACGTGCTGCCGCTCTTTGACCAGCAGGTGGTGTTGCGTGTGCTGCTGCGATTGATCCTGCGCAAGTGGAGTAAACTTCTGTTGTCGAAGGGCGAACTGTGCTGTTTGCTGGATCTTGTGCTGGAACTGGTCCGGATGGAGTTGTATGATCTGCTTTTGTTTAGTTTGCAATGACTGCACAGCTTTTAACTGCAAGTGTGTTCCTTCCTGATGCACCTGTAGGTGCTTCTGCTGTCTTTGCGCCTGCGTTAGTGCAGACTTGTAAAACAAGCCAGTCTGGGGGTCTAAAGTGTCCATCTCCTCCACTTCGCCCTCCTCAGTCACAATCTCTTCACTGTGCTTCGTAAAGGCAGCATGACTACTTAATGCCTGAAATTATATGAACATAAAAACATTCGATTTTTTTTTTAAACCAGACTCAAAGCCCCAGTTTTTCTGAAACAGTAAGGTAAATAAGCAGTAGGCTGATGGAAGTCACAACTGATATAGGATGTGCAGCAAACAATGTGAACAAATGAGTGCAAACATAATGGCAAGCACGCTTAGAACATTAACCTCATCACTGATAATCCAAGGACATCAAATCATTTAATGAAATGGAAGAATAAGCGGGCATGTACTGTTCCAACTCAAGCAAAGATTTGGCATCTAACATCTCCTTTTCTGCCATCTAAATGAATACAACTCGTATTTAGGGAGATATTTGAACAAAGAAATGGTGGGATATTTATTTGAAAGACTGACTTGGAGAGGCAATAGGGTGGGTAGAACAAGTTACTTACCTTTGGTAATGCCTTACCTGGTAGAGAATATCTAGAAGCAGATTCCTTACTTTGAATTTCGCCAGGCGTCAGACTGGATTTGGAAGATTTCTTGAGAGCAGTACCCTTGGGCGCCAGTAGGTGGCGTTGGTCGGCTCCATGGGGTGTCATCATCATGCCAGAGAAGTGATGTCTGCGTCATCTATTTAGGCTACCTCGGCCCGCTGATCTCAATTACTTTTCCAGACTTTTCACATGCGGAGCCATGAAATGCACTGACACTGGTGTGTCCAAACTGGGGTCCTAAAAGGGATCAGTGATGACCCTAGAGATCTGTCCGCAGAGTGGGGAGAATGGGTGGGTTGGTAAGGTTCATCTGATAAAGACTTCTAGCTTCATATCCCTTACGTTTGAGTATATGATACCGGAGCAATATCAGCCCCGGTGGTGGGCCTGTGAACACATTTAAACTAGGAAGTCATGCAGGACCGAACAGGCGAAATGCCCGGCCCTGAGGACCCAACTGTTCAGGCAGTAATGCTTGGTAAACGTGTGCAGGGAAGCCCACGATGCTGCCTGGCAGATGTCAGGGACTGGGAAAGAACGTGCTAATGCAGTGGTCGCAGCTTTATCTTTAACGGAATGAGCCCGTAAGTCTTCAGGAGGCTGCTTCTTTGCCAGTACGTAGCAGATCTTGATAAAGAGAATGACCCATCGAGAGATGGTCAGTTTCTGCACCAACAGACCTTTCTTCTCACCAACACACCCCACTAAGAGTTGGTTGTCTACCTGGGACTCTTGTGTACGATCAATGTAGAACGAAGACGCTCTAATTGGGTCAGTTGGGTGGATTCGCTCCTCTTCCTTAGAGGGATGAGGAGGAGCATAGAAGGTGGCAAGGTGACAGACTGGCCCACAAGAAATGGTGTTACGACTTTTTCCAGGAAAGAGGCCATAGTGCAAAGCACCAGTTTGTCCAGATAAAATGAGAAGAATGGAAGCTTGGAAGATAAAGCCTGGAGCTAACTCAACCTCCGAGCCGATGTAATTGCCACAAGAAAGGCTGTTTTGATGGCGAGCAGCTTGAGGGGACAATTTAATATGGCACGTCAACAATATGAGAACCAAGTTAAGGTCCCAATGAAGCATAATGAAAGGAAAAGGGGAAAACAAATGTACAAGACCCTTCAAATACCTATTTACAATAGGGGACTTCAAAGGGGAGGGTTGGTCTGGCAGCCGCGAAATGGCAGAAGGAGCAGAAATATCGCCCTCGAGATTGCCCAGATCAGAGCCCTTTTCGGCAAGAGAAAGAATGAATAACAGCACCTCAGAAAGAAGGGCAGAAAAGGGATCCATTTATTTGGAAGAACACCATGCCACAAAGTTTTCCAATGGCAGGTGTATGGCTACAAGAATAACGTTACAGACAACAGGAGGAAGGCCGAAAGCTGTCAACTGCCACTGCTCAATCTCTACACAAGACTAGACTGGTTCGGGTGAAGGACCCTCCCGTGCTGCTGCATCAGACCTTCCTCCCCAAGGGGCAGCCTGATCAGAAGATCGATGGTCATGCTCAGTAGCTGGGCATACTAGACTCTCAGTGCCCAGTCTGGAGCCAGAAGGATGACTTGGGCCCAGTTGTTCCTGATCTTCTTAAGAACTCTGGGTAGGGGTGGAATGGGCGGAAAGGTATACAGGGCGCCTGAGCTCCACTTGAGATGAAAAGCATCTCCGAGCAAGAGCCTCCTTGGACACGCCATCATGCAAACCTGCTGACATTGCGCGTTCTCAGCAGAGGCGAATACATCTAACCAAAGGTCTCCCCACAGTTGGAAGAGACCTTGCCCCACCTTCAGGTGGAGACGACATTTGATATCCATTTAGGCATCGACAACTGAATTTGTTGGCCCTGACGGTCAGGGAACCTGGCAGGTGTTGAACCATTAGGGATATTACCCTCTGTTCCAGCCATGTTCAGAGGATCAGGGCTTCTTGACGAATGGACCATGACCCACCCAGCGCTGTTTGTTGCAGTACTGTTGTCCGTGAACACCTGCACTAGCCTTCCCTTGATGGGAGGATAGAAAGGCTTTTAATGCCAGTCGGATCACACAGAGCTCCAGCAAGTTGATGTGGAGTCAGAATTCCGTCAGAGACCAAAGCACTCTGATTTCCACCTCTCCCAGGTGGCCGCCCCATCCCAGGGGTGGCACATCTGTCACAACTGTGAGATCTGGTTGGGGAAGGGAGAGGGGTCTGTCTCTGACCCAATCGTGGTTCATCAGCCACCACTGCAGGTCCTTTGCCGTTCCCTCAGAGATCTTGACTATGTCAGAGAGATTCCCCTGATGCTGCGGCCAAGGGAACTTCAGGTCTTACTGCAGAGCACGCATGTGCCATCTGGCATGTGCCTCCAGCAGGATGCAGGAGGCCATGTGGCCAAGCAGCAACAGAGTCAGTCTCACCAAAACCCAGGATAGAGGGTAAAACATCGATATCATAGCCTGAATATCTCTGGGAGAGTTTTGTTGGGTTGTGTGGAGGTTTTTTTTTCCTTTTTTTTCTTTTTTTTTCTTTCTTATAGAAAAGCAGGTGTGAAATGTTACTTCATAACTGGTCGTATATGGTTGACCACAGGACCCAGGCTCATCGTTAAGTTAAAAATTGCCGCCCGACCCCCGGGTTGTGGGCTGAATGGCCGTGTAACAGTACTACCTCAACTTCGGTGCTACCATCACCGATTGCATTATTGTTGACCGATGTACAACTGTGAATTTTATCTGCAATAAAAATATATTTAAAAAAAATAATAAAATCATAGCCTGAATATCCTGGACTCACCGCTAGGAAGGATAGCCCGAAACTGCACTGTGTTCACAGAACAGTTCCAATGAAAGTTGGCGCTTCAGAGGGAGTCATGTGGGACTTCGGCATGTTGATAGTAAACCCGAGCGATTGCAGGAGGTTTGCCATAGTCTGGAGCTGGGAGAAGACAGCCTGGGGCGAGTCCACCTTCAGCAGCCAGTCGTCGAGATAGCTGTGGTTACTGCCAGTCTTCCCCCATCACCTTGGTGAACACCTAAGGGGTGCAGGTACGGCCAAAAGGGAGCACAGTGAACTAAAATTGCTGGTAGCCTACCCTAAACCGCAGGTAGCACATACAGGCAGGCAGGACAGGGATGTAAAAATAGGCACCCTGGAAGTCCAATGCTACCATCTAGTCTCCTGGGTCCACGGCAGAAAAGACCTGAGCCAATGTGAGCATCTTGAACTTCTCCTTTTTGAGGAAATAGTTGAGGGTTCAGAGATCTAGGATAGGACGAAGACCCTTGTCATTTCTGGGGACCAGTAAGCAGCAGGAATAGCAACCACAGCCTACTTCTGGCACCAGAACTCTCTTTATGGCTTTCTTGGCAAAGAAAGCCATGACTTCCTCATGGAGCAGGGATAAGTGATCCTTTGTATGCCAGTTGTAAGATGGTGGCATGGAGGGAGGGGTAGTCTTGAAGGAGAAAGAATAGCCCCTTCAGACTATCTGCAAAACCCATCTAACCGATGTTATGGACTGCCAGTGGTAGAGGTGATGGCGGATCCTGCCACCAACTGGACGCCCATGATCTAAAAGGGCAGGATTAGGAAGGTTTGGAGGCTACAGCTACCGGGGGTGGTGGGTGGACCAGACTGCTACCTGGCCCACTAGTCTGTTAGGAATAGCACCATTGTCCACGCAGAGCCTGGGAAGCTTGTGTGGCTCAGTGGCTGGGACAGGTATGGCGAGGTTAACAGACCCAGACTGGGGATGACATGGGCCAGCTGAAAGGCCCATGGACTAGGCCGTAGCCCGCGAGTCTTTAAAGCACTCCAGCATTGAGTCTGCCTAGTCTCCGAAGAAACAGGTGCAATCGAAGGGCATGTCCATAAGGGAAGCTTGGACATCCCCTAAAAAGCCAGATGTTCTCAGCCAGGTGTGGTGTCTGAGGGCCACTGTTGAAAAAAACGCTCTGCCCAGTGAGTCAGTCCTGTCCAATCCACAGTGAATAGTGAACTTTGCTGCACCCTTCTCATCTGTGACTGCTTGGGAGAAAATGATCCGGGCCTATTCTGGGACCTGTGGCAGCACTTGCGCAACAGTTTCACACAGCCTGTTGGATTAACAGCCCAATAAGCATGCAGTGTTAACTGACTACAATGAAATGCTGGTGGAAGAACAACTGTTTCTTTCCCTAGCTGTCCGACCTCTTAGATTCCCTGTCCGGGGGAGCGGCAGGCAACGTGCCATGGGAATTAGAGGCTTGGACCTCCAAGCTCTGTGGTGTAGTGTGATAGTTGAGAAGATTTGAGGCCCCTGGATAGGGGCAGTGGCATCGGGCAATCTTATTATTCACAGGAGCCCCTGTGCAGGGTTTGGACCCGGTCCCAGAAGCACCTCAGTGAGGCATCATTGAACACGAGTAGGGGTTCAGAGGAGGAGACTCCAGGTTGCAGCATCTCTGTCAAGATGTTGATCTTGATTGCCACCAAGGGCAACTGAAGGTCGAGGACATCAGCCGCCCTCCGCACCACCATTGCATATGTAGGCCCCTCCTCTGTTGCCATGGTAGAGGGAGAAATAATGCTGGCATCTGCTGGCATCACCCAATTCCTCACACCAGTCCACATTCGGATCATAAGGCAGGTATTCTAAAGGGTCCAGCGACCCCTCCTATTCCTCCCTCAGACCTAGCCCTTCGGAATAGGGCTTGTGCTCGGACCTAGGACATGAGGGTCATTTAGGTGCCGGAATTGGCATTGGTGGATTTGGGGATCACTATGGGGCTGGGAGCATCGGCATCAGCGCTAGGGAAAGTTGAAATGGTACGACCGGTGCCGGTTCGGATCCAGGAGAGGATCCATGGTGGCCCATCGGAGTCAGGGCCAGAGCTTCCGGTGCGGAACCAGATGGGCCCTCTCTGACCCAGAGGGCCCAAAGGTTTGCCGGAGGCTTCGGCTGCTGAATTATGAGAAGCATGACCTCATAATACTCTTTAATTAGAGATGGGGTCGCTCCAGCTCGAGGAAAACTGGGGAGGTGTTGGGTTAGCCCAAGCACGGGTTCCAAGGAACCAGGTCTCGAACACTGATATTCCTTTGTCACGTCGGCCAATGGACGAGGAGAAGCCAAAGTGCGCCTTGACTTCTCGTGTTTTTTGGCTCTTACATAAGAGCCCAGAAGATTTCAAATGGGACGAAGAGGACTTCAGACTCCTGGAACAGTCCTGGGACCTTCCTCTTGACCGGGACCGTGACTTCCGCAGTCGCATGCCAGGTGGCTGGCTGCTTAATGGACAGCTCCCTCAAAGCCTTCGGCACCACGGCACGGAAATTGGAGCACAATTTGAAGTTGTGGTCGCGCTCCAGACACCACAACCAACCAAGGTGGAAGGGTCAGTCACCGACATGGCGCAGTGACTAGCGGCACAGGGTTTGAAACCTGTTTTCCTCCATGACATTCTCGACACACCAGGAGGAAAAAAAAACGTAACCCCCCCATCTCCCCCCAAAGTATCACAAAAAATCTGCAAAAAGCTGACAGTGGGGATAGCTCTTCTATCGAACCAGCTCTGGCCAGCGTGGAATAAAAAAGTGAAGTCAGTGTGCTGAGGTGGCGCCTATGTAGGTGGCGTGGACGTCACTTTTGGTGCAGACATCACCGCCGCGTAGAGTGGACTGACGCCACCTACAGGTATGCAGGGGTACTGCTCACAAAAAATCATCCGGATCCAGTCTGATGCCTGGGGAAATTCAAAGGTAAAGTCTGTCCGGCTAGAAGTCTCTATCAGATACTGGTATTACTAAAAGGCCCCAGCTACTTCAGTGCAATATAAGGAATCACTGCCTGACAGCCTGAATGTCTAGAGGTGATCAGGATAATTTTTCAGCAAAACCTCTGTAAACTGGGCATAAGCTCAAAATGCCCAACACAATGTTTCCAGAAGAAGTCTCTCAAAGTACAGATTGCACCTTTGTAGATAACAAATATGGTGGTACATCTGGAATGCCGAAGAAAAAACTACTAGCTTGAAGCAGCTTGAAGAGTTTCTAGATTCACGTGCTGTGTATAATTCTGTCATCTAGTGGTTTTCTCTGGAAGTGTTTGTGTAAAAGCTTTTTCTACATTTGGTGAAAATCAACATAGTCGGAGCCAGAGTAGGACATCGACTATAAACCCACAATGTCCCAGTATGTGACCACAATTTTTTTTGTGTGTTCTTTATTGCTACCCTTCATTGGGGAAGTAGGAGAGTCACAGGTTAGAACATATTCAAGCCGCAAAACAATAATTACTGATAAGCAGTGGAGTTATTTCACGTGTGAATGTGTGGGGGGTTCTGAAGAGGAGTTAAATTAGAATAAATGTTTAGTTATGGATTGCAATAGCGTCATTTCTTTGTGATTGTTAATAGCAGCACATTAGTGTTTTGGGAAGGGGCGTTCTGACAAACATGTAGCTGCTTTGTAGATCTTGCACAGATACATGGTCATGCATGCGGTAATGACTCCTTTTCTTCCTAACAGAACAAGCTCTTGGTTTTGCCTGTAATTTTTTATTGTCCAAGACATAGTTAATGCTCAATTGTATCTGTTATCCACCTTGCGATACAGTTATTGGTTACCTCTGTGCACAGCACATGTGTAGTAGATGAGCCAAGAATGATTGTGTAGACCTGGTTTCTGTTGTTTCTTGAATACACTTTGTTGTCAACCTCATTACATATACTCATTGTTTGGCTCATTATGCAGCACTAGTAGGATTTTGAAAGAAGGTAGGTTGCATAATAGTTTGGTTGACATGAAACTGTGGCACCACCTTTGATAAGAACTTTGGGTTTGCTCTTATGATGACCTTACCCTTGCAATTAGTTATGCAAGGTTCTGGTACAGTGAGTGTTTTAATTCACTTACTCCCCCGAGTAATGTGTTTACTACAAAGAATACTATTTTTGAAGTATAAAAAAAAAAAAAAAAGAAGAAAGCAAAGTCTTGCATATTGGTTCAAAGAGTGGCTCAGTGAGCCCTTCTAGTACCAGCGTATGGGGGGGAAAGAGCGTTTTTGCTTACGCCATAAATCTTTTCATTTAGGGGAACAGCAAAAATGTATCTTGTTTGAGCGCCTCTAATGCATGATGCAATAGTGGACAGTTTTACTCTTAGTGATGCATATGCTATGCAGTTCCCAAAGTGTGTGAGGTACCAGGTGCTGTTTTCTCCACTAATTGTGGAAGAACTTTTCAACTTTAAGGCATTGCATTTCCCTACTGGAAGGCCAACGTATTTTTAAAATAATCTGAAATGGTTTTTCTTATAGCTCTAGATGTCCAAACTCAGCTATTTCAGGGCCTATGCCTTTCGTTGTGGTTGTGCCTGGTTTGAGTGGACAGTGGTTAGGAAAAACATGGTGTTTCTGCAGTTTAGGTGGTTCTACTTCCTGTCTCAGTCCTTATGCCTAGAGGAACAGGGTCCTTATATTGCTGCACAGATTATTTGAAGGCCCTTTTTTTGGGGACTAGAAACTTTATTTCTGCATCCTGGGCTCTTATCTTCCTCTCCAAGTCCCTGGTGCTGGAGGCTTTCTTGTCCCCCTGGGAGTTGTCTTTGGCGGGGTGTGTTCTTTGTTCCCTATAGTTCGCTCATACTCTTAGGGCAAGTCGTTCCATTGGCAACCCCTTATCAGTGGTTCTCTCTTGAGAGACACTAAGAAGGAAGTCTCTCATGCACCTTTGACTGCAAGCTTTTTCAGAGTCGAGGGCTTGTGTTTTGACAGCTGTTTTGACAACACTTTTTCACTCGAAGGCCTTCACTTCAGCATTTTCACAAACAATTTGGATGACTCGTCTTTCAACAGCTCTGTTTTTTTTGGGTGTTAGGCACTGAAGAAGCTGCATTTCTACTATGGAGAGAATTTTCAACCACTTGCTAGATACCTTTGGCCCAGATCCTCCTGGTGTCTGCCTGAGCCTCTTCGGCCTCAACGTTGTCTTTGGAAAAGCACATTGCCTCCATTGACGTAACATTCTTCCTCTGCTACTCAGGCTCAGTTAGCCCTGCCATGTCTGCAGCTGCCCCATGGGCAAGATGTACCTTGCCTTTATGAATGAGAGTGTTTGGCTTGAAAAGAGAACGCGCGTACCCATTGTCGGACTTCCAGTTCCTTGGCAGACCGACAATGCACACTGGATGTTTTCCATTAAAGGCAAATTTTCTATGGCAGTTAGGGCAGAACTTCAAAATTGAGCTCATGCTCCAAGATGGTGCTGAGGAATATTAGAGATTCCACCTACTACCAATACCATTCTCCAACTACGTCTAAGTTTGCTAAACAAAAAAAACTTAGATCTAGCATTAATATGTGGCAAATCCATAGAAGTCTTTCAGCATTCTCAGGAGCTCCCTCTGTGCACTTCCGATCCAACGTCCGAAAAAAAGAATAAAAAATGGTGGCCACCTACTACTTCATTTTGGGCTTATAGTCAACATCATACTGAGGCTCCATCTATGTCGATACCCACCAAACAGAGAAAGGTTTTATGCAGTAGCACTGCTGACCCAATCACTAGATGGTAGAATTATACACAGAATCTAAAAGATACTTTACGATGAAAAAAGAGAACTGAGCCTAACTGCATAAGCATGGATGCCAGAAAGTGAAAGAAGATCCTGAAGTAATCAAAAAGTGAAGGCAACAATCCAACATGCAAGAGAGACCGTAGCTGGTTCTTTGCTAGGGTTTGATTTAACATGGTTAAGTAAAATTGTACATTATTCAGATAAAAATTAACAGTACAAACAACCTGATTATAGAGTTGATTTGAGCGATAAGCAGGAGAATTGCGAAAAAAACTGGAATATAAATCCTCTAGTTTACATATTAGTAAAGGGAAATCAAATGCTTGTAGTTAGGTTATTTAGCGCAGAAGAATTGAACCTGTGAGGTGATGATCCGGAGATGCATGGGGAGGCTGTTCCAGGTCTTTGTTGTGATGTGGGAGAAGGAGCGTCCTCATTTCTGGAGGGGGTGGGTGCGGGTCCGAGGTCACCAGGAATCATTTCATGTGTTGCTGATGATGCCAAAGATCGGTACTTCTGTCCTGTCTGAGTTCAGCTGCAGGCATCCAGTCGGCGACGTTTGTCATGCATCTGTAGAAGTTGGTGGTGGTGGTGGTGGGGTCGTTGGTGAGTGAAAGGATGAGTTGGGCCTCGTCTATGTAGGAAATTTATGTTGAGACAGTGGGATCTGACGAGGTCAGCCAGTAGGGTCATATAAGCGTTGAAGAGCATGGGGTGGAGCGATGAGCCCTGGGGAACACCGCAGGTGACTTCCCTGGGTTCAGAGGTGAAAGGTAGGAGGTCGATCCTCAAGTTTTTTCCTGTGAGGAAGGAAGTGATCCATCTCAGTGCGTTCCCTTGGATGCCAATGTGGTGGAGTCTTCGAATCAGCATGTGGTGGGATACAGTGTCAAAGGCTGCCGAGACTGGCCCAAAATCACCACACCGGTACCGACTGCTCTGCCCAGTCAGTGATGTCCGGCCCAAAGTGGATAACCTAATGTGTTGCGTAAACAGATCTTGAATCGCCTAAGCCAAATTGGCCCTGAAATCTTCTGGGAATGAAGGCACAATTTCAGCCACAGAGCCCCATAATCCATGGGAAGAGCATGCCGATTAGCAGCTGCATTTGTCAGAACTAGGGGCTAGGGGCTAGGCTGGCCAAATGAAACATCTTCCTCCTGAAAGCGTCCGTTCTTTTCAACTACCTAACTGGAGGGGCCAGAGGGAAGCAACTGTGATTGAAGGTCTATACCACCACACTCTCTGGAGTACAGTGCTGCATTAGAAATGGAGTGGTAACAGAAGATGGTCCATTTCAACGCCACTTGTCTATTCCCTGGTGGGCATCAACAAGGTTTTGCCCAAATGCCCATGAGGGTAATAAGTGCCTTGTTGAACAGCATCAAAGGTTCTGAGGAAAACTGTCCAGGTTGTAGGACATCTGTGATTACTTTAGTCTTTACTTCAATTGATTGTAGTTGCAGATCAAGGACGTCTACTGCCCTTCTATTTATCACGGCGACTCTTCTGCACAAGCATAGGTGGGGGTATGCGGCTCTTGTAAGGCCATATAGGAGTTATCACTGTTTTGCTAAGAAAATTTATCCCCACAATCATCACTTGCAAAACCAAAAGCATAGTCTTCTGGACAATGCGACATAAGACCATGGCTTGTGCTGGGCCTCGACTGTCCTTAAATCGTTCCAGCACCATATCAGTCTTCTACCCAAACAATCTAGAGACATAAAAGTGCATATCCGTAAAGGACACCTGGACGTCCCACGTAAACTTCGTTCCTCGCATCCAAGTGTACTTACTAAGCACTACGCTGACAGTATGTGGTGCTCAAATAAGCATGCTACACATTCGCCTGTCCATGAATATTTTGAGCCATCAATACCCAGAGGACTTCCGGTAAGTGCAGCAAAATTTAAATTGTCTCAAAATATGCGAGTACCTGCCTAGAAGGCACACCATGTTCAACGGGTTTAAGGCCAAACTGGCCAAAGAGACCAATTATGTTTTGACTCAAACTAGAAAATTGGCCAGAAAGGCATTATGAGTGACTTTACTAGTCAACGCTTTTACCAATAGGCTTCAAGGCATAGGGAGCCTTGTCAGAAAATCCAGACCACTGGGGATCCGCTTAGGTTGTCTGATAAAAGGACAACTGATTGAAGGGCTCCAGCACACCAGAAACCAAGTAGCCTAGCCAGTAGTGCCTGTAAGAGCCTTTATTTATTTTTAAATTACATTTTTCAAAAACCTTTATTGAACAGTTGGTATGTTACACACATTGTTTTGATTGAGGACAGCGACACACTCTGCAATGAACATATAGCCCAATAGTTATACATAAAATATCAATAGTGCACGCTATTGCCCAGTCGAGCAGGTGAAGAGGGAAGGGCGTCAGAAGAGGCATTTGTGCTTATGGGGTTTGCGACTGCAATGTGTTCGGGGCTGCAAGTGTTGGGATTAGCGTTATTGTCATGATCGAAAGCCAGGGGTGGTCCTACAGGAGGTGTGTCTGGGTTAGCAAGGCAATGAAGGTAGGGTATGAGGGGGGCCCCATATGTCACAGGGTCTATTTGCAGCTGGCATCAGGTACCAGAATTACCCCAGGAGTGTCTGGCAGTGCGCGGAGTCGTCAAGCCAATGTTTACTCAGAGGTGCAGGTTTACGTCCCCAGTGAATCGCCACCCGCCTCTTGGCGAGCACTAGCAGCATTGCTACAAGCTTACGATTGACAGCAGAGATATCTTTTACATGACTTCGGAGGCACAGCAGGGGATCCGGTGCGATGTGCTCCTGAGTGATGTCGCTGATCGTGGAGCGCACCTCCAGCCAAAAGTTGGAGACCTTATGGCATGTCCAGGAGAGATGCACGGAATCTGCGTCGGGAGCATCTCTTGCATCTATTATTATCTATCAGTCCCATTCTGTGGAGTGCGGCAGGGGTATGGTACGAACAACGCAAATATTTCAAATGGATAAGCCGTATATGGTAGTTGGGGAGAGGCGTTTGGTTTGGTTACAGCAATACTGCCACTGTGCGGGTGTGAGGGCGCAGGCCAGATCTGCAGCACATGCAAGCTCGATCGGTGTTAATTGGTGATGCCGCTAGGGTGAGTGCGTATAACCTGGTGACTAATTTGCACAGAGAGGTGGAGGAGTGAACATATTCTAGCGCTGCGCTGGTGAGGGGGGCAATGGAAAGGTCGGGTTGGGGTCTTTGCAGGTGGCTCTAACCCGATAGTAAAGCAGCTTATCTAGTGATGCAGCATCTTCCGGCAACGCAAAAAGGCGTTATTGGGATATATGTCGGCATTGGTGTGAATACTTAAATCTGCGGCTCGGCGGACCATGCCAGCTGTTTGCAGTGGGGGAATGAGGGGCTGCGTGCAAGCGGCATGGAGGGTGCGAAAAGTGTGCTCGAGCAAATGTACCTACGTAGCCTATCCCAAGATCAGTGCACGCATTCCACAGTGTCCATCTCTCCCCTGGTAATTTTGTGCGGTAGAAATAGCACCGTTTGCAGGGGTCAGGGGGAAGCCTGGTCAGTTTCGACCAAGAAGTGTGGCTGGAAAGGCGTAGGGTGAATCCAGAAATGGAGAAAGCTGGCTTGGGCACACAGTGCGTAAAGCCTGAGATCAGGGGCTCCCATTCTGCCACTCGTTAGGGGGTAATGTTACGATATCTTAGGCGATGCGTGGTTGGCGCCCCGCCCAGATCAAGGCAATAACATTAGATTTCAGTTTTTTTTTTCAATTTTAAGTTCAGTGGGATTGGGATGTTTGTGCATAGGTACAGAAATTTTGGAAGCACAAACATTTTTTTTGTGATGGCTATGCGCCCGCCAGTGAGAGTGGGAGTTTTTGCCATACTTGTATTTTACCCAACAGCCAGTCCATTGCTTTACCAAAATTTGCTCTCCATAGCTCCTCCAAATCTCTGGATAACCAGTTGCCCAGGTACCTCGTAGGGCCGGTCGCCCAAACAAAAGGTTAGTCAATGGGGAATGTTTTAGTGGCGTCTGTAAGGGGGAAAAGAACCGACTTGCCCCAGTTAACCCGAACACCGGATAAGCAGCTAAAACAGACAACTTCCCTGGTCATGGGGGCCAAATTCTCTAGTGGGTCACATATGTAGAGCGTGACATCATCAGCATACATGGATGCGACCAGGGTGCGGGACGAAAAACCGATGCTGTGCAAAGTGTGGTGCTGGCGCAGGCGTGCCGCCAGAGGCTCCATGGCAATGGTAAATAACATGGGCAACAGTGGACAGCCCTGACAAGTGCCCATGTCTGTAAGAGCCTTATGAATGGCAGTAATGACTTAAAAGTCAGACCTGGCTCAAGAATGTCAGTTAGCAAGTTTGCATTGTTTTCATCACTGGGAAACTATAAATGAAGCACTTGAGCGGCACTTTGCACAACCACTGCAAAAGAAATTTCGTCTGTCATAATTATCATGTTTTTTCTCTTCTAGGTATCCCTCTTCTTAAATTCTTGTTTATTATCATTCAATAAAGGGCTTGGTTTCACAGAATGAAATTAAGTAAAATGGAATTAGGGCTTTAAGAAATTGTATAATTGGTAGAAGGGAATGGAAACCCCTCTCAGGAAACAACCACAATCCTCGTCAGGCTGAATCACAAAAAAACCCACTAAATTAATCTGTGCTTAACCTTCTGGTAGCCTGGCACACAAACAGTCAGGTTTAACTTAGAGGCAATGTGTAAAGTATTTATGGATCACACAAACAGTAATTAAGTGAACACACAACACAAGAAAAAAAAAACAATTTAGAAAAATAAAGAGTCAATTTATGAATAAAATGACACAAAATGAATTAAATCTAATCAGTAAAATTAGAGTCATGAATCTTTAAAGTTTTTAGTAAAATCTAGCACCTAAAAAAGCAAATCGCCAAGCTCGGGTATCTGGTCGTGCGAGACCAAGTCAAAGTCAAAAGTTAAGGCGACTATGAAGGAGGGTGTGTCGGATACAAGGGGTGGATTGGGCCAAGTCTCGGCTTAACTTCAGACTTTAAACTTTTTTTAAAAAATCTGCAAAGTCCCTGGAGGACGTAGATCCTGCAGCACAGCAAGGCAGAAGACTGCGTCCAAGGAGGAGGCATGGTCATCTGGGAACCGCTGAACTAAGTCGCAGTGAAGATATTTACCTTTGGAATTAGAATATATTGGAATGCTCTGGTAGGATGAGGCTGCAGGCTGTAGCCAAAGAGGGCTCCACAAGACTGAACAGGATTTGCTGCTGTGGAGAAGAACATAGTGGAAGCTACCACAGAGTCAGAACAACAGGTGAAGTACCTTGGAGAGATCGGTAGGTGGGTAGCTTCCAGTCCAGAAAGTTCAACGGGTAGTTAAAAAAATGTTTTAAGTCCCAGATTTTAGGGTTAGACAGCAGCAGTACTACCTAAACCACATTTAATGGTGAGCAACACTTGGGCGGGGTGGTGGGGGCAGGGGGGTAGGACTTACTCCAGCAGAGGCTAGCAGAGAGGCCAACAGCAGAGAGAAGCCCTCAGGAGCGTATTATGTCCCTGTAGCTCACCCAGGACAGTCAACTATCCCCTGGAGTCAATCTGGCGGTCCTGGATTCACGTGTAGACCTTCTTCAGACAGCAGTGAAGCAAAGCAGTCATTTTAGCAGTAGGGCAGTGCTTCTGGCAACAGCACAGCAGGAGGTCCTTCTGAATCTTCCACAGGTCAGGTGTGTACTGAAGAGTGGTTCTGAGGGTCTGACATTTCTACTTGATGCCAGCCTGTATGTGTGGGAGGACATCTTGTCCTACCACTACATCTGGTTCTGGAAAGTAATTCCCTTCCCGTGACAAGGCTCTGAACTGTCTATGGTGACAAAAGGTTGGTGGCAGGTTCCTTTGTGTGTGCTAGAGGCAAGCCCTTTGAAGTATAAGTGTGGCAAGGCACAGCTCCATTCCAGCCATCGTAGCAGGATGGCCATTCTGCACACATCTAGTCCCCTTTGTGTCGCAGTCTGAGAAAAAATACACAAACCCCAACAGCAGACCCATTCACAGACTTGTGACCCAGGACACTGGCAGAAGGCACACATGGGTTAGGACATGAAAATTCAAACTTTTTGAAAGTGGAATGTTCAGAATTGGAGCTTATAAATGGACATCACCATTGGAGAGTATTTAAATTACAATGTGTTTGAGTCTAAACAGCACATCTTTCTCTGCTCCAAAGTTAGCACGTATTAAATGTAATAAGGTAACCCAGTGTTACAACTTTAGGGGTTTCCCTCCCAGGACATGTAATTCTTACCCCCCACATTTCCTGCTTCTATGACCCTCCAGGGCCTACCTTAGGGGAAACTTAAGTATTAAAATAAAAGAAGGTTTAAACCTGGCAAAAACATTATTTTTCCAGGTCGAAATTGCAGTTTTAAAACTGCACTACAGGCTTCATGGCATGCCTAAGATGTTTTAAAGCGCTACCTCGGTGGGTAGCACAATGAGTGCTGCTGCCCACTAACAACTTAATTTACAGGCCCTGGGTACAAGCATTACCATATTATAGGAACTTACAAGTAAGTTAAAAGTGCCAATCAGGTGTAGGCCAGTTTTACCATGTTTAGGGAGAGAGCACGTTAGCACTACTTAGCAGCGGTAAAATGCACAAAGTCCTAAACCCCCCCACCAAAACAATAAAAAAAAACAAGAGGGGTGCAGGCGAACAGTGTGGAGTGACCCTGGGGCGGGGGGCAGGTCCAACAAGGGCTTTTCTAGGTCGATTGTTCATTCTAGCAGATTGAACATTGGCCACCTAAGGTTTTATAAGGTGAGAACAGAGTGAGATAGGAACTTCATGCCAGAAGATAGACAAGACACGCCCAATCAGAATTGCATCACCTTCTTTTCCTGAAGGCTAACGGGAGGTGCACTTTTCTTGCAGAGGTTATCTACCCGCTTTCAATGCAGACATAAATAGCAGAAAATGCTATCATACTGAACAATAAAGTCATTGTTCAAAACAGGTATGAGGTTGTGACTCATCTTTGAAACCGAATTAAGCTAGTGTTTTGATGTTGAGTTTAGCATAGTAAGCGCAAGATATCATGGTTGGGATTGATATAAAGTTATACAGCCAATATGTTGCAGTATGTTGTGCTGTTCACACTTCTAAAACATTGCAGCTGTTATCCTGTTTGTTTTTTATCATAGTTACTACTCATATTGTGTGCAATAGGATACGTTTTTTGATTGTAAAATAATTCCATTGTTTCTTAGAGTTCTTGAGTGTTTCCATCTATTATGAAAAAGGATTTGGGCGGCACTAATAATCCATGTGATATATTTGATAAAATTGATCATTACCTGAACTGCATCTTACTCAAGCACACCTCAGTGGGTTGCGGTTGGACTGGCTTTCTGTCTTGTGTTTACAAATTGACAAAGTCTTTAGTGCCAAGGGGGTCAAGAAAGACTATTTCAGGCATGTTCTGGAAAATCTAGAAAACGATTCACTTCTATTGGTGGCCAATGTGGTGAATCCATCTCAGCCTCTGGAGATGTATCTAGCCTAATAGCATTTTGTAAATGAAGGCATAGTCTATCAGCAAGGAGGAGCAGGTTCTCAGCCTACTCTCCATCATCAGTGTCATGTGAAACATTTTGCACACCTGAACCATGTAAAAGTCAAATTCAAATACACCCTACAGCCTTTGATAGTACTGGCAGTGAGGCAGATGTTGGGTATTAGAGTCTAGTTGAAAATTGATTAGTTGTGCCTTTGTGATGTTATAGTGCCACGTAGGGCTGGAGTGCACAAACAATAGGTCAGATACCGGCATCTGGATTGTCTTGGGCTGGCAAGGAATATACTGGAGTGAACACTGAGGCTTGAGTGAAAGCATGAACTAGCATTGGAATGGGCACGGGTCCCATGGGGTCAGTTGGTTGCACAGGAGGGCCCGCCAGCAGAAGTCCAACTGGAGCCTCTTGCGGCTCCATAGGGCCCAAAGTAGCATCCGAGGGAGACGGAAGGGTCAGAAAAACCATCAACATGGCCTCCTTCAAGATCGCACTTTGTAGCACTACTGACAACGGCTTGGGGAATTTGAGGACCAGATCAGTTATTGCCCTCACGCTGTTCTGCCTGGTTTCATGTGGCAGAATAGGGTCAGGTCCTTTCTGGCCTCCTTGCGTTTATGTCGTGTCTGACTTACTGGAAGAATTTGAGCAGGAATGCCACTTCCTGTGGGGAGGTTTCTTTAATGGGACACAAAAGTCTTCTGTGACTTGAGCTGGATCTACTTTTCAACCGTTACCTCTTCTTATGTTAGGCGACAAAGTTTTGTCTCTCATACCCAGATCGAGTGCATGAGGAAGCATTAATTCTGCAACCTAAGAGATGAGAATGGAGCTCAAACACTAAAGGCACAAGTCATGCGGGTACCTGATTAACATTTGCTTCCTACAGTAACAGTATTGCTTTAATCCTGCCATTACCAAGCGAGACCTTGCCCCTTGGTGCACTGCCTCGTAGTGTACTTTTTGAGACGTCCTCAGAAAACTCACTCAGTTGGGAGAGGAGCTCTGGATCCACATTGAATCACCAGCAAAAAGAGAAACTATCACCCTCTATTAGGGGTGCCGCCTTTATGCAGCTCTGTTCCATCCCTTTCGGGGCTGTATAGAGTCAGTGCAGTCGCATGGCTCCACCTATCAGTGCTGAGAAATTTCTCCTTATCCAGTCTGACACTTTATTCTAAAAGTCTGGCATCTTCTGTTAAAAGTATCCATCCGATTTTCTCATGCTTGAAAACAAAGGGGTGCCCAACTTTAGTGAGCATGGAAGGTGGTGGAACTGGAGTTAGTTATTTCAAACCTATCTGCACCCTCATGTCTTCATCAAAGACTACAATCAAGGTCCGGGGGAAGGTACAAGCAGAAACAGGCAGAGCCGGTGGCACAGATTACAGGCGCAAGAAATGGATTCAAGACAGAGCAGGTGGATTTGGAGGATTAGAGCTTTAAAAAATGATCATACTAACTGAAGGCTTTGTTTCAGGTTCATCACACAACAACTTAAAAAGGTATACTCATGTGAAGCGAAAAAAAAAACTGGAAAAAAAGTTATATCTGTATGCAATGCAGGTAATAGCTGTCTAAACTAAGTTTCAATCACTGCATGCATTAAAAATAAGACATGTGCATGAAAGAAAGAAAAAAAAAAAGACTCCTACCTGCTGCATGATATGGGTGATTGTGCTGGCTGAAGATGCTGGGATGGACTTCACAACCACAGATGTCTGGGCTGCAGTTTGTGACTGTGACACATGCTGCACAAGGGTCCGCTGGGCCGGAGATGTCTGCAGTGGGACATGGTGGTGATGATGCTGGTTGGGTTGTGATGATTGGCTAACTGAGAGCAAGGAGGTCAATGGCACTTCTCCAGAACTGACTGTAGTTGTTGAAGCGATTTGCCTTGCTGTTTTTCCTAGTGTGATAATATAAGCAAAATAAAGATTTGCACATGAGCATGTTGATTTTTTTATACTAGTATTTTGATACAAAGTTTCATTAAAGAAGTAGACCTCATTCGTACACAAAAAAACACATCTATTGGAGAAATTTCTACATTGAAAGCCTGGTTTTTAAAAAATAAACATGTACAATCATCTCAATGTACAAATTAAAATTCTAGAAAAAAACTTAGAGTTTCACATGAATGAAAGATACACATTTCTGAATCCATTAAATGTTTTATATAGGATAATCTAATAAATGTTCCAGTGTAACTAACAATGCTCAAGCATACATACATAGAATGCCAAGGAATTCTAACACATATAAGCCTATACTCAAGGGACCGTTGGTCATCGCTTTCACTCAGGCATTCAAGTAATCATGCATGATTATAAGTAACTATGTTGCGTTGAAGATCCCATCTATCTTACCTGAATCCTTAAAGATTTCTAGTACCGGGGTTGGGGTCAGCTGAACCACAGAATTCATGCTCCAATACTGCAGCTGCTCAGACGTCATTTAATTGATGAACTGCTTTATTGCCCTTTAAGGGAAGACAACTCTATAGAGGAACTTCCTGCTCCTCAGCAGAGTATAACCTCATAGCTGTACAACCCAGCTCAAAAGTATCTAGCAATGCCAACATTGTTGCATGGTGTATAAGGGAACAATCTTAGCTGCTTTTACCCACAGCGGTCCATACTGAGGAGACATAATGACTTCTTAAGTTTCCTGTATTTGTAGTTTCCTGTATTTGTCCTCTTCCAGACATCACCTACTCTTTTTGTTAGGGAGTTCTTATTATTGGGAGCTCAAACTCACAATTTTTCTTCATCCTCACTGGCCTTAATGATGTTATGGACAAACATAATTATGGGACCTGATCTAATCAAACTAGAGGGACTAAGTGAAGGGGATAGTTTAGATCTGGATTAAGCATGGAAAAAGTACACGGGAGACTGGCCCTGAAGAATTCTAAACTGGGGAAAGAGGACTAGTATTCCCATGCTCTAAGATGGCAGAGCTAACTTTGGTTGCTGCAATTACCATTCCATCAAAAGAAAGATTAAATACTATTCTGAGATTAATAAATAAAATACCTGATACAAGAGAGACACCGGACTACAATCAACTTTTGGGCAAAATGTGCTTCAGTTTTTAATCACAGGGTGTAGCCGGACTACAGTACATCTCTTTTAGCCACTAGTTTTTCAATAAACTTACTCTTCTAATCTGCTTTCACCTTGATCAACAGTGTCTGCTTATCCCACATTAGTTACTTATGGAAATATGGAAAGTAAATTGTGTTGCAGGAGTACAATGGCTGAGCCAAGGTAAATCTTTTTCACTAAGGTATCCATACATGTAGCCTGTCAGTAGAGGCAGTGTAAGCGACAGTGAAAACCTTCATATTGAAGTTGCTGTTAGCACATAGGGAAGGGGGTGGGGATGGGGAGCTAAAACACAGGATGACCGTTGTTTTTTTTTTTTTTACCACAAATACATTTTCCAGTTTCTCTTGTAATGGATGCCATTGTTCCTGGATCTGTATCAAAGTGTTTGTTTCTGCCTATTAGAAAGAACTGGTACAGTGAAACGGTATGTCCTAAACTGTTCAAAACACTTCCCCAGGAGGAATACAAAAAAATCCTGCAGGAAATCAAGTTTTCCCTCAGCAGAAATTCATAATCTCAGAATCTCTTTGACCTAGCTGGGTTATGGATTTCTGTGGCATGGAAATGGAACTGGTGGATCAGAAGTGTGGTCTAGGACAAAAGGCCTTTTAAAAACTGAGCCAACCATGAATAACTAAGAATATCAACCATAAGGACTATGGTTGAGTGGCTAGCATTGTGTGATCCACATTTATGAAAGAGAAACTTATATTGTCACTATTTGCATTGACTGAGCAAATGCAGTAGGGTGATCAGTCATGTGTTATGGTATATGCCCTACCTGTGTCAGGTATGGATGTGGGACCACGGTTTTAAATGAGTCACAGAACCCGAACTATACCCTCAAACATGAGGACTAAGGAGGCTGAACCGGACTTGGTGGCCTATATTCACAGCTGTTGGGTACTTGGCCTGGCATTGGACTCGCCAGTTCCCAGTGATGCTAGATCCAGAATAATTTGAGTTTCACATTGGGGAGAAAACCTATTAAATCATGATTCTTCTCAAAGATCTTCATTCTGAAGTCAAAAACCTTTGTGGAGGTAACATCTTCCTCCCCTATTTCCTGAAATTTTGAGGGGGAAAAAAAGCAGCTAGAGAAAGGCAGTTTCTCTGATAATCGAAACAACAACTCCCCTAATACAGTGTGCAGCATTACTATTGTCTTTAGTCACAGGCGCACTAAGGTACTGACCAAATGCTGAAGCACAAATGTAACATATTCGAGGTAAATGCACACGGTCTAACACTGGAGTTTCTAATTAGCAGAGGCTATAGGTACTGCATTAAAAAAATTTGCAGATTACAGGTTCTGTTAACCATCGGCATGGATTGGTCTAGTGTCCTTGCACATTTCATGCCGCCAAACTTTTGCTCAAAGAAATAAAACAGCTTTCTTCTACAGCCTGTATTCTCTGAATTGTAGACGGGGTTCTATGTTCTGAGCGATTTACTCTGATATTCTCACTCATCACTCGGTAACTGTCTGGTTTAATTAAATCGCTCCTTGGGCTGCAACTAGCTCTCCTCAATAGCCGACCTCTATCTGGGTGCTTTACATGATTACAGAAGTATAAACATCTGAATGCTCAAAACCGGACTAGAATTAAATTGGGGCAGAACTCATGTTTTAAACATCTTCTTGGTTTCTGACTCCTAAAAAAGTTTTCCCTTTCCACAACTTGCAAAAAGTCGAGCTATTCAAGGAGTACTGAGTTCCTTATCAAAATTCTTGCCCGCTAATTGGTAAACGGCTAAGCTTCTGCAGGATGTTTTTCATGGTTGCTCTTTGACTAGCCTCTCTATCTTTCCTGATGAGGTTATGTGTTGTTTTCTCATAGATGGAATTCTCCTTGCATCACTTTTCGTGCTTCCCATTAGTAACATAATAGTAAATTATTTTTATTTTTATATTTTTTCTCTAGGATCTTGAATCTGTGGTCTCTTGGGGAAACTCAGAGTCACAAACATACATACAGGTCCATCCTAGAGCAGATTTGTTATAAATATTCAGACATTCCATATTCCCAAACTATAGCATCACCTTTTTTTTGCTGATTCTTTATTACTGCAGATGAATACATGCAATTCCTTCCTACAGTTTCATTCAAAGAATGTCTTCTTTTCACTTCAAGTATGAAAGGTTCAAAAGGTAGTTTTATGCATTTAGCGATCCAAGGAACACATATCTGACAATTATGGAGGCTATCTCACCAATAAAAGTACATGGTTTGCATTTCCAGTCTACAATTCTATTTGGAAGACCAAAACACTTTCAACAAATCTCAAAATTTGACTGCATTGTCACTTTAATTGTATACACATGTAGTGTTGGGCAGAGATACAATTACACCTATGTCTTTAAAAGCACATTGGGAGTTACGCGTGCAACATTCATGTTGGCAAAATACCTTATTTTTTAAAGATACTTTCCAAAATTATTTTTTGTTTCAATTGATAAAATAAATTTTCATTAATACAATACGGTGGTCAAATAAAAGATTTAGAAAAGAAATGTTACCTGAAATCCCAGTTCTTTTTACAGTTAAATCATTATAAAAGTCAACATATAACGTTTCAGCAGAAATTAAGTGCCTTAAAGATTAGCTTTCAAAGCCTATCTTTAGGCTAAATTGATACATTTTTTATTTATTTTACTTTTAAAAACTGCGCAATTCTAGTAAGGATTAGTTACTTACCTGTAATCCTAGTTCTCATCCAGGGGTATACTCATCAAAGTCATAATCTATGAATAATCCCCGCCCATGTGCGGGATCCCGGAGCATATAGAAAATACATATAAATATATATGTATAAATATGTGAAACATATAATTGCAGCCTAAAAAACATTTTCTAACTGGCAAAAGTGCCGCAAAATTACATAAATTAGCATACATACAGTAGTACTCTTCCAAACCCTAAGGAAGAAAGAGAGCAGAAAACATTTGTATACAATAATGCTTTATTGCCATAGGAAAACCTGTAATTGCAGGCATTTGCCAGTAGGCTGCAGTAGAGTATAAAGCAAACAGAGAAAACTGACACCTTGCCTTTAAGGCATTAGAGTAGGGGTACCGTGCCTTTAAGACCTGAAGGCAACCCCCTGCTCCCATGGTGCACCACAGGTGACAGTTGGGTCAGTTCTTTTTGGAGGTGAATAACACCTGAGGAGATCCATAATAAAACATCTCATAACTTTGTAACTCTGCTCGTCCGGGGAGGTGGGCGGGAGCTTATGACTTTGATGAGTATACCCCTGGATGAGAACTAGGATTACAGGTAAGTAACTAATCCTTCTCATCCAGGGGATACTCATCAATAGTCATAATCTATGAATAGATTAGCAAGCTCATACCCAAAGTCTCGCGGACGAGCAAGAAGTGTAAAAACTTCACAGAAAAGCTAAGACATATATTGACAATACATCTTAAGCAAACAAGTTCCTTAGAGGCCTGCCCTACTCTGGCATCGGCCTGAGTCCAGGCAATAATGGCGGGTAAAGGTATGGACAGACCGCCAAGTTGCCGCTTTACAAATTTCAGAAATAGGAACATTACGAAGGAGAGGTGTAGTGGAAGCTTTCCCTCTGGTAGAATGTGCATGTGGTCTACCCTGCAAGGTTTTGTTAGCTAGTTGATAAGCAAAAGCTATGCAGGAGACAATCCAGCGAGAAATTGACCGTTTGGAAGCTGACAGACCGTTTGGAAGCTGACAGACCAGTATTAGTACTGCCATAGTTAACAAAAAGCCGGTCAGACTTTCTCAGAGGCAGGGTTTTTGACAAGTAAAACTTCAGGACCCTCTGGAGATCAAGGGCGTGTAATGACCTCTCCGGGGGAGTGGAAGGATTAGGAAAAAAGGTAGGTAAGGTAATAGACTGGTTGATATGAAAGTCTGAAACCACCCTAGGCAGGAAACTTGGGTGTGTTCTTAAAACCACCCTATTGGCATGAAAAACTGTGTAAGGTTCCTTGCAACACAAGGCCTGGATTTCGCTGACCCTACGGGCAGAGGTAATCGCCACTAAAAAAGCAGATTTCCAGGTCAAGGGCTGCAAAGAGGCCTTATGGATAGGCTCGAAAGGAGCACTCATCAGCTTAGTCAGTACAATATTTTGCTCCCAGGCATGAGAGGGAGACCTCACCGGTGGGAAGACTTTTTTCAGGCCTTCTAGGAAATCTTTAACTACAGGCATAAGGAAGAAAGATGTCTGACTGGGAGACTTCCTATATGCTGTGATGGCAGCTAAATGAACCCTGATGGAGGGGTATTTCAAGCCTGATTTCGCTAAATGCAGTAAATATGGAAGAATCACCTGCTCTTGGCCATGTACCGGGTCAAGAGAGTGCTCACGAACCTCTTCCACTTGAAAGCGTAGCACTTCCTAGTGGAGGGTCGCTTCGATTCCTTAAGAATATTCATGCTGTCTGCTGGGAGGTCTAGATGTCCATACTGGATGACCTCAGGAGCCATGCCGTCAAGCGAAGGGAAGGAAGATTGGGGTGCAACACCTTCCCCTGGTCTTTGGTCAGCAAGTCTGGACGGCATGGTAGTCGCCGGTGAGGAACCTCCGACATCTTTAGAAGATCGGGGTACCACCACTGGCGTGGCCACTCTAGTGCTATCAGAATCATTCTGGTGTTGGTCCTGTAGAACTTCTGGATCACCGCCGGGATCAGAGGCAGGGGAGGAAAGGCGTAGAGTAACGTCTGAGACCAGCTGATCAAAAGGCCTTTCCCCAGTGATCCCTGTTGGGGGAACCTGGAGGCGAAGACGGGGCATTTTGTGTTGGCCGCGTCTGCAACAGGTCTACGTCCGGTACGCCCCAACACCGAAAAACCTCTTGAGCCACTTCCTCGTTGAGCACCCAATCGTGCGCTTCTACGAAGATTCTGCTGAGGCAGTCTGCTTGGACGTTTTGAATTCCTGGTAGATGAACTGCCACGATGGATAGGCCTCTTGCTAGGAGCCAATGTCAGATCGCTTGTGCTTCCAGAGACAAGACTCTTGACCTCGTGCCTCCCTGCTTGTTCAGATAGAACATAGTTGTTGTGTTGTCCGTCTGAACCTGGAGGTGGTTGGTGCGCAGAGCAGGATAAAGAGACTCGAGAGCAAGATGAACTGCTCGAAGCTCCAGGAAGTTGATATGGTAGCCTTGCTCTACCTCGGACCAAAGGCCTTGAACTTGGAGTTGGTCCATATGAGCACCCCAGCCTTGAAGAGAGGCATCGGTGACAATTGACTGAGATGGAGGAGGACGATGGAATGGCACTCCTCGGAGAAGATTGGATCGTTTCAACCACCATCTGATCGAGTCCCTGGCTCCTTGAGGAAGCAAGACTCGGTCTTCCCACTGGTCCGATCTCTGAGACCACTGATCTTCCAGGGCTTGTTGTAGCGGTCTTATGTGAAGGCGAGCATTGGGCACAATGTAAATGCATGAAGCCATCGATCCCAGCAGAGAAGACACTTGTCTGGCTGTGGGGGCCCGATTGTCCAGAAGAAGGCGACCTTTCAGGAGCATAGATGACAACCTCTCTTCTGAAGGACACACGCTTGCCTGAAGTGAGTCCAGAGAAGCACCCAGGTAGTGGATCCGCTGGGAGGGGTTGAGAACTGATTTCTTCAGATTGACCTGAAGTCCCAACGACTCCATTAGTTTGAGGCAGAACGACAGATTGTTCTGAAGCAGCGACGGGGTGGAGCTCTTCAACAACCAATCGTCTAGATATGGATAGACGGAGAAAAGCAGCCACCACCGCCATGCATTTTGAGAATGTCCGAGGTGCAGATTTCAGGCCAAACGGCAGCACTCGATATTGGTAGTGACGACGTCCGATCTGAAACCTTAGAAACTTCCGGTGTTTGATTGACACTGGTATGTGGAAGTAGGCGTCCTGCAAGTCGATGGCGCACATCCAGTCTCCCTGATGAAGATGTGGGAAGATCTGGTGCAGGGCAAGCATACAGAACTTTTCTTTTCGTATGAACTTGTTTAGCCTTCGAAGGTCTAGAATGGGCCTGTATTCTTTGACAGATCCCCGTTTTTGAACCAGGAAATATCGGGAGTACACTCCTTGATTTCTTTGAGTTGCGGGAACCTCCTCTATGGCCCTTTTTTCTAGAAGGATGGAGACTTCTTCTCGTAGCAATTGAGTCTTGTAACGTGGAAGATGCTGCAATTGGGGGAATACCTGCGGAGGAGGAGACTTGAACCTCAGCAAGTAGCCATGCTGCACAATACTCAGCACCCATTTGTCTTTTGTTATGGATTCCCACTCTGTCAGATGTTGAGAAACACTCCCTCCCACCGGAGTAGTGAACAGACGTGGAGGAAGCAATGGCTCAGGGCTTAGGAGGTTGCTTTGAGGAAGACTGCTGCCTGTTATTGCCACCTCTTCCTCTTCCAGGACGACGCTGCTGGAACTGCGTCTTCTGCTGAGACTGGGATTGCCACTGAGGGGTTTGAACCCTTCGTTGGAAGGCCTTCCTGTCTCCTTGACGAAAACGCTTCTTGAACTCCTTGCGTTTTTCCAATCCCACAGCTTTGACGGTGTCCATTTCTGCTTTCATTTTGGACATTTCTTCGTCTGTGTGTGGACCAAACAGAGATTTCCCATTGAAGGGCAAATTCAAAATCTTCTTCTGGGCGTCTGGTTTGAGTCCCGTCAGGCGGAGCTAGGCCGAACGGCGGGAACAAATACCGCTTGAGTAGCCATGAGCTGCAAGGTCAGAGGCATCCACTGCGGCGCTAATAACTTGATTGGCTACCAAGCCTCCCTCCTGTAAAGTGTCCAGAAAATCTTGGCGATCTTCCTTGGGGAGCTTGTCAGTAAAGCGAGTCAGAGAATCCCAAAGGGACCTGTCGTACCTTCCAAGCAAGGCAGAGTCACTAGCCACCTTCATAAAGGAGGAGGAGGTGTTGCACACCTTCCTACCAAAAGAGTCCATAAGCTTGCTATCTTTTTCAGGTGGTACTGAGGAAGAAGTAGATCCTGCATGGGACTTCATGGCAGCCGCCACAATGATGGAGTCCGCAGGGGGATCCGATCTGAGGAACAAAGGATCCTCTGGAGGGGCCTTGTACTTTTTGGCTATTCGAGACGGAACAGATCCCACCACTCCTGGTGTGAGAAAAGTAGCCATAGCTGGTTCCAGGAGACCGGGAACCAGAGGTAGTAGAGGCCTGGGCGCTGTACGATGACGGAGGGTATCAAAAATCACAGAAGTGGGAACCACTGGAGTGTTCAGCGTGATATTCAGCTTTTTTGCTCCCCTGACCAGTACATCGGAAAAAGTCGCGAGGTCATCAATTGGAGAGACTCGGGAAGGAGGCGTTGAGGAGTAGGTCGGAGAATAACCTCGGTAAGAGGACCTAGTCGAAGACGATCTTGTAGAGGATCTTGTACGCCGCTTCCTATGGGGCCTGTCACGATGCCTGCTGTGACTGCCCCTGGACCTAGAACGATGACTTGATGGAGACCTCGTTCTTGGCCGGATTGGAGATTTTGGTCTGACAGGTGTCCTTGACCGCACTGGGGAACGTGATCTGACTCTAGATCTAGGCCTGGGTGAAATCCTGGGATTCCGAGGAGATCTAGCTGGTCTGGCTGGAGTCTTTGCCTTCGAAGGGGAATATGTACGGGAGTAATCCGAGCCCGGACTACTCTGTCCAGATACAACCCCTTGAGGATGAGTCAAGCTGCCCGCAGATCTGAGCGAAGATTCTGGGGAGACCTGTACAATATTCAAGCCAGGAGAAGATGATTTTCCTGAAGTCTTAGAACCAGGAGACTCCACCTCTGCTGTCACTTTATCCCTCGACTGCGAAATCCTCGACGTCGAAGAAGTCTGGGTGACCAGCGGCGTCGAGCGGTGCCTTGAAGCTCTCGATGGTGATAGACTACGTCGTGGAAAGCTCGGCTGTGAACCTCGACGTCGATCCGGAGACCTCGACGTCGATCTTCCTCGACGTCGATCAGGTGGAGGTATATCATGACGTCGAGTCGACGACGATTCTTGATGTCGTCTTGAAGATGATCTTCCTCGACTTCGCGTCGACGGCGACCTTTCCTGGCGTCGCCTCGGCATCGACCTCCTTGACGTCGAAGGATGGGATCTAGCAGAACCTCTCGACGGCGGCCCGCTAGCCAGCGGCGACCTAGATGCCGTCCTAGCTCTCGACGCCGATCCCTTCCGGGGTGGCGGAGAGTGTCTCGACGTCGACGGAAGCCTCGACGTCAACGGAGACTTAGATGCAGCAGCAGCCATGGACTTCGAGCCCGAAGCATGGTGCCTCGACGCCGACTTACTTGATTGCGGCGGAGATCTTCGACGTCATGAAGATGATCTGGGCCTTTTCGACGGCGACCTCGACGGAGTTCTTCGATCTTCATTCCTCTTTTTGGAGACAGGAGAGGTGGAATGACGCCGTTTTTGGCTGTGCTTGCTTGTAGGAGATGATCTAGGGGCTGTAGAAGCACCCACCTGGTGACTCTTGTCCATCTCCTGCATGGCATGAAGTCGAATCCTCTCCCTGTCACGAAGAGTCCGACTTTTACATTTTTTACAATGATGGCACTGATCAGGAATGTGTGAAGATGGAAGGCACACAATACAAACAGAATGTGGGTCATTCAGAGCCATCTTCTTGTCACAGGAAGGACATTTCCGAAAAAGAGCAGGCATTCTGACAGGAAATTTTTGTGGGTTACCACAGAAAAATAAACCAGAAGCCTTATTTAATCAAAAAATGTCGAAATATTTGAGAAAACTCTCTCAAAAAACCAATTTCAGTTGAAAACTGAAGAGCTCAAGCTCCAGGATCCTCACAGAAGGAGCCGGAAAAAAGAACTGACCCAACTGTCACCTGTGGTACACCATGGGAGCAGGGGGTTGCCTTCAGGTCCTAAAGGCACGGTACCCCTACTCTAATGCCTTAAAGGCAAGGTGTCAGTTTTCTCTGTTTGCTTTATACTCTACTGCAGCCTACTGGCAAATGCCTGCAATTACAGGTTTTCCTATGGCAATAAAGCATTGTTGTATACAAATGTTTTCTGCTCTTTCTTCCTTAGGGTTTGGAAGAGTACTACTGTATGTATGCTAATTTATGTAATTTTGCGGCACTTTTGCCAGTTAGAAAATGTTTTTTAGGCTGCAATTATATGTTTCACATATTTATACATATATATTTATATGTATTTTCTATATGCTCCGGGATCCCGCACATGGGTGGGGATTATTCATAGATTATGACTATTGATGAGTATCCCCTGGATGAGAAATTAAGGTTTTTTTTCATTTATCTGTGTGGCACCCCAATAAAGGTTTATGTTGAATAACTACTGAATAAGAATGGATGTCAATGATTCCGCAAACCCTCCAGATCTTGCGCTGAGATATGATGTGCAGTCATTTTGGGACTCTGCTTCAGCCAAGTCACAGAAAAAGGGGAAAAAAAAAGAAAACAATGGGGGAAGGGTAGGAATACCCTGACCCATTAGCTTTCGTGCTGGGGTTCCTGTGCTTGTTTTGGAAAAAGCCCCCAGGTGGCAGAGGTCCCAGGGGCATTGTTTAAATAAAGGAGAAGTGCATAGGCCCCCACATTCCTGGGGCTTTATTTATAATTTAAAAATAAAATTTAAAGCAGGGGGCGCACTAGTCCGCCTCCTGAGGCTCTATAAGCCCTTAGGACCACCAATTTCCTGGGGGCAAAAACAACAGTGATGGGGTGGGCCACGCAGACCCCTACCAACCACCTAACTAGGGCTAATTAATAGCTAATGAGGGGGCCCAGGGACCACCACCTCCCTTGGGCTAAATATTTTCTAAAATATGGGAAAGAGCAGCGCAGCTCCCTTCCCGGGCCTCACAGGGCCAAAGGGACCACCAATTTTCCATGGCGGCCAGTAAACAAGAAAGGGGCATGGGGGAGTGGACCCCTCCTGGAGCCATACACTGCCCTGGTGACCGCTCCCCTCCAGGGCCGGCTCCTGCTACATCCCAGGGGTCCCACCCCCAGGACATAGCTGTTTGTTATTGTTTGGCAGCAGCTCACAGATCCCGCCAAGCAAAAGCAAACACTCCGCTTCCAACAGTTAAGAGCTGTCAAAGTACTCCCATTCGCTGGATGCAGAGGTTTCATCTCTTTCCCTGCCCGCAGTCATGTAGGCAGTGAAAAAGATTAAACTATTGCTCTTACACATAGGGATCTGCATTTCCAGCAGCTCCCCTACAGCAATAGCAATGCCTGCTCCTGCATGAGGAGGGGAGTCGTGCAGAAATTGGTCCTTTTGATTATAAATATATTAAGGCAAGGCCCTTGGAGATGGGGGCCAAAATCGGCCCACGGAGGGGGGCCGCACAGCCGCCATCACATTTTGCCCAGGGATGGACTCTCTGGGGCTGAAATCGGACAGGGGAAGGGGGGATGTGCGGCCACCTCCACTTTTGATTATAAATAGATTAAGATCGGGCCTCTGGATGGGGTCCCCAGGGCCGAAATCAGTCTGGGGATAAGGGGCGAGCAGCTCCTCTCCCCTATTCAATTAAGACTGGGTCCTAGAGAATGAGGTCCCCACGGTCAAAATCGGACTGGGGAGGTGGGAGTCCCCTGTGCAGAGGAGGAAAGAAAAACGAGCAGAAAAGGCAAAAGGGAGGGCAGAAAAAAAAGAGCAGAAAGGGCAAAACAAGAGGCATAAAAAAGAGCATGAAAACGAAAACAGAGGGTAGATAAACAAGCAGAAAGGCAAAACAGAGGGCAGAAAAATGAACAGGAAAGGCAAAACAGAGCAGAAGAGGGCAAAGCAGAACGCTTAGACACTCAGAAACCCAGTCAGAGAATCATGCACCCACTCACAGGCCCACAAAGACACTCGCACACCCACTCCCAGACCAACACACACACTCACAGATCCACTCAAGACTCACAACCCCACTCACAGAGCAGCTAAGAGAATAACATATCCACTCACAGACCCACTGAGCGAGTCACACACCCACTCACAGATCCAGTCAAACTCATGGACCTATTCAGACCCTCATGCACCCACTCACAGATCCACTCAGTGACACACACTCACAGACCCACTCAAGAGACTCATGCACCCACTCACAGATCCACTGAGACACTCATACACCCACTCAGGAACTTATGCACTCACTCACAGAACCACTGAGGCACTCATGCACTCACTCATTCTTATAGGTTACAGTTAGGAAAAAAAACGTTTAAAAAAACTCAGAAATGTACTTAAAAACCAAAGGTTACAGGGACATTGCAGTTTGAAAATAGAATTGACACTTTTTTTAAATCACTGGAAAAAAAGAAAAAGTTTACAGGGACATTATAGTTAGGCTCAGATTTCACTCATACAAAACCATAGAAATTCAGCAGTTCTAGTTACCTGAGCTAACTAGAACTTACCTTTCCATACGCCCACCCACACAACCACTCACCTACCAATGTAAGTGCTCACACAACAACTCACTTCTCCATAGTCACACACATGTGCACATACTCACTCACCCATACAGTTACTCATAAAACCAGTTACTCACTCAAATAGCCGGTCACATAGCCACTCACCAACCCATACAGCTAGTCACACACCCACTCAATCACCCATACAGCCTCTCAACACTGCCACTCACTCCCCATACAAACACTCACACTCACTCACACACACATCCATACAACTACTCACACACCCACTCACCCATACAGCCACTCTGACATTCACTCTCCAATATAGCCACTCACACATCCAGTCACTCACTTACACAGCCATTCAGACAAACACTCATTTCACCAATAGTCACTTAGACATCCATTTACCCACCCAGAGTCACTCACACCGCAAATCACACCCACACAGCTACTCACAGTCCTACTTACACACTCATACAGTCACCCAAACACCCATACAGCCACTCAAGACACCCACTCACATACGGATACACAAAGACATAGCGACTCACATAATATATGTTAGAAGTATTATCACTCATCAGTAGTGCAGCCAGTATACTAATTTAAATTTTGTAGGTTAGTATATATGTTTAGCAATAAAACTCTTAGAATATGACGGACAATTGCCTGCAGCTCAATGCAGGCAAGACGGAGGTGCTGCTTGTCGGGAGGAATACCAGCTATTGGAACGAGCACTGGTGGCCCTCTTCTTTGGGCGCCATTCCACCGCCTAAGTCCTTAGTCAAAAACCTGGGAGTCTGGATAGACTCCTCGCTTAGTTTCCAGACCCACTCAAAAAGAGTGGCAGCTACCTGTGTGGGCCTGCTGAGGAGTCTTAACCCGATACTCAAATTTTTTGACTCTACAGTCCGGCAACTCATTGTACAATCCACAATCCTCTCTCGTTTGGACTATGCCAGTGTTTTATTTTTGGGCGCCAACAAAGCGGAGATAGCGCGATTGCAACGAGTTCAGAACTTACAGCCATATTCATGAACCTAAATTGCGCTCACAAATGGCCAGATTCTGAGAATCTGGCCAGATTCTGAGAATCTGGCCGTTTGCGAGTGCGATTTTAGCATTTGGGATTCATCATCCCAAATGCAAAAATCGCTATTACCGAAATCGCATATTTGCGAGGAATTGGATTTAAGGAATCTCTAATAGAAATTCCTTAAATCCAATTCATCACCCATTTTGAAATTGCGAATTCGCAATATTTGGTCGCAATTTACCACGAAATCTGACTTCGTGGTAAATTGCGAAAAAAGAGTAAAAGGCACTTTAGTGCATTTTTTTCTTTTGCATGTTACACACACATGTCCTCTGGACATGTGTGTGCGCAACACCTGTTCAAATGTGCGTTTGAGGGGTGCTACAGGGTGTCCTTTGGACACCCCTGGCACCCTTCAAATCGCAATCTTATTTGGGATTAGCAAATTGCTAATCGCAAAAAAGGAATACTCCCCATTCATTCCTTATTTGCGATTAGCAATTTGCTAATCGCAAATAAGGAATCAGTAGGAATCGCAATAAATTTTGCTAATCCTACATGAATCCCGTTTTGCGAGTCCTTAATAGCGAATCGCTATAATTCGCTATTAGGGCCTCGCAAAACGGGAGATTGATGAATATGGCTATTGGTGGCAAGATCCTTGGTGGGCCTTCCCCGCAGATGCTCTGTCAGAGCTACCATTCGAAAGCTGCATTGCCTTCCCATTAAATCTCGTATTCAATTTAAAACCCTCACCCTGGCATTCAAGATCCTCAAATCCAGATGCCCAGAACTCCTGCGCCCGCTTCTAACACCTTATGTGCCACAGCGCAGTCTGCGCTCATTAGGCCAACACCTAGTGATAGTACCTCGCACAAAGCTCTGCCGTATTGGCGGTCGCTTCTTTAGGGTTCTGGGAGCTAAGCTCTGGAACTCCTTGCCATTGAATATTCGTTCCTTGGAAAACCTGTCTACCTTCCGGATAGACGTTCAGACTCATCTGTTCCCCTCTCCTTAGGATTTCCTGTCTCAGCTCTCTCTTTGCTATTGGTATGGTACTTGTGGATCCTCAGCGCCGGGACGCCTCTTTGCTGGGGCAGCTGGTGCGCTTAATCAAAATGTTAACATAACATAACATATACTTACACAAACTAGATATTATCAGTGATATCATTTACGATGTCAACAGTGACATCGTCAGAGATGTCACTGACCATGAAAAAACAAAGTAAGGAGAGGAGAAGGGTGTGACACTGTACATCCCTTCACTATAAACACAAAATAGGCACGGTGGCGGCTTATGAGGAAACTGTGTAGTGTACTCTATGCTTCTATTAGATTAGTCAGATAAATGTCTACAGATTATCCTGAGAAGAAAAACTCAACCACAAGTGGGTCCTACCAGATATTAGTTGAGTAGGAGCTTGATACCCTAGGTTTTAGGGGGAAACTGGCATCGCAGTCACGGAGAGGGTGGAATCCTTTGTAGTGACACATTCATCAAGAGGTACACCGCAGTGACCAAGATGCCGGTTTCCCCTAAAGCCTAGGGTATCAAACTCCAACTCATCTCATATCGGATAGAAACCACTTGAGTGAATTAATAAGATAGTATTCCTCTCAAGTACATTTAGTGTTATCCAGGAACACAATAATTTAAACAGCCAACAGTGATCCACATGCCCTGAAAAATGCCCCAGACCGTCTAGGCGTATATAGATAGGAAGAAACATGTTGGCAGATAGGTAATTGGGTGTGAGTCATTGATCTCCATGTACCCATTTATTTTTGGTTTTAATCATACCTAGGGTCCCGTTGAATAAACTTATTGCCCATGGAACACTAAGGTATTTTGAATTTCATTCAGGATCCCCCTTCTAGTCGGTGTTGTCTAGTAAGATGTATTTAACAACTCCCTCCTTCTGTTTCAATCTTCAAGTAGGTTGAGAAGGCTTTGGTGGCACTGCACTACTGGGGTGGGAAGAGGATTCATATGATGAAGCATGACACAGTTAAGTATGTGAGGTTTCCTCTTCCATTAAGGATGACTTTTCCTAGCTAAAAAACTCAGGTGAAGTAATATGTGAGGTCATAACTGCTGAAATTCTATGGTTTTGTACAAGTGAAATTTGAGCTTTGTTTTTTTGTGAATATATAGATATATAGATATATATTTATAGAAAGAGAGAAAGCGAGAGAGAGAGATATCACCATACATCCATCTATATTAATATATATATATATATATATGTATATATATTTTTTTTTTACCTATACCTATACCTATCTGTATGTATATCTTTCTATCTCTATCAATGTCTCTATCTATATGACCACTGTTGGCCTATGACAACAAACATTAGCATTAGTTATCCAGACATCAATACACTTGAGAACTCAGAGAGGACTTTCCCACTGAGTGTGAGGCCGTGTAGTTGTGTATGTGGAGTTGTGTGGAGGGGTGTGCTTGGCCTTGTGTGCATGTGAATGTGTGGTTTTGTGAGTGTGTGTGAGATTGTATGGGTGTGTGTGTGGTTGTGTGAGAATGTGTAAGGGTGGTGTGTTATGTGTGGTGGTTTTGTGGGTATGCATGAATGTGGTTAATGTGTGGAGTGTGTCTGTGTGAGTATAAGTGTGTGTCTGAGTTTCTGTGGGTGTGTAAATGAGCTTGTGTGTGAGAGAGTGAAGGGGTTGTCTGTATGAGTGTGTGTTAGGACGGGTTATTGTGGGTGTGTGTTAGGTTGTGGGGTTGAGCCTGTGAGTGGGTTTGTGTGTGTGTGCGCATCAGTATGGAGTTGTGGTCCAGATTGAGTGTATGAGTTTGCACGTGTGTATGCAACTGTGTGTAAATGAGTGATTGTGTAGGTATGTGTGCTTGGGGTTGTGTGTTTGTGTGTATGGGTGGTATTGTGTGGGTGTGTATGGGTAATAATGTGTGGGTGTGTGGGGGGTTGTATGCGTATTTGTATTAGTGTGTGGGATTGTGTGTGTTCGTGTGGGTTGAGGTTATTTTCGTGTGGGTTGAGGTTATTTTTGGGTATGGTTGTGTGCAGGGCTGTGAGTGTTATTGTGGGGTTGTGTGTCAGTATGTTACAATGGGGTTTTGGGGGAGTTTGGTAGGGGAGTGAGGGGTTGTATGGGTGGTTGTGGGGGTTGTGTGGGTGTGTGTCAGTATGTGTGCGTGTGAGACTGTATGTTTGTTAGGATTAGGTTTTGTGAGTGTGTGTGGAGTTGTGTGGCTGTATGTGTGCATGGGAGGGGTTATGTAGCTATGAGCGTGTGGGGGGTTGTGTGAGTGTGTGGTCTTGTGTGTGGGGGTGTTGTGAGTGTGTGTATCCGTGTGGAGCTGTGTGTATCTGTGTGGAGCTGTGTGAGTCAGTGTGGAGCTGTGTGAGGATGTAAGAGTACGTTAGTGACTGTATGTAAATGAGTGATGGTTTATCTATACCTGAAGAGGGAAAAGACATATTAGACTATAATAACGTTCAGCCCAAATCTCTAACTCTGTAAGATATATGCAAACGTTTCAGCAACCATACCTACTTTACAAACATAGGTAAGTAAGCAATAATTCAAGACAAGTCATAGTTAAAAAGACCAAGTTGCTGAAATGACCAACAATTACCATGGTGCTAGAAGCAAAAAAAAGGCTTCTTAAAAACTATCTCGGGTCTTTTGGTTGGCTGTTCTCTTTAGATTCAAGGTGAGAAGTTAATTGGTATAGTGGAATATGGCAACCACTTCAATGAAGTGTCTTCTCAAAGCTTCCAACCCTATCAAGGAACAAGAAAGGGTTGTACCGTTTCCCTTTGTTGTTTTTACTTGTCTCCTTATCTCTATCAGGGAGCCTGGAAACATATATGCCATTCCATTTGGATCTGACCCATGATAGTGCCTCAGACCACTATCTAAAGGAAAAAAACTATTACCGTTCAACAATGTTGGCAATTGTCTCTTGTGGAACATAAGGTCTAAGACGGGAGCCTCTAGAATTAAGCAATTTAAATACCTAGTTATCTGGTTCGAAAAAAAGTAAAATTAACTCTGTAGGATATAATGAGAAAGTGATACCAAATAACATACTAGACTCGGGGACTCCCAGGTATATTACTTAGTGGGACAGGATTGAACCCGTAAAAATGATAATCTCCCCATCCCTAACTTCTTGATAAGTACACTCCTTGAATAATTATCTGACAACTTTTTTAGGATACTAGATACCCTTACCCGAGACTTTATATGGAACCCCAAGGGCAGAATCTTTTAACTTAAGAGTGTCCCCAAAAATGTGGGAAGACTCAATCTGCATTCTTAGGTAAACAGGGTAAGCATTGGTTCAACCAAAACATCTAAAAAAAAAAAACCTCTTCCCTTGCTTAAAAGTGAGTGCTTGATTTAAACAATCATCATGAAACAAACCAACTGGTACACTACACAAACATAATCAACTGTAAAGTGATGGCATTACATAAGTGGGAAAACAAATCAATGCAACAAAATGAGGGATTCGTCATAATAGCATCATCAGCAAGAGAAAATAGATGGGGAAACCCTATATGAGAAGACTGAGCCGTAAGTGATCCATCTTTTCAGAAGCTAGGCTCTAAAGGCGACCCTTTACCATTCCATGCATTATAATCTGTATGTCTACTAAACATAATTGGCCTCTATAAATTTCTAAAAGGAAAAGCTATCCTTTTGAAATATAGGCCCACGCATGTCCCTCCATGACTCAGATGAAAAAGTTACTTACCTCTAATCCTAGTTCTCTTACGGGGAATCTTCATCATGGTCATAAGCACGGAATAGTTCTGCCTATGTGCGGGGATCCTGGGGCATTTTAAAACATCTACAGCTCTACATGCCAAGATAAAATGCTTACAGTGTGACATAATCGGTTCAAGGCATGTGTGCTGTAGCTACACATGCTTTGCATAGATTGTTAAGCAGTATCCTCCCAAATGGGTGGCTAACCAGTGGGTGTTACAGTTGTTTAAAAAAGTAATATGCACATTTTGTAGACATGCTATATATTATACATACATATACACACACATCAATAACAGTTTGAAACCCCATAGAAGAATATAAATACAGCATAGCAAATGGGCATAAACAACGTAAGCAGATGGTGGTAACAGTAAAATAGCTCACCTTCATTGATAGAGATGTTGAACGGTTTGTCCCACTGCTGAGTCTCTGAGGACGTCTGAATCCACCAAGTAATGTTGCGTAAAGGTGTGTGCACTTTTACAGGTTGCTGCCCAGCAGATATCTGGCAACAACACCACCACAAACAATGCCATGTATGTGGAAATGGCTCTTGTGGAACAAGCCTATACTTAGAGTTCAAAGGCCGTCCGGCATTTTGATGCCAAAAAAGAATATTTTTTTATATCAATCTAGATATGCACTGCTTGGTTAGCGGAAGACCTTTCCTTGGTGCGCTGAAGGAGACAAAGAGCTGGTTGGTTTTTCTGAAAGATTTAGTTTTTGCCCAAGTAAAACTTCAGGCACATTTTGATGTCTAGCGAGTGAAGCGCTCACTCAGCCACTGTTAGAGGATTTGGAAAGAATGATTTTAGAAATACAGGTTCACTGATGTGAAAGTCTGAAGTGACCGTAGGAATGAATTTTGGGTTAGTACTTAGGATAACTATCTTTTCTGAGCTGAAGAAATACCTCTCGGATGGTAAAAGGTTGAATCTCACTTACTAAATGTGTAGAGGTTAGAGCAAGAAGGAGGGCTACCTTCCAGGAGAGGTATTTAATGTCCGCTTTATGTATTGGCTCAAAAGGAGATTTCATTAATGCCCCAATACTGTGTTGGGATGCCAATCTGAAGGAGGCGGTCAAAATGGTGGATATGCCCTGAACACAGCAAGATGCACCTTAATAGAGGCATGAGCTAGGCCGGATTGTGCAATGTGTTAAGGTACGGTAAAATCTGTTCAGGAGAAGATAAGATGGGATGAAAGTTAGCACTTCGACACCAAATGCAGTAGGTTTTATTTGTACTGTACACCCTTCCTTTAGCAAGTATTCTTCTGCAGTCAGTCGGAGGGAATGTTCACAGGCCAAATTCTCAGAACTCAAGAGTCAAGCTAACAATTTGACTGATCTGGGATCCGGATGGAGCACTTGTTCCTGGCTCATTGTTATCAGTGAGGGAATCGTTTTGAGCCAAATGGGGGGACTCACTGAGAGTAGGAGCAGCTCTGTGTGACGTAGTCACGCAGGGGATTTCAGGATGATCTGACGGGGCTGGGCCTTCATCTTCCTGAGTACCTTTGGAATGAGGGGAATCGGTGGAAAGGTTTAGGCAAATATGCCCTACCATGCAACTAAAAAGGCATTCCCCAAGACCCCTGTTGGAGTTGCCAACTTGTGAAGAACTGGCAATTGGTATTGGGGGGAAAGGGGGGGGGGGGAGGGATCACAAAGAGATCAAGCTTTGGTTTGCCCCACTAGAGAAACGTGAGATCCAGAATGTGTTGGTCCAGTTCCCACTTGTGGCAGGAAGTTTTGAGCCTGCTTAAAGTGTCTGCTATGGTGTTTAGTATTCCTGGTACAGGCTCCGCAGTTAAGTGCACCTTGTATTGGATGCATCATTGCCAGATTAGTTGCATTAACTGGGACAGCAAGCAAGATCTGGTGCCTCCTTGTAGTACATTGCTGAGGTGCTGCCCGTCCGCACGTGCACTGGTGATTACCGAATTCTGGGAAGGAAGGCTTGCAGAGCAAGGAATACTGTTCTTAGTTCGAGCAGATTGATGTACAGGCTGTGATGTAAAGTTGGCCATTTGCTTCTGACCTGAAGGTCTTGGAGGTAAGCTCCTCACCCATCCAAGGAGGTGCCTGCTGTAATTACCACCGGAGATGGCTGGGGAAGAAACAGGACACCTGCAGAGAGATTTGTTGGTTGAGTTCACCAGTCGAGCAACTTAATCATGATCAATGTGAATGATATATTCAAATTATCCTGTCGCTGGGGACCACTGGGTATCCAATGCTTCCTGAAATGGACGTACATATAGACAGCAGTACGGTATGAGGTGAATGCACGAGGACATCATACCAAGGAAAGACTTGTAGAGGTGAACTGTAAATGAACTCTTTTGTCTTGATCGTGGCAGGTTGAGCATTTCCTGTTGCCTCTCAGTGGTTTGGTATGCCATATTGGTGTATGTGCCAAGTATGGCTCCTAGGAATATTATCCGGTGTGAAGGCTGGAGTATTGATTTGTCCGGGTTGAGATGAGTCCAAACTCGTTAAATAAGCGTAAGCAGGCTTTGGTGGATGCCTTCACCGACTGGTGTGTATGTGCTTTGACCAACCAGTCGTCGAGCTATGGGAAGACCTGATGGCGCTGCTGAGATAAAGTGCGACAGTTTGACAGTTTGTAAAAATGTAGGGGGCCGATCTGAGACCAAATGGTAACACCCGGAATTGAAAGTGGCTACCGGCAACTGTGAATCTGAGGAAGTTTCTGAGTTTGGGATGGTTAGGTACATGAAAGTAGGAGTCTTTGAAATCAAGGGAGGACATGTAATCTCTGTTGTTGAGGAGCTGAAATATGTCTTAGAGCATAACCATGCAAAAGGATTGTTTCTTGAAGAATTTGTTGACCTCCCTCAAATCGAGTATTGATGTGATGTAAGCAGTGAGGACACCTTACTTGGGGAGGTAAGTGATAGTGTAATCAGTTTTAAAAACTTTTTTAACCTGAATCATTGACAATGTTATTGACGATGAAAGAGGCAATGTAGACAGTGTGTTGATTGTCGACAGTGGAATCGTCAGCAGGTAAGGCTCTGTAGACGGGAAGGCACCAGTGTTCAGAGGATCCGTCATCAGTTTCTGCGTCGTCGACAGTGACGTCGTCAAGCGCTCCGTCAATGGAGGTCCAACCGTCAACGAAATCAATAAGTTCGCCATTAACATCGCTGGAGCCATTGACAAAATAATCGTTGCCGCCGCCACGGACACTTTGATGGGGTTAACTGTAGACATCATTGAAGACGATGATGAAGGCGTTGTCAATGTCTTAGTTGATGGAGATGCCATCGATGAGCCATCCGTCGGCGCTGCTAATGCTGTTTTTTTTTAAAAAGTGTGCTGCACTACAGGCGGAGGCGTTAGGGGCTCTAAAGTAGACTTCTGAAGTGATTTTGAAGAGAAGTCTGGCCTCTCTTCTTTTTAGATGGAAGTAAAGCACTTTTGTGAGGCGATTTGGAAGGGCTTCTGTGCTTATGGGCACCCTCAGAAGTCTTTTTGACGCCTTTGTGGGCGGTTCTAGAGAGACATGAGCTAATGTATCCTCTCTAGCTCTTTTAACAGGTGTATTAGAAGATGACAGAGGAGGTGTGGCTTCTTGCTTCAGAGAGAGGGGTGTCTATGGATTTAAGTTTTAGCAGCCAGAGAAGAGACGTCATTTTCTATTCTTTAAGGTCTTGTTAGAAAATGTGTGACATACCTTACATTCACAGGTTTTGTGCTCTGGATAGAGGCAGTAGATACAGTCTTTATGAGGGTCCTGAGTGTAGAGCCTCTTCTTCCTAAATGTTACACAGGATCGGAGGAGTCCCTTTTTTGGTGTCTCTGGCATGGTGGAAACCAGTTTGAAGCACCAAAAGACCAAGAGTAGGCAGTTGTGGAGGGAAACCACTGATGTAAAGTAGAAAACGCTGTGAAAATCTTCTTTAGATAGTTGTGACTGAAGACGTAAGAAAACTGAGCTGAGCTCAGTGAAGACTCCCAAGCACAACGTGCGTCAAAAAATCTGATGCACTGCAGCTTCTTTCAGGAAGGTTCCAAAGGGTGGTATCGTATCATCTGATCGGTTATTTTAAGTTTGCTTCTTTTTTGTTAAGGACAGTGACATGTTGTTAAACAAAAGGCCTTAGGCCTCTATGTTCTATGTCTATTGTACTATTGCTTCTATAGACTACTATGGACTCCCATCTCGATGACCGGGAATTATTCAAGCGTGTGAATCTATGAAAGTTTGAATACTGGAGAAAATTCAAATTCCTTCCTGGGATGTTGGGACCTTTTTCACAGCTTGCTTCTCTAGGAGAATCTTGTTATCCCAAAGTAATTCTCCTAGATGGCTTTGAAAAAATTTCTTTGGTGTAATCACTGGTATAGGTGATTAATTTGAGCAAAGAGAAAACAAATCAGCAGACTGAGTACAATGTTTAGCACCCATATGCTTTGAGGTGTGGCCCCTAAGGGAGAAGCTGAAGGATAAAGGGAATCAGAGAAAACCCCGCCCCTACCCCACCCCTCTCCTCCAGCACAAGTGAGTAACCCTCTTCCTCTATTTGATCATCTCTGTTGCAAAGATTCCCTCTGTTGTTGTAGAGTATAATATTGCAGCCTGTGAAGGGATTGAAATGCCACTCTTGTGAGACTGGCTCTCTTTTTTAGTCCTACCACTTCAGTTTTCATAGACAGTTTCCAATTAAAGTAAGGTGGTAAAATAGCAAATTAGAAATACAATTTTGGGCTTCTGAATTCAAACCTGTGAATCAGCTGACCGCCTCAAGGTACGACCATGGTGTCACACTTTACCTTGGCACAACTACATATGCTTGCTCGAAGTGGTACATACTTCCGATTTCTGCTTTTTAGGTCTCGCCTGTCGATGCGCATGCGCATCGAGCAAGCAAGACTATGGGGGCTTATCCACTCTTTTTCCAACTTGCAAGGAATCGTGGCGATTCCTTGCAGTGCCCGTGACTTTTAAGCTCAATGCGCATGCGCATTGAGCTTAAAAGCGCGTGCACATGCCCCCAGCCGCCTGCCTTGCCTACTCTCCCGCCCCCTCACTTCTTGATTGCACGGCAACTAGGCCGTGCCTCCCCTACTCTCCTCCTCCTACTCTCCTCCCCTCGCCGTCTGTTCCCGCACTCCTCCCACACCCCCGCTCCGCCCCCTCCCCTGCCTGCCATGTCGCGTTTCTCCTCCCCCCTCCCCCAGCACGCGACGCCTTCCTCTTCTCCGCGGTGATTGCACAGCCCCTTGTGTTCAGGGGTTGCTTTGCTTGTTTAGTCAAGGTGCAATTACAAAATGATCGGGTATCCGAAGGTGCGGGTGTTTTCATGCCTGCTGGGTGAGCGCCCTCTGCACGAATCAATGCTGAACCTCCCCAACGTGACCACTGCCATACGTCAGCTGAGCGCCATCGGCCAATCCACAATATATGCTTCATTATGGAGAAAGCTTTCAGAATAGGCCAAATAACGACACAGTAATTATGTTATCTGTGCGAGTTGCTGGCTTTGCTATCACCATAAAAATTCAGCCAGCAAGAGAACACCATCTTCTGACCTCGCTGATAAAGGTCAGAATGCAATATTGAATAATAAATGAGACCTCATGACCTAAATCTGAATATCTTTTTGGACTCCTTGTCATTCAGGCAGTATTTATACAACCTTTGCACGTAGCAGGATTTTTTTTGTAAGCAGTCGTGATTCCTACAATACAACAACACTCTTATTTTTTCAGTAATGAAACAGACCAGTACAGCACCCGCATCTTACCAGAGAACAGGCTGCCGCTCATTAAGGCGCGCGATCATCCATGGTTAGCATGCACTTTGACATACATCATTTACAAAGATTTAATGCGGGGGTGAGAAATTGTATTTTTGATTAGTCAGTCAAAGCTAAGCGTCCTGTTTACCTATCATTGTGTAAAGGTCATTATCGTTCTGTCTGATTACAGAAATCGTTAATGAGAACAGCTGATGGCAAATTGTGCTCACAAGCAATCACAATTCAGTGGGTTGTATTCGAATCATGTGGTCGAATACGTGTCAGGGCAGACCGCGAGGCCTGCTCCTGTCACGCGCCCATTCTTCCTACTGCCTCTCGCCCTCCTCCTGGCTGACCGGTTTTAGCTCTCCTGCTGACCCATACCGCCCCGCCTCCCCCCCCCCACCACGCCCCTCTAACCCAGCTGAATGCGGTAAGAGAGGCTGCTGAACCCGAATCCGAGAGGTCAGGCTACATCACTGCCTCAGCGAGGACGAGCAGTGGGAGGACAGAGCGTGCAGATCACAAGAAGCGTCTGCAAGCCACGCTTGAAATACAAGCGGCATAGGTGCATGGATAACCAGAACCCGGTAAGGTGCACCACCTGTAAAAAAAAAAATTAAATAACACATCCTAACCACAAATGGTACCCTCTAATGCTTAATGTTAGGTTCTGGAACACCCGGGAGACAAACATCGAATAAGTATTCCCATTTCCCGCTCAACCTATCAAAATTAATGTGTGGAATATATCCAACATTGTCACTGGCCCAAATGGGTTCCCCCAAATATATATATATATATATATATATATATATATATATATATATATATATATATATATATATATATATATATATATATATATATATATATATATATATATATATATATATATATATATATATATATATATATATATATATATATATATATATATATATATATATATATATATATATATATATATATATATATATATATATATATATATATATATATATATATATATATATATATATATATATATATATATATATATATATATATATATATATATATATATATATATATATATATATATATATATATATATATATACCAAACAATTTCCACCACTTCCGACGTGCGGCGAGGAAGGAACACAGACCACCACAGCGAGTCAGGCAAGATGCAGATTTTATTTGCGTTTCTTTTCCAGCCTGCAACGACGCGTTTCGGGCTTCAAGAGCCCTTGATCACATTGTCACTGGCCCAAATGGGTTCCCCCAATTATATGTGTGTGTGTATATATGTGTATATATGTATGTATATATATATATATATATATATATATATATATATATATATATATATTTATATATATTTATATATATATATATATATATATGTAATTTTTTTACCGCATTATCCAAAAAGGTTTTTTTAAACCTACAAAAATGCCATGCGGAGACCCCAGATCAAGGCGCAATAATGGAAGACTAAACGTGAACAGGCCTAATTTTTGGGCCAAATTGAAAAAAAAAACTTCTTTACGGGCTTCCTGGGAGAGTGTATGTCATGAGAATGCATGTAGCATGGAATGAGTGACGGCGATTCAAGAGGGGTGGTGAGTTTTTATATTGATTTATAGCAATGATTTAATGTTTGTGCTGTACTGTCTGTTTGACCAACGAATTCAATGTTGATCGCATTCTATGAATCATAAGAATACAAGGATGTACAAATAATCAAAGATATGTTGTTGTAAGTCAAACAATGAACAAAAAAATCCTTTAAGAAAAGAAAATGTGGTAAAAACAAAATATATATAATTTACGGGAACGCATTTGGGACAGTTAATGGATATATTCCACGTATTAATGTAGTTAAGTTTAGCAGCAATATTTATTTCTCGTTTGAAATAACACCTGCACCCTGAACCCCTCACCCTCACCCTCACTCACCCTCACTCACCCTCAACCCCTCACCCTCAACCCCTCACCCTCACTCACTCACCCTCACTCACCCTCAACCCCTCACTCACCCTCACCCTCACTCACACTCACCCTCACCATCACTCACCCTCACCCTCACTCACCCTCGCTCACCCTCAACCCCTCACCCTCACTCACCCTCAACCCCTCACCCTCACTCACCCTCAACCCCTCACCCTAACTCACCCTCACCCTCACTCACCCTCAACCCCTCACTCACCCTCACCCTCACTCACCCTCAACCTCAACCCCTCACCCTCACTCACCCTCACTCACCCTCACTCTCACTCACCCTCAACCCCTCACCCTCACTCACCCTCAACCCCTCACCCTCACTCACCCTCACCCTCACCCACCCTCACCCTCACCCTCACACAGTGAAATAGGTCTCAGACCATTTCAGTTAGAGTTTTTAGAAATGTGTATGGCTTTTTTTATTTGTAATTCTTTAGCATTGGCTACAGGAAACAACAATGCTAAAGATTTACAAACAAAAAACCATAAACAATTCTAAAAGCACTAACTCTAATGATGCGAGACCTATTGCATTTCCAATGCTTGTTCCCATTGTCTTCTTCCAAATTTTCTCCATGGGTGTTGTTAACTATACATAAGATGACATGTATTCTTTGCACACCAATAAATGTAATCGGGCATGTATTTTGAAGCCCTGATGATGATCCTGCATTAATCATAGATTGAAACGTCTTTGACTTTAAACACCCTGACCCTTTAAATATGTGTATAAGACTTCTGGGTGCAGTAGTGTTCTCCTTGACGTAAATGAGAGACCCTTATTGTGGATACAACATATGGTCATTTAATGTCTCGTGCCTGTTTGTTTCCATATTTTTAACACCCTTTGAGGATGGCCCCAGTGGAGTTAATCTTCCACACATGGATATGTATTACACCTTTAATCACACATATATTTTTGATTACTCCTGGACATTATTCTCGTCTCCAGAGCATTGATATCTATTCAATAACTGTAGGGATATTTGTTCCTGAAACTATTTATACAACAGATGGCATGATCTCTCTAGTGGGTGAATGGAACCCTGAAAACTCAGAACAGGCATGGTCTTAAACTTCTTCAGCCACTCTGCCAACAGATGCAGAAAAGAAGAGTTTAGTATTTACACCTTTACCTGCTTCTCTTGACTGCTTCTTTGTACAGCGCTCTGGTACCCTGGTAGATCATGTTCGCGCTATATAAAACTTTTCAAATAAATACATTAATATCTTCAAGCGTCCTCTTATTCCAGAATTTATTTGAAGTGCTGCAGTAATACCTTTCAGAGTAATCCTCATTGGACCATGACTGAAATCATTCAGGCATATTGCAAAAGCAATATATAGCCTGCGGATGCCCCAGTCCTGGCCGGTGAGAAAAAACCTACCCTCCTCTTTGCAGACGACACCCTATTGTTGTCTAAAACTCCCTCCTGTCTCCACAGGCTAATAGACAGATTTAGTCTGTTTTGTGATGAGTGGGGGCTCACTGTAAGCACCTCCAAAACCATACTGATGGTGTTATCTACAACTAAAAAAGCTAGGAGAATAAATATCACCCTTAATGGGTCCCCGCTAGAGGTGGTGGAGGAGTTTGACTACTTGGGGGTCAGGATTAACAACAGAATGAAATGGGACTCCCATGTGGCCAAAATGCTACTAAACCTCAAGAGAGTCTCTGGGGTTATTCTGAGAAACCAGCGCTTGTCCATCAGTAGGCCAGTAGCCCCAGCTTTGACAGTTTACGACGGTAAGGCCTTGGCCTCAGCTGTATATGGTTCAGAGCTGTGGGGCGGTGAGAACACCCTGGACCTGGTAAGAGCGGAGAATAAGTTTATGAGGGATCTAGTTGCCCTTCCGATCTCGACCCCCTTAAAACCCCTTTTTGCAGACATGGGCAAACATTCAATTGCAGATATAGTGCGCCTCTGACCATTGCTGTTCTGGGTGCGCCTTAGAAGGACACCAGAACTGGCAAATTACGCCTTGGTATTGGATGAGCTGATCACTATGAATAGTGCAAATAAGATCCAGTGGCTAAACAAACTGAGACAGCTGGTCTTGGATTTGGGTTTGGGAGAATGCTGGACCTCCCAGCCCCCTCCCCATAAGCAAATTATCAAAAAAAATTACTGGGAGTGGGTGCAAGCGGAGGAATTGAAAAGCACAAAGTGGGGGGTTCTAACTAGCCAATTTATGGAACATAAACCCACTAGGATGCTCGAACCCTTCCTAGACTTCATCCAAATCCCAAGAGATAGGTCCCTATTCCTGAAAATGAGATATGGGATACTCCCTCTTAATAAATTTACGGAGGGTTGGAAAGGAATGAGGGCTCATCAGCATTCTTGCCCTGGGTGTCCGTGCACGAGTGAATCCCTACCATACTTCTTGTTCGCTTGCATAGCATACAAAAGACCTAGAACAAGATGGTTAAAACTTGTGTGTAGGGAGCTGGGAGTGAGAGACTTTAGGATTGCCCTGCGTATTTTCTCATCGGATACTACATCTCTGTTCCTTGTATGCGGGGTACCTAAGTATTTAGCAAGTGCATGGCGTATACGCACAAGGTTGGTAATCTCTGATAAAAGTTAGGCTATTACAGCTAATCTGTTATATAAACCCCTTCACTGTATATGCACTTTATGTCTGTTTTTTGTATAAATGGTTGTTTTAAATGTATTTTTATCTTATGAATTAAAATGAATATAATATTTTAAATATCTGTTTTTATGTGTAATTTGTTTGTACTTTTATGATATATGTATATATCGAATAAAGTATTACAACAATATATGGCCATGAGCCAACTAGTTAAGTTTTAAGTCTTCTTCACTTCTCAAGAGATCTTCCAACAGGCGATACAGAAGGACTATTGAATATGACCATAATTGAGCTTAAAACATGATGGCTATGATAATACCTCTATTTGTAACACGAAGTTCTACATGTAACCAAAGTACAGGCATAGATTTAGGGAGGCTGTAGATTTGCCTCAGGAAAACGTTTTGTGAAAAACATATGGGCTTCAAATTAGAGCTACTCGATAACTCCACTCCATAGGGAGCACCCACCACTGTGTTTTCTCTAAAAACATTGAGTGATGTAGACAGGAGTCAATTTCCCTGCTAAGACCCAACTGCTGCTGCCACATTAAACATATTACTCATAAGATGAGCACTTCTCTGAATCAAAGCATCCTATATTCCCTTCTGGCTGAATCTCAGAACAAGATAATCAAAGTCATTCAACAACTGAAAAGATGAAAACCAAAAAAGTGGTGTTCCAGGATTAAAAAGAAATTATAAAAATATGTTCACTGTTCTTCTTTATCAACTTCTTTCTGCAAATTTCAACAACATTTCCAGCACCATTCACTAACAACATTTTTCTGACCAACGTTTTTTAGGTCTCGCGACCTATCAATGCAAGCAAGCGCATTGAGCGGAGCGAGAATTCATGTCCTCAAAACGCTTGTGAAACCAAGGGTTTCGTTCGTGCGGTTTTGTTTAAGTTCACGTGAATCACGTGACCAAACAAGCACGCTCATCAGCCTCCCTCCCTCCTATTGGCCGTACTTTCAGTTTCCCAGCCGCTCATCTTCGCAGCACATCAAAGGGCTTCGCCCAGCGTGCGCTCTGCGGCTTCTCGGCTTCTCCTCCCCTAATTATTCTTGGATGGCCGGCCGTATTTTCAGTTTCCCGGTGCTTCAACTCTGGAATTCTCCTCCCCCTCCTCAGCCAGCTTCACCCAGGCCATCTGTTCCCCAGCTCCAGCACTTCCCCTCTCTCCCCGCACACAGCCTTCCTTGGATTTCTCCTCCCCCTCCCCAGCCAGCTTCCCCCAGGCCGTGTTCCCGAACTTCTACTGTAAGTAGGTTGTTTTACTTTACTTTATTTGGCTCTCAACGTCTGGTTAGTCTTTACACATTTGCTGTTAACCACACTGCTTTAATTAATAGTCAAATCAGCCACTGAGACTTTTCATGCGCAGCACTCTCCTCAATGCGTGACTTCAAAAGAACAGCGCGCAGCTCGCTCCGCTTCCCCTTTCACTTGCGTGCTGTTCGCTCTGTCCCGTTACTCTCCAGCACTTAAGGCATCAAGTCTTTTCTCACACTGCACTCTCCTTACAGCGTGACATAAAATAACTCCTCACTGCTCAATCTGGCTCGTTATCCACTTGCACTTGTTTTCTAGGGAAGTGACACAGGGACGTAAATTGGAGGTAGTGTCCAGGATCCTGTTTGTTCCCATCAAACATCCATACCAACTCATCCCTTTCTCTGATCCGTTGCTGCCCACACTTACTTTGCATGCACAAGCCATCGGTGCAGTTTTTAGACTGCAGGGCTGGGCCGTCGCAGTCTTTCCCGCCGTTTTTAGGTGAGGGGTTGGTGCAATCCCTAGTCAAGGGTTCCATGGTTTGCTATCGGTACTCGCCATTTCTCATAGGACAAGTGCAGTAGGACGCCATTTTCTTATGCGGCGTGCAGTAACATTTCATTAGATCACATCTTGGTGTTTAGATGATGACTCAGGCGCGTTTGTTTCTGGTGAAACGAGGGGTCGGGCTCGTCCACAGCGGTGCATGCTTCTCAAAATGCTCCCAAACTCCTCAGGAAGGCGTAAAATGGAGCTCAAACTTCATGCTCATTCAGTCATTGGCCTCTCTGCTGACACTGCTAAGAGTCGTGCTAATTTTGATCATGGTACTTTGGTAAATACATTATTAAAAGTGGTACATATTAATAGCTAGACCGTACAGCAGGGTATAGAGATCAGAGAAATCGCCCGGGCCCTTCACAGAAGTCTTCGATCAAACCAAGTCAACAGCGCCCGTCACTCTTGTTTTTTCGAGAGACCCACCCCTCTCGGTCCTCATCCCTTTCTCTGATCCGTTGCTGCCCAGACTTACTTTGCATGCACAAGCCACCGGTGCAGTTTTTAGACTGCGGGGCTGGGCCGTCGCAGTCTTTCCCGCCGTTTTTAGGTGAGGGGTTGGTGTAATCCCTCTTGCGCCAGTGCGTGCACTCAGTCCCACAAGTCGACCACTTGTTTAATTGGATATTGTGCCATTATCACAGCAAAGAGCGGCGGTGGGCCCCCTACAGTGGAACTGGTGTGCTCGCTTACAGAGTTGCTGCATACCTCTTCTCAGGAAGCTGGCCCACTTTACAACCATATGCAATAACATGGTCACAATCTTTCTTACAGTAATCGCCGTGGTGCGCAATATCACACTTTTTAACACACGTTTTCAGATTTTTATAACATGATGACTTAGTTTTCCCTGATGCACACTTAGAGGTGTGAACAGATACTTGCTGCCTCCATCTCAGTCTCGTTGACAATTAAAGCTGAAACCTGTTCATCTAGCAGATAATCTGTAGCTAAACATATTTTTACATCTTTGATTACAGTTCTTTCGTAGAATGTTTTGCTCGTCCACATTAGTTTGTTGTAACTTGGGAACTGGTTTATATTCTAGTGCAAATACTGTACTTTCTACCAGCTTAATAGTTACCACCTCGTAGTAGTATAAATGCATCAAACACTGACTCCCAGCACATTCACTCAACCACACTACACCATCAAGCACATACATATCCCACTGACAACCTGTTTATGTAGGCTAGCACACAAAGGCACTAGACTGCACCATCAGCACAGAACACCACACCGCCACCCAGCTGGTGCTAGCAACACACATAGGCACCAAACTGTAGCATCAAGCACAGACACAAAAAACTAACACCCAGTTCGTGCAGCTGGCACACAAAGGCACCATCAAGCACAAACAAACCACACCTCCACCCAGCTTATGCAGAGTCAGACACAGACATCAACAAAAACAGACATAAGAATCAGGCACACACATCAGAATCAGACAGACATCAGAATCAGACTTCAGAAACAGGCACAGACGTCAGATCCAGAAAGCATACAAACATCAGAGTTAAACATCAGACCCAGACATCAAACTTTGACACATAAATTACACACATACACCAGAGACAGACACAGACACATACCATAATCACTCAGGCACCAACGTCAGACATCGCACAGCTTGTCCACACATCCTCCATCTAAGGCACTGTACCCAATGAAGGCATGATGACGTCCCTCCCCTAATCCGGGCTGTGGCCCACCTGGTTGGGCTTGGAAAGTCTGTCACTGTTTGGTATCGGCTCTGTCACTGCCTGGGGTTTGATTTCCAGCAGAAGGCCGGGGCTGTTATACAAAAATAACACTTGAAATAAGTACTTCTTAATGCAGTTCTATATTATGCCTATGTTTTCTTCTGTGGCGTTGCCAATAGGTCTCGCAGTAGGAAAGTTGGAGCTATTGGTTTTGTAAATGACATTTTATATTTATATATTATTATTGACAATGCCAATAACGATATATAAATATAAAATGTCATTTACAAAACCAATAGCTCCAACTTTCCTACTGCGAGACCTATTGGCAACGCCAGTGCTTGTTCTAATAGTGATGGCTCCAAGCCCTAGGTAGACAAAAGAATGGCATTGGTCTATCAGAGGTTAACATTACTCAAAGTGAAACAAGCAAGGAATGGAATATTGGAAGGAATGCAGTCTCATAATCTAGTTTTAAATCGATAGTTATGCCTTTAATAAAGCAGAAAAGGACCTAAGAACCGAAATGGTTCAGAAAGCAACCCATTTAAACTTTTTTTAATTGAAACAGTATATTAGCTAAAGAAAGAAAAACGAAGAAGAAAATGGTGTAGAGAGCTAGCAAGGCCTGTGTGTGGGTGGAAGTATCTACGTGTAAGATTTTCTAAGTTGTATGCGCCTGATCCTGGATTATCCAATGACATCAGTAGTCCCATAAGTAAGGCAGACAGAGCTGGAGGCCTGGCACGTATAGGTGCAACACAACACTATATACAGTGAAAATAGTAGCTTCCTAAATGATACACTCAAAGGTTTCTTTTGAGATAATTGACTAAGGTTAAAGAATTTGTTTGAAAATGAAATGGTTTGATATGAAAACTAAAAAAAAAACAAATAATAAATATTTGTAAAACTGACAATGACTTAAGAGTTTTTTATGTGTTCCCAAGCTACAAATAGAAAGTGAGTGGTAGGGAGATATCAAATTTTCCCCATCAGATGGTGTGTCAAGTGGTTGAGGCAAAATGTAAATTTAAGATTAAATCCAGAGCTTCAACATCAAGATCACACCTTCTCATGAGTTAGCAGTACTAATATTCTAAACACGAAGAGTATTGTGCCTACTATAAACAATGCAAATGAAGCCCCTTACCTGCAGTGACATAATCAGCCACAACCTCTTGTTCGACCACCGCAATAGACATGCTTTCAGAAGACTGGTGCTTTTCTTGTGTCATCTGGATGGGAACTGCCATTTGGCTGAGGTCAATGGTGGATGATCTAGGCTTCGACTCTTTGACTGCTTTGAATATTGAACAAAAGGACCTTCTTGAGTATCAAGTTTGAATGAGTTAAACAATAATAATTAAAGAAAGAAAATGTATGAACTTCCAAGATGTGACATGTTGGCTGGAAACCATTCGATGAAACTGGAACATAAATCTCCATTACAGAAATTAAGAAGGGATTTCATACTCAAAAATGGATTAGATGTTTTGCTTCAGAATGAAGGAGGAAGAACTGATGTTTAATAGATTTTTTAAATAAAAGTTTCAAAATCACTCTCCTGCACTTAAAACGGCAACGGACTGATTCATTTCAGCAAAGGCAACACTAAGATAAGCGATCATGCACATGTGCTTTTGATCAACAATGTGATTCAATACCGGTGGTGCAACATTTTTCACACAGAAACCACTATGAGCATGTTATTGCTGCTAAAGCTGCTGCATGTTACTAGTTCAGTATCCTAGCAAAAGGGCAACCTAATCGTCTGACAGCTTGTTAAAATTATGATTACTTACCAGCTATCTTCATGGCTATAGTTTTACCCTTCCTCTGTACTTGCTAAACAGGTAGTTTGGGACAAAATGTAAAAATGTTATTTCAGACCAGCTCCCTTAATGTCTTTATTATTTATGATCTAAATATACCTCCCCTCCTCCAGGACTGTGCACCTAGATCCCTGTTGTACTGGAGTTAGTGAATAATGTAAAGCTAATTGAACAAATGGCACAAAAGAGGAAAAAGGTCTCCAAGGGATCTTTCAGCAATAAGTGTCCAACTAGAATGAATACCTTTAAGACGACCCTGTTGCTCTTAGAACAGAAGCTCTATACCAGCGGTGCTCAACCTGGGGGCATGACACCTTCTTAGGGGTCTGCGAAGGCTTAAAAAATTAAGTTATATGAGAAGGTTAAAAAGATGTATACACCTAAAAAGAAAAATGTAAAACCCTCAAATACGAAGGAGTTTGAAATTAGAGGCAACAAATTAAATTGATTCAGGGGGGCATTGCAAGTACAGCAATTTGAATCTAATATGGATGGTTAGTAGCCTCAATTAAAGGGCTGGTATGCAGTAACAAAAAGAGAGCATGCATTAGATGCAAAAATGGCAAAGTAATATTCTAGAGTTAGCATATTGGTTTGTCTTTTAAATATAAAACACATCTGTGTTTGCCTAAGAATAGAAAAAAAATATCTGCATTAGGGATCCAGACAACAATACAGCTGGGCGCTCAGAGCAGGGCCACATATCTTTTAAAATGAAGGGGACTTTCCTTTCCCAACAATGTCCCACTTATTTCTCTGCTTAAACAAGCAATTGAAAAGCCAATAGATCTGGCTTCAAAATGAAAGTACTTCTTCGCTAACTGGCGAGCTTGTCAGTGTTTAGAAGAATGCATGGATGAGTGAGTGATTGAGTGCATGAATTGATGGATGTATAGATGGTGCAATGAAAAAGGAATGCATGAGTAGATGGATGGATGGGTGGGAGTGCAAAGATGGAGGAATGAGTATATGAGGTATCAGGAACAAATAATCCTGATATTTACAATCTAGTCACATCAATCCATTGTATTGCTAACATCCGAGGTCCTAATTACAAATTCTTACCATGAAGAAGTGGGGCTGAGGGATAGATAATATTGTGATAGATGGCCATAACTGTAGACTCCTCCAACTCATCTAACTATAGGGGATAGAGCAAGCAAGATCCAAGAACCTAGGCACGGAAGTCAGGGAAAAAGATAACCCAGAAAGAGGAAGCATAGTACAGTCTCTCGGACACTGACCAGTTCATAAACTGCTCGGAACCAAGGATGGTGAGATAACCATGGAAGACAAAATACCAAGACAAGGTGACTGCTATCTTGAAAAGGTGCAACTGTTGCTTGAGCACCAACCGAGCCGGACCTGCAAAAACCAAGCCTTGAATACCAGTCCAGCATTAAAAAGGCAGGGAGCACATAGCCACACTAGTAATTATATGCCATGGTATTTACATTAAAACGTGTTTTAATCTTGAGGCATCTCTTCCTAATCTTAAAGGAAAGTGCATTACCCTCTAAACCTGAAGGCACCGGTTACTTTCTAACACCCATCTTCTCTTCTCCTCATTATGTGAAACCGTATATCATCGTAGGCAGTTTTAATTCAGAATAAACAAAAGTTAACTGACTCCATTGTAAGTCTAGTGGATTCAAGAACGATTCCCTCACTCAAATCTGTCAGCTGAGCAGTGACGACATACTGCAGATTTTTTCAGACAACCATCTCAACAACGAGTTGAGAAAACGGCTTTTCTACTTTGCTGCCAATTGCAGTACTAGTATGAACTTTGAAATAAAGTAAAACCATAGCAAGCTGCATTTGCCCTAATACAGATTCCTGACTGACCATGTGAACAAGACACCATACTCCTAGGATGCGCCCAGGAAAGATCTGGCAGACAAAGGTGAGAGGGTGTTGCAGTTAACGTAACTTTGACATGTTCTGGCTCTTTCTCTTGGGGATGATTTCATCAGCACTGAAAACTGAAAAGGCAACACATGCACTATAAGCCTAGGTGAACAAGTTTTCAAGAACCTCCTGACCAAAATGTGTACAGTACCAGGAGGAAACTTTTAGATCTCTGTATCGGTAGAATCCCTGTATGGAGCACACTTAGCTGACTGGTTTTGATCTCAGACTAGTACATGGCTTACGAATATAAGAAAAACAACCCTAGCTGTGATGAAGTGTATCTGAAGACTGCATGGAGGGTTTGTCATGTGTAGAGTGCACCACTGTAGAACAATTAAGAGATCCATCTGCTAATGGTAGCCTTAACAACAGCTCAATCATCATCATTGCCACCAACATTAAAATGAATGCAGAACCCTGGCTCTGCCCATATAAAAATGTAACATGCATATGAATTTCATGTTGAGCAGGACCTACTCAGATAAGGAGGCATGGGAAAAAACCACCTTGTGTCAATAGCACATAGTGTATATTTACAGAGTCAGTAGAACTGTGTGCGCTTTGATGGATATAAAGCCAACAAGAAGGAAGTGATCCATGATATATGTTTACTATCACTTAAGGCTCTCAAAGGCTTTGCACATTACGCTGGCAAGGACCAGTTCCATATCCCCAAGAGATATGTGGTGTGCCTGATCAGAGAAAAAAGTGGCTTCATTAAGTTAAGTGTCTATCTGGCATCTAAGTAGATTTTGCTGATGTCTTCCTGCACCCTGGATTAGACCAGATATCTAGGACAGGTTAACAGACAACCAGTCAGTGAGTAGGTTGACTATTATCTAAAAGTCTAGTGTGAAAATCTAAGCAATGACTTCCGCATTGTGTTCTGATGGAGTCCATCCTAGTAGCCATTAGGAAATCCAGGTTTTTAAAAGAGGCCAATATGGATGCAGGCTAGCTCCTCATTGATCAGAGATTAATAGAACAGAGGTACAACACCATTCTCCACAGAAATAGAAGATGCTAACTCAGAGGAAACGAGATGTACTACTTCTAGAATAAATAGAGAAAGCCTGGAAACAGGGCTTGGAAGGGCCAAAACTGATTCACCAGCATAGCCATACACTTTGGGCTACACCTGATCTTCCGTAGTTCTCTCTAGAGCCAGATGAAAGTACTTAAGAAAGTTCCTCTCCAATATTAGCATTCAACCTAGGGATTTGGAACTAATGCCTATCCTGGGGGATTGTTTGTTCGCTTGACCACTCTAAGTCCAGGTGCACCCCCTGGTTTTAAAAGATTTAATTGAGGACTTATTGGTGAATCTCCCATTCGCTAGGAGAATGGATATTCCTGCTCAGGTTATCTGCCCTTTAGCTGCTGAAATCTGTAATGACTATAATGGCAGGAAAATATCTACAGCTCCAATGTCAGTGGAAAAGATGCATAAAAAAATCCCTTTTGCATTTGGACACAGTAGAGGGACATGGTACTATCATTGTGTACCAATGCCTCTCTGGATTTCACCACTAGAACGCAAGCTTTCAGGGCCAAGTAAATTCCTTTATGTATAATCTTAGCCTCTAGCGCATGCCAATATAAAATGTGTAAAGTCCATTCAGATATGTTGAAATTGTACAGTAAATATTGTGTCTATTTTTTGTTGAGCGCTGTTTCAAGTCTACTGATCACCCGCAAGAGAGCATACATTTCTTTATGATCCAACATATTTGTTCAGCAGAATTAATTAGGCCTGTACCATAAAACAGTGAAAGAGTAACACACATAGTGAGCTCAAGACCAGATCTCTAAAGAATCAGATATAACGTAAGCTGAAATTGTGGCAGGCACAAGGGACATAGCACTAAAGTTGGGAGTGTACGCTCACAATTTACTGGATTTCCCCCGGGATGAGTGGACAGGTTTGAACAAACTAACATGCAACTGATCCCAGTACTCTGCCAGGTGGAGCAGCAACAGTATATGGTACTTAGTATGGGGGAACAATCCTAATGCAGGATGCTTGCAACCCCATATGACTCTCAAACCGCCAGGGGATGGCCAACTTACTGTCCAAGAAGTTGTCCAGGGTCTGGACATTAGTATGTGTTCTGGCTGATGGACTTTTTGAAACCAAAGTCCAGGAATGAAGTGAAAAATAAGTACGTAAGCTCAAACATTTCAGGTGGAAGGCTTGCTCTAGGGCATCACACCCAGGCTAGCCTTTGCAGTTATGAGCACACTGATCAGGGAATACTTCTTACAGTAAAACAGCCCCAAGTTACAATATTCAATAATGATGGATTGGCAACTGATTCGAAGAGTGAATACAGGGACCAGAGTATAGCCAGACATGAGCAATCCCCATTGGCTTGCTAGAAATGACAGTACACAAAACTGCATAATTCCAAATCTATTTTTACCAGGCTTTTAACATTAGGAGTGCAACATTCTTTGCCTGGGGTTTTCAAACAACTGGTTTACCAAGTAAAAATATTGAGGTATTCATTTGGGACTGGTTATTTCTGCATATAATTCACCCACTTCTTCCCAGACACATACCTGCTGTCTGCTGCAACTCCAGTAGAGCTTTAATGGTTGAAGCAGCAGACTGGGATTCACCAGAGAGGTCCTGGTAAATTATGGTAGGGCTCGAGTCCATGGCAATTTCATGTTCTGACCAATCCTGACTTCTGGAAGCGATCACATGGACTACAGGCTGGGAATCTGCCACGTCAGTAAACACACACATTGAAAAAACTGTTAATCAGCTTTACTAAAACTGTAAACATAAATATGTTATTGAATGACTGGTAAAAAGTAATCAGGAATACAATTCTTTAAAGCGTGGCTCTCTTCAGGTTTGGGGGGAGGAGGATTCTGCTTACTATGAGAAAAGCCAGAGGCAAATTCTAGGTGTCATTTCTCAGCTTTAGAGGTTTTAAATATTTAATTATGTTTTCATTTTAAGCACACACTTACAACCCTCTAAACCCATCATGATTAGCACCCATGTCAAAATCACAGTATCCTGCAACTAGCCCAGTAAGCCTGACCATTTTTTAGTTGGGATCTTGCCATAAGATACCACTGGGTTTTCAAATTAAGTATGAACAACATACTTCGCTCAACCTCTTCACATGTTAGATTTACAGATGATGGAAAAATATATAAATGGCTAATGTCTGACCTAGAACATCAATATGATGAAGAGGAAGGCCAGCGCTGATGAGAACCATGCTTTAAGAGTCAATGCTTCTGTCTCTTGAGTAAATGATCCCCCTCTGTCAAATGAAACATTTGGTGTTAAAGCATCTGAGGCGTGCACTGTACTTCATCTCTTTCACCACCTTGTGATCTTACAGTTGGATGTGTTATGGCCAAATGAAAAAAAAATCTACCGCAATTTTCTGCTTTCACAGATAACCTCACTGACCTTTGGAGGCGTTTACTGTGCGGTACCAAGGATTATCCAGAAAATTTGACTTTGGAGGGACTGGGATCCAGAAAAAAAAGACAAAAAAACTTAACATGTAAACATTTCTTTGTTAAGCGATAAATTTCAATATTTTGAATGATGTGTAATGGGATCATCCTACAATGTAATCATGTGCATATGAATCAAAGTATAAATTTTTCTTAGGACATATTTCATTGAACCTTCCAAAGCATACAAAGGAGGATATTTATGCTGCACACATTACTTCCATCAACATCAGTATCCAGCTGTCTGTTACAAATGACTATCACAACGTTTAGGTGAGTTTGCTAATGTATGAATTAAAATAAAAATTATGCTTACGGGTTACATTCCTGATGTAAAAGAAAAACACACTGTCCAAATGCAGCACAGAAACCTAAACAGTCAAACCCAGAGGTCAACACCACCTATGGTAACCGTGATCTGTAACCATTAACCCTCACTGTAAGAGTCCTCTTAAAATGAATCCATATTGTATAGTGATGGGGTAGAATAAACAACTTTGCAGCATATGAAAGGGAAACATCAAACCTGATACACAATAAGCATGAATAACAGGTGGCTTGTATGTAGATTATGTACTGGAAATGTGTAGCGAAATATAGGTTCTCAATGATTGCTGGTTTATGTCACATACAGTACTATACATTCCAAAAGGTAGAATATAACATGATTTCTATTCTGTCTTGCTCAAGCCCACAAGTCTGTGGCTGAACTACTTGGACATGCTGAATTTTTTATTTAATGGGAACTTTTTTTCCCAACTTTTTCCCATTTAATTAAACTCATGAGTTCCTACACAAAACGAATAGAACCTTTTTGTTCAACACAATGGTGGTTATTGAAATAAAAAGTTTGCATCTAAACTTTCTCAACCCTTCTACAATCAATCACATTTGTTTTAGGAAAACAAAAAAATGTAACGTGATTTACAGGAGTTGCAATATCCTTTTTGTGATTTTAAACAGCAGAGATTCAAAATATTCAACCCTTTCAAGTCCACCCATTAACTATTTTAAAGGGTTATACCTATAAAAATACTGAATGGATTTACCCCAACCAGTGAAAGCACGATTTCAGAGTAAAGCTCAACTTACATGCTAAGTTTGGCATGAATGTTTTTTGCTGTAGGTGTGAACAAAAATTTCTATGGGGCTTAAAATGGGAAAATAAGACTTTCCCCTACACCGCCTTATTTTTTTTTTATCCTTGCACCGATCTTCTCCACAATTGACAAGCCACACCTAAGCTGACAGGGCCAATACCCAGCCAATTTTGATGCATTCAGGCATTCCTGCAGTGCTGAGGTCAAAGTCCAGTTTATTACCATAGTAAAGCAAAACTGAGATGAAAAACATAATTTCCTGTGCAACAGATTACATTTAAGAATTACTTTGTTTACACAGTGAATAAATGCTCTTTATATTCTCAAAGCCCTCTTCAGTGGGTGTTTGCCCTAGTTTATATTATTTAACCTTGTGTACTGGCTTGGTTTAAGTACATTTTGTTAGAACACAGACATGGTACAAATTCAGTGGAATAAACCATATATACAGATGTTCAGAATCAAATATGCTATCTATCACCATTATTGAGGGAGGAGAGGGGCAACATGACCCACTTGAGGCTTCAACTCTCGGGAGTTGTGCCCTCTCCTCACTCTAAACAAAGTACTACATAGTATATTACACTTTATGCATCTGCATAGACAACACACAAACCATTAAAAAATATAATTTAACTACTGTAAAGTTCACAGTGCAAAAGCCCATATATACAAAGCACTAACAGTGGGCAGCTGCACAACCATAACTCATGCCCCCGCCATACGCTTTTCATGACTTAGTGCTTGACATTAATGTCATGGCTTGACTCAAATGGCATTAACTCGCCTTAAATTTTGCTGCAATCCCTAAACTTTTGCAAGGTCCTGGACATGTCCTCAAATCAACATAATCCATTGCACAATGCCATTGATAATGTGCATTTGCGTATTTCTTTTGTTCTTTTTTTTTTACATGCTCAATAACCCCCAAACACCATGAGTGTGCAGTGTGGGTTGGCTGGTCTTAGGATGCAGTCTTTGTCTAGGTCCTCTGCAAACCTTCTTCTCACTAAACCAGTTACTCTGAACCTGCCGCTGTGAGCAGCCCTCTCTGGGAACAGAGACTGGCACCTGTCCAACCTAACAATCTGTACACACCAGGATTATTTTTTCAGGTTTCGCAGATAGATTTGGTCAACGAATCGGACACAACATGCTAATGGGCTAATAGGTAACATTTAAAATGGAATTGACATATTGGAGTTCCGATTCCGTTTTTCAAACCATTTGGCCTCATAATTTATCCCAAGAGAGCAAAAAAAAGAACATATTATACAACTTAACTGTTGCATGTTACATGTTTGCTTTGGGGCAATTAGGAGTAAAACAATGCTTTTTTTGAAAATAGACAAAGGTTTGTTGAAAACAGAACATAAATACTTGGCCAGAACATTTATTTTTTGCAGTAAAAACAGAGAAAGTTATTTAATGGACAAGTTACCTACCTTCGGTAACAATATATCTGTAAGAGGCATACATTAGTTATAGATACCTTACCCTAGAATTAACCCCAGGCGTCAGACTGGATCCGGAGAATTGTTTTCATAGCTGCACCCCTGCACGTCGGTAGGTGGCGTCGGCCGACTCCACGTTCGTCGTCGGCGTTGTGATCGCCAGCATGACATAACAGAATTTACTTAGACGCCACCCTTGCGCGCAGACGTCGGTTCTTTACATGACATTCCACGCCAGAAGCGCAGAGCCATGCAAGATACTGACCACTGATGCACAAAACTAGGGCCCTGAAAGGGAGTCCCTTACCCTAGAAGTCAGTTCGCAGAACGGGGAGGATGGGCGGGCGGTAAGTAATCTGTAACTAATATATGTCTCTTACAGCTATATCGTTACCGAAGGTAAGTAACTTGTTCATCTGAAAGAGACAATTAGTTATAGATTCCTTACCTTAGGATAGATACTCCAGCAAAACCAACCCTGGAGGTGGGTCTGCGAACTAAGTTCACACCAGAAAGTCCTGGAGAACTGAACGGCCAAAGAAGCAGTCTCTCCAGACTTGGCTGTCCAGGAAGTAGTGTTTAGTGAACATGTGCAGGGACGCCCACGTGCCAGCCTGGCAGATGTCACTGAGGGGGACTCCATGTCCCAAAGCAGTAGTGGCTGCCATCGCCATGGTGGAATGGACGCACAGTCCTACCGGAAGTTCCTTCTTTGCCAAGGAATAACAAATGTTGATGCAGAGAACGACCCACCGGGAGACAGTCTGTTTTTGCATGGCCTGACCTTTCTTGGCACCCACATAGCCAACAAAGAGTTAATCTTCCACCTGGAATTGTTTTGTGCGATTTAGATCCAGACGGTGGAGCCTCTCTTCCTTCTGTGAAGAATGCGGAGGTGGGAAAAAGGTGGGCAAAGTGATGGTCTGGCCAATGTGGAAAGAGGTAACCACTTCGGGGAGAAAGGAAGGCAGAGTTCGACAGAACAACCTTGTCCAGGTGAACAGCCTGGAGTTCACTCACCCTGCGAGCAGAGGTGATGGCAATCAGAAAAGCAGTTTTTAAAGTTAAAAGCCTGAAAGGACAATTATATAGTGGCTCGAAAGAAGCGCACGTAAGTTATGTCCAAACCAGATTCAAGACCCACTGGGGCATCACGAAAGGAACAGGAGGAAAGAGATGAGTAATGCCCTTAAAAGGAAAATGCTACTTACCAGTATGCATCTGTTCTTGGCATGTAGAGCTGCAGAGTTACACACTATGCATAGATGGCCACCTAGTGTTGGGCCCGGATGTTTGCAGTTTGTTTTGTTTTAGAAAAGTATTTCGGATTCACGGGATAGGCGACTCCTCCTTAGGATGATACTGCGCATGGGCATCGGCTCCATCCCCAGATTGTTTTTCGCCATTAGGGAAGTGATGGAGCTGTACAAGAAGTTGTGATGTCCATGTGATTTGTATCTAATTAAGATAATACTAGAACAGATAAAAGGTAGCCGGGGAGGCGGGTGGGCGTGTGTAACTCTGCAGCTCTACATGCCAAGAACAGATGCATACTGGTAAGTAGCATTTTCCGTTCGAGGCATATGAGCTGCAGATTACACACTATGCATAGATTGTATAGCAGTACCCACACCTAGCGCGACCACCCGTACCTGTTGCAGTTGTTTGAAACAGTGTTTTTAATACAGCCTGGCCCACAGTGGCTTGTTGTTTAGTTTGCACATCTACACAATAATGCTTTGTGAATGTGTGCGGCGTAAGCCATGTAGCTGCTCTGCATACGTCATCTAAGGGGATATTCCCTAAGAATGCCATTGAAGCCCCTATCTTTCTTGTTGAGTGGGCTTTTGGAGGAATTGTTAACGTGCGTTTTGCTTTTAGGTAACAAATTTGTATGCATTTAACTATCCACCTGGCGATACCTGATTTTGATATAGGGTTGCCTTTATGTGGCGGCGAGAAAGACACAAAAATTTGTTTTGTTTTACGAAACGATTGTGTTCTTTCTATATAGTACAGCAGAGCTCTTTTAACGTCTAAGGTGTGTAGAGCTCTTTCTGCGACTGTTTGAGGCTGCGAGAAGAATACGGGCAGCTCAACGGATTGATTTAGATGGAATGGTGAAATGACTTTAGGCAGGAATTTTGGATTAGTAAGAAGAACCACTTTATTGTGATGCATTTGCAAAAAGGGTTCTTGAATGGTAAATGCTTGTAGTTCACTAACCCTTCTAAGAGAAGTGATTGCTACCAGGAAAGCTACTTTCCAAGTTAGGAATTGCAATTCACATTTATGTAATGGTTCAAATGGAGGACCCATTAACCTTGTGAGAACAATGTTCAGGTTCCACACTGGTGCTGGTGGCGTTCTGGGAAGAATTATTCTTTTGAGTCGGTACTCTAAAAAGAGACAGATGTTGTCTGTTTTGTAAGTATGCTGCAATGGCAGCAAGGTGCAGTCTGATAGACGTATAGGCTAAGTTAAATTTTTGAAGGTGTAATAGATATCCTAGGATGTGTTGGATAGGTTGGATAGGTGAAGTAGTGTGGCTCACTGGTTAGAGGCGGCAGACCCGAGAGCAGAGGACGGCCCGGGACCAGGGTTCGATTCCCGGCGCGGCAGGTTTCTGGACCAGGGTCAGCGGACTCGATAATTCTCTCGCCTCGGTGCCCACTCTGATCAGCGATCACACTCGGCAACTCTGGGCATTAGCTTGCCTCATCTTCACTAACGGCCCCACCAGACCGCTGGGGATGCCTGGTCTCACCCTGGAGATACCCATTAAGGGACCATCTCTCAGGGAAGCCAGGAAGGGTTTCGCAGCGGTCGAAGCGCCTTGGGACCCTACGGGTAAGTAGTGCGCTATATAAATGCCAATACATACAATACATAGACACCTCTAAGGGATCTATTTGGTTGTTTTGGCAGTATATGACAAAGCGTTTCCACTTAGCAGCATAACATGCTCTGGTAGTGGGAAGTCTAGCTTCTTCAATGATGTTCATGCATTCTGGAGGAAGGTTTAGGTTACCAAACTCTATGACCTCAGGAGCCAGATCGCTAGGTTGAGCTGAGCTGGGTCCGGGTGTCTGATCTCTCCATGGTTGTGCGTCAGTAGGCGAGGAGATAGATTTAGTTTTTGATGTGGCACGACAGACATTTGCAGCAGCGTGGTGTATCATGGTTGTCTGGCACAAGTTGGAGCAACTAGAATGAGTGTCAGGGAATGTTGTTGTAGTTATGGCACCACTAACGGAAGTAGTGGGAGAGGAGGAAAAGCGTACGCAAATAGTCTTGACCAGTTCATCCATATCGCATTGCCCTTGGACAATGGGTGTGGGTATCTGGCGGAAAAGTTTGGGCATTTTGCGTTTTCGTGGGTGGCAGAGGTCTATCTGATGTTGTCCCCACTTTTGGAAGAACGGATGAAGAACTTGCGGATGAAGTTCCCACTCGTGGATCTGCTGTGTTTGTCGACTTAGCAGATCTGCGATAGTGTTTTGTACTCCTGGGACGTGTTGGGCTAAGAGGAAGATTTTTAGCGGTATAGCCCATCTCCATATCTGCTGTGCTAACTGAGAGAGCGGCAGAGACTGTGTCCCCCCCTTGTTTGTTTATGTAGTACATAGCTGTCCTATTGTCTGTGCGGACTAAGACAGCTTTGCCTGACACTTGGGTTTGAAATGCTTTCAGAGCTAGAAACACAGCTAGCAACTCCAAATGATTGATATGGAGTAACTTTTGTTGCGGTGTCCACCTGCCCTGCATGGTGTGATACAGTAGATGGGCTCCCCAGCCGGAGAGGGATGCGTCCGCTCTCATGACTACTTGGGGAACTAGAAACGGTTGTCCTTGGATACGTTTTTGGTGTTCCACCATTGCAGAGAACGATGAGTCCGACCATCTACCAACACTAAGTCTGTTAAGTGACCTTGAGCCTGATTCCATTGGCGTGCAAGGCAATCTCTTGAAGTGGACGCATTTGCAATCTTGCGTGAGGTACTACGGATATGCAAGATGCCATCATTCCTATGAGTTGCATAGACACTCGAGCTGGTAGCGAGTGTTGTGGTTTGAATTTTGTTAGGAGATTTTGTACACTTGTTATTCTGGCTGGAGAGGGATAAGCTAGTGTTAATTGGGTGTTTACTGTAGCGCCAAGATATTGTTGTATGTGCGAGGGGTGCAGATGCGATTTAACGTGATTTACTGTGAATCCCAAGTTGTGAAGCAGTTGAATAGTAACTTGAGTGTTTTGCACACACTGTCTGTATGAGCTGGCTTTTATAAGCCAGTCGTCCAGATATGGGAAGACGTGAATGTGCTGTCTTCTTAGATGTGCTGCTACTACTGCTAGGCATTTGGTAAACACCCGTGGCGCTGATGTGACCCCGAATGGGAACACTTTGAACTGGTAGTGTTGTCCCTCTAGCACAAATCTGAGATATTTTCTGTGTGCTGCGTGGATGGGAATATGGAAGTAGGTGTCCTTGAGATCTAGAGTGACAAGGAAGTCGTTTAGTACCAGTAATGGGAGGACCTGTTGTAGTGTGACCATATGAAAATGATCAGACTGTATGTAAAGGTTTAGAGGTCTGAGGACTAGGATGGGTCTTAGAGATCCGTCCTTCTTTGGTATTAGGAAATATAGGGAATATACTGCTCTGTTTTTCTGATGCTCTGGAACTATTTCTATTGCATTTTTCTGCAGGAGAGATATTGCCTCCTGTCTGAGCAATGCTAAGTTTTCCAGTGACATTGGAGATTGCCTGAGTGGCATGTTTGGGGGAGTAGAAGTTAGTTCCAGACAATACCCTGATTGAATTATTTGGAGCACCCACCTGTCTGATGTTTTCCCAGGCTGGCAGGTACTGTTGAAGTCTTCCCCCGACAGGAGTGGAATGAGGCGGGGGAAGGGGAAGGGAGTCATTGGGCAGGGGTAGAGGCAGAGCGTGATTTGTTATTTTTGCTTTTGCCTTTGTTATTGTTACCCCTGTACCCACCCCTTTGGTAGCCTTTACTATAGGTAGACTGTGTAGGGGCTTTGTACGAGGTAGCAGCGGTGTCTGAAGTGTATCCCCTGGTGACACCTTGATAGTTTGAGCGACAAAATGAACGTCTGGGAGCCTGAGACTTCAGGGCTCCCATAGATTTGGCGGTGTCGAACAAGTTACTTACCTTCGGTAACGATATATCTGTAAGAAACATTAGTTAGTGTTAGATTCCTTACCTTAGAATATCCCCAGGCGTCAGTCTGGATCCGGAAACTTTTGCGTAGCAGTACCCCTGCGAGTCGGTAGGCGTCGTCTGCAGGCGTCCCCTGCGGCTCCGCGTCCGTCGTTGGCGTCGTGCGCCGTGATGACGTCGCTGGAGTATATAGACGCCGCCTCCGCGCGCTGACGTCAGTTCTTTGTACACAGCTTTTCCGCGCCAGAAAACGCAGAGCCATGTGAGAACCAACACTGGTGCCATTTGAAACTAGGGCCCTGAAAGGGATGTCCTTAACCCTAGGTATCAGTTCGCAGAACGGGGAGGATGGGTGGGTTCGGTAAGGAATCTAACACTAACTAATGTTTCTTACAGATATATCGTTACCAAAGGTAAGTAACTTGTTCATCTGAAAGAAACACGTTAGTGTTAGATTCCTTACCTTAGAATAGATACCCCAGCAATACCAACCCCGGTGGTGGGTCTGCAAACCAATACATTCCTACACCAGAAAGTCCTGGAGGACAGAACGGCCAAAGAAGCCATCCCTCCGGACTTGACTGTCCAGGCAGTAGTGCCTCGCAAAGGTGTGCAGCGAGGCCCACGTAGCCGCTTGGCAAATGTCCTGCAAAGGGACTCCCCGGCCCAGGGCAGTAGTAGCCGCCGTGGCCCGAGTGGAATGGGCCCTCAGCCCAACAGGGGTCTCCTTCCGAGCCAAAGAGTAGCACGCTTTGATGCACAGAACGACCCACCGAGAGATGGTACGTTTACACACCGCCCGTCCCTTCTTCGCACCCACGTAGCCAACAAACAGTTGGTCATCCACCCGGAACTGGCGTGTGCGATCCATATAAAATGAAAGCGCACGTTTTGGGTCCAGACGGTGGAGCCGCTCTTCATCCTTCGAAGGATGCGGAGGCGGGAAGAAGGAGGGGAGGGTAATGGACTGCCCGATGTGAAAAGCAGAAACTACTTTGGGCAGGAAAGAAGGTCTAGTTCTGAGAACCACCTTGTCTGGATGAATGGACAGGAAAGGAGGTTGGACAGAAAGAGCCTGGAGCTCACTCACTCTCCTGGCAGAGGTGATGGCAACCAGGAAAGCCGTCTTTAAAGTCAGGAGACGGAGAGGACAAGAATGAAGGGGCTCAAAGGGAGCACACATCAAAAAGGTTAGAACCAGGTTCAAGTCCCACTGAGGCATCACAAACGGAACAGGTGGATACATGTGTGTGATGCCCTTCAAGAATCTCGTTACAATTGGGGACTTGAACAAAGAAGGCTGATCAGGAAGCCTTAGAAAGGCCGAAAGGGCCGAAAGGTAGCCCTTGATAGTGCCCAGAGCAGAGCGCTGCTGGGCAAGAGAGAGAAGAAACAGAAGAACCTCGGAAAGAGGGGCAGAAAGAGGATCCACAGCCTTTGCTGTGCACCATGCCACAAATCTGTTCCACCGACAGGCGTATACCAACTTTGTGGAGGGACGCCTGGCTGCCAGAATTACATCACAGACTTCAGGAGGCAAGTCAAATGGCCTCAACTGCCGCCGCTCAATCTCCAAGCATGGAGGTGGAGACTGGACAGGTTCGGGTGGAGGACCGTCCCCTGCTGCTGCAACAGAAGGTCCTCCTGAAGGGGCAGGCGGATCGGGGGACCGACTGACATGCTGAGTAGCTCGGGATACCAGTACCTTCGAGCCCAGTCCGGAGCCACAAGGATAACTTGGGCCCGGTCGCGCCTGATCAGCACTCTGGGCAGAAGTGGTATAGGCGGAAAGGCGTATAACAGACCGCAACTCCACTCGCGCCGAAAGGCGTCGCAGTGCGAGTGCCGTCTTGGAAACTCCAACGCGCAGAACTGATGACATTGCGCGTTCTCTTCTGTGGCGAATAGATCTAACCAAGGCTCTCCCCATCGCAGAAAGAGGCATTGCGCCACGTCCGAGTTCAGACGCCATTCGTGATCCATCGAGCACCGACGGCTGAGTTCGTCCGCCCTGGCGTTCATAGAACCTGCCAGGTGTTGAACCGCCAAGGTCACGCCCTGACGTTCCAGCCACTGCCAGAGGCGCAGAGCCTCCTGGCAAAGGGTCCACGACCCCACTCCGCCCTGTTTGTTGCAGTACCACATGGCGGTGGTGTTGTCGGTGAACACCTGCACCACACTCCCGTTGACAAAGGGGAGGAATGCCTTCAGTGCTAGACGAATCGCCCGCAGCTCCAACAGGTTGATATGGAGCCGGGACTCCGCCGGAGACCAGATGCCTCTGATCTCTGCCTCTCCCAAGTGGCCACCCCAGCCCTGGAGGGACGCGTCCGTCACGACAACGTGCTCCGGTTGGGGAAGGGAGAGGGATCTGCCTCTGACCCAATCGCGGTCCGTAAGCCACCACTGCAGTTGTCTCGCAGTGCCCTCCGAGATCAAGACGTGGTCGGACAAGTTGCCCTGATGCTGGGCCCACTGAAACTTCAGGTCCCACTGCAGAGCCCGCATCCGCCACCGGGCGTGATGCACCAGAAGGATGCAGGAGGCCATCAGCCCCAGCAGCCGCAGCGTCAACCTGACCGAAACCCGGGATAGCGACTGAAAGATGGGAATCAAAGCCTGTATATCCCGGACCCGCCGTTCCGGAGGATAAACCCGAAACTGCGCCGAGTCCAGAACTGCTCCGATGAAAAGGAGCTTTTGAGAGGGACACAGGTGTGATTTCGGCACATTGATGGAGAACCCCAGGTCGTGCAAGAGGTCTGCCGTCATCTGAAGGTGGTGGACGACTGTCTGGGGCGAACCCGCCTTCAACAACCAGTCGTCTAGGTAGGGGAAGACTGAAACCCCTAACCTGCGCAGATGGGCTGCGACCACCGCCATCACCTTTGTGAAAACCCGTGGGGCGCTGGTAAGGCCGAAGGGGAGCACGATAAACTGAAAGTGCTCCTGGCCTACCGTGAACCGCAGGTAACGCCGGTGGGCCGGCAGGACGGGGATGTGAAAATACGCATCCTGCAAGTCCAACGCTACCATCCAGTCTTGTGGGTCTAGAGCAGCCAAGACCTGAGCCAATGTCAACATCTTGAACTTCTCCTTCCGGAGGAAGCCGTTGACGTTCCGTAGATCCAAGATAGGACGTAGGCCCCCCTTGTCCTTCTTGGGTACCAGAAAGTAGTGGGAATAGCAACCACGCCCTACTTCTGGCCCAGGAACGCGCTCGATGGCCCCTTTGGCCAAGAGGGCCGTAACTTCCTCCTGCAGAAGCGTCAAGTGGTCCCCCGACACACGGTGGTTCTGCGGTGGCATGGCTGGAGGAGTGGTCTCGAAGGGGAGGGAGTAGCCCCTTCGGACGATTTGCAGCACCCACCTGTCCGATGTAATTGTGCGCCAGTGAGCGTGGTGATGGCGAACCCTGCCACCCACCGGCGTCACATGGGGCCGAAAGCACGGACTAGGAGGACTTTGAGGCAGATGCTGCGGGGGGAGGTGTGGCCTGACCCCGCCGCTGTCCCCGACCGCCGCCTCGGCGGTTTCCACGGCCGCCACCGCGTTGAAAGGATTGTTGCGGCGCGTGGCTGGCAGCACGTGTGGGGACGCCCCTTCCTTGGCCACGAAAGGAGCGAAACGAACCCGTCTGCTGGCGCTGGGTCGAGAGACCCAAGGACTTGGCCGTGACCCTGGAGTCCTTGAAGCGTTCCAGCGCGTGGTCCGCCTTGTCGCCAAACAGGCGACAGCCATCGAACGGCATGTCCATCAATGCAGACTGGACATCTGCCGAGAAGTTGGCGGATCTCAGCCAGGCGCGGCGACGAATCGCCACCGTCGTTGACATAGCTCTGCCTAGCGAGTCGGTCGTATCAAGACCACACCGTATAGAATATTTAGCTGCGTCTCGGCCCTCAGCCACAGCCTTGCCGAGCTTTGCCCTCACCTCCATGGGGCATTCAGGCAGCAGGTCCGCGACCGTATCCCACACAGAGTGGGTGTAGCGGCCCAAGAGGCAAGCGGTGTTGCAAGACCGCAGTCCCAAACTCAGGGACGAGAAGACCTTCTTGCCATACTGGTCATACCTCTTGGATTCCCGATCGGGCGGGGCCGACGGGAATGCGTTCTGGGAGGTAGAGGCCTGGATCACCAGACTCTCGGGGGTGGGATGGGTGGACAGGAATTTGGGGTCGTCCGGACAAGGGCGGTGGCGTCTGGCCACGTTCCGATCAACAGGCGAACCTGAAGCGGGCCTGGACCACGTGCCCAACAGAACGTCTGACAAGGCTTCGTTAAACGGCAGCAGTGGCTCCTGTGGGCATGACTGCGGTTTGAAGACCTCGGTGAGGATGTTAGGCTTCACGGCCGCGACGGGGAGCTCAAGGTGTAAGGCCTTGGCAGCCCTCATCAGCACCACTGAATATGCAGCTCCCTCCTCCGACGCCACGGAAGGAGGAGAGACAAAGCCAGGGTTAGGAGAGTCGTCCAGACCACTGGCGTCCCCCAAATCACCTGTCCAGTCCGGGTCATACTGGCACTCACGTGACAGAGGGTCCTCAGACCCCTCCCAACCTTCTCCGTACTCTTCATCATCTCCATACTCGGAGTCAACGATGTAGACCGGCTCCTCGGGGTTCACAGGCCCCATCGGCGTCGAGCGACGTCGGTTCGACTCCGCGTCGGGGAAGGAATGGGGACGCGCCGGCCGGAGCCGGCGCAGGAGAATCGGCGCCGCGCGGGGGCGGCGTCGGGGGTAACCCCGATGGGATCGGCGCCGGGGCGGCGGGCAGACCACCCGGCGTCGACCCTGAAGGCCCTAGCGGCGCCGTCGGCGGCACCGGGCCCGGAGCACCCGATGGCGTCGAGCCAGGGACACCCGAGCCGCCAGGGCCCCCAGACGGGTTCACCGGGCCCGAAGGCGCCGGAAGCCCCGTCGGGGAAGTGAGCGACCTCATGGCCATGAGGAACGCCTCAATCTCCTCAGGCGTCGCACCTTGCCCAGGGACCGGAGGGTATGGAGCAGGCCTCGCCGGTGACTCTCGCGGAGCCGCGGGGTTGGGGTCACCCGAACCCCCGGCCGCGTCGCGCGGGAGTCGGGGGTACGATGACGTCGCCCCGACTTCTTGTGTTTCTTACCTGAAGAGCCCGACGAGTGGTGACGACTTCCGGAGCGCTCGGCGCGGCTCCGCGACCGCTCCCCCGAACGCTCCCTGGACCTCCGGCCGGACCGGGACCGCTCCCGACGCGGGGCCGACACCCGGAGCTCAAGCAGCTTGCGGGACCGCTCCCGTCTAGCCTTGCTAGTGAGAGCCCGGCAGTCGACGCAGGCGTCCACGTCGTGGTCGGGGCCCAGGCACCGGAGACAGAGTCGGTGATGGTCCGTGACCGACATCGTGCGGTCACAACAGTCACAATTCTTGAAACCGGGCATCCTACCAGGCACCAAAAAGAGATTAGAAGTTAAACAAAGTTGGTCAAAAGACCGGAGTACTGCTCTTCGGATCTGCGCTTACTGGCGCGGAAAAAAGAAGAACTGACGTCAGCGCGCGGAGGCGGCATCTATATACTCCAGCGACGTCATCACGGCGCACGACGCCAACGACGGACGCGGAGCCGCAGGGGACGCCTGCAGACGACGCCTACCGACACGCAGGGGTACTGCTACGCAAAAGTTTCCGGATCCAGACTGACGCCTGGGGATATTCTAAGGTAAGGAATCTAACACTAACGTGTTTCTTTCAGATTGCATCTTTCTTCATTTTCTCTAATGATACATCTACCTCGGGTCCAAATAGGTGTTGTTCGTCAAAGGGTTGGTTAAGAATGGCACTTTGTACCTCGGGTTTCAACCCTGATATGCGCAGCCAGGCATGTCTGCATAGCAGGACGCTGGTGTTAACTGCCCTAACGGCCGTGTCCGCTGCATCAAGGGCAAACTGAATAGAGGCGTTTGTGATTTTCTTTCCCTCCTGGATGAGCTAGTCTGCTCTATCCTTGTATGAATGAATGAAATGATCTTTATTCGGATTCTGAAAAATCCATAAAAGTACATACAGGATGAATCTTTTTAAAATACATAAAAACATATACAAAAGTTAAAAAATAGAAATTGTTAAAATACATCCCAAACAGACATGAGCAGCATAAATGACATAAAGTGCATATTACATGAAATGGTATCATAAACAGTTTAGAAAAACATTCGTAAATTTCTGTTTAGATAATACTGGTAACAATGTTTCCATGCAGGTAATAAAATCTCTATACAATTTATATTTAGAGTTTAAAGTGCGTTATACATCCGAAGATCGTTATGCATGTTCCATACTTGCCCTCGATTTTACACAGGCTTTTATGAAGCAGCTTATGGTGAATATAACATCATCGGTTGGTAGCATTTGCAAGAATTTCAATGCCAATTTAAAGTCTCTTAGATTGTATTTTCTGAAAATTGGCAATAGGTAGTGACGGATGTACAATTTATAGTGGCCACAAAAGATAAAATAATGCAGTAAACTTTGCTTCCCACCGACAGAACACGGGCATTCAAGCTCTTCTAGATTCTTATTATAGCCGAGTGGAAAGCTCAGTAAGTTTACAATACTTCCATCACGGAACCTAAATAAGAGGCTCCGGTTCCATCTTCCTATCGGTAGAGACAGATATCTACAGGGTTTGTAAAGTTCATTTAAAACAGCATTACTAGTCACAGTTAGTGGAAGATATTTGATAATAGCTGGTTTCATTAATTCAATTCTCATGCGTTCCTCTTTGTATGACTCATACAATGCCCGTTTTACAATATTCTTATGGGCGGGCACAATGGTGTTTGGCGAGCTAAACAGGGAACCATGTCCAACACTAATTAGGCTATTCTTGACCGCGTTTAGCCAAGGTATGAGGTTGGATCGTTCATGGGATAAACAATCTAAAATTATGTTACGGGTCAAGGATGCCGCTGGATTTGCCCATGTTTTTAACCAAAAAAGCGTTGGCCTTGACCTTATAAAATCAGCTATATATGGCAACTTAAGTTCTTGGTGACAGATGAAGATGGGCGTGCAAGGAATGCCACCCAATACCTTCCTGCAAAATCTATTTTCCTCTAGCTGCAGGGGCAGACTATTACAATAACCCCACACTTCGGATCCATACGTCCCAGTTGGCAGACATTGGGTACGATAAATATTTAGCAAGGGGGTGATCACATCAGCCGTTCTCGGTTGGCGAAGAGATAAGATTGAGTTGATTGATTTGCCAATCTTATTTCTTGCGTGAGCGGTGTGATGTTGCCACGAGCCAGTATTGGAGAATAATAACCCTAAATAGGGGAAAGTGCTTGTGCATTTTAATTCATTTTCACCACTTTTAATTGAAAGAATGTTGTATCTTTTTAAACCACAATTCATGATAAATGATTTTTTAAAATTGGTATTTAAACCTAAGTCAGACATAAAAACAACAAACCCTCTGATTAATGAGCGCAACGCATTTGGGGTACGCCCCATCAATACAGCGTCATCCGCATAAAGTAAGGTAGTGATAGGGGAACCATTAATAATTGGAACATCCTTGGTGTTCTTGCTCAGGGCAGGGCTCAGTCCATTAATATATAAAATAAAAAGTAGAGGGGCGAGTACACAGCCCTGCCGAACTCCTCTTTGGATGGAAATGTCACCAGATAATTCACCTTCATTGTTGATGCGTACTTTTGCCTTAAGATCCCTGTGTAAATATGAAAGAAAATATACTAATGAATCGTCTAAACCATATTCCAGCAATTTTGACCATAACCTAGAACGGTTAACGAAATCAAAAGCGGAACTCAGATCCATAAAACCTAAATAAAGTGGGGACTTTTTGACAATAATATATTTGGCCATGATTAGGTTCAGGTTGAGACACTGCTCAACCGTACCCACGTGACTTCTAAACCCCAATTGGCTGCAGTGTAACACATTATTGTCCTCGGCCCAATCCCTTATTCTCTTAAATAGTACCCTACCAAGGACTTTTAATGTATTGTCGATCAGCGAGATCGGACGGTAACAGGCCGGATCGGCCCTGTCACCTTTCTTAAATATTGGTACGATAACGCTGTTCGACCAGGTTTCGGGGATGGAGCTGTCGGTCAAGTGATTAAATAAGTTACATAATAGGGGGGCCCAGAAATTAGTTTCCGATTTGATCTGGTCAATAGATAGACCATCAGGGCCAGGGGCTTTATTGCTGGCGCTGTCAGAAATTGCATCCTCCACCTCAGATATTGCGAAGTTCAATTGATCAGCATTATTTAAGGACAATATAGGATCTATGCTAGGGGCAGCTGTGTTATAAATTTTGGAGAAGTGCTCCTCCCAGTCCTCTCCATTTATGTTACAGTTAATTGGTCGGATGTTAGAACCAAGGGACCTGAGTGATTTGACTTCTCTCCAGAACCCCGCGGTGTCTTTTAATGAGACAGTCCGCGTTAGTGACTCCCAATGATCAACCACTAGAGCCTCAGTTCTTGTCCGTAGGGCGCGTTTATATTTAGCTCTTAAGTCTCTCACTAGGTTGGAATCCCTAGGCTTTAGTTGTAATGCCGCCCTCAGTTCCCTATTGGCTTTAGAACACGCGGAATCAAACCAGCGTGGGCTGTGATCTGTATTGGGCCTAGATGGTTTGGAGGATTCCCTTCTCACTGCCCCACAGATATTGCCAAATGCCCCAATCAATACTTCATCAGTACTCTCAAGAGACAGACAGATGTCTATTAACATTGGATGCTTTCTGATTACCTTGGCTAGAATAGCTTTGTTATCCGCCCCTTTCCATATTAGTCTAAGTCTATCAGTAGACAATACCAAATTTTGTGGCCCACTCTCAGCCTTTGATGCAGCCTTTCTTGTCTGAGGATGGTCTAGATGTATTCTAAGTGGATAGTGGTCACTGTATGTGCTACAAATAACCTCAGCTTTTCGAATTATATTACACAGAGATGGACAGAGAAATATATAATCAATCGTGGAGGCGCAGCCTTGGCCTATATAGGTGGGAGCAAATTTAGTTTCAGCACTAGTTCCAGCGATTTCCATAGCGTTCACTAGGTCACGTGAGGCTAGTATATTCTTCAATTCCTCGCCATTTTGACATGGAGCACTGGTGCGATACATATGAGCATTAAAATCTCCCCCTATGCAGATACCATCGTAATGACCATACTTCAAACCTTCAACGATATCATCAATAAAGCTAAACAAAGACAAAAAGTTTCCGTTGGGATGGTTAACAAAATCATTATTATAAAAGTTAATTATACATAAAATCATCCTATTAATGTATTTTACAGCCATAAAACATTTGCCTGGTGTAGGGATCAATTTGGTTTGTACCCCCGGTTTTATCTTGGACCAAATAGATAGCCCCCCGCTTGGCCGTCCCATGGATGAGGCTAAGGCCTTTGAGTTATAACAGCAGAAGCCCTCCATTGTGGGGTCAGTTAAACACCAAGTTTCCTGGAGCAACAATAAGTCACAATTAGTATTCACCCAGTCAAGCCATTCTTTGATTTTCAATTTGGAATTAAGACCCGCTATATTCCAACTCACAACAGAAAATACAAAATCCGAGGACTTATGATTCATAGATTGGCCTCTTCCAGGAGTCCCTATCAGGGAATTTAAATCTACCTGGTTTCCGTTGGTAACAGATGATAAGGAGACAACTGAGTTGGCTGGCTTAATTAGAGGGGGTCAATCCAACATGTCCAAACCTGACAAGGGTGCAAATCTATTGAATGTATTAAAAGGGAAAGCAACTGGCTGGAAATGCATAGCTGGTGGCTGAGGGTACCTAGGTGGAGGGTAGAAATGCATGAATGGCGGTTGGAATTGCATAGGTGGCTGTCTGTAAAAATAGCTTAAAGGTAGCATGGTTGCGACCGTGGGAATGGTTGAGCAGTTACCACTTATATTAAGCAAATGCCTTACAGTTCCAGGATTTTTGAAATTAAGAACTATGCAATCTCCGTCCTTGTCTTTAGGTAGTGGTCCAATCCAAGGCACCCTACGGGCTGATATTATTTCTCTTGATATGTCATATCCGACCCCTTTGTGTTTAGTTAGCCAGTCTATACATTTGTTTCGTAGTTGAACCCAGGTTTCCCCCTGATCCTCCCTCAGCACTGGTACTCCCGCCAAAATCAGAACAAACGGGCAGGCGTCCGGTGGTAAGTGTAGAGGACGCGCCGGCCCTTCATTTTTGCGGGGCTTATTTGGCCTTACTTGGGTAGAACCTATGTTATCGTTTGCAGCTGATGTTGTTGCATTAATAGGTTGGGTAGGGCGGTCGTCCTTGGTGGTTACGCTTTTATTAGTAGTGGCGGCCAAAGGAGTAGATTTCCTTGGTGCAGGGGTAGGGATGGTTTTGGCAGCTGTACTAGATTTTGCACACTTAACCCCTGAATTAACAGTTCGCGGTTGGATTAGAGGTTGTGTAATGGGCGATGATGATAACGATTCCAGATTTTTCATTCCCTTATTCAATGTAATGCAAGCAGCCTGTGTTTTGGGTGGAAGAGTGTTGCTTAAGGATTCAAGGTCCTTTAAAAGACGGTCGGCTCTAATTTGGTCCAGACTAATAGACCCCTTCCTTTTGGCTTCAACGTTTTTGACCAGGTTGTCTAATCTGTCCAATCTTTTAAAAACATTATTAAATTGATTGATCATAAGTTTCTCCACTCGGTTAAAAATAGTGTCTACTATAGTTTCGATAAGGTTTCCGTTCTGTTTGGAAAAATTATAATTGTCTCCCATCAGTGTTGTTTGGGTCCAAACAGTATTACAGTTCCCACCAGGGTGAGTTATGGGCGAAAAAGAAGTGCTATCTATATCCACTGAGTCTTTTTCCTCCATGGGTACAGTTGCCACCCCCAAAGATTTTTGTTTGTTCCATAGGCTTTGGGGAGTAGGTTGACTCTTGTTTAGTGAGGGTTGTTTTCTTTTATTATCACTTTGCTTAATGATACCTCTTTTCCTTTTTCCCCTTCCTGGTTTGTTACTGCAGGGCTCCGTAACATCCAGGGTGATGACATCCCCATGGGAAACAGGTGTGCAAATGGGGATGGTTTCTTTAGACAGAGGTGCCAGTTGGCTAACAGCCGCAGTTCTTAAGAGGGCAGAATCTGTAGCTATGTATGTGACAGTGTTTTCATCTTCCAACACAGTAGGCACAGCTACAGGTGGAAGTGGTGGCTTGACCACTGTGATCTCGGGGGTAATATGGATGTTTCCAGGGGCACTCGATATGTTGTTGGTAATATAAGAGCCCATTGAGAACCTCCTCTCCGTCTCTACAATTTCATTGAAAGCAGTTTCAATTAGTGTTTCAAAAGATGTGATAAGGGAGACTGAGGCAGAGGTATCAGCATCCTGGGAGGAAATATCGATGTGGGTGTTTACAGTAGTGGGATCACCCATGTTTGTGCTTGAGTATGACACTTACGGTTGAGGTGTTCTTAGGGGGGTGGCCCGCCCGACCACAGTCGTCCACGGACGGCCACAGACGGCCCGCCCTCTGCCCGGGCTCCGCCCGGCGCCGTCCGCGCGCGTCCGCGACGCGGAGGTAGCTCCTCGCTTTTGAGCACCTCCTGGTGCGCGGGACAGGAAGTGGCGGTGGTATCCGGCCGCTAGGGATGCTGGGAACCGTAGTTCCTCCCCTCGGCAGCCAAGATGGTGTGAGGCGCCGTCAACGGGGATCACAAACGGCGTCAGGAGCCCAGCACCCGGCAGCAGCAAACACAAAGAATCAGCAGTGCCCAAGGGTAGGTGTAGACACGCTTCAAGCAAAAGGTCCCCGCTCCCCCGAGGGAGCTCCTCGCTTTTGAGCACCTCCTGGTGCGCGGGACAGGAAGTGGCGGTGGTATCCGGCCGCTAGGGATGCTGGGAACCGTAGTTCCTCCCCTCGGCAGCCAAGATGGTGTGAGGCGCCGTCAACGGGGATCACAAACGGCGTCAGGAGCCCAGCACCCGGCAGCAGCAAACACAAAGAATCAGCAGTGCCCAAGGGTAGGTGTAGACACGCTTCAAGCAAAAGGTCCCCGCTCCCCCGAGGGAGCTCCTCGCTTTTGAGCACCTCCTGGTGCGCGGGACAGGAAGTGGCGGTGGTATCCGGCCGCTAGGGATGCTGGGAACCGTAGTTCCTCCCCTCGGCAGCCAAGATGGTGTGAGGCGCCGTCAACGGGGATCACAAACGGCGTCAGGAGCCCAGCACCCGGCAGCAGCAAACACAAAGAATCAGCAGTGCCCAAGGGTAGGTGTAGACACGCTTCAAGCAAAAGGTCTATCCTTGTACTTGTCAGGGAGGTGTCTCATAAGTGACTCTAGCTCATCGTAATGTGCCCTGTCATATCTGGCTAACAGTGCCTGTGCATTGGCGATACGCCACATGTTTGGTGCTTGGGACGCTGTTCTTTTGCCTGGTGTGTCAAGTAGCTTAGACTCTTTGTCTGATGGTGCAGCCTCACCGGATGTTTGTGAGTTTGCTCTCTTGCATGCGTTGGAAACTACAAGTGAGTCTAGTGGTACTGGGCCTTTAATATATGCTGGGTCTGATAGGGCAGCTTTATATTTTTTCTCGATCCGAGGGTTAATGACCCGAGTTCTGACTGGGTCTTTGAAGACTTCAGGAGCATGCTTGATCACTCCTTTGAGCATGGGCAAGATGGATGAAGACCTTTGTGCATTATCGAATGTATCCATCAGGAAGTCTTCCTCAACAGGGTCTGTATAAATATCCACCCCATGACAATGTGCAGCCCTGTGAATTCATCCATTAAACCCTATTGTGTCTTCTGGTGGGGAAGGCCTGAGGGACATTTGGGACATCTGGGGTGGTATAATTGTCCCACGGGTCTGGGGATCCTGTGGGCGTTGTTGGATCAGGTGTGTTACCCCCCATATCGTCAGAGCTATCATCCCTGTGTGGTGTGATAGGGGATGCTGGAGAATGCTGTGGTGGTGATGGCACAGGCAAGGGAGAAGGGGAAGGCGGTCTTAAGGGAGAGGTAGCCATGTCCTTCTTTGAATGCGGAGCTGGAGCTGGTGTGTCCAGTGGGCGCTTTTTTGGAGCCAAAACTAAGTGTCCAGTGTCTGGGTCCTTCGCCAGAGTCTTATGAGCAGGGTCTGGGCAGGATAAATCCACAGCAGGGGGTTGATCTTTAGGTGCGGAGGGAGTCTTGTGCACCGAGATAGCCAGTTTTGGTTTCTTGGCAATGTCTTTCACTGGGGAGGCAGCCCTCTTTTTCGGCTCCGAAGCTTTTTTCGGTTCCGAGTGTTTTTTCGGTTCTGGCACGGTTTTCGGATCCGATGATTTTTTCGGTTCCGGTGGGGTCTTGGAATCCGAAGCGGGCTTCCTTGGTTCCAGTCTGGGTTTCGGTGCCGAAGGAGTAGTGTTGTGCTTTGGCGCCAATGGCTTGGCTTTCAAGGCTGTTGTTTTTCTCAGTGCCGGTGTGTGCGTGCCGGCACCGTGTGAAGGTCGACTCGAGCTCTAGTCGCCTGAAGGATTGGTTAGCTTCTTAGCCGGGCCCGAAGGTGGGGCAGTAGATTCAGTTTGCCGGTGTGCACCCGAGTTTCAGGGCCAGGGTGTGACCGGGGCCTTCTGTGTCGAGGAGGGGTCGGTGTTGACTGTTTTACTTACGACCCGATGTGCTGGAGTGATGTCTTCGACATCAGAATCTTCTGCCTCGGAGCTGCTGTCGACATCGTGCTGTTCTGGGACATTGACGCCTTCCTCAAAGATGTCATCCGGAATCAGAGCTGAAGATCTTTGAGCCATTGTTCTCCTCGCTCTTTGGTCCCAGATAGTCTTTTTGGAGCGGAAAGAGGCATAAGCTGAACAGTCTTTCGCCTCGTGCTACGGAGAGAGACAGAGGTTACACACCTTATGCAGGTCGGTGTGGGGAAACTTCTACCCACATTGAGGACACTTCTTAAAGGGCGTCCTTTCCATGAGCTGGAGTTGAGGCCTAGGTAGGCCCAAAGGCCGTCGACGACGACTGGAATCGAGATCCTCCATGTTTGAAGATTAGCGTCGACTGGAAAGTGTTCGAAACTACGTTTTGTAGTTTGGTGAGGATTGCGCGCCGAAGGAAATCGGTTCCAACACGGAGCGCTAGAAACACATCCGAGCCTGGTGGCGGAAAAAAATAATCTGGGGATGGAGCCGATGCCCATGCGCAGTATCATCCTAAGGAGGAGTCACCTATCCCGTGACTCCGAAAGACTTTTCTACAACAAAACAAACTGCAAACATCCGGGCCCCACACTAGGTAGCCATCTATGCATAGTGTGGAATTTGCAGTTCATGCCTCGAACATCTATTTCCAATAGGGGACTCGAAAAGAGAAGGCTGATCAGGAAGCCGCAGAAAGGCTGTAATAGCCGATAGATAGATAGCCCTTAAGGGTGCCCAGAGCCGAGCCCTGCTGGGCCAAAGAAAGGAGGAACAAAAGAACCTCAAAGAGGAGCAGAAAGGGGATCCACAGCCTTTGCTGTGCATCATGCCACAAATGTATTCCATCTACAGGTGTATACTGTTTTAGTGGAGGTACGCCTGGCTGCCAAGATAACATTACAGACTGCAGGAGGAAGGTCAAAAGCTGTCAACTGTCGCCGCTCAATCTCCATGCAAGGAGGTGGAGGCTGGATAGGTTCGGGAGCAGGACCGCCCCATGCTGCTGCAACAGAAGATCCTCCTGAAGAGGCAGTCTGATCGGAGGACCGATGGCAATGTGTAAGAGCTGGGGATACCAGGCTCGTTGTGCCCAATCCGGAGCCACAAGAATGACTTGGGCCCAGACACACCTGATCTTCTTCTGCACTTTGAGCAGAAGTGGTATAGGTAGGAAGGCGTATAGAAGACCGCAACTCCACTTGCGATGAAAAGCGTCACTGAGCGAGTGCCGCCTTGCAAATTCTAACACGCAGAACTGCTGATATTGCGCGTTCTCTTCGGTGGCGAATAGATCTAATCAAGGCTCTCCCCACTGCTGAAAGATGCCTTGCACCACATCCGAGTTGAGACGCAATTCGTAATCCCTCATGCACCTGTGTCTGAGTTCGTCCGCCCTGGTGTTCAGAGAACCTGCCAGGTGTTGAACCACCAGAGACATTCCCTGATGTTCCAGCCATGTCCAAAGGCGGAGAGCCTCTTGACATAGGGTCCACGACCCCACCCAGCCGTTTGTTGCAGTACCACATGGCGGTGGTGTTGTTTGTGAACAACTGCATTAATCTTCCCCAGACAGAGGGAAGGAATGCCTTCAGTGCAAGACGAATCGCCCAGAGCTCCAGAAGGTTGATGTGGAGCCCGGACATCGTCGGAGACCAGAGGCCTCTGACCTCCGCCTCTCCCATGTGGCCGCCCCACCACAGAAGTGATGCATCTGTCACCACTGTAAACTCTGGTTGGGGAAGGGACAGAGATCTGCCATTGACCCAATCCCCGTTTGTGAGCCACCACTGTAATTGGTGTGCAGTGCCCAACGAGATCTGGACGCAATCGGAAAGATTCCCTTGATGCTGTGCCCACTGAAACTACAGGTCCTACTGCAGAGCCCACATAGGCCACCAGGCATGATCCACCAGCAGGATGCAGGAGGCCATGAGACCCAGCAGCCTGAGGGTCATTCTGACCGAAACCCGGGATAGGGGCTGAAACGTCGGTATCATAGCCGAAATAACTCCGACTCACTGCTTGGGAGGATAGGCCCGAAACTGTGCTGTGTCCAGAACCGCTTCGATGAAAAGGAGCTTCTGAGAGGGAATCCGGTGCAACTTCCGCACATTGTTAGTGAACCCCAGCGAATGCAGGAGGTCCACCGTAGTCTGGAGGTGGGAAACAACAGCCTGGGGCGAACCCGCCTTCAACAGCCAGTCGAGATAAGGGAAGACTGGAACCCTTGATCTGCGCAGATGTGCTGCGAACCTCGCCATCACTTTTGTGAACACCCGAGGGGTGCTGGTAAGGCCGAAGGGGAGTACGGAAAACTGAGAGTGCTCGTGGCCTACCTTGAACCGTAGGATGTGGAAATAGGCTTTTAGCAAGTCCAACGCTACCATCCAGTCTCCAGGGTTGAGGGCAGACAAGACTTGAGCCAAAGTCAACATTTGAAACTTCTCCATCCGGAGGAAGCAGTTGACGTTCCTGGGATCCAAGATAGGACACAGGCCTTTGTCCTTCTTGGGCTCCAGAAAGTAGTGGGATTAACCGCCAGAACCACCTTCTGGGGCAGGAACTCACTCGATAGCCCCCTTGGCCAAGAGGGCCCTAACTTCCTGATGGAGAACGGCCAAGTAATCCTAGTTCAAGTTCAAGTTCGGGCATTTGTATAGCGCACTGCTCACCCAGAGGGTCTAAAGGCGCTTGGGGAAGGGGATCATTATTTGTCGAATAGCCAGGTTTTAAGTTCTTTTCTGATACCAGGCAGCCAGAGCGAGCGCTGCGAAGTGGGGTCAGGGTGGAATTGTGGTGCCATGGATGGAGGGGGAGTAGCCCCTTCAGACTATCTGCAACACCCACCTGTCCGACGTGATGATTTGCCAGTGGGGGAGGTGAAGCCGGATCCTGCCGCCCACTGGCAACTGGTGGCCCTGAAAGGACAGTCTAGGAGGGTTTGGAGGCTGCTGCAGAGCGGGCGCTGGTGGACTGGCCTGCCTAGTGGCCCACTGACCCACAACGCTGGGTCCCACGTGTCCGAATACATAGAGGCTGAACAGTTTGAGCAGGCCTGTGGCTCTGGGGAGAATGTTGCGGGGCACCCCTTCCGTAACCACGAAAGGGGCAAAAAGCAGGCTGCGCGGGCGAGAGTGGTAGTGAAGCCCAAGGATCTGTCTGTAGCCCTAGAATCCTTAAAACGCTTGAGTGTGTTATCCGCTTTGTCGCTAAACATGCGACGGCCATCAAAGGGCATGTCCAAAAAAGAGTCGATTGGACATCTTCTGAAAAGCCAGTGGACTTCAATCAGGCGTAGCGTTGCAGGGCTACCGACCTTGAAATTGTTCTACCTAGCGAGTTGGCGGTGCCCGGCCCACACCGAATGGCAAACTTCGCTGCATCTCTGCCCTCAGCGACTGCACGGGAGAGAGTGGCCCGGGTCTCCTCTGGACACAGTGGCAGCAACTGCGTAACTGTATCCCCAACAGAGAGAGAATAAAGGCCTTGAAGACATGCTGTGTTTACTGACGCTGTCCCAAGCTGGCATAAGAAAACATCTTCTTCCCAAGATGGTCCAACTTCTTGTATTCCCTATCTGGGGAAGCAGTAGGGAATGCGCCCTTAGCAGTAGAGGTTTGGACTACCAATCTCTCAGGGGTAGGTTGTTGGGAGAGAAAAAGTGGGTATCCCGGGCCCGGGCGGTAGCGTCGGGCAATCATCCTATCCACAGGAGCCCCTGTGCTGGGCTTGGACCTGGTGCCCAGAACGATGTCACTAAGGGCCTCATTGAACAGCAGTAGGGGCTCCGAAGAGGCCGCTGCTGGTTGAAGCACCTCGGTCAGGAGGTTGGTCCTGACCGCCACCGTAGGTTCAAGGTTCAAGGCCTCACCTGTCCGAAGCAACACCACTGCATATCAGGCTCCCTCCTCTGTAGCCGTGGTAGGGGAGAAAGCATACAGGGGTCTGGTGAGGTATCCAGATCACTGGCATCACCCAAATCCTCTCTCCAGTTCAGTTCACACAACTGGTCAGCTAAAGGGTCATCAGACCCCTCCCAGTCCTCCTCATCCTCTTCTGGCTGCCACTGAGGGCGTAAAGGAACTCCAGGACAGAACAATGGCACAAAAGTACCGCTCTGCGCCAGAGCAGGCGTCAGTCGACGTCGGTCCGGCTCCGTGTCCAGGTCAGGATGGAGGCCGGTGTTGAGGTCGGCTGGGGACACAACGGGCGTCGGAAGGGGCGGAGGCGTCGTCAGTGGATTTGACGCCAGAGGTGTCATAAGGTCGACCGGCGCCAATCCGGATCCAGGCCTGGATGCCTGGCGGACCGGGTTCGAAGGCCTAGAACCCCCAGCCGAGTCCCCGGGACCCTAAGGCGCGTGGGCGGAGTCGAGCTGTCGAAAGATCGAGTGAAGGGAGTTGTAAAAACTACAAAGTTGGGCAGGGGTAGCCCCGGCTTGCAGAAAAGGAGGAAAGCACGGAGCCGAGCCAGCAGGCTCTGCAGGACGATCACCATCCGCATCACGTTGGCTGGCGGACGGGGAGAACGTGAAGAGCGACAATGCTTTTCGCCTTCATTTTGTGCTTCGACTTACCCAAAGATGAAGACTTCGACGATGAATGGTGGTGATGATGGCTCCGCTAACGGTCCCAGGAACTCCCTCTCGACCGAGACCTCCAGCGGCGCGGACCTGACTGCCGGGCATCGAGAAGTTTTTGGGAATGCTCCTGCAAAGATTTTGGGTTCAGGGCTCGGCAGTAAGAGCATGACTTTGGGTCGTGGTCGCGCTCCAAACACCAAAGGCACACGAGGTGTGGGTCCGTAACCGACATCAACTTGCGACAGGAGTCGCAAACCTTGAAGACGGTTCGAGGAGGAGACATCCCTACGTGTACCAGTAGTCGAACGACTCGAAAAGAAGTCAACAAAAGTCGAAAAATAGTAGTCAAAAAGAGACAAGAGGTATCGCTCTGGCCGGATTAGAACTGGCTGGCACGGAAGAACAAGTTACTTACCTTCGGTAACGCTTTTTCTGGTAGATACTATATCTGCCTGTGGATTCCTCACCTTGTGAATATCCCCCTTGCGTCAGCAACGTTCGGAAATTTTCTTCGTAGCACGCCGTCGTGGGCGACGTCACAGGAGCACGGCATCGCGCGCGACTCCGTCTGACGTCACCGACCCCATAATAGGCCCACGCCGGCGTGATGACGTCAGTTCCGCCCTTTTTTCCGTGCCTTCGAGGCACACGGACGGACCAACGATAGCAAATATGCAAATATACAGTGTACACAGTACAAATAGAACCAAATCAATACAACAGTATTAAAATCATATATACAGAAAGACCAGGTATAGCAGAGTAGACAAACGGGGAGGCGGGTGGGTCAGTGAGGAATCCACAGGCAGATATAGTATCTACCAGAAAAAGCGTTACCGAAGGTAAGTAACTTGTTCTTCTGATAGATACATCTGCCGTGTGGATTCCTCACCTTGTGAATAGATTCCCACAGCAGTCCCCACTCCCGGAGGAGGGTGTCTACTCTGCTAAACCAGGAAGTCTTGGAGGACAGAACGCGCGAAGTGGCCATCCCTCCTCACCTCGGTATCTAAGCAGTAATGCTTCGCGAAAGTGTGGAGGGAGGCCCAAGTCGCGGCCCTGCAAATATCCTCAACAGGCACACCCCTAGACAAAGCAGATGTTGCAGACTTTGCTCTAGTTGAATGAGCTCTAATACCCTCAGGAGGGTCCTTACCCGCAAGGGAGTAGCAGATCTTGATGCACAGGATTATCCATCTGGAAAGAGTGCGCTTGTGCACCGCTCTGCCCTTCTTGCAGCCAGCAAAGCCAACAAACAGCTGGTCGTCCATCCGGAAGTCCTTAGTCCTGTCCAGATAGAAGGACACCACCCGCTTAGGGTCCAGGCGATGCAGTCTCTCTTCCTCCTTAGACGGGTGAGGGGGAGGATAGAAGGTAGGAAGGGTAATGGACTGCCCAAGATGGAAAGGAGTCACCACCTTAGGCAGAAAAGCAGCCCTGGTCCTAAGAACCATCCTTTCTGCATGAATGGTCAGGAACGGGGGTTTGGAACTTAGAGCTTGAAGCTCACTTACCCTCCTTGCCGAGGTGATTGCAACGAGGAAAATAGTCTTAAAAGAGAGAAGCCTCAATGGACATTTGTGCAAGGGTTCGAAGGGAGAACCCATCAAAAAGGTCAGCACAAGATTCAAATCCCACTGAGGAATAATAAAAGGGGTAGGAGGAAACATATTCACAAGACCCCTCAAGAATCTCACAACCACCGGAGACTTAAAGAGAGAAGGCTGATCCGGCAAACATAGAAACGCCGATAAGGCCGAAAGATAGCCCTTGACCGTGGCCACAGCCAAACCTTGCCGCGCCAGATAAAGGGCAAACTGTAAAATATTAGACAAATGAGCCTTCAAAGGGTCAATATCCCTCTCCCTGCACCAAGAAACAAATTTTGTCCACCTATAGGAGTAAATGGACTTAGTGGTGTCACGCCTGGCAGAGAGAATGACATCCACCACCTCGTGCGGGAGAGAAAAAGAACTCAAGTTGCCCCGTTCAATCTCCAGGCATGAAGGTGTAATGTCTGGAGGTGGGGGTGTAGAACCTGCCCCTCCAACTGAGAGAGGAGGTCTGCCCTGTGAGGGAGACGGAGCGGCTGGTGAGAGGATAGGTGGAGTAGGTCCGAATACCACACCCTTCTCGGCCAATCCGGGACGACCAAAATGACTTGGGCCCGGTCTTGACGAATCTTCCTCAGAACCCGAGGAATCAAAGGTATGGGGGGAAACGCGTAAAGGAGTCGACCTCCCCAACTCAACTGAAACGCGTCCCCCAATGCTCCTTGCATCGGATACTGGAGACTGCAGAATGAAGGGCAGTGGGCATTCTCGCGAGTGGCGAAAAGATCCACCCGAGGAGTCCCCCACATCCGAAAGATGTTGCGAACAACCTCCGGGTGAAGCCTCCACTCGTGGTCGGCAGAAAACTGCCGACTGAGACTGTCCGCACGCACGTTCAGAACCCCGGCCAGATGATTTGCCACCAGACAAATCTGATGGTCCTGAACCCAGGACCAGAGACGCAGAGCCTCTCTGCAGAGACACTGCGACCCTACTCCTCCCTGCTTGTTGATGTACCACATCGCAGTCGTGTTGTCCGTTAGGACCTGGACCGAACGACCGCGAAGGGAAGGGAGGAAGGCCTTGAGCGCCAAACGTATCGCCCTCAATTCCAGAAGGTTGATGTGAAACAACCTTTCTTCCGGAGACCAAAGACCCTTGACCTCCAGGTCTCCCAGATGAGCACCCCACCCGAGAGTGGATGCATCCGATATCACTGTGGCCACTGATGGAGGCAGCTGAAAAGGCTTTCCTTGTGACAGATTGCCTTCCACGCCCCACCAGGACAGGTCCGCTGCAGTTTCTCTGGAGATCCTCACAGACTCCCTGAGATCTCCGTTGTGCTGATACCACTGCCTGCGGAGGCCCCACTGGAGCGCCCTCATGTGCCAGCGTGCATGACTGACCAACAGAATGCAAGAAGCCATCAGACCGAGCAGACGAAGGACCTTCAGGACTGGAACGACCGCTCCAGGGTAAAACAAAGGAATCATTTCCTGTATGTCGCGAATCCTTTGAGGTGGAGGGAATGCACGACATACAGAAGTGTCCAGTACTGCACCTATGAACAGGTTGCGCTGGGAGGGCACCAGGTGAGATTTGGGTACGTTTATCGAAAAACCCAACCTGTGTAACAACTGAGTTGTCTCCTGCAGATGATGGAGCACCATCTCCGGCGACTCTGCTTTGATCAGCCAATCGTCTAGATAAGGGAATACAGGAATCCCTGACCTCCTGAGATGCGCCGCCACCACTGCCATCACCTTGGTGAAAACTCGAGGCGCAGTAGTAAGTCCAAACGGGAGGACCGCAAACTGATAGTGCTGCGACCCCACCGTAAAACGGAGATACTTCCTGTGCGACTTCAGGATTGGGATGTGAAAATACGCATCCTGCAAGTCGATCGACACCATCCAGTCTTCTTCCATCAGCGCCAGAAGAACCTGAGCAAGGGTGAGCATTTTGAACTTCTCCTGTTTGAGATAGAGGTTCAAAACCCTGAGATCCAGGATAGGCCGAAGCCTGCCATCCTTCTTGGGAATCAAGAAATACCGGGAGTAGCACCCTTGACCCCTCTCCTGCTCTGGAACCACCTCTATCGCTCCCTTTCGAAACAGAGCCAGGACTTCCTCCTGCAGGAGAAGCAGGTGGTCCTCCGAGCAAAAACCTTGGCAAGGAGGGTAATTGGGAGGGAACTCCTGAAAAGGAAGTGCATACCCATTCTCTACGAGATTGAGAACCCAAAGATCTGATGTAACCGATTCCCAATCTCGTAGAAAGTGAGTAAGCCGACCCCCTACTGGCCCTACATGATCCAGAATGGTGGATCTAGGGCTGCTTTGCTGATGCGGGTGGGGGTTGGGCATTATTGGAGGAAGTGGAGGAAGAGGAGACTTGACGTCCACGACCACGACCCCTCTGTCTACCTCTATAGGACTTGTATAGAGGGTTCTGCTGCTGCTGCTGTTGTTGGCCCTGCTTGAAGGGACGAAAAGAAGATTTTCCAAAACCCTTGAATTTTCTAGCTGCAGACCCTCTCATCTGCAGACCCAACGATCTTGCAGTGGCACGGCTGTCTTTAAACCTTTCCAAGGCCACATCTGCCTTCTTACCAAAAAGGCCAGATCCTTCAAAGGGTAAGTCCTACAAAGTAGATTGTACATCCGCTGAGAAGCCAGATGACTTTAACCATGCGGCTCTCCTAGTTGCAATGGATGAGCCCATAATTCTGGCAACTGAATCCACAGTGTCCATGCCGCTTTGGATGACCATGCGGGCCGCAGCCTGAGTGTCAGAGATGACTTCATTAAAGTTCTTTCTATCCTCCTCAGGAAGTTTTGGTGACAGCTGCTTCACTGAGTCCATCAGCGCGTGCACATATCTACCCAGAAGGCAAGTGGCATTTGACGACTTTAGAGCCATGCTCCCAGAAGAGAAAGTCTTCTTCGCAGCCTGATCCACTTTTTTAGACTCTTTGTCAGCAGGCACTTGAGGGAAGGAGCCTGCCGCCCTATTAGAACAAGCCGCCTGAACCACAAGACTTTCCGGAGACGGATGCGTAGAAAGAAATGCAGGGTCATCAGGAGCCACCCTATAGCGCCTTGCAATAACCCTTGAAACTGCAGGAGCAGACAACGGCCTCTTCCAAATTTCCTTAATTGGATCTGACAAGGCATCAGTAAACGGCAAAGTTGGCTCCACAATTGAGGATGGAGAATGTAGGACTTCCGTGAGAATGTTGGGCTTGTACTCCACCGTGGGCAGCTTTAAGTTAAGAAGCTCAGCAGCCTTCCTAATAACCACGTGATAAGGAGCCACGTCCCTTGATGGTGCATCAGAAGTCGAAGGCAGACCCCACTCGGGAGAGAGTTCCAGACCACTAGCATCCCGAAGCTCTTCGAAGTCATCACCCTGATCAGGAAGCTCGCCTTCCTCCACATCTGAACTCTCATCATCCTTTTGCTCGAGGAGACGCTGAGCTCTTCGCCTCGACCACTCCATTCGAATCGAAGTCGACGGATCCGGTAACGACTCCGACGGAGCCGGTTCCGACGTCGCTCGAGGAACCGAAGCAGGAGGACGAGAGTCAAGAACAGGTGTGGCACCTCGATCTCGACTGCGAGGTCGATCCGGAGTCGGCGAAGCCGCATGCGGAGTCGTGGACCTCGGTGGAGCCGTACCGAGCCAAGGTGAAACAGGCGCCGGCATGAAAGGCATAAATGGAGCAGGGGCATACGACTGAGGAATACCCAGGTTGTACGATAACGGACCCATGGGGCCACCAGGCGCTCCAGCGGGGTACATCGCCCTAGAATACACTCCAAACATCGCATTGAGAAAATGCGAGGGATCCTGCCCAGGACCAGGGAAGGAAGGGTACGGACCTACCGGATGTTGCAATGGAGGCCGACCCGACACATCCTCACCCTGACCTTCTGGATTCACAGGAGTCTCCGCCGAAGCCGGTTCTTGAGTCACCTCCTCTTCTTCATGCTCCGAGGAAACCGGCTCCGGGTCCGGCTCCGGCTCCGGCGCCGGAGAACCCACTCTTGACAAAGCAGGTGAAGGAGAGACAAAGTCCTTACGGTGCTTGTGAGACTTTCTCTTCGAGTCAGAGGAATCCTTCCCCGAATGATGTCTCGAACTGTGCTTCCTCCTCTTATGTTTTCTCCTCGAAGAGCTCGAAGCATGCCCGGAAGCCGACTTAGACCTAGACCTAGATCTTTCTCTGGACTTCGACTTCGCCTTGGACCTCGAGTCGTCTCCAGACCTCGAACCTGCTCTGGACCTCGACGCCGATCTCGACCTCGACCGAGACCTCTGCTTCGACTTCGATCTCCGTGACGTAGATCTCGAAAGCCGCCCAGAGTCCTTTTTCACCTTCGCCAAGAGCAACTTTGCTTCACGCTCCCGAAGCGCCTTCGGATTCATCTTGAAACAGGACTCGCAGTTCTTGACGTCGTGGCCCGATCCAAGACACCACAAACAATCCTTATGCGGGTCCGTGATAGACATCATGCGGGCACAAGACCTACATGGCTTAAAGCCTGTTTTCCTCGACGACATCTCCAGAGAGGAACAAAGTCGCAAGAGAGAAACAGTGACAAATATTAGTTAGAAAGATACTAGGTATCGCTGAAGATCCCGAAAACCGTTAGCGTCGGAGACGCGGAAAAAAGGGAACTGACGTCATCACGCCGGCGTGGGCCTATTATGGGGTCGGTGACGTCAGACGGAGTCGCGCGCGATGCCGTGCTCCTGTGACGTCGCCCACGACGGCGTGCTACGAAGAAAATTTCCGAACGTTGCTGACGCAAGGGGGATATTCACAAGGTGAGGAATCCACACGGCAGATGTATCTATCAGAAAAAGAAAACTGACATCAGGGCAATGTCTGAGTGGATACCGTGACGTCACCCTGGCGATCACGACGCAGACGACGAACATGGTGTTGACCGATGCCACCTACCGACACACAGGGGTACTGCTACGAAAAAAATTCTCCGGATCCAGTCTGACACCTGGGGGTAATTCTAAGGTAAGGAACCTATTACTAATTGTCTCTTTAAGATTACATAGTTAAGAACAGAGTTTCAAATAATAAAGGCTTTAGTTTCTTGAAGACATGGATTGACGATCAAAATTAGGTTGTTGAAGTTACTTCCAGCAATGAGAATGCTCATCATTCATGAACAGACTTTCCCATCTGTCTGGAAAAAAAGTCACGAAGACGGCTCAGAAGGTTTGGATTGTGCTGAAAGCAATGTAAACAACCATGCTTCGTACACTGTGATGTGCTTTTACAGAATACAGTTCATTCTTAGAAGAGGACTGCATTGGGAAAGTTGTTCCTACGTCGATTTGTAGAGTACTGGACGCAAAATGGGGACAGGGCAATTTCAAGCAAACCCTGGTGCTTACCTTATTCTGCGGAACCATTCAAACAAATCTTTACACACAGACATCTACTTTGCAGTTCGTACATCCTACTGTGCTAGCAGCCCAGGCAACTAAAATTGTTTGAATCAGATAGTGTGTATCAAATAGGTTACTGCAAGTTTCAAATGTTGTCAAATGTAGACGTACATTTCAGGGGCTTTAACTATTTTGAAAGTGTTGCTGGGTGATCACCCTCCATATTATAAATGTGCTCTCATGGTCTCAGGATCACTTCCTGCTTCAAACATATATGTAATTAGTACCTCTGAGTCTCTACACAAGTCCTAACTTACATATATGTTAAACATATTTGACCCTACACCAAGATGAGGCTTATCAAACAATGTACCTTGGGAACTCTGTGAGGATTCAGTGGACGAACTGCTGTCTGCATAGCCCTGTACGTCTTCCTTAACTTCTTGGATGGATGTGGTGTTAGCCTCAACCACCCTGGAGGCTTGCTGCAGGGTTTCGGTCACAAGTTGGCGGGTGTGCTCACTCATCATGGTAGTCTGGAATGTCACAGGTTTTGGCTTTATCAGAACCTAAAAAAAAAGAAGAAAGATGCCTTTAAACAGGAGATTAATGCATGTAAGAAAACAAGTTACTTACCTGTTACTGTAGTTCTCCAGTATTTGAAAGCTTTCATAGATTCACATACCTGAATCATTTCCCAGTCGTCGAGACAGGAGTCTACGGTACATAAAAAAGCAATGGTTAGCAGTATAGCTAACTGAAAAAAGACCTAGGCCCATTTCCCTTTTGCAACCCATAACCTTTGTTATGTAAAAAGGGACCAAACTTTTCCCCTAGCCAATCAGAGCCACTCACCCTCTAGAACCCTCCTTAGAGAACCTTTTGCACCTCAGACTTTCGGGCACTTGTGCTATAATACTTTTTGTGCCAAATCCGAGGTGAGCCTCTCAGGGGAGGAAGGTGGGGGTATGTGAATCTATGAAAGCTTCCAATACTGGAGAACTACAGTTACAGGTAAGTAACTTGTTTTCTTACTCCAGTACTGAAGCTTTCATAGATTCACATACCTGAATCAGAATAGCAAGCAGTAAATTATAGCACATTTGTTTTTTGTCACCTTCCTTTCAGCAATACGCAACCCATGATAGATGCACATAGTAGTAATCGTATCAATATATACATAGACATACAATCAACAATAAAATGTGCTTACCAAACAAAGGAAGGAGGGATGAGAAAGAGGCTCACCGTTATTGGAAAAGGTTCCGCAGTACTCCTTGTCCCACTGCTGCATCGCATCTTGCATGAGCATCTAGGCAGTAATGCCTGGTGAAAGTATGCATACTCCTCCAGGTGGCTGCTCTGCAGATATGCTGAATGGAGACGCCTGAAAATAGAGCAGTTGAGGTTGATACTGCTCTTGTGGAATGCGCACGAACACGTGCTGTCAATGGCTTTCCCGCTGCTTGATGACAGAACTGGATTGCACTTGAGATCCATTGTGCGATTCCCCGTTTTGATAACGGGAAACCCTTCCTTGGGGCACTAAAAACCACAAACAATTGTGTAGACTTCCTAAAAGGTCTTGTCCTTTGCAAATAAAACTTTAGGCAACCCTGAACATCTAGAGTGTGGAGAGTCCTTTTCGCCGCCGTCGATGGTTGAGGAAAGAATCTTTTTAGGATTAAGGGCTCATTTAAATGGAAGTCTGTTGGTACTTTCGGGATGAATCTTGGATTCGTTCTGAGCACTAATCGGTCTTCTCTGAATTGGCGAAAAGACTCTTGCGTCATAAGGGCTTGTAATTCTCCCATCCTTCTGGCTGATGTTAGAGCTATTAATAGAGCCACCTTCCAGGATAGGAATTTCAGATCAGCTTTGTGTATTGGCTCAAATGGTGGTTTTATCAGTTGTGATAAGACAATGTTCAGTTGCCATAAAGGTGGTGGAGGCCGGATGGGTGGGTAAGCTCGAAACAGCCCCTTCATGAATTGTTTCCCAATTCTTTCCGACCATCGAGAAGGACGGGCTGAATTTCTCCTGTATCTTGAAATCGCTGCCAAATGCACTTTAATAGGGGCATAGGCTAATCCAGATTTCGCCAGCTTAAGTAAATATGGGATGATCTGATGCGCCTCTGCCCGCAGAGGATGCAAGTCATTCTCCTGACACCAGAAGCAGAATCTTTTCCATTTCATCCTGTATGTCCTATCAGTGCTTTCTGCTCTTGCCTTCGCCAGGATTTCTCTGCATTCTGCTGGAATTTTCAAGTGATGAAATTCTCCGTAGTCAGGAGCCAGGCCGCTAATTGCAATGATGTCGGGTCTGGATGCCGCACTTGTCCCTTCTCCATAGTCAGTAGTGCTGGTATTGGCCGAAGACGTATTGGCTCAGTCTCTGATAAAAGGAGCAGCTCTGTGAACCAATGCTGTCTGGGCCGCCAAGGGGCTATCAGTATTATCCTGCACGGTTCTTTCTTCATTTTCGTGAGCACTCGTGGCAGGAGGGGAATCGGCGGAAAGGCGTAAGCAAAGACACCTGACCATGCCATCGAAAGCGCATTCCCCCATGATCCCCTTTGGTGACGCAAGCTTGCATAGAATCAGCATTTTTTGTTCTGGGCTGTGGCAAACAGATCCACCGTTGGTTTTCCCCATTTGGCAAAGATGGTCATCAGCTTGCCCTGATCCAGCTCCCACTCGTGACAGGTCGTTTTCCGCCTGCTGAGGGTGTCCGCTGTTGTATTTTGATCCCCTGGAAGATGTATGGCCTTCAGAGTGACACCGTGATCTATCGCCCATTTCCATATTTTCTGAGCTTCTCTTGATAGAGAGAGAGAGAGATCTTGTGCCTCCCTGTTTGTTTATGTAGTGCATTGCAGTTGTGTTGTCCGTCTGCACTAATACTGATCTTCCTTCCACTCTTGGCCGGAAGGCCAACAATACCAATCCTATTGTACTTAATTCCAATAGGTTTATGTGAAGGCGTTCCTTTTTTGTTCCATCGGCTGCTGACCTGTAACTCCTGTAGGAATGCTCCTCATCCTTCGAGAGAGGCATCCATGGTAACTACCAACGGAGCTGGTTCGATCAGGTAGGAAAGACCCACGAGATGTTCTTCCTGTGAGTCCACCATTTTGCTGCCTGAAACATTGGATGCGTGATTTTTATCTTGTCCTCGAAGGATCCCTTTGCTTGGCACCACTGAAGGTCTAGCTCTTCCTGTAATGGTCGCATCCGTAAGCGACATAGGGGAATGAGTGGTATGCATGAGGACATTGTCCCCAGTAGCGATTTGTATCTTCGGACTGACAGACTTTATTTTGCTGAATTCCTTGGCTAGAGAAACGAGTCCCAATTGTCTTTCTATGGATGGGAATGCTTTGTTTTGTGATGTATCCAGGATTGCACCTAGAAACTTGATCGTCCTGGATGGCTGTAGAGATGATTTTTCCACATTTAAGGTCAGGCCCAGGTCCGCAAATAACTCCAAGCAAGCTGCAATTGAAGCTTGAGCTGCCTCCTGCGATGGTGCCTTTACCGACTAGTTGTCCAGGTATTGAAATATTTGGTGTTTTTGTCTTCTTAGATAGGCTGCCACTGGCGCCAGACATTTTGTAAATATTCTCGGTGCAGATTTCAGGCCGAATGGTAGCATGAATTGAATTGGTAATGGCCTTTGGCCACTGTAAAACAAAGGAATTTTCTGTGTGATGGATGGATGGGGATATGAAAATATGCATCCTGGAAATCTAGGGAGGTCATCTGATCTCCTGGGTTTAAGAGCAGCAGAATATCTTGCAGGGTCACCATTCTGAATGACTGTTTATTGAGAGAGGAATTTGGGGACCTTAGGTCCAAGATTGGACGCCACCTGAAAGCATCTTTTCTGATCAAGAAGAAACGGGAATAAAATCCTCATCCTCTTTGGGAGTTCGGCACCGGTTCTATTGTTCCCTTTCGGAGCACTGCCCGAATCGCCCGACGCATTTGAGATAGGTGTTTGCTTCTTGATATGTAGGTAACGTGGGAGGAGAAAGTAGAGGAATTCCAATGTTTGTTCAAATTGTATTATGTGGAGGACCCATTTGTCCGATGTTATCTTCTGCCACTTTGGTAAATAATAAGTCACTCTTCCACCCAGGGGAACATTTGACAAGATAGAAGGGGAAGGAACTGCAATCTGTAGGTTGTCATTGTCTTTTATTATTATCTTTTCCAGAACAAGCTCCTCGTCCTCTGGGAGTGGACTTAGAGTAGCCCCAGAATGCTTCTGTCCATATTGCTGCCGATAGGGCTGCGAAGAGGAAGAGTAGGATGAGTATCGTCCCTGCTGGTAGCCACCTCTATACGAGGGTTGTCCACTTCCATGGGCGCCTCGAAAAGGTGTTTTCCGGAACTGTAACGCACCCAAGGATTTCGCTGTATCCGTGTCTTTTTTAGGTCTCGCCTGTCGATGCGCATGCGCATCGAGCTTGCGAGACTATGGGGGCTTATCCACTCTTGAACCAACTTGCAAGGAATCGTGGCGATTCCTTGCAGTGCCCGTGACTTTTAAGCTCAATTCGCATGCGCATTGAGCTTAAAAGCGCGTGCACATCAGTTCCCTCATCCGCACGTCGCATTTCTCCTCCCCCCTCCCCTTCTCTCTTCCCTCCGTCTTGTTTATTTTTTTTTTACCCGCTCCGCCCCCTCCCCTGCCCGCCGTGTCGCATTTCTCCTCCCCCCTCCCCTTCTCTCTCTTCCCTCCGTCTTGTTTATTTATTTTTTTACCCGCTCCGCCCCCTCCCCTGCCCGCCGTGTCGCATTTCTCCTCAACCCTCGCCTTCTCTCTCTTCCCTCCGTCCATTGGTCACCTCTCTGCTGTCAAGGTAAATTACATCTGTATACCGGTTTATTTTTACGTTGGCGCAATCGTTCTCTTTCTTCCTTAACCCAAGCATAATACGTGTGGCCCAGGGCCCCTTACATCCTTCAAATGTCCGTGCTCAGCAGCCCCGCATGCCTTCCCCAGCAGCACCGCACACACGCCCCTCCCCCGCTGTCCCCGGAGCAGCGCGCAGACACCCGCCCCCTCCCCCGGTGACATGTCTCTCGCTGCCTCTGTTTGTGTTGGTGCAGCGAGAAATGTTCTGTCACAATCCCGGGAAATATCACCACCTCCGGGGATTATTTATTGACAAGCGAGCTCCTGCCCCGCCTCTCTCCTCTCCTCATTCGATCTCTCTCATTCGGCTTCTTCTGCTGCTCTCCCCTCCTCTCCTTTCCCACGCTCTCCTCCTGAAAGTCGTTTTCGTTTTGTCTCACAGCTCTCCGTTTACTTTCCTGCCTCCCCCTCTTTCACCCCTTTCTATTTTATATCTCCAATTTTCTCCTTTTTAGTTTTATTTATTCCAGTTCGTGTGTCGCCTCTTACTTCCTTTGCCCATCCAACCTCCGTTTTTGTTCTTCCTTTTTCGTTACATCTCCTGCTCCCTTTCCAGCTCGTGTTCTTCCTTCCCCTCCCTTGTTCCTCCCCTCCTTCTCGCGTGCACCATGCAGTACTTCCGCGTCTCACCTCTTTCCCCACTTTTCGACCTGCTAATCTTATAACCATCCTCTCCACTTTGCTGTCTCTTTCTCCACGTGGTCTGTCTCATTTCCCTCGTTCTCTGACTGCCTTTGTCCCAGTGCATCCTGATGCACACCACTACACATGGATGTCACTCTCTTGACACCTCTGCGCAGTCTCTCGTGCTCCTTCTTTCCTTCCGCTACGCCACACCCCCTCACTATATCATGCCATTGCACCTACTCCTCTACCCCCATCTCTGCCTACGTCTCACTTCTTCCACGTCATCACTTCCCCAGCCCTCCCTTTGCCCCTTCTCACCACCTTAAAGCATCTTCAGATCAGATGCACACTCTAAAGTGTGCACACACCCTTTTCATGCCCTGTCCTCCCTCTCCTCGTGTACCCTCTAGAGCGGCACTCTCTTTTAATGCTCTTTCTTTCTTCTCATCACTTCTCTTTGCCCCCCCCCATTTCTTACAATATCCCACCCTTGAGCCCCCTCCCTCACTTTCTTTTCTTCCCTTCTTACGCATCCACATTTCATTCTTTTCTCTCTTCCCTCTGCGCCTTACGGCCTTCCTCTTCTCCCCTCCACTATTAATTCTCTCGGAAGCCTTTTCTCTCCTTTTTCCTATGCTCGCTCCCCACCCTTCTCCCGCACTTCACTTCTCCAGCCTCCGTCTCATCCTCTCATCCTTATCTTATTGTTTTCGTCCCCTCCGCCAACGTCTCATCTGTATCTCGTTCTCTTCTCCGCTCTCGCCTCATTTTCTTCATTTTCCCTCCCTCTGCGTACCCGTCCTCATCTCCTTCTATTCTCCCCACCCCTCTTTCTTATCTTTTTTTTACAAACGTTTAAGCTATTGCCATTTATAAATTACAATAAATTTTCTTTAAGTATTAATTATTTACAAAATTAAAAGCCATTGTTATTTGCAATATCAATACATCTAAGTCACGTAAAGACAACACACATTGCATTACAAATGCTATAGGTGTCACATTTGCGAAAGTTAAAACTATTGACATTGTAACTGACAAAGCTATTACTTTTGCTATTTTCAAAACCAACACATAAATAAAAAAAGTGTCATTTACAATACCAATCGCTCAAACTTTCCTAATGCGAGACCTATTGCATTTCCAATGCTTGTTAATAGTTTGAAGGGTCTCATCCACCAGGCGCCCAAAAAGATCCTTCCCATTAAAGGGTAGGTCCAGAATTTTATTTTGGACTTCTGGCCTAAAGGAAGTGGCCCTCAGCCAACCTTGGTGCCTCAAAACTGCTGCTTCTCCGAGGGAACGAAAGGCTGTGGTAGCTATGTTCATAGCGCAATCAATAACTTCAGCCGAAGTTCTCTCTCCTTCCTGCAGAACTTTCTTCACCTCCTGCTTAGAGTGTTCCGGGAGGAGGTTGATATAGGGTGCTATATAGCTCCACATTTGTCTGTCATATCTGCCCAGGATGGCAAGGGCATTTGCAGTTCTGACCAGGAGTGCTGACATGATGGAGAATCGTTTACCTGCGTTATCTAAACGCCGGCCTTTCCTGTCCGGAGGTGCTGCGATTGGTGCTGCTGGATTCTTTGATTTTTGCTGCGCTGCCTGCGAGATTATTGAATCCGTTTTAGGATGGCCCAGTAAACACTCCTGGGCGTCCCCTGGCTCCTTATACTTTTTGTCCAGTCTCGCCAGTACCGGTGTAACGGTTGCTGGAGTGGTCATGACCTGTAATCCTTCTTTCCATATGTGGTCAATAATTGGTATAGACCTGACTGATTTTTGATAGGGCTCCTTAAAGTCATATATGGTAGTTGAAATCTTTTTGCCGCTCTCTCCATTAAGTTGTGGAATCCACCAATCTCCGCTGGTGGAGAATCCGCCGGTACTTGGGTGGGTGATGGTGGAGCTGGGATCATGTAATCATCCCATTCCCTGTGAGGTTCCGTTAGCTCCCCTTCTTCGCGGTCCTCATCAAATGTGGTCCCAGGATCATCTTGCTGTAGGATCTGAGGTGTCAGCGGAGTAGTGTCTAACAGACTTTCCCTACTGCGGACTGAAGTGGCCGGAATTTAACATGGACGTGAAGGTGGAACGTCCTGAGGAACCTCTGATGGAGGAAATCTCTTTTTATAATCCGCCAACATGGATTACAAATCCATCAACATGGATGATGGCATTGCTACCATCTCTTCTTGAGGCTCTTGTTGGTAGCAGCGGTATGAGATGCTGTGATACTCTTCACACCCTTCTTCTTCATCTTCTTCTTGACATTTTACATGGAGCTCAGATGGGCTTGTGGCATACCCAAAAGGCCCATCATCCTCCTCATCATCTGACTTTTCCTCCTCCAAAAGGTGCTACAGGACCAATGGAGTACTGTTACTTGGGGAAGTCACTGCTGGTGTGATCTCCTTCCTATTCTTTTCCGGAGTAGGTCTCGAGATAGTCGTCGATAACACCGTTGGCGAAGCTGTTGTCAGTGTAGTGGGTCTATTCTTCGCCGACGACATAGTAATCGTCGTCGATGTTCCCTTCGACGACCTCATTGTCATTCTCACCGCCGTCGACTACGTCGTCGTCAGACGCCTCCGCCGTCAGACGCCTCCGCCGTCAGACGCCTCCGCCGTCAGACGCCTCAGTCGTCGACGCTCCAGTCGTCGACGCTCCAGTCGTCGACGCTCCTGTCGAGGCTGGCTCCAATACAGTTAATGGTAGCTCTTGTACCTTGGTCGTCTCCGTAGACTATGATTTCTTCGTTGACGCTCCCGTCGACGATGTAGATTTTTTCACCTTCTCCTCAGGAATACTAGAGGATGGCTACTTGAATGATGCAGGAGCCGACGGTGGTGTTGAAGGCTCAGAAGAGGCTCTTTTGGATTCTTTTTCTTTCAAATTGAGTCCTTTGCTCTCCTTTGTCTTTTTCTCAGGAGATTTTGAAGGACTACGCCCAGAAGACCCTTGGCTGGTCTTTTTTAGGGCCTTCTCAGGACAGTCCCCTGAGGAATGAGCCTGAGGAGATCTTGATCTTTTTTGAGATCTCCTGGTTGAAGAGGAGGATTCCTGGTCACTGTCACTAGAAACAACCTCCTTTCTGGCCTTGATCTTCTGAAGCCAAATCAAAAGGCGTCCCTCACGATCTCTAAGGGTCTTACTATAGAAAGTGTGACATACCTTGCAATCCTTTGCTTGGTGATCCGGATAAAGACAGTATATACAGTCTTCATGTGGGTCTTCGGTGTAGAGTCTCTCTTTAGAGCAGGTGGCACAGGCTCTAAAAAGACCATTTTTAGGTCTCGCCTGTCGATGCGCATGCGCATCGAGCTTGCGAGACTATGGGGGCTTAACCACTCTTTAACAGACTTGCAAGGAATCGTGGCGATTCCTTGCAGTGCCCGTGACTTTTAAGCTCAATGCGCATGCGCATTGAGCTTAAAAGCGCGTGCACATCAGTTCCCTCAGCCGCACTCCAGGCCCCCGCTCCGCCCCCTCCCCTGCCCGCCGTGTCGCATTTCTCCTCCCCCCTCCCCTTATCTGCCTTCCCTCCGTCTGTTCCCTCTCCCCGCTCCGCCCCCTCCCCTGCCCGCCGTGTCGCATTTCTCCTCCCCCCTCCCCTTCTCTCTCTTCCCTCCGTCTGTTCCCTCTCCCCGCTCCGCCCCCTCCCCTGCCCGCCGTGTCGCATTTCTCCTCCCCCCTCCCCTTCTCTCTCTTCCCTACGTCTGTTCCCTCTCCCCGCTCCGCCCCCTCCCCTGCCCGCCGTGTCGCATTTCTCCTCCCCCCTCCCCTTCTCTCTCTTCCCTCCGTCTTGTTTTTTTAGTAGTTAAATTGAACCAGAATTCAGACAGTTACAACTCTATGCTGACACCAGTGAAAGCGCTGCGCCAGTTCGCCACGTTCAACTGTACGGCGCTTTCAAACGAAGACACATTTGCATGTTAAAACTAGGTGGGCACTGTACACTTTTGACACACGTAAGATGGCGTCTTTGCCCACCCCGCTGCTGTGCAGCATTTTAATGTTCCGACGTGGTCCCGTCGCCGAGCGCTTCATGATTCCGGAGCTGGCTTTGACGTGGCAGCCTGGATGGAAGAGCTCAGCTGAGCCTCAAGCTATCGTATGGACAGAAGGGGGCAGCAGAGCCGACTGTACCTGTGAGTACCTAGTTTCATGCCAAGTATAAATCACCCCATGCCACTTCTTTTCAACAGGACAAGAGGCGCTATAGCCTAAGGACAAGACGATCCTCTCAGTCCCGGCCCCACCTTGACACCAAGTGTACTCCTTTGCCACTTTTCTAGCTTTCATGATGCTTTACTCCTGGATGGACCCTTGTAGAGCAGAATCTTAACTTTGCACTTTAAAAAGAAAGCGTTTATAGTGTTTAATACTAATTGCTCTGAGAAATCTATCCCCAAATTGGAAAGGTTCTTTTTTCTAACGTTATTTTAATTTGCGTCCCCGTCCAAATTTTAAATGTTTCAATTTTGAGTCCGATAAAAAAAATTGTTGCCACTCCCATTCAAAATGTACCAATTATAGATTTTGACTATGCTCATTATTTTCTCAATATTATGACGGTCGTAAAAGGGGATCGAATTGCTGGGTCGTAATTTCATCTTTTGACGCGTAATTCTGGTATACGCAAACCAGTTAGAGAACTCTCTTCTTTGTCTCCACTATAATTGGCCTGTCATATGTTCTATCCAGTTTCAACATTTTTGCACAAGTCATGATTTTTAACACCACGTTCATGACTATTGCAAAAAAATCACAATGGGATAACTAGATGCTGCTTGATCATTGAACATAATTTAAAAAAAAATAATAATACTTACTTTTTGTAACGCTTCATACTATACTTTTGCTGTTTCCGAGCACTGCAAATAACTGGCTTTACTACAACTCAGTTTAATGGTACTAAAATTACCCACACTTGTAGGCTAAGTTGGCTTTTCATGTATTCTAACTCATGACTACACTAATAGTGCTCGCCTTCAAAACACATGCACGCTCGAAAATTCTGAAAGTCATATTTCACTGACGCATACTTCGAACCGTACATGCTACCTATGGCTTGTAACCAGTCATGGGCAAGAAATACATATCCTCCATGCAGCCAATTAGTACAGGCATGCTCAGCACCGAGAACTAGAGGCACCTATAACCTCATCCGAAATCAAAGATGCGAAATGCTAACTTGCCAAGGCAAAAATCTGACTCCCGCTGGAACTTTACCAAGCATATGCTGACTTCCTAGTCCCAAAACTGGATAAACTGTACAGTCAGCAGCAACTGAAGTCACCCGACTGCCCACCCTTAGGGAGGCACTTTTGGTCTCGATCCCCAAGCTTGGCAAAGACACTACTGATCCCTCGTTTTACAGACCATTAGCAATCTTACTCTCGGATTACAAAATTATGAGCTGAATTCTCGCAGATCTCATGCTACCATTGATTTCTCACTTCTGCAAACTAATTTGGTGCAATGGTTGCCACAGAGCGGCACTAGCTAAACTTGAATGCCCCACTGATGAAGGCAGCCTGGGAATAACAAACTTTGAGCACTATTACTTTGCATAGCAGCTACAATGGGTTTGCCGCTGGTGTCACTCATCTCAACAATAAGGACACAGCACCAGCGGCATAGTAAGTGGAAATAGTATTGCACCACTTCTGTCAGTTTGTACATTCTGTCCCTCCTTGCTACGGCTTAATAGGAGTGCTACACATGTTTTCATAGACGTTTACATATCACTGCACAGACCCGCTTCCTATGCACGACCATCCTACTTCAGAGCAAATTAAACCCTGAAACTGTCTAAACCGCAGCTAACCTGAAGCAGTGGCACTGTGCAGGTTTAGTGACTGTGGTTGGCGTGTTTCACTATGAACATCTTTTGTCCTTTCATTCGATTATGGACCAATCCAACATCCACAGAGGTGAATTCTTAACCTACAACACTTTGACTCGCAATCTTCAATCTAAATGGAATACTGTACTTGATGAACAGCAAACACATGTGGTCATACAAAAGTGTTCATACTATGGGCTCTGGCCGACGTCTCCGCTAGGTGACCAAGGCGCTTGGTGCTCACATAGATCACCTTGGAATGGCTCCAAGACAAATGAAAAACAGAGTTGGGGAGGGCTTTAAATAACACAGAATGAGAGAACACTGGCGTACCCAGCAACAGTTTCCAGAAACACAACATTCAAACGTGTACAGTTCTTTGTAATGCACAGAGCCCATTTTGCTGCTGGGAAAATACATATTTTTTTCCCTCTGAATAAATGCCCACTGCCGATTTCAGACATGTTGGACATGCTATGGTCATGTCCCTCTCAATCAAATTTCTGACTGAAAGTCACCTCTGACCTAGAACAGATAACAGGACATACCACTTAGCATACCTGGGAAGTTTGCGTTCTAGGCATATTAATCAATTGAATTGGGCATTTGCTTAGTATTTTCTTTAGTCTTCAACATGACTGGAGCAAATCTTCCATCCAAGCCCTAACAAATATAGATTTTTGTAATGTATTAAAATGTATGACATTTTGCTTGTTTCTGAACAGTAAGAGATTTTTCATTCTTTGCCTACAAAACAATAACGTTGGCATTTTCCCGGCTTACCTCCCTGCCCGTATTATATCCATTGGTGCATAACCATCCATTTAACCACTTTTCTTAGGTTATAGCTCCTCTGCCTGAAAACTGGAAGCCAGTTTTCTGTGTTTTTAGCAGCAAGGAAGGTATTTAGACAACAGTCCATCAGTAAAGTCAGTCAAAGACTAGGGGGCACCACCACCACATCCACCACATCCACCGCATCCACCACCACATCCACCACCGCATCCACCACTTCCACCGCATCCACCACTTCCACCGCATCCACCACCACCGCATCCACCACTTCCACCGCATCCACCACTTCCACCGCATCCACCACCACCACATCCACCACTTACACCGCATCCACCACCACCACATCCACAACCACCACCACCATATCCACCACCACCATATCCACCACCACTTTCACCACATCCACCACCACCACATCCACCACATCACATTTGTATTTGTTAGATGAATACATCTAAGTCACGTACATACAAAACATGTTGCATTACAAATGGTATAGGTGTCACATTTGAAAAAGTTTAAAGTATTGGCATTGTAAATGACAAAGCTATTAATTTGGTTATTTTCAAGACCAACACATAAAAAAAAAATGTATTTACAAAACCAATAGCTCCAACTTTTCTAATGCGAGACCTATTGCATTTCCAATGCTTGTTCTCCTTTCCAGCCATTCTCAAGGATGTAGATGAGAAATAGATTATAAACGTCTCAAATCTTCATGAAATAGACTGATAATGAAGCTTCTATCCAGTTGGAAATCCAGAGTTTGGGCAGAGCTCAAAGGAGACTCCCTAGCACAACGTGCCGGTAGAAAACCTGAGGGGCAAAATGTTCTCTCAGGAGGGTTCTAGAGGGTGAGTGGCTCTGATTGGCTAGGGGAAAAGTTTGGTCCTTTTTTACACAACAATGGTTATGGGTTGCAAAAAGGAAATGGGCCTAGGCCTTTTTTCAGTTAACTATACTGCTAACCATTGCTTTTTTATGTACTGGAGACTCCCGTCTTGACGACGGGGAAATGATTCAGGTATGTGAATCTATGAAAGCTCCAATACTGGAGTAATGGAAGTACCATGTAAAACCCCACTTCTACTCTTAAGAAACTGTGACGTGATGTTTAGGCACTGTCTCAAATCACAAAATGCTAGACAACAACAGAGTTTCTAAAGTCTATCAGACAGACTGCTACGATTGTTGGCACAGACAAATAAATTCTGGTCTTTCTGAAAAAGAATCACAAATACTCCAGTTATGTACATCTGGCTCCTGCAGTACACGTTATTCATCGAAAGTGTGCATCTGGAGAAGAGAGGGAGGACTGCATTATGGACCATCCCATCGGTAACTCCCTGAGAAGGCCAACATGTTGGATCACCAGTGGCTGCTGTTCAGCAGATGTTCTTTCTTGTAAAAAAAAAAATTGTGGTGCACTAAAAGGACTTCTGGCACTGACCCTGACCAACACCTGCTCAAATTAAGCACCAGTATCAGCAATCCTGAAACAGTATTCCCTGCACTAAAAATAGCTTTGAAAGATAGTGCCTTGAACCTTCATCTTTGGAAAAAATAAACATACTTAGTGACTTTATTTTTATGTGCTGTGCCTGTCATAGTCACTTTAACAAGTTTGACAGTTAAGTACCAGGCTTTTTTGGGGTTCAATTTTAAAAATGCAGTTGACCTGGTGTAGAGGGTGCCAAACCTGAATACAGATGTGAGCAAGCACATTTCGAAAGCAGGAGTATGTTTAAAGACTCCACTAGCTTAATAATAAAGAGTGCAATATTGTTGGAAGATGTAATGTTTCTACCTGGTAACAGAGAATCGTAACGTGTATCCACTTTGTATTTTGAGAGCAAGAATGGTGCTAATGAGCATTTCCTCTGCCTAGAATACTAGGGTCTACTGCGAGTTGAGGATCTGTAGATATAACAGGGACCGGAGTATGTAAAAAACAATTACCATACAACTGACTTGCTGTTTTTGCTGGTCATAAAAAGTGGAGGGTATCTGATGTTTTTCGACATATCAGCTCAACTAAACTAAAGCTGTCCCAACACTTCTTCAGAAGTAAACTATGTTTTTTTTTTCAGAGCCCCGTATAAGAGGAGGTAAGCAGCAGGCACCAAACTGACGACGCAGTAATATTAATAGCGTGTTGACAACCTTACAAACAACAAGTCTTGGCACCTCCAAGATTGTTAAAAACAGAGATGGAGTTGTGCCCATAAAATGGTGGTAGAAAAACAGGTTCCTGACCTGAGGCTACATAAGGGTCTTGATAAACAGAGGCATGAGGAGAAAACTTGAGAATAAGTAGTAAAAAACCACTCAAGGCCCCATTTGTTAAGAAATCTGCACTCTATGAGTAACAACATATCATTAGTGTAGATTTACTATTTCAAGAATTCACAAAAAACATTTCTAGGTGAGACCTGGAAACCTTATCTACTTGTAGGTTAAAGGCATAATGCTTGAAAGGTGTATTGAATTGCATGAAACAAAGAATACAATTGTATGCAAAAACACTGGAAAGTACAAATGCATTTGCTAACATCCACCATCCCATTCAAACCGTGAAGTAGACCACAAACTCTCCAGGATTGGATGGGGTCAGAAAAGGGTTTCGTGAAAACACATAAAAGTGTCTGTTTGTCCAAGAAGACAAACCTGCAGGAATTTCTTAATTTGAGAAGTAGATTTGCATTCACATAGAACTATTTGCGCTTTTAGGACTAACTCGCACATGCACTACCTTCAAGAACGAGGGCATCAATTTCTAAAGAACCCCAACACTCAAGCAGAACATCAGTAAGAAAATGTATTTTTGACTACTAAGAAAAAACACAAAACTACCATTGAAATATGAGGGACTGTTAAAGTGTAGCACTTACCTGAGTTTTTCCTTGCTGCCCATAGACTATTTTAGTAGGGATGATTTTGGTTGCTGGCTGAACCGCTGACCCCATCCCTTTTGGCTGAGTGACAATCATTTTAGTGATTGGCCTTGTAGCAGTGATGATTGCAGGCTTTGTTCCTGTTGACATTCCCTGGAGCGTCTTTTCCCCCTGTAATGTAGGCAAATGGAGAATTCTTAGCCTCCTAAAATTTTGCATGAATATATTGCCAAAGCAAGTTTAAGAAATGAACAGCTGAGTAGGTTAATGAGATGAAAATTACAACATTTCACCCATCATCATCCGGCATGGGTCCCACGATTTGCCATAACAAGGAACAGATAAGCGAATGTTACTTACACAAAGGGCAACGTTTGGGGTTAAGTGACAATGCAGACAGCTACTATTCTGAAAATACCTATACTTTACAAATCACTAATGAAAAAAATACAGCCTTTTTAGCTCCCACATTTCAACCACTAAAAATTCTATATTAACATTAATGATGAATTAACACCTTCATTGCATGTGTGGATGAAGTTTCCCTAGTGCAGGTAACCTACTGTGCTAATACAAACAAGACCCCCTTGCTAAGCCAATAAAATATTAGTTAACTAGGGTTACAAAGTAGCCGTAATGAATTATATTTTGAGGGGCTAAGAGTGGTTATTGTTTATTAACCCCTCCGCTGCGCTGAACGATCCGCGCTGGTGCGGAACGTTCTATTGCGCGGGCGGGGCCACGACGTTCAGCGGACGTGCTCAGCACTACCGAGGTAGAGCACGCGACGTCCACTGAACGTGTGCCGCACTTAACGGGTTAATCTCGGAGGAGAAGATGCTGAGTAAGCTAGCGGGGTCCTTGAATGTTAGACCTTCAAGTTACAAAGAGATTATGGCATTAGCCCTCAAGTAATCACCAAGCCAGTGCCACATTTTCAGAACTTCCTTCACATATAGAAAATGATAAAAATGTAAGTAAATTAAAAACTGGTTTTGGCCTTCAGAAGGGTCATGAATGATCTGCAGCATATAGGCTATGGACCCAAAGATGACAGAATTTCAGTAATCTTAAGCAATCGCTCTGAACTCCTGTTTTCATGAGGATCCTGCTTTTTGCCATTTTGAATTCAAAAGAGTAGTACCAAATAAGCAACACAGTCTGCGTTTGCAGTTTTTAAATGCACCTTTTTTGCACCTTCCGCAAACAAACACTCATCAGTTGAACGGAAATGTTCCTTACCCTGTAACCATTGGTTCGTAGCATATAGTGCTGTAGGTTCACATGCTCTCATTCTCCTGCGATCCAGTGTTGGTCCAAGACCTTTGCAACTTGTTTCTCTTCAAAGAAGTTCGAGACATAGGACCGGATTTAAATCAACTGTCCGCCCACAATGCAACAGCACATTGGCTTCACTTCAGATTGCTTTCTCACCAAACAGAGCAGTAGTGTATGTGAAGTACAAAGTCGAAGACAGTGTGGAGTGCATACTTTGATGAATTTTATATATACATTGGAAAAAACAGAACATCTGTGATCATCTGCACATTTCGCAGTGGAGGATGTGCGAGCATGTGAATCTACAGCACTACACACTACAAACAAATGGTTACTGGGTAAGTAATATTTTCTGTTCATAGCATGCATGACTGCAGTTACAAATGCTCTGCATCGACCATACAGCAGTCTCTCCTCAAAGCAGTAGCCAGGAAGTAGATGATGTAGATGCTTGAAAGAGGGTTCTTAAGACCGTTTTGCCAACTAAAGCTTGCTGACGCAGGAGGAGCAAAACAGACAAATGGTTAGTAAATGCATGTGGCGTTGACAAAGTAGCAGCCTTGCATATATAAATTAAAGAGATGTTACCCAAAAAGGCTAATGTGACCCACTTTTTGTTCGTAGAATAAGCTCTAGGGGAAACTGGAAGTGTACCTTTAGATAGTAAGTCTGGAGACATGTAACTATCCACCTGGCAAAGCCCGCTTCACAAATAGCAAAACCTTGGCAAAGGCCACAAAAAGTTAAGTAGACTTCCTAAATGATTTTGTTCTATCAATGTAAAACATGAGTTTCCTTTTGGCATCCCGAGTCTAAGGGTTCCTTCTGCCACTGACTGATTGAGAAAGAACACAGACAATTCATATGAAAGGGAGAAACCACTTTAAGCAGAAAACTGAAGTTGGTACGTAAACAACCCTGTCTCTATGAACCTGAATAAAGGGCTGCTGTACTGTGAGAGCTTGTAGCTCAGTAACTCCCATAGGTGAAGTGTGATTAGAAGGGCAACTTTCCAAGAGAAACTGCAGTTGACACAAGTGTAGAGGTTTGACAGGAGGATCCATGAGTCTTATAAGAGGAATATTAAGGTTCCATCCTAGTGCTGGAGGTACTACCCTCTTTAATACTCCATAAAGTCTTTAAGCACTGGAATTTTAAACACTGAAGCCTGCTGTCGGTTTTGAAATTAAGCTTCAACGGTTGCTGGGTGCAGCTGTATAAAAGAGCTGGTAAGACCTGCTTTATAGAGGTGCAGGAGATATGAAACAAAGTCCTGCACAAAGATATTAAGAGTTAGTTGATAGCTTGAGTTCCAGACAGATCATGTGGCACTTTTGTATGTGCGGAGTATGCATTCACTGAATCTTTTCTTCACGGAAAGCTTCTCTCCCATGGAAGACGAGTCTGTGGGGATGGTCATTTGCTGAAGGGGTTCAGTGTAAAGTCTGACAAGCAGCATATTGTTGCTGTTCCACCAAAGCAGTGAATGCAGAGCCTTGGTACTTACCAACACTAAATCCTCCCAAAGCCCTTCTACTTGAGCACACTGCACTGTTAGACGTTCCCGATCTGGATGCCTGTGCCATCTGGCATACGCCACAATTGTTATGCCTTAGGCCACCATTCCCAAAAACTTCATGGCAATTGAAACTGTAACAGGACTTTGTGTCTGATAAGAAACAGCAGCTGTTGGAATGTCATCACCCTTGCCTGTTAGCATAATGACTGATTATAGAAAGGGCTAAATTGGCTGCTGCTGTAGATCCAATTTCTTCGCATTCGTGGTGAAAACTGTGGAGTAAAGAGACTACATCTTGATCATTGTCTCTTGATGCGGCTCGTGATCAGCCTGTCATCTAGATATGGAAAGACGTGAAAAGCATTTCTACACAGGTGCGCTGTTAACACCACCAAACAGTTTGTCAATACCCTTGGAGGATGTGTAGTGACTCCAAGGGGTAGCTCCTACTGGTCCATGTACACAAGCTGCAAGTATTCTGTTCTACTCTGAGAAGTTGTAAAGCGCATAGCTACCTGAGATATGCCTCCCCAATTCTGGAACATAGTTCAAGGCCCACCTCAGTCAAATTAGACAAATAGACAGGATTTCAGCTGTTTCCTAAATCTCAGTTTGTCTTTCATAACCCGATAAGTAGAGAATCCCATAACTTAGAGAAAAGATAAGAGAAGGAGTGCCCATCGCTTCTGACTTTCTGCACTATTGGAGTCAAAGTCAGATGAGAGATTGAGGATCTCAAGGTTCTAGTAGGCATATAGGATCGTATCAAGTGATGTAATAGCAAAGGGCCCTTTTTTGACAAATTTGATCAGCAATACAGAGAGCTTTGAACTGGATCCTTGTTATAGATAGCCAGCGCAAAGAGGCCAATGAACTAGAAAAAGGGTGATGCTTCGGTATCCTTAAAAGAAGACAGGCTGGTACATTTTGCACCATCTGCAATCTCATTAATACATAGTGTTTGCATTATAGATCAAAAGAATTACTGTAGTCCAAGCGTAAAAAAACTAAAGCCTGGACCATGATCCTCCATATAGAAGAACGTACAAAATCTATGAACTGTCTGAGCATTCTCAGAATGCCATAACAGGTAACCACTTATTCCATAACTGTGATCCAAAAGGGAACTTGTTGTCTAGCCAAATGCCTAGATTTTTTTGTGTCACTTTCGACACGAGATAGCTACCTAAGGAATCAAGACAGCAAACCGTGGCCCATCAGTTAAATTCACTGTCGATCACACTCAGTATTGGTAGAATGCTGGGTGTATCATGGATCTGAAAGCCCCTTGGGGCATGTATGTGCACAAAATGATCACGCATGCATATTTCAGGGGTGAAACAGGGTGTCCTTCTGGCACCCTTGCAACCCTGAAATTGCATTCTCAATTTGCGATTCTCTAATCGCAAATTGCGACTGTCTTTCCATTCATTCCTATGGGCCTCCTAGCCCATAGGAATGAATGGGAAGGTATTCCTTATTTGGAAAATTCAATTTGCGATTCGCAAATAAGGAATATGTTGGATTCGCAAACTTTTTTCCAAATCCTACATACATTGCATTTTGCGATTCGCTAAAAATCGCAATTTGAGAATCGCAAAACTCTTTTTTGATACATATGGCCCTAAGTGATTTGCCTAGAATCACTGGATGTTGAGCGGACGCTGAGACTGGAACATGGATCCCCAGCTCCAAAGTCGGCAATTCTGGCCTTAGAGATACCCCCTGAACCTTTCAAGCCCTCTAGTGCTAGCTGACTGGTCCATTGCAGCCTGCCACCACAGTCGTGTTTCTGACCCCTGAGGAGGTGAGAGCAATGCTCTCAGAAGTCAGAAAGAATGCTTGCTCTGTCGGGAGGTGTTTACACCTCTTCCTCCAGCTACGCTAGTACATCAGTGTATCAAGGCAGGAGGCTTAAAAGGCCTCTGCCACCTTTGATATGTGACTCAAGGCTTCCCCAGACAGGGGAAATGCCAACCGCCTGCCCTGGGACCATTTGACACCAGGACAGGTGGGAAAATGAGCTAGTCAGGAGATTGTTAACCTTCAGGCTAGTACCACCCCTAAAGTGGGCTACCTAATGTGCTCATGGCTAGAGACATTCCACTATCTTGGTTTTTGTTGGAATTAGGTCCTCTGGGTCCGGTTAATACCCACTTCCCACAGGAAGTGGTCATATAGAGGGCGTAGTCACCCTAAAGGTCAGTAGGCCATTGGCTACCACCCAATACTTCCTGTAACACCCCTAAATACAGCATTTAGGTGGAACCCCTGATACCAGGACCTATGATTTCAAAGGACACAAAGAAGGAGTGGAGAAATCTGACCAGAGAACAAAGGAGCAATGACTGACTTGGCGCAAACCCCGCCAGCCTGCCTGCTGCACCTGACCCTTGTGGAGAAACCGATCTGTCCTGCCACTGTGCAGACTCTAAGACTCTAAGGGCTGCCAGTGCTTCGCCAACTGCCAAAGAAACTCCCTTGGAGTAGAGAAGCTACTCCCCAGCAGCCGCAAGCACCAAAGAAGCAATGTCTGATACACCGACCTGCCGCTGACTAAGACTACCAATGCAGCAGCCACCCAGAAAGAGGTTGTCATGTTCCTACAGGTCAGATCCATCCTCCCTGTAAGTGAGATGACACCAAGACCGACCAATGCCACACAACACCAATACCTGGGGTACTGGACCCCTTGCAACAACAGAGTCTTTTTGTGTCCAGTCCGGACACCAATGCCAAGGAAGACCGACCTGCAGGCTGAGGGACTTCAGAGACAGTGAGACCCACACGGAGAGTGGCCGAGCTGACCGGTTTGTTGCTTTTCTGCAAAACTAAAAGCAAAGAGCGAGTGGCCGACCGCTGCCACCTGACACCTCAAAGCACCTCTACACCCACACCCCAGAACCCTGCTTCTGATCGAGGTGAAGGTGCCCACAGGTTCCTGAGACCGACAAGAGCTGAGCCATCCTTGGGTCTGACCAGACTGGAGTTCCAGTCGCCACCTGCAGCCTCCTTCTGCAGGCCCGCACACTCCCTCTAAGTGTTTCCTGTACAGACACAACAGCAAAAAAAACACAGCACCAGTCCTCCACAGCCTGAGAAGTGGACCACCGGTGTCACTAAGTAACTGATCATCTAAAGGACTAAGCTCTCCTGTGGGTCCTCCCAGACTGGCCCCACAGTAGAGCACGCAGCGTCTTTCCGACTGGACTGTATCCCATTGAAGTGAGCGGAGCACCCAAAACCGAAATACCTCTACACCCAGCCGCCCCAGAGTCGCCCGAGTTAACCTGTTGGTGTTGTCTTAGACCTTGCCTCATAATCACATTAAGTCCAGGAGAACAGTACCATACGTTGCTGACAAGTGCCCAAATGCAGCACGTTTTCCTCCCATATGTTAACATTACCGCTTCAGAAACTGCAGTGTCAACATTCGAAACCTGTGTAAATTCAAATCTCGAAAAGTACATACCTGATTCCGATGGTCTTGGTATCTAAATTCATATACAAATAAGTGTTATTTTTTATAAAATGGTGCTGGATTCCTTTATTCAGGGCGTTTCTCACTTACTGCATATGTGTGTGTAATACATGCTTAGCACTACCCTCTGATATGCCTGATTGCTCGCCCACACCAACACAAAAGAGCATTTGGATTATCATTATGCCTCTAAAAGCCCACTGGTTTTTGGCTGGACTCTGACAGTGTTCCTCTTTTTGGTGTACGATTTAAAGAGCCAGCTTCCTACAGTGACCATATGAAAAGGTTCTAAATGTATGAACCCATTTAGTGGCCGAAGGTCTAGGATCGGTCTGAGTGTGCCATACTTTCTGGGAATCACAAAGTACAGGGACCTGGTCATGTTGATAGTAGCTGTATTGCTCCCTTTTGCAACATCGCTAGAACCTCTTGTAAAACCTGAAGATGGACTGATCAGAGTAAGAGGTGGTATGTTCTGGTTGGAATAAAAAAAGTCGACGCAATAGCCTTCCCATAGAACGCAAAGTAGCCATTGACCGGCAGTAATGTCTTCCCAGTAAGGTCGGAGTGGCTCAACCTTCCCCCAACAGGTGTTGCGTAATTATTGGGAAAAGAAGAGGAGTCACTGCTTTGGAAAAGAGGAGCCCCTAAAAGGTAGCTCCTCTGCCATGCTCATTGCCCAAGTATGCACCACTTTGAGGGGATGTGGGCTGCTCTGGGTCCTGAAACGACTTTGGGTATGTCTAGTCTTCGATGACAGCATCCTGGCTTGGACACCCCTCTTAATTGCTGCTTTCTTTAAAGTTGCCTTGGGACAGAGGTACTGCAGGGCTCTCAGACTTAGCCAGGTCTGTACCCTTCTTAATATTCAAACATCTGCTTCACCTGAGGATGAACAAATACTCAACATTGAAGAGTTCATTTAGGAGGGGCTGTTGCACCTAAAACTTGTTACCCCAGGCCATGCAGACCTCAGGGTGCCCTTAGTGAATGAGCAGACCAGTGTTAATGCCCCTGGCTGCTGTGTCCGTGGCATCAAGTGGAGACCTGATATTAAAACTGCTAATAATCTCATTCCCCTCTTGCAGTAGGGTCTATGGTAGGTATTTTAACAGCTTCTTCGTCTCCTCCCAGTGATAACCATCATACATGTAGAGGAGATCACCTGGTTAACAAAACGTAATTGTGTGGCTGTTCCAAATGCTACCCGCTTGCTAGTCTAATCAATTCTCTTGGATTCCTCATAAGGCAGGGAAGCCTCTCCCATACACTGAGCAGAACCCCTCTCACCCCTTCGAGGGCCTAAAGGAGCAAGTCCAGAAATATCTGCCCCCTAAAATAAGCTGTGACATCTGGAGCTGGCATGTATTTTTTCTGACTCTTGGTGTGACCACCCTGTCCTTTACTAGCTCCTTAAAGTTTTCTGTGGCTAATCACAAAATGCTGTTTTTGACAAAGTTTTCACATAAAAGCAGTACTCATACCCCACAGTACGAAGCATGTCCTGATAGTGATGCACTGCCCTCTGAATTACGCCATGGTATGCAGAACGGTAATCAAGCGGAGATGGTTTGAGTGGGTATGGCTCAAAATCTTGAACTACTGTGCTTTCACATAGATAACACCAATACTGACAGAGTGCTTGGACATCCAATGTTGTGACATATGATGGTCATTTGACATCAATGGGGTTCTCGTTAATGATGGGTCAGTTTCTATCTTGATGTAGTGCTCAGTGCAATATAGGTTTTTGAAGGAAAGCACTTGGGAGTCCATCAACCATCACAGTTTCTTCTGCCACCTAATCGTACTTGTTCTCCTTCTTACCCAACTGATTGGGGGAGTCTTTGGAGGAAGACTGATGCAGTTGAAGGAACCCCTACACTGGTCACTCTTTCTTCTACCTGTACCTCAGTTTGAGGTCAACCTCCAGTCTTCCTCTCAGCAAACACTTTAATGACTTCGGGATCCTTCTGGACTTCTGACAGAGAGTACATTTTACACAGTGGGGGAATTTAGCAAACAAACAGCATCAAGAGCACACCAGGCATTCACAGCATTTTTTCATCAACAAATCATATTACAAACAGTAGGCGTTGCTGCCACTAAATATCGGGAAAATGGTGCAAAAGGCAGCAAAAGAAATGCGTTACTTACCTGTAACTGCAGTTATCCAGCATTGGTGTCTTTCATAGATTCACATGCCTGAATCATTCCCCGTCGTCGGGATGGGAGGGACTCCCATCCCGACGACGGGGAATGATTCAGGCATGTGAATCTATGAAAGACACCCCTAATACTGGATAAGAAATGTGTTACTTACCTGTAACTGCAGTTATCCAGTATTGGTGTCTTTCATAGATTCACATGCCTGAATCATTCCCCGTCGTCGGGATGGGAGAATCTACGAAAGACACCCCTAATACTGCATAATATAACAAATCTCTCAAGTCTGTGAAAGTTGTTGAATGAGATGTGACCAAAAATGAGCATAAGGAGAAAGCAGACATTCAGTAAAAAATAGGTTTAACAACCCCAAGCAGTATTAGAGGATCCTTCTCTCATGAAGTGACAAAAGGACAGGAGCCTTAAACGAACTGCGGGTACAAAGCATGCGGACTAAATCGGGAGCTCTCCAGCCACAATACTGTCCTGAGGAGGGCCCGAGGACCTTGGGCCCCCCTCACCGCAGGGGCCTATGTTACGCCACTGAATGTATGATAAGAAGAGGAAGCAGTTGGCTCAGTAATGTCCTATGTTCAGCTTTCCATTGCTGCTGTCTATCTGGCTGTATTTCTAATGATTTATTACAGTTTTTTCCTAAGGACTTCAGGGCATCAATGTAATGCTGCAAGATGGTCGTGGGTTTCACTTATTGATACCTGAGCATTACTTTTAAAAGGAAAGCACTTGAAAATCAGCTAATGTAGCCTGATACAGGTTGTAGTCTATGTGTAAGCAATTAAAATGTATGCATTCTAACATTTATTTTGATAGGTGTGTAAGTGGCTTAAAGTGGTCTAGGATCCCATGCACGGGTAGGACAACTCTAATGTGTACAACTGACAAAGATTCTTTGATGCAGAATTGGTTTAACCATCATTAAGTGAAATAAGTGTTTAATGGATCCACACTTTGGACACAAAATGTTTCAATTCAATGAGGTAATCAAGTTCTACTCAATGTTGGGATGTTTCTAGAGTCCCAGATGAAGTGCAATGAATAGTTTAAAGACTGACAACCAAAAGAGAATCAATGAGACTACAAAACATTATAACAAATCCTCACTGCACAACTGTACTTACGCTGGCATTTAGCAATGTTGTTACAACATTTTTGCCTTGAATGCCTTGAAAAGTAGTTGTCCCTTTTCCAGTCGTCTTTTGCACAACAATGACATTCGGCTTAGATGTCATGGGGATAGTTGTTATTTTCGTAGTGGTTCCTTTAAATCAACAAAAAAAACAGTAGGGCTCGGGTTAAACTGAATAGTGCAAACATTTGTTGCTTAGATTGAATTCCATTAAGAAAGCCAGTCTCACATTTCCAAAACAACTTCTGTAACAAATTCTCTGGGGTGTCATCCTAGCTGCCCTTTTTACCTTCACAAATTCTTTACAGCACATGCACCCACCAGGGACTCATAATTTTTTAAAGGGGTCATATTTCATCAGATTGCTCATCTTAAGATATGGCACAATAAATGAGACAGCTGAAAGGGGCATGAAAACAAAATGATGTGTTACAGAGTAAGACAACAAGCAGATTTTATACTAATGGTATACTTAAATCAGTTGCATGCAGGTCTATCGTATATCAGTTCTGAAGACATTAATGTGTGATCTTTGCTTGTGCCCATCTTTAGCTGCTCTGCAGTGATGGATGCATATGGGCTAAGCAAGTCTTCACTCTAAATTCCCGACTTTTGCAAGAGGAAAACAGAACTGGCATTCTATCTCTTCAATACAGTACCAAGACATTCCAATAAAATAAAAGGAAATTCAAAAACTGTACGTTGGCGAATGTTGATTCTGATGTAGGCTGTGTGCCATCTCTGCAGATTACGAATATGCTACTTACCAGTATGCATCTGTTGTTGGCTTGTAGGGCTGCTGACATTCATATCTGTGCATAGATCGCCGCCTAGTGTTGGGTCCGGATGATTGCACATTGTTGTCCTGGAAGAGTCTTCGAAGTATCACGAGATAGGTGGCTCCTCCCCTGGACTACAGTGCGCATGGGCATCCTCTCCATCCTCAGATTGTTTTTCGCCATTGTGGCAGAGATGGAGTGTAGTACAGTAAGTGATGACCATGCGAAGAGTAATTCTGAGTGCTGCAGCCGCTACAGGCGCCGGGGAGGAGGGCGGGCGATATGAATGTCAGCAGCCCTACATGCCAAGAACAGATGCATACTGGTAAGTAGCATATTCGGTTCGAGGCATGTGGGCTGCTGAATTCATATCTGTGCATAGAATATATAGCAGTCCCTCTATTAGCGGCGGCTGCTCGTGCCAGCTGCAGCAGTCTGAAAAAGTGTTTTTAGAACAGCCTGTCCTACAGCTGCCTGCTGTTTGGAGTGCACATCTACGCAGTAGTGTTTGGTAAATGTGTGTATGGTAGACCATGTGGCTGCTCTACAGATTTCCTCTAAAGGAATGTTTCCAAGGAAAGCCATGGATGCCCCTAACTTTCGTGTTGAGTGGGCTCTTGGGGGAGCCGTTAATGTGCGCTTAGCCTTTTCATAGCAAATCTGTATGCATTTAACGATCCACCTGGCTATACCTGCCTTTGAAATGGGGTTGCCTTTGTGTTGTGGTGAAAAGGCAACAAACAGTTGTTTTGACTTCCTGAAATATTTTGTCCTATCTATGTAGTACATTAGAGCTCTTTTGACGTCTAGTGTGTGGAGCATTCTCTCTGCCACTGAATCTGGATTCTGGAAGAACACTGGCAGTTCTATAGTTTGATTCATATGGAACTGTGAAACTACTTTAGGCAGAAACTTAGGGTTAGTGCGTAGGACCACCCTGTTGGGAGTGAATCTGTATGAATGGCTCTTGGATAGTTAGTGCTTGAAGTTCACGAACTCGTCGTAGCGATGTGATTGCTATTAGGAAAGCCACTTTCCACGTTAAGAATTGTATCTCGCATGAGTGTAGAGGCTCAAAAGGTGGGCCCATCAGCCTGGTAAGGACCACATTGAGGTTCCATACAGGTGCCGGTGGGTGTCTGGGAGGAATAACTTATTTGAGCCCTTCCAGAAAAGCTTTGATGGCAGGCACTCTGAAAAGTGAGAGATGCTGCCTGTTTTGGAGATAAGCTGCTATTGCGGATAAATGTATACTTATGGAAGCATAGGCCAGATTGCAGTTGTATAGATGTAATAGATAACACATGATGTTGTGAGTAGATGCATCTAGCGGATTAATGTCGTTGGTTGGCACAATAAATGACAAATCGCTTCCATTTTGCCGCATAACATGCTCTAGTTGTGGGCCTTCTTGCCTCTCTTAGGATATCCATACAGTCAGGAGGCAGGTTGAGGTAGCCAAATTCCAAGAACTCAGGAGCCAGATCGCCAGGTTGAGCTGTTGCGTATTTGGATGCTGAATGTCACCATGGCTCTGCGTCAAAAGCCTGGGTGTGAGGTGCAGCCTTTGATGCAGTACCACGGAGAGTTCTAGAAACGTGGTGTACCATGGTTGACGTGCCCACGTTGGAGCAACCAGGATGAGAGTCATCGAGTGTTGCCTCAGTTTGCGTGCCACTAGCGGTATTAGCGGTGCTGGGGGAAAAGCGTACGCAAATATGCCTGACCAGTTCATCCATATCGCATTCCCCTGCGACTGTGGGTGTGGGAACCTGGTGGCAAAGCTTTGGCATTTTGCGTTTTCCCTTGTGGCGAATAGGTCTATCTCTGGATGACCCCACTGCTGGAAGTACGGTTGGAGTACTGATGGATGTATCTCCCACTCGTGCATCTGGTGGCTGTGCCTGCTGGGCAGGTCCGCCATCGGATTGTCCTTGCCTGGGAGGTGTTCTGCCATGAGGAAGATGTTTCTCTGAATGGCCCACTTCCACATGCTCTGAGCCAGATGAGACAACTGTGGAGAGTGTGTACCTCCCTGTTTCTGTATGTAGTACATGGCCGTCATGTTGTCCGTCCAGATCAACACTACCTTGTTGCACAAATGTACTTTGAATGCTTTCATTGCCATGAAGATAGCCATCAGTTCCAGAAGTGCATCTTTTTCTGCTGTGCCGTCTATAGTCCCTGCACTGTGTAGTGGAGTACATGAGCTCCCCATCCCTGGAGAGATGCGTCCGTCGTCAGTATAATCTGTGGCACAGGCTCCTGGAACGGTCGGCCCTGCAAAGGTTTTGTGGGTTCCACCAATGCAGAGCGTTGTATGCGCGACCGGTCACCAACACTAGGTCTTTCAATTGTCCGTGAGCCTGATTCCACTGACTTGCTAAGCACTCCTGAAGCGGACGCATGTGTTGTCTCGCGTGCCAGACTATGAAAATGCAGGAGGCCATCATGCCTATCAACTGCATGAACACTCGTGCTGGAAGAGAGAGTTGTGGTTTGAATTTCCGTATCAGCAATTGCATGCTGTTGATCCTCACTGAATTTGGCTGTGCTTTGGCTGCCAGAGTGTCCATTGTCGCGCCCAAGTACTGCCGTAGGCTGAAGGTGGGACTTTGGATAATTCAGTGAAAACCCCAGATCGTGAAGAAGGTGAATGGTGTGGGACAAGTGGGCGGCCCATTGCTGGGCCGACCTTGCTTGGATAAGCCAGTCGTCCAGATAAGGGTAGACGTGAACGTTCTGTCTCCGTAGGTGTGCAGCCCCTGTCGCTAGGCACTTAGTAAACACCCTGGGTGCTGTTGTTACTCCGAAAGGGAGGACCTTGAACTGATAATGCTGATCCTGAATGGTAAATCGGAGATATTTTCTGTGTGACGGGTGTACCGGTATATGGAAATATGCATCCTTTAGATCTAGTGTTGCGAGTAAATCTCCCTGACTGAGTAACAGTAGAACCTGCTGTAATGTGAGCATGTGAAAATGTTCTGACAGGATGTACTGGTTTAGGGGCCTGAGGTCCAGTATGGGTCTGAGGGACCCGTCCTTTTTTGGGATCAAGAAGTACAGCGAGTACACCCCTGTACCTTTTTGTTCCACAGGCACGAGCTCTATGGCTCCTTTTTGCAGCATGCTGACTACCTCTTGCTGCAATAACTGTATATGCTCTGAGGACATAGGACGGTGTCTTGGGGGTATGTTGGGTGGAGTGGATGTTAACTCCAGACAATAACCGTACTGGATAAGCTGCCTCATCCACCTGTCTGTAGTGATGGATTTCCAGACCGGCAGGAACTGTTGTAGTCTCCCCCGACCGGTGTCATATGGTCGAGGGGTAGTGACAAGACGTCACTGTTTGTTAGTGGGAGGATCGGGAGTTGTTGTTTCCACGACCTCTGCCCTTGGTGCTGTTTCCACGATAGCCACCCCTATTGTTTTTGTTGTAGGTGTCTGCGTGCCTCGTTTACTGTACTGTGTCTGTTGGGACACCTGGCCTCTGGATGCTCCTCTATTGTTGGAGCGACAAAAAGAACCACCCCTAAACTGCTGCGACCATAGAGCCCCCATAGACTTTGCAGTCTCTGTGTCCTTTTTAATTTTTTCTAAGGTGGTGTCCACTTCTGGGCCAAATAAGTAATCAGGGTTAACTGGCTGATTGAGTATGGTGGTTTGTATCTCAGGCTTGAAGCCGGAGATTCTCAGCCAGGCATGTCTTCGTAACATAGCGCTTGTAATAATATCCCTGGCTGCAGTGTCTGCTGCGTCTAGCGCACACTTAATAGACGCGTTGGATATAAGTTTCCCTTCTTGTATTAGCATTTCTGCTGTCTCCTTATACTCATCAGGCAAGTGTTGTAACAGGGTCTCAAGTGTATCATAATGAGCCCCGTCATATCTGGCTAAGAGTGCCTGTGTGTTGGAGATTCGCCAGACATTGGCCGCTTGAGCTGCCACCCTTTTCCCTGAGGCTTCTAGCACTTTAGATTCCTTGTCAGAGGGAGGAGCATCACCCGTGGCCTGTGAGTTCGCTCTTTTACGAGCATTATAAACAACCAGAGAGTCCGATGGCAACTGTACCCTGATATACGTAGGGTCTACAGGTGCCGGTTTGTATTTTTTTCAATCCTGGGGTTTACCACTCTTGCCCTTGTGGTCTCTTTAAAGATGTCTCCAGCGTGTTTCAGGACACCTTTTAGCATGGGTAGAATCTTGACAGTTCTCTCTGAGGTTGAGAAGGTGTCAAATAAAATGTTCTCTTCAATAGGGTCAGCATGGAGCTGGACATCATGATTTTTTGCTGCCCTCTCAATAAGTGCGTTAAACGCAGTCGTGTCATCTTCAGGTGAGGTTTTAACAGCATAGATATGACCGTCCTGGGCATTTTGTGGCTCCCCTGGGTCAACAGTGTCTGTCCAGGGTTCAGTGTGGTCTTCTGGATCAGTGTCTACAGGATAACTGTAATCCTCATTGCCACCATCCCCTGCATCCACATCTGAATGTGTGGGTGAAAAAGGAGCAGGTTCTTGTCCATATTGTTGTAGAGGTTCACAAAGAAGAGGTGATGTCGCAGAATCTCTTTTTCTTTAATGGAATTTTACACGACTCCATAGGCTGTTCTGGGGCGATCTTTCGCTTGAAAATGGAAAGTCTACCAGTCTCAGCGTCGATGAATTGCCTCGACTGATCTTCCTGCAGAGGCTGTCGATGCTTGGTGGCCCCTTCAGTAGTTGTAGGCTTTGGCCCCATGGACACCTTCTTGGCCGCTTCGATGCCCGTCTTAGGGGCGAACGCCTTAGGTGCCACTGGCGGCGGCAGTGTAAACTTAATCGGTGCCGACGACTTCGGAGGTTTACTGACGGTCTTTGGGGGTTGAGTGGCCTTCGGTCCGACAGCAATAGCCTTCTCCTTAATGCGCTGCAGCGAGTCCGACACCTGCTTCGAAAAAGAGGCGGATGGTTGTGTTGACTAGACGGGGGTCCTTAGAGCCACTGCTTGTTTTGGACTCGAGGTCTTTACTGACCTTTACTAAGTCGAGTCGACGTTTAGGATCGAGAACGTTCTGTGTTTCGAGTCCTTTGTTTGTGTCTACGGTCTTCGGCGCCGACGTCCTTGACCTTGTTCTTCGGTGCCCCGGCTTTCGGCTCGACACCCTTTAGCGACCTCTCCGGGTCGATAACACTCTTTTGTTTCGTCGGAGCCGATGGCTCAGAAGCCTTCGATCCGACCAAAGTAATGTGTACTTTCGATTTGGTTTCCGGTGCTTTCGGTTTTGTAGCCACCGATGTTTTTGGTTTCGATTTTGATCGATCAACCGATGGCTCTTTGGAATTGTCCGTAGCCGGGCCTTGAAGCGAGGCTGTAGAACTAAGCGTTTGATCTTGGGTAAGGCCATGTGGCGATCCCTCAGCCTGAGCCTTATAGAGTGTTCTAGTCTCGGCCCCCATACCAACCGTTGGGCCTAGCTTCGCGCTCGAGCTATCTTGTACGGCCCCAAGGGCCTCATCGCCGTCTCCTACCTCGTCGAGGACGTCTTCATTTTCTACCATTTCCTCATCTGCGTCATAACTGGAGTCAATCTCTGATGCAGGATCAGACAGGTTCCCTTGAACTTCCTGCTCGACTCCCTCATCTTCCTCGGCATCGAAGATGTTCACCAGGACAGGTGCCGTCTGCTGGGCTTCCTTCCGCGCCACGCGTCGAAGGCGAATTGTTTTCTTGGATCGGAACCGAGAACAAGCCATACAGCTGGCTTCATCGTGATCCGGAGACAGGCACTTGTTGCACACCGGGTGGACATCGATGTGAGGATACTTGGAGTTGCAAACGGGACATCTCTTGAACGGGCTCCATTCCATAATGGATCGTTGATAAGGCCTCTGGCGTCGACTGGGCCTTTAGTGCTGCATAGCCACGTGGCTCTTCTTGACGTCCGGCTCGAGGATAGAGCTGGAACGAGTACTGGGCACCAATCGCAAAGACAATACCAACGATAACTAGAGGCCTTTTGGCCAAATATAAAGTTTTTTATCGATTCCGAACTTGAGTTAACAAATATACATCCGAACCCAATGGCGGAAAAAAACAATCTGAGGATGGAGAGGATGCCCATGCGCACTGTAGTCCAGGGGAGGACCTATCTCGTGATACTTCGAAGACTCTTCCAGGACAACAATGTGCAATCATCCGGACCCAACACTAGGCGGCGATCTATGCACAGACATGAATTCAGCAGCCCACATGCCTCCAACTTTATTTTTCCTTTTATTTAATTATCTTACAGACTGCGACTCAGGGAGAATAGAACAATCCAGCACAGCACAGACTGGATCTGAGCACCCTCTGACATAGGTAGCACCTTACATATCTTATTCCCTCAGTTCCAAGAATTTGAGCACATCAGGTGATGTAAAGGGACAGGCATGCAATATCAATACATAAAGAGAACACAGTTTCCAAAACTTGACATTACTTAAGATGAGCAACAATTTCTCAAAGATTTTTTTATCTTTGAAAGGTTTGCAATAATGACCCAACACTTTTAGATGAGGGAAATCCTAATATCAAGAACAATCTAAGCTATCCAAATTACAATGAACCAGCAACCTCCCCAAAAAGAAGCTGTCTTTGTAACTCATTCAATTGGTGAACAAACGCACACGAGAAGTGACTACTGAAAATGTACCATGAACAAGAAAGAAGCAGTGGTAAATCAACTCCTGAAAGCATGTGCAATTATTTCCCCAGGTGGAAGTACTGATGACTGGGTCATAGGATGTTTTTATGCCAGAAGCTTGCAATCTTTAAATGTTCTTTGTTTATAAGAAATAAATTAGTTACCTGCCAGTAGAGTTCTTTAGCATTGGTACCTTTGATAGACTGACATTCCTTAATCATTACCCGTTGTCTGGATGGAAGTCCCTGGTATTTTAAATGAGTGACAAACGGTGATAAAATTATGATAAGCCCAAAACATAGTGTTTTAGTAGTACATTCACCTCACTGAAAAACACTATAACCTCCGCAAATGAAGTAAAGTTGCTGAATACGCCCAGTCCCCTTAAACACACCACCTAGCACAGTTTTTCAGGGCATATACGTAGAATGTAACAATCAATGGGCTCTGACGGGGAAGAGGTATAGTTGGCAATCTGGAAATGCTGGGAAAGCTAGCAGATATTCATATATAAAGGAAGTGGGTACATTATACTGCAGTGCTTGATTTGTAAAAAATATAAGTGCATGGCCCTCCTCAAGAGGCCATTGGAGCTGGTGACACCTGTTGCCCCAACAGCACTGCCAAATAGAGCACCAATACAACTACCAACCATAACACCTTGGAAACTGTGACAATTCAAACGATTACAGGCCCCCAAAGCTATAAGAATGGCTTGGGTGGCATGTTTTAATCATTTTTAATACATATTGAATTACTAAACAACTGATATTGTGCTAATCTCTAAATTAGACAAACAGCGCCACTGTGTGCAGGTGTTGACAATTCAGTGCCGGTGTTGTGCACCAGAAACCACAAGCTCAAATTAAGCACTGGCGTACTGAACAGGTTACACAGAAAAGGCTGTCCCACATAGGTTCTGCTGCTGTATTCATATGCAGCTAGTGGGGCTTGATGTATGTGCCCTTATTAGTTCAGGTTGCTGCAAAGAAGAGGTCATGAGGTAGCACTCCAGCATACCAAGCCAACGTTGAGGATACCTCTGGTGGAGTACACCATCACTCTTATACCAAAGGGGTTGGTTTGCGTTGTCCAACAGCAGTAGATGAAGATTAATAGCCAACATACTAGGCATTGCTTAGAGAGGGGGTGTCCAAAGTTGCTCAATTTCTTTTAAAATTCTTTAATAAGTAACATTTCGGTAACCTTCACATATCTAGAGAGTGCTAGGCTACCTCCACAGTTAGTGAAGAGTTTGAAAAGAAGGAGGGAAGGACTACTGGTATGTTGAGATGGAAGTCAGATGATGCTTTGGGTGCACACTTTGGGGTTGTATGAAACACCACTTTATCCTTAAAGAACCAGAAAAATAAATTCTTGACAGTCAAGTCCTATAAATTAATCACTCATCTGAATGAAGTCAAAACAAGCAGCAGTATAGTTTTTCAGGAGAGGAATTTAAAATCAGTTTGGTGGATTATTTGAAAGGGTGTATCATGAGCTGGCAGAGAACTGTGTTCCGTTCTCAAGGAACTGACTGCCACCTTAGTACAAGGAAAGCACTAAACAGTCCTTTCATGTACTCTTTGATCACTTTTTGCAAGAAGAACAAATGCCTTAGAGAAGAGTGTCAGTATTTGGAGCTGGTCACCAGGTGAACGTTTTCAGAGGCATGGTTGAGGCCAGATGTAAAACGTATGACATTATCTGATGGGGGTCTACTGCGGTGGCTGAATAACTTTACTTGCACAACAGAGGCAGAAATGTTTCCACATTGTGTTTTGGAAAGGAATGGAACAGGGGCTAAGGTAAGACATCTCTGCAACCATCTAAGTGTTTGTACTTTAACTCATCAAGCGCAAGACTCTGAGATTCAGCGATTTGTGTTCTTGATAAACACGTTGGCGCTGATGCAAGGTCAGAAGTGTTGGACTGACTCAGTGAACAGTGGAGTGCTTGAGAGCCGTGGTAGACTGACGTAGCAGTACTGTGGCTGACTTGTAATAGAGATAAGCACTAGTTTGGAGAGTTCTTCTTTGCCTGGTGCAGTTAAGCACACATTCACTTTCAAAGTCATGGACTTCTAGACAAGAGATGGGGATAAATGTGCGATCCATAGAAATTCCATAGGTCTGGAGTAAAAATTCTGCTTAAATTAAATCAGTTCCTCAGAAGAGCATAGTCGAAAACAAACTCTAGGGGCGATTGCATCCACACCACATTAACAAGTAAAATTTCCAGCACCCACAGAGGTTCCTCTTGACGGATGTTGGTATATAGTGCTTCTAGAATCAGAGTCATTAGCATTTCCAATGTTGGGGCAAATGTGATCTCTTCAAGAAAGATGAGCATATCCTTTGTGTCTCGTATTTATGAAGGTATGGCTTTAACTATTGGTCTCTGAGCCAGGGACACGATCAGTTGTCCAGAAGTGGGTGGGGATAATTCCCCGTATGAACATTTGGTAATCGCAGAAGCATGGTACCATGGCTTTTTTTCTGATATGAGCTCTGCCTTCAGTCTGGTGATCCTGTTGTTTACCCTTGCTAGTCCCACCATGGGGTGTGACAACTGCTCTTATGTCAGATGCTGTACACAACCATGTTTGTGTTAGAATACCAAGTCCACCAAACTCTAAATATCCCACTTAATGCTAATCAATATGTGAAAAATCTTCTTAATCTAGACTTGATGTTAGCCCAACAAAAATTCCTCATCATTAGTGGGCAACTGTTTCCCTCTAGTGGAGGGCTTAATTGGAGTTATGAATAGGTGTGTTACCTTACAGAGGCCCATCTACGAGGTAGGGAAGCTTGCATGACCATGACAATATTTAGAGCCTATGGTTGTCAAAATATTATCCTATGTAATGTCTTGTAAGTACAGCTGATGAAGGGCTATAGTGCGCCCAGTTTTGTAGTTGGTGAGGCCAGTGGGTGCTAAGATAAGTTCAGGGCCGGACTGGCCGTAGCGGGCACCGGCCATTTACCCGGTGGACTGCCAGGGAGGGGGCTGGATTTGGGCTCCTTGGGGGCGGTCTTTGTTACAGGGCCGTTTATGCAGCATAGACCCCTGTAACAAAATCAGCCGAAACCAGCCCTGGCTAACAGCTCGGCCGCAACCATCCCCGATGTTCACTCTCCAACTCCTTGTAGTTGAAGTTCTTCAGAAAGTAAGCTTCCTTTATATAAAAAAATTCTTTTTTCTTGGTGGGAGCTCTTTTCCCTCGACATCAGCCCTCTATCATTTAAATACCTCCAGGATTCTCAACGTCACGATCCTTTGATGAAAACTCAAAACATTCTCGGATATCCTCTGTGTTCCTGTATGTTTCCTGCTCCAAAGGCGGAAAAAGGGAATCTGAAGTTGTTGACCATGCAAAGGGGCTTCCGGGGGAGGTCCCTGACATCGAAGAGATGGTCAGACACCCAATTGTTATTGCTGCCCAGGTTAAAACATTTTTTTTTTTTTAAAAGACCACAAAGGCAATTACGGGCTCAAACACTACATGTTGTAGATGCGTTGCTCTAACATTACATCCCCTAATCATCCTCGCTCACAAGAAAAAGCCACACTAAGACATGACCTGTACAAAGAAAAAGCACAGTTATCTAAAAGCTGAACAAAACACCATAATGGAGTAGAATATCCACTACAAATTCAAAAACCTACCAGAAACAATATTGCTGCTGATTATCTTGCCTCCCAGAGAAGTCAAGGATTTGGGTACTACAGTAATAATGCTCCCACTGGTTGTTTTGACGTAGGTGGCACCTCCTGGTGTAGATGCCATCCGAGCCCCAAGAGTAGAGGTGACTGCTGGCCGAGTGTAAGTCGTCTGGGTACCTATTTATAATAAAGAAATATTAAACACCGCCGATATTGCAATGAGTATGAAATGAAAATGTACACAAATATGACCGATGCATGTATGATTATAAGAAAGGTTATTTGTATGGGGGAATGTGATGCTCTGGGTATGGAAAAAGTAACTTCCAAAAATGGCTTTTTCAAAATAAGTATAACAAATTGGACTTCGCAGTGAACTTGGCTTGTGATCAATATTTTAAAAAGTCCAAGAATTAATGTTGCAGCTGTTACTTAGCTGGAGATAACAATATTGAATGTAATAATGTATGCCAATGCTCTCCTATGTAACAGCTAACCACAGCTAACCCCACTACAGTGAAACCCTTCTACAGTGTCGGGAAGACCGAGCAATAAATTAAGATGCTTTTAAATTCTTTGTTTATCTTGTCACATTTACAGGTGCGTTAAAGACAGAGTTCAAATGTCAGACTATCTTCTGACAAATTGCATGGGGATTGGTGATGTTCTTTCTCTAAGGAGTTTTTAAATTACGTGACAATCTTGCTTGAGAACTGGGAGTGTGAAAGGAAAGTCTGTAGGATGTTTTTTTGTGTTTGCAACACATCAAAATGTAAACATCTGTTAATGAACTGTACGCATTCAGAAGCTAGGAAAACTAGCACATTTGAAATGTGCTGGAAACATTTTTGTGGGATCAAAACAAATCAAAACACTTCATTTAGAGATGCACACATGATAAATATTCACTGAAACGCGATTTTCACTTATCATTTGTGTGTTATATAGTTTCATCAGTAAAACTGTATGTTAATGCAAATTTAGTGACCATTCAAATGGAAAAGTTGTTGGCAGTAAATGACAATGGGCTACCACACTAAGTTTTAGTTGGCTAAAAAAAAAAACATTGTCCCACCTAATGTCTATCAGGTGGGTCGAGAACGTTTGTCATTCTGAAAATTCAGCGGGTACGTTTTGGAAGCCCTGTTCTCGAAGAGCAACAGTATCTCCCTTGTCACCATCTCCAAATCAGTTCTGATGGCATGATACAGATAGATCTACACACTTAGCTCGTTTCCTCTGCAATGACAGCAACTATATGCTTCTCTTCATGGTAAGAACACTGTTGTTATCCACCAAATAATATTTGTATTATTATACTAAGGACTACATCGACTCTTACATTGCAGATTTTGGCAAATAAGGGAAATGGGTGTACCGGTGACACAAATTAACTAACACAGAGCAACGATCTGTACTTATAAACAGCCTGCAAAATCTAGGAAGGAAAGGATGGTGCCTCTATTAACAATCCACCTTTCATGCAACACTCATATCTCTCACAAGTGTGTCTGACATCAATGTCTTAAATCATTTAAAAATAATAAGTATTAACAGCCAAACACAATAGTGAATTGTTATGATGTGTTTAATCCTTTTAGCTGCACCATTGAATGTGGTAGGAGGCTGTATTCTGGTTTCCATGCAGACATTATTGGTGCTAGACAACATAGAAAACAAGCATTGGCATAGCCAATAGGCCTCGCCTTCGGGACCTTGTAAGTGTTTCACGATGCAGTACATTATTCTGGGTGCTACAACATCTATTGTTGCTACTTATCTTTTGTCTTCAAATCTGTCAAGTCTCCTATGACCCATAGCTCTGTACTGAGAGCATCTTTAAGGGACATGTGGAGATTCCTCGCCCCCATCCCATGCTGTGAATTGAGGATATGAAACTAATTGACACGGAAAGAGGAAAATCTTTGGAGGTGGGCTCGTAATTGGGGGGGGGGGGTTGATGACATGCTGCTCCATCGAGGCTTATTAACAAGTGGTCTAAGGCACACAGGCAGTCACACACAAAAACTTGGCGCCATACAAACACCGCAGACTCTGGGCATAAGCAGACAAACTGACCCAGGTGCAGAAAAACAAAACTGAGTGCACAACAAAAAAGCAGCCAAAACACACAGCAGGTACAGGGTGAAGACAAACAGTGTATGGAGGCTGATCGATAGAGGTGCCGGGCACTTTCTGCTCACAAAGCAGTGTATGAGGAGGGACGGAGGGCAAAAGAGGTGCCAGGAATAGTGTGCATGCTCGGAGACACAAGAGAGGAACTAGGGGTGCCAGCGAACAGTGTGTCCAACAAGAGTGGCAAGGGGAAGGGGAGCTTGGAGAGTTAGCACATACTGAGTGGGTACATGCAAAAGGTCAAAAGGGAGGAGAACCGACAGGTTCCAGGTTCTGTGAGCGTGCAGAGAGATACAGGGGAGGTAGGGAATATGGATGGCAGGCAGTGTGTGCATAGCTGGACAAAGGAGACCACCGGCCTAGAGAAAGACGGGCACTGAATTGTCACATGGAGGGATGAGGAGGGAAGAAGGGGTGGGTGCAGCCCATAAATGCTTCAAGCTGCTATTGCCAGGGTGCCAGGCACTGAGGGCCCTCACAGGAACGCGGGGTGCGTGCTGCCTCGCCTTGAGTGTACGAATGGAGGGAATGTAGTATGTAAAGAGGTGCTGGACAACAAGTTGTGATGCATAGGTCGACCGGTAGAGAGAGGGCCAGAGAAGGGGGAGACTTATTTCTTTGCAGGCACTCACTATTGTACTGGTAAGGTACAGTGGATTCATGGGGAAAGGGACGCGAGAAGTGCAATACGAGGCACTTTGTGTTCACATAGTCTACAGAAAGGTTTCAGCAATAGAGTGTGCGCATGTAGGGAGGGGTGGTACCCATTACCTGAAGTAGGTGCCAGGCAAGTCTGTGTTCTAAGCACAATCCAAGGTAATTATGAGCCGTCTACCCGGGCTGTTTGCATGCTTGTGAGAGAGCAGTGATCCGTTCCTGCCGAGGCTCTTTCTGAGCAGCACAAAGGCTTCCAGGGAAGGGCAAGGGGAGGGGGAAGAGGAAGAAGAGGAAGCGGAGGAGAGCCGGAGCACTCTCGTCTTTCAGGGCTGGTATCCCTTAGGGGATGAGAGCAGAGTGCAGTTTCAATCAAGTGCTGGTGGAACCTGCGGGAGGTAGCAGGAAACCTGAATATGCAATTTAAAAGTTAGGCGTCGAACTGGTGGCAGTGCCAACATAACAATGGTTTCTGGGGACTGGGAGGACATGCATGCAGGGCGGAAGAGATGCCAGGGAGGGGGGTGGTACAAATGAAGCAGGTGGGGTATTAAGGGTAAGCGTGGCCTAGGAACACAAGCCACAAGGGGTACTATAGACATTTTGAAAACAAGAAGGCTAGCGCAGTGTTAAAAAATGAAGCGCTGCGCCAGTTTCACTAAAAGTTAGACGTGTGTCCGCCATAGAGAAACCTGAAGCGTGGCGGCTGTGAAGTGGATGCAATGCTGATAAGCTGCATTAAAATACAGGTGCCAAAGTTGAACACAAGCCGATAGTGTAACACCAACAGGAAAGAAAACAAGAAGGAAAGAAAGAGACGAACGCTTGCATACAGTGCTATTTCAGATTTTGAAAAAAGTTTGTAAACCGGTAACTATAATGGGAAAAGTGGAATACCACATGTAATGGGGGTGATCTATTGTAAGGAACAAACAACGAAAAAGGTAGGGCACAAAGCAAACATTATCCAATTAGAAGCAAAGTATTTTAAGGAACACTGACAAAATCCAATCAAATGCTGGAGGCAGGCTGTAAGCCCACAAAGTGAATACAGCGTGTCTCTAAAGAAGGCGCATGCGCTACCTAGGCTCGACCTAAAAATCAAAGCGCTGAAAACAGGTTTTATTTAAGAGAACATGTTACAAAACAGAAAACACTTTATAAACAATAAGCGACTGTGTAAAAGTTCAGTATCCGTGAAAACTATGTAGAATGCATCAATATTACTTCTGACCCGCCACCATATTACACAATATATAAATAAAACAGGTTGCTCATGTCGTGTAAATAGTACGTTATAAAGTCTTGAAATTGTCATTTTCAAATGTACAGTATTCTTTCCACTTAACCTTATTTTTCTTTTTGAGCATTTGCATTTCACCTTTTACTCCCTGTTATACATGCAGATCATTAAAGAGGTGCAAAAGCAACCCAGTTCGTTTCATGTAATCAATCATCTATCTAATCGTTCACGTGGTTTCAATCACTTTTAGTACGAAAGAAAAAAGAGAGAATGGTCCTATGGCTCCCTCCTGTGGTAACGTATAAGAACTGTGGTTTTGGAAATACAAAGAAATTCTACAGAGAGAGAACCGGGTTTATTCCCAAGGCCACGGTGGGCATTTACGGTGGACATTTACGGTTATTGCAGAGCATTGAGAGCAAGACTGGTTGACCTACCAGCAAAAGTGTGCAGCTAGCCAAAGAGAAAACGCAAGTTACCAGCCTGTACTATAAAGCTAAATTACATGTAACCAAACAAAGGCTATCCAGAATTGGCATCTTTCATAGTCACATATTTTAAACATCCACTATCAGGTAAAAATCTTCAGTACATTTTATAGAGTAGTCTCCTACATTCTGTTGCCCCTCTTCGTCGCCCAGATCTTTTTTGCCTTAATCAGAAAGACAGAAAGCCCTAGGACAAGGGTGCCTACAAGCTGTAGCTTGATGGCCTTGGTACAGAGACATGAGGTTTTCTCGACACTGAGAGAACGGACAGTGCTTTGACTGGGTCCAGATAGACCCCAGGAACCAATGTGCAGCCCACACGCTAGAAGGGAGTCTAATCAGAAGACACTATGCTTGGGAATCAACCGCTTAGCGAAATAATAAAGGTACGGCTCAGTGGTCAATATTCTTAGCTCGAGGGTGATTGCATTGCTCTTTCTGCTATGTGTTTTGCCTTTTTATTTGTGTTTGTCTATGCATAAAATGCACGCCTCTGAAAGAGGTGGCAAAATGAGCCTTTGGATGGCCGTGATGGTGGCCACTGACATCTGGAATGAATCTTAGTGGGCCAGGGCCATTGCGTCAAGAATGGGGATCTTCAGGTAGCCAGTGGATTTTCACATGGGAAGAGTTAGGGCACAGCCAGATCGGGGGATACCTCGCAAGCTGTGGAGCTGAAGTGCAATGGCTGATTGTACTGAGTGCCCTTGGAGTACATTTTACTTATTCTATTTTCTTTTTCTCCCACCAAATAGTTGCGGATCGGGTTAGCAAACACCTTGGCGGTTTCCTTAGAGAATGTGCCCAGAGAGCAGCGCTTGCAAATATCCCACAGCATGGGCGGCACTGCTGTCCTACAAATGGCGCAGTGGAACAGGTCTTTGGAATAGCGCAATATTGCTTTTGCTCTTCATGAAGTTCTTATGGAGTCTTACCTGGTCTAATAGTGTAATATTTAGAAACACACAAAAAAGCCTCCGAACAATGGGTATTTTAGTTATCCGAGGGAGCCTGGAGAAAGGCTGGGTCACTTTACAAAGTCTACAAAATACTTAGGGGGGTTTTCCTTTTGAGATTCAGAGATTTAGAGTCTTCAGTGTCTCTTAGTCGAGGACATATGGATTACAGCCTGAAAAGTAGGAAGGATCATCTTGATTTACACGAGCATCAGAAATGAAGGAAGGAAACATCTGAAGGACAAATTTGTCTTCTGCGATTTTAATTACAGACACACACAAATCAACCAACTGTCCTACTTGATCTCTCAAATCTTATTGTCCCTTTCCCCACCGCTCCCTATTTTGGCCAAAAACCTACCTGACTTACTAAAACCATGAAACGGGACTTCCTGAAGTTGTGGTTCAGACTAGATAGACCCGGATTGGGAGAGGTTTCCCTCTAACAGAAACACCAGTAAAACAATGAGACACATGTTAAATGAAATAAAATGAAATGAAAATGAGTTTTGTAAAGCACACGTAGCTGCCCTGAGGCGTCCAAGTGCTGAGACTAATACAGAGGTGCAGCTAGATGAAAATGATGTCCCAGTGAGAGTTCTACTTATTGAACAAAAACGTTTTTAATTGCTTGCGAAAAGAGGTGAGTTCTGGATTAGACCATAGATATTGGGGGAGAGCATTCCACATCTTGGCCACGTTATAGGAAAAAGAGCTGCCACCCGTTCTAGTTCTCTTTATTTTAGGTACCATGGCCAGAGTGGCATAGGCTGAACGCAACTGTCTGGCAGGATGGTACGGGGTGACGAGGGATAAATTAATTGCTGGACCAGTAGCCCAAAAAGCCTGATGAGCGAGGCAAAGGGACTTAAAACTGATTCTCTCCCTAACGGGGAGCCAGTGTAGGCTTTTTAGCCCAGACTTAACGGATGACCTGCGGGGGATTTGCAATAGTGTCCGGGCAGCACAGTTTTGGATTGTTTGTAGTTTCCGCAGGGTAAAACCAGACGCTCCCAGATACAGGGCATTCCCAAAGTCCAAACGAGATTGGATCAGGCCCTGTATCACGGTTTGCTTTGCATGAAAAGGTAGCAGAGGAAGGATCTTTCTAATAATTCTGAGGAGGCCAAAGCAGGTGGCAGATAATCTGGTTGCCTGATAGCCGAATGACAAAGACCTATCTAACCAGATACCAAGGCTCTTAATGGTGTCCTTTGGTGCCGGTGGTGGGCCCAGACAGGGTGGCCAGATCGAATCGATGGAAGCAGGAGCAAGCCGACCCAGTAACATGAGCTCCGTCTTGTCTCCATTGAGTTTGAGACAAGACTTGGTCATCCAGCTCTTGACCCTCTCTAGACAGCCCGCCAGATCGACCCCGGCTGAGGAGCCACACTCTTGGGCCAGAGAGACCACCAGCTGAGTATCATCCGCATAGGTAATGATCTTAATCCCAAATGGGCGGATGATCTCAGCTAGCGGTCTCATATAGACGTTGAATAACGTCGGGCTCAACGAAGAACCTTGAGGGACTCCACAGCCCAGATGTTTGCTGGAGGAAATGGCATTGTGTTCGTAGACCTGGAATGTTCTATTGTTCAGATAAGATTTGAACCATTCCAGAGCTCTGCCAGATAATCCAATGTCCGCGAGACGCCGCAGAAGGATACCGTGATTAATGGTATCAAATGCAGCGCTCAGATCGAGGAGGATGACTGCCACCGATCCTCCTCGATCTAAGATGTTTCTGGATTCCTCAGTAACCGCCAGCAGAGCAGTCTCCGTCCCATGTTTTGGTCGGAAACCCGTCTGTGAGGGGTCTAGCAACTGATTATCCTCAAGAAAGGATGTCAATAAGCCATTTATATATTTCTCCAAGCTTTTACCAGCCCAGGGAAGCAAGGAGATCGGGCGGAAATTATTGAAATTCTTAGTATCCAAATTGGGTTTTTTGACAAGGGGCCAGACCATGGCCTGTTTCCATGCCAGTGGGACTATGCTTGTGGAAATGGTAGTGTTGAGTACTTTTAGCAGAGTAGGAAGAATGGTATGGGTAATAGTGACCAAGACACGGCGAGGGGCGGGATCACTGGGTGAGCCCGAGTTCACCTGCGACATTAAGGAGGTGAGTATTTCCGCGCTCAACAAGGGGAATTTATCTAGTGAAGATGAACGGTTGCACTTCGCTTCCTGTAGAGGAAGGAGAGGTGAGTCCTCCGAAATGATCAGGTCTGTGGGAGGAAAGGAGGAATATATGAGATCAATTTTATGGAAGAAAAATTCCACCAACTCCTCACACCGAAGCTGGGGATCGTGATCAATTAATGGCGGTGGTGGAAGCTTCGTGAGGCTTTTCACGATCTGATAGATCTCTTTGGAGTTGGAGCCAGCTTCGGCGATTTTATGTGTATAATATCTGGATTGGGCAGTTTTGATATCATTTTTATAGGCCCTAATGGCCTCTATGTAGATAATTTTGTCCGACTCGGCATACCCCAAGCGCCATTTCCTCTTGAGTCTTTTGCATTGGCACTTTTTCTCCCGGAGCTCAGCTGAGTACCAGGAGGCAGAAATACTATATCGCTTTAGAGCAGTTTTCTTGATGGGAAGAATGGCATAAAGGGAACTATTTATCCATTTATTGAATATGTCATTAGCTGATGACGGATCCTGATCAATTGATGGTGTTGATGTTACTAACTCATGTGACCATTGGTCCAACGAGAGTTTTGACCAGTTGCGAGCTTCTCATACTGCAGATGTTAGGGCTGGAGTTTTACAAGTCTCCCATACTAGGGGAATTAACAAATGATCTGTCCAGGGAAGTGCTATTGGGGAAAATGCCTTCAGATTAGAGCAGTTGCTGAACACCGGATCTAACAGGTGACCTTTAGTAGGTGTTTGAGATAAGACAAGCTGGGTCAACTGCAGAGCAGAGAAATCTTCAGTTAACTCTCTGGCGATGTGGTCAGTCATATCATCAAAATGGATATTTAGGTCACCTAATAAGGTGTACTTGGACGGGGAAGAGGCAAGATCTGCAACCTTCGGTGACAATGATTCATGGAACTGTTTGGCTGGGCTGGGGGGACGATAAAAGAGCGGTCCAGTGAAACGTATGTTAGGAAAAAACTCAAGACAGAAGGACATGCTTTCACAATCAGTGAAGGGGTTGGAGAGGCAACGGCAGGCATAATGATCACTAAATATAATTGCCAGGCTGCCTCCTTTCTCATTGGGTCGGTCCTGTCTTACTATTTGATACCCCTGCCCCAGGGTTGTTCATGTCACAACTAAAGCATTACCTACCTCTTACATTCCCCTCTGGCACTTGCTGTCTTCCAAAAGAGAGCTTGAACACTCTGGGCTTTATTTAGCATCATATGAATTATTTTACAACATGCACAATGCTGGAGATTTACGGGCGGAACCATACGATCTGCACAACAAAAAATGCACACGGTCATTTTCAAATAATCTCACAAAATTTCAGAAACCACACACGACAGATGTAAAATTCTGTTGTTTACCCACCTAGCTCAACCTTCATTTATCTCAGTGGAAAATGAACAGCAATATGTTTTTGCGCAACCACTGTGCTAGTTCCCGCTCTCAAAAATTAGGTACATCAACTTAACCTATGTACTTTGTGTCCATATTTATAGCTTGAGGATACCAGTACTTCAGATCTGTATTTAATTTCCTATTACTCGTTCTGAAGTAGAATTGCCTCAAAATATACGATATTGTAGTTTCCAGATTTCCAATGGGAATCACTGCATCCCTTTAACGTATGAGCTTGTTGATTTTTTTGGTAAATCACTTGCTTCAATTTTTGTCTAAAAAAAGCCTTTGTTTGGCATCCAGGAAACATCTACTCACAGAGGATATCATGCCAAGAGACAAAAGTAACTTTGCTTACCACTGGGAGTCGTTACCAGCTTAGTGGTCATTAGCGTTCCGTTGCTGCTCACTACCATGATGGGTGCATTGCTGCTGCTGGGGAGGCTGCCTGCCATCGGCTTGGGAAGAATCTTACTTGGTTGCACCTGCTGAGTGATGATCTTAACACCTGCAAGGAAACAAAAGCATTAACCACAATAATGAAATAGTTGAACGACAAGTGAATTAGTGGTTATACCAGAACTGTAGATTTATTTTCAGAACGAAACCAAATCAATACAATGACCAAATTGGCAATAATGACTGTCTCACAGCAGATTGTGACAATAAAAGGAAAGACAAGCCTTTGGATTTTGGGAGTCTGTCTACACATGCATGGCTTCTCTGATGTACAGTTTTATCCGTGTTTTCCCTTGAGAGAATACGGTGCTCTCATTGGGGCTCAGTGCTAAACTATGAAAACAGCCACCATTTGCAGATACAGATCAGTCATGGTGAGAACCCGTGAACAATCAATCCCGATCATTTTCAGACAGACCGTGTCCCTTTTCAGGGGTCCTCTTTAACCACAAAGATCGCCTTAACTTCAATACCAGCCACTTGCACTGACCGTAGAGTTGTAATTTAACTATTCAAGTAGGAGAAATGGAAACACTAGCTTCATGGTGGTTAAGACAAGCTCCAGCTCTGCCTTCTTCACAACTAGTAGGGGATATCTGAGGCAGCAAGCAGTTTTGGGAAAACTATTCTTAACTTATGCGGTCAAAGTGAAAATCGGAAGTAGATCCCAGATCACCCACAGCGGTGACCACATGCAATTACCACTCCAACTTGTTTCCTGATCTTGTTCCAGTGGCCTTTCTCCGTGCTTATGACATGAACGACTGAAGCAGAAAATGTATTTAGTGAGGATGGTAGGGTAGAGATTGTGATGGAGGTCGAGCTAAGACTAGAATTATTTCCTCAGGAAGGCGATTTAAGGCAAGATGAGAGGCACGCATTCTGCTCATCCCCTCTTTAACAGACAACAGCACGAAACTACACATTAACATGAAACTTTATAAATGAAGTCTCTTACGTGTAATCCTAGTTTTCTTCAAGGGAAATCCTCATCAAAGTCATAAGCACTGAATTGTCCCTCCCACGTACGGGATCCCAGAGCACTCTAAAATAATCCTCTATGTGTTGCCAGCTCTTTTAAAAGAGAGACTTTGCAGTCTAAAAAGCATATAAATGGCAAACTCACATTTAGGTTTCATTTAAAAAAATATCTCCAATTGTAGTCATACAGTCCCTGAATTTAAAGTGACTATAAATATCAGTAACAGACCACATTTTTTTCAAAAAGGTTAAATAAAGGAACGTAGGGCAATGCTAGCATGTAGGCTGCACATCTAGAGCATTAAAACTGGCTATTAGGACAGAAAAGTCCTTTGCCTGGTAACATGTATGCACCCATGCCCTGAGCGCCCAACTGTTCTGATGTCTGGATCCCTAATGCTGATCTTTATTGTGATAGGCAAACATAGATCATGTGTGTGGCCATGACGGAATCCTGTCTCAAGAACTGCAGTCTTGGTTGACCTAGAGGGGCACCCAAAGCACTCTCCTCTTAGTGGTAGTAAGTCACTGCCTTTACGACCAGCACGAGGATGGTTTGGCAGCATAACATGCAGCGAACTATAGGAGTGAACAGGTCCTCTTTAACCTGTGTCACATGGGTGAGGGACGCATGCTCATTAATTCACAGTTCTGCTGCTGTGTGCTCAAGTCACCCCATGGCCTACTTTGGTTTTAAGTGGAGTGCTGCACAGCACTACAGTGGTAGATCGGCTCTGAATGTGCGTATACTGGGGGCATGAGTATCTGTGAATGGTACAATAGATGGCAAACTATGGGTTCCATTTTTAATCAATGAGGATTTGTAAAGCACAGCTGCTTCACTATTGTGGGTCTCGAGTCACTATCGAATCATGCTGCCTGTTCTCTTATTGATCGAAAATCTAAAGGGGAGTGGCAAGCAACAAGGCGCAGGGGGGGTGGGGGGGGGGGGGGGGAAGAGCACACTGAGGAGTGCGCGACGGGTGAAATATTGGAACACACTGCGGAAGCTCCGAAAATTAAATGAGTGACGCTGAACTGGACCAGCAGTCCAACATGGCGGCGTCCCGTGGCAGATCCCACCTGCAGTAGAGAGGTGAGCCAGGGGATGCAACATCTATGCGGCCCAATCAGGAGTGAAAGTGGTGCCACAGAGATGAGCATTGCACCCTACCAAGCTGCCCCCCCTGAGGGCCCAAATTTGCTCCTCGGCCACCACAGAGACTGAAATTGCTATCACTGGTCCGCACAGGCGATAGAGGCAGAGCCGCCAAATGTGGGCCAAGAGAACAGGGTACCTCCAAAGATCCCAACAGTGTACCGCAGGCAGAAGGGGCCATACTCCTGGGATGCTCAGGGAGGAAGACAGCGTACATTTGCAGCAGTGCTGAGCAAGGCATGGCCCCAGTGTACAAATGGAGAGACACCATGCAGACTAAGTGGGAGAGCGACAAAGGAATACAAGGCAGGAGATACAAATATGAACCGAGAGGGACTCGGAATTGGAGACCACGGTCCACCGAGGCAATATTTGAGGCCGATCCCACCAGCAGTGCAGGGGCGAGTAGGAGGATCCAACACACGTGTGACATCCTAAGGTGTGGCAGTGTCGGTTGCAGTAAAGAGATGGGCATCTTGCCCTTCAAAGAGGCCTACTTTCCACCCCCGTGGTTGCTTCTCAGCCACAGCAGAGAGACTGTTGGTGCCGTCACGGGTCCGCGCAAGTGAGCAGAGCTGCGCGGCCACTTGTGGGCTGAGATAGCAGGACCACCGAGGATCCATGGGGGGCTCCGCAGGAGAAAGGGGCAGCACAACTGAGACACCCGAGTAAGACAACTGCGTCCATCTGGACCTGTGCTGGGTAGCGTTAATGCCCCAACACATGGACGAAGACATCCTGCCAGTCAAGTGAGTGAGGCGACCTAGACTCCAACAGAGGTAGCCGGGTAGAGAACGGCTGTGTCTGTGATGATCTGATGGCCCATAAGTGGAAAGCAGCAGGTACACCTGGACCCTGTGGGGTGACTGGCAGAGTGTCTCTGTGGCTGACCCCGGGGGCTCTTTTCTCTGACCCCTTCCTCACACGAAGGTCCTGGGGTGCAATAAAGTTGTAGATACACAGTGAGAGGCCCCTGACACTGGCGTTTTGAGGCCTCTCATTCGGCTTGACAGATACCGGGGGCTGGGCCCTGTAGGGGACCTGGAGGAGTGACCCTAATGCTACGAGCCAGACACCTAAATACAAGGGAATCACCCAGGGCCCTGCTGCCGAACTGAGCCAGGATACCACCGGAGCTTATGAAAAGACACAGGAACCACTAAGAGGTGCAAGGGACTGAGCTCAGGCGAGAACTTGAGACCTGAGTGACGACGCCCCCACCAATAGGTGAGGAGAGATGGGCGGGGGGGGGGGGGCACGCCTGAGAACCACTGCAATACATCCGAAACACAGAGTCCTTAAGTGACAGCGATACCTGTGGGGAAGAAAAGGGTCCTGGGCTGGGTCATGGAGGAAGGAGACATACCGCTGGGAGGCTGATGCTGACAGGGCCCGGGCTGTGATCTGCACTTACCCCAGAAGCCCCACAAAGAAACCCAATCTACAAGTAGCCTCCCTGAGTCCTGCCCCATAAACGTGAGAGACCACAGAACTGTACATAATCTGAACACTCTCACAATTAGACAAGTGGGCTGAAGCCTGAAATAGCATTACCAAACCATACACTACTCACTCGTATAACCACCACGAATTGGCGCCTCGACATAGGCACCATCAATCAAGTCAAGTCAAGTCAAGTCAAGTTAGAATTTGTATAGCGCACTACTCACCCAGAGGGTCTCAAGGCGCTTGAGGGGGGGGGGGGGGGGGGGGGTCTAGGGGGGGTGAAGCGTTACTTATCGAATATCCAAGATTTGAGTTGTTTTCTGAAGGAGAGGTGGTTCTGTGTCAGGCGGAGGTGGGTGGGGAGAGAGTTCCAGGTCTTGGCCGCTAAGTAGGAGAAGGATCTTCCTCCCATGGTGGATCTTTGGATGCGTGGAATCGCGGCGAGGGCTTAATTGGACGATCGCAGTTGGCGGGTGGGGGTGTAGAAGGTCAGGCGCGTGTTGAGGTATTTGGGTCCTAGGTCGTAGAGGGCTTTGTGTGCGTGGGTGAGTAGACGGAACGTTATTCTCTTGTTGACGGGGAGCCAGTGGAGGTCTTTCAGGTGACCGGATATGTGAGCTTGGCGGGGGATGTCTAGGATAAGTCTGGCTGAGGCGTTCTGAATGCGTTGGAGTTTTTTCTGTAATTTGGCTGTTGTTCCGGCGTAAAGGGTGTTTCCGTAGTCCAGTCGGCCTGTGACAAGTACTTGGGTGGTCTTTCTTGTTTCGGTGGGGATCCAGCGGAAGATTTTTTTGAGCGTACTTAGGATGTTAAAGCGTGATGATGCGATGGCGTTGACTTGTCTGGTCATCGAGAGGGAGGAGTCTAGGATGAAGCCCAGGTTACGTGCGTGGTCCGTTGGTTTGGGTGCGATGCCCAGGGCCGGTGGCCACCATGAGTCGTCCCAAGCGGAGGGGGATGATCCTAAGATGAGGACTTCCGTTTTGTCTGAATTCAGTTTTAAACGGCTGTTCTTCATCCACTCTGCTACTTCTTGCATCCCTTCGTGTAGGTTGGTTTTGGCAGTGTTTGGGTCTTTGGTGAGGGAGAGGATCAGCTGGGTCTCGTCTGCATAGGAGATGATGTTGAGGTTGTGTTGGCGCGCGATGGATGCGAGGGAACTCATGTATACGTTGAAGAGGGTGGGACTGAGTGAAGATCCTTGTGGTACGCCGCAGATGACTTCAGTGGTCTCTGATCTGAAAGGGGGGAGGCGGACTTTCTGGGTTCTTCCGGCGAGGAATGAGATGATCCAGTCCAGTGCTTTTCCTTGTATCCCGACGTTGCTGAGGTGTTGTATCAGGGTGCTATGGCAGACTGTGTCGAAGGCTGCGGAGAGGTCCAGTAGGATGAGGGCAGCTGTTTCTCCGTTGTCAAGTAGTGTTCGAATGTCGTCTGTGGCTGCGATGAGGGCAGTGTTTGGCTCGGAAGCCGGACTGTGATGGGTCGAGGGAGCCGTTAGATTCGAGGAAGGCGGCGAGCTGATTGTTGACGGTTTTCTCAATGACTTTGGCAGGGAATGGGAGGAGCGAAATGGGGCGGTAGTTCTTAAGTTCGGTGGGGTCTGCTGTGGGTTTCTTCAGGAGAGCGCTGAGTTCAGCATGTTTCCAGCTTTCCGGGAAGGTAGCAGTGTTGAGGGAGCAGTTGATTAAATCTCGGAGATGGGGTGCGATGATGGAGTCTGCTTTGTTGAAGATGTGGTGGGGACATGGGTCGGTTGGCGATCCGGAGTTGGTGGTGTTCATCAAGCGGATGGTGTCTTTGTCATATGGATACTTCATTACATATATTGCGTTAAGTTAGCATGAGTGTATTACATGTTTAAACAGCCGGTTTGCCTTCGGCTTCAGTTTTGCACACGACACATACTTGTTGTTGTAGCTTTCACCCTAGAAGCGGTGAGGTGGTTTATTTGAGAATAATATGTTATTTCTATGCTATCAGCTTTGCCTGGTACACTTGGTACAACTGTCTGCACACTGAGAGCTGCACACTCTAAGATTAACCTAACACAAGGTTGCTGAGAGGCCTGATCCTCGCACCACATTAGACATAACACAAATAATGTTGATGCCAACATTTTGGGCTCTACGCGGGTTTAAGATAGAGTTACACGGAATGAACGTAGACACTTGATGCTGCGCATGGAGAGAGCTGGTAGCTGTTGATGTGAACTGCTCCTACTGACATTGAGAGGTATGGGGCCGCCCTGCTAAAGCCCGAATGAGACCTTCTTAGATATAAAATAATATGCTAGATAGGGTGCGCGAAATATAGGTGATATCGATTTCTATAGGTTTTGCATTATAACATGCTAGCACCTTTTGCTTACTATGGATTAGTGACTATGCTGCTGACTCTGATTTTTATAATCTGCATTTTGGTATTATACAAGATACTGCGTTTGAGAACTTTGCATTGAATAATAAATATTTCAAACTTGCACTTGTGTTCTTTGACTCCCAGTTTTGGTTTGAAATGATTATATAACGAAAGAGTGTTCATGTGTTCCACGATTCCTGAGGTATTCTAAAGATCATGTTCTGGTTTGTCTAAGACATGGTTCATTCCATAATGATCCATGAGACACTGTAGCTAGCTAGGTAAGGAGATTTCTGACACTGAGATGAGTTTTGGATCATCCTAACTCACTGAGGTTCTAGATCTCTATGCACAGTTCTGTGGGAGAACGGAAACCCTGCTACATGGCGCCCAACGGATTGGTTGGCCGTATTTCATGACACTCGAGTAGTATATCATTCAAACCTTAACACCTTCATTCCCGTTTCCGGTAAACGGTGGTGTCGGAAAAACCTACCTATTTTTGAAATAGGTCTTTTCAAGCTTGAATTCTACTTTAAACGGTTTCTTTGAATTACTACCCAGTTGTGCTACAAAGTGTTCTTTGTCTTTTTTTCACTTCCGGTGCTACCATGGCCGTGGACATAGCGCAGCATAGCCGCGTCGCGGTTCGCGACCACTTGCGGGCATATAATGTCCCGGCGGAAGGTTTGGCTGTGGTTCTAGTGGTGAGTGCGGAACACGCGTACCCGTACGAATTGTTTTATTCCTGGGTGACGTTTCCGGAAGTAAACGCTAATTCGGGCGTCTACCATTCATACACTGCCTCGGCTGTACCGGCGGCTTATGCTCCGTACAGGGCACTGGAAGTACCTATCGATGCTTGGCAGCACGGAGTTTGGTTTGGTGGCGTCCTACCCCACTCTTTAACGGCTCCGAGGTTAGGTCCGTTGTCCATTCCGGGCACAGCCTGGCCCGCCTTGGGCGGATTTACTCCTCATCCTAATCGCGCCACTTGTAATGTGGGTGATTTGCGGCGTCTGCATGATGTCGCGGTTGACGTGATTAGAGCGCTTGTTCATTACATTGGTCGTAATATACATGGCGCAGCCCCCGCAGGTGCGCAGCTTCGAGCGGAGCAGGCTGGTTTGAAAATCAGTCCTGTCTTGGTGAATTCCGTAATGGGCAGAAAGCCAGACAATAAGGATGATTTTCCTTACTGGCTTGCCGAGAAATTCGACCAGCTAGAGGCTGTGTTTCCTAATACGACTCCGGGTGAAAAACACCGGATTCTTACGCTTAGTTTACCGAAGGATTTAGCCCCTGAACTTGCTGACTGTGAAACATGGGGTAAGACTTTTGCAGCGGTTTACTCGAGGTGCTTTGGCACACCGACAGTGTCGAACCTGTCTGCGATCCTCAAACGTGTTCAGGATGATCACGGACCTGAGTCGGCGGTTGAGTTGGGTATGCGCCTGAACGGTTCATTTGAGACAGTTTGCGGTATTATCCTTGCCAATGTAAAAGGGGATGCTGTGAACTTTCAAGTGGCCAATGGTCTGGCGTTAATTCCCGATGCCGAGAAACCCCGTCAGCTGGCAAAAATTATTGTGGCGGCTTATAAAACGGTTGGCCGCAATTCTAAGGGTGCAAAGGTTTTTCTTGAAAAAGAAAAGAAGCAGCCCCAGGGACAGTCTTCGGAAACAGGTGGACAGCCCAGGTCCAAAAAACAAAATTGGCCTAAAAAGCAGAATCAGGGTAAGCAACAACAACAACAGACACAGGTTTCGAGTCCGGCGCCTTCACAACCTGCGCAGTCCGAGCGAGTTTATGAATTGCGCGATTGCGCTACGATTAAATCGCCTGAGAGATATCAGGCATCTGACCAACGCTCTCCTCGTTCCTTTCAGGACTCATCGGCTCCGTCAACCGGTGGTGGAGGGGGCGGCAGGGGCAGGGGTGGCCAGCAAGGACGTGGCCAGCCCCGCACACGAAGTGAAGGGGATCAGCGGGACGACTCTACGCCAAAGAGACCGCAGTTTGCCAAGAAGAAAGTCGCTGCCTTAACGGCGCATCGATATGCCCCAGATAGTGAGAACGCGGCTTCGGAATCTGACGTGGGCTCTGACCTTGCTGGACAGCGCGGCGGAGATTACCATAGTGAGAGAGGCCCTCCGTCCACTGTTGAAGGTGACAGCGACTGAGACTTTTATTGTGATTGAAACAGCAGATACACATGTTGCTCCCCCTGAAAGACTTTTTGAAATTGTCCTGTTAATTGAAGGTGACATGCAGCGAACTGTAAAAGGGGTATTTTGGGAAAATCTTTCGGATACGTATGACATTTTGCTTTCGGAGGCTGACTGGCCCCCACCTTTTGTTCTCGCAGCTCCGCGAGGGGAGGAGGTAATCCTCCCCAGTTTCGCGCACACTGTGCCGAGAGTGGAAGCGCTGCATTTTGCAGAAGAGTGGGCTCTGGCGCTTGCGCCGGCTGTGTACCGGAATCAGTGTGGCTGGGATAAATTGTCCCCTAGCCATGAGATTCCGTTACGGTCACAGCCGCAGCCACAACCCCAATATCCCATACGGCGAGAAGCTAAAGCTTCGGTCGCGGCTATCCTTGAACAATTGGAATATCAAGGTGTAATTGAAACGTGTGTGTCACCGATGAATAATCCCCTTTTTACTGTCAACAAGCCGGACGGATCGTATCGTCTGGTTTTGGATTACCGGCATTTGAACTCGCATTGCCGTAACTGTGCAGTACAGAATACTCACGGCTCTGCCCTGGTGAATAGTCTTGAGCGTAAACGGTTCAAAACCACGCTTGACATTTCCAATGGTTTTTATGCACATAGATTAGATGGTCTAAGTTCCCAATGGACCAGTTTTACGTGCGGTGGCGTACAAAAAAAGTTTAATCGACTCCCAATGGGATATAAAAATAGTCCTGGAGTGTTTTCCGCCCGCATAGTCTCTCTTTTAGAGAGTTTCGATCCAGTTGCATGTTCATATGTGGATGATATTTATCTCACAGACGACGAGCTTTGGGTGCATCTGTGTCGAGTAAACAGCATAATTTGTAACTTTGCAGACATGGGTTACAAGTTTAACTTTGCAAAATCGCACATTGCGGAGTACACAGTGTTGTTTCTAGGTTATGAACTTAACCATGAAGGAAAGGGATTGGCTCCTCAGTTCCTGGAGAAGTGCGCGCAGTTGCGCTCTCCGACAACGCTGAAAAAATTACAGTCTTTGCTGGGTTTTTTAAATTTCGGGAGGACATACATTCCGGAATATGCCCAGCGTATCAAGCCTTTATATGCCTTGGTACAACCATCTTTTTCCAAATCATGCTGGCTGCCTGAGCATTCAGCCATTCTGCAGTCCTTGCAGGCTGATATGCTAGCTTCTGACTACTTACAGACTCGTGATAACCAGACCAACCTGGTGATAAGAATTATCCCTGGGACGGTGGGTTTCACGTACCTGACTTTTAATGAAGGGGATACTGTACCTATTGCTTACAAGTCACACTTGTACACTTCGGCTGAACTGCGTTTTTCCACTGTGGAGAAAGTTTTAACGGCTGTGCAGATGGCAATTCTTAAGGAACGTGCCCTGTCGCAGGGAAAGCGCATGTTGGTTGTCACCCCGTGTCCAGCCTTGGAGGCGGTCACGAAAGCCAGTGTACCGAATTCTAAAGCTTTGCACCCTCGGTGGATTCAGTGGGCTACATCCTTGACATCTCAGGATGTCACGTTTATTTTTGACGCCGCCTTACGGTCGCAGGAGTATTTACAGTATGAATTTGTTCATCCTGCTCCTTTAGCAATGCGGCCGTTGGAGGATTTCCATTGTATCATTTACACGGATGGTTCGGCGCAGGTTGCGCATGGCTCTAAACACGCCTACGTTTCCGCTTGCGCCATTGTGGTCGGTGCCATGGTGAACGATGAGTTCAAGTCCAGTGTTGTGCACACGCAAACGCTAGGGGACTGCACCGCACAGTTGGCAGAGCTTTGTGCTCTTATGCTTGCATTGGAGTACGCTGATCCTTGTGTGACGACTTTAATCGTAAGTGATTCTTACTACTGTGTCCAGTCTTACAATGAGAACTTGTTCTTTTGGATTCAGAATGATTTTCGTGATTCCAAGGGTAGCACAATAAAACATAAAATGATCTGGGTCCGAGTGGCGGAACTTAAAGAGAAACTGCCGCTCGTGTTTGTGATTCATACTCTCGGCCACCAGCGCGTGGGGGTCCACGCTGTTGGCAACTCGCTTGCTGATGAAGCAGCGAAGTCAGCGGTATCAAAATACTTAGTTGCAGCAGTCACGAGGTCCAAAAGCAAAATAGATGATGACATCTTGGCGGCTGTTGCTGCCACAGCGAAGGGAGGTAAATATCCTGCGGGGTTCCCTTCGAAGTACACATACCACTTAAGTCCCGATAAGGTTCCTTATGTGAAAATTCCTGAAGTTGGAGAGCGTTTAGTTCCCAACTCGGATCGCAGAGCTTCTCTGATTACAGCGGCTCATGAAGGTGTGGCGTCTGCGCATGCGGGCGTCTCAGCCACTGTATCTCAGCTACAACAGAGGTTCTGGTGGCGGGGACTGTACAAACAGACGCGCGATTATGTCCTTATGTGTGACATTTGTCAGCAGATCAAGCCTTCTACTGCTGCGCGTCCGCCTCAGACACAGTTGTACATCTCTAATAAACCACTTGGATGTGTTTATTTGGATCACTGCGGTCCTTTTTCTTCTGATACTGCGTATAAATACATCTTAGTAGCAGTTGACTCATGCACACGCTTTGTATGGGTATGGCTGCATCGAAGCGCTGATTCGCGAACTGTCATTAAGGATTTGCGTGTCTTTGTGGGAATCTTTGCTTGTGGTACTTTCCATTCGGACCAGGGTCCGGCTTTCGCCTCTAAGGCGTATAAGGATGCTATGGTTTCGTTGGGAGTACAGGTGAAGTTTTCAAGCCCCTACAGGCCTGAGGGCAATTCTGTAGTAGAAAGAATGAACCGCGACTTAAAGCAATCTTTGACAGCCCGTGTTATAGGCACTGGTAGAAACTGGCTGACCCACCTCTATGGCGTGCAGCGTGCGCTTAATAATCTCCCTAGAAGGTCTCTGGGTGGGCGGACCCCATACGAAATGCTCTTTGGTATCAAGATGTACGTCCCTGACCTTGATGGTGCAGACTGCCAGGCCCAGGCCGCGGCCTTTGACGTAGATGAACATTGCAATGTTTTACAGGATCTACAAAAGACCAGAGACAGTCTTGCAAAGGAACACTTGCCCTCCACATCGGATGATGCGTTGCAGATCCCGGTAGTTGGCTGGCTACCCCAAGTTGGAGAACTGGTTCGAGAGAAGATCGATAACAAGAAAGAGTTTGGTCCCTCATATCGACCGCCGGTTCGAGTCCTTGGAGTGAAGGGCACAAGAACAGTCATTTTACCACCACTTCCAGGTCGTAAAGAAAACAGATTTATTTCTATTGACAATGTCAAGACACACAGGGTGGCCGATTCTTCATAGCATGACACCGGCTGCATCCTGTCCTTCCATGGTGAGGAACTCTGTGCTGGCTATTACATCTGGTACAGATCAGGAGGTGTCCCTCGAGATGCCTGCTTTATCCAGTCCTTTATTAAATACTATTCCTCTTGCTAACATTGATGAGCTGACCTATGCAGATCCGGCTGATTTATCTATGTCCGACCTACATGCCCGTTTGGCTAACCAGTCCAGATTCTCTTTTGACTCTGATTCGGAACTTTCAAAGAAACCATCGACTATTGCAAAATATGCCACGTTGTTTAAAAAACATTTTCTAATTCCACCTTGGACATACGTTTGGCTGATACTATTTTCATTTTATCTTTTTATGTCAATTGGTTTTGTGTTTTATTTTTTCCGCTTGATCGATGGCCATTATGTGATAGAAAGAACAGGAATTAGGTACCTTAATGGAACATTGGCCCCTCTGTCCTCCTCACATTCAGTACACAGACTAAAGAGAGACTTACATTCAGTACAGATTACTGCTTGGCCAGTCCTTGATGGGATTGTGTGGGATGCGGTTAGGTTTCAGATACATGGCCCCACAGAAGTTATTAATGTTCCTAATGTGCTTAGAGTAAACATGGGAGATGTGATTAAGCAAAATGTTCGTTCTGATGACTGGGATCTTCAGGCTGTAGAAGCATTGTTCTCTGATTTAAAATATTATGCGGCCTTTGATGCTGAGGATTTGTACTTAGATTCTGTCAATTATGGTGATTTGTTTTGTTATCAACATTATGGGAATCATTTCTTACACAAGACAAGTTCCAGGAGGGTTCCTGTGAATTACACTCAGTGGGAACATTGCCCTACTCCCTTACAGGGGAGCTCAAGTACATTTCTGGGAAAATACTCTTATTTTACAGATTTTAATCAATCAAATCCTGAATCGTTTTATTTTAAAGTGAACCAGAAATTCATACCCAAAGTTAGACTTACAGATACAAAATTGCTGTATTCAAAGTCCTTTTTAGATAGGTTATCTGTGGATGGCTATGAGTTATGGAAGGATGCTATTGACCTTAAATCGGTTTGGGGTACCAAAGATTGGCAGGTACAAGGCACTGAGGCTTTGCATCGTGCATGTCTCATCCCGAATCACATGTTGTTTTTAAATTCAACTGTTTCTCAAACAACGTGTTTTGGATTGGCTACATCTAAAAAATTAAATACCCCTACTATCCCTGACTTAGAAGAATATTCAGGTTGGAGTAATTTCACTACAATATCCATCAATGGGATACAAGCACTTTTGCAGAATTCCTCCTTTAATATTTCCCATTTTGATCCGGAGGGGTGGCTTTTGTGGCAAAGAAGCACTGATGCTTGCCAACGTAGGTTTTTGGGTTTGTCTGAAGGTTTTACACACATCAGGCCGGATCCCAGGTTTGAAACGGATCACACTGTTACTACTTATTCAGTAGGCAAATTGTGTCAGAACTGGTTACAACATTCCACTTTGGCTGCAGTTAAGCTGCATCTGTCCCAGTTGAATGAAAATATTGACCTAAATGATTTTATAAAAGGCCCAGCTAGGGGTAGATCTAAACGCTTTCTTTATGCTATATACAATGAGATTTGGAAATTTTCACAAGTTGAGGCAGCTAAACGCCTGAGGGCTATTGATCAAGCAAATTTGGAAAAGGTGCTTGCAGTGGTCGATAACAGTATTAACATGCTTTCTTCCAGAATTTACACATTGGATAATATTGTTTCTTCTGTTGTTGATATTGTACATGATGAAGTGTCCACGTTATACCATGGTCAAAATCAATTGCGTTCTGTAATGCAGTTTGCCTGGACTCTACAGACGATTAAGGCTGGTCGAGTTCCCTGGACCTCATTGAACGTTTCATCCCTTTTCGCCCCTTTTAATCTTACTGAAAAACAGCGCATGCTTTCAATGCGTGATGCATCATTTTCTATGTTACATATTGAGAAGCTAGAATCCTTGCCTTTTTCTGTTGCTGAAACCACTACTGCCACGTGGCTTATTCATGGTTTAATTACATTACCATTTCCTTTATATAAATTTACTAACTGTATGCGGTATATTGCTATAGGACGATATGAACCACTAGGCAATGCATTCCTACATGAGGCATGGTCATTACCATACACATACAGATGTCTGAAGGATGGGAAAGAAGTGAATCTTAATGGTGAGGAATGCACACAGTCACCTGACCATTCATTAATATGCAGACACATTCAGTTACACGGTTCTTGTAATCAGGACCGTCCAAATTTAGCATGTGTTTTAAAAGGCACGCCAGTTCCAGCAGTGGTTCCCACATTTACATTATTAGCTAATGGTAGTTATTTGCTTTTAAACAACGAATTATGTTGTGGTTTATTAATTGGTGTGGCATATGTGGTAACTGTATCAGAGCGTGTAGTGTGCTGCAAGAATGTTCTATACCCACCCACGCATGGTTCTTCAGATGTCTCCATCTGGCCACGGATTCCAACCTTGGAAGCAAAATTCAATGGTTTAAGCAGAATAAGGGCCCTTTTGTCTCAAAAACAAGTGACCCTGAGTTCGGCCCGGGAAACTTATGTCCTTCACATAGCCAACACCCGCACAGAGGTGCAGGCGCTTTTAAATACTGATTTGCCGTTTCATTTCTGCGAGCTGGTACACCAGATATTTAATGCTTCTTCAACGACTGGGCTGGCACATTTTTTCAAGTTAGTCAGCAGTGGCCTCGTGACTACGTTTGAAAAGGTTTTTGGTATCATTCCCACGTTTTTCCACACTATTTTTTCGAGTTTGTTTGGTGGACTACCTGTGTTACTGGCTGTAGCCGCAGGCATTCTGTTGGTGTTTTTCTTCATAAAACATGGATGCCCATCCTGCGCAAGACGCCGTTCAACGCCTCCTGACACTGTGCCGTAATCGGATGCTCAATTACTATGGAACATTGCCGCTTGCAGCGTTAAGCACGGCCTATAGATTGTCATTTCGGTTCACCGACTTCACGTGTGTCCAACCTGTGTTTCACTGCCTGAGCTGCGAGTTCGATTGGGCCATTGATTTGTGCCTATGCTTGAGAACTGCTCCTGACGTCGATTTTGATCAGCTAATGCATCCAGTGGTGGCTCACGAGCTGATCTGTTCTGGGGAGAGAGTTATGGCCTTGGCAGCGATAAATGGAGTTCTGGGCCAATGGGAGATTTCTGCAGCGGCGGATGCCTTTCTGACACACAGCGATCTGGTGAACCCACCGAGTTGTCCTCTGACGTTACAGGAGGATCCGATGCTGGAGGAGCACGTATGTTCTTTCCCATTGCTAAATTGGATTGCTGAACTATTTTCGGATGATGGCAGTGATTTCATGCTGGAGGCTGTGGCAACTTTCTTTGCATATACTTTCCAATCGTGAGATGCCTGGGAGGAATGCTTTGTTGTGAAATATGACTTTCCCCTCGCTGGATTGGAGGGATGGACTATGTTCAGCTGATGGAGAGTACAATCATGTGATGTCGCTGGGGATAACGTCAATGTGGCACATGACTTTGGAAATCGGATACGTGCCTTGTTTTTTCTCTTCCAAACATTTGAATTGATGAAACCTGGTCCTACGTTTCATATTTTTGAGACCTGGTGGATTACTTTTGGTTCAAAAGTTTTGTTTTTATTTTTAGACTTGAGGCCACTGTAGGCATTCATACATATTCATTCATACATATTTTTAGCTTATTTTAGCTCAAGATTATTGAACTTTGCTTTCAATTGTTGTGTCTGATTTAGTATTGCCTTTTCCCTTATGTTTGACGGTGCTCGGACCAATGGGGGGGTGTCATATGGATACTTCATTACATATATTGCGTTAAGTTAGCATGAGTGTATTACATGTTTAAACAGCCGGTTTGCCTTCGGCTTCAGTTTTGCACACGACACATACTTGTTGTTGTAGCTTTCACCCTAGAAGCGGTGAGGTGGTTTATTTGAGAATAATATGTTATTTCTATGCTATCAGCTTTGCCTGGTACACTTGGTACAACTGTCTGCACACTGAGAGCTGCACACTCTAAGATTAACCTAACACAAGGTTGCTGAGAGGCCTGATCCTCGCACCACATTAGACATAACACAAATAATGTTGATGCCAACATTTTGGGCTCTACGCGGGTTTAAGATAGAGTTACACGGAATGAACGTAGACACTTGATGCTGCGCATGGAGAGAGCTGGTAGCTGTTGATGTGAACTGCTCCTACTGACATTGAGAGGTATGGGGCCGCCCTGCTAAAGCCCGAATGAGACCTTCTTAGATATAAAATAATATGCTAGATAGGGTGCGCGAAATATAGGTGATATCGATTTCTATAGGTTTTGCATTATAACATGCTAGCACCTTTTGCTTACTATGGATTAGTGACTATGCTGCTGACTCTGATTTTTATAATCTGCATTTTGGTATTATACAAGATACTGCGTTTGAGAACTTTGCATTGAATAATAAATATTTCAAACTTGCACTTGTGTTCTTTGACTCCCAGTTTTGGTTTGAAATGATTATAAAACGAAAGAGTGTTCATGTGTTCCACGATTCCTGAGGTATTCTAAAGATCATGTTCTGGTTTGTCTAAGACATGGTTCATTCCATAATGATCCATGAGACACTGTAGCTAGCTAGGTAAGGAGATTTCTGACACTGAGATGAGTTTTGGATCATCCTAACTCACTGAGGTTCTAGATCTCTATGCACAGTTCTGTGGGAGAACGGAAACCCTGCTACATCTTCAGTGCTGATTGGGTTCCAGGCGCAAAGGATGTTGGAGGGGGGGCTTTGGTTTGGAGCTGAGGGGGGTGGACTGGTCGCCAAAGCTGTTATGCATGTCAGCGATTTTGTTGTGGAAGAATGAGGATAGAGAGTCGCAGAGGTCTTGAGATGGAGTGATGTCGTTGGTGTCGGCGGTGGGGTTGGTAAATTCTTTGACGATGTTGAATAGTTTTTCTTGGTGGATCGGATCAGCTGTTGGTGTTTGCGGGTGGCGTTCTTGAAGGTGGTCATGTTGTCAGTGGTTGGGTTTTTTCGCCAGGCTTTCTCGAGGGTGCGGCAGATCTTTTTGGATTTCTTAAGGTCGTCATTGAACCAGGGGGCTTTTTTGCTACCTTGCTTGGTTAGATGGTTTTTCAAGGGTGCTAATTCGTCTGCGCAGTGAGTGATCCATTGTGTGAGGTTGATGGCTGCTTGATTTGGGTCCAATGATCTGGCGGAAGGGTTTTGGTAAAGCGAAGTGAAGAGCTGGCCGGTGGTAATTTTGTTCCAGTTTCTGCGGGGGATTGGTTGTGGGTGGTGGTGGGTCGTGTTTTTTTTGTAGTTGAAGTGAACGCAGCTGTGGTCCGTCCAATGGAGTCCTGTGGCGTGATTGAAGGAGATGTACTTGCTGGAGGAGAAGATAGGGTCGAGCGTGTGTCCGGCGTAGTGGGTGGGGGTGTTTACCAGTTGTTTGAGTCTGAGATTGGCGAGGTTGTCTAGAAGGGTGGTGGTGTTGCTGTCGTTGTTCTTTTCTAGGTGGAAGTTGAGGTCTCCAAGTAGAATGTAGTCCTCGGAGGGGAGGGCGTGTGGGCTGATGAAGTCTGCGATGTCTTCGCTGAATTGTGTGCGGGGTCCTGGGGGTCTGTAGATGAGGGTGCCTCTGAGTGTGGTCTTAGGGTCGGTGTGAATCTGGAAGTGAAGGTGTTCGGCGGTTGCGAGGTTGTCGTCGGAACTGGTCGTGATGCGGATGGTGTTTTTATGGACGATGGCGATGCCTCCTCCTGTTTGGTTGGTGCGGTCCTTTCGGATGATCTTGTAGCTGTCCGGGATGGCTATGGCGATGTCGGGCGCTGATGAGGCGTTCATCCAGGTTTCTGTGAGAAAGGCGACGTTCGGCGATGCGGTGTCTAGTAAGTTCCATAGTTCAGTGGCGTGTTTGTGGACCGAGCGGGTGTTGAGCAGGATGCACTTCAGGTGGTTAGTGTCGGAGTTCTGTTTGACATTTGTGGATTTGGTGTGGGTCCTGATGCAGTCTAGATTGCAGGAGTGGCAGGTGAAGGGTCCATGGGTGTGTCCTGGGGGGGCTTGGTAGCAGTCTGGGAGACGTCCTGTGTTGAGTGCAGAGAGGGTTGCGGCGTCGTACGTTATGCGGGTGGAGTGGATTGTGCGCGGACCAGGGGGGTCTGGCGCTGGGTGCGGTCCGGGCGCGGACGGGTGTAGACGGGCTTACCTTTGGCGCGCATAGGGCGCGTCCGCTGCGCGCAAATGCATCTGTCATAAGTGGAGAGTGGAGGGGGGATGTAACCCTCCTACGTCAGGATCTACGAAATGTATCCTAAAGGGTGACACAGGCGTAACTGAGGTTGAGGATGTATACCACACCCTACGCAAGGAAGTCACGAGCCTCACAACCTCGTTGAAGGAGATCACCTGGAAGGCAGATGATGCAGAAAACTGAGCGTGCAGGAATAGCCTGCACTTTTTTGGCTTCCTGGAGAAACTTGAGGGATCAGCTGTGGGAGCTTTCCTGGATAAATGGCTCAGAGACTCCCCCCCAACAGGTGGACACTCCTCTTCAATCTCATTGGGGGCCGGAGGAAACGTCCCAAACCTCTGATACAGATGCTGGACTGATGTTGACAAAGAACAGGAGTAAACAATCCAAGAGCAGAGGTAGAGGATGAACCTCCTCAGATCGATCAGAACGGGAACACTCGGCAGAAACAGACAGCAATCACCTCCTCCTGCAAAAGATTACCCGCATGGTGGGACGAAGTTTGGACATTGCAGCCCTAGACTCCTCCAACAGCGAATACAAACAAGCATTGGAAATGCAATAGGTCTCGCATTAGGAAAGTTTGAGCGATTGGTATTGTAAATGACACTTTTTTTTATTTATGTTAGTTTTAAAAATAGCAAAATTAATAGCTTTGTCAGTTACAATGTCAATAGTTTGAACTTTCGCAAATGGGACACCTATAGCATTTGTAATGCAATGTGTGTTGTATTTACGTGACTTAGATGTATTGATATTACAAATAACAATGGCTTTCAATTTTGTAAATAATTAATACTTAAATAAAAGTTATTGTAATTTATAATGGCAATAGCTTAAACGTTTGTAAATAACTTTTGTGAAGATTATGTTCAGTGTATTTTATTGTGACGAAAATCCAAGAACATTGCATTTGCACCTACACACACACAGAGCCACACACACACATATAGATGTGGTGATGGTGGATCTGGGGGATGTGGTGGTGGTGGATGTGTTGGTGGTGGTGGTGATTGTGGATGTGGTGGGGATGGTGGTGGATGTGTTGGTGGTGGTGGTGATTGTGGATGTGGTGGGGATGGTGGTGGATGTGGTGGAGGTGGTGGATGTGGTGGAGGTGGTGGATGTGGAGGTGGTGGATGTGGAGGTGGTGGTGGATGTGGAGGTGGTGGTGGATGTGGAGGTGGTGGTGGATGTGGAGGTGGTGGTGGATGTGGAGGTGGTGGTGGATGTGGTGGTGGATGTGGAGGTGGTGGTGGATGTGGTGGTGGTTGTGGTGGATGTGGAGGTGGTGGTGGATGTGGAGGTGGTGGTGGATGTGGAGGTGGTGGTGGATGTGGAGGTGGTGGTGGATGTGGAGGTGGTGGTGGATGTGGAGGTGGTGGTGGATGTGGATGTGGTGGTGGATGTGGAGGTGGTGGTGGATGTGGTGGAGGTGGTGGATGTGGAGGTGGTGGATGTGGAGGTGGTGGATGTGGAGGTGGTGGTGGATGTGTTGGTGGTGGTGGTGGATGTGGTGGTGGTGGTGGATGTGGTGGTGGTGGAGGTGGTGGTGGATGTGGAGGTGGTGGTGGTTGTGGAGGTAGTGGATGTGGTGGATGTGGAGGTAGTGGATGTGGTGGATGTGGTGGTGGATGTGGTGGTGGATGTGGAGGTGGTGGTGGATGTGGAGGTGGTGGTGGATGTGGAGGTGGTGGTGGATGTGGAGGTGGTGGTGGATGTGGAGGTGGTGGTGGATGTGGAGGTGGTGGTGGATGTGGAGGTGGTGGTGGATGTGGAGGTGGTGGATGTGGAGGTGGTGGATGTGGAGGTGGTGGATGTGGAGGTGGTGGATGTGGAGGTGGTGGATGTGGAGGTGGTGGTGGTGGTGGTGGATGTGGAGGTGGTGGATGTGGAGGTGGTGGATGTGGAAGTGGTGGATGTGGAGGTGGTGGATGTGGAGGTGGTGGATGTGGAGGTGGTGGATGTGGTGATGGTGGATGTGGTGGTGGTGGTGGATGTGGTGGTGGTGGTGGTGGATGTGGTGGTGGTGGTGGATGTGGTGGTGGTGTATGTGGTGGTGGTGGATGTGGAGGTGGTGGTGGATGTGGAGGTGGTGGTGGATGTGGAGGTGGTGGTGGATGTGGAGGTGGTGGTGGATGTGGAGGTGGTGGATGTGGAGGTGGTGGATGTGGAGGTGGTGGATGTGGAGGTAGTGGATGTGGTGGATGTGGTGGTGGATGTGGTGGATGTGGTGGTGGATGTGGTGGATGTGGTGGTGGATGTGGTGGATGTGGTGGTGGATGTGGAGGAAGTGAAGGTGGTGGATGTGGAGGTGGTGGATGTGGAGGTGGTGGATGTGGTGGTGGTGGTGGATGTGGAGGTGGTGGATGTGGAGGTGGTGGATGTGGATGTGGTGGATGTGGATGTGGTGGTGGATGTGGTGGTGGTGGTGAATGCGGTGGTGGTGGATGTGGTGAATGCGGTGGTGGTGGATGTGGTGGATGTTGTGGATGCGGTGGTGGTGGATGTGTTGGATGTGGTGGTGGATGTGTTGGATGTGGTGGTGGATGTGTTGGATGTGGTGGTGGATGTGGTGTTGGTGGGTGTGGATGGATGTGGGTGTGGATGGATGTGATGGTGGATGGATGTGGTGGTGGATGGATGTGATGGTGGATGGATGTGGTGGTGGGTGGATGGATGTGGTGGTGGATGGATGGGGTGGTGGGTGGATGGATGTGGTGGTGGATGGATGGATGTGGTGGTGGATGTAGGTGGTGGATGTGTGTGGTGGTGGTGGTGGATGTGGTGGTGGTGGATGCGGTGGTGGATGCGATGGTGGATGAGGTGGTGGATGAGGTGGTGGATGCGATGGTGGATGAGGTGGTGGATGAGGTGGTGGATGAGGTGGTGGATGCGATGGTGGATGAGGTGGTGGATGCGATGGTGGATGAGGTGGTGGATGAGGTGGTGGATGAGGTGGTGGATGAGGTGGTGGATGAGGTGGTGGATGAGGTGGTGGATGAGGTGGTGGATGAGGTGGTGGTGGAGGTGGTGGTGGATGTGGAGGTGGTGGTGGTTGTGGAGGTAGTGGATGTGGTGGATGTGGAGGTAGTGGATGTGGTGGATGTGGTGGTGGATGTGGTGGTGGATGTGGAGGTGGTGGTGGATGTGGAGGTGGTGGTGGATGTGGAGGTGGTGGTGGATGTGGAGGTGGTGGTGGATGTGGAGGTGGTGGATGTGGAGGTGGTGGATGTGGAGGTGGTGGATGTGGAGGTGGTGGATGTGGAGGTGGTGGATGTGGAGGTGGTGGATGTGGAGGTGGTGGTGGTGGTGGTGGATGTGGAGGTGGTGGATGTGGAGGTGGTGGATGTGGAAGTGGTGGATGTGGAGGTGGTGGATGTGGAGGTGGTGGATGTGGAGGTGGTGGATGTGGTGATGGTGGATGTGGTGGTGGTGGTGGATGTGGTGGTGGTGGTGGTGGATGTGGTGGTGGTGGTGGATGTGGTGGTGGTGTATGTGGTGGTGGTGGATGTGGAGGTGGTGGTGGATGTGGAGGTGGTGGTGGATGTGGAGGTGGTGGTGGATGTGGAGGTGGTGGATGTGGAGGTGGTGGATGTGGAGGTAGTGGATGTGGTGGATGTGGTGGTGGATGTGGTGGATGTGGTGGTGGATGTGGTGGATGTGGTGGTGGATGTGGTGGATGTGGTGGTGGATGTGGTGGATGTGGTGGTGGATGTGGAGGAAGTGAAGGTGGTGGATGTGGAGGTGGTGGATGTGGAGGTGGTGGATGTGGTGGTGGTGGTGGATGTGGAGGTGGTGGATGTGGTGGTGGTGGATGTGGTGGATGTGGATGTGGTGGTGGATGTGGTGGTGGTGGTGAATGCGGTGGTGGTGGATGTGGTGGATGTGGTGGATGCGGTGGTGGATGTTGTGGATGCGGTGTTGGTGGTGGATGCGGTGGTGGTGGATGTGTTGGATGTGGTGGTGGATGTGGTGTTGGTGGGTGTGGATGGATGTGGGTGTGGATGGATGTGGTGGTGGATGGATGTGGTGGTGGATGGATGTGATGGTGGATGGATGTGGTGGTGGATGGATGTGGTGGTGGATGGATGTGGTGGTGGATGGATGTGATGGTGGATGGATGTGGTGGTGGGTGGATGGATGTGGTGGTGGATGGATGGATGTGGTGGTGGATGGATGGATGTGGTGGTGGATGTAGGTGGTGGATGTGTGTGGTGGTGGTGGTGGATGTGGTGGTGGTGGATGCGGTGGTGGATGCGATGGTGGATGAGGTGGTGGATGAGGTGGTGGATGCGATGGTGGATGAGGTGGTGGATGCGATGGTGGATGAGGTGGTGGATGCGATGGTGGATGAGGTGGTGGATGAGGTGGTGGATGAGGTGGTGGATGAGGTGGTGGATGAGGTGGTGGATGAGGTGGTGGATGAGGTGGTGGATGAGGTGGTGGATGAGGTGGTGGATGTGGTGGTGGATGTAGGTGGTGGATGTAGGTGGTGGATGTAGGTGGTGGATGTGTGTGGTGGTGGTGGTGGATGTGGTGGTGGTGGATGCGGTGGTGGATGCGATGGTGGATGAGGTGGTGGATGAGGTGGTGGATGCGATGGTGGATGCGGTGGTGGATGCGGTGGTGGATGAGGTGGTGGATGCGATGGTGGATGAGGTGGTGGATGAGGTGGTGGATGAGGTGGTGGATGTGGTGCATGCGCACAGCAGGCGAGCCCTAAAAATATATATGTGCTCAGAAGTCACTGCGACTAAAAAAAATTGATTGTGTTCCTCTGTGTTACGTGTTTGGAATAGTGTCTAATTAAATGCAGGTAATTACATTCATTTATTTATTAATGCTGACCCCCTCTGATCCCTCTAGTTATGGAATGATTCATGGAAGCTTTCAGCAAAACAGGAAGGTGGGTGGACACATCATCGCTAATTACGCATTAGGAGAGTTTCTAATATTTATTTTGGAGCATTTGTTGGGCTCCAGGTGAGCAGAATATGTAATCGAACTGAGTCTACCGAGCTGTGAAACTAACTTCCAAGCGCGCAGTGGGATTGTTGCACTTGTCATTTAGCTGTACAATTATTAATTGCTCCTCCTGTCATCGTTGCAAATCTTCCACAGGAAGCCGCCGAGAAGCTTCCGCTCGGTTCCGGCCGTTGATTGGCTCCCCAGTCGTTCTCTGTTGCTGGACGGGGTGTCCTTGCGCCAGTTTTAAGCAGGATGTGTGTGATTTCTTCCACAGCTGGACCGGCACATTCCATGTAGGCCCAGAGGGGACGCTGCCCGCTAAGCGGTTTCTAAACTGGCGATTTTAGTAATGGTAACGCCCGGAACCTCCGCCGTCTAGCCCCCAGAGGGTAGGAATTATCCGGTGATAAATATACCCAAAGCTCCACAAAGCCAGTTTCTTTTTGTAGAGCCAGGACACTTTCACTGAGGGAAAGCGAGTGCCAGCGTAAAGTAATTCAAAGTATCCCATTAATGCCGGGTGCCGGCTGTGTCTGCTGCCATCAATCAAAGAACAATGTGTGAGAAGGGTTGCATTACAGCGCTTCTAAATGTACGCTAGGAGTCTGGGAGCTGGCAGCCGGCCACTGCGGCCTATGTGTGCACTATCTGAGCTCCTGATTCTCAGGGCTTCTCGTGCACGTGGAGAGGGTTTGCCTCCTGGCAGGGGCCGCCTGCTTGGATGTTTGTAAATTGTGGTCCTTTGCACACGTGGTCCAGAGGTAAATGGCCCGATGCCTCTAGGGAAGGCAAAATATGTGTATTCAATTGTGGTGGTGGTGGATGTGTTGGTGGTGGTGGTGATTGTGGATGTGGTGGGGATGGTGGTGGATGTGTTGGTGGTGGAGGTGGTGGTGGATGTGGAGGTGGTGGTGGATGTGGAGGTGGTGGTGGATGTGGAGGTGGTGGTGGATGTGGAGGTGGTGGTGGATGTGGTGGTGGATGTGGAGGTGGTGGTGGATGTGGTGGTGGTGGTGGTGGATGTGGAGGTGGTGGTGGATGTGGAGGTGGTGGTGGATGTGGAGGTGGTGGTGGATGTGGAGGTGGTGGTGGATGTGGAGGTGGTGGTGGATGTGGATGTGGTGGTGGATGTGGAGGTGGTGGTGGATGTGGTGGAGGTGGTGGATGTGGAGGTGGTGGATGTGGAGGTGGTGGATGTGGAGGTGGTGGTGGATGTGTTGGTGGTGGTGGTGGATGTGGTGGTGGTGGTGGTGGATGTGGTGGTGGTGGAGGTGGTGGTGGATGTGGAGGTGGTGGTGGTTGTGGAGGTAGTGGATGTGGTGGATGTGGAGGTAGTGGATGTGGTGGATGTGGTGGTGGATGTGGTGGTGGATGTGGAGGTGGTGGTGGATGTGGAGGTGGTGGTGGATGTGGAGGTGGTGGTGGATGTGGAGGTGGTGGTGGATGTGGAGGTGGTGGTGGATGTGGAGGTGGTGGTGGATGTGGAGGTGGTGGATGTGGAGGTGGATGTGGAGGTGGTGGATGTGGAGGTGGTGGATGTGGAGGTGGTGGATGTGGAGGTGGTGGATGTGGAGGTGGTGGATGTGGAGGTGGTGGTGGTGGTGGTGGATGTGGAGGTGGTGGATGTGGAGGTGGTGGATGTGGAAGTGGTGGATGTGGAGGTGGTGGATGTGGAGGTGGTGGATGTGGTGGTGGTGGTGGATGTGGTGGTGGTGGATGTGGAGGTGGTGGTGGATGTGGAGGTGGTGGTGGATGTGGAGGTGGTGGTGGATGTGGAGGTGGTGGTGGATGTGGAGGTGGTGGATGTGGAGGTGGTGGATGTGGAGGTGGTGGATGTGGAGGTAGTGGATGTGGTGGATGTGGTGGTGGATGTGGTGGATGTGGTGGTGGATGTGGTGGATGTGGTGGTGGATGTGGTGGATGTGGTGGTGGATGTGGTGGATGTGGTGGATGTGGTGGTGGATGTGGAGGAAGTGAAGGTGGTGGATGTGGAGGTGGTGGATGTGGAGGTGGTGGATGTGGAGGTGGTGGATGTGGAGGTGGTGGATGTGGAGGTGGTGGATGTGGTGGTGGTGGTGGATGTGGAGGTGGTGGATGTGGTGGTGGTGGATGTGGTGGATGTGGATGTGGTGGTGGATGTGGTGGTGGTGGTGAATGCGGTGGTGGTGGATGTGGTGAATGCGGTGGTGGTGGATGTGGTGGATGTTGTGGATGCGGTGGTGGTGGATGTGTTGGATGTGGTGGTGGATGTGTTGGATGTGGTGGTGGATGTGTTGGATGTGGTGGTGGATGTGGTGTTGGTGGGTGTGGATGGATGTGGGTGTGGATGGATGTGATGGTGGATGGATGTGGTGGTGGATGGATGTGATGGTGGATGGATGTGGTGGTGGGTGGATGGATGTGGTGGTGGATGGATGGGGTGGTGGGTGGATGGATGTGGTGGTGGATGGATGGATGTGGTGGTGGATGTAGGTGGTGGATGTGTGTGGTGGTGGTGGTGGATGTGGTGGTGGTGGATGCGGTGGTGGATGCGATGGTGGATGAGGTGGTGGATGAGGTGGTGGATGCGATGGTGGATGAGGTGGTGGATGCGATGGTGGATGAGGTGGTGGATGCGATGGTGGATGAGGTGGTGGATGAGGTGGTGGATGAGGTGGTGGATGAGGTGGTGGATGAGGTGGTGGATGAGGTGGTGGATGAGGTGGTGGATGAGGTGGTGGTGGAGGTGGTGGTGGTTGTGGAGGTAGTGGATGTGGTGGATGTGGAGGTAGTGGATGTGGTGGATGTGGTGGTGGATGTGGTGGTGGATGTGGAGGTGGTGGTGGATGTGGAGGTGGTGGTGGATGTGGAGGTGGTGGTGGATGTGGAGGTGGTGGTGGATGTGGAGGTGGTGGTGGATGTGGAGGTGGTGGATGTGGAGGTGGTGGATGTGGAGGTGGTGGATGTGGAGGTGGTGGATGTGGAGGTGGTGGATGTGGAGGTGGTGGATGTGGAGGTGGTGGTGGTGGTGGTGGATGTGGAGGTGGTGGATGTGGAGGTGGTGGATGTGGAAGTGGTGGATGTGGAGGTGGTGGATGTGGAGGTGGTGGATGTGGAGGTGGTGGATGTGGTGATGGTGGATGTGGTGGTGGTGGTGGATGTGGTGGTGGTGGTGGTGGATGTGGTGGTGGTGGTGGATGTGGTGGTGGTGTATGTGGTGGTGGTGGATGTGGAGGTGGTGGTGGATGTGGAGGTGGTGGTGGATGTGGAGGTGGTGGATGTGGAGGTGGTGGATGTGGAGGTAGTGGATGTGGTGGATGTGGTGGTGGATGTGGTGGATGTGGTGGTGGATGTGGTGGATGTGGTGGTGGATGTGGTGGATGTGGTGGTGGATGTGGTGGATGTGGTGGTGGATGTGGAGGAAGTGAAGGTGGTGGATGTGGAGGTGGTGGATGTGGAGGTGGTGGATGTGGAGGTGGTGGATGTGGAGGTGGTGGATGTGGTGGTGGTGGTGGATGTGGAGGTGGTGGATGTGGTGGTGGTGGATGTGGTGGATGTGGATGTGGTGGTGGATGTGGTGGTGGTGGTGAATGCGGTGGTGGTGGATGTGGTGGATGCGGTGGTGGATGTTGTGGATGCGGTGTTGGTGGTGGATGCGGTGGTGGTGGATGTGTTGGATGTGGTGGTGGATGTGTTGGATGTGGTGGTGGATGTGGTGTTGGTGGGTGTGGATGGATGTGGGTGTGGATGGATGTGGTGGTGGATGGATGTGGTGGTGGATGGATGTGATGGTGGATGGATGTGGTGGTGGATGGATGTGATGGTGGATGGATGTGGTGGTGGGTGGATGGATGTGGTGGTGGATGGATGGATGTGGTGGTGGATGTAGGTGGTGGATGTGTGTGGTGGTGGTGGTGGATGTGGTGGTGGTGGATGCGGTGGTGGATGCGATGGTGGATGAGGTGGTGGATGAGGTGGTGGATGCGATGGTGGATGAGGTGGTGGATGCGATGGTGGATGAGGTGGTGGATGCGATGGTGGATGAGGTGGTGGATGAGGTGGTGGATGAGGTGGTGGATGAGGTGGTGGATGAGGTGGTGGATGAGGTGGTGGATGAGGTGGTGGATGAGGTGGTGGATGAGGTGGTGGATGAGGTGGTGGATGTGGTGGTGGATGTAGGTGGTGGATGTAGGTGGTGGATGTAGGTGGTGGATGTGTGTGGTGGTGGTGGTGGATGTGGTGGTGGTGGATGCGGTGGTGGATGCGATGGTGGATGAGGTGGTGGATGAGGTGGTGGATGCGATGGTGGATGCGGTGGTGGATGCGGTGGTGGATGAGGTGGTGGATGCGATGGTGGATGAGGTGGTGGATGAGGTGGTGGATGAGGTGGTGGATGTGGTGCATGCGCACAGCAGGCGAGCCCTAAAAATATATATGTGCTCAGAAGTCACTGCGACTAAAAAAAATTGATTGTGTTCCTCTGTGTTACGTGTTTGGAATAGTGTCTAATTAAATGCAGGTAATTACATTCATTTATTTATTAATGCTGACCCCCTCTGATCCCTCTAGTTATGGAATGATTCATGGAAGCTTTCAGCAAAACAGGAAGGTGGGTGGACACATCATCGCTAATTACGCATTAGGAGAGTTTCTAATATTTATTTTGGAGCATTTGTTGGGCTCCAGGTGAGCAGAATATGTAATCGAACTGAGTCTACCGAGCTGTGAAACTAACTTCCAAGCGCGCAGTGGGATTGTTGCTCTTGTCATTTAGCTGTACAATTATTAATTGCTCCTCCTGTCATCGTTGCAAATCTTCCACAGGAAGCCGCCGAGAAGCTTCCGCTCGGTTCCGGCCGTTGATTGGCTCCCCAGTCGTTCTCTGTTGCTGGACGGGGTGTCCTTGCGCCAGTTTTAAGCAGGATGTGTGTGATTTCTTCCACAGCTGGACCGGCACATTCCATGTAGGCCCAGAGGGGACGCTGCCCGCTAAGCGGTTTCTAAACTGGCGATTTTAGTAATGGTAACGCCCGGAACCTCCGCCGTCTAGCCCCCAGAGGGTAGGAATTATCCGGTGATAAATATACCCAAAGCTCCACAAAGCCAGTTTCTTTTTGTAGAGCCAGGACACTTTCACTGAGGGAAAGCGAGTGCCAGCGTAAAGTAATTCAAAGTATCCCATTAATGCCGGGTGCCGGCTGTGTCTGCTGCCATCAATCAAAGAACAATGTGTGAGAAGGGTTGCATTACAGCGCTTCTAAATGTACGCTAGGAGTCTGGGAGCTGGCAGCCGGCCACTGCGGCCTATGTGTGCACTATCTGAGCTCCTGATTCTCAGGGCTTCTCGTGCACGTGGAGAGGGTTTGCCTCCTGGCAGGGGCCGCCTGCTTGGATGTTTGTAAATTGTGGTCCTTTGCACACGTGGTCCAGAGGTAAATGGCCCGATGCCTCTAGGGAAGGCAAAATATGTGTATTCAATTGTACTGCTATTTGCATTTCAGAAGAGCCAACACGTGTATTTCTCACTTTATTTTCGCCTGGTCGTTAAAACAGCTATGGGTTTAAATTAATTATATTAGTTGTGTTTGTCCCGTAAGGTATCAAGGGTATCTACAAGGTTAACCAATTCTGAACGGCCTGCGTCCGTCTAAGTGAATGTACGGCCGGCGGAGGGCATTGCTGTGGGGAGGGGGGAGGAGAAATGCGACACGGCGGGCAGGGGAGGGGGCGGAGCGGGGAGAGCGGCATGAGGGTGTGAAGCAGCAGGGGAGGAGTGCTGCTGGCGATTGACTGGTGATTTGATGATGTGCACGCGCATTTTAGGTCAATGCGCTTGCGCATTGACCTAAAAGCCACGGGCACAGCACCAGCGCTGCGAGGCCCCAGGGCGGTTATGCGCTATACAAATGCAATTTTTCATTTCATTTCATTTCATTTCAAATCGCCCAGTTAGTTTAACTCTGGTTAAAGCCCTATATGCTCGCAAGCTCGATGCGCATGCGCATCGAATAGCGAGACCTAAAAAGGAGCGAGGAAGGGTGAGATGTACGGGCCTGTCAAAGGATGAAAAGACAGGATGACGGCACTAGGTGTCCTTTGAGACTTCCACACCACACCCAGTAGTGGTCAAGTTATGGCGTTCAGTACACACCTGTTTTCTTTGTTGGATTTCTTTTAAGAGGAGGGTTTTGGGGGAGGGGGGGGATACAGACCTCTCAAGCTTAATCTGCAACACAGGTGGCATGTTGACAGTTGAGGGAAAGTGCGTGGGCAGTGGAGGAGAGTGGGGAGGGAAGGGTGGGAGAGGGTTCAAGAGCCTAAAGGCTACACATTGGGAGATTAGTTTATGTCTTGAAACTGAATGAAGACACATTGGAGCTAAATGTAGAGAAGGTAATCCATATTTCTGGCACTATGTAGGCATGAGACATTATAGGAACTTTACACACGCACAGGGTGAGGGAGAATAATCCATAATGACATGGAATGTCAACGGTCTTGGACACAAGATAAAAAGGTGGGTTGGTGGCTAAATATCTTAGGAGATTAAACCAGATATAGTCCTCCTCCAAGAAACACCCCTCTGCAGTATTCACTGTGCCTAGAGGTACATACACAACTCTCGCACATGCCGGATTCTCCCCGGGATCCAGAGGGGTCGCAATTCTCATTAGAAAGACGTCTCCCTTCCATACTCACTAAACCTGGATAGGCCCTCATGGCAGGTTTGTTGCAGTACATGGGATAAGGGGTCGAAGGGAACTCACCTTAGTCAGTGTTTACGCGTCTCTATGATTGTAACTAGGGTGAGGAAGCAAAAGACACACAATTGATGGACCGAATGCAGAACAAATCAAAACATTCACTCCCAGTCAAGAGATCTGGGCCAAATCCATCATTCTTTTGCTCACCATGCCACCCCATTTTAGACCTGGCCATATGCATCGGGGGGGAGTGTCTGAAAAGTTTCAGCGCTCCGTCCATCATCTCCTTGTGTTTCTATGATTGCAACAGCAAACGATTGACAAGGTGAAGGATATATTGTTGGAAGCAGACTCCTCGACACATATATTTGTAGGGGTATTTAATGAAGTAGGAGATCCTTAAATAGACCACAGAAGCACAATGCCCGGACAACGGGAGGTCACGCCTTTGGCTTGGTTCATACATGCACTGGGTTAGACCGACCTCTTATGCCAACACCACCCTACTGACCAAACATACTCCTACTTTAAAATGCCCATAAGGTGTTCTCCAGGCTGGTTTATCTGCTCGCCCCGGTGGGAGAAATATGGACAGTTGACAAAGCAGAATACCAGTTGAGGGGCCTATCAGATGACTCCCCCTTGTGGCTTACAGTAGGAGGACAAACTTGCAGAGCACAGACTGGGTGGAGGCTCAAAGCGTGGGATTTATGAGACACGGAAGTTGACCACAAAATCATAATTATACTTCCACGAAAACAAGGGCTCGGTGTCCTCAGCAGTGGTCTTCTGGGAGGCATATAAAACCGTACTATGGACCAGGGCACAAAACAGAATACGACATAAAAGGAGGAAAGAGGTTCGGGAGATTGAAGCACTGGAGGGCAAGCTGGAGAGGGGTGTGGGCCCGGGTGTTGACCAGCTCGTAGTACGACAGATTGCAGTCACTCACAAGGAATATCAAGCACTACCTCGCCAGGAGGCAAGGGCACAACACCGCCTCTATGAGGCAGAGGATAGCGCAGGAGGCTTTTAGCCTGTTTGGGCAGGAAAGAGAGGGAAACCAGGAGGGTGAGCTCTATCCAAAAAGAGGGTGTCCGGTCTACAACAGCGCAGAGTATAGCAGATACCTTTGCGAGTTATTATGAGGATTTCTACAAGGCTAGGAAGCTACAGATGATTCCCAAATTCACAATTACCTACATACTATTGATATCCCCAACTTATCTTCAGATGACCAAGAAACCCTAAAAAAATTACTTACCCTGGAGGAAGTCATGACAGCAATAGGTAAACAAAAATAGAGGAAAACCCCAGGCCCCAATGGACAGCCAGTAGAATTCTTTAAGGCGAACACTGGCCTTTCGAGTCCATACCTATTGAAGATGTATCTAGAGAGGGAACACTCCCAACTAGATCTCCACAATGCCACTGTTGTAGTTATTCACAAACCAGGGAAGCCGCTATGGATTGTGGGACCTACCGGCTGATTTCATTACTAAATGTTGAAACCAAAATATTGGTCACCATTCTGGGCAAGCGGCTGTTACCGGTAATCACCTCCATCATAACCAGTCTGGATTCATGCCGAAAAGGTTGATGAGATTTAATCTTAATCGGCTACCTAATTGCTTAGATACAATAAAAGACAGAGCTGACCAAGAAGGCATTTGATTAGAAACAGCCCGTAGATCTAACGGGAGATTGTTCCAAGCAGTAGCACACAGGAAAGCCAATGGTCTACCTCCTTTTTTAATCTTCATTATTCTGGGAACCGTTGCAAACAGTTTATTAGCAGATCTCAGATTTCAGGTGGGAGAATAGAAGCTCAACCTGGCACTAAGGTACACAGCTCCCGCCAGGTAAAGAGCCTCAAGTGTCAACACCGGCACCTTGAACACAATTAGTTTCCTAATCGGAAGCCAATGCAGATCTCGAAAATGAGGGACATGTGCACTCTCACAGGCAGTTTCAAAAGGAGGCAGGCTGCCGCATTTTGCACCACCTGACTGAGAGTGTGCGAGTGTCTGTCCTGAGGCGGAAGCCGGGACTGGTGTGCTGTTATTGAATTTACGCCGCATTTTAAAACTGCACCCTTATTTCTTTGTTTTGCACTAAAAACTGTATTTTAAAACGACAATTGCTGGTAATGGATTGCTACGCACTTAGCCCATGCCCTAACCCACTGCAGCCGATTAAACACTGCGTGGATCTGCCTTATCTTCTTGGCGACCGCCATCTTGGTAGGGAATCGGGGCGAGCGGTCTAGTGCTCGGCCCCTCACGCATCAGTTAGTATAAAAACATTGCTAAAATCACTCGTATTCCTGACTGAGAGTGTGCGAGTGTCTGTCCTGAGGCGGAAGCCGGAACTGGTGTGCTGTTATTGAATTTACGCCGCATTTTAAAACTGCACCCTTATTTCTTTGTTTTGCACTAAAAACTGTATTTTAAAATGACAATTGCTGGTAATTGATTGCTATGCACTTAGCCCATGCCCTAACCCACTACAGCCGATTAAACGCTGCGTGGATCTGCCTCGTCTTCTTGGCGACCGCCATCTTGGTAGGGAATCGGGGCGAGCGGTCTAGTGCTCGGCCCCTCACGCATCCGTTAGTATAAAATGGCCCCCCCATTCAGGGAGCGCAGCGGACGGGTGCAGCGGGCACGCCGGCTGCGCGCCGAAGGCGCGCTTAAGGCAAGCCCGTCTGCGCCCGTCCGCGCCAGTACGGGGCAAGGGGCACGGCACTCTGTGCCTCTATTGAAATACACCGCTACAGATGTATGCAACCTGCATGGAGTACACCATCGGTTAGACAAAATCACCAGGAACTGTCTTGATAGTCTAGGACTCCTGCAACAACGTGACACATTCCCGGAAATACGAGGTATCCAAAGGAACCACAAGGTAACCACTGCCCCCAATTATACAACTTTCAGGGTGTTCTATTTAAACACACGCTCCCTAGTCAAACACCAACTGGAAATCTTCACCTTACTCTCCTCTGATTTACCTGATATCCTGTTTCTGACCGAAACATGGATAACCCCTGACTCTGCCCCTGATATACTAGCAGCACTCCCGACCGACTATTACATACTACACACTGACCGGCCTTCAGGAAAAGCCGGAGGAGGAGTGGCTGCCATTATTCATCGTAAACATGACTTTAGATCTATCGACTCCCTCAATCTGGCTAGCGTAGACAACCTAGTGATTAAACTTGACTCGGATCATACATCTCTGATATGTGTAGTTGTTTATAGACCTCCTCAGCCTATGCCGCTCTTTCCCATTACTCTGAGCGAACAGATAGCCAATATAGCAACCAAGTACTCCAATATCTTGCTGATTGGCGATTTCAACTACTGGTTTGGGGACCAAACCGGTGGACCTCACTCCCTGGAATTTACTAACCTTTTGACAAATTTTAATCTCACACAACATATCCTCAGGCCAACACACAATAAGGGCCACATATTGGACCAAGTCTGGACAACAAATCCCATCATCTCTGCTATGAAGGTACACCCATGTATATGGTCTGACCATTTTCTGGTCACGTTTGACCTCACCCTGGCCATGAGAACTAAATCCCCCTTAGTCGAGGGTGGAACTGCTAGATGCTGGAAATCTGTGGACTTGTCTGAATTCACAACCTTCTTGGCCGGATCTACTCCTAGTCCAGCCCAGAATGTGGATCTCTTTGACATACAGATCGCTGACTGGTTAAAAACAGCAAGCGATCACTTTGCCCCCCCTAAAAAGATCAAAATAAACCGGAAAGCAGAAGCCCATAAATGGTTCTCTCCCGAATTAAAGGATATGAAACTATTACTTCGTCAAAAAGAGAGGAAATGGAGAGCTTGCTATGACCCTGAAGATAAGCTCCTTTATAAACAAGAACAAGCAAAATACAACAAAGCCATTAAGGTAGCCAAGATTGAATATTTCTCCTCCAAATTTTAACATCCACTAACAAATCGAGAGAGATCTTCTCAATTGTGGATGAACTTTCCAACCCTGATAGAGTTTCACCTAAACCAACTCCCACTCAGGAACTATGTGATAAACTTAACACGTTCTTCCTAGAAAAAAATCACAGCTATTAAAGCCAGCATTACGTGCTCACCGTCAGCTGTGATTCCTCCTGACTCTGTCAGGAATACCCATACTATGGACAGTTTCCCTACAATCGACACAGATTCACTCACCTCCTTGATGTCCAAGGTCAAATCTGGATCCCCCCGGGATTGCTGCCCCCCACATATTATGAGAGAAGTTTTTTCCATTATTCCTCAACCTGCTCTGTCCCTTTTAAATTCATCACTCACTCAAGGCTGTGTCCCAAAATCATTTAAGGATGCCACTGTGGTCCCCCTGATAAAAAAGGTCGGCGCTGATTTATCAGAGCCATCTAACTATCGCCCCATCTCCTTGCTTACTTACTTAGCTAAGGTTTTGGAGGCACATGTTGCAAAATCTTTGCCTGCCTTTATAGAACAGACCGAAGAACATCTAGACCCTCATCAAGCTGGCTTTCGCCCAGGGCATTCGACTGAGATGGTCATCTTGGCAGTCCTGGACGAGCTCCGCAGGGAGGCTGACATCGGTACCCCCCAGGCTTTGGTTCTCCTGGATCTGTCTGCCGCGTTCGACACGGTGGACCTTAAGATCTTGTTGGACCGTGTCGAGCGCGCAGGCATCCAGGGTAGGGCCCTAAGTTGGATCACCTCCTTCCTGGAGGACCGTACACAGGCTGTTCGCCTGGCAAATTTTACAGCGCCAGGGCTGAATATCACATGTGGGGTTCCCCAGGGCTCCTCCCTATCCCCACATTTGTTTAACATCTATTTACTCCCCCTAATTAAAGCCTTAAAACAGAGGAAAGTAACGACCTTCAACTACGCAGACGACCTGCAGCTTTCCTTTACCATAGACAATTCCACTGAATCCATCTCCAATTTTCAGGACACCATGGTGTTCATCCGTAACTGGATGGATTACAACCACCTAAAATTGAACCCCGGAAAGACTGAGGTACTGCTGATAGGAGATAGTTGCATCTCCTGGGGCCCTCACTATTGGCCAGCAGAACTAGGGACGTTCCCTAAACCCTCCTCTTCCGTAAAAAGCCTAGGGGTGACCATTGACAAAGATCTGTCCCTAAACACTCAAGTGGGCACGGTTGTCTCTAAATGTTTTTTCCAGCTGCGGAAGATCCAAAAGATACACCACTTACTATCCCAGGCAGCACTGATACAAGTTGTGATTGGCCTAGTCTTATCCCACCTAGACTATGCAAACTCAATCTATCTAGGCCTCCCCTCCTATCAGATCAAGAGGCTCCAGCTTGTACAGAACCAGGCAGCTAGATTGATCTATCAGCAGCCTAAGTGGCAATCGGCCAGAGCTCTGATAAAAAACTCCTCCCACTGCTTCAGCGGGCCACCTTCAAAACCGCCTGCCTCACATTTAAATCCCTAAATTGTTATAGCCCAATTTTTATTAACAAACTGATACTGAGGTATGTTCCAACCCGTGATCTCTGTTCCAAACATCAAAATTTGCTGGTGAGCACAAAATTCAAACGCAAACGACATGGTGGGTGTCGATTTGGATTTTTGGCACCACAACTATGGAACTCACTCCCATGGGAGATCCGTTCTTGCCCCGATCTACTTCGGTTCAGAAAGCAGCTTAAGACATGGCTGTTCATACAGGCACATGAGTAAACCGTCCCTTCGGAAGTCATGTCAGAACAGTCAACTCATAACTGCTCAAAACAGCGCCATGAAACCTTGGTCAAAGTGCGCTTTACAAATTGGTTATAACATAACATAAAATAACCTGCAATTTCGCTAGAAGATATTCCGCCAGGCCCAGGTAAAAAGTGTTACCATCATCTGTAATCTAGTCTTGACGTCATGAGAGCATGGATAGATATCTTCGCAGAGGGAGACAATAAGTATAAAAATAAATTCTGTTTTTTCAGTGAGAGCAAAACCCCGAAGCATGTAAACACAACAGATTATATTTGTGACTTAAATGACAGATGGATATCAACTTTCAGCCCCTTGTTCCTCACAATACCGTGCTGAGGACATGGGGGAGGTCTTTTCAAGCCAGAAGGCCTACCAACTGTGTAGTGGGATGTCACAGAAAAAGATACTCGTTCTTCTACATGTTACACTTAAGGGGATGTATTGCCAGCCACTGGAAAACAGCTGTTGGACAGATGCTAATCAAGGGGAGCTCATCACCCATGCCACACGGGAACAACTGCTGGGTATCATCAGCATATGATATAAGTTTGGCACCTAGGGATACCGCTAACTGAGCAAGAGGGGCAAGATAAACATTAAATAATGTAGGTCTCAGAGCAGAACCCTGGGGCACTCCCACTGTCAAGTCACGAGATACTGATGAATAAGGTGGAATCCAGATCTGCTGATTGCGTCCCTTTAAAAAAGGAGAGCCAGTTCAGGGCCTTACCCTTTATTCCAACTAACTGCAAATGCTCTAGGAGGCTGGAGTGTGGAACCGTATCAAAGGCTGCTGATAAGTCAAGCATTATCAGCACTGCTTTTACCCCTCCATCCAATATGCCTTTGATATATTCGCTAACCTCCAAGAGAGCAGTCTCAGAACTATAATGGGCACTAAACCCTGATTGGCTGGGATGAACCAGATTATTGATATTTCAGATTTCAGGAGAGTTGAAGATTAACATGCTTCTCCAAATCTTGGGAAAAAAACAACAGGTGATGGACAGAATGCAGAACAATGTCATACATTCACCCCAGTACAGAGGTCTGGGCCTAAATCCATCATTTTTTTGCTCACCATGCCATTCCAGTTTGAACCCAGCCATATGCAAATCAGTCTTGACCCTGTACCTCATGGGAACAGTCCAGCCCGAACTGCCAAGCCAGGTCCTCCCTGGACTGGAAACAAGCATCCAAAGACCGGAGGGGCTTTCAGAACTCATTAGCCTCAATAGCTTGATTCCAGTGGCATGGAGAGCACGGGACTCACGAATGAGCATACCCGTCTCACTCGGGGTGACAAATGCAAAAAACAACAGGTGATGGACAGAATGCAGAACAATGTATCGCTTTCTCCAAATCTTGGAGCATGCTGGGAACAGAGCTATTGGTCTGAAAGAAATCAAATATCAGGCAAAAAAAGGGGGGTGACCATGTCAAAAAGGGGCACTTTCCACCGGTACCCAACACAAAATCACATCATGTATTCAGAGGTGTGGCAATCCTCCTCAATAGGGAACTCTCAATAGGGATCGCGAGGATCACTATGTGGGGATACGCGCCAAGCTAGGTACTACAGAGACAACCATAATCTCGGTCTATGGGCTCACTGAAGAAAGAGTTCTATTCTGACTTTTTCCAGAGGATATGCCACTTCTCAGTGGGGGGACATTGTTGTGGGCTGCAACCTTAGTACTCATCTGGACCCAGGGTTGGATCGCTTTCACTCTCAGCAAGGTGAACACCGCCCTCCCACTGTCCTGAACCAGGGCATCCAGGATCAGACACTGGTGGATGCCTGGAGTCACCACCACCCTTGTAAATGGAACTATACATTCTACTCCAAAGTTCAGCTATTCACGGCTAGACTACTTCCTGGCCACACAGTCCTTGCTGCCCAGGCTCACAGACTCCAAAGATTGCCTCATCCCTGATTATGCCTCGGTGTGGCTGGTAGTAGGGGCCGCTCACCTGCAGAGACCATTTCCGAGGCCGTGGGTAGTGAATAAGGTGGCGCTCCAAGACCTGACTCTATGAGACTCAAAGACATTATAGAACACTACTTTGGTGAGAAGGACAAATGGGACGTGTCCCCACAACCCTTTGAGATGTGGGTAAGGCAGTCTTCCGAATGAAACTCATCTCCCACACAGCAGCATCTGAGCATGCGGGAGAAGCTCCGATATCTCAGGCGAAGGCCCAGCACAATTGGGGGGGTTGGGGCAGGAGAGAGGAGAGAGGTAGGGGGATGGAGGCTCACTCAGGGCCCTACCGGACCTCTGCAAGCTTCAGGGAGAGCTTGAACAGGTACTAATGAAGGAGGCAGCCAAGAAGCTATTCTACGTCAATCAAACGTATTCCAAATTGGGGGGAAATGGCAGATATACTTTTGGCCCACAAGCTATGCATGCTACCGATGTGTAACCACATCGGCAGGTCAGGGACGAGGAGGGCCAGCTAAATCGAGAGACAGTAGAGATTCTTGCTGTCTTGCAGCAATTCTTCTACTCTACAGCACACCCAGAACTTAGATAGGCAACTTCCAGATGACTATCTTCATGATTATAAGCTCCTAAACAAGGTAGGCTGAGTTGTGCCTGCTAGAGGAAAACTTTTTGAAAACAACAACAGTCCCATGCAGCACAGGATAAATCATACAAATGAATACAGACACAATGGATTCTGCATTTAAGTGACTTGTCTAGCCGGACAGTGGTCAGCAAGTATATTTACTTTATAGCACAAATTACAGAGAGAATATCCTTCAACAATCTCACGGTGTGGGGCACAAGCCTGTACCTCAATTACACATAGACACTTTAGTACACTCAAAGTGAACAGGAAAGGGCTTTTAGGCAAAAAGCTTAAATTGTGTTCTTTAAATCATAGTGTGAACAAATATTCTTAGATGCGCCATTACATCAACATAGTACATGGTATACACACTGTATATGGCACATGAATTGGTCGACGGCGTTTCGATCCCACATTTAAATCACAGGGATCATCATCAGGACATTTCATAAATGCCTAATAGTTACAAGCCACTAAAACCTAAAAAGGAGAAGTGGGAAAAGGAGATGTACAAGAGATTATGAACTGAACAAGGGTGATTTAAATCAGTTTCAACGTGATGGTCGGTGCTTAAAGGGTGTGTATTTAAAAAGCAAGTTGATGCACAAACCATGAAGATTACCGCCGTGATCGTGGGGAACGAGGGACTGTGTTTGAAACAATGATAGGATCGACATTGGCTTTCTGTGACTAACAGTAGTACTCGTGGGTGGGAGTCTACTGCCGTGAAGAGGTTGTGGTGAAAAATTGTCAATTTCACGTGTTCGAGGAACTGGCGTGAGCATGGTTGTAGCAATTTCAATTGGTAGTGCCCGCAGTGAAATGGAGATTTGCCGCGGTCTTAACCGGTGGTCAAGGTAGTCAATTGGTAGGGTAATTGCCAACAATTAAATTCGTGCCGAAGCGCGAGGTGGTGACGTTCTAAAATTACGGCGCGGTGAAGAAAGGTAACGGCGCAGTGGGGGAACTGGGCTTACCATGTCAATTCCATGGCTTGATTCCGTATGGGAATTAAAATACGGAAGTCACCTAGAAAATACCAAAGGTTGCATTAGGATAGGAAAACAGCACACTGGATGAGGTCCAGGCAGCAATTAAAAACCTCCTATATCGAAAACCCCTGGGCCAAGGTGGGTGTCTTGCCTCCTTTTACAAAGCCTAAGCCTTCCTAATGATAGACACCCTCACTAAGATTTTCAACTTTTTATGTTTAATTTTGAGGACATAATGCTAGGATCCCACTGTTATGTTTCATAGGGTACCCCAATCTAGGTTCAAGTATTATCCTAATCTTTCACATACATTTACTGTACAATGACACTACATAACGGGTTTTGGTATTGGCCTTTTAACTAGTTAAGCGCTGCATAAAATGTTGTGTGGTTTCCTCTGAAAACTAGCATCATTAATTATGCATGAAGATTCTCAGACTCACAGCAGGATTATCATCTCCTGCATAACAACTTTGTATAAGGGTCATCCCTTCCGTCATACTCTACCAACATGACACAGCAAGGTAGAATCCCCTGAGGGTACCTTTTGGGTATATATACACCACTGTTTTGCCCAGGAAGGGAGAGAAAAAAGACTTCAATGCTGACACAATGACACAAGACGCTGAGGCTCCTGCACACAGACACTCCAGCCCGCAGTGGTCTGACATCCCTCGCGGGGTGTCCATCTCGAGACAAAGGCGGGTCACACAGTCTCTAATTTCAGGTAATGGGGTTAGCTTCAGCCTAGGGGGATTCTGGGCTCTACACCTACATATATGCTAGGTACACTTAGGTACATCTAATTAGGGTTGCATCGTAGGAGTACGATTTATTACGGTCATGTAATTCTATACCAGCCTGTATCCATTGTTTTAGCACTATGGTAGGAATCTACCATCCTTTTACTCTGTTGGTGAATATAATTATTTATTTCTGGTTTTGTCTAATTGGTTTTTCAGTACACCTATTTACCCTAGAATGAAGCTGGTTCAAAAAATGCTTGTTGAAAAACTACCCACCGTTTATTCTGTGTATCTCTCTTTGAGAAAAAGTGAGCACGAGTGACTGAGCGAAAAGTACTGTACTTTTTCCATGATCCCTGAAGGGACAGGGCTGTCATGTTCGATAGTTGCCAAGAACTATTCTCTTCCTGGTAAGAGGAGATTACAGTGGCACTGTGAGCTGTGAGCTAGCTGGTATACAGGCGGACATACCCAGTGGGAGTGTTTGGAATCAGTCTGGACACCAATCCCACAGTCTATGTTGTCTAAAAGAGCAGATCCTATATAGGTTTATAGGAACTACACAACACCACCTTACCCTCCTTCTGAAACCTGGCAAGCCTCCAATGCTATGCTCCTCTAATAGGCTACCTGCGTAACGAATAGCAATGTAAAACATTTTGCATCGATACTCAGGCCCGATTGGAACCTATTTGGCCCACTCTTATTGCTCCCCAGCAATGAGGCTTCATCCACAATAAGCAGTCGAATGGCATCAGGAGACTAGCTTTGGTACTCATGGAGGAGGGCAGAATGCTGTTGGCAACCTGGACGCAGAGAAGTAGTTCAAAAGAGTAGATTGAGCATGCCTGTTGAGGGCACTCGATAGATTCTACTTGGGCCCAAAGATGAAAACTTTCATCCAGGCAAATTTCAAAAGGCAGTCAGACAAACTCAAAATTAACACTACCTTTGCACCAGACATACCACTGACTAAGGTCATGAGACAAGGGTAACCCTTGCCCCCCCCCCCTAATTTTTACCCTAACCATGGAACCCCTGGGGGCTCAGATACAGAACAATCTTGCAATCTACAGCAGGATGGTGAACGGCAAAGAGCACAAAATGACACTCTTCCCCATGATAACTTATGCTGGGTCACTGATCATGTAAAAACGATTCCAGCACAATTGGGAGAACTAGACCGCTTAACGAAGTATTGGGCTTCAAATGCAACTACTCCAAATCACAGGGACTGGGGTTAACAGGCCCACAGGGCATTCTTTGGGATCCCATCCAGAGGGGGATTCATATTGGCCCCAACATTCATCTTACAACGTGCAAGACTATGTATGACAGCAACATTCCTGCTTTGCCCTTTTCAAAGACCTTTATAGGTGGGGTAAGTTTGAGATCTCCAGGATGGATCAGCCTTAAAATTTCATACCCCAGGCTCCTATATGTCCTACAAACCCTCCCCCCTGATCATCCCCGAAACAACCCAGGTGACGACGCTTAAATAAATTCATAACTTTGTATGCCAGGGTAAAGGTAAACATAGTTTACCACGATTGCGAAACCACGCATGCCATTACAACGCAAGTCGGAACACCGGCTTGCGGTAGGGGGCAAAAAATCCAACACCTTCCCTACAGTTGCACAGACTGGAGTTGGAATAGTAAATTATATTATTCCAAAATCCAGCGCTCCACCTACAGCAAGTTGTTGTTCAGACTTGTAAAAGTATGCGAGGTGACATCGGTCGTTGTAAGGGCTTGTTGTAATGGCATGTGTGGTAAACGCATGCGAACTAACGTGGCATTCTTTAGGGTAAATCATCCCTATTCCAATACACGTCGGTGGGAGGGCCTGGGCTTCCAAAATAGGACTACAGACATGGTGGTCGCTCAACTTCGCCCTTCCCTCGAATGGAACCAAGAGCCCGAAGGTAAGCCTAGGGCACAAGTGGAACAAGCCTTCTCTCAAGTCTCTCTTGGCAGGCTTTTGTGGCTGCCAGCCATGACCTGGGCAGGTACCCCCCCTCGTCCACCACCACCGCTGGAAATGAAATGAAATGAAAAATTACATTTATAGAGCGCACAAACTACTTGTAGGCCTCGCAGCGCTTTTAACTGAAAAAACAAGGCAGCAGCTAGGAGGATTAACAGGTGTTGCTGAACAAGTGAGTCTTTAAAAGCTTCCTGAATGCCATCCAGTTGTTTTTTTCTCTGAGGGCAAGCGGGAGAGAATTCCACACTCTTGCAGCGTTATGCGAGAATGAGCGGCCGCCGCAGCGGGCCCTGTTTATCTTGGTTGTAGTGGCTAATTGCAGTGACCTTGAGCGCAGAGCTAGGGGGTAGCTAAAGGATGTATTATGGCTGGACCCGTTCTGCGTATTGCTTTTTGAACAATGCACATCGTCCTAAATTGTACCCTTGCTGCCACATGGAGCCAATGTAACTTTTTGTTTTTTATTTCAAATCGTTTTTATTGAAGTAACAAACCAAAAGTAAAGACAGTACAATAATTCTTCCGTTACAAAGTGATTCGATACAGGTATTGTTAGACAAGTACAGAAACCACAAATAATAAGAAAGAAGGAGAAAAATCAATTCTTGCTTGTCTCATTGATATAGATTAACATGCCGAACACTCAATGTGTGGATGTAACGGGTAGGACACTAACATATGAACGCAGATGTACACTCATATATCACAGGTTACTATAACAAGAACACTCTGCATCAAGGTGGATCATAATGGAAGGAAGACATGTCTAACGATTTCCACAACTTCTTATTGGATGGACCCCACGTAGAAGACTGTAATGCCTGATTAGTAGCACCTCTTAGAAAAGACAGCCATTCCTGCCAGATCTTGAAGTTTACCTCCTTGGTACATTTCCACTTGCATAAAACTACCTTACACGCCAATGTTAACATTAAATCCAAAAGCTGGCGATCTTGCTCATTTATTATTATTATTATTATTATTATTTATTTTTATAAAGCGCGTAGTCACCCGGAGGTATCCCAGCGCTAAGAACAGAACCTATCTCCTAAGTACAGTGGGAAGGGGAGAAGGAAGAAAAAAGGGCGGGAAAGGGAGGAACAGCAGATCAGGATGGGGGCCTAGAGTGATTCACTGTGGGAAGAGGTGAGTTTTGAGCTGTTTCCTAAAACGGAGGTATTGAGGTTCGAGGCGCAATGCTCGGGGGAGTGTGTTCCAGAGTCGTGCAGTGTGGACTGAGAAACGCCTTCCTCCGGATCGGGCTCTCTTGAATTTGGGGGCCACAATAAGGTTTTCTGTGTCAGAGCGGAGGGGTCTTGAGGATTTGTAAGGTGTGATGAATTTCTTGAGAGCAGGGGGGCCTTGATTTTGTCGAAGTTTGTGGGTCAGGCACAAGGCCTTGAATTTGACCCGCTCTCTTATAGGGAGCCAGTGAAGAAGTTTTAGGGCTGGTTTGGCCGATGCTCTGGCGGGGGTGTTAGTGAGAATCCGAGCCGCAGTATTCTGAATTCTCTGAAGCTTATTCAGAGTCGCCTCTGGGGCGCCCAAGTATATCACGTTGCTATAGTCAAGCCTCGAGATTATTAGGCCCTGAATTAGCAACTTTTGGGAGTCAGTGGGCAAGAGAGGCAGAACTTTCCTCAATGATTTTAACAATCCAAAGCAGTTCCCGGCCACTTTCTTGGCCTGCACAGTGAACGAGAGGTCGGTGTCAAGCCACACACCCAGACTCTTTACTTCCTCTCTGGGTTCAGGAAGGGGGCCCAGACAGGCTGGCCAGATGTTCGGGGGCAGTGTGAGTCCTTTTGGGCCTAGGAGCAGAACCTCCGTTTTTGCCCCATTTAGTTTTAGGGCAGAAGAGTTCATCCAATGATGGACCTGTACAAGGCAATTAAATAGGTCTGCTGGTTGTTGTTTGGGATGGGACAATGACACAACCAATTGTGTGTCGTCGGCGTAGCTGACGACCCTCACTCCGAAAGGGATGATGACCTCCTCCAATGTGGACATATAGATATTAAATAGTGTGGGGCTCAGGGAGGAGCCCTGAGGCACCCCACATTGGAGGGGAATTTCGGAGGAGCGGGCGTTATTCTCCCAAATTTGATAGGTCCGTCGAGCCAGGAAAGATGTCAGCCAGGCTAAAGCGGAGCCTTCTACACCGACTCCCTTGAGTCTTTTAATGAGAAGTCGGTGGTCCACGGTATCGAAGGCCGCGCTTAGGTCGAGGAGGATCACTGCCACTGATCCTCCTCCGTCCAATAGCGTTCTGGCCTCCTCAACCGCTGCTAGGAGGGCGATATCTGTGCCCTGCCCTGGGCGAAAGCCCGTCTGGGAGCTTTTTAGTATGTTGTTAGCTTCCAGGAACTGGGAAAGTTTTCTGTTAACCAATTTTTCAGCAATTTTGCTGATTCCTGGGAGTAAGGAGATGGGCCTATAATTCGCCAGGTTTTCGGGGTCAAGGGAGGGTTTTTTTAGCAGGGCTTTCACGACCGCTGCCTTCCAACTTAGGGGTACAACTCCCTGTTGGAGTGAGGTGTTAATTAGGTGGGTCACAGTGGGGATGATCGTGGGGGCAACCTTTTTAAGAATTCGGAGAGGGGCTGGATCCTTCGGGGAGCCGCTTTTTATGGATGTTAGCGTTTTCTCCACTTCTTCAGTCGTAACTTGATCCCAAGAAGAGAGGCGGCAGAAAGTTGAAGATTCCGGGGGATCGGGTTCCTTGCTCAGAGTTGCAACGGGGATAGACTCAAGGATTTTTTGGATTTTCCCGTGAAAGAAATCCGCTAATTGTTGACATTTGGTCTGGTCAGCTGTGGGGTCAATGGGGTATTTAGGTCCAGGTGCTGGGGTTTTCAGAAGGTCTTTTAGTATGGCATAGGATTCCTTGCTGGAACATACTGCTTTCTCTATTCTCTCCTGGAAGAACGTGATTTTGGTTTTACGGATGGTGGTTTTGTAGTTCAGGAGAGAAGCAGAGTAGGTCTCTTTATTTATTTCAGATTTGACTTTCCTCCAGGAACGTTCCGACCTCTTGCACTCTTGGCGCAGGGCTTTAAGCTCTGATGTGTACCATGGGGCCGAGGCTACTCTTTTGGGGTGTTTAAGGGAGAGGGTTGTAGGAATGAGTGCATCAAGAGAGGAGGTTATCCAATCATTGACTTGCTTGTCGGCGGTAGCAAGGTCACTGGAGAGCTCAGGGGTGGATTCTGCCAATGCGGCTGCCCATTCCCCAGGTGCAAGTTTGTGCCATCGTCTGTCAGTGGTCTGAATTTTAGAGGATTGGGGTTTGGTGGGGGGTGTTTCCCAGGAGATTGGGACAAGGAAGTGGTCCGTCCAGGGGAGGATCAGGGGATGCTCCGTGTTGATGGTTGTCGCATTAGAAAGGACGGGGTCCAATAAGTGTCCCTTCTCGTGGGTGGGTTCATTGTTTATCAGTCGGATGTTAAATGATGATAGGTCTTGAAGAAGGTCAGCGGCTAACCTGTCTGTAGGGTCTTTAAAATGTAGGTTAAGATCGCCTAGAATGAGGCAATTCCCGGTAGAAGATGCTAGCTGAGCGACTGATTCCATGAAGGCGTCAAGGAATTTTCCCGGGGAGCCCGGGGGGCGGTAGATCAATAGCCCCGACAGAGAGTGGGCAGGGGAGGGTTGAATGGAGAATTGGCAGCTTTCGCAGTCTTTGATTTGGGCGTCAAAAATTCTGCAGGTAAGATGCTCCTTAAAGATTATGGCTACCCCCCCTCCCCTCCCTTTGGGTCTGTGTAGTGCTTGACAGAGGTACCCTGAGGGTAAGGCCGTGACTATATCTGAGTCGGTGCTGTCTGTTAGCCACGTTTCCGTAAGGAAAAGCAAATCGAAGTCATGGTCTAGGATGAGCAAATTTGTTTCAATTGCATGTTTAGGGAGGGAGCGACAGTTGAGAAGTCCAATCTTAAGTCCGGGTTTAGTGGATACAGTGGGGGAAGGAGCGCAGCGCGTACAGTAATAGAAGGGTTTACCTTCGATATGCCTGTGGTGGCAGGCCAAGGTTGTTCTTGGTTGCAAGGCGCGGAGCATGTCTCCAGTATATATCACACGCTCACATGAAATGTCCGGCAGCATTTCTGGGCCTGGGTCCGTCTGGGCCCGGACGGGCCCAGACGGGCTTGCCTTTGGCACGCCTTCGGCGCGCTGACGGCGCGCCCGCTGCGCCCGTCCGCTGCGCGTACGTGGGGCGCACATGATTATGTAGGCAAGTGGGCGTGGCCGCTAGCGAGTGGGCGTGGCCAAAGACCGGCTCACAGGCTGCTGGCGCTGGCGCTTGCTAATTAGGGCGTTGGGTGGGTCTCAAGACGATCGTGGTCTCCCTGGGTCCGTCAGGAGAGAGCCTGGGTGTCAGGGCAAGTTGTGCAACACGCACTTTTAAAAGACAACACACAAAATCAAATCAGTTTAAAATTAGCGCTCCCGGCTGTGCCTCAGGAGAAGAAGAAGGTTCTGATCAGAGCAAGAACGCCGCTCTGTTTATGTAGGCAAGTGGGCGTGGCCGCTAGCGAGTGGGCGTGGCCAAAGACCGGCTCACAGGCTGCTGGCGCTGGCGCTTGCTAATTAGGGCGTTGGGTGGGTCTCAAGACGATCGTGGTCTCCCTGGGTCCGTCAGGAGAGAGCCTGGGTGTCAGGGCAAGTTGTGCAACACGCACTTTTAAAAGACAACACACAAAATCAAATCAGTTTAAAATTAGCGCTCCCGGCTGTGCCTCAGGAGAAGAAGAAGGTTCTGATCAGAGCATGAACGCCGCTCTGTTTATGTAGGCAAGTGGGCGTGGCCGCTAGCGAGTGGGCGTGGCCAAAGACCGGCTCACAGGCTGCTGGCGCTGGCGCTTGCTAATTAGGGCGTTGGGTGGGTCTCAAGACGATCGTGGTCTCCCTGGGTCCGTCAGGAGAGAGCCTGGGTGTCAGGGCAAGTTGTGCAACACGCACTTTTAAAAGACAACACACAAAATCAAATCAGTTTGACAATCGTGGTTCCAACCCCCCTAGCACAACATACACAAAGTCCTGTACAGGTTTTATCTTAAATACGTGATGAATGCAGTCAAATATTTCCCCCAGTATTCTTTTAGTAAGGGACAATTGAATAGCATGTGAGCAAGATCACCAGACCCTGATTGGCAATTCCAGCATGTCGGAGAGTCACATAATTTGCATTTAAATAGCTTTTCTGGAGTCCAGAACGACCTATTTATGAGCATATACTTAGTTTGGAACAGGATGGGTGACACTTTGTGGGCAAGTGCAGACTTATGAATCAAGTCCCAGTCAAAATTTATTCCTGTGGAATTCAGTTCAGCTTCCCATCTCGCTTCCACATTTTTGTGAGTTTTCTTGGGCAACGGTAGCAGTAGTTTATACACCTTAGAAACGAAGTGACCTGCGTGCATAAGGCGTGGGAGATGCGTTGTCAGCCATGGAGTGTAGTGTGAGAAGTTGCGGTTAGTTAGTGCCGCTTTGATTTTTAGAAAATTATAGAAATCTATCGGAGTAAGATCAAACTTCTGCTGTAAGCTTGAGAACGGAATTGGGTCTCTATCGTCATACAAATCTCCCGCTAGGTTAATACCCCTTTTGGACCATGACTCCCAGAAGAGTTCCATACCCGCATGTTTAAGGTAGGGATTTCTCCATAGAGACATACATGATGATTTAGAAAACGTCAACTTGGTTTTGTGTGTTTGGTCAAGTCTAAGTAGGGCCCTTCTGGCGTTTAGCATTATATATCTGGAGTGTGGCAGGTGCGACAGGTCCATGGTGAGCAAGGACTCAAGAGGAGCATGGCCCACTATTGACCTTTCAATATCAATCCATACAGGAGCATAGATTGGGAATTTTATTAACCATTGGGCACCTTGTTTACAAAGAAAGGCTGTCTGATAGTTCCTGAACGAAGGTAGACCCAGGCCGCCTTTATCTTTCGCCAATTGTAGCTTCTTCAGAGATATCCTGGCTTTCTTGCCTCGCCACAGGAAGTTACCAAACAGCTGGTCTACTTTAAAATCAAAATTATTCGAGAACGTCATAGGGAGCATGCTGGCCAGGTAGTTAACTAAGGGAGTCGACATAATTTTGAGTGTTTCAGCCCTGCCCCACCAAGACAGGAATTTTGGAGACCAACCTTCTAGTAGTGTAGATATTTTTTTCAGAGTCAATTCTTCATTTATTTTCAGAGTGGAGACTAAATCTTTTTCGAAGTCCAACCCCAGGTATTTAAAGCATTTGGGCTGCCATGTAAGACCAGAGTCCCCTATGATCCCCTTATCACCTATATTGTTCAGTAGTTTGACCTCCGTTTTGTCTTTATTGAGCTTGTAGCCAAAGACCTTTGAGAATTCTTCAATGTCTGACATGAGTGCAGATATTGCCTCCTCAGCTCGCTCAGAAAGAACAAGCACATCGTCTGCATATGCTGTTAATTTGACCGTGCAGTCTCCAAATGGTATGCCTGCGATTTTAGGGTCTTTCCTTATATGGTATAAGAACGGTTCGATAGCCAGTAAAAATAACGAAGGCGATAGGGGGCACCCCTGCCTCGTACCTTGCTTTAAGCAAAATGAGGAGGAAAACGATCCACCCGCCCTAACTCTTGCCGAAGGGGAGCAGTATAGGGACATTTCTAGTCGTGTAAATGTTTCCCCCAAGTTAAATTTATTAAGGACTGCTTCAAGGAAGGACCAGTCAACCTTGTCAAAGGCCTTTTCGGCATCCAACGTTATCGCCACTGTAGGGGTGTCTAGAAATTTAGCTTTTTCTAGCACATGTGCCAAGATCCTTGTATTGTCACTGGACAACCTATTTTTAAGAAAGCCCGCTTGAGATGGGTGGACTAGCTGTGGAAGTACCTTCTGAAGACGGGCGGAAAGTATCATTGCCAGGATCTTACAGTCTATATTAATTAGTGAAATAGGCCTGTAATTTTTTGGGAGCGACGGGTCTTTCCCTTCCTTAGGAAGTACTGCTATTGTTGCCTCTGCTAGAGTACCTCTGACTTCACCAGAGCTATTTATCTCCTGGAATAGATTTAGTAGGGGTCCAGTTAATAGAGTGGGGAACGTTTTGTAGAATTTTGCTGTAAAGCCATCCGGGCCTGGTGCCTTCCCTGTTTTCAGTTTTTTTATTGCGCTTTCCACTTCTAGAGCACTGATCGGGCCATTTAGACCAACCTGATCCTCGGTAGACAGCTGTGGAAGATCACACTCACCCAAGTAATTCTTAATCTTGTCCTCCTCCACCTTTGAATTCTTTGCATAAAGGTCTTCATAGAATACCCTGAACACCTCAGCTATCTTTTCTGACTCTGAATGTGAGGTCCCAAAGGCATCTTTAAGGACGCTAATAGAATTCTTTTGAACCTTAAATTTCAAATACGAAGCTAGGCTTTTACCAGCTTTATTGGATTCACAAAGTTTAAATCTCCGTCCTTTGTCAAGCTCAGCGTGCTAGATGATCCCTCAGAGTGATCTAATGAGACCACCAACTGAGTGTTGTCTGCGTAGGTGATAATACGGACGCCAAATGGGTGGACTATCTCCGCTAGGGGCCTCATGTAGATTTTAAAAAGTGTGGGGCTCAGGGCCGAGCCCTGAGGAACCCCACACTTGAGTGGCTGTTTGGTGGATACAGCCTCGCCCTCAAATATCTGGAAGAAGCGTTCGTCCAGGAAGGAAGGAAGCCTTGCCAGGGCCGCGCCCGACACTCCCATGACCTTCAGACGATGTAATAAGGTAGCATGGTTAACCGTGTCGAACGCGGCACTGAGGTCTAATAGTATGATGGCCGCTTTCCCTCCCTGGTCCAACACCGTTCGTGTTTCTTCAGTTACTGCTAGCAAGGCTGTCTCAGTCCCGTGTTGGGGACGGAATCCTGTCTGAGAGACACTTAGCAGACTATTGGATTCCAGGTAGTCTACTAGGATGTTGTTGATATGCTTTTCTAGCAGTTTACTCGTCCAGGGTAGCAGGGAGATGGGGCGGAAGTTGGCTAGGTTGTTTTGGTCAAGCGTTTTTTTTTTTAAAGGGCCCTGACCATTGCACACTTCCATCCCGTCGGCACTATGCTCGTAGCAATTGAGGTGTTAAGCACGTCGAGAAGAACTGGTCGAATGACATTCAAGGCCAAAGTAAGGAATTGAGGGGGTGCTGGGTCACTGGGGGATCCTGATGTAACTTTAGAGATTATTTTATCTATGGAAGTAGAGTCCAAAGGGGAGAAATTTTCCAACACACAGGGAGTTGGAATGATGGGGCAGGCTGTGGTGGCAGCTTCTGATTCAATTCCCTCAGTGGAAAAGGAAGAGTAGATGGTCTGAATCTTCTGATGAAAGAAGGTAGCCAAATTATTACAGCGAGTTAATGTCCCATCAGGTGACATTCGCTCGGGAGGAAGGGAAATCAGCGATTTGGCTATTTTAAAGATTTCTCTAGGAGCATTGGCTGCTAGATTAATTTTTGAATCATAAAACTGGGCTTGGGTGGATTTAATTTCTTTTTATATAGCCTAATTACAGATCGATAATCTGATTTCCTGATCTGGGAGCGATCTTGTCTCCATGCTCTCTCGAGTTTGCGACAGGATAGTTTCATTTCTCTCAATCTAGGAGTGTACCAGGGGGCTACTTTTTGTCTCTATATGGAGTGCAGAGGTACTTTCGGGAGTACTAAATTAAGAGAATTAGTAATCCAGTTGTTAAAGCTGGTGCTGGCTAGATTAGGATTAGTGGCCTCTGGGGGTTTAGATTCAGCAAGAGCGGATTCCCATTTGGGGAGGGTAAGTGTAGCCCACTTCCTACCCCAGTGTTTTTTTGGGTCTTGTGTAGGGGGAGGGGGGGGGGGGGGGGATTAATAGTAGTCCATGAAAATGGTATTAAAAAATTATCAGTCCAGGGCAATGGACGAGGAGAGTCAGTATGAAGGTCATTAAGGGTACTGTAAATATGATCTAATAGATGACCTTTGTTGTGCGTAGGAAGGAATCCCTTTTGTGCTGAGTCGGACAGGTCATCTAAGTGAAGATTTAGGTTGCTGAGCACCGTGAAATTAGCTGAGGTAATCACTAGGTTGGCGGCTAGATCAGTTATATTTGAGACAAACTGGCCGATCGTTCCAGGAGGTCGATAGACCAGGAGGCCTGAAAAGGTGTTAGTAGGGTATAGTTCCAAGGTGAACATTAACACCTTGGCTGCTTTGAGTTTTCCCCTCCTATGCTGAGCTTTGATGTTTCCCCATTGTTTATGACGAGCTCAGCTCGTCATAAGCACAGCTCAACCGTGCCTCACGACGAGATGAGCTCGTCATGAGCAGCGAAGGGGTTAAGATCTCGCAGGCTGATGTGGTAGAGGGGGTGGTACGGCACCTATATTGTTCTTTGTAAATGATGGCTAACCCTCCTCCTTTACCCGTGTTGCGATCGGATCTCTTCTTAGTATAACCCTGTGGAGTAGCCCAGACTGTAGTGGGGTCGGCCTCCAACTGGAGCCAGGTCTCCGTTAGGAAAAGGGCATCGGATTTAAGATCTTCTATTAACATGGCCAGCTCTGTGTGGTGTTTAGGCACTGATCTGCAATTAAGAAGGAACAGCTTCCAGCAGTGATCGGTAGCATTATTCCCCAAGGTTTTAGGGGATGCTTTCCAGTCGCAGTGCTTACAACAGATCTTGCTCCCTATAAGACGTACTGAGTGCAGACAATTGGGATTAGTAGATGATCTTAGGGCATGTAAACATTGGGAATTATAAGTGAACGGAATGCCCACCATAATTCCAGGGGATGTGGGAGCGGATGGACGCGGACTGGCGCAGACTGGCTTCTCTTAGGCACCTCTTCGGCGCTTCTATGGCGCTCCCGCTGCGCGTAACCGCTGCGCGATAAGGACTATGGGTTAAGTAGATTGGGCTGAGGGAAGACTAGAGCGTCACCCTACTAAGATGTCTGCCCGCAATGGCACCACCAGGAAGTGAAGGCGCTATGTTCTCCCTCCACAACAAACAGCATGAATTGCTGCGGTGGACCGGGGAGTCAGCGCACGATATGCTAGGAACACAACAGTTTTAAAATGCAACAAAGTTAAAAAGGTTACTCGCAGCAATGACAGTATTCACCCAGTGCTAGCGCAGTGATGTTACAATCAATTAAGCCAAATTCCTGCCCCACTTGCAAAATGTGAGGAGAAAACAGGCATTCCTAGTCTATCCCTTTATCCTGACTCTCCTGGCCAACACCTAGACTTAAGTCTGGGTGTATTAGTCCTAGGTTCCTTTTCTTGGGACCAAGGACAGTAACCTTCTCAGAAGGATTTTTACAGCAACAATGACCTAAGAACGAGAGGGGACCTCATGGAGAAATATGCAGTTATTGATGTGACATCTGTAGACTCACTCAGGCATTACAATGGACGGGGAGGGATTCTCCTCGTAGAGTCATGCAGAGGGAGGCATCACCAATCGAATCCCTTTACATCAATAACATCCATCATAAAGGCATATCATCGTTCTACCGCAACATCTTAAATCTAATCCCCCTCGCCCTACCCCCCCAAAAAAAAACATGCACGCGTGTCCCAATGGGAGAGTGAAATGGCTATGTACATCTCTGATGAGACTCAGGCAGAGGGCTTCCAAGACCTCCATCTACCTAAGCTACAAGGAGAATGCCTACAAAATATAGTCACGCTGGTACCTCACACCCGTGCTTTTCCATAAGTCGTTTGGGGGTTCAAAGTAGTGTTGGAAGGCTTGTGGGTATATAATTACCTTCTTGCACACGTGGTGAACTTGCCAGCAGATTCAGAATTTTTAGGACACAGTTGTTATCACGATAAACTCCATCACTTATGTCTCACTGACGCACAACCCACTATTGCTTCTCCTGTGGGACCCTGGGAAGGATAGACTTTACCCCACGATGACTCCTCAGGGGAGGTTGCTCCCTTACTTCCTTCTGGCCACATGGCTGAGTATGGATCAGATGTGGAAGCAGCCAAAGGTAACCTCGCTCAACATGTGGTGGAGGAAGGTATTGTCTGTCTATGCCATGGAAAAACTCACTGCACTTATACGTGATAGGGTTACAAAAAATTACTCTACATGGTACCCTTTTACAACTTACATGAAGAGACGGCAGAGCAAAGGGGGATACACCTGACAATGTCCAAGACATTGCGAGCTACCGATGTAAGTGATATGGCTCCTATTGAAGCAGAAAGTGGGATGTCACATATTGAACATTAGGACTAGACAACATGTCCCTATGTGTCTCACAAGATTGAAAGGTGGGGGTGTTTCTCCAAGGACTTTATCGGAAAGTGTGTAAAGATACTTCCGCCTGGATCTACTGAATTGTGCACTTCTAAAATGTCAACCATTACTTTTGTTTATGACAAAGCTGTAATGTGTGTTTATTACAAAATATAAAATACTATTTTTTTTATTTATTCAAATTTAGCAACAGAAGAGATCATCAAGTTGTTTTGCTGAAATTATTTTCTCCAATTTCAGGGCCCCCTCTATAGTTGATACCCCATGTAGATCCTTTCAGACCTACTGCTGTTGTTCCTTCTGCAGCGACTCTGCACAACATTGTGCAATGCTTTTCAGCTAAATCTAAAATCTGCAAAGTATTTCAATTTGCTTACTTTGTCTTTTGCCTTAGAAACCCATCTGATTTAATCTCTATAAAAGTACTGTCTGATGTTCCATGTAGCTTGGCTGATACTTAGGAACATAAATGTATGCATTTCCATAGAATGCTAACAGTATACATATAACTCGGTGGGTCTGTCGACACCTTCAAGTTCAGTGCACAGACATTAAGGATTACAAGTATCATATGCAATAGTCGTGTGAAAGTGATACGGATACACTAAAGCCTTATGCAGGTAGAAGATGAGCCTCATCACAATCTGAATTACTAACCACTAATCATTGAAACTGGTTATCTGGCTGTTGACTTCGTTACATATTGAAACTGTGCAAAACATTCTACAGTTTAACCCAATTATCTGTTGCTAGACTATTTCCTATACTGTAAGGTCACTGATGTAATCAATGGATTCAAGCATCGGAAGGATGTGTTTTTAATGTAAGTAAGTAAACAAACTGTGGCACACTATTTTACCAATTCCATCAATTAAATTATTGTTTGCCTTCTAATTGCATAGAGATACAAATCACAAAAGTGCACAACTGCAATCCATGTACTTACCAGATTCCTGCTTGATCTGTATGGTGGGTTTGATGGTGGTTGACATCTGTGACTGCTGCTGAAGAGTAACCGGAGAGGTTTGAGTTATCTGTTGTGGCGAGTGTTGCGTAATCTGAGGCAATGTTTGTCTTGGAGACTGTGGGTACTGCTTTGGAAAATGCGCCAGAATCTGTGTAGGGGAGCCCACCAAGGATTTGGGGGATGGTAGTCTGGCAGAAGCCACTTTAATAGTGGATGTAGGAGTACCTAGGTAAGAAAGAGAAATCTTACATGCTATTTACAAACTACTATATGTTCTGAGTGCAAATATTCACGGCTATTTCCATTAAAAGGTCACATTTTGGCAGTTTAAACAGAAGACTATATAGCTGATCCAATACACACTGTCTGCACAGTTTGAAATGTCACAGAATCACAAAATGATATGGTCCGAGACATAAATGGCCACAGCTAGTCCAAACCACGCCCTTTCCCAAGATATACTAAAACACAAGCCCCTACAAAATGACAGAAAACTAAACAGTGGTCTTCTGTGACCACATAATTTATGGTTATAGTCCAAAAGCAACATTAGTTCTTGCATACAATTGGCTAAATAAAAACAAAAAGAAAACTCCCAGTGGTAAAGAAGAGCATTGGAGCCAGCTATCAAGTCATGGGTGACTGAGCGATTAACTAAAGATGCAAAGACAGGCAATTCCTCACCCTTACCATAGATTTCAGGCCTTGAGAAATATATTCACCCTTTGCTGTGGCGATTCAGTGTATCAGTACAAGCTATTTTTAGGGCTTATTGGCCCAATCTGGCAAGAGAGTTTGAGCTTGCAGAAAGTGAATTAACAATAAAGATGACTTTAAATCTTGTTTTCATTTTGTTTAATGTGCTGTGTGTTAAAGGACAGAGGTCAAATGTCAGCTTATGTCTTCTAACAAATTGCTGCTTATAGAAGCCTGTAGATTGCTGTTTACTTTGCTTTCTCTAGCTGTAAAGTTAGAGTATTTTTTAATGTTAACTATCAGACAATCGTGCTGTATACACAACTTTTAAATAACTTGTAAATGAACTGTACACATATTTAAAAATATATTTCAGTAGTTAGGAAAATACTTTAAAAAAAAAATGTAAGCGAGATGAACTAAGATTTTAATAGGATCAAAACAAATTTGAATACTTTACTTGGTGATGTGCAAATGAAATATTTCCTGAAACCAGACTTCCACAGATTACAGTTGTACACTGTATAGTTTTATCAGTAAAACTACAATTGAGTGGGAAAGTTGGGGGCCATTTCAATGAAAAATGTCTGTAAATGACAGTGCGCTACCATATGAGGCTTTAGTAATATAATTTTTAATATTGAGAGTTTTCAAATATGAACTGAGAAACATTCCTGCCCCAGCCCTGATGGCAATTCTATTAGGAACTAAAAGGCACGTGAGGGGTCAAGTGTACCCTATATGTGGGCTAGATTTTTATTATTATAAGTGCAGCAATCATTTAGTCTATTAGAGTACAGCAGACCTGCAGAACACACATACTTAAAGGTTTATTCGCATGCGATAATAAAGAAAAAGAGGACTAGGTGAAATAAAAAAGATTTGCCTAAGATCACACAATTTGAGAAAAGTTTATGGGTCAAGCGCATTACAGTTATGTCGATTAGAGTATTCAATCTAGACCTGCAAATCTGATTCAATTTCAGGCCTGGAATTGAATAAGTGAGCCCGTGAATCATTCAAGCAATGAACACCGGTCTGAGATGCTTTTCCACAACTAGAAACCCACTACACACTTGACTGAGCAAATTGATCACTTGCAGTACAAATCTTACTGCTGATAAGAACATCAAGGGCTATTCACTGTTTTACATGTCCAGCATGGTAACCTTCAGAACTTAACCCCTTCGAAGCTAATGACGAGCTGGGCTCGTCATGGCGCTTACCTGCCGTGCGCGGATGACAAGGCCAGCTCGTCATGAATTATGGTGATTTTGGAGCTTCAGCGCAGGACGGGAAAACCCACAGCAGCTAAGGTGTTAAAAAAACTAAGGGGGGTGGGGGGAGTTATTACAGGAATTAACAACATTAAGTGAGTGTTATGAGACTTCTCTAAGCACATATAAGTGACTTGTTCCTGCCTTTCTACAGATGCCTCTGAAGCACAACTGAGAAACACATTTCAAAATCTATTCTTGCTCCCAGTGGCTTGATAACAATATCTTCATTAATTACATTTCAACTTAACATTTATTAATGTTAACAGTCTGTTGTTAGATGCAATCCCCTGCACAGGTAGTTAAACTATCACCAGTTGCGTAGAATAAGTGAATTTGTGTCAACTGCTTCTGTAGAAGGGCACAAGTTAGCAAGCAACATTTTCAACAGGGAGGTCAAGTCAAGTCAATACAAGCTTTATTCGGTTAAAATTTTAAAACCATCAAAGCACAGTACAACACAAAATTCCATGGCATTAAAATTCACTACATATATAAGATGAATATAATTAACAGTATACAAATATACATATTTTGTAATTAATGCAAAAGACCATTTAAATTAGCCTAGCCCCACAAGAAAAATGCTTAGAGTTCAAATAAATAATTAAAAAAAGAGGTTGTCACCCATTGAGTATACTTCCTAAAATTCCCTGATAATATAATAAAATTTCATATCAATAAAAAGTTTTTCCTTATTCATAGAGTCACTATATGTACAAAGGTGGGAAGATCTCACAATAACTGCATCTTGTTTCTTCGTCTAATTGCCCCCGTGATATAGCTAGCCACTCCAAAACATACCAACGGGGACCTCAGGCATTGCAAGTATATCAAGGCTGGCCTAACCTGTTCAAAATACAGCCCTTTAACAATGGCAATATGAATTTCTTGCGTATATAAACATAAAAATCGCAAAAGAAAATCATATGTATGGTATTCTGTTCTGAAAAATTATCTCAGGGGCAGGGGCCAAGAAGCCCCTCCTTGGAAAAACCTTTTGAAAAAGATAATAGCCATTGGAGCATATTATACTTAAATCTTGTCAATACAAACAAATTGAATGGCTTGTTTATATACGTCAAGTATGGCTGAAATCCTCTTCCTACTCAGCATAACAAAGCTCCTTACTGAAGGTTTAACCAGCTCCCTTTCTTCCCTCATAGACATGAACCTGTATAGAAACTGAGACTTTATGGCTTTAATGGCCACCTTGCTCAGTGCCCTCGGGTTTGTAAACAGGTCGGGACTGCCCAGGATGTCCATTTGTGTTTTAATATATCTGAGCCACGGGATATCGAGGGCTCTATTTAGGGACATACAGTCCTGGATTATTGATTGATTTAGGCGATTGCTGCGCCCAAATTCTTAGCCAACCTAATAATGGGGCCACAGCAATCTGAATTTGAATGTAGCCAACACCCACGTCCTCATGTGTATTAAAATTAGCAGCAGATGCTGGAAGCGAAAGCAATTTTCGAAAAAAAAATATTTTCTGCTACTTCTCTAGCGTCTGTGTAGCCCCATACCTCGCTCCCGTATAACACCATGGGGACACATTTTGCATTATATATTTTCATAAGGGCTGGGAGTGGCTTTGAACCTATCCGCTTAGCAAAACCCAGGACAGCCCCTGTGGACCTAGCTAGGCTGTTCATTTTTAAGGTACGCTGCGTCACCCATGACCTTCTTTCGTCAAATACTATCCTTAAATATGGGAAGGTTAATACTTTAGTCAGTTCCAAGCCTTTGCAGAAAAATCTTGCCTTTTTCGCCCACTTCCCACCTATTGTCATTGAATGGGACTTCTTGAAATGAGTTATTAAATCAAGAGAGTCCATAAAACGAATAAAACTATCTAAAAGCAATTGCAACCCTCTTGCTGTTCTAGCCACCAAAACAGCATAGTCTGTGTAAAACAGTGCTGGAATCTTTTTTAGACCTACCCTTGGGATATCTTTGCAAGATGATTTTAATGCATCTCCCAGATTATTTATATAGAGTGAAAACAGCAGGGGGGGGAAGGATACATCCTTGCCTTACTCCACATTTAACAGCCTACGCTTCAGTTAAACTCCCATTTTCATTATAACGGACCGCAGAAGTATTATTTTCATGTATATCAGCCAGGAAGGATACTAAAGTTGGTTCCAGCCCGATGTCAGAAAGAGAGGCCCATAGCTTTTGCCTATTTACAAGGTCGAAAGCAGTGGAAAAATCCATAAAAGCTAAATGCATATCCCCCTGCTTTGCGACCGTGTACTTTTCTATGACCAAATGTAAGTTCAATGGTCCTAAACATAGAAGGAATGGTCGAAGAGTTATTTATAGACTTCAGTCAGTACTATAAAGTTGATTCAAATGTCCAGCCGGACATGGAATATTTATTGAATTGATATTTAGATATTCAAAAAATGTAAACACAAACAAATACAGAGGGGCACAAGCCTGTACACAACATGAGGGGGAAAAATTATATAGGAAAGGGTAGAAAGTGAAAAGAATATCAGGCAATAACTTTGGAGCCAGTAGTGGCTTGCACTTTATTACATAGTATTGCAAGCTCAATCAAACAGTGACCACAACCAATAAACACAATGGTCAAATTGTCCTAAGGCAGAAATCCGAACACTAGACAATAAACGAAAGGTAGGAGGTGCACTCAAAACGATCAAGGAGGAAATGTTATTATATAACTTCGTCAAGGCATAGATTCAAAACTTCAAAAAAAGGCCCATAGAAACCCAGTGTGTGGAAGATCATACACGTAAGGTTTTCAAATCCCAAATGTCATGTGCAGGATTAGCAGCAAGACATACTTAAGAAAATCCTAGTCCACTGAAGAGTAACAACGATGTAGCATCGGTATCTGTTTTGTGAGTACTGCTTATCTATGTAGTTAATCTCCTATCGCTAGGCCCCAAGTAGCGGATAATTTCAAAGGACTCCAAGGTTTTATATAGCACCTTCTAATTGTAAGAGGCATCCAGAATTTCGTCACGGCATTAGCGTCCCTGCATGATAACGGGGATAACCCTGCACATGACATTTGGGATTTGAAAACCTTACGTGTAAAACCATTTGGCTGCCAATTTGCAGTATCACAGTGTGTATGCCTGAAAGAGGATTGCGCATACCCATCTCCATAAACTGTTGACATTAGCACACATTTTTCATTAATCAAAATATTTACAATTAGAGCAAGCACTCCAAGGAAAAGCAGTGGCCTAAACTTGCACTTCTCTGAGGTAACAGTTTTAAAATATGTACTCTCGCTTGCAAAACAGAACACTTAAGAGGCTAGTTATAGTGCTTCCGGAATACTCCCTAATTATTTGCAAATACATCCTAAGCACAAAAACTAATTTTGTGTTTGTTTGCTTTCAAAATAAAATGTACCCAAAAAACTGTGTCTTGGTAAAATGCTTAGCTAAGCCATTATGCCACTTTAAATACCATTTCTCTGAGGCATCATTTAGTAAAACGTGTTTCATGCATGCCAAAACTTAATAACAAAAATAATAATAATGATAATAAGAAAAATAATATCAGTGTTTAACTATTATGGGCAACATGAAAATAAATGAGCCGATTCTTAAGGTATATGCCCTTGCAGTAGTGCTGATTTAAGACTTTCAGAAATTCTTATGAGGCCTGGAAACCTTGCTTCTAGCAAATTTTTGTGAATTCTATTTATGCAAGAAAAAATATATTTCAAAATCTGCTCAGTGATTATAAATTCATGTTAGGTAACCCCTCATTTTTCCCCACTAGGGAAACGTTTTACTCCTGCCCTTGTCACAAGTAAATTTCCAACCTTTATCAGTTAAGGAAGAGATTAGAAAGGAATTGGTGATATCCACAAAAATATTAGTCTGTGGGTGTGCACCGACTCAAGGCATTCTAATCCTTGAAATACCAATTCTTGACACATTGCTGCCTCTGTATTAGTATGTAAGAGGAAAAAGTAGGAACATTTGTCTTGCTAGAATCCAAAACCTGATATCATAGCCCCCTAACCTAATAATTGAAGCTACTATCATCTCTTATATAAGACATTGCCATAAATTGTCACCTCCCTGAATGCATCAAAAGGGATAGGTACATGTTTAGCCCCTTAGACACGTAGATATTATAAAAAATATCATACCTCTGCATAAGTGTGATTAGTTTTCTTACCTTGTGATATAGTGGACATGACCGCGGATGGACTAGAGGTCACCATTGTGGTGATTGCTACTGAACAGGGGCTGGGCGAAGAGTTGCTGCCAGTGGTAGTTGTGCTGCTGGTGACAAGGCTAGACTGAGAGGCTGTGGCCACTGCAGGTTGCTTCTGCGTGGTTGAGGCTATGACCGACGTGGGGATGAGCTTTGTGACAGCAGCATAGCTATGGGACTTGGATAGAATATTGGGTACAAATGTTGAGCTCGGTGATGTAGTGACAATTATCACCTGAAATGAAATAAAAAAGGTTTCACATCATGTTGATTTGACGTTTGAGCATGTACAGTTTTGATAGAAGATAATGATAAGAATTAATGCCAGAACAGCTTTATCGAAACATTATCCCAAAAAGTGCCTCCTCAAATAAGATCTACACTGGTTACCTTTCTACAATAGCTTGGGTAGGTGCAAGTGTATTCTTTATTATACAGTTAATTACAACCATAGTATACAAACATATCAATGCATAATGAAATATAAAATGTAAAATATAAAAGTCCTAATCAGTTTCTAATGCTAAACATTTTGCAATGCGGTTCAAATAATGTTAACAAACTTCCCTGCTCTTGCTAGAGCCTGGGCTGAGTTGTTGCTAAAACACAAATCAGATGCTTCCCTGCAGTGTCTCAATGTCTTTTCACGAAAAACTGGAGCCAGTAAGCGGCAACGGTCTATGGCAAAGTGTGGAAAGCAACATAGCAGGTGAAGCCAGGACTCATGTAGATAATTACAGAGCCTGCATGAAGACTGCTCATTCCACCGGGCCCACAACGGATTAAAATCAAAAATTGGTAGAGCTAACAGCCTAATGTACAGTATTTTATTACGAGTATGAGAGTGAAGAGAGTAGTTAAATACGGTTGAGGTTTCCCTTTGAAATACGAATCATTCAGAGCTGTGAAGAGTGCGTTTTTAGAAAGCCCGGCAACGTCTGTCTGGAATGATACTAGAGTGATTTGACTTTTTATTGTTTTTTTCCACATTGACAGGGGAATGGTTGGATTAGTGAGGGAGGTGGCTTCGATCTTTAATGTGGAAATAGCGAGATGCAACTGTTTGTGCCAAGGAGAAAGTTCATCCGTGAACACAGCTTGCAATTGTTCTTTCATAGATTGTGCTGGAGCTCATACAGTGTGAATGCAGAATTTAATCAAGTCTCCCAGACAGTGAAGGTCTGCGCTTGCCAGGCCCAGCTCGAGTCTCAGCCTCGACCTCCTTGCGTGCTGCGGAACAGAAAATATTTTCTTGTAGGCTTTTATTTGTAGATTTGCTAAGAATGCATCCATTTTTCCAGGGAAGGCTAAATGGCCATAAGACACTGCTGGTAGTAGTTTGGCCCGTAGCACCCTGAGAATTGGCTCGGCTGTAGGCCTGTGCAAATGATGGTTCAGGCGCCTCAGGCTATGTATAATCCCCATGCCCTTAGGCCTTAGATGTCTAAGGTGAGATGCTTGATTTGCGTTTCGTTGAACCAAACTAAATAGTTATAGCTGGTACAGGTCGCTATATGTAGTCCCCCTGCTCGCCAAGAAAGATTTTTCTTTTTTTTGTATTTCCCAAAGGTCATAACTTTGGTTTTTGATTCGTTCATCAGAAGATGGTTCTTTATGTTGTACATATTAAGGGCAATGAGCGATCTTTGTAATCCAATTTTTGTATGGTCCATAATAGTGATATCATCAGCATATTGCATTATCTGTAGAGGTGTCCCACTCAATTTTGGGGCGACCAAGGCTGCACCTGCCAGTTCTTTAGGTAAATCGGCGGTGTAAAGATTAAATAATAATGGAGCTAATACGCAGCCTTGTTTTAGACCGTTTTTAGTTGCAATTTTTGTGGATAGTGTTTTTGCACTTGTTTTGATCCTCACCCAAGTTTTATGGTGCAAAGATATCAGAGCTGAAAGAAGTGGAGATGGTATCTCCCAAGAATTTAATTTGCACCATAGCGTCCCTCGGTTGACTTTGACGAATGCTACGCTGTAGTCCACAAAGCAGCAAAATAGAGGTAGCTGGTTGGCCAAAGTGTCTCTCCACGACCAATAGGACAGCGCTGTTATGTTGTCCGTCGTGGAGCAGCCAGGTCCAAGTGAAAGAGAAGTCTTCTTTTAAATAAAATCTTTTCCTACTCTGAATTTAAGAAAAGCAGTGAGTGGCTCTAGGTCATGACTGCCAAATAAGAAAAGTGTTCATTCATTACCCATTTCTATGTTAGATAGCATTTATGTTAAAAAAAAAAACAATTTGATCCCAGACCCTCACGGAAGAAAAATAAAAAGCAAAGGACTGTGGACCACAATACAACTCGGTTTGGGGCTGGAAAGGGGGTGAGAGCATTTGGAAACTAAGCTATGGAAAGGTGGTAATAAAACTAGAACTAAAGTAGAGAGACTAAAACAGAGGGAGTGGAGTATAAGTAAAAGAGAGCAACATCATTCGGGGGACCGAAGCACATGAGTAAGAGAACAACACAGAGCCCAATGTTATGATATTTGTAAAGTGCACTTTCTCCCAGGCGGCTATCCTGGTGCGGATCCCATGTGTGCATAGGCCTGACAATGGATGGTTGGTTATTTCAGACGCCAGGTATTCAGCTTCTTGCGGAATTCAAGAAGAGAGGAGGAGGCGCCAATGTATAGTGGGAGATGCAAAAACAACAGTTGATGGACAGAATGCAGAACAATGTCATACATTCACCCCAGTACAGAGATCTGGACCTTAATCCATCGTTTTTTGCTCCCCATGCCATTCCAGTTTGGACCCAGCCATATGCAAATCAGTCTTGACCCTGTGCCCCATGGGAACAGTCCAGTCCGAACTGCCAAGCCAGGTCGGGCTGGACTGTTCCCATGAGGCACAGGGTCAAGACTGATTTGCATATGGTCATCTATGAACTGGGGTGGCGTGGTGAGCAAAGTAACAATGGATTAAACCCAGATATGTGACTGGGGGTGAATGTTTTGCCAATGTGCAACATTCCGTCCATCATCTTGTGTGTTTTGCTGTTCGCCCTATGTAGGAAGGGTATGCCCAGACGTGGGTCCCGTGCTTACCACGCCGCTGGAGTCAAGCTATCCTCGCTGATGACGGCTGATAGCCAGAAACCGGTCCTAGGATGCTTGATTCCGGTCCAGGGAAGATATGGCTTGGCAGTTTGGGCTGGACTGTTCCCATGAGGCGCAGGGTCAAGAGTGATTTGCATATGGCCATGTCTGCACTGGGGTGGCGTGGTGAGCAAAATAACGATGGATTAAACCCAGATCTGTGACTGGGGGTGGATGTTTTGCCAATGTGCAACATTCTGTCCATCATCTTGTGTTTTTTAATGTATAGTTGGAGGACAGTCCATGATTTAGGAGTGATGTAAGAGAACGCCTGTCGTCCTGACTCGATTCTGTTAATGTGTGGGATGTGTGCAAAGGAGTCCTGCAGAGCGGCTGTGGCTAGTGGAAGGAGATGCGACTGTTCAGAGGTAGTTGTGTAGTGCCTTGATTTTATGTGTAGAATCTGAAATGAGCGTGTTTGTGTATCGGGAGCCAGTGGAGCTCACTCGGATGTAGTGTGATGAGAGTTGAATGGGAAGTTGAGAATGAGTCTTGTTGCAGAGTTCTGGATGATCTGTAGTCTTCTGGTGAGTTGCTTGATGATTCTAGCAAACAGGTTGTTCCTGTAGTCCAACCTGTTGGTGAGTTAGTGTGTGAATGACAGCTTATTTTGCTTGGGAGTCATTTGAAGATGTTCCTCAGCATCTTCAAGGTGTGGAAACAGGTTGCAGTGACGGTATTGACTTGTGCAGTTTGCTTTCAAAGATGTTTTCAAGGTTCCTGGCCTGGGTGCAGGTCAGAGTCACCAGTTGGAGGCCCATGGTGAGGTGTTCTTGCCAAAGACTTCCGTCTTGACAGTGTTGAGCTTGAGACAGCTGGTTTTCATCCAGTTAGTGACTTCAGTCATGTAGGTGGTGAACTTGTTTCTTGTGTTGGAAGACTTGTCCAAGAGGGAGGGTATGAGCTGCAAGTCATTAGCATGAGAAAGAATGGTGATGAATTGTGAATGGATTACGTTGGCCAGAAGGTAGAGGAATCCGGTCCGCATTGAAGAGGGTGGGACTGAGCAATGAACCTTGAGGCACTCCACAGAGGAGTTTGGGGGCTTCCGAGGTGTAATGTGCCTGGTTGACAGCTTGTGTTCTATCCTTGGAAGCTAATCTCATGCAGACGTCTGATGAGGATGGGATGTGAGACCGTGTCAAATGCTGCAGTGAGGTTCAGGAGTATGACAGCTGGGGTGTCTCTCTGTAAAGGTCACACGGATATAGTCTGTGGAGGCAAGGAGTACTGTTTATGTATTGTGGTTGGGCCTGAATCCAGACTGGGTGGTGTTGAGGAGTTAGTGGTTGCTGTAGGGGTCAGTGAGGCATCGGTTGATTAATTTCCCCAAGATCTTTGACGTGTATGGTAGGAGGGAGATAGGTCTGCCTGGGTCGGAGGGTGGTTTCTTGAGCAGGGGTGTGATGGTGGCATGTTTCCAGGTGTCCGGAAATGTGGCTAAGTTGATGGAGGTGTTGAGGACTGGTACCAGTGTTTCGCCTATTGAATGAAGCCTTTTGAAGGTGTGGGGGTGGGGTGTTGACGGCGGTGAAGGCAAGGCACAAGGTCAGGATTCATTCTTCAGCAATGATGGAAAGTTGAATTGTGACGGTGACCGGGTCGAGTTGAGGAGCGAAGCAGCCATATATGGAGGTGATTTTGTTACAGAAGGATTCCAAGAGCTTGTTGCAAAGGTCCTGCAAGGTGGCAATGTTGCTGGAGATGGTAGGAGGTTGCGGTGAAATGTTTGGTGATAGTGAAGGAGTGCTAAACCAAAAAGAAAAAGTAGTTCCCTAAAAAGGAGTAGTGGAAAGCTACAAGTCAGCCAATCAAAAGGACTGTAAAGAGAGCATGCTTCAGCGGTGGGACAAATACAAGTTGAGAGTGACAATAAAGCCAACCAATGGTAAGCAGTGCACCAGTGGTAAGCACACTAAGTTGGCAATACATATTTTGGTGCAATGTAAGCCCAAAAATGTGTGTGAGGTAGGCAGAGATGTGAGGGGGGAGCAGCATATAGGGAAGGAAGCAAAAAAAACACATGCACTACCATAAAGCAAAAGAAACAAACAATAGCAATGGGAAAAGGTGCCTGACAGGCCTATTGACTATGCAAATGACTTTTGGTGATGCTGTACACCACTAAGAAGAGAAAAAAAATGTGTGATGCTGTGTAGTGTTGATCAAAAAAAAAAAAAGGCACAACAATGCAGTTGAATCGTTTCATATGCGCATGCATATAGGATGACGAATGCACATGCATGTATAACCACTCAAGTGTGCCTGCAAAAGGACACAGACTCTTAAACTGAGTAGAATAAAACAGTTTTTATGTAAGGTGGAAGAATCTGCAGACCTACTAGACAAAATTGTGCAGCTGAGTGTAGTTCACTGTAAACACCAACATCAGACAAAGTTACATTTTGGTTAAACTATTTTTGAGTTACATCAGTGAGGTGCTGATGGCATCATATTTTTAGAGACAAATCAAGAAGTTGGTAAGGAAGCTTAGCCCCTATCTATCAGGAGCTTTTTGCAAATTCCCTGCATCTTGGGATAGTAGCCCCTGCTTGGAAAATGGCCAACGCCGTTCCCCCCCCTTTTTTTTTTAAACCTAAGGTGGACTGAAAAATACTTTCTAACTTCAGACCTATCTCTCCTGGGTCTCAAAGATTATCGAAAAAAATGATAACACCCACTTAGCCTATGTCTTTTCTGGAAACCTTAAAACTCCTCCATCCATCCATCTCAGTCCGGATTTCGGGCCCTACATATTACGGAGACAGTACTTATGAAGCTTATGGACTCCATTAAGTTCGCACTGGAGGCTGGTCTTCCTAGACCTTTAGCCCGCATTTGACATGATTTTGCATGAATGAGATCCTGCTACACCTTCTTGTACATATTGGGTAGGAGGGAAAGGTGTTGGCTTGGCTAGGTTCCTTCTTAGAACATAGGGAACAAGCTGTCTAGTTTAATCCATTCTTCTCTGACGCTAAACTCATTAGGAATGGAGTGCCGAGTGGCTCAGCCCTGAGCCCCACACTTTTTAACATATATTTGACCCCACTAGCGTATCTCATTGAATCCTTTGACATTCAGGTGGTCTCCTATGCAGATGATACCCAACTGCTAGCGACCTATAAAATCATGAGCCCGAGGCCAAAAATACATTTACAGCCTATATAACAGCAGTTATGGGATGGCTCAAACTAATTCCTTACTATGCAATCCAGGAAAAACTGAGATACTGCTATTCAAAGTCGACCTTCTGCCAGGATGGTTAGAAGCATAGCCAGCCAGCTGTACTCCTTCTCCACCCCCTACTGAGCTGGCCAGAAACTTAAAGGTTCTTATTTACACTAGCCTATCGCGCTAATCCCAGATCGCAGCCATGGTTAAATATACATGCTGGATTTTAAGGATGCTGATGAAGTTTCTCAAATTCCTGCCATGGGAGGCCCAGAAAACGGTGGCACAGGCACTAATCCTGTCAAGACTGGACTATGCCAATGTCTTATACATAGGACTTCCGTATTACCTTATCCACAGATTACAAAAGATTCAGAACATGGCAATCAGCCTTCTATTCAATCTTCATAAGTATGCCTCGATCACTCTGTACCGCAACCAGCTACACTAGTTACCAGTAAAGAAAAGGTTCATGTTTAAAGGCTGACTATATCACACATGATTTTCTATAAAACTGGTACCTCATACTTGCATAAAAGGCTAACCTTGTATTACCCTCAAAGATCCATACAATATCAGTCAGACCATCTTCTGTCCATCCCCTTCACCAAAAGGACGCAATGGGGTGGCTCTGCCTGCTTGGTTCTAGTAGCCAAATACTAAAGTTTCCTTCCTCTTCCCCCAGATGCATTCCAGAGAAAAAAATATTTCTGAAACGATTGAAAACCCATCTGTTTAATCATTAACCGATGCCTTTCCTTTTCAGTACAGCGCCGGGACACTCTAGTAGTAGCTGTGAGCTTTACAAGACACCTCATTCATTCATAATGCTCAGATCTGAACCAAACTCCTGAATATGTGTCTATATACAGAGGTAGGATAAACAAAAAGAAGTGCACAGCGTTAGCACTCTTCTAGAATAAAATGACGATCCATACCTTCTGAGTGCTTGTATTGGTAGTCTGGGTGGAGGGTTTGGTGAATGTGATCTTTACTGGAGACATATGTGGTGGGAGAGAGTTGGCGATGCTCTGCATGATGTTACTCATTTTAGGGCTGCCGGTGACTGGCACCGCTATAGTCTTTGAGACAGGTGTGACTACTTTCGGAACTTCCTTGAGGACAACTGGAGAGGATTCATTGGAGTTGGTCCGTCGCCGTTTACGAGGTTTTTCATCCTCATCTGAACAGCTGACACCTAAAAAACAAGCAATTTGATAGATCTTAAAGGATAATCCCAAGCACTACACATTTGTAAGAGAGTCAAAATAAAAATAAACATTTGTAAATAAAATAGCTGTGACATTTTCACTTAAGTCACCTTTCTTAGAATTTAAAAACTAAGCCTAACAAATGTTTTAGTAATTCTATGTAGCTTGCTATATCAAAAAAAGAATACACAATGGGACTTCTCCCAAATGTTTGTCATTTGTTTTTGGACTAGTCCTTGGGCGTTTTTTCTATTAACCTTCATATTACCTAGGGCAAGTCCATGCCAAGGAGATGTAGGAGTAGCAGTAAGACCAGTACGATCTGCTGACGACCTACGAAGACACTTAAAAAGACACTCTTGAACCATGGCTGCTCCGTCCATATTGAACGTCTAACATAGTTGTATATAACCAAGATATTATCACCGCATGTACGTTTTTACAGCGTTTGAACTACTTATGAAAATACTAAGAAGAACTGTGACAGATATTTTTCATGATCGCCTTTCTGATACTTCCTGCTAGTGCCCTGAAGAAGCCCTGTTTGTAGGGCAAAATGCCTTGGCTGTAGCTACACAATATAGAATAATTTGGAATAAAAGAATTTCTGGTTCAGACTTGGAACTGTGGATTGAAATTATTAGAATTCTGACTCTCTCATATGTGATCGAATTGCCTTTCATTGTTCTGTTATGTTTTATTTGATTAATGACTGTGTGGCAGCTGGTCATTTAAGGTGGGCAGTATCAAAGTTTGTGACTTAGTGATGACTATACTGGGTAGTGCAGTAAGTTGTGCCTTGCTGCAATTCCATGCCTATCATTTACTGCTCTCCATATACCTATTCTTTCGCTAGAGTTAATGTCCAAGCTAAAGTGATATTAAAAAAAAGTTAAACATTCAACTCTCCTGTGCACGTATGTTATCTGACTAGAGATTCCATCATGAGATTATGATTTATAATAGTAACTAGATTCCTGTAAATCCAGTGTGTAGGAAGCAAGCTCCTTACATGGCATATCAGATTTTTGATATATCACATAAAGAGTCCAGGGGTTCCCTTATGAGTGGACAGGGGCTTGCAGTGGCAATCCCAAAGTGCTCTGTTAGAGGGTAGTGTGGTCAAGCGGCCTTGTGCCTAAGGCAGAGGAGTGATAAACATCTGAAAATACACACAATGGTCAATAAATGAGACATACGACTCAAAAAAGGAGAGCCACACCAATTTATAAAAATAGCAAGTATGTTTATATATGTTTAGGTATCAGAAGAAAATTGTTCAGATAAGTACGCTTTTAAATAAGAATATTTTTCAGTTCAAAAAGGTGACACGTTGCAAATTATCCTATGGGAGGAAAATCATATGAGGATTATCGGTTCTGGTCAGCAGCTTAAGGGAACCTTCTACAGGAGTTAAGGTGAGTTGTGGGCAAGGTCCAAGGCAGCATCAGCAGAACACCACTAGCGACATTAGGGCAGCATTGGGTGCCCAATGTTATCAAATGTAAAATAGTTATGGCAGAAAGAAACTGCAGGAGGGGACTGTGTGACCAGTCCAGTGAAATCAAAGGATGGACCGAAGCCTTGATGAGATGTTGGGGGACATGGGGACACCTTTGGTCCTCTTCTCAACAGGACAGGGAGTCCAGGCGCAGAGGGTCTTTGGGGTGTCAGGGAGACTGCAGGTGACGTCGGGGAGGTCACAAGCTGTCACTCCACAGTGGCTAAGTACGTTGAGGGTTTGGAGACCACACTGACACCGTTGCCCACTTCGACATGGGCAGGGGGGGGGGGGGGGGGGAGGCGGCTCGGGTGCAGTGGCGATTGTCGGCTGCATTCTAGTTTTGAGGGGCTGGAGTCCTCCTGGTTTTTCTTTGGCTGTTGCAGGATGCAGGGGACAGTTCCACTGTCCCTCAGGAGGTCTTGGTTGAAGGCAGGCAGGCCTCCAAGATTTTGGAGACTGAGCAGCTGCAGGACAAGTTAACTTTTGGTGCAATAGGCAAAGACAGAAGGCAGGCAGGGTTGGCGACAAGTCAGTTGCTGGGTATTCGGTTCTTTCTGTTCGACTCTTCTCGTCTGTCTTCTTTCTTCAGGTCGTTAGGGTCTGCTCTTCTGGTGCCAGGGCTGCCCTAAATACTCAATTTAGGGGTGTTGGGGATGTGTAGGTCAGTAGCCAATAGGCTACTGACCCTGGGGTCCCTATGCCCCCTATATGACCACTTCCAGGGTGAAGAGGGCATAACCCTGTTCCAAAATTCCTAAGTATGCCATCACAAGGATGGCTACTTCTGAAAAATGCCCCCTATATGACCACTTCCAGGGTGAAGAGGGCATAACCCTGTTCCAAAATTCCTAAGTATGCCATCACAAAGATGGCTACTTCTGAAAAATGGTGTCCACCTCAGTTAAGCCCACCTTAGGTGCGATACTACGCTGGGGTTTGCACGCCTACTAGACTCATTTTTACACCTGTCCAGGTGCCAAAGCGGGCTCCGGACAAGGGACTCTGCTTCCTCTCCTGTGAGAGGAAGCCAGACTCACATTTCAAAGGCGTCAGTTTGCCGGCCTAGGAAGGCTAATCAACAGGTCTTCCTATGGGAGGGGGTGTTACACCCCCTTTCTGGACAGGCTTTTGTTCTGGACATCCTGAGAGCAGAAGCTCTCACCCTAAGAGGTCAGAACAGGGTCTCAGTGGCAGGCTGGCAGAAAGCAGTCAGGGAGCACACCAGAGGCTGGTAGGTTTTCAGGGAACACCTCTAAAATGCACTCTGGGTGCATGTATTGGCAAATCCATTACTGGATTCATTGTGAGTTTAACGATACAATAAGTCCGATACCAAACATCTCTATTTTCAGGGAAGCCATCATGTAGCTTGGGGACTCGTTCTCACCTTTTTCAAGCAAGTTTTAAAATGGCTTTCCTGGCCATCTGCACTGCTGTAATAGAACTGACGAACACTGGGGCATATCTGCTCATGTAGCCATGCCCTCGCATCTAATATTCAGCAACATGCATTTGGGCTGTCAGGCCTGCTGCAGGGGTGGCTTACAAATATTACATGCAGTGTTAGGGGACATGGCACACAGGGACGTGCAACGTGTGTTTTCACATTTGTCTGCACCAAGACACGCAGCCTGCAATGGCAGCCATGCATGTGCTTGGTGAGGGGTCCATTAGGGTGGCACAACATGTGCTGCTGCCCTTAGGGACCATTTGTAGTTTCTCAGGCTCTTTGAATCCATTTTCTAGGGATTTACAGAGAATGCTTAAGGTTTTGCCAATTGGGGAAACAATTGTTAAGTTTTGGGAAAGAGCTCTGACACTGGGAACCTGGTTTGCAGGAACCCAATGTACTTGCAGTCGAAATCACATTATATAACAGACAAAAACAGGGGACGACCATGTCAAAAAAGGCCACTTTCCCACACAGTGTGATACTGGTAATTCACTGAAACAATTGAGTTATGTTTCTGGGTCAAATGTGCAAATCCATTGAAAAGTGCCAGTAACAGTAGGCAACTTACACATTGCCTGGTGTCCGGGCTGAAGGAGCGGAATCCAAACGTTTGTGCAGTTTCTTGCTAAACTCTGGGCTCCTGCAGGATTGGTGCTCTGCTTTCATCTAAAGCAGTTTTTGGGCTTAAGAAGGACCTTGGAGCGCCAACAATGTGAGTGGCATTGACTAGATTTTCTTTCCTTATGTTACCACGTGATGCATCTCTAGCTCAAGGAACTCTACCTCCTCCGTACCAGAGCCCTTTGAGAAGATTGCCTCCAGACTTCCTTCTCCTTGAACCACCCAAATGTCAGAAGGCCTGGCATCTTCCTCAATGCCTGGCTTGCTTTTGGGTGCAAAAATGGAGGGTATCTCCAACGAGGCGTGCCTTTGCATTAGGTCCCGGGCCCTTTTTCTTTTCCGCCCGGCACCTTAGACTTTTTTTGCAAAGGAAAGAAAGACAGGCTTCGCAAGAAGCCTTTACATTTTCTGAGCAGAGGTAGAGATTGCAGACTTTGTGATGGTTGCACCAAGGGTACTTTTGCGCTACACTTAGGGCAGAAGTGGAAGGGATCATGTTCTAAAACTCTGCCCTAGATGCATTCTTGAAGAACTTTTGAGGAATCAAGAATATGGCAGCTTGAGACCGAAATGCCTTGACGTGCCCTGACATTTGACCGCCTGATCTGAAGACCCAATGTCGTGAGTGGAGGCAGTTGTTGGCGCAGTGGTGCTGTTTTCATTGCAGGATTCACGCAAAAACAAGAAAGAAGACCCTGAATGTCCAAGCTCAACTGCAGAAGAAAACTATTTGGAGGTGGAGCCAGTGTGCTGGTGCATTGTGGACCAAGAGGGGAGTCACAACAGATTTGGTGACTCAGACTTCTTCAAAAATAGTGCAAGTGGTTTTTTATCTAATGTATGTAATGTACGTAATGCTCTCCCTATGCAACAGAGTCTGTGTAAGGAAATGCCTCTTTTTGTATGGTCTCGACTGATGCTGCTGGTTGTTAAACTCAGAGTGCACTGGGCATGCTAATCAGACCTCAGTGACAGTGCCCTGATCCTTAAGTGTATGTCGTATTGGCTATACCCAATTGGAAATGGCTAACTTACCTGTAAAAGTCCCAAGTATATGGTCCCCTGGTCATGTACTTTAGAGGTGTACCCCAGGGCTTGCAGCACAGGTTGTGGCACCCTGGAGGTCCTGCATGTAAAATCAATCCTCCAGTTTGCCACTGTAGACGGGCAGACCAGTCATGCTCTCCTTGCCGACTTAGCCACTGAAAGCAATGACAAAGCCACTACCTTCGCATGTACATCTGTGTTGGCCACCACTTTGTCAGGCCTGCAGAGTCCTAAGGCTGGGTGCAACATGGCAGTAAACACACAAAAACGGTTTTACTATGAAAAGACTTGCCACGCCGCCCTTTATCTCCCCCACACTGAAAACTCAGCTGTGCCAACCCTTGAACTATGCAACCAAAGTGGGCACCCTTAGGTATCAAACAATTTGTTACAGTATGCCAGTCTTGTATTTCAAGCCAAAATTAATTTAACTTGTTGCAGTGTGCAGCTTTTACAAAGCTGCCACCTTGTTGCCTTTAAAACTCCTATTCCTTCCTGGGGACACATGGTGCCTGTTCCACAAGACCAATTTCTGTCCTCCTGAAGAGAAGAGCTAGTGACTCTCAGGAAGGAGAACACATTGAGGGACTGGAGACCAGGCTGGTGTTACCTCCCTCCTGTAAGAAGCCACTTGAGTTTTAGACCTGAAAGGCAGTCTTCATAGGATAAATCACCTGTGAAGGCCAGCGTGTCCCACTAGGGAGGAGGGCTGCCCCATAGTTTAGGCAGACAGGCTGGCTTGGGGAGGGTAACTAGCTGTCAAACGGGTTTCTCCAGGGTAATGTAGCCTTGAAGTGGGCTAGGGAGGTCTGAACCCATGAGAGGGGTCTCGCCATCTTGAGAGTGGGTAGGATGGCGCAGCCTGGAATAGCCAGATGCCACCCCGCAGGAAGTGGTCACTAGGTGAGAGAGAACTTGGTAGCCCATTGGCTACCAACCGCATCTTGCCACAAGGGCATTTCCCAAGCATTAAAGGGGGCACCCCTGCCACTCAGACCTCAGATCTCTATCGACTGGTGGAAAGACCGAAGGAAGATTGCCCTGTTGCAACGATGGATCAGAAAAAAGAGGCTGCACCGAAGAAGACTGCACCCGCTTGCTACAAAAGGAAGGGGTTGTGCCCGACGTGTCCTGCTCAAGGAGAAGCTGTCTGCAGAACCCAGCAAACCCAAAAGACTCCAAGAACCAGCTGAGTGGCCTCCTGTTCGCAGCACATGGACACAACAGCTGAAGAGGCCTGCTAGGCAGGTTGTAGCCCAAAGTCTTGAAGCCACTACCCCCGCCGCCGTGCAGCAAGCACCTGGTACCAACATCAGACGTACATAGTTGCACTAGCATTTGCTGAACCCAGGAGTGCTGTCAGAGAGCTGCTGGGACCCTCAGAATGCAAGTTCTCATCCCAAGAAGGACTGGCCTGTGACCGCGACTGGACTTCAGCCAGGAACCTGTGTGACCTTCGGCCCTTCTTTGTGGACCGAGGAGTGCCTGAAGAAAGGTCCCCCGTCAAAATCATCACATCCACAGCATCATCAGCATTCTTCATCCCTTGCATCAGGACCACTCCATAGGAAACCAAATTAACGCAGATACAGTGCCTGGAACTGCAGGAGGACTGTTTTTTCTGCAGAGGTAACTGTTTCTAAGACCTTGCTTTCGCCCCTGACTAGCTCCCTGCCGGAGCTGTTCACCCTAAGTACTTAGACCCAACTGCATTGACACTTTTTCAAGGAAAATTGTACATGTTTAAATAAGCTTTTGTCGCTAAAATCTCTTCAGTCAAGGAACCAGTTTATGCAACCAATTTATTATATCAGCAAACTAAACAACTCCCACTATTCCCAACATCAATAACACTTATTTTCTGCCCACTTCTGAAGAACGCCAAATGAAGATTCTCAAAGATCCAAACCAAAGTTTATATTGCATTATCACCACCAATCCAGTCACATTTTCCAGAACTGATAAAAAGAAGTTATATTACTCCTTTGCTATAAAAATCCTCAGGATGATCCAAACCAAATCAACAATTATAAACCCATTACTAACAACTGTCGTTTTGTAAAATAACTAAAAGAAATGTGTGGCTGCTCAACTTAATACCACTACTGAAAACAGGACAGTTGCATCATATCAACCGGATATCCAAAAAGAAAATAACATAGAAACTGCCATAAGAAAAGGATTTGAGGACTTCCACTGTGTTTAGACAGTGGTAGCACCTGGTTTCTCACACCGTCTGACCTCAGCGACTTTGATACATTAGTCCATGAAATGCTTGTCCACATTTTAGAGACACATATGAGTGAGGCTCAGCTAGCTCCTTCCACACAAACCACACACGGCTATTAGGATGTGGACTTAGTTCTTGGATTCTGACCTGGTCATTCACAGAAACCCCTAAGGGTTCCACTCTAGGACTCACTCTGTTTAATTTTTAGTTGAAGCCCCTGAGCTTTTTTGATGTCGAAGTCTCCAGTGAGCAAACAATACTGAAAACGACTTTAGAAATCCCCTCATTTGAATAGCTGAACAAATTACAAAGCCGTTTATCAGGCCAATTTGAGACTCAACCTAAAAAAGATCAAATGCCTCCTTATTTCTAAGCAACATGATTGGATCCTTAACAAAACTTGACTCTCACAACTAGACAGATGGATTCACTTTGCATCAGTCTTCTGAAGTGAAATATCTGAGAATTTGGATTGGCTATGCATGAGCTCACCTACTAAACACCAAGTTAAAAAATGGGCACAAAATCTTTCTGAACAGCAAAAGACTCCCTCAATAGAACAATCAGTGGTGTTGCACCCCCACCCCTCCACCTCCCTTCAGATTACAGAAATGCCACCCTGGACAGCGTTCCAAAAACCTCCTCATCACTCCCTTCCAACTGTGACTACAATCTGGTAAAAACAAGTTCAATCATATTACAGTTATCTCACTCATGTAGCCGCTGCGTATGTGACTAATTTCTCTCTTGTCCTTGCACCATTCTTACGTCAATTAAGTTTCCTGACATTGTGTACTGCTTTCTAATTGCTACTTTGGCAAATGTCAATTATGATTTGGTCCATCTTTCACCAATATCCACCCCTTTTCATCTTTATGGCGTTATGGTAAGCATTTATCTTACGTGTTTAGTATTTATGATAAGTTCATTGTAAAGAGTAAAACCTTTCCTTGATCATTCTTTTGCAAAGCAAACAGACACACACAGAGCAGTTTAATAAAGTAATATAAATTTGTTTTTCACAATATGTTTCTTCAATTAGGGAGCCTCCTATTACACAAGAACTCAATGCCAAACTTGCTAGGTAGGAACGAGATGCTAATGGGGCAACTCTGGTTCTTCATGGGCCATGGCAGAACAGCGTGACGCAGGGAGAGACAGACACATAAAAAATGTAAGACTTCTCTAAGGGTGATCCATCATGAGCCATTATTGTCTATGCAGAGTGATTACACATATTTCAAGAACTGGTCTGCAGCGCTACGGATTGATATACCTGGGTATCTTGTGGAAAAGGGCAGCCAAATCCCTTATTTGCAAGCAGTACAAGGAAAGTGTGAGAAAGTGGCTCTATATATACTGGACTAGAATGAAGTACAGTGTGTATAGAGTCCACCAACCCCAGAGGTATAACAGAGGTTAAAGTCAGAACTGCCCTCCAAAGTGGTAGCTTGGTCGAGCAGTAAGGCAGTACCAGAGGACAGTGTAAAGCATTTGTTGTACACACTCAGTCAGCAAAAGGTTTCACACACTCAAGGACTGAACTCCAGGCCAATTGTTTTTATATCCACAGATATAGTTGTTTTATTTTTAGAACCAACAGTCATAGAAATATACTTTTCTGGTTATGAGTGCTCTCATGTAAATACTTTGCAAAGGGGCAATAAAGGTTGTGCACACAATGATTACAGTATTGATAGTAAACAACACAGCCCTGAAACCACTTTAGCATTGAGCTCAATGGGTTTTCAACATATAAGTACAGTTGATTACTTTATGGATTACTTTGGGAGTTCCAGGACTAGCTCTTAGATTCAGTCCTGGGGTCTAAGCTGAAACCAGATTAGTAAAAACGTTTTAGTTACTGTAGGAAATGTTCATGAATATAAAGCTGTTTTAAAAGTTCACACAGACTTTTCAATGTAAATCTCACAATGTTATTCAATGGGAGGAAATTCAGGTTGCAGGTAAAGTACGATCGTGTTACTTTTTTAACCCAGCACTGGTCTCCTAGGGCCAGCTCTGGGGTCTTAACTCAAAACAGGTAGGTAATTGGGTTTCAGTATTTCATATGATTTTTAAAGAATATTTGCAGTTTTCAAAAGTAGACACTTGGAAGAAATTTCATAGAAAAGCAGAAAATGGGTTACTATGGAAAAAACACAGATTACTAGTAACCCCGCTAGGGATTACTTTTGCGGTTCAGTACTGGGCTGAAAGGTACAGTACTGGCTTCTCCCCGGAACCCAGGTGAGTACTTCGGAATTCGGACTTTGGCTGATTTTATAGGAATATTTTCAGTTTTCAAAACTTCACACTTCGAAAATTTTCGAGTCAAAATGAGTCAATGTTATCCAATGGCAGGTAAGTGAATTACCGGTTTCCAGGTGAGTACTTGGTTGTTGACGGAATATGCTACTTACCAGTATGCATCTGTTCTTGGCATGTAGGGCTGCTGACATTCATATCTGTGCATAGATCGCCGCCTAGTGTTAGGTCCGGATGATTGCACATTGCTGTCCTGGAAGAGTCTTCGAAGTATCACGAGATAGGTGGCTCCTCCCCTGGACTACAGTGGGCATGGGCATCCCCTCCATCCTCAGATTGTTTTTCACCATTGTGGCAGAAATGGAGTATGATACAGTAAGTGATGTCCATGCTAGAAAGTAGTAGTGAATGCTACAGCTGCAACAGGCACCAGGGAGGAGGGTGGGCGATATGAATGTCAGCAGCCCTACATACCAAGAACAGATGCATACTGGTAAGTAGCATATATCGTTCGAGGCATGTGGGCTGCTGAATTCATATCTGTGCATAGAATGTATAGCAGTCTCTCCCCTAGCGGTGGTTCCCCATGCCAGCTGCAGCAGTCTGAAAAAGAGTTTTGAGAACAGCTTGTCCTACAGCTGCTTGCTGCTTGGAGTGTACATCTACGCAGTACTGTTAGGTAAATGTATGTATGGTAGACCATGTGGCTGCTCTACATATCTCCTCTAGAGGAATGTTTCCTAGGAAAGCCATGGATGCCCCCATTTTGCGTGTGGAATGCGCTCTTGGGGGAACTGTTAAAGTGCGTTTAGCTTTAATGTAACATATTTGGATGCACCCAACTATCATTCTAGCTAAACCATTTTTGGAAATGGGGTTGCCTTTGTGCTGTGGTGAAAAGGCAGCAAACAACTGTTTTGTCTTCCTGAAATCTTTTGTCCTGTCTATGTAATATAGGAGAGCATAACAGGTAAACACACAACAATAGAACTGGAAAGGTATAAACACAATTTATTAAAATGCCTCCCTGTCAGGGTTACAATCTAAATAAAATCCAATAAAATATTCACGAAAGTGAAATAAATCTAAAAAAAGGTCAAAGAACAAAGGTCGACGCTGCGTTTTGGTGTTCGTTTATATTGTTAACACCTTCTTCAGGACACTTTGACAGTTCAACATTAATCTGATATTTATGAAGTTTCTTTTTTGACCATTAAGGAGACTTCTAAACAAACGGATATCTGTGAATCCTCATTTCCATCAATTTGCACTGTGACCCGTTTTCAATTCAAGGTACAGAGTAAAGGAACAACGGAGGGGCCACCGGACTTCTCTCTCAGTTCGAGTCTATTTGATGCAGACTTGGGTCTTTTTCTGAATTTAAGATCCCACAGCTATATATCCTTTTTCAAACGCTGTGTTAGTTTGGTTGATGGTGCTTCATCATCTGGTGGTGCTTGGTCTGCCTCCCTGCTCCTCCGTGTTCTGTGTCATTCAAATTTATTTATTTGAATGACCTTGTTTACCTGTTATACTTTGATTACTAATTACAATGTCTTGTGGAGATATATATTTAGACAGTGCTTGATATTCACATTTTCTACTTTATCATGTTGTGATTATTTAAGGACCTTTCGAAATTAGCTTTGCCCTATTATAGTTTAGTTCCTGTCAGTATTACTCACCCTATTGAGTTCACTACAAACCACAGGTCTTTCCTTTTTTCGCAGTACTCTACCCCTACCTGTGTCTAATTACCAGGGGAACCTTCCATATATTTTGTTGTTTCTGGGAGGTGTTCCGCCATGAGAAAAAAGTTTCTTTGAATGGCCCACTTCCACACGCTCTGAGCTAGATGTGACAGCTGTGGAGAGTGTGTTCCTCCCTGTTTCTGTAGGTAGTACATTGCAGTCATGTTGTCCATCCGGATCAACACGGTCTTGTACTTTGAACGCTTTCATTGCCATAAAAATTGCCATCAGCTCCAGTAGGTTGATGTGCATTTTCATTTGCTGTGTGGTCCATAAGCCCTGCACTGTGGGGTGGAGGACATGGGCTCCCCACCCTATCAGGGATGCGTCCGTCGTCAACACCATTTGTGGTACAGGCTCTTGGAACAGTCGTCCCTTGCAAAGGTTTTGTGGATTCCACCAATGCAGAGAGTTGTATGCACGACTGGTCACCAACACTAGGTCGTTCAATTGTCCTTGAGCCTGGTTCCACTGACGTGCTAGGCACTCCTGCAGCGGACGCATGTGCAGTCTTGCGTGAGGGACTATGTAAATGCATAAGGCCATCATGCCTATCAGTTGCATAAACACTCGGGCTCGGAGCGAGTGTTGGGGCCTGAACCTTTGGATTAGCGTCTGAATGCTGTTTATTCTGGCAGAATTTGGCTGTGCTTTTGCTGCCTGAGTGTCTATTGTTGCTCCCAGGTACTGTTGTACATGGGCAGGCTGAAGATGGGACTTTTGGTAGTTCAGCGAGAAACCTAAAGTGTGCAGGAGGTGAATAGTGCGTGACATGTGGCTGGCACATTGCTGGGCTGACTGTGCTTGTATTAGCCAGTCGTCCAGATATGGATAGACATGAATATACTGTCTTCTCAGATGTGCAGCTACGGTCGCTAGGTACTTGGTGAACACCCTTGGGGCTGTTGTCACCCCAAAAGGAAGTACTTTGAATTGGTAGTGCTGATTTTGTATTGTAAACCTGAGATATTTCCTGTGTGCCGGGTGTATCGGTATATGGAAATATGCGTCTTTGAGGTCTAGTGTTGCGAGGAAGTCTCCTTGACGCAACAGTGGTAATACCTGCTGTAGAGTGAGCATGTGGAAATGCTCTGATAAGATGTATTGGTTTAGGGGCCTGAGGTCCAAAATTGGTCTGAGAGACCCGTCCTTCTTGGGGATTAGGAAGTACAGTGAGTACACCCCTGTACCCTGGTGTTCTAAGAGTACTAGTTCTATGGCCCCTTTTTGTAGCATGCTGATGACTTCTTGCGGCAATAAGTGTAGGTGTTCTGCGGACATAGGACGGTGTCTTGGTAGGTATGTTGGGTGGTGTGGAGGTTAATTCTAGGCAATAGCCATGCTGGATAATTTGCCTCACCCACTTGTCTGTAGTTATGTTTTCCCAGACTGGCAGGAACTGCTGTAATCTTCCCCTGACCGGTGTTACATGGTCTGGGGGTAGTGACAAGAAGTCACTGTTTGGTATTGGTAGAGGATCTGGTGGTGTTATTCCCTCGTCCTCTACCCTTGTTGTTATTGCCACGGTATCCACCTCTACTGTTTTTGTTGTAGGTGTTTTGCGTGTTCCCTTTGTTGTATGAGGTTTGCTGTGTTGAGCCTCCTCTTGCAGCTCCTCTGTTGCCGGAGCGACGAAAGGAGCCACCTCTGTATTGTTGACTGCAAGGCTCCCATAGACTTGGCTGTCTCGATATCCTTCTTCATTTTGTCTAATATTGTGTCCACATCAGGACCAAATAAATAATCAGGGTTTACAGGTTGATTGAGTAATGTGCTTTGAACCTCATTCTTAAACCCAGAGATGCGGAGCCACGCATGTCTTCTGAGCATGACACTGGTATTGATAGCGCTGGCTGCTGTGTCTGCCGCATCTAGTGCACATTTGATGGAGGCGTTAGATATTAGCTTTCCCTCTTGTATTAGGAACTCTGCCTCTTCCTTATAAAGGTCAGGTAGATGCTGGAGAATTTGCTCTAGTGTGCCCTGTCATACCTGGCTAACAGGGCTTGTGTGTTTGAAATTCTCCATATGTTAGCCGCTTGAGCAGCTACCCTTTTGCCTGAAGCCTCCAGAATCTTAGACTCCTTGTCTGGAGGTGGAGCCTCGCCAGTAGTCTGAGAATTAGCACGTTTACGAGCATTGGATACTACCAAAGAGTCTAAAGGCAGCTGTCCCTTAATGTATGTAGGGTCCACTGGTGCTGGCCTATATTTCCTTTCTATTCTGGGGTTAATGACCCATGCCCTGGTTGTTTCCTTAAACATGTCCCCTGCGTGTTTAAGCACCCCTTTTAACATTGGCAATGTTTTGACTGATCTTTCAGAAGTGTTGAAAGTGTCAAAGAGGAAGTCTTCCTGAATGGGGTCTGCATGCATCTCCACGTGGTGATTGTATGCTGCTCTTTCTATCAATGCATTGAAAGCAGCTGTGTCCTCTGTAGGCGGAGTCTTAACAGGGTATGCAGTATTGTCTGGAATGGGCTGAGAGTCTCCAGGATCCACAGGGTCAGACCATGGTTGATTCTGGTTGTCCTGGTCATTGTTCACCGGATAATTGTACTGTTCATTATCCTCATAGTCCACATCCTCATCTGTGCGTGTGGGAGAATATGTATAAGTCTCTTGCACATGTGGTCTGAAAGGCTCAAAGAGAATTGGAGATGTAGAAGTGTCTCTTTTCTTTTTGAGTGGTATCTTATAGGTCTCAGCGTAAGTGTCTGGTCTGATTCTCCTCTTATATAGGGTAACTCTACCAGTATCGGGGTCAACATACAGTTTTGACTGTTGATCTGTTGAGGGTTCTTGCTCTTCCGGTGCTTTAGCTCCTTTCCCGGTTATCGCCTTTTTTGTCTGTGTCGGTTCGATTCCGGTTGTTGGTTCGACCGCTCTTGGATTCACGTGTGTTGGAAGTCCGAATTTTATCGGTCCGAGGGACTTCCGTGTTTCAACAGTCTCTTTTATCTGTATGAACTTTTTCGGAGCCGTAATTGTTATCAATCCGACTGTTCTTGTCTGTACGATAACCACTTTTTGGCCTTGTGTCGTCTTCAGAGCTTGCTGCTTCGGAGCGATGTTTTGCTGCCTCAGCTCGACGGACCCCTACGGTTCAATCCATGCCTTCGGCTCGAGGTCTTTGTGTGCACCGGCCTTGGTTTGTCGACTCTGTTTCAGTTCGACAACCGTCTTCCGTTCGAGTCCCTTGTTTGTGTTGCTTGGTGTCGACATCGATCTCGTCGGTTCGACAGCCTTTAGCTTAGGCGTGGACATGGGTGTACAGGCTCTCGGCTCGACAACCCTTATATGCGACCCAGCCGGGTCGACGACCATTTTCTTTTTGGTCGATTCGGAGGGATCCACACCTTTCGGTCCGAAGACTGTAAAGTCTACCAGTTTCGGTTTCTGTTTTGGTTCCATCACTTTCGGTTATGATTTTACCAAGCTATGGTAATGTTGCACCGATGGCTCTTGTCTTATATTCTTAGCCGGGCTGAATTGCGGGGCTATAGAATCGATGTCATGATCTTGGCTAAGGCCTTCCGGTGATGCCTCGAACTGAGCCTCTGGAAGCGTATCAGTAAATGCACTGGGCTCCGTACTCACGGTTGGCCCAGTGTTCTCGACTGAGTCGTCCTCAACGGCTCCGATGCCTGGATCGTCGTCCCCTACCTCGACGATGTCTTCTCCTTCGTCGACGTAGTAGTTGGAGTAATGTTCTGACCCCTGCTCCGACTGCTGATCTGAGTCTTCAGCTCCGACGACCTCTTCGTCGTCTTCAAAGATATTTTCCGGGTCAGGCGCTGGCTTCTGCATCGTCTGCCTCGCTGCTCGTCGAATCCGAAGTGTCTTCTTTGATCGAAATTGTGCACAAGCTAAGCAGTCGGCTTCATTGTGTTCTGGAGATAAACACTTGTTACACACAGGGTGTTTATCTATGTGTGGATATTTCGAGTTACATTTGGGGCATCTTTTGAATGGACTTCGTTCCATTGACAATCGGTCCCTTGGTGTCGAAAAGGCCACGCGGCCCGATTCGACGTCCTGAGTAGAAAACAACAGGAATAAAGTTGTTGGCACCGATCGAATAACAATACCGACGACCCCGAAGGCCTTTTGGCCTTTTAGAAAGTTTTTAATCGATTCCGAACTCAGAGTTAAGAAATTACATCCGAACCCAATGGCGGAAAAAAACAATCTGAGTATGGAGGGGATGCCCATGCGCACTGTAGTCCAGGGGAGGAGCCACCTATCTCGTGATACTTCGAAGACTTCCAGGACAACAATGTGCAATCATCCGGATCCAACACTAGGCGGCGATCTATGCACAGATATGAATTCAGCAGCCCACATGCCTCGAACGGTAAGGTTCTGGGCATAGACTCAGGGGTCCGCCAGGGTCAGGTAAGTATAGTTAGATCCGTCCCAGCGGCACAGGCGCTGCCGGGTGCAGAGGTAGGTAGGCCCAATGATATCCAATGAGGGAAAGGGGGCCTTCAGTTGGTGGCTGCTGGCTAGCGGGCCACGGGGCTCTGGGAGCTGGGCTCCTGGTCCCTTGCTACGGGCAAGGGGGGGGAAGTAGGATAGGACAAAGAGGTCACAGCCAGTGGTACTCGGGCGGCTGGGTGCAGGGTGCTTTTGAGCCGTTGGGCGCTCAATGTTATCCAATGAGGATCTTGAAAAGGGAACAAATGTAAATATGTAAATGTTTTTGTACTTGTATAGTGCACAGCTACCCAACAAGAGTCTCCCGGTGCTTGTACTCATACCGCTGAGGAACCCTTCCTGGCTTTCCTTGTGAAGTGTCCACTCCTGGACACCCCCATGGTGAAACAAGGCATCCCCAGCACTGTTGGGGACCGTTGTGGAGATTAAGCAAGCTATTGCCCAGAGTTGCAGCGTGGGGCCCATGATTAGAATAGGCACCTAGGCGAGAATATCAGGTCAGAGGAATTTATAAGCCCGAGACCCGCCGAGGCAGGAATCAAACCCTGGTCCCGGGCCCGAGCTCTGCATCAAGGTCTGCCGCTCTAATCATTTGAGCCATTTGAGCCACACTTCTCAGACTACAAAGGCTGCAGGCTCGGGGACGGAGACTCTCCAGGAGCGACCAGCACTTCGAGAGGTAAGTTGGGATCTTGGAGCACAGGTAGGTACCCCAAAGGGAGGCACAGGGGGTTGTAGGGCGCCGGGTGCAGGGGTGTCTTTGGGAGTCGGAAAAGCTTACCTTTAGCTGGTCGCGGTTGGGGGGGCCCCTGGTTCTGAGTCTGCAGGCGTCGGCTGGTTCGTTGAGGAGGGTCTTTGGGCACTGGACTTCGGGTCCCAGTCGCCGTGGGGGCGTCCTCGTGGTCTTGGTTCGGGTTGTCCTGGCCCGGCCCGGGCTCAGCTGGCGCAGAGTGGGCTTGTCCGGAGCTTCCTGGTGGGCACCAGGTGGGTTGTTGCAGCAGAGCCTCTGCTGGGGGAGTCCCAATCTTCGAGAGGGTCAAGGCAGGCAGGTCCTCTGGGTGTCCCAAAGTTGCTGTCCGCGAAGGTCGCCAGGATTCGGCAGGAGCAGGTTCCAGGATCAACAGGCCGGTAGGGCTGGGGCCAAGTCAGTTGTTGCTGTCCTGTTTTTAGCAGCAACGCGGCGGGTCTTCTTCTTCTTGATCTTCTTTCTTCTTTTTGATATCGGGATCTGAGGAAGGAAGGTTCAGGGAGCCCCTAAATACTAAATTTAGGGGTGTTACAGGTAGGTCAAGGGCAGGGACCAATGGGTCCCGGTCCTGGGGTCAGGACACCCCCTAGCCTGCTCCGCTCCTGTGGGAGGGGGGCAGGAGCCTAGCTGGGACTGGGCAGGGCTCCCCATCTACAAGATGGCCGGAGCCCAGGGGCCGTGCTTCACCTCGCCTCCTCCACCTGAGGGGTGGAGTTGGCATAGGTTGGCACACTCTCCTTCCTGACGTAGTTTTTCCCGCCAGTCTTCCCGCCAGAGTGGGGGTAGAACGGGTGGGAGGCCAGTTGCTGGGTACAGCAAATGGTCTGGAGAAGCTCTCAGAGGCGGTATGCCTTTGAAGCTTCCCCCTGTCCATTCTGGGGGAGGAGACATAGCACCTCGCCCAGGATGTGCATTGTTGCAGGCCCAGGAGAGTGGGGGCACTCCACACAGGGGTCCAGCAACATGTCTGCTGTGTGGCAGCCTCTGCAGCCACTCAGCCCAGAAGTGGATTGTAGGTTCGGGTTTTGGAGGGCATCTCTAAGATGCCCTCTCATGCATGGTACATTAAAACCCACACTGGCATCAGTGCGGGTTTAATGCGCTGAGAAGTTTGGTACCAAACTTGTCAGTCTTCAGTGTAGCCATTATGGTGATGTGGAGTTCGTAATGACATCCTCCCAGCACCATATACTCTTAAATGGCATCACTGCACTTACAATGCCCAGGAATGGCCCTGGGTACTGTAGGGGCACAAGGCTCATGCCCCTGTGCCCTCACCTCTGGCATAGTGCACCCAGCTAGAGGGGTGACAAGTATGCCAGGGCAGAGGAGTCTGTGGGAATGGCACACAGGGATGTGTGCCATGTCGACTCTTGTTTTAGTTCTGAACTTAGGCACTCAGGCTGCAAAAGCAGTGTGTGGGTGCCAGGGTACATGGCCCCTGAGGGTGGCACAATAAGTGCTGCAGCCCTCAGGGGTCTTCTCTGATCACCATGCCCTGGGTACCTAGGGTACCATTTACTAGGGGCTGACAGGTGGCCAGAGATGCCAATTGGGTATTTTGTTTCAGCATAGCTTTACTTTTTAGTGAAGGAACACAGGCCCTGGGTATCTGATTGGCAGGGACCCAGGACACACTCAGTCAAAGCACATCAGCAGTTCAGAAAAAAAAGTGGGGGCATACCAAGGCAAGAAAAGATGGCACTTTCTCATGCAGCCCCCCCACCTCCCAAACGAAAGGCGATGAGACTAACCTTGCCCTGTGGAGTCTTCATTGTCTAAGTGGAAGAACCTGGAAAGTCCATCTGCATTGGCATGGGCAGTCCCTCGTCGGTGTTCCACTTCAAAGTCCATACCCTGTACGGAGATGGACCATCTCAGTAGTTTTTGGATTTTCCCCTTTCATCTGCAATAGCCATCTGAGAGGTCTATGGTCAGTTTGAACCAGGAAGTGAGTCTCAAACAGGTAGGGCCTCAACTTCTTCATGGACCAAACCACAGCAAAGGCCTCCCTCTCAATGGCACTCCAACGCTGCTCTCTGGGGAGTAGCCTCCTGCTTATAAAAGCAACAGGTTGGTCTTGGCCTTCCTCATTGGTCTGGGAGAGGACTGCTCCTATCCCCAGCTCTGAGTCATCAGTCTGCTTGGAGTAGTCTGGGGCCTTTAGAATGGGTGCTGAGCACATTGCTTCTTTCAGGGTGTCAAAAGACTTTTAGCAGCTAACAGTCCAGTTCACTTTCTTGGGCATTTTATTGGAGATGAGTTCTGTGACGGGAGTCACAATAGACCCATATCCCTTCACAAACTTTCTGTAATATCCAGTCAAGCCAAGGAATGCCCTGACTTCAGTCTGGATGGTTGGAGCTGCCCAGTCCAGGATACTCTGGATCTTGGGCTGTAAGGGTTGGACCTGGCCTCCACCAACAAGGTGGCCCAAGTACACTACAGTGCCCTGCCCTATCTGGCATTTGGATGCCTTCATAGTCAGTCCTGCAGATTGCAGGGCTTTTAGATCCTTCCCAAGGTGGATCAGGTGATCCTGCCAGGTAGAGCTAAAGACAGCAATATCATCAAGATAGGCTGCACTGAAAGATTCCAACCCAGTCAGGATTTAGTTCACCAACCTCTGGAAGGTGGCAGGGGCATTCTTTAACCCAAAAGGCATCACAGTAAACTGATAGTGCCCATCAGGGGTGGAGAATGCAGTTTTCTCTTTGGCTCCTGGGGCCATGCCAATTTGCCAGTACCCTGCAGTCAAGTCAAAGGTGCTTAGGAATTTGGCTGCCCCAAGTTTGTCTATCAACTCGTCTGCTCTTGGAATGGGGTGAGCATCTGTCTTGGTAACAGAGTGGAGCCCTCTATAGTCCAGACAGAACCTCATCTCTCTTTCCACCCTGTTGATGAGGTTTGGGGACTAGAACCACTGGGCTAGCCCATGGGCTCTCAGAGGGTTCAATCACCCCTAGCTCCAGCATCTTGCGGACTTCAGCTTTGATGCTTTCCTTGACTTGGTCCGATTGTCGATAGATTTTGTTTTTGACAGGGTTACTGTCACCAGTGTCCACATCATGGGTACACCAGCTGGTCAGACCAGGGGTCAAGGAAAAGATGGTAGCAAACTGCTGCAAGACTTGCTTGCAGTCAGCCTGCTGTTGGGGAGTGAGGGTGTCTGAAAAGACTACTCCATCCACTAACCCATCTTTTGGGCTGGCAGAGAGGAGATCAGGGAGAGGTTCACTCTCTGCTTCCTGTTCCTCATCAGTCACCATCAGCATGGTGAGGTCAGCCCTGTCATTGTAGAGTTTGAGGCGGTTCACATGGATAACCCTTTTGGGTGTCCTGCTGGTGCCCAGGTCCACTAAATAAGTGACCTCACTCTTTTTCTCCAGGATAGGGTAAGGGCCACTCCATCTGTCGTGGGGAGCCCTTGGTGCCACTGGCTCCAAAACCCACACCTGTTGCCCAGGTTGAAATTCAACCATGGCAGCTTTTTGGTCATACCAGTGCTTCTGCAGCTCATGGCTGGCCTCAAGATTTTTGGATGCCTTATCCATGTACTCAGCCATTCTGGACCTTAGGCCAAGCACATAGTCCACACTGTCCTGTTTGGCTTCTTGGAGAGGCCTCTCCCAACCCTCCTATACAAGATAAAGTGATCCTCTTAAAGGATGACCAAACAGAAGTTCAAAGTGTGAAAACCCCACTCCCTTCTGTGGCACTTCCCTATAAGCGAAAAGCAGGCATGGCAGCAGGACATCCCATCTCCTTTTGAGTTTTTCAGGGAGCCCTATGATCATACCCTTCAATATCTTGTTGAACCTTTCTACAAGACCATTGGTTTGTGGGTGGTATGGGGTATTGAACTTGTACTGTACCCCACACTCCTTCCACATGTGTTTTAGGTAAGCAGACATGAAGTTGGTACCTCTGTCAGAGACCACCTCCTTAGGAAACCCTACCCTGGTGAAGACACCTAGGAGGGCCTTGGCTACTGCAGGAGCTGTAGTAACCCTAAGGGGAATTGCTTCAGGATACCTAGTAGCATGATCCACTACTTCTAGAATAAATGTGTTTCCTGAGGCTGTGGGAGGTTCAAGTGGACTCACAATCTCCACACCTACCCTTTCAAAGGGCACCCCCAAAACTGGCAGTGGTATCGGGGGGGGGGCCTTTGGCTTGCCACCTGTCTTGCCACTGGCCTGACAGGTAACACAGGAGCTCACAAACTCCTTCACTTTTTGGTTCATCTGGGGCCAGTAAAAGTGGCTAACCAACCTTTCCCAAGTTTTGGTTTGCCCCAGGTGTCCAGCTAGGGGGATGTCATGAGCGAATGTTAGGAGGAACTCCCTGTACTTCTGTGGCACTACCACTCTCCTTGTAGCTCCAGGATTGGGGTTTCTTGCCTCAGCATACAGTAATCACTCTTCCCAATAAGCTCTGTGGGTACCACTGACATCTCCCTTTGCTTCTGCAGCAGCTTGCTGCCTCAGGCTTTCAAGAGTGGGGCAGTCTCGCTGACCTTGGCACAGCTCTTCCCTAGTGGGTCCTCCTGGGCCCAGGAGTCCAGCCTGGTAAGGCTCAAACTCCATAGGCTCAGTTCCCTCTAGGGTTTCAAAGTCCTTTCCCTGAGGAGAGGGGTCCTGAGAGGTTGGCTGTGTAGAAGCTGGTCCCCCAGTCTCCTTGCTTTTTCTCTTGATTGGTTGGGCCATACTTTCAGGCTCCAACCTCATTGTTCACCCTTCTTTTTGCTCGGTGTCTGGTTTGGACACACACCAGTCTAGGTGCATGGGTTACTTGCTCAACTTCAGCCCAGGCTGAGGTCTCCAGGTAATTTCCGAGCAGGCAGTCAGCTGGCAATTGTGGTGAGACCACTACCAGTTTTAGGCCAGTAACCTCCCCCATCCTAATGTCACCATAGCTAGAGGGCATTGGGTGGTAATGCGGTCAGCATTGGTGACTGGGTAAGTGATGCTGGCACCTGTATCCCTCAGGGCTTCTACTCTAGTTCCATTAATGGAGGGGTATTGCAGATATTTGTTACAGTTGGGTAGCTACCCAGCAACACTGGCAACCTCCATATTCCCCAAGGAGACTAGACTAGCTAGAGTGTATTCGCAGATTTTCTCTGGGCACTCCTCTGATCACTTCTGTAGATTTACTGTCCCTGGAGTAGCTGGAATGGGTGCCTTAGGGGCTTTGTTGTAGGGGCAGTTCTTGTCTACAGTTAAATGTCCCAATTCCTTACAGTTGTTACAATAGGCCAAGTTAGGATCAACGTTTATTCCCCTATAGGGCTGAGGCACATAGGGAGTAGATTGGGACCCACCCACCTGAACAGGTTTTTGGGGCTCTTTGAAAGTGTTATGTGGGAACCTAGGACCCTAGTGAAATTTTCCTGATTCATGCCCATATATAGGTATAATTCACCCAATCCTTATATAGGCATAAGGAATCATTACCTTATTTAGTCTTAGCCTGTGCAGCCCAAATACGGCATGGCTACTTCCACTAAACTCCGAGAATCCACAACGATTTCTTGGAAAAACCAGCCTTCGGTAGTCAGGGACTTCCCCCTGCTTGAATACTAATTTATCCAGGAACTCCTGGAGTTTTTAAGGAACTGAAGCACTAGTTACGATATTATGTCCAATCTTACGTCAAAGTCGGCACCTTCACAGATAAATATACCTACATTTGCCCAGTCACACACAGTGGTTTAGGAGCAGACCGACTAACTACTTGCCAGACGCCCTGCAGCAGCAAGTGTTGAAGGAAGCAGACCCTCCAGCTGACGCACTGAGAGACGCTGTCTTTTCTCTAGCCAAGAAATCCAGCTCTGGTGTTTCAAGGCTACCCTTACGGGTATCTGGGAAATCAAGTCCTGAGAGAGAGATACAAGACCTCCTTCATTCTAAAACCAAGGTACGGAGCTGATTAGACCCTTAAGAGAATTCTTGGAGCAGTTTCTCGGCAGAAAATTACTAGACTTGAGCTACACCACACTTACTCTTCCCTCGTACTAGAGTTGGGTTAAGTACACCGGGGTAGGCGTAGTTTAGAAGCACCAGTTGAGTACTTTTAGTCATCATTTGATCACTGTATGTATTTTATGCATTTTATGTATTCTATGTTTATGGCTTAGAAACCATATCATGCTTTTACAGTACTATTTTATAATACTATTCGTATTATATGCCTTGTACTTCTTAACTAGCATTTCAATTGTAGCAGTGCAATTCTTATGCTTAAGAAATAAGACTGTTCAATAAATACTTTTATTGAAAACGCCCGTTTCTCTATTTCTAAAGCAACTCTGGTGAAACGAAGCATGCACGATTGAGTGAAATAGCAGTCTATTGTTTCCGCGACTCTAGAGATACGTTTCATTCTGGGGAAACAAAGTTGTCATGTTATATGGTTGTCAGAAATTAATCCCTTCTTGTTTATTCGAGAAACTTTCTAGTGACCTCTGAGCTAGCTGGCACTCACAATTAAGTCTCATATATACGATAGAGACCTAGTCGACTTCAGTCCTACATCTAAACTATAGTATATGGTATTCCAACGCGCAGAGCCTATTGGGAATATAGGAACTACACTACATGGCGCCCAACGTTTGGTAAGGCGATTATTTAACGCTAGATACTAAAGTAACTCAGTCGTGCTTTTCACACAGACCCCTTTTTCCCGTAAAATACTCCAATAGACGTCTGGAGTGGGTAAAAGGTTAATATCCGCCAAAACTGAGTAGGACGAAAAATCCTATGTATTAGTTTTTGGTTTATTAAACGTTGAAGGATAAGTGTTCCAAAATATTGTGCACCTAATCTTTGTTTCCTTGAAACTTGTTCTGCAAACTCTCAGCCGACTAAAATGCCGGATAGTGATACCGAATTAGAGACAGCTGCAGCAGCAGCTCAAGCGGTTTTAGATGACGCTGCTATCCTAGAAAATGACACGGATGCTATACTGCTCCCGGTAAATATAAGAAAAAGTATAACTTACAGACTCATAAATAATGGAGTATCATCAAAAGGTGGCAGAGTAATCTTTGTAATAGAGGCACATGAATATCGGCATACAGAGGTATTCTATTCTTGGATTCAGTTTCCAGCAGCTAATGCAGGAACACATGTGTTCCACTACTACACAGCAGAGGAACCTCCAACGGAATACGTTCCTTTCGAGGACATTGAAATTCCATTAACTTACCAAGAGCATCAGCTCTGGTTTAAAGGCGCCCTAAACCATGAAAATCACATTACCAGGCTCGGTCCACTAGGTAGACCAGGTGCAACATGGCCGGTATTAGCCAGCTATACACCACATCCAGACATTGAAAGGATGTCAGATGCAGAATTGTTAGCTCAGCTAAAACAGTTAATTAAAATACATAGACAATTGGTTCAATATGTCATGCGGACATTAGCAGTCCAACCAGCTGTAAGTATTCCACAGCACACCCCTCACCAGGGGAACACAAATAAAATTACACCACAGACTATACAGTCAGTCATTGGTAAACTACAAGCAGAACGAGAACAATTTCAGGTCTGGTTAGCACAAAAAATTACTCAGATAGAGGCAGTATTTCCTGACAGTACACCTCATGAGAAACACAGGATTCTGACAATCTGTTTACCTATGGGGATTGCACCACACGTAGAGGATTGACACACTTGGGGCACAGTCTTTGCTTCAATCTACACTAAAACACATGGTGTTCTGTCCATGGCGGTGATACCAGACGTTCTAAGACTGATACAAAATGAATACAGTCCAGAACCGGCCTTAAATCTAGGTATGAAATTACTGAAAGATTTTAAACAGGTCTCGGCTATACTATTAGCCAACATTAGAGGTGAAGCAGCATCAGTGGCAATCCGCCAGAAATTAAAAGAAACAGACATTACTGAGCAACCGTATGAGCTTGCCAGAATCATTGAAAAATCCTATGAAGAACTAGGTAGAAATAGTTTGGGTGGGAAACCACTAAAACCACAACTAACAGAAAATGCTGAAAAAGGTTTTATTAAAAATAATCTCACTACTCTTAAAAGAAAGTGGGAAAACAGTAAACAGACACTTCCTAGAGAGAAGCGTTCTCAGTCCAGAGGAAGGTCTCCCCAAAGGAGAGTTAGTTCTCCTGAACAGGGAGGTAGGTCTCCCCAACGGGAGCCCTCTAAAAAAAGGTATAACCTTAGAAATACGGATACTTTAAGAAAACCTGACAGATATCAAGATAATGACACGTCCATCTCGATCTTTTCAGACTTCCTCGCAGAAATCGGAAAGAAGAGGACGGTCAGAACACAAAGAAGAACGTGTCAAGTCCAAAGACAAAGAAATAGTTCACCAAAGTAAAAAAGCTCAATTTACCAAAAAGAAGGTAGCAAGCATAAAGATCAGACATGCCGAGGATTCTGAGGACACAACTCAAGAACGGGGAATGGGCTCAGACAATGCTAGACAGCGCAGCAGAAGTAACCATAGTTTGCAAGATCCTGAAGGATCATCTGGAGACAGTGGACTTGAATGAATGCATTCAAGTTGAAACTGCCGACACCAGGGTTAGTGTACCCCACAAGTTATATGAAGTGACACTCCGGATGGAGGGGGACATAACTAGAAAAAAATAAAAGCTCTCTTTTGGGACAAGCTTTCCAAGGGTTATGACGTACTTCTAGCTGAAAGAGACTGGCCACCTGCAGTTGTTAGGGAGTGCCCACACGGCAAAGAGATAATTATGCCAGCTTTCTCAAATCACATTCCAATTCATAAAAAATATACATATGCAAGGAAATGGGCAGTAGCCCAAGCTCCAGCATTATATAAAAATCATGTGGGATGGATGAGGATTTTCCTCATCACAAAATCCAGTTAAAAAAAAAATCAACCTACTGCACAGAGGCAGTACCCAGTAAAACAAGAAGCTAAAAAACAAGTTGGGGTGATATTAAATCAACTTGAATATCAAGGGGTGATTGAAACATGCAGCTCGTCAATGAACAATCCTTTGTTTCCTGTCTCCAAACCAGACAATTCATATTGTCTAGTTTTGGATTACAGACATTTAAACTCTTGTTGCAAAACTTTTGCAGTACAAAATGCACACAGTGCTGCACTGATGAATAACATTGTGCGCAAGAAATATAAAACCACATTAGATATTTCAAATGGGTTTTTCTGTCAAAACATTGCACCAGAAAGCAGGCATTTGACCGCTTTCTCAATCTTGGGGACACAGAGACAGTTTTTCCGTCTCACCCAGGGATTCAAGAATAGTCCGGAGTTGTTTTCAGCCAGAGTAACGGAGTTACTACAAATGTATGATGATGAGGCATTATCTTATGTCGATGACATCCATCTTACAGATGACGGCTTGGACAGGCACTTGGAAAGAGTGAACACCATAATACTTGGGTTTGCTTCTGAAGGGTACAAATTCAATTATAAAAAATCACGAATTGCCCACCTCAACGTCCTCTTCTTAGGATACGAGTTGTCAAGTGAAGGCAAAAGCCTGGCAGCAAACTTTCTTGGGAAATGTGCGCTGCTCCAACCTCCAAAGACGCTGAAAAACTTACAGCCAATTCTAGGTTTCCTGAATTTTGGAAGAACTTATGTTCTGAATTACGCAGAAAGGGTTAAACCTCTCTACGAACTAATCAAACCTGATTGTAAACCAACAAATTGGACTCAAAACCATACAGATATTTTGCGTTCAGTACAAACAGACATGTTAGCAAAAACAAAATTACAGACAGGTGAAATCTTGTGATCCGAATCAACTCAGGGAGATGCGGATTCACATACCTGACCTTTAATGAAGGTGAAAAGGTACCAAAAGTATACAAATCATACTTGTACACACAAGCTGAAATGAAATTCACATCAACAGAAAAAATTCAGACAGCGGTTCAAACTGCAGTAGCAAAAGAGAGAGCTCTAGCACAGGGTAAACGCATAATGATCGTTACGCCTGTACCTGCCTTAGAGGCAGTGACAAAAGCAAGCATTCCAAATGCAAAAGCTTTACATCCGAGATGGATACAATGGGTCAACTCTCTTGCTGCAACAGACTTTGAATAAGTCTTTGACCCCTACTTGAAGACACAAGAATTCCTACAATACGAATACGAATGTCCTCTGCCGACCGAAATTCTGCCTCTAGAACATTACGGATGTATAATCTATACAGACGGATCAGCACAGCCCGCAATTGTGGGTAAAATTGCTTATAGTGCTGTCGTGCGCGATTGTTAAAGGTCGCTGGCGCGAAGGTAAATTCAGACCACTCAATCACTCAGGGACTGTACAGCTCAGCGAGCTGAACTACAGGCTTTCAAGATGGTGCTTGAAAATACCGATCGCGAATTCCCCACACTCATAATGTGCAATTCGTATTTCTGCGTTGAATCTTACAACGAAAATTTGCAGAACTGGGTTAAAAACAGGTTAAAAAATGCAAAAGGTGGCACAATCAAGCATAAAACGCTTTGGGAACAAATAGTTCTTTTGCAAAAAGAATTACAGAAGACTCACAGTATTCATACACGGAGTCATCAGCGTGATGGCGTTCACGTTGCAGGGAATTCATTGGCTGATGAAGCCGCGAAGGCAGCTGTGCAAACGGCTTCCGTAGCTACAATCAAACGCTCAAAAAAATTAATAGATGGTGAAACGCTATTAGCAGTAAAAGCCTCAATGGAAGGAAATCATGCAGCGTTACCTCTGAACTATCCACTCGGTAATACATACATAATTTAGCTCGAATCCCTGGAGTGGGGGACAGAGTAATTCCAAACAGGAAACGGAGAGCTTACTTGGTTCAAGAAGCACATATGGGAGAGGGTATGAGACATCATGGGATCTTGGAATCTCTAATAGAATTAAAAGAGATGTACTGGTGGCCAGGAATGAGCGTCCAAGTTTACGAATTTGGAATAAACTGCGATACCGGTTACAGATATCACAGCTTTGATGACCACCAGATACCGGACTACAGTGGAGCCATCCCAGTTCATATACCATTGCTAGACAGCATTAGGCTATCTACATGCAGACGTCCTCATGAACAGACGCGGTCCCACAACTGCTAGGCCAAGATTTATTTTGATGTGGCCCCAGCGCTTGGCTGACGCCAGAACTGTTATAAAGGATTTGCGAGTCTCTATCGGCATATACACAATTGGCACGCTACATTCTGACCAGGGTCCTGCCTTTAGCTCTCGAGCTTACAAGGAGGCCATGGCTAGTTTGGGCGTTGCATTGCGGTATTCTAGTCCCTTCCATCCTGAGGGTAATGCGGTAGTGGGATAAAAAAACGTGACATAAAGCAATCCATAACAGCTAAGGTATTAGGTTCGGGTGATGGGTGGGTCAAGCATCTAATAAGTGTCCAACGTAGTCTTAATAATCAGCCAAGAAATTATCTGGGTGGAGTCACTACGTATGAGCTAATGTTTGGTACTAGAATGCTAATCGAAGACCTCGATTGTCAGACTTCAGTGGTGGAATAAAAACCCTTTGATGTCAAAGATCGTTTGACTGTTTTACAGGACTTAAATGAAACAAGAAGAAGTCTGAGTAATACAATACAGAAGCAAACGACCACTGAAGAAAAACCACCTGTCCCAAGAAGGCCTGTCTGGATTCCTAAGATTGGGGATCTGGTCAGAGAGAAAATAGTGGTAAAGAAGGAATTTGGGCCTTCTTACAGAGAAGCAGTACCTGTCTTGGCAACCCAAGGAACAAGATCAGTAGTACTACCGCCCCTTGCTGGTTAAAGGGAGAACGAGTTGTATCCATCGACCTGGTCAAACCACAAAATGTGGCCAATAATAAGTAGTAGGCCCAGTGGACTCCCAAGATGTAGCAGAAGACCAAATCTCGCTCCTATCCAAGAGGTTCAAACTGAAAGACTTGTCACCTTTGATAAATCTGCAGTAAGAAAAAAAGGACTATGTAACAAAGCCATGGAACTTGTGCCTCTTGAGACCCAAGTAACAGTTTGTCAAGAAACACCTGTCTACAATGATGTAGCGTCTGACTATACCAATATGACAAAGGAAGAAGCAGCTCCAGTGATTTCAAGTAATCCTGATGCAACCCCAACAATAGACAGAACTGCTTCTGGCTACTTTATCAACTTCGATAACTTTTCTGAGGATCCCAGTGAACCTGAGGATAAGCCAGCAAAGACAAACTTCAAAGAAAAATAACAGAACTACTTCATCTACTGGAAAAAACATATCTGGTTTCACCATGGATTGAATTTTGGATTGGATTAGGTGTATTTTTCCTCCTGCTCTGGCTCATACTGGTGTTAAGCTTGGGAAGGATGATTGATGGAAAATATAATACTAGGGACACAGCAAGTAAGAAAATCAACTTGGTCCTGAAACCTTACAAATCATCTCATTGTGAAAGGAGAGGCCTGTCAGCGGTGAACATCACAGCCGTTCCTATACATGGGGTTATAGCATGGGACAGAACTGATTATGACATCTACGGTCCTGTGGAATTATTGAAGATTTCACATCAGTTTAAGGTTTCTTTGAGTGACTTTGTCGCACCCAGTAAATTTTCTGATGATTGGGACTTTGAGACTGTGAACAATATGATGAAAGATTTAGAAATGTCAGCTAAATTTACAGAACATGACTACTTAGAAGGGTAATCAGATTATGAACAAATGTATTGTTTTAATCATTATGGTCACCATTATTTGCATAAATCCGCAAGCCCTAGGAATGTTTTTACATATAATCAGTGGGAACATTGTCCAACGCCACCAAAAGGCAGCTATAAAACATTCCAAGAAAAGTTTTCGTACTTCTCAGGGTTTAATGTTACCAATCCAAATATAAATAAGACAGGTATGAAAACAATGTTGACCAATACTAAACAAATGTATTCTGCACACTTTTATGCTCAGCTGTCCACATTAGGTTTTGACTTTTGGAAAGACAACATCGAGACAAAAAGTGTCTGGGGCACGAAAGACTGGCAGGTGCAAGGTTTAGAAGCCTTGTTCAGAGCCTGCATTATACCAGAACATATACCGTTTTTAAATGACACTATTCAACAAACTTCTTGTCTTGGCCTAGCTAAGATAAAAGATTTAAATAAACCGTCTATACCTAAACCCACATCTGACAGTGATAATGCTACAGAAGAGGGGGTAGACGTACCCTTTATTTTAAAACAGAACAGAACAAATCCTGATAGGAAAAATTGGTTAATCTGTCCCACAGACACAAATAACTGTCAAGAAAGATTCCTGAACAAAACACAGGGTTTCAAAATGAATAGGTCAGATCCAAGATATTCCCAGAGACAACATCCAGGGATAGTAACCACTTACAGTGTAGGGAAACTGTGCATTGAGTGGCTTCAGAAATCTACACTTCCAGAAATAAAACAACACTTATCTTTACTTAAAGAAAGCAACTCTGTCCTCCAGAATTTATTCTTTGGACAGCATTGTGTCATCTGCCATTGACATCATAGAACAAGACTTGTTAATGTTACAACATGGCCAGTCTCAATTACGTTCTATCATGCTGCTAGGCTGGACGTTGCAAAATCTGCGTTCAGGCTATGTGCCATGGCTTCTAATCAATACCACGTCATTGTTTGCTGTATTTAACCTTACAGATAAACAAATCTCTTTGGCACAAAGAGGAGCAGACTATTCGGTGTCGAAAGATTACAATTAACAGTTTCTGAGAAACCTGTCATTGAATGAATAATTCATGGCACCATTACGATACCAGTGACGTCTTTCCTGTTTCAGTATTGTCTGGAGTATATACCAGCGGGCCTGTATGACGGGTTGGGTAAAGAATACATTAAGTCGACCTGGGTTTTACCATACACACACAGATATTGGAATAGGGGGCATGAAGTATTCCTTAGTGGTAATAATTGCAAAAACTCACTAAGTGGTACACTTTTGTGCCAGGGTATTAATTTGCACGGAGCCTGCGACAGTTCTGCAAATAAACTCTCATGTCACCTGCACGGTTCCCCCTCCACAGCAATAGTACCGATTTTCAGGCAGCTACATTATGCTGAATGATCACAGCTGTTGTGGCATGTTGCCAGGAAAAAGTTATCTTGTAACGGTGTCATCCACGGTCACTTGTTGTATGCAAGTATTGTATTCAAAAAGCGAGATGGAAAGGGAGACGGCTTTATGGCCTTCACTGAATATCTCTTCTATACGAATTGATACTTTAAGCAGAATGAAAGCCATTCTTTTACAAAAAAATGTGCCACTGACCTCGTCTAGAGAAACGTATGATCTGCAAGTAGCAAGGTCTTCTGCAGAGATACATGCATTATTATCAACAAACTGCCCAGTACATTTCGTAGAAATGTTAAGTCAAATCTTAAACATGTCTGATACCAGTGGCATCGCACATGTATTTAAGACTACTTTTTCGGGACTGTTAACACCATTTGAAGCAGTCCTCTGCATTTTTCCAAATTTCGTGCACTCTGTGTTCGGCAGCCTACCTCCCATCTTGGGACTAGTAGCAGGAATTCTATTTTTATTCCTTCTGCTCCGATATGGCAAGTCCGGCCACCAGCAAACACCCAGACCACCATGGAACAATGCCTCCTTGCCATGAGGTATTGTCAGAGGATTTCACAGATTCTTGGCTTGGCTCGTTTAAGAGATGTGAACACAACTTGGTTTCTTTCGTTCAGACCAATCTGGCAAGATTGCATCTTACCTGTTCTTCGATGCCTGCTTTGCGGACAGGAATGCGTGTTGGACATTTGTCTTACACTTCCATCAGTACTGCCATCGGATTTTGACGCTTTGCTAGGTCCTGTAACGGCTCATGCATCGTGTTGCCCCCAACGGCTGCCTTTCTGATGACGGCTTTCATTGAGGTCTCACCGGCAAGTCTGACTGAGGGTCACATACCAGAAACTACAGGCACACAGGTACCATCTACTACGGACATTGCTAATGCATCAAACGCTGACGGCGATGATCCACACTTCTGCACTTTTGATCTGCTAACTGAAGTGGTTCCGCTTTCACCTACTACGGTAGACTGTTTCTTTGCCAGCCTAGATGATCTGATGTTTTCTCCTGACACTCCTGAGAATAACTTTTAATTAATTCATATAGCGTTCCCTGAACTCTGCAATTTGGCCTTCATTTTTCAAAACAATCCAATAATTTGAACTTTTGGCACAGAGTAATCTGCTTAAAGTAGAACTATTCTTAGAGAACAAGATTTTGTGTTTGAACTTCCTAAAAAGACAATATTTGGCTTCAACCTCGAAAACACAGTTAATAAACTTATGCTTTGGGACAGATTTCAGGTATCAAATTGATGAATGCACTTTCGTTTTATTTAATAAGAGGATATATGCTCATGATTTATGCTTGACTTCAAATGACGCCTATAACTTTTGCATACAGTATATACTCATTTCATGTGAACAAGCCTATTCAAATGCATGTTTGTATTTTGGGGTGGGATTGTTAACACTTTGCTTTAGATATGTTCAGTGCTTGGGTATTATTGAACTTAATAATCGTGGAGTGGGTGTTATGTGGGAATCTAGGACCCTAGTGAAATTTTCCCGATTCATGCGCATATATAGGTATAATTCACCCAATCCTTATATAGGCATAAGAAATCATTACCTTATTTAGTCTTAGCCTGTGCAGCCCAAATACGGCATGGCTACTTCCACTAAACTGCGAGAATCCACAACGATTTCTTGGAAAAACCAGCCTTCGGCTAATTTATCCAAGAACTCCTGGAGTTTTCAAGGAACTGAGGCACTAGTGACGATATTATGTCCAATCTTACGTCAAAGTCGGCACCTTCACAGTATAAATATGCCTACATTTGCCCAGTCAAACACACAGTGGTTTAGGTGCAGATCGACGAACTACTTGCCCGACGCCCTGCAGCAGCAAGTGTCGAAGGAAGCCGACCATCCAGCTGACGCACTGAGAGACGCTGTCTTTTCTCCAGCCGAGAAATCCAGCTCAGGTGTTTCCAGGCTACCCTTGCGGGTATCTGGGAAATCGAGTCCTGAGAGAGAGATGCAAGACCTTCATTCTAAAACCAAGGTACGGAGCTGATTAGACCCTTAGAGAATTCTTGGAGCAGATTCTTGGCAGAAAATTACTAGACTTAAGCTACACCACACTTACTCCTCCCTCGTACTAGACTTAGGTTAGGCACACCGGGGTATGAGTATTTTAGAAGCACCAGTTGAGTACGTTTAGCCATCATTTTATCACTTTATGTATTTTATGCATTTTATGTATTCTATGTTTATGGCTTAGAAACCATATCATGCTTTTACAGCACTATTTTATAATACTATTCGTATTATATGCCTCGTACTTCTTAACTAGCATTTCAATTGTAGCAGTGCATTTCTTATGCTTAAGAAATAAGACTGGTCAATAAATACTTTTATTGAAAATGCCAGTCTCTCTATTTCTAAAGCAACTCTGGTGAAACAAAGCATGCACGATTGAGTGAAATAGCCGTCTATTGTTTCCGCGACTCTAGAGATACGTTTCATTCTGGGGAAACAAAGTTGTCATGTTATATGGTTGTCAGAAACTAATCCCTTCTTGTTTATTCGAGAAAGTTTCTAGTGACCTCTGAGCTAGCTGGCACTCACAATTAAGTCTAATATATTCGATAGAGACCCAGTCGACTTCAGTCCTACGTCTAAACTATAGTATATGTTATTGCAATACGCAGAGCCTATTGGGAATATAGGAACTGCACTACAGAAGACTCAGACTTTTTATCTTGGGGATTCTCACCACCTTTCCCCTGGGGGGGGTTTGGGACCACCTTCTTTTGGTCACCCCAGTGGCTGTCCTTGTCACCCTAGTCTTAACCCAGTGGTCTGCCTTCTTTCCCAATTCTTGGGGAGAAATTAGACCTAGGTCTACCAAATGCTGATGTAACTTTTCATTTGTGCAATTACTCAAAATGTGTTCCTTCATAAACAAATTATACAGTCCAGTAAAGCCATGCACATTGTGTCCAGATAACCAACCATCCAGTGTCTTTACTGAGTAGTCTACAAAATCTATTCAGGATTGGGTCTGGGTTTTGTGAGCCCCCCTGAACCTAATTCTGTACTCCTCAGTAGTGAGTCCAAATCCCTCAATCAGAGTCTTCTTCATGAGGTCATAGGACCCTGCCTCTGGCCCAGAGAGGGTCAGAAGTCTGTCTCTGCAGTTACCAGAGAACAGTTCCCACAGGAGTGCCCCCAGAGAGGTTTCTTTACTTGTCTGATATCACAAGCCCTCTCAAAGGTTGTAAACCACTTGGTGATGTCATCACCTTCCTCAAATTTAGGGACAATCCCTTTGGGGATTTTAGGATCATAAGATTGCTCTCTATCCTGGTTATTGGTATTGCTGCCACCAGAGATGGGGGCTAGACCGATCTCTTTTCTTTCTTGTTCTAGAGCCTGGAGCCTGGTCTCTAGGTCTAATCTGTTGGCCAACTTTGCTAGAAAGTTGTCCTCTTCATTGGGGCTCTCCCCAATGTGTTCTATGGGGCCCAGTCCACCTGTGTGGTTCCCAGGCTCCCAAAGGCTGACTCTTGGAATTAAGGGTACAAGGACTCCTTCTTCCCTAAGGATGGGGGGGGGACCAATATCCTCCCCCTCTTCCCTCTCTTCTTCCTCTGTGTGGGTGTCACCCTGCTCAGAGGGGTGGTCTTTTGCATACTCAGCCAGGAGCTCCTGGAGCCCTTGTTTGGTTGGATGCAGACCTACAGTTATTTGTTAATGTTGCATAGAGCCCTCAATTCCTTGAAGTCCAAGTGCAAGTAAGGTGTGAGGTCGAGTTCCTCCACCAGGTCTGTATTATCTTCACTAACAGCTGGGTTCTTTTGAGACATTATAACCTGATAGTTCTAACCCTCTACCCTAGCTTGTAGTGACTTATTTTTCAAAAATCCTCCTGGGGACTTAAGCAAGGCCCTATCAGACTTTTAGCATTTTTGGAAGAGACCACTTTCAGAATTCTAAAGGCAATTTATGAGTTCTGTCGTGTGATCAGATGGTAATCAAGTAGTCCAACAAATGCAATCCCACTGCTGATCCACCAATGTGAGAAAGTGCCTCTATATATACTGGACTAGAATGAAGTTGTACAGTGTGTATAGAGTCCACCAACCAAAGAGGTATAACAGAGGTTAAAGTCAGAACTTACCTTACTCTTCAAAGTGGGAGCTTGGTCGAGCAGTAAGGCAGTACCAGAGGACAGTGTAAAGCATTTGTTGTACACACTCAGTCAGCAAAAGGTTTCACACACTCAAGGACTGAACTCAAGGCCAATTGTTTTTATATCCACAGATATAGTTGTTTTATTTTTAGAACCAACAGTTCTAAAATATACATTTCTGGTTATGAGTGCTCTCATGTAAATACTTTGCAAAGGGGCAATAAAGGTTGTGCGCACAATGATTACAGTATTGATAGTAAGCAACACAGCCCTGAAACACACTTTAGCATTGAGCTTTCTACATATAAGTAGAGTTGATTACTTTATGGATTACTTTGGGAGTTCCAGGACTAGCTCTTAGATTCAGTCCTGGGGTCTAAGCTGAAACCAGATTAGTAAAAACGTTTTAGTTACTGTAGGAAATGTTCATGAATATAAAGCGGTTTTAAAAGTTCACACAGACTTTTCAATGTAAATCTCACAATGTTATTCAATGGGAGGAAATTCAGGTTGCAGGTAAAGTACGATCGTGTTACTTTTTTAACCCAGCACTGGTCTCCTAGGGCCAGCTCTGGGGTCTTAACTCAAAACAGGTAGGTAATTGCGTTTCAGTATTTCGTATGATTTTTAAAGAATATTTGCAGTTTTAGAAGAAATGTCATAGAAAAGCAGACACTGGGTTCCTATGGAGAAAATACAGATTACTAGTAACCCCGCTAGGGATTACTTTTGCGGTTCAGTACTGGGCTGAAACGTACAGTACTGGCTTCTCCCCTGAACCCAGGTGAGTACTTCGGAATTTGGACTTTGGCTGATTTTATAGGAATATTTTCACTTTTCAAAACTTCACACTTCGAAAATTTTCGAGTCAAAATGAGTCAATATTATCCAATGACTGGTAAGTGAATTACCGGTTTCCAGGTGAGTACTTGGTTTTCGTAGGTAAGGTTCTGGACATAGACATAGACTCAGGGGTCCCCCAGGGTCAGGTAAGTACAGTTAGATCCTTCCCAGCGGCACAGGGGTGACCGGGTGCAGAGGTAGGTAGACCCAATGATATCCAATGAGGGAAAGGGGGCCTTCAAGTTGGTGGCTGCTGGCTTGCGGGCCACGCAGCTCTGGGAGCTTGGCTCCTGGTCCCTTGCTCATGGCAAGGGGGCAGGGGCGGGGGGGGGGGGGAGGAGTAGGATAGGACAAAGGGGTCTTAGCCAGCGGCACTCGGGCGGCTGGGTGCAAGGTGCATTTGAGTCAATGTTATCCAATGAGGATCTTGAAAAGGGAACAAAGGCTGCAGGCTCGGGGACGGAGACTCTCCAGGGGCGACCAGCACTTCAAGAGGTAAGTTGGGATCTTGGAGCACAGGTAGGTACAGCTAAACAAAAAGGAGAGCAAGGGTTTTTAGGGGCGCGTCCTGTCCCCAAATGTAATGTAAAGAATCAGGTAGGTACCCCAAAGGGAGGCAGAGTGGGCTGGTCCGAGCTTCCTGGTGGGCACCAGGTGGGTTGTTGCAGTAGAGCCTCTGCTGGGGGGAGTCCCAATCTTCAAGAGGGTCAAGGCAGGCAGGTCCTCTGGGTGTCCCAAGGTGGCTGTCCGCGAAGGTCGCCAGGATTAGGCAGGAGCAGGTTCCAGGATCAACAAGCCGGTAGGGCTGGGGCCAAGTCAGTTGTTGCTGTCCTGTTAGCAGCTGCGCAGCGGGTCTTCTTCTTGATCTTATTTCTTCTTTTTGATATCGGGATCTGAGGAAGGAAGGTTCAGGGAGCCCCTAAATTCTAAATTTAGGGGCGTTACAGGTAGGGCAAGGGCAGGGACCAATGGGTCCCTGTTTCGGGGTGAGGACACCCCCTAGCCTGCTCCTCTCCTGTGGGAGGGGGGCAGGAGCCTAGCTCGGATTGGACAGGGCTCCCCATCTACAAGATGGCCGGAGCCCGGGGTCGTGCTTCACCTTGCCTCCTCCACCTGAGGGGTAGAGTTGGCATAGGTTGGCACACCCTCCTTCCTGACGTAGTTTGGGGGGGCCAGTTTCTGGGTACAGCAAATGGTCTGGAGAAGATCTCAGAGGCGGTATGCCTTTGAAACTTCCCCCTGTCCATCTTGGGGGAGGAGACATAGCACCTTGCCTAGGATGTGCATTGTTGCAGGCCCAGGTGAGCGGGGGCTCTCCACCCACGGGCCAGCAACATGTCTGCTGCGTGGCAGCCTCTGCAGCCACTCAACCCAGACGTGGATTGTAGGTTTGGGTTTTGGAGGGCATCTCTAAGATGTCCTCTTGTGCATCTTACATTAAATCCCACACTGGCATCAATGCGGGTTTAATGTGCTGAGAAGTTTGGTACCAAACTTGTCAGTCTTCAGTGTAGCCATTATGGCGTTGTGGAGTTCGTAATGACAACCTCCCAGCACCATATACTCTTAAATGGCATCACTGCACTTACAGTGCCCAGGAATGGCCCTGGGTACTGTAGGGGCACAGGGCTCATGCACCTGTGCCCTCACCTCTGGCATAGGGCACCCAGCTAAAGGGGTGACTGAAGTATGCCAGGGCAGTGGGGTCTGTGGGCATGGCACAAAGGGATGTGTGCTATGGCGACTCTTGTTTTACTTCTGCACTTAGGCACTCAGCCTGCAAAGGCAGTGTGTGGGTGCCAGGGTACAGGGCCGCTGAGGGTGGCACAATAAGTGCTGCAGCCCTCAGGGGTCTTCTCTGGTCACCTTGCCCTGTGTACCTAGGGTACCATTTACTAGGGGCTGACAGGTGGCCAGAGATGACAATTGGGTATTTTGTTTCAGCATAGCTTTTCTTTTTAGGGAAGGAACCCAGGCCCTGGGTACCCGATTGGCAGGGACCCAGGACACACTCAGTCAAAGCACATCAGCAGTTCAGAAAAAAAGTGGGGGCATACCAAGGCAAGAAAAGATGGCACTTTCTCACAGAAAGTGCTTACAAAGTAATGCTAAAATGGTACTCAACACTAGTAAGACCGAGGGAAATGTTTGGCAGCTTGGACACACCCTGGCATTCAACACTGGTAAAACTGAGAGCACGGTTTGGCACATCGGACACACGATGGAGGCAGTGCCAATGATACAGGCTCCTGCACCACATGTGGTGGACGTTTGAATTCATCGAAGGTTTTGGAGGGAGGTCTGGTCTCAAATCAAATACATCACTAATGTGAAGTTGCAATTACATCTGTTAATTGTAGTGCTCAGTGATACACATGAAGTTTATAATCATTCATAGTTTTCCAGTAAATTGATCTCACAGCTTTTATTAACCTCTAGACGGATGACGATGAGGGTGACTCAGAAATGGAAAGCCCCATATCACCCTAATATGAGTTTATAGCAATCCTAGGTTTGCCATCGGAGAGAGACCAACTTTCATGGTTCGAGAAGATATGGACAGCTTTCTCACTAATACTAAAAGGCAGACCTTAATTATGAGATCTCACCCTATCTACAAACAATCCTAGAGACAGACATGGGTCCTTTCCGCATATTTGCTCTGTTACTGAGATGTATGTATGCTCACATCTGATTTACCATTAACATACTCTACTTAACTGAGGAAATCTTGTTATTCTGGAAACACTGCCCTCATGCGTGTAACAAGTTTGACCGTATAACTGCCTCTCACCTCCATGTTATACTTGCTTCTAGGGTTCACTGATTATTTTGATTACCTATGGCATAAGGTATTAAGTACATGCAGTTCTTACTAAAACTTTGTGCATAAATCAGAACTTGCTTACGTTAAGGAAATTAGCAATCAGTTTTCTTTATTGTTTGCAAACAGGTCTGTTATATGGTACTTTCTGGCTATCTCCCTGAATTATGTGCTAATCCTAGCATGGATAACTGTCACGCTCTCTTAATGTGAAGTATTTCTCAAGGGAAGATGCACCAAACTGACTATTTGTGACAAACACAAATAATGCAAATCCAAGTGCTGCTTGTGTGGAAACAGACGTTTGGTAATCAGTTGCACAAAATATGGACAATTCCTTCTGACAAATGCCAAAGACACCATTGGAGGGAAGTGACCAACTGCAGTTTTGTTAGGAAGTGTTCCAATGTTAATGTTATGTTAATAATTTTTAAAGCGTGCGACTACCAATCAGCGTCTTGGCGTTTGTGTCAGTTATGAGAAAAACAATACAAAGGCAACAAAAAGGACAACGCAAACACGGGAGCAGAAGAGCCAGGTTTTTAGTTCCAAGATGGTCAGGCAAAGAGTTCCACCATTTACAAGTAGAATAAGAGAAACTCCTTCCTCTCCAGTGTGTTTTTTTATTTATTCTGGGAATGAACACCTGCCTAGCCGTGCTTGACTGAAGAGTGCGAGTAGGAGAATACCATTTATACATGTTTTGAAGAAAGAAAAGCCTACCTGATGCATGGCTTTATGAGCCAAACACAAGGCCTTATCCTTAATTTCACACTCATCGGCAGCCAATGCAGTTCCTTGATAGTTTGGGAGGCTCAACAGTATTTAGGAAGGTTCCTCAACACTTGGGCTGACACATTTGGAAGGGTCTGCAATTTGTTAAAGAGACGCTCTTGACAGCCTATGTATAGAGCATTGCAGTAATCTAGTTTTGAAATAACTAAGGCTATGACTGCTTTCCTCAACTCAAAAGGGAGGAAGGGTAGGATTTTCCTTAATATTCGGAGGGTGAGAAAACTAGACATTAGCCTTTTAGTATGGTCAATGGAAGCTGGTTTGGTATCAAAGATGACCTCCAAGTTTCTCACTTTCTGGACTGGCAGTGAAAGGGGCCTTAGATTAGCCCTTTCCATGCTCATGACTGCTCCACGCCATCATGAGCCACGGGCGGCGTGTGCTCATGACGGCGTGGGGCCGTCATCTACTGATGTTCCGCCCATGCTCCGCCTGTGCGGCACTAATTCCCTGCCTGTGCGGGCGAATTAGTGAGTGGGCGGGGTCATGACGGCTCCACGCCGTCATGAGCACATGCCGCCTGTGACTCATGACGGCATGGAGCCGTCATGAGTAAGGGAGCGCCACGCCCACCCCCTAGCCCAGCCCACGCCGAATTCACGCCGCGGCGAAGAGGCTAGGCAGCCAACAAGTTGTGTTACAGTAGGAATTATCATTACCAAACAGTAACACCTCATTTTTCTCAGAGTATAGCTCTAGGCAATTGTTCTGCATCCAGGTTCAGAAGAGACATACACCACGATTTGAGTGTCATCAACATATGAGAATACTGCAAACCCGCAAGCTCAAATAAGTTCGATCAAAGGAGTGATGTATGCATTAAGCAGGGTTGGACTTAGCGCAGATCCCTGAGGGACACCAAGTGGACAGGCCAAGGAGGCATAAGTGAAATCCTCAAATGACACCATGTGCTCTCTATTAGACCAGAAAGATCAGATTAATTTCAGGGCCGGGCCTTTAATTTCAGCCTTTTCAGGACTGTTGACCAAAGAGAGAGGACAACCATATCAAATGTTGCCGACATATCCAACAGAATCAGGGCTGCAATGCTACCATTATCTACAACGGCTCTGGTTTTTTCAGTGGCCACCACAAGGGTGGATTCTGTACAATGATTGGGTCTAAACCCATGTTGTGCAGGCTCAAGGTGGCAGGAGGTTTCCAGATAGGTTATAATCTCCTGATGCATGGTCTTCGCGAGGATCTTGGCAGGTAAAAGAAAGGTGAAATTAGCCTGTAGTTCTTCACCTTAAGCGGGTTAAGCATGGCTTCTTTAAAAGGGGCACTAAAAGGGGCACTATGGATGGTTTTTTTCCACACAACTGGAAAACAGCCAGAGATGAGAATCCTATTTAAGAGCAAAGCAAGATGAGCTGAGATAGTCTTTGATACTGGACGAAGTATGTGAGGAGGGCATGGGTAAGTGGTCAATACAGGAAGGCCACGACTCAATTAATCAGAGATGGATTTCTCATCAGTTTCTCTCGTAAGGGATGGCTCTGTTTTATCAGATATTATGGTAAACTCTGAATATATTTTATCTAACTTAGCATAAAGGAAACCTGCTATTTTGTCACATAGCTGTTGCTCCAGGGAGGCTATGATTTTCTTGCAAAATTAGAGAATGATTTTACTGTTTTAAAAAGCTCCTTGGCAGAATTGCTGGCTATCCTAATTTTTGTTTTGGTTGTATAACTTTGGACTTTGTATTCTTTTATCATAGATTTATATTTTGTTTTTTTCCTCTGGGCTGTAATTCAGGTTACTGGTGCTTTCATTTTCTTTTAATTTCTCTCAACTCTAGAGAGTATTACGGGGCTGATGGAGAGGACCGTTGAATAACCCTGATTTTTACGGGAGCGAGTTGGGAGACTGCTGCGTCACACACAGCAAAATTGGCCGCTGCTTGATCAACATAGTAATGGGTTATAGACTGGGATTCACACAACAGGTTGTTTAGTTTAAGGTTATCCATTTTCTTCCACAAGTCGAATTTTTTTTAATCGCTGCCGTTACATTCAGGGGATGAGGAATTTAAAGTGACACTGATTAACGTAAACATAATGGTCCTAAGATCGGTCCAGGACAGAGGTATCACTTTCCCAACCACTAAATCTGGATTATTAGTGAATATGCCGCCTAGCGTATGATTGGCCTAGTGGTTTGGAAGTTTTACATGTTGTACAAGGTCAAAGCTGTCAGATAAATGATCTGTGTCCCTATAAAAACTGCTATGTCACCACCTCTCTTATGCGGATTGTCAACCCTAATTAGATAAAACCTTCTGGAATTGCAGTTTTTAAATCTTAGTCAGACACTGTGTATGACTAGGTCTCTGTTAAAAAAAAAGAGGATATTCTAGCTCTTAGAGGCCTGCAAATTCCGATTTATACTTTTGCATATGCAGCTATAGCGTATTAAGTAGTATACAGATTACCTCGTGGTTTGCCATACTGAGTAAGATTCGAGGGTGGGCTAATAACCGACCAGCGTTCTTATCCTGCAGTAAGCACAAGGCGGTCTGAAAGGAGAAACTAAAATTGTGGCAGAAGAATTGAGTGGTTGAAACATTAAAGTCACAAGCATTGCATGTGGTGGGATTACCCAGTTTGCCAAATTCTAAAAGTTCTTCTCTGGAATACTTTTAGAGAGTGAAAGGGCCAGGGGTCCTGGCGCTTGGTGCTTTCTGGCCGCGGACAGGCTCAGATGTGCTTGCCTTCGGAATGCCGTCGGCACGGACGTGCTTCTGGTCCCTTAAGATGGGTGTAGAAAAAGGTGGTGCCCCTTTTTGCATGGTTGCCCCCACTTTTTGCCTGATGCTGATGCTCTTTGGCTAAGTGTGCCCTGGGTTCCTGCTAACCAGGTACCCAGGGCATATGATCTGTGAGAAGTTGGCCTGATATATGATGTTTCCAATTCTGGAACCACCTTGTATCAGTCCAAACAACCCTTATGGTGTCTGGTTGTAAGTCAACCTTATTAGACAAGCTATCCTAGGGGTAGCATGGACTAAGCAGCCTTAAAGGCTTAACTCAAGAGGTCGTGTTAAGCGAGCTGTTTTACCAATCACAGTCCTGTAATATCAAATGAAAGGACACCACACAAGTATATATTATAAAAATATATGTGTTTATTTCTAAAATAATCCCCAGTACTCTTTATGAGCAAAGGGGCACAAGCGTTAAATCAAAAGCACAGTATAACATACAAAGTTGCACAATTATGGATGAGGGCAGGTGGCCACTCAAACCATATATTAAAAAAGTGGTATAAGAGATACCAATCTAACAGTGGTTAGGCCTAGAGCCTAGGGAATCGCTGGGAGCAGTCGGGACAAGCAATGCTGAAGTCGGGAAAAGCCCGCGGGATTCGGGTGCTGCGCTTAAAGCGCGGCTTGCACCAATGCAATGTCGATGGTGCGTAAAAGTTACACAAATAGAGTTTAAGGACACTTCCGCTGAACCTAGAAGAACCAAACTTTAGACACAGACCCTAGAGGTGTGTACCAGTGTGGGAACACCGGCGTTGCAATGTTACCTCACCCACAGGAAGCGGGTGCATAGGGTCGAAGTGGCGTCGGGTTTTGACACTCAGGCTCTTGGTGCTTGAAGCTAAAGATGCTGCAGGCGATGTGAAGGAGAAGTGTCCGGTGTGATCCAAGGGTGGGTCAGAGTAGAAAAGTACCTGAAAGCAGAGGGGACAGAGTCTCGGTCACTCAGCAGTGACCAGGGTGGAACCAGGACGGAACCAGGCAATGTCGGGCGCAAACAGGTGGTTGTCGAGGAGCTTCTCTCCGCCGTCACGTGGGCTCTGGGGCATCTGCGATGTCCAGGAGCGGGTCACGATCTGTCCCACGCAGGCTCTCACCGTCGGCGCAGTCGGCTTCAAGATTGGAGCAAACAACACTTGGCAAGAGCAATCCACGCAGGACCGGAAGATTGCTTCTCACTCGGACCAGGAGGGTCAGAGCGGGTGCTCCTTTTCAGAGGAGCTGGTGCAAGTCTGGAGCAACCAGAATCGCAAGTCGGTTTTAGGTTTTCGCCGGCACAGGGGCCACAAGCCAGCTGGCAAGTGACCGGGCCAACGCGTCGAGCCAAAGAAAGCAGAAGGGCCCCACGCAGCACTCGTCGAGTGTAGAGGGGTGAGCTTCGGTGCAAGAGTGGCTCAGGGTTGGGGCTTCTCAAACCCCGGTGTACAGCTTAGAGGGTCACTCGTGGGCTGCACGGTCAGCGTCTCGTGGTCTTTTCAAGATGGCGTGCCCCCCGCTTCCGGTCGCCTCCACGGGTCTCAGCTCAGCAGGGACTGTGGATCGGGCTGTAAGAAGGCAGGCAAGCTTGATCTCGTCGATCTCTGTCGCTCGAGTTCCGGCGGGAACTGCAACAAAGCAGACGTCGAGGTGCTGGATGGTACCTGTTTGCACAGGGTGGTCACTCCTTGACCACAAGGGAGATTCTTCAGTCTTCTACGTTGAGTAGGATGTCGAAGGGTTCAGAGTTTCGTTTCAAATGTTTCATCAGGATCATCTGAGTGCGTTGGCACTGCTCCCATTCTTATACCAATCTAGGGGGCTGGATTACCTGCTAGGTCCCCTCCTATGGGTGGGACCCAGGAAGGGAGTGGATACACCCCTTTCCTTTGATCCAGGCCGCGCTGGGACAGGGGCTGGTGTGCCCCAGAACCGGTTTGGCCGGATTATGCAAGGGGCAGCCGTGTGCTCCCCAGGCAGTGTCTGGTTTCTTTCAAACCTCCCTGCTACAATCCACTATCTCCTGTCTGGGGTGGTGTGACACCTCCCTGTGACAGGAAATCATTTTGTCCAGGCCTCCTTGGCCGAGTTTCGGTCAGCTGCAGGAGGTCAGACTCGTGTCTGTGGCAGAAGAATCCATTTTGTGGATCTGAGGCTCTTTTTTAAAATCAACCGCGTTTTAGCAAAGTAACATGTCGTCTCCCTCTAGAGGGGTGGAATGCTACCCCCGTCGCCAGGACTGGCGAGGGGGTAGTATTCCAATTCGTATGACACCTTACACGACATGTTTTGATAAAACCAAAGCAAAGTTAACATATAACCACGAGGATTATAATGCACTTAATAGTATATGGTTTGGCATTATCCCGGAACAGCTAAGGGAATTGGTCCCGACAGCTGCAGACAGGCTCAGCTCATGCTAGAGTCCCATCTCACATTAAACCACGCACTCTGCCTCCAGGATTGTTAAGGCCTGCCATAGGAGTGGCTTATAGGTTTATATGTGTCCAGTTAGGTTTAGATATAGGTATACTATATCTAAGCAAGGGGTGATTACACCACCTTGCCCCAGCTGAGTGATCAGCCAGTTGTGTCAATTTTAGATAGCCAGCCAGGGGTGGCAAAAGATATGCTGCAGCCCCTGGTAGGCCTTGGATGTACCTATGCCCTGGGCACCTATAGTGCTCTGTGCAGGGGCTGATGAGGTGACCCAAGCCAATCTAGTTATGCACCTAGGGTACATGGAATCCATTTTACAGAGAGAGCAGATAGTTGGCCTGGTTCCCTGCTAATCAGGGCCCCAGGCTAAGTCGAAAACCAGCTAAACACAAGGCAAAAAATCTGGAGTAACCATAGTCAGGTAGCCACCTTCCTACAGATCTTTCCCTAAAACTGTACCTTTGCAACCCCAGTTGACACCTCTCTAGCCACCTGTAAGTCCCTTGTAAAAGGTACCATAGGTACTAAGAGCACTGTGACCAGGGAAGACCTCTAAGGACTGCGGCACCTATTGTGCCACCCTTAAAAGCCCTGTACACTAACACACACAAACACACACTTTTGCAGGCTGCGTGTTTTGGTGCAGAGAAAAGTGAAGAATCGACATAGCACACAGGCCTACAACCCATTGCCTATGGTGTAGGTAAGACAACCCTCTAGCTGGGTGCATTATACCACTGGTGATGGTACAGGTGCATGAGCCCTGTACCCCTACAGTATCTAAGTCCATTCTTAGACATTGTAAGTGCAGTAAAGCCATAAAGAGTGTATGGTCTGGGAGTGTGTCAATACAAACTCCACATCACGATAAAGGCCTTAGCGAGTTCAAGGACGTTGGGTATCAAATTTCTCCGAACATTAAACCCACACGGATGCCAGAGTGGGATTTAATGCCAAATACACTCGGAGAGCATCTTGGAGATGCCGCCTGAAAAATGACTTAACCCTAGAGTCCTGGCTGACTGGCTGCTCGCCAGTTGCCACCACCACACGTTTCTGGATGCCAGGGAAAGCCGACCCTTTTCTACTTCTTGTGTCATCTGCCAACAACCCCGAGGTGGCTCTGAATTGTGTACACTTTCCTGTGCCTAAGAATGTTCCTGCTGTTATATAACTAATTTAACTTGCTGCTTTATAACCAATTAAGCCTATTTGCATGGACAAGTATGAGTGTCTTCCTTTTGCCAAGGCTTGTTTCCTTGTTTTTGCCAAGGCGTGCTTCCTTTTGCCCAGGCTTGTGTTTGTACATGTGCCTGGATGTCAACTGCCATTGTTGCACATGCCGGTGCTTGGCTTATTTCCCGATCTCATCTCGACAGTGTTACATTTTCAGAGGTTGTGTGCTGTAACATGTTCCTCCTGTTTAGTCCAGCCAGTGTATCCTATTACCAGAACTATACATTTATGTGCCAAGTAATGCATAGGTGTTTTATGCTATTAAGAAATATTGAATTGAACTTTAGACCAAAACCTAGCACCTTGAATATTGCGCACAATTCGGAGAGAAGAGGTTTATTTAGGTGAATATATTCTGTATGTATGTAGTGAGTGCATGGATGGAGTAACGTGTGGGTGTTTTCAGAGGTGTACCCTGTGCTCATATCCCCTTCTCTTCCTCCATAGAGTTACAAAAGCGGTCACTCCCTCAGAAAATCCAAATTTTGGTCACCTGGCGGGACAAGGCTGTGTGGAATAGCAGTGTTTTCTTTTTTTCTCTCAATCCACTTCCCCTTCCCTTTTGGAACACCTGCCAACGTGCATCATGTGTTACTTGGTGAGCTTGAGACGTGTTCCAGGAGGCTCATTATCGCTCCTGCAGATGCCTGGATTTCAGGTGAGTGGCCGTCCCACAATCTCACACTGGACCCCTGGGTCAAGAACCTCCCACTCTCGGGGGCCTGAAACAAAGCACATCCTGGGTAGAGGTGCAAAGTCTCCTCCCCTAGGATGGGCAGGGTGCCCGAAGGGGAAGCTCCAAAGACTTGCCGTCTTTGTGAGCTGACCCAACCATCTGCTGCACGCAGCAACTGGGCCCCACCAGTTCTAGCCCCCACTTTGGGAGGGAGAATCGGTGGGAAAACCAAGATCGGAGGAGAGGTGTGCCCACCTTTGCCAACCCCACCCCTCAGGTGGGGTAGGCAAGGCGAAGCACACCTCTCAGTCCCCGCCATCTTGAAGATGGGGACTGAGCCAACCAGAGTGGAGCTTATGCCCCCTCACACTGGAGGGTGCCATAAAGAGGGTGCACCCACCCCCAGGGAGGGACCCATTGGTCTCGACCTGAAACGCCCCTAACTTTAGTATTAAGGGACAACCCGAACCTTGCCTCTTCAGACAAGCAAGAAGAAGAAGAAAAAGGACAGAAGAGGGGTGTTGAAAGAAGGAGGACACCAACTGCTTTGGACCCAGCCCTACCAGCCTGACCTCGGCCTGCTCCAACAGAATCCTGGTGTGTCCTGCAGCCAGCAGCCCCCCAGAAACCGGAGGACCTGTGCTGCCTTCCCTACAAAGACTTTGTCTCCCATGAGCACCGGCTTACTCAAGAACCAGACTCTCGCTGCGGCCATATCCGCGAGTCTGAACCACTCTGCATGAGTTCGAGTGGCCCAACACCACAAGAAGATCCCCCAGCGATCAGGATCTGGGCCCTGGTGATTCCTGATCTACCTCGAGCCTTCAGACAACGCCTGAAGCCTCTATCTGGAGGATCCCCCTGACCGCGGCCGGAGCTGGTAAGGAAACCCGACGCCTCAAGATACCCCTGCACCAGAAGCTCCATGGCCTTGGGTGGCCTAACCGACTGTGTCCAGGCAATCCCCTGCATCCCAACTTACCTCTCCAACTGGTGGTCGCCTCTAGGAAGCCTCCTTGCCCGAATCTGCAGTGTTTGTTGCGACCAGAGATCTCCCATTGAAAACTACAGGACACCCAACGCCAATCCAGCACCCTGAACCCAGCTGCCCCCGTGCCTCTGTGGTTCCACCTCGTGTGCTAACTTGGATCCCCCTTTGCCCTGAGCGTAACCCTAAGAGCTTCGCTCCCTCAACCCTGTGGCTTGCCCGAGAGCAGCCAATAACCCACTGTCCCCTAGCCCATAAGCTAACATTGGGCCTCAGAACTCTGCACCAGGCCGCCCTAGTGCCACTGAGGGTGCTTTAGGAGTGCATCCTTGACCCTGGGGGAGCACTTGTTCTAACCCCAGAAACTCTACCCTCAAGACCTTTTACTCTCCTACAAACCAATAACCTCATTTTTCTCCACAGGGTTGCATTGGCTGTTTTCCTCTGAAAAACATCTGTGTTGAGGGAGTTTGTATGCTAGTAACTGTGTTTTATTGCAATAGTGTTTTGCTTACCTTTTATCTAGGAAATGTCCCAGTGTGATATCTAGGCATATCACACAGAGTAGAAAAACAAATCAAAAATGTACTCTAAAAAGTAATCTGAAAAGGAACAAAAAATTACAAATACTCGCGGTTTTTAAATATTTTGCAAACCTGTAACAAAAGTAATTTTCATCCATCTTGCTTGTTTTGATCAATCAGTCTTGAAAAGTACAATTCTATTTAGCTGTACCAAGTCATGCTTGGTCCTAAAAATAAAATAAACCTACAGAAATATTTTAATACAAACAATTGGACTGAGTTCATTCTTTGCTTGAATGACCTCCTTCCTTGCTTGAGTGTGTACAATAGATGCTTAACACTATCCTCTGATAAAGCCTTACTGCTAGCCCAAACTACGATAAATAGAGAGTAAGGTATTACCTACTTTTACTTCTGTAAGCCTTTGACTCCACTCTCTGCAAATTATACCTTACTTTGGTATAGTATATACAGAGCCAGCTTCCTACAGTGCCAAACAGCAAAGACACACTAGAGCGATGTAGGTAATTAGTTTTTACCGATTCTTAAATACCGAATTTTACCGAGTGAGTATTTACAAATCGGTAAATGCTATGTAGGTATTTTTACCGAATTATTTAACGAATCTGTAACATTCGGTAATTACCGAATCGGTATTTACCGATTCGGTAAAATTAATGAATTGACAGGGTGTCACTTTGACACCCTGTTGCACCCCTGATTCAGGCTTGTGTGCCTGAATCAGGCACACAAGGGCATGCCCTAAGGGCATGTATGTGTGTCACATGGCACAGGTGTACATGCACAGATGTGCATGTACACAGGAATTCGTTATTTACCATCAAATAGTATTTGATGGTAAATAACAATTTCTGAAGAGTCTGTGGCACTGTTTTTAGTGCCACCTACATCACAAATTACCGATTCAGTAAATTTACAGATTCGGTAATTTACAGAATCGGTAAATTTACCGAATCTGTAAATGTACCGTATCGGTAATTTTAAGGACCCCTACATCTGAAACTCCAAATACCGGTCGGTAACGGCCGAAATCGTCCGTTACCGACCGGTATTTGGCCACCTACATCTGGCCCTAAGTGCCTAACAGCAACAGCAGAGGTGAAAGTAGTGCAACCAAACTAACAATGAAACATAAACGTCCCACAAAATTACAGTTTCAATCCCCCAAAGGTAAAATAACGTTACAAGAAATTAAAACTGTACAGTGTTTAAACCACGATATTGGTGAAGTGCTTACTTTCACAACGCGCTAGAGTGCTTTCAGTAAAGACTATGTCCATTATGGTGTCAGCTAGAGATCAATGCACATTTTCTCATGACAATCAAACCTGTTCTTATGCCAGAGCAGGCTCACAAATAGGGCTAGGTGCCCTCAAAACTTTGCTGCATAATAGCATACATTTTCAGTCCAATAACTTATAAATAACAGATCCCATTGCGGGAAAAAAAGGATCTTGTCTCTCATTGCAGTCCAAGAGCAGCATGTTAACCATAATTCCAACAGACCCACCAAACATCCCACATAAAAAAGAAAACCAAAAACATGTAAACATTATGTTCATGAAGTCTTTAAAAAAGAAAAAGAACTTCTGTGAAGGTACCTGAAAACTCACTTTTGACGTACACTGTACTTCCACTTGGCAGAACAACAACATTCGAAGCTGGACTAGCAGGTCTAGGGGATTTCACAGTTGCCATGCTGCCACTTGGGATTGGAGTAGATGTGGGGGTTGACGTTGTAGTCGTGTAAGAGTAGCAGACTACCACTACAAGAAAAAAAGTGACAATTAAAGGAAATGCTGAGATTAACAGACTAAAGGGTTCATTCTGCACTAGTTACCATTACCTGCCAGCTGTTCGGCACAATACAGCATGTGATTACATCTTAGTAAAAGAGACCCATTCTAGCCCCGTGTGTCAGCTGGAGTTAAAGTCCTGAACTCCACCCTTGTCAGTTGGACATTCTTTTGCCCTTGCTGCTCCCAGGTCCAGTGTCTTCTCATCCATCTCTCCTGTTTGCAGAGGAATTTAAAGTGTGGTGGAAAGTTCTAGAAGCAAGGAACCCCCGGTCAATCCTAGGATGCCACTTCATCAATTCACTCTTCTCTGAGAAGCTCAGCCCACACCTATGTCATCCCTCCCCACCAAGGCTTCAAAGCAGAGACCCTCCCGTGTTGGCTAAAGACTTCTGGCTCTCCTCTCATTTCCCTGGTTCCGAGCGGTCCCAGCCCACGTGCAGTGACACGAGCGAACTACCAGATAAAAATTGCTCCTCTACACTTTCTTTTCCTGGAAATGGGTCAAGCACTGTTAATTGCTCTACTGTGGAGGGAGGCCTCCGATCCTGCTGCTAGACAGAAGAGTAATGAACTCGGCCCAGTAGTGGGGACAAAGGACTGGAATCGGATTATGAACTGAGCAAGGGAAATATGCCAATTCTTAAAGTGTCCTAATAATGTCAGGGACTGTAAATCTACACTCTGGGTTCATGCTTACCCCCAGATTGATAGCTTGCTGGATGTTACAGGCTTAGTGTAGCACAACTGTACTTTAGTGCAGATTTTACCTACAATGAGTAATACAACGTAAGCACCAGAGACCTTCAGTGAGCACTACAGACGTGCACTGTGAAAACTCACTCGCATTATCAGTCCTAACTTAGGTCAGTACCAATCCTTTAAGAGTCCCTTCTGTGACAGGCTACCTATACGCATGCCAGTCCACAGAAGATGGTAGACTCACATGCACAGCCGGCACACGTGTTCACATGTAACCAGCCCAGAGCCTCTTATCCTGGCGTCACACCAGGTGGACACTGATGGTCAGGACTCTATCCATTTACCATGAATTTAAAGTGGATAAGACTGAGGTTGTGAGACAAGCTCGCAGTAGAAGGCAAAGCACAGGTACTCAAAAGTGAACAATCCAGGGGAAATAAGTGAGCAGAGCCCACTTTACAATGCATATTCTTTGCAGCAAGGGACTAGGGAAACTGTGATAAGAAGTAGACTATTTGTCTCTTATCTAGTATTTATAGATGTCACTGACAGTACAAGCAGCACTGGTGCAATGTGGACAAAATAAAATAAGCTATAAGAAGGCCAAATCTCAAGTGTTGCAGTGCAATTAGATATATATGAGCTTGTACTGGGATAAACAGTTATGTTATCTTTTGCAAACATTCAGAGTAAAGATCAAGTACACCTTCAATGATACTGTATGCTATAACCCATTTCAAATGTTTTCAACCAATTTTCGTGATACTACAAGAATGTAAAATGTGTTGTCGTCAGTGCAAGAGTTTATCTTATTGTTGCTTTGCCATCATAACACTCATGCTTTCATGTTTTAGCCACCATTTGTATAAAAAGTTCTTAATTAAGAAATACTGAGAGTGATCAGAAAAATGTAGTCTAAACACAGTGTAGAGTAGGGATTTTGGCCACATTAGCTTTGGGGTAATTTAACACTACTCCAATATAAGTAGCTGAAGCTAAAATTATAACAAAATAAACAAATACCAAACAAGCGCATACAAAGACAAACAATAGCACATTGTGTATAACCTGAAAGGTAAAAAAAAAAAAAAAAAAAAAAAAAAAAAAAAGAAGAAGATCTCTTTCTTAGACGCTTACCTTCTTTATTTCCGGTTTCTGCTGGTGTAGGAAGAGAGGCATTGTGTTGTAAAGCTGCATTTGCAACAGCATTAGCAGTCGCTGTGAAGGCTGTCTGGGGAACCAACCGGGGCATTAACGGCACCAACCTACGGCCTTCGATGGACCACTCTGCCGAACTGTTCGGCCCACACATGCTGAAAAGAAAAAAATTGCAATATATATATATATATATTTGCTGTTCAAAACGCAAACATAAAGCATCAATATCATTTTGGAATTACAATCCTAACCCTTTTATGGGCTGGCTTGACTGCTTGCCCTTAGCTAGATCTCATGTCAGCAAGGACTAATACATAACATACAGAAGGGTCTTTAGGTCAGAATCTTTCAGGTATTGGAGTGTTTGGACGAACCTCCCACAGGCATTACTTTACTGGGCTGTTCTACATGTTCTTGGATCCGCACACAGCATTTCACGGATGTATACGTTTTGGACGTTTTTATCTTTGTAAGTTATTGATGTGAACAGAAAATGGTCCCTCTCCAGAACTTTGCACCACTATCCTTGATAACAAATGTACTTTAAATAAAAAAGATGTAAAAACAGTAAATGGAGTCTTTAGTATGTTGAGTTGTAGGCATCCGGCCAGCACGAGTGCAGCTGTTAAGTGCTCAGGCTCTCCCTGCACAACCAGCACTGAGCAAATTCTAACCCAACAAAGCTGGAGAGGCCAAGCATGAGCTTCTCCATGTATTCTCTGTGCGCTCTCCTGATACAATACCCTGACACTATAGCAAGGAAGCTCAGACGTTCTAGTTGCGGTTTAGTTCTGGACTGCCTTGGCTACAGCATTTTGTCCTTTCCTCTATGGTCGGCACAGTAGATCCGTTTTTTTTTTTTTTTTTTAATGTCATGTTATCACAGTTTTGGTAGTTAATAGTAATTATACACAGTGTTTTTTCTAGGAAGATATAACCAACTACCCACAATGGCAATAATGCCCAGCAGCCTTGCTCTCACAGCTCAGGCATTAGTCCAGCTTTGCATGGAATCACCGAGAAAGCTTGGTGAACGATCAGCGGCCCATGAACATTTATTTGAAATCCTTTTCGTACATCCCTCTTCGACCTCTCAGTACATGCCCGGTTCACGTGCTGCCGGCTTGGATGTGTCATTTGTTTTCTTCCTCTGGGGTCTGAGCTGGAGTGTAAGCATAACAAAGTGACTATGCAGATGACATATGGAAGCCACGACTCCAGAAACCACTATAAAGAATTCAGGAAAATGAATTACTCAATAACTCACAAAACTAAAAGGAAAGCAGACAGCCTTACGTCACTAGTTTGTTTAGTTTCTTTGCCTTTTCCAAAAAGTGTAACATTATTTAACATGAGGTGTACCAAGAAAACAAATCCTTAAATTCTCTGGGGAGTATGTACACTGACACTTAAACAGCAGATATACGCTAAGTGCTTCAATGCCTCAATCAGGTTAGAAACTGCTACTTCAATGCCTTTAATAAAACATTGAAATACAATAATGCAAGCAGGGGATATCTTAGTCCAGGGATCCTTAAATAATACTTGCACCACAATATCTCAGGGGTACATTACATGTTTTGCACATGTTGCCATGTGTCCAATATCTATTATATCCAGTGAGGATTTATTTCCGTGTACCAAACTGTTGAATTTTTCCTTTTGCGTTTCTTTCTGTGTAAAAACGACAGAGCAAACTCTTCCTCATCTCATGATTTAGCCTGCATTTAATGAGGCCACCAATCCGAGGAAATTACAGTGTATATGGTGAGGATTTTTAAACCAGTTCCTTTAAAAATATCATCAAACAAATCCAAACTTGTGTTTTGTCTATGCAGTCTCGACTTTCAGCAGATCATGTTTTAGCATATCAAAGTGCGATGTGGCTTAATTAAAAATATACTGCACATTTTTGGCACTTTATTTTGTATTTTATATTTTGCATTTTATACATAGAAAAGGCCAACAAGTAAACGGCGATATCAGTAGATCTGGCTCAAAACTGATAGTACTTCTTAATTACTTTTATGTGTAAGAGTATCTATATAGCGCAAACCAGACTGAAGGCAGGAACAGAACTGGAATTTGTAGTAAAGCCAAGTGCCACATCAATACTCGAATCACCTTCATACAGAGGATGGAACTTTTTTTTCTAGTGGCTGAAAAAGAACCATTCCCAGCAGGTAAAAGTGTGAACTGCCACACATCAAAACAAGGCCAAAGACAGTAGCCTGGAAACATGGCCTGTGGCACACACCCCATAGAAAGACTAGGGTTCCTTCTCATCTGTATTCTGTGCTAAGAGCAGGAAAGCTTTACCGACAACACACAAATGGAAAGTAGCCGTATTACCTACAAATGTTTGCCAAGATGAGGTCAACAAAAATATTGTGCACTTCATTTGATGCATTTCTTCCAAAGGTTTTGTGAAATTATGAACTTGACTGGAAATTTGATAAAGCCAAGTAGAATCACAAAGTGATATAACCTGGCTACTCCAGCATATAAAACATTACTTTTTTTCCACTCAGGAGCTACGCATACCAGTGTAGAGGAAGCCAAGGGCCAGAGGCTGAATGTGTTGCCGTCTTCCTTTTAGTGGTAAGGGCCATATCACCGCTGCTGTGAAAACATTCTGCAGCTCAAGGAACAAGGAGGTAGACTGCCTGGCGTGGAGCAAAACACTTGTTCCACCAGAGGCAGCATTCATCAGGTCTCTACTATAATGAGAACCTGCAGAGATCAGGTCATGTGAATCGCTGCTCGGCAGACTGGTGCTCTCCCCTGCGTGCCTGTATACTTCATCTTCTCTTCACAAAGATCATGTGAGCTACATGTGTCAGAACCTATCACTGCTGCACTCTGGTCTGTGCTTGATGATTGCGAGCAGCGCATGTGCTTGAAACCTACATTGCGAGATCCTGTTCTGCAAAAACGATTATGAGCGCACCCGTGCCTGAATCCGGCAACACTTCAAGAGACTGATAACCATGCACTGTCCGTGTGTCCTCAACTTCCTGCAACTCAACTGTTCAAGTGACAACAACTGTGCGCGGCCACTGGAAACCAACTCCGAGTGTAACCAGGCTAGATAGTCAAAAACAGTTTTGATTCCAAACAACTTATTGAGGTTACTGAGCTTATTTGCTTACAGATGCTTGGACAATCCATTTTTAGTGACAGACACAAGTGGAGCGATACCTAGGTATTCCACCCCACACCACTCTCCGAGAATAAGCCTTACCTGTTCGACCCTCCCCTTCCGTGACTGTTAAAGTCCAACACCAAGAGCCTTGACATTTCACTAAGCTTACAGTAGTATCTGGTCGCTGCATTTTCAGAGACAGCAGTAACACTCTGATTGCCTTGCCTATCCTCGAGTTATGCAGGCCCCAGAGAATTGGCCTGAGACTTTGATAGCGGATAATAGACCCTCAAAAACAATCAAGTAAATGTGTGCTGAAACGGAGATTTATACAAAAATTCTTCAATTTATTTATTTTTGATTTTAGTATATTTTGTTTGTTTTTATCCTTTGTGCAAAATTCATTTACTTATTTAATTCATTGTTCACATTTAAAAAGAACCTTGAAGTATAGTACATGATATTCAGACACAGGCAAAGAATTAATTATTTACAATTAAAGGTGTACAAAATTAATAAGTGAGAACAGAAAAAATTACATAGACACAAATACATAGACAAAATAACTCAGTGATATACGAAATATTCAGTTGATGGTATAGTTGATGAAGGCAATGCGGTTGAGTGGAACTACGCGCGTTTCGGCCTGAGGCCTTCGTCAGGTGACCGTCATTCGCATATTTTAAACAAATAAAAAGGGGTGATGTAACCTAAACAGACAAAACAAGAATACAAAAGTATAGATGTATCATCAGATCAGACACACATGTTCATTATATCTATTTACAATACAATTTATGTTTCTGTATTTTCTGGGTCTATAACAGTTGCAATGAAGATATATATACAATATTAACATTTTAGTGCAACCACCTAATTACAATAAATGCCAGACCATCTAGTTTTTTTGCTTTCCAGATGCAGAATTCGATGATTCTCATTCCATATTAGCTAAGCTCAAGATCGTCACTTAAAGTGTATCTATTTCAGTTAAATTTCTAGCTATGATAGTTTTTCTAATAGGTTATGAGACCAACAGTTCCATATTAGGCACTAAAATTTCAGAGAGAAAAGAAACCAGAAACAGATATAGGTATAGACACACATAAAAAGCCTTTGAATATAGGAAACCCAAAAATGGCCAGTATATATGGAATTCCTAAAGTTCATAAAAATGAACAAGATCCCCCCCTACGCCCTATAGTTACAACCATCGGGAGTGTGACAGAACCCATCTCAAAGTACATAGATGCCATCCTACGTCCACACATAGAGAAAATACCAGGTCACATCAAAGATACTAGGAATGTAATCACCCAATTTGAAGGCACCTCGTTTAACGCTCACCGTCAGTGGATGGTAACACTGGACGTAGAGAGCCTTTATTCTAATATTCCTTGCATAGGGGCAATGGAAGCCACTAAGTGGTTTATCGAGTCCTTCAACATTGACTGTAACATGCTATTCATCCTGGACTGCCTCCAAATTATTCTGGATAACAACATTTTTGAATTTGCGGGGCAACTCTATAAGCAGATTAGAGGAGTCAGTATGGGTGCTTCGTGTGCACCGACGATTGCCAATATCTATGTGGCTCTGTTTGAGGAAAAATGTGTCTTTAATGAGGTTGCGCCTTTCTTTGAATCGGTTTTTTATTGGTCACGCTTCATTGACGATATCATTTTCGTTTGGGACGATAATGAGGATGTTCTAGAAGAGTTTGTATCCTGGTTGAATGCCTGTGACCCAAATTTAAAATTTACAGAGAAAAAGAGTAATTCAGAAATAGAATTCCTGGATTTGAGTATCAAACATGATGAAGGAAAGCTAATTATGGACCTCTTTACTAAACCAACAGCACGTAATACTCTCCTTCATTATAGTAGCTTCCACCCCTCGTCACAGAAAGATAGCATTCCCTTCAGTCAATTTCTTAGACTGAGGAGGAATTGTACTAGGTTAATTGACTAGGACCAGAGGGCTACTATAATGAAGGAGAAGTTTCTGGAACGCGGTTATCCCCACAGATTAATACGTGACTCTTTTAAAAGGGCTAGGTATTATGACCGTCAACATCTTCTTACAGGTACTAACAAAAAACAAGATGCCAGTTTAGTATTCGTAACTAGGCACTCTATGTTAAACAAACAAATTCAACAAATCTTGTATGCAAATTGGCATATCCTTAATGTCAACAAAAGCGGAAATGAAAGTATAAATAAACCCCTTTTCGCATATAAGAAAAACAAAAATATCAAGGACATAGTTGTCAGATCAAGGATGTCAACTCAGAAGACCTTGAGTCAAAGAGATATCATCACTGGGGCCCCAGTGACTGGAAATCATAGATGTGGTACTTGTAAAATCTGTCCACTAGCCATTGAAACTGCAGAATTTACTTTTAATAACACAGCTATTCCCCTATCGACCATGACAAATTGTAAAACTACGAACATTGTTTACCTTCTAATTTGTCCATGCAACAAAGGTTATGTGGGTGAATCGTCGCGTTCTGTAAGTACTAGAATCACGGAACACAAATCAGCGATACGTACACAAAAGTTAACTGCCCCTTTAGTATCACACTATCTAGAAAAGGACCACAAGCCTGAAGACATCCGGTGGATAGTTTTAGAAAAAATTGTGGCTAAAGCTGGCATTAACACAGACAAAATCCGTCGTAAACGAGAAGTGTTTTGGATATTCACTTTGGACACTTTCAGACTAGGCCTCAATTCCGAAATTCCATGGCAGCAAGCTATTCTTTAATAATACCATCTAAGCATATGATTAAACAAAAGAGATGTACTCTGTCTTAACCATATACTAAACTGTTAGATAGAATACATATGCCACTATTCAAACATCAATTATCGTTTGAATATAAACTGAGCTAAAATGTGAGGTCTTTCAATGGGAGTATGTGCCTGAATAAAAGAGATGTACTTGATTTCTACTATATATTAAACTTTTAGATAGAGTAAACAGGCCACCATTTAAACATCAAATATCGTCTGAATATAAATGCGGATGACCATATATATATAAACACATCCTTGCCTAATTATCTTGTGAGCTACAATATGAGATCTTTAAATGAGATTTATATATCGATTTGCATAGCGTATTTTGTTCTGTGGGACCATCATCAAAAAGCGGGCTATAGTCTTTCTTTTAGCCGCTCCGGTAACCTTAACTATAATTGCGCTAACTCGGCATTAGTCTGCTTTCGACTTCGATGTAAGCCTCTGTGACCCGTGACCCGTTTGTCTATCGTCATCGAGCCGCGCTTCGAGAAATTGGCAACAGCTGAAAGCTACGTAATGCGAGCAAACAAACGCGCCTCTTTTCAAATAAAAAGCAGTAAATCACTCAGTCCGTTTAGATTGCGGATTTCGGAAGCATCAACTAACCAGAACCCCCGTTTGAACACTCGAGAACCATAAAACAAAGGTACGTGCTTAAAACGCATAGGATATCGCGTTGGTCGGATTAGACGCTCTGTCTAGATAAGTAATTTTCAGTATAGGTATGCCCAGTATAATAGTGTTCTTATTCTCTATTTTTTTAATAGTGGTCAATATTCTCAGCCCGTTCATATGCCAGCGTCACTGCAACAAGGTAATGACCCCAAGAAATACGATCAGAGAGGCAATATATAGCGGCACTTGACTTAGTACAATAGCATCGTTTTTTATATCTCCTTAAATGCAGATTGAATTTAACGAAAGTGACTAAAAGCTTTTGATTTTTCCTGCGGGTTTCCTTGTGAAAACGACACTTTACAAACATTTTCGGATACCTAAGGTAGGCTCTAATTCCCTAATAAAAGTGTCCCTATGAGACATAAAAATTTGCAAAGTGTGATGGCAAATTAGGTTATATATTGTTAGGATCTCTCATAGATATAAAATGTGTAATCACCTGTACACTGATATCAGGACTATGCCTTACTAGATAAATGAGAGTTTTATGGCATGAATAACATATAACCTAACATGGACCTAGTAAAACCCATATCGCATGAACAGAATCGTAAATTACATAAATAGTAATTCATCTTGCTCTCGCTTAATTTAGAATCAGCTCTCCGAAATAAAGATCCTAAGGATTCATTTCTATTTCCAGACTCACTATAACCAACGCGTGATTCAGTGAATAGAAAGTCATTTGGCAGGAGCAAATAAGGTACATCGTTATTGTAAAATAGTTATTACTATAACTAAAAATATATGGTCGAATATTAACATCTAAAAATGGATACATGTCTACTTTTCAGCATAACTGACTCGGTACATATGAAATCAAAACTGTTGCCATAGGAAGCAAAGTGTTGATACGTCAACCTGTCCACTGTTGTGTAAGTAAAAATGGCATTTTCCCTTCCCTCTTTTTCATTAGTAAAGGTATCTTTAGGTTGAGTGCATAAGGCTTTTTATGTGTGTCTATACCTATATCTGTTTCTGGTTTCTTTTCTCTCTGAAATTTTAGTGCCTAATATGGAACTGTTGGTCTCATAACCTATTAGAAAAACTATCATAGCTAGAAATTTAACTGAAATAGATACACTTTAAGTGACGATCTTGAGCTTAGCTAATATGGAATGAGAATCATCGAATTCTGCATCTGGAAAGCAAAAAAACTAGATGGTCTGGCATTTATTGTAATTAGGTGGTTGCACTAAAATGTTAATATTGTATATATATCTTCATTGCAACTGTTATAGACCCAGAAAATACAGAAACATAAATTGTATTGTAAATAGATATAATGAACATGTGTGTCTGATCTGATGATACATCTATACTTTTGTATTCTTGTTTTGTCTGTTTAGGTTACATCACCCCTTTTTATTTGTTTAAAATATGCGAATGACGGTCACCTGACGAAGGCCTCAGGCCGAAACGCGCGTAGTTCCACTCAACCGCATTGCCTTCATCAACTATACCATCAACTGAATATTTCGTATATCACTGAGTTATTTTGTCTATGTATTTGTGTCTATGTAATTTTTTCTGTTCTCACTTATTAATTTTGTACACCTTTAATTGTAAATAATTAATTCTTTGCCTGTGTCTGAATATCATGTACTATACTTCAAGGTTCTTTTTAAATGTGAACAATGAATTAAATAAGTAAATGAATTTTGCACAAAGGATAAAAACAAACAAAATATACTAAAATCAAAAATAAATAAATTGAAGAATTTTTGTATAAATCTCCGTTTCAGCACACATTTACTTGATTGTTTTTGAGGGTCTATTATTCTGTTTGGATCTTGATTCAGGGATTATTTACGCCCTTAGAGTTTTGCTACACTGTCTTTCTCTACATGGTTTGCCTTCCCTACGAGTAGCTAACTGTATACATTGTAGGGGCCCCCTCTTTCTCATAGAATTTATACTCATGGCCGGTCCATGAGGGGTTTTGTCCTGTATATCATTTCCTTAATTTGTTATAATACATAAGTATTTTCTGTTATGTGAAATTTTAGAACACGTTGTCTACTTTACTCCCTTCTTTTGCCAGATCTATGTATAATTGATTTATCCTTATACACTTTGATGGTTTTCTTGGGTAATTCATCTAGCAGTTCCGTTTTTCATATATCTATATTTCTTCACTTTATCTTGCTGTTGTCTCTGTCACCCTTTGTTACTTCATTTCTCTATTGAAACTAAATTCAGTCATCGTATCTATTATGGCCACACTTAAATCTCATGGCTTTAGCGACGAAGAATTTGCCTCCATGGTAGGCTCTTCGGTTAGTTTTGATACCAGACACACATCAAATAATGAAAAATGTGAAGATCTACTAAAATTACTAGCCCTTAAAAAGAAAAGTAAAAGAACTGAGTTACATGGAAAGTTTATTCTAGACTACTTAAAAGCAGGAGTTATCCCGCAGGGTCTCCAGGTAAAGAATATTCCAGGGCTATTTATCCATTTAAAACACTTTCTTGAACGTTGGTCCCTCATCTCTAATAGATGTTCGAGGGACCACATGATGCTTATAGTAGAAACAGTCAGAGAAGTTCTAGATGAATTAGCCAAAGAGATTGCAGAACTCGAGGATAAGATCAAAAATTCTACAATAATCACGGACATTAAAACAAAGTTAGAAAATGTGGAGATGGACCTCAATTCATATAGTGACTATCTGTATAAGCGTAAAATGGATAAATATCAGAAAGATCTACATTTTTTTAGTATGGAAAAAGCATATCCATACCTGGCAGACAATTTTTATGCCCAGGTAAGTGATAATGACCTAGAATATAACACTCCTTCAGATCCAAGATCAAAAAAGTATTCTACTTTTTCCAACTCTTCAGATTCAGGAAGTAATTCTAGTATGCCACCGTATCAACCGAGGGGCAATCGTTTCAGATCCAATCAAGGATATAGACCTTTTTTAGGGAGACGTCAAGCGAGAAGAAATTGGAGACCAAATTATCAACCTCAATATCGGCAACCACAACAATACCAATACAATCAACAATACCCACCACAAGAACAATACCCACCGAATCAAACATATCAACCTCAGGGCCCTTATCAGCCCCAATTCCTGGACAATCAACAGAATACGGAGAGATATCTAGAAACAAGAAATGCAAGGTATTGGAGACAATGAATACAATACCTATCTTCAATCTGAGTAGTCATAACACTGACTCAGCTACCCTTTCAGTACTCTCGAGAGGTCTCTCATTTGTCCCGCACTCTGGCTTGAATAAGTTTGAATTATTCAATGATATGATAAGTTTTTTTCGAAAAATATGATTAAAAAACTTTTTCTCCCAACAAAGAAATGAGTTGCCAGAACCAAATAGATCTGGTTTGTCACCTAAATCGATCTTTACTCCGTCTCTGGATCAAGTTGACCCAGAAATAGGAATCTTTGAAAAAATTGTCACCTCTAAATTGCAAAACATCACCAAATATATACCACATACCCCGTATAATATCTCTATTGATGAACACAATGCTTTGTTACAACTAAAAGAATCAACTCAAATTATTGTGAAAAGTTGTGATAAGGGAGGGGGTATAGCCATTTTTGATACCACAAACTATATTGAAAAAATGGAAAACATGCTTAATGATACAAAATATTATTCAAAAATCACTAAAGATCCAACAGGTATCATTAAAAACAAGATCACTAGATTAACCTCCAAAGCGTTAAGCAAGGGAGACATTTGTCAAAAAGAGCATGATTATATGAATATAGGAAACCCAAAAATGGCCAGTATATATGGAATTCCTAAAGTTCATAAAAATGAACAAGATCCCCCCCTACGCCCTATAGTTACAACCATCGGGAGTGTGACAGAACCCATCTCAAAGTACATAGATGCCATCCTACGTCCACACATAGAGAAAATACCAGGTCACATCAAAGATACTAGGAATGTAATCACCCAATTTGAAGGCACCTCGTTTAACGCTCACCGTCAGTGGATGGTAACACTGGACGTAGAGAGCCTTTATTCTAATATTCCTTGCATAGGGGCAATGGAAGCCACTAAGTGGTTTATCGAGTCCTTCAACATTGACTGTAACATGCTATTCATCCTGGACTGCCTCCAAATTATTCTGGATAACAACATTTTTGAATTTGCGGGGCAACTCTATAAGCAGATTAGAGGAGTCAGTATGGGTGCTTCGTGTGCACCGACGATTGCCAATATCTATGTGGCTCTGTTTGAGGAAAAATTTGTCTTTAATGAGGTTGCGCCTTTCTTTGAATCGGTTTTTTATTGGTCACGCTTCATTGACGATATCATTTTCGTTTGGGACGATAATGAGGATGTTCTAGAAGAGTTTGTATCCTGGTTGAATGCCTGTGACCCAAATTTAAAATTTACAGAGAAAAAGAGTAATTCAGAAATAGAATTCCTGGATTTGAGTATCAAACATGATGAAGGAAAGCTAATTATGGACCTCTTTACTAAACCAACAGCACGTAATACTCTCCTTCATTATAGTAGCTTCCACCCCTCGTCACAGAAAGATAGCATTCCCTTCAGTCAATTTCTTAGACTGAGGAGGAATTGTACTAGGTTAATTGACTAGGACCAGAGGGCTACTATAATGAAGGAGAAGTTTCTGGAACGCGGTTATCCCCACAGATTAATACGTGACTCTTTTAAAAGGGCTAGGTATTATGACCGTCAACATCTTCTTACAGGTACTAACAAAAAACAAGATGCCAGTTTAGTATTCGTAACTAGGCACTCTATGTTAAACAAACAAATTCAACAAATCTTGTATGCAAATTGGCATATCCTTAATGTCAACAAAAGCGGAAATGAAAGTATAAATAAACCCCTTTTCGCATATAAGAAAAACAAAAATATCAAGGACATAGTTGTCAGATCAAGGATGTCAACTCAGAAGACCTTGAGTCAAAGAGATATCATCACTGGGGCCCCAGTGACTGGAAATCATAGATGTGGTACTTGTAAAATCTGTCCACTAGCCATTGAAACTGCAGAATTTACTTTTAATAACACAGCTATTCCCCTATCGACCATGACAAATTGTAAAACTACGAACATTGTTTACCTTCTAATTTGTCCATGCAACAAAGGTTATGTGGGTGAATCGTCGCGTTCTGTAAGTACTAGAATCACGGAACACAAATCAGCGATACGTACACAAAAGTTAACTGCCCCTTTAGTATCACACTATCTAGAAAAGGATCACAAGCCTGAAGACATCCGGTGGATAGTTTTAGAAAAAATTGTGGCTAAAGCTGGCATTAACACAGACAAAATCCGTCGTAAACGAGAAGTGTTTTGGATATTCACTTTGGACACTTTCAGACTAGGCCTCAATTCCGAAATTCCATGGCAGCAAGCTATTCTTTAATAATACCATCTAAGCATATGATTAAACAAAAGAGATGTACTCTGTCTTAACCATATACTAAACTGTTAGATAGAATACATATGCCACTATTCAAACATCAATTATCGTTTGAATATAAACTGAGCTAAAATGTGAGGTCTTTCAATGGGAGTATGTGCCTGAATAAAAGAGATGTACTTGATTTCTACTATATATTAAACTTTTAGATAGAGTAAACAGGCCACCATTTAAACATCAAATATCGTCTGAATATAAATGCGGATGACCATATATATAAACACATCCTTGCCTAATTATCTTGTGAGCTACAATATGAGATCTTTAAATGAGATTTATATATCGATTTGCATAGCGTATTTTGTTCTGTGGGACCATCATCAAAAAGCGGGCTATAGTCTTTCTTTTAGCCGCTCCGGTAACCTTAACTATAATTGCGCTAACTCGGCATTAGTCTGCTTTCGACTTCGATGTAAGCCTCTGTGACCCGTGACCCGTTTGTCTATCGTCATCGAGCCGCGCTTCGAGAAATTGGCAACAGCTGAAAGCTACGTAATGCGAGCAAACAAACGCGCCTCTTTTCAAATAAAAAGCAGTAAATCACTCAGTCCGTTTAGATTGCGGATTTCGGAAGCATCAACTAACCAGAACCCCCGTTTGAACACTCGAGAACCATAAAACAAAGGTACGTGCTTAAAACGCATAGGATATCGCGTTGGTCGGATTAGACGCTCTGTCTAGATAAGTAATTTTCAGTATAGGTATGCCCAGTATAATAGTGTTCTTATTCTCTATTTTTTTAATAGTGGTCAATATTCTCAGCCCGTTCATATGCCAGCGTCACTGCAACAAGGTAATGACCCCAAGAAATACGATCAGAGAGGCAATATATAGCGGCACTTGACTTAGTACAATAGCATCGTTTTTTATATCTCCTTAAATGCAGATTGATTATAACGAAAGTGACTAAAAGCTTTTGATTTTTCCTGCGGGTTTCCTTGTGAAAACGACACTTTACAAACATTTTCGGATACCTAAGGTAGGCTCTAATTCCCTAATAAAAGTGTCCCTATGAGACATAAAAATTTGCAAAGTGTGATGGCAAATTAGGTTATATATTGTTAGGATCTCTCATAGATATAAAATGTGTAATCACCTGTACACTGATATCAGGACTATGCCTTACTAGATAAATGAGAGTTTTATGGCATGAATAACATATAACCTAACATGGACCTAGTAAAACCCATATCGCATGAACAGAATCGTAAATTACATAAATAGTAATTCATCTTGCTCTCGCTTAATTTAGAATCAGCTCTCCGAAATAAAGATCCTAAGGATTCATTTCTATTTCCAGACTCACTATAACCAACGCGTGATTCAGTGAATAGAAAGTCATTTGGCAGGAGCAAATAAGGTACATCGTTATTGTAAAATAGTTATTACTATAACTAAAAATATATGGTCGAATATTAACATCTAAAAATGGATACATGTCTACTTTTCAGCATAACTGACTCGGTACATATGAAATCAAAACTGTTGCCATAGGAAGCAAAGTGTTGATACGTCAACCTGTCCACTGTTGTGTAAGTAAAAATGGCATTTTCCCTTCCCTCTTTTTCATTAGTAAAGGTATCTTTAGGTTGAGTGCATAAGGCTTTTTATGTGTGTCTATACCTATATCTGTTTCTGGTTTCTTTTCTCTCTGAAATTTTAGTGCCTAATATGGAACTGTTGGTCTCATAACCTATTAGAAAAACTATCATAGCTAGAAATTTAACTGAAATAGATACACTTTAAGTGACGATCTTGAGCTTAGCTAATATGGAATGAGAATCATCGAATTCTGCATCTGGAAAGCAAAAAAACTAGATGGTCTGGCATTTATTGTAATTAGGTGGTTGCACTAAAATGTTAATATTGTATATATATCTTCATTGCAACTGTTATAGACCCAGAAAATACAGAAACATAAATTGTATTGTAAATAGATATAATGAACATGTGTGTCTGATCTGATGATACATCTATACTTTTGTATTCTTGTTTTGTCTGTTTAGGTTACATCACCCCTTTTTATTTGTTTAAAATATGCGAATGACGGTCACCTGACGAAGGCCTCAGGCCGAAACGCGCGTAGTTCCACTCAACCGCATTGCCTTCATCAACTATACCATCAACTGAATATTTCGTATATCACTGAGTTATTTTGTCTATGTATTTGTGTCTATGTAATTTTTTCTGTTCTCACTTATTAATTTTGTACACCTTTAATTGTAAATAATTAATTCTTTGCCTGTGTCTGAATATCATGTACTATACTTCAAGGTTCTTTTTAAATGTGAACAATGAATTAAATAAGTAAATGAATTTTGCACAAAGGATAAAAACAAACAAAATATACTAAAATCAAAAATAAATAAATTGAAGAATTTTTGTATAAATCTCCGTTTCAGCACACATTTACTTGATTGTTTTTGAGGGTCTATTATTCTGTTTGGATCTTGATTCAGGGATTATTTACGCCCTTAGAGTTTTGCTACACTGTCTTTCTCTACATGGTTTGCCTTCCCTACGAGTAGCTAACTGTATACATTGTAGGGGCCCCCTCTTTCTCATAGAATTTATACTCATGGCCGGTCCATGAGGGGTTTTGTCCTGTATATCATTTCCTTAATTTGTTATAATACATAAGTATTTTCTGTTATGTGAAATTTTAGAACACGTTGTCTACTTTACTCCCTTCTTTTGCCAGATCTATGTATAATTGATTTATCCTTATACACTTTGATGGTTTTCTTGGGTAATTCATCTAGCAGTTCCGTTTTTCATATATCTATATTTCTTCACTTTATCTTGCTGTTGTCTCTGTCACCCTTTGTTACTTCATTTCTCTATTGAAACTAAATTCAGTCATCGTATCTATTATGGCCACACTTAAATCTCATGGCTTTAGCGACGAAGAATTTGCCTCCATGGTAGGCTCTTCGGTTAGTTTTGATACCAGACACACATCAAATAATGAAAAATTTGAAGATCTACTAAAATTACTAGCCCTTAAAAAGAAAAGTAAAAGAACTGAGTTACATGGAAAGTTTATTCTAGACTACTTAAAAGCAGGAGTTATCCCGCAGGGTCTCCAGGTAAAGAATATTCCAGGGCTATTTATCCATTTAAAACACTTTCTTGAACGTTGGTCCCTCATCTCTAATAGATGTTCGAGGGACCACATGATGCTTATAGTAGAAACAGTCAGAGAAGTTCTAGATGAATTAGCCAAAGAGATTGCAGAACTCGAGGATAAGATCAAAAATTCTACAATAATCACGGACATTAAAACAAAGTTAGAAAATGTGGAGATGGACCTCAATTCATATAGTGACTATCTGTATAAGCGTAAAATGGATAAATATCAGAAAGATCTACATTTTTTTAGTATGGAAAAAGCATATCCATACCTGGCAGACAATTTTTATGCCCAGGTAAGTGATAATGACCTAGAATATAACACTCCTTCAGATCCAAGATCAAAAAAGTATTCTACTTTTTCCAACTCTTCAGATTCAGGAAGTAATTCTAGTATGCCACCGTATCAACCGAGGGGCAATCGTTTCAGATCCAATCAAGGATATAGACCTTTTTTAGGGAGACGTCAAGCGAGAAGAAATTGGAGACCAAATTATCAACCTCAATATCGGCAACCACAACAATACCAATACAATCAACAATACCCACCACAAGAACAATACCCACCGAATCAAACATATCAACCTCAGGGCCCTTATCAGCCCCAATTCCTGGACAATCAACAGAATACGGAGAGATATCTAGAAACAAGAAATGCAAGGTATTGGAGACAATGAATACAATACCTATCTTCAATCTGAGTAGTCATAACACTGACTCAGCTACCCTTTCAGTACTCTCGAGAGGTCTCTCATTTGTCCCGCACTCTGGCTTGAATAAGTTTGAATTATTCAATGATATGATAAGTTTTTTTCGAAAAATATGATTAAAAAACTTTTTCTCCCAACAAAGAAATGAGTTGCCAGAACCAAATAGATCTGGTTTGTCACCTAAATCGATCTTTACTCCGTCTCTGGATCAAGTTGACCCAGAAATAGGAATCTTTGAAAAAATTGTCACCTCTAAATTGCAAAACATCACCAAATATATACCACATACCCCGTATAATATCTCTATTGATGAACACAATGTTTTTTTACAACTAAAAGAATCAACTCAAATTATTGTGAAAAGTTGTGATAAGGGAGGGGGTATAGCCATTTTTGATACCACAAACTATATTGAAAAAATGGAAAACATGCTTAATGATACAAAATATTATTCAAAAATCACTAAAGATCCAACAGGTATCATTAAAAACAAGATCACTAGATTAACCTCCAAAGCGTTAAGCAAGGGAGACATTTGTCAAAAAGAGCATGATTATATGAATATAGGAAACCCAAAAATGGCCAGTATATATGGAATTCCTAAAGTTCATAAAAATGAACAAGATCCCCCCCTACGCCCTATAGTTACAACCATCGGGAGTGTGACAGAACCCATCTCAAAGTACATAGATGCCATCCTACGTCCACACATAGAGAAAATACCAGGTCACATCAAAGATACTAGGAATGTAATCACCCAATTTGAAGGCACCTCGTTTAACGCTCACCGTCAGTGGATGGTAACACTGGACGTAGAGAGCCTTTATTCTAATATTCCTTGCATAGGGGCAATGGAAGCCACTAAGTGGTTTATCGAGTCCTTCAACATTGACTGTAACATGCTATTCATCCTGGACTGCCTCCAAATTATTCTGGATAACAACATTTTTGAATTTGCGGGGCAACTCTATAAGCAGATTAGAGGAGTCAGTATGGGTGCTTCGTGTGCACCGACGATTGCCAATATCTATGTGGCTCTGTTTGAGGAAAAATGTGTCTTTAATGAGGTTGCGCCTTTCTTTGAATCGGTTTTTTATTGGTCACGCTTCATTGACGATATCATTTTCGTTTGGGACGATAATGAGGATGTTCTAGAAGAGTTTGTATCCTGGTTGAATGCCTGTGACCCAAATTTAAAATTTACAGAGAAAAAGAGTAATTCAGAAATAGAATTCCTGGATTTGAGTATCAAACATGATGAAGGAAAGCTAATTATGGACCTCTTTACTAAACCAACAGCACGTAATACTCTCCTTCATTATAGTAGCTTCCACCCCTCGTCACAGAAAGATAGCATTCCCTTCAGTCAATTTCTTAGACTGAGGAGGAATTGTACTAGGTTAATTGACTATGACCAGAGGGCTACTATAATGAAGGAGAAGTTTCTGGAACGCGGTTATCCCCACAGATTAATACGTGACTCTTTTAAAAGGGCTAGGTATTATGACCGTCAACATCTTCTTACAGGTACTAACAAAAAACAAGATGCCAGTTTAGTATTCGTAACTAGGCACTCTATGTTAAACAAACAAATTCAACAAATCTTGTATGCAAATTGGCATATCCTTAATGTCAACAAAAGCGGAAATGAAAGTATAAATAAACCCCTTTTCGCATATAAGAAAAACAAAAATATCAAGGACATAGTTGTCAGATCAAGGATGTCAACTCAGAAGACCTTGAGTCAAAGAGATATCATCACTGGGGCCCCAGTGACTGGAAATCATAGATGTGGTACTTGTAAAATCTGTCCACTAGCCATTGAAACTGCAGAATTTACTTTTAATAACACAGCTATTCCCCTATCGACCATGACAAATTGTAAAACTACGAACATTGTTTACCTTCTAATTTGTCCATGCAACAAAGGTTATGTGGGTGAATCGTCGCGTTCTGTAAGTACTAGAATCACGGAACACAAATCAGTGATACGTACACAAAAGTTAACTGCCCCTTTAGTATCACACTATCTAGAAAAGGATCACAAGCCTGAAGACATCCGGTGGATAGTTTTAGAAAAAATTGTGGCTAAAGCTGGCATTAACACAGACAAAATCCGTCGTAAACGAGAAGTGTTTTGGATATTCACTTTGGACACTTTCAGACTAGGCCTCAATTCCGAAATTCCATGGCAGCAAGCTATTCTTTAATAATACCATCTAAGCATATGATTAAACAAAAGAGATGTACTCTGTCTTAACCATATACTAAACTGTTAGATAGAATACATATGCCACTATTCAAACATCAATTATCGTTTGAATATAAACTGAGCTAAAATGTGAGGTCTTTCAATGGGAGTATGTGCCTGAATAAAAGAGATGTACTTGATTTCTACTATATATTAAACTTTTAGATAGAGTAAACAGGCCACCATTTAAACATCAAATATCGTCTGAATATAAATGCGGATGACCATATATATAAACACATCCTTGCCTAATTATCTTGTGAGCTACAATATGAGATCTTTAAATGAGATTTATATATCGATTTGCATAGCGTATTTTGTTCTGTGGGACCATCATCAAAAAGCGGGCTATAGTCTTTCTTTTAGCCGCTCCGGTAACCTTAACTATAATTGCGCTAACTCGGCATTAGTCTGCTTTCGACTTCGATGTAAGCCTCTGTGACCCGTGACCCGTTTGTCTATCGTCATCGAGCCGCGCTTCGAGAAATTGGCAACAGCTGAAAGCTACGTAATGCGAGCAAACAAACGCGCCTCTTTTCAAATAAAAAGCAGTAAATCACTCAGTCCGTTTAGATTGCGGATTTCGGAAGCATCAACTAACCAGAACCCCCGTTTGAACACTCGAGAACCATAAAACAAAGGTACGTGCTTAAAACGCATAGGATATCGCGTTGGTCGGATTAGACGCTCTGTCTAGATAAGTAATTTTCAGTATAGGTATGCCCAGTATAATAGTGTTCTTATTCTCTATTTTTTTAATAGTGGTCAATATTCTCAGCCCGTTCATATGCCAGCGTCACTGCAACAAGGTAATGACCCCAAGAAATACGATCAGAGAGGCAATATATAGCGGCACTTGACTTAGTACAATAGCATTGTTTTTTATATCTCCTTAAATGCAGATTGATTATAACGAAAGTGACTAAAAGCTTTTGATTTTTCCTGCGGGTTTCCTTGTGAAAACGACACTTTACAAACATTTTCGGATACCTAAGGTAGGCTCTAATTCCCTAATAAAAGTGTCCCTATGAGACATAAAAATTTGCAAAGTGTGATGGCAAATTAGGTTATATATTGTTAGGATCTCTCATAGATATAAAATGTGTAATCACCTGTACACTGATATCAGGACTATGCCTTACTAGATAAATGAGAGTTTTATGGCATGAATAACATATAACCTAACATGGACCTAGTAAAACCCATATCGCATGAACAGAATCGTAAATTACATAAATAGTAATTCATCTTGCTCTCGCTTAATTTAGAATCAGCTCTCCGAAATAAAGATCCTAAGGATTCATTTCTATTTCCAGACTCACTATAACCAACGCGTGATTCAGTGAATAGAAAGTCATTTGGCAGGAGCAAATAAGGTACATCGTTATTGTAAAATAGTTATTACTATAACTAAAAATATATGGTCGAATATTAACATCTAAAAATGGATACATGTCTACTTTTCAGCATAACTGACTCGGTACATATGAAATCAAAACTGTTGCCATAGGAAGCAAAGTGTTGATACGTCAACCTGTCCACTGTTGTGTAAGTAAAAATGGCATTTTCCCTTCCCTCTTTTTCATTAGTAAAGGTATCTTTAGGTTGAGTGCATAAGGCTTTTTATGTGTGTCTATACCTATATCTGTTTCTGGTTTCTTTTCTCTCTGAAATTTTAGTGCCTAATATGGAACTGTTGGTCTCATAACCTATTAGAAAAACTATCATAGCTAGAAATTTAACTGAAATAGATACACTTTAAGTGACGATCTTGAGCTTAGCTAATATGGAATGAGAATCATCGAATTCTGCATCTGGAAAGCAAAAAAACTAGATGGTCTGGCATTTATTGTAATTAGGTGGTTGCACTAAAATGTTAATATTGTATATATATCTTCATTGCAACTGTTATAGACCCAGAAAATACAGAAACATAAATTGTATTGTAAATAGATATAATGAACATGTGTGTCTGATCTGATGATACATCTATACTTTTGTATTCTTGTTTTGTCTGTTTAGGTTACATCACCCCTTTTTATTTGTTTAAAATATGCGAATGACGGTCACCTGACGAAGGCCTCAGGCCGAAACGCGCGTAGTTCCACTCAACCGCATTGCCTTCATCAACTATACCATCAACTGAATATTTCGTATATCACTGAGTTATTTTGTCTATGTATTTGTGTCTATGTAATTTTTTCTGTTCTCACTTATTAATTTTGTACACCTTTAATTGTAAATAATTAATTCTTTGCCTGTGTCTGAATATCATGTACTATACTTCAAGGTTCTTTTTAAATGTGAACAATGAATTAAATAAGTAAATGAATTTTGCACAAAGGATAAAAACAAACAAAATATACTAAAATCAAAAATAAATAAATTGAAGAATTTTTGTATAAATCTCCGTTTCAGCACACATTTACTTGATTGTTTTTGAGGGTCTATTATTCTGTTTGGATCTTGATTCAGGGATTATTTACGCCCTTAGAGTTTTGCTACACTGTCTTTCTCTACATGGTTTGCCTTCCCTACGAGTAGCTAACTGTATACATTGTAGGGGCCCCCTCTTTCTCATAGAATTTATACTCATGGCCGGTCCATGAGGGGTTTTGTCCTGTATATCATTTCCTTAATTTGTTATAATACATAAGTATTTTCTGTTATGTGAAATTTTAGAACACGTTGTCTACTTTACTCCCTTCTTTTGCCAGATCTATGTATAATTGATTTATCCTTATACACTTTGATGGTTTTCTTGGGTAATTCATCTAGCAGTTCCGTTTTTCATATATCTATATTTCTTCACTTTATCTTGCTGTTGTCTCTGTCACCCTTTGTTACTTCATTTCTCTATTGAAACTAAATTCAGTCATCGTATCTATTATGGCCACACTTAAATCTCATGGCTTTAGCGACGAAGAATTTGCCTCCATGGTAGGCTCTTCGGTTAGTTTTGATACCAGACACACATCAAATAATGAAAAATGTGAAGATCTACTAAAATTACTAGCCCTTAAAAAGAAAAGTAAAAGAACTGAGTTACATGGAAAGTTTATTCTAGACTACTTAAAAGCAGGAGTTATCCCGCAGGGTCTCCAGGTAAAGAATATTCCAGGGCTATTTATCCATTTAAAACACTTTCTTGAACGTTGGTCCCTCATCTCTAATAGATGTTCGAGGGACCACATGATGCTTATAGTAGAAACAGTCAGAGAAGTTCTAGATGAATTAGCCAAAGAGATTGCAGAACTCGAGGATAAGATCAAAAATTCTACAATAATCACGGACATTAAAACAAAGTTAGAAAATGTGGAGATGGACCTCAATTCATATAGTGACTATCTGTATAAGCGTAAAATGGATAAATATCAGAAAGATCTACATTTTTTTAGTATGGAAAAAGCATATCCATACCTGGCAGACAATTTTTATGCCCAGGTAAGTGATAATGACCTAGAATATAACACTCCTTCAGATCCAAGATCAAAAAAGTATTCTACTTTTTCCAACTCTTCAGATTCAGGAAGTAATTCTAGTATGCCACCGTATCAACCGAGGGGCAATCGTTTCAGATCCAATCAAGGATATAGACCTTTTTTAGGGAGACGTCAAGCGAGAAGAAATTGGAGACCAAATTATCAACCTCAATATCGGCAACCACAACAATACCAATACAATCAACAATACCCACCACAAGAACAATACCCACCGAATCAAACATATCAACCTCAGGGCCCTTATCAGCCCCAATTCCTGGACAATCAACAGAATACGGAGAGATATCTAGAAACAAGAAATGCAAGGTATTGGAGACAATGAATACAATACCTATCTTCAATCTGAGTAGTCATAACACTGACTCAGCTACCCTTTCAGTACTCTCGAGAGGTCTCTCATTTGTCCCGCACTCTGGCTTGAATAAGTTTGAATTATTCAATGATATGATAAGTTTTTTTCGAAAAATATGATTAAAAAACTTTTTCTCCCAACAAAGAAATGAGTTGCCAGAACCAAATAGATCTGGTTTGTCACCTAAATCGATCTTTACTCCGTCTCTGGATCAAGTTGACCCAGAAATAGGAATCTTTGAAAAAATTGTCACCTCTAAATTGCAAAACATCACCAAATATATACCACATACCCCGTATAATATCTCTATTGATGAACACAATGCTTTGTTACAACTAAAAGAATCAACTCAAATTATTGTGAAAAGTTGTGATAAGGGAGGGGGTATAGCCATTTTTGATACCACAAACTATATTGAAAAAATGGAAAACATGCTTAATGATACAAAATATTATTCAAAAATCACTAAAGATCCAACAGGTATCATTAAAAACAAGATCACTAGATTAACCTCCAAAGCGTTAAGCAAGGGAGACATTTGTCAAAAAGAGCATGATTATATGAATATAGGAAACCCAAAAATGGCCAGTATATATGGAATTCCTAAAGTTCATAAAAATGAACAAGATCCCCCCCTACGCCCTATAGTTACAACCATCGGGAGTGTGACAGAACCCATCTCAAAGTACATAGATGCCATCCTACGTCCACACATAGAGAAAATACCAGGTCACATCAAAGATACTAGGAATGTAATCACCCAATTTGAAGGCACCTCGTTTAACGCTCACCGTCAGTGGATGGTAACACTGGACGTAGAGAGCCTTTATTCTAATATTCCTTGCATAGGGGCAATGGAAGCCACTAAGTGGTTTATCGAGTCCTTCAACATTGACTGTAACATGCTATTCATCCTGGACTGCCTCCAAATTATTCTGGATAACAACATTTTTGAATTTGCGGGGCAACTCTATAAGCAGATTAGAGGAGTCAGTATGGGTGCTTCGTGTGCACCGACGATTGCCAATATCTATGTGGCTCTGTTTGAGGAAAAATTTGTCTTTAATGAGGTTGCGCCTTTCTTTGAATCGGTTTTTTATTGGTCACGCTTCATTGACGATATCATTTTCGTTTGGGACGATAATGAGGATGTTCTAGAAGAGTTTGTATCCTGGTTGAATGCCTGTGACCCAAATTTAAAATTTACAGAGAAAAAGAGTAATTCAGAAATAGAATTCCTGGATTTGAGTATCAAACATGATGAAGGAAAGCTAATTATGGACCTCTTTACTAAACCAACAGCACGTAATACTCTCCTTCATTATAGTAGCTTCCACCCCTCGTCACAGAAAGATAGCATTCCCTTCAGTCAATTTCTTAGACTGAGGAGGAATTGTACTAGGTTAATTGACTATGACCAGAGGGCTACTATAATGAAGGAGAAGTTTCTGGAACGCGGTTATCCCCACAGATTAATACGTGACTCTTTTAAAAGGGCTAGGTATTATGACCGTCAACATCTTCTTACAGGTACTAACAAAAAACAAGATGCCAGTTTAGTATTCGTAACTAGGCACTCTATGTTAAACAAACAAATTCAACAAATCTTGTATGCAAATTGGCATATCCTTAATGTCAACAAAAGCGGAAATGAAAGTATAAATAAACCCCTTTTCGCATATAAGAAAAACAAAAATATCAAGGACATAGTTGTCAGATCAAGGATGTCAACTCAGAAGACCTTGAGTCAAAGAGATATCATCACTGGGGCCCCAGTGACTGGAAATCATAGATGTGGTACTTGTAAAATCTGTCCACTAGCCATTGAAACTGCAGAATTTACTTTTAATAACACAGCTATTCCCCTATCGACCATGACAAATTGTAAAACTACGAACATTGTTTACCTTCTAATTTGTCCATGCAACAAAGGTTATGTGGGTGAATCGTCGCGTTCTGTAAGTACTAGAATCACGGAACACAAATCAGCGATACGTACACAAAAGTTAACTGCCCCTTTAGTATCACACTATCTAGAAAAGGACCACAAGCCTGAAGACATCCGGTGGATAGTTTTAGAAAAAATTGTGGCTAAAGCTGGCATTAACACAGACAAAATCCGTCGTAAACGAGAAGTGTTTTGGATATTCACTTTGGACACTTTCAGACTAGGCCTCAATTCCGAAATTCCATGGCAGCAAGCTATTCTTTAATAATACCATCTAAGCATATGATTAAACAAAAGAGATGTACTCTGTCTTAACCATATACTAAACTGTTAGATAGAATACATATGCCACTATTCAAACATCAATTATCGTTTGAATATAAACTGAGCTAAAATGTGAGGTCTTTCAATGGGAGTATGTGCCTGAATAAAAGAGATGTACTTGATTTCTACTATATATTAAACTTTTAGATAGAGTAAACAGGCCACCATTTAAACATCAAATATCGTCTGAATATAAATGCGGATGACCATAAATATAAACACATCCATGCCTAATTATCTTGTGAGCTACAATATGAGATCTTTAAATGAGATTTATATATCGATTTGCATAGCGTATTTTGTTCTGTGGGACCATCATCAAAAAGCGGGCTATAGTCTTTCTTTTAGCCGCTCCGGTAACCTTAACTATAATTGCGCTAACTCGGCATTAGTCTGCTTTCGACTTCGATGTAAGCCTCTGTGACCCGTGACCCGTTTGTCTATCGTCATCGAGCCGCGCTTCGAGAAATTGGCAACAGCTGAAAGCTACGTAATGCGAGCAAACAAACGCGCCTCTTTTCAAATAAAAAGCAGTAAATCACTCAGTCCGTTTAGATTGCGGATTTCGGAAGCATCAACTAACCAGAACCCCCGTTTGAACACTCGAGAACCATAAAACAAAGGTACGTGCTTAAAACGCATAGGATATCGCGTTGGTCGGATTAGACGCTCTGTCTAGATAAGTAATTTTCAGTATAGGTATGCCCAGTATAATAGTGTTCTTATTCTCTATTTTTTTAATAGTGGTCAATATTCTCAGCCCGTTCATATGCCAGCGTCACTGCAACAAGGTAATGACCCCAAGAAATACGATCAGAGAGGCAATATATAGCGGCACTTGACTTAGTACAATAGCATCGTTTTTTATATCTCCTTAAATGCAGATTGATTATAACGAAAGTGACTAAAAGCTTTTGATTTTTCCTGCGGGTTTCCTTGTGAAAACGACACTTTACAAACATTTTCGGATACCTAAGGTAGGCTCTAATTCCCTAATAAAAGTGTCCCTATGAGACATAAAAATTTGCAAAGTGTGATGGCAAATTAGGTTATATATTGTTAGGATCTCTCATAGATATAAAATGTGTAATCACCTGTACACTGATATCAGGACTATGCCTTACTAGATAAATGAGAGTTTTATGGCATGAATAACATATAACCTAACATGGACCTAGTAAAACCCATATCGCATGAACAGAATCGTAAATTACATAAATAGTAATTCATCTTGCTCTCGCTTAATTTAGAATCAGCTCTCCGAAATAAAGATCCTAAGGATTCATTTCTATTTCCAGACTCACTATAACCAACGCGTGATTCAGTGAATAGAAAGTCATTTGGCAGGAGCAAATAAGGTACATCGTTATTGTAAAATAGTTATTACTATAACTAAAAATATATGGTCGAATATTAACATCTAAAAATGGATACATGTCTACTTTTCAGCATAACTGACTCGGTACATATGAAATCAAAACTGTTGCCATAGGAAGCAAAGTGTTGATACGTCAACCTGTCCACTGTTGTGTAAGTAAAAATGGCATTTTCCCTTCCCTCTTTTTCATTAGTAAAGGTATCTTTAGGTTGAGTGCATAAGGCTTTTTATGTGTGTCTATACCTATATCTGTTTCTGGTTTCTTTTCTCTCTGAAATTTTAGTGCCTAATATGGAACTGTTGGTCTCATAACCTATTAGAAAAACTATCATAGCTAGAAATTTAACTGAAATAGATACACTTTAAGTGACGATCTTGAGCTTAGCTAATATGGAATGAGAATCATCGAATTCTGCATCTGGAAAGCAAAAAAACTAGATGGTCTGGCATTTATTGTAATTAGGTGGTTGCACTAAAATGTTAATATTGTATATATATCTTCATTGCAACTGTTATAGACCCAGAAAATACAGAAACATAAATTGTATTGTAAATAGATATAATGAACATGTGTGTCTGATCTGATGATACATCTATACTTTTGTATTCTTGTTTTGTCTGTTTAGGTTACATCACCCCTTTTTATTTGTTTAAAATATGCGAATGACGGTCACCTGACGAAGGCCTCAGGCCGAAACGCGCGTAGTTCCACTCAACCGCATTGCCTTCATCAACTATACCATCAACTGAATATTTCGTATATCACTGAGTTATTTTGTCTATGTATTTGTGTCTATGTAATTTTTTCTGTTCTCACTTATTAATTTTGTACACCTTTAATTGTAAATAATCAATTCTTTGCCTGTGTCTGAATATCATGTACTATACTTCAAGGTTCTTTTTAAATGTGAACAATGAATTAAATAAGTAAATGAATTTTGCACAAAGGATAAAAACAAACAAAATATACTAAAATCAAAAATAAATAAATTGAAGAATTTTTGTATAAATCTCCGTTTCAGCACACATTTACTTGATTGTTTTTGAGGGTCTATTATTCTGTTTGGATCTTGATTCAGGGATTATTTACGCCCTTAGAGTTTTGCTACACTGTCTTTCTCTACATGGTTTGCCTTCCCTACGAGTAGCTAACTGTATACATTGTAGGGGCCCCCTCTTTCTCATAGACTTTGATAGCGGATACATAAAATAATCTTCTTTAACCACTAAGGAATTCTGTAATGCAACAAGAATGAAACAAAAGTGTGAATAAACATGCAGTCTATGCTGAACAGGCTAGAATGGATTTTCCTATTAAAGACTTTGGGACCCAGTAGAGAGAGACCATCCGTCAAACTATCCCATAAAGAGCAACACATCTATGAGGGGACATGTTACTTAGATATGAAGAGTGCAGCTTTAGAAGGTCCTACCTAGTAATACAGTCAGAGTAAACATTTGCATCATTAATTCAGTACAAACACAAAATGGTAAATGAGCCTACTTGTGTGCAATGGTCGTCAACTGCTCATCGTTGACTGCTCTTCGCACTTCCGCTCGGTGCCTCTCCGTGGATATGCTGCAAAAACATAAAAATGAGAGTCCATGAATAATAAGTTACTCATTACTACCTACTATGAAAGGATGAGTAAAAACAAGGTGGAAAGAGGCCCCGTCAAAAGCAGGGTTCGTGCAATTCATCTAGGTGTAGCTCACACTCCAGGGCTGAGGGAGAGAGAAAGTAAAACCAATAAAGAAAAGGAAAAGAGTGAAAATAAAGGAGGTTGATAAAAGAAAGAAAAAGAGGGGGGCAGAGGGGAATCAAACACAACACCAATGCTTTAGCCATATCCTACTGGTCCACCTATCGCCCCCCCATCAATTGGATATTATGTTGAAAAGAAAAGTCTGCTACAGACAATATCAGACTTCCTCAAATGCCAACACCAGATCTGATTTATACAGCTGCATTGCCCTCATTTAATTACAGTGTCTTAAGTCAAAATACGCCGTATAGTGCTACCATCTGAAGAAGATTTTTAGCAACACCATTTTCTTTAATCGGCCTAAAGGTGCATTGGTGAAACAATACCAAACATAAGACGAGACATACTTCTATTACTACTATGACCTATAAAATGCATCTTACCTAAGAACTTTGGAGAGTTCACCCAGGAGATCTTTTTTGTCCCTGCTGAGGTCCCCCTGAGCGCGCAACGCGCTAATAACACCGGCATATGCCTCCAATTCTGAAAACATGTAATGAGAAAATAAAAGTCATTCAAATTAAATGCAATGTGGTATTTTGTTAAATCTGTCAAAAAACAAATGGTCTACATAAGGACACCAATCCCGTAACCAGAAAGCTATACAAAACTGATAGAAATATGGAGGTGACAGAAAAAGGTAACGCATGCGAGGATAAAATACTGTTAAAAAATCCAAGGAATGCACGAGCAGAAGTATGTGGCATCTGGCCCGGAAGTCTTGGCTAATCTCAGAGTTCAGTGGTGCATTACCCGACACACAATTGTCCCTCTAAACACTCGTTGGGGTACATAATTTAGCCTTGAAAATGGTCTTGAAAAATGTTTACACTGAAATAATTGTTCTTTTAAGAGAAGGCAAATTGTCTCAAAGTAAAAAAAATAAAAACGACTACATGACTAACATACGTTCAAAATTAGGGTGAATAACAGCTCAGAAAAGTTTCGAGCAGTCCTTTAGAGACTATGATTGAAACCTCTTAAACTTTGCTGTCAGTCGTCTGCGAGATAATGTTCGACATCTAACAAGAGTTGGTTCAACACCAACAAAATGCCATGCTTCCCCGATACAATTAACAAGCCTGTGAATATGCCCATACTAAAAATCGACTCTGTCGTCCACAGCCTCAGGAAATACGGACCACTATTATATAAGAAATATTCCAGTGAAGACAAAGCCTATAATTTCACACCTGTTGGTTTAACTTTTGCCCCCCACCTCCTCTTGGGGATGAGAAGGGTTCATCATATAGGACCACTCTGACGAGGACCATCCGAGTGCCGTGGCCTCTCATTGCCTGCTTCCAACACCAAGAATAGGCACAGCAACTTATCACTGCATCCCAAACTCACTGTCAATACCCATTTGAAGGGGATGAGATCCATTTGGTAACGGACTTCTCCAAAGAAACCAACGAGTGACTAAAAGCCTTCCTCTCTCTCTAAGACCCCTCCTCTGCTAACTGGACATAAAATAAAGCCTATTTGAACCAGCACGCCTTCGAATCACCAGGGACAGCATCTCAAAGGAACTCTGACCCAGTGGAGCTTCGTCATTTCCTAAATAGCCTTGCCCCACAGGGCATGGACACTGTAGCCCCTGATCCTGGAGACAGCTCCACCCTGACATCGTCAACTCTACACATACCCTCCTGTGGATCCCGGAGGAACTGGGGTGGCTCCCGACAGAGTAAGTGACCATGACAGAACCGCCCGCTCCATGGGAGACAGGACCCAGGTCCTACAAGCAGTGGCTGCACTTGAGAGGAGCACAACAGCGACAAATCCCCATCCCCACTGAAGACCTTGCATGCAGAATAGAAGGCGCCCTGAGATCTGGTGAACCGGACCCCGTGGAACATCTACAACATACCGATCGACGCAAGGAGAATCGGCAAGAAGACCTGATGGCGGAGTACCAGCGTAATTTTTCATAGACTGTTTTGTTACATGCTTTAATGTTTCTCTTCTTAATGTTTGAATGCCCTGAACATTTATTTCTCACGTTATATGTTATGTGCCTTACACACTGTGACCCACCTGATATCAAGGGTACCCTTTTACTTACACTCCCCTCCCGAGTGATACTCACAAACACAATAGACATGGCTGTGCAATGCTAGGGCCCTAGCGAACAGACCTGCTTTATAATATGCTTCTATTCTTGCTTTCTCCCTCTACATACCACTACTCCCCCCCCCCACCTCTTTCCCTGGAGCATTGATGGCAACCACAATCTTACGCAACACCTTCAAAAAGCTTTCCAGACTCAACCACAGGAGATACGCCTCACCCCTCTGCTTGCCTGCCTTTACATAAGACACAAACACGGGACACAGCATTATCACCTCTCCCCATTTCGGCACCCCAGTCCCGACCCATACTAGACCTCAGCTCCATACAAGCCCCCATACAGCACCACATCAATAGATCTGGCAAGATCCACCTGTAGGCCGATACCACTGCACCCTTGCTACGCATGAGGCCAGACCCTATTTTCCATCTTCTCTTAACTGATCCTTTATACGTTGATCAGATCATGTAAGCACAGATACAGAGTACCCATGTATGAGAAAACAGGGAGCACGACATCAAATTCAAACAATGGATCACTCACAGCGCTGACGAATTAGCACCCTTGAAAAACCATCACACCAAACAAGACAGCAAAAAGGCCCCCTGGTTCAACGATGACCTTAAGAAATCCAAGAAGCTATGCCGTACTCTCGAGAAAACATGGAGAAAAAACACCCAACCACCGACAACATGACCACCTTCAAGGCAGCCACCCACAAACACCACCAGCTGATTCGATCCACCAAGAAATCAGCATTCAAGAATCGACTCGACAACGTCCATAACAGCAAGGAACTATTCAACATCGTCAAAGAATTCACCAACCCCACCGCAGCCTCAAACGACATTACTCCCTCCCAAGACCTCTGCGATTCGTTATCCTCCTTCTTCTTCTACAACAAAATTGCCGACATACATAACAGCTTCGAAAACAGTTCCAACGAACAATCCTCTCCACCCCCCTCAGATCCTAAACCGCCCTCTAACAACCTCAGCGCCTGGAACCCAATCACCACTGAAGACACCATCAGCCTAATGAATTCCATCCACTCTGGCTCGCCAACCGACCCATGTCCCCACCACATCTTCAAACAAAGCAGATTCCATCATCGCACCCCATCTCCGTGATGTCATCAACTGCTCCTTCAACTCTGCTACCTTCCCAGAAAGCTGGAAACATGCCAAAGTCAGCGCCCTCCTGAAGAAACCCACAGCAGACCCCTCTGAACTTAAAAACTACCGCCCCATCCCTCCTCCCATTCCCGGCCAAAGTAATCGAGAAAGCCGTCAATAGCCAATTCGCCGCCTTCCTCGAATCCAACAACTCCCTCGATCCCTCACAGTCCGGCTTTCGAGCCAAACACAGCACCAAAACCGCCCTCATCGCAGCAACAGACGACATCCGAACACTACTGGACAACGGAGAAACAGTGGCCCTCATTCTACTCTACCTCTCCGCCGCCTTCGACACTGTCTGTCACAGCACCCTCATACAACGCCTCAGCAACATCGACATAAAAGGAAAAGCCTTGGACTGGATCACCTCGTTCCTAGCTGGGAGAACTCAGAGAGTCTGACTTCCCCCATTCAAATCTGAGGCCACCAAAGTCATCTGCTGTGTACCACAAGGATCATCACTCAGTCCCACCCTCTTCAACGTTTACATGAGTCCACTCGCTTCCATCGCGCGTCAACACAACCTTAACATCATCTCCTACGCTGACGACACCCAGCTGATCCTTTCCCTCACCAAAGACCCCAACACCGCCAAAACCAATCTTCACGAAGGCATGAAAGAAGTAGCCGTATGGATGAAAAACAGCCGCCTAAAACTTAACTCAGACAAAACAGAAGTGCTCATCCTAGGATCATCCCCCTCTGCCTGGGACGACTCATGGTGGCCTTCGGATCTGGGCTCAGCACCCATACCCACAGACCACGCACGTACCTTGGCTTCATCCTAGACTCCTCACTCTCGATGACCAAACAAATCAACGCCGTCTCATCCTCCTGCTTCAACGTACTTCGTATGCTCAAAAAAATCTTCCACTGGATCCCCGCCGAGACAAGAAAGACTGTCACCCACGCACTGGTTACGAGTCGACTAGACTACGGAAACACCCTATACGCCGGAATTACAGCCAAATTACAGAAAAAACTCCAACGCATCCAAAACGCATCAGCGAGACTCATTTTGGACATCCCTCGCCAAGATCACATTACCAGCCACCTGAAAGACCTCCACTGGCTTCCCGTCAACAAGAGAATAACATTCCGTCTCCTCACCCACGCACACAAGGCCCTCTACAAACTAGGGCCCGAATGCCTCAACACTCGACTACCCTTCTACACACCCACCCGCCAACTAAGATCCTCCAATCAAGGCCTCGCCGCAGTTCCGCGTATCCAAAGATCGACCATGGGAGGTAGATCCTTCTCCTACTTGGCGGCCAAGACCTGGAACTCACTCCCCACTCACCTCCGCCTTACACAGAACCACATTTCCTTCAGAAAAGAACTTAAAACCTGGCTATTCGATAAATAATGGACCCCCTCCACAAGCCCCTTGAGACCCTCTGGGTGAGTAGTGCGCTATATAAATTCCTGAACCTGAACTTGACATCCGGAATGCCACCTTGATTCATTGTATAACCTCATTAACAGAAACTCTTAACGCCCTACCTCTCTACTGTATGACCCGGGGTACATTAGAAACACTCATCTCTCCCATGCAGAACGTCCGAACCCATTCCCCACTCCTATACCGCATGCCCAACCGGATCTCCATCCCCAGATACAAATGCACTGACTTGATGGACTGCTCCACAACAGACCCTGGAACCTGAAGGGCCCTCCCAGCATGTTGCATCCCTTAAGACTAGACCGGCAACAAACAGACCTGTGTCCTCAATGCCGCAACTCTGCACGCTACTCATCCCTTACTTTACCTTACCTTCCCTTCCTTACCCTACCTCGCCCTACTGCCCCACATCCCTGCTCGGATTACCTCGCAGACGTGCTCTTTGGCAACCCCTGCCCACTCCTCCCTAATACTCCCAAGCGCCCACTAGCAATTTCTGTGTGCCTGCTCGTCCACAACCTCTACCTGCCTACCCTCGACCCCCTTCTCTCTCTCTCTCCCCCTCCATCCTTTTGTCACCTTCCCATCTCTACCTTTTATCTCCCTATACTTCCCTCTTGCTATAACTCCTCCTCTCACTTACCAACCCTCTGCCACTGCATACACAGTGAGCCCCCTTTGCCTCATCCTCATGACAACTTCGGGCTCCACCCACCACCGCCAAATGACCAAAAGCCTCATAGACCCCATAAAACATACATGGAGGGACTCAACACCTATGCGTCCCACCCACTATGTATTCTCTAATGGAATGTCAATGGCCTCACACACTACGTTAAACGGAAAAGGGTGATTTCCTATCTTTAAACCAAAAAAGCTGACATTGCTCTCCTACAGGAGACACACCTGGATGCCTTTGAGTCAGGCAAGCTACAATGCGAATGGGTGGGTAGTGATAGAGAGCAGCGTACCAAAACCAATCACTTCTGAGGGATTGCAATACTCCTCTGCAAATCACTGCCCATTACAGTCGTAAAATCAAGGTCCGAGCAGGAGGATAGATATACATTTACCAATCTTAAAGTGGGAGACAGATTCCTATGAGTAGGCTCAGTATATGATCCTTCTTCCTCAAAGTAATCAGACTGCTTGTAGAGATTGGAGCATCCCGCTACATCATAGGGGGCGTTTAGAACTTACCCGTGATGCGGTACTAGACAGAACAGGACACTTGGATGGGAAATGACGGAGACAGAGCCCTACTGGGAGACGTCTCTCTGAACTACTGCCTTGTGGACCATTGGCACCTTTGCCATCCGACAGACAAGGAATACACATTCATGTCTCCAGTCCATGGCGCACAGTCCAGATCATCATATCCCACCTTGTGTTGGCACTTATCGGTGAATACTGTATACTGGAGGCTGTCCTCTCCGACCACTCTCCTGTTCTACAGTCCCTGGACGTGGGCCTTGCCTCCCCGGGCCCCAAACCATGGCGCTTGAATATTCAGAGGTATCGTTCAACCGAGGGCGAGAAACAAATACAAACCCAACTTACTACCTATCTGATGGACAACAAGGCATCTGTGGATTTCCACTAGATCCTTTAGGCCGCCGGAAAGGTAACTATCAGAAGGCAACTAATGAAAGATGCAGCTATAGCTAACAGACAGACATCCCTTCACCTTCCAGAGCTAAAGGGTCATATTGCCTCTCTTACCCGCATTTACTCATCCTGTCCCTCTGTGTCTAATCGTCACCGCTTACAGGGTATGGCCCTAAATTACTTTTTTACTACCAAAGCTGAATACTCCCTCCAACACTTCAAAGGGAGGCACTATGAGCAGGGGGGAAATTCAGGCAGATTGCTAGTGGCACAAGTAAGAAAATTATAAATAGCAATGGCCATGCCCGCAATCCAATCGGTGTCTGGGGAATTCCTTACCAGACCCCAGACATTGTCAATGAATTTGCCTCATTCTTCGAGCACCTTTATACACAAGGTAGCACCGGCCAACGTAGACCGGATACCCGCTTATCTTGAGGGGATTAATCTTCCACGTCTAAGGGATAAAAGCAGGGAAATATTGGAGGGAGATATTAGTAAAAGAAGCCATTGCCAAACTACCATACCACAAGGCACCAGGCGAGGAAGGCTTCCCTAAGGATTATTATACATGGACCAGAAAAAACACAATTGATGCCCATTATGCTGCCCTGCAAGAGGCTGAAAAGACGGCATCCTTAGGCTTCCTTTCTAACAGAGTGGTGTTTGCGGTCATTCCCAATCCGGGAAGAGACCTGCTGTTATGCAGAAGTTACTGCCCCATCGTCTCCTCTGTAAAGGGGACATCTAAATATTGGCCAGCATTTTGACTGCATGTCTGAGAAAGGTTATACCTTCCTTCATCCATTATACACAGGTTGGCTTTGTCCTGTGCCGCTCCTCCAGAAACCACCTCCGCACCCTGGCCCATGCACTATGGACTCCAAAAGACCTACCAGAGGATGGGGTAGCCCTTTACCTAGATGCAGAAAAAGTGTTTGACGGCTAGATTGGGGTTACCTCTTCACAATTATGAAACACATTGATCTGGGGGACCAATTCATCTCCAAATTCCGTCTAGTCTAGGACTGCTCCGTAGCTCAGGTGAATTGGGAAGGATTTCTATCAGACACCTTTAAAATACGGAGGGGGACATGTCAGGGCGGCCCGCTCTCTCCTCGCTTATTCTTGCTGGTCATGGAACCCATGGCCTCTGTCATTCGCAAATCACCACACATGGTGGGTATAAGCATTGCGGGCAGCCTATCAAAAAATTATCTGTACGCAGACTATATGTTACTCACTCTTAGGGATCTCCCTTACTCCCTACCTACACTATTAGAAGTCAGAAGAATTTGCGGTACTCTTAGGCTACAAAGTAAACTGGGATAAAAGTAAAGCCCTCCCACTCTCCTCGGGCACCATGACAGCGGCAATTCATGACTACTCCTTTCATTGGAAACCTTCAGGACTTAAATACCTCGGGTCCTGGTCAACAGAGGCCTGGAAGGAATGGTTGCCCTTAATTGCCTTGACGAAATCAGACTTTGACAAATGGTCCCTCCTGGGATCCTCCATGTGGGGCAGAGTCCAAGCAGTGAGAATGGTCACATTGCCACGCTTTACCTATATCTTGGGAATGCTGCCCGCTGCGATACCCCTAACTACTCTATGACTCATTGATGCACAATTAAGAGCCTTTGTCTGGGGTTTCCCCCGTCCCTGGTTAGCCGTGTCTCAACTTATGGCTCACCGCTCTTGTGGCAGCCTGGATCTACCATCTGTAGAACACTATTCTCTAGCCCTGCACCTCTCCCAGATCGCCTATCTTCTCCCGGATCTACCGGATCCTCCGCAATGGGTTGCAATGGAAATATCACTCCTCGCTTGAGACAGCGGCCTTGGCCCCCTACACGGAGACCATAACCTTAAACTGTCTCCCCCACATCCTGTAATTTAGACCACATACAAGGCATGGCACGCCTTATGGGCATAGGTCACCGCCTACACAATAAGGCACCAATTTGGGGCAATGATACTATCCAAATAAGAGGTTAAGAACTCTATTGGCCCATATGGAAGGAGAGGAGCATATGAACCTGGACCAGGTGATACTGAACCGTGATTTAAAATCTTTTGCACAACTACAAGAGGAATGTGGACTACCCTTGCAACAGGCCTATCAGCACATGCAGCTGCAACACTGCCTGAGTCGATGTCTTGGTCCTCGACCTTGGACTCTGCAACCCTCACCGATCGTGGAATACCTCTTGATACTGGGCCGACATAAAGGGGTGATGTCGGGATTATAGGGAACCCTGACAAACCACCTGTTCTCACAATTCTCCTATGCGGCCACCGAGTAAAATGGCAGATATGCCTACAAATCACAATAGATTAAGAAGACTGGTCTGAAATCATAGAGGCATTGGTAAGGGAACTCGCGAGGCTCAGAATTTTTTTTTGCCTCTTTAAATCCCTTCACTACTGGACTCCTCAGAAATTACAGAGGGCCAGCCTACTGCTGCACTAGATGCTGGAGATGCTCTCAGACATATGCTATGACCTACCCCACATACTTTGTGAATGCCCCCTGTTCAACCTTTCTGGTCCTATATAGGGGATACCCTAGGAGAGAATTCTGCTTCGCCACCCCCTCACTTCTACAGTCATCCTCCTACATGATCTCAGAGACACTCCCGACATTACTCTCCCACAACGCCACCTCCTACACACTGCACTATCCACAGCTAAGCTTCGCATCCTTCGACAATGGAAGATGCCCACTTAACCTTGACAAGAAGATCGGACAGCGGCAATGATCCACACAACAACCCACGAATATGTCATCTACGACAATCAGGACCAGGAGGAGGTGTTTACGCAGACATGGGCCCCCTTCTTCTGGTAGAGCACATAACATTCTACCGCTTTACCTTGGCAGCACCGGACCACTCACTCACAATCCCACAGTCAATGATCAGGATTTTCCCCTCCCCTTCCTCTTCCCCTACTGAACCCCCTGGATACAATATTACATACCCCTCCATTCCTCCACTCTCCACCCTTCTCCCACCTACCTAGCTGATTCCCTAACCCGACCTCGGACGCGCAGGTAGACACTTTATATCTCCTTCCTTCCCCATAAACACGGATGGCAACCATCACCAAACAACCACAATCTGATGTACTAAGCCCCCACTTGGGGAAATAACTCACGCAGATTTTCTAATAGCACATAACGTCTCTGCCCAAACAGACCACAGAACCCTCACTCACCTACACATTTGCCCCACCACCTTAACATCTCCTACTATTGATTGTCTAATCTGAGTAAAAGTAGTAATGTGTGTCTCAAAGGAACGCACGCACCACGCGCCCCCCTTTCTCCATCCTTATCCCCACCCTTCCATACTCTCCTCACTCCGGTGACCCCTGGCTAAAGGAGACCCCTCCCTCTCTCTCGTCCAGAGCACCCACAATCGCAGCTATCACATAGATGCTGCCTGAGAGAGCACCCAGGGTACCACTTCTGACAACCACTACCTCAAAACACGCACCTCCACACACCAAACTATCTGAGGTGATGTACAGTCATAGTTTCTGTTGCTAATGTTACAACTATGCTAGTACCCTTTCACCCCTCCCTATTGCAAGTCCGTCCCTCCACCTCCCCACATCCCGCTCCACTCTAATCCGATACCCCATTCTCTCCTCCCTTTTTGAATGATGCTGATGATATATAATAATAACCTTGAATTTGTAAAGCACACAGCTACCTCCAAAGTGGTTTCCCGGCGCTGGGGCCCTCGGGAAGATTAAGCGAGCTATTGCCCAGAGTCACATGGTGCTAGGCTGACCTGCCACCGGCACCGGGGATTGAACCGTGAACCCTGTGGTCCGGTGTCAGGCAAATTGGCTGCTGCGCCACACCTCTTCCACAAAAATGGATATATCCATCACGTTGCAATCTAGACTTTGTATCACGATATACCCTTGTTTATTTATCGGTTTCTTTCTTACTTAATACCTAATAAAAAAATTACTACATTAAACTACGATATTCCCCTTAAAGTGCATGTTCCAGTTAGAATATATCATGTTTGTAAATGTTTTCATTACAGCCCCATGCATACAATAAATATTGAGATACTGAGTAAACAACCAGTTCTTTATTTTCCAATCTTAGTATCAGAATTCTTCCTTTAGATGGACTACGGAAAAAATGCGGCATTCTGGAATGATCAATGTCTTCCCTAATTTGGCATATGCAGGACAAAACAAGTATTTGCAATGCAATAGGTTTCGCATGTACGCGAGTTTAAGCTATTGGCATTCAAAATAACAATGCCTTTTATTTAAAAAATTAAAAAACCTGCAAGCTATATAACCACGCACTTACTACTAGCAGTCCTTGCTAATGAAAAGATAGGCTGCCACTACAAAGGGGGCAGTCACTGCCAGCTTGCTTCTCTTAAGCAACAACTATAATTCGAAAATGCATATTTATGCACCCCTTACAGGTTTTCAAACACACATAAAATAAAAGCATTGTCATTACAATCACAATAGCTCTCAACATCTTGCAAATGAAATAAGTCTCGCATTTACATGAGTTTGTGCTATTAGCATGGTAAATTAATTATATTTATGTTGTTTTAAAAACAATAACATTAATAAAAGACAATATCATTTACAATGCCAATAGCTCAAACTCGTGTAAATGCAATGCAACAGGTCTGGCATTTACAAGACTTTAAACTATTGCCATTGTAAATAACAATTCCTTTTATTTATGTTTTAAAAAAGAAAAACAATTAAAAAAACATTGTCATTTACAGTGTCAATAACTCAAACTAATGTCAATGCGAGACTTATTGCATTGCATCATGTTAGCGCAATTCCTAGTGCCTGCAGGGGTTGCCGGTGGCGTGAGATGGGGGCCGGATTTCTGGTTTACGCTCACAAGATATGACACCAGAGCACATCTCACATGGCTTCTCCATGCACAGGTCCTTTCGGGTGAGTGCACCACATCCACACCACAGTATACCACCCACATGCATCCCAGCAACATACACAACCCACATGCATAGCACCAACACTCAATAACACACCTCTACATTCCACATCATGCCACTGCCCACACATATGCACACAACATACTCCACATCACTACACTAATACATATAATTACACACAACTGAAGGCACCAGTAACCTACACTGCATCACTGAATACCACACACTATGACTACACACACCACAATACCAACCCAAATTGCTGCATTCCACAGACACACAGGGATGACCGCTTTGATCCATCTCTGCAATATACCAAGTTAGCAGTACGGGGCTTTAATTTTCAAACTACTTTTATCAGGTGTGGTTTCAAATTTAACTAGAAGAACACCAGACTTCAAATACCAGAACGCATTGAGTGCTTAAATGAAAGCAACTGACTCAAAACATAGTATTCCGGGTGACACTGAGCAGCGCTACAGCTTTTTAACATTATCGCAAAACAACGTGGTATAGTATATTTCTGAACCAGAGCTCAACTCCTCACTATACATTGCTATCTACCATCAACCAAGCACGATGCACAGTAGCATAAACAAGTATACCGCAACACGCGCATATGATGCAGCACATCGATGTGTATATTCGTCCACACCAGGGCATACAGCCCACACACACTCGCTAAAATGAAAGCATATCAGTGTATGCTACAGCACACCATTTGCTCACACTTCGACACGTCTCTAGCAGCAGCACACACACACACACACACACACACACACACAACAAAGCTCATAAGGACATGCAAATATATTATACTAACAGCAGACACAGGCTGCACTCTGTGGCACACAACCCATTTAATGACTACCGCACCGCACACCGCAGCTCCACTTCCAGCGGTGTGCTACGCGGCTTGCACTGGCCGGACGCGCAACAACAACCCCACACCTCGTGGCTTCTCCCGTCACTGATCCCGGGGGACGCATTGTGCACACGCATCTGTTGGCATTTTCCCCTCTCTGGGAGCCCGCGTCTCCTATCAGGCGCTCGGAGGGTAGGGCTGCCCCCCACACCAGTGTTTTGTTTGTAAGCTCAGCATGGGCTGCGTGTCACATGCGCACAAAAGCTTTCACACCCAGCCAGGGGGCATCCACACCCCAAACCCACTGAGCGTACAGGACCCACTGTCTCGTTACCCGGAGGACATGCCTCCGGGAGGGGGGACCACACACACCCAAGCGAAGCTCCAACCACCGCCAGGCTCGTGCAGCCAGGCAGAAACTCTTCTTTCCAGGAATCAGTTATCAAAAGATATGTACTCATAATTAGGTTTCCATGATACGATGGTGCGTAGTGACAGGTCAGAGGCCGGCCAGAGCTCCTTCCCGTCCGTCCTTTTGTTGCCTGGTGTTGTTAAAGTGAAAGCGCACATACCGGAGAATGAAGTGCAGCTGCCATTGTCCCGATCAGTATCTGTGTAAAATAGTGCTGAACCACCATATAAATCCCACCATGTCACGCCACAAGTACACAATCAAGTCCGGATGGGCGAGCCGAAAAGGAGACAGGGAGGGAACAAACAAGCCTCACTTCAAATAGAATGCGAGCGTTTACCATAAAGGAAGACGCCCGCCAATAAAAAGGATGTACGGAGCTTCCACTCCACTTCTAAAATCTCCTCAATTACGAGAGGCCTCGCAGACCGTGCAGCGCATGCGCTGCAATATAGGCGAGACCTAAAAACAAAATACCCATTTCTTGCTAATCGTACTAATTAAGAGACAGTGAGGACAACGCTTTCAGAATTCATCTCAAAGAAAGAAATGCTAAATTTACATCTATCCCTCTAATTAAATAACGGTCTTAAGTTTTTCTTCATTCTTGAATAAACTTCGAACATAATAGAATACAACAAATCAACTAAGTAGAGGTTGATTTTTCGGCAATTGCAGGAAGAAACTCTAAAAACTCTTAAATACAGATGACTGGAGTAATTGTCCTAAGCAAAAAAAGTAAATAATCACCACAAATTCGGACTACAAATTTCCCTGATAAGGAGTGGTTAGCTAATAAGATTGCCACAAAATAAAACGTGCCCCTAAACAGTCCACATTTGCTTAGTTTATATATTCAACATGTGAGTTTGCCATTAAGGCAGGACTGGTGCATTTGTACGTAAGTGATGGTAAACCTGTCCTTGGGAAAGAAAGTTACAGCACTACTCGATTTTTTTCCAACTTCTCAAAAACCAACTCCTTGCCCTGAGTGTCATGTCAAAAGAAAGTGCCTACGGTTTTACTCATGTTTAACACTATGGAAGTCACAAAAGTCAGAACCAGGAGTTTTTTTTACACTGCATCCTTTAATTTTTGCAGTGGTTAGTATGAAATTTGAGCATGTGATGTCAAAAATGTGGTCCAACAAAACTGTGCCCAACTGGCCATTAATGGCCTACTTGGAACAAGCATTGGCATAGCCAATAGGTCTCGCATTTGGGATCTTATAAGTGTTTAGCCATGCAACAGTTGGTGTTGTTGCATCAAGGATGTTCGCTGCATAACTGAATATTTATAGAGCCCAAAAAGCGAGACCTATTGGCTTGTTTGTTTTTTGTTGCCGTTTTGTTTAAGTTGCCAGATGTACAATAGCTGGACATGGTTTTTGTTGCCGTTTTGTTTAAGTTGCCAGATGTACAATAGCTGGACATGGTTTTTGTTAACAGTTCTTTGCATCAAATGAACTTGTTTTCATCGCTCTGGATGTTGTTTCCATTCTGGTTGTAGGAAGCAGTCATTCCGGGGGCTGTGGGGGCTGCCTAGCTGTGCGCACGCGCCGAATTTTGCAAATGAGAAAAAGCCTGGAGCAGTCGCAATTTACAAGTGTGGAGTGAGTGAGCCCCAGGCAGCATGACTCACTCATACAGGAGTTCATGCACTGCACCTGCATACTCCGCATGGTTTAAGGAAACTCGACCCACTCCCTCCCAGGCAACGAACACATATTTACCAAGAAGCTCTGAGAAGAGCCTGCCTGCTGCACTGACGGCTGGTGGTGTGTGCCTGGTAAAAGCGTGCACTGACGGCTGGTGGTGTGTGTGCCTGGTGAAAGCGTGCACTGACGGCTGGTGGTGTGTGCCTGGTGAAAGCGTGCACTGACGGCTGGTGGTGTGTGTGCCTGGTGAAAGCGTGCACTGACGGCTGGTGGTGTGTGTGCCCGGTGAAAGCGTGCACTGACGGCTGGTGGTGTGTGTGCCCGGTGGAAGCGTGCACGGACGGCTGGTGGTGTGTGTGCCCGGTGGAAGCGTGCACGGACGGCTGGTGGTGTGTGTGCCCGGTGGAAGCGTGCACGGACGGCTGGTGTTGTGTGTGCCCGGTGGAAGCGTGCACGGACGGCTGGTGTTGTGTGTGCCCGGTGGAAGCGTGCACGGACGGCTGGTGTTGTGTGTGCCCGGTGGAAGCGTGCACGGACGGCTGGTGGTGTGTGTGCCTGGTGGAAGCGTGCACTGACGTCTGGTGGTGTGTGTGCCTGGTGGAAGAGTGCACTGACGTCTGGTGGTGTGTGTGCCTGGTGGAAGAGTGCACTGACAGCTGGTGGTGTGTGTGACCGGTGAAAGCGTGCACCGACGGCTGGTAGTGTGTGTGCCCGGTGAAAACGTGCACCGACGGCTGGTGGTGTGTGTGTGCCTGGTAAAAGCGTGCACTGACGGCTGGGTGTGTGTGCCTGGTAGAAGCATGCACCGACGGCTGGTAGTGTGTGACGGCTGGTAGTGTGTATGCCTGAGAAGTGTGCACTGACGGCTGGTGGTGTGTGTGCCTGGTGGGAGCGTGAACTGACGGCTGGTGGTGTGTGTGCCTGGTGGAAGCGTGCACTGACGGCTGGTGGTGTGTGTGCCTGGTGGAAGCGTGCACTGACGGCTGGTGGTGTGTGTGCCTGGTGGAAGCGTGCACTGACGGCTGGTGGTGTGTGTGCCTGGTGGAAGCGTGCACTGATGGCTGGTGGTGGGTGTGCCTGGTGGAAGCGTGCACTGACGGCTGGTGGTGTGTGTGCCTGGTGAAAGCATGCACTGACGACTGATGTTGTGTGTGCCTGGTGGAAGCGTGCACTGACGGCTGGTGGTGTGTGTGCCTGGTGAAAGCATGCACTGACGACTGATGTTGTGTGTGCCTGGTGGAAGCAGGAGCATTCACAGTGATAGAAGACACAAATTAAACTGACGAAGAGGGATGGGGAGAAGGGAGTGGGAGTGCGAGCAGAGGAGCATGATTCACAGCTAGAAGACACAAATTAAGCTGACCAGGAGGGAGGGGGGGGAAGAGGGAGGGGGTGGGGAAGGATGGGGTAGTGCATGCAGAGGAGCCTGATTACAGCAATAAAAACACAGATGGCAGCTGTGCACGAGCACAAGCTTGTGAACGCAAGCTGTATGCCAGCAAAAGCCTCTGGTGGCACTTTTAAAAGCCACTTACTAAATGTCTCGAAGCGACAGAGCATGCGCTGTCTCAGGCGAGACCTAAAAACACAGATGGCAGCTGTGCACGTGCACGCAAGCTGTAGGCCAGCAAAAGCCTCTGGTGGCACTTTTAATAGCCACTTACTAAATGACTCGAAGAGACAGCACATGTCTCAAGCGAGACCTAAAAAGGACCTAGGTAACACAAAACTTTGAAGGCAAATATCCATTGTCAAAGACAACGCGCCCTACCAATTACCCGAAATGAAGGACACCAATAAGATCTTCCAACACAATGTATCCAGATAAGCAGTACATGAATAGTGCAAGCCACCAATAAGTTTATGGTTAAATAGGTTATACCCACACACACATCTTTCATCATTCTTCTGTCTCCTTTGACTCCGAAAGCAAAAAAATAGATAAAAATAAAAACCAAAACCAAAACACATACACCTTCCAAATCGTTGCACCATCTTGCAGGTTCTATAAAGTTGACATGAAGTGGTCAATTACAGAAGTGCACAAGAACAGGATTATACAACTCTGGAGGCGCATCAGTAACACCAAAGATTCAGGTACTGTACTGTACAGCAGTTTCAATTTGTTATCTCACCGCATCGAGCTTCCACAAAAAGGGCTGCTAGCCCATAACCTGGTGCAAACCCAAGGCAACTGACGAACTTTTCAAAATCTACAGAAACTTTAAGGAAAGGAACAATCCTTAAAATAACCTTACAGTAGGTCTGTGGGACACTGATTTGTAGACAGATATACTTTAATATTATACAAAAACGCCTGCGTGCAAAACATTTTGCACTTCTCTTCCCCAGTTCTATAAACACACACATACCATTTTCAAAACTTGCGTATCGTCTGAGTGTTGTGACCAGGTTTGATACAAAGCATCATGGGAGGTTGGATGCCAAACTACAGACCTGCACCTCAGGAATGTTCTCCTTTAACTGACAGGAACTAGAAAAAAACGAAACTAACCATGGTCGTACTATGACAACAAATTATTTGCATTCCATCCCAAACATCAGGAAAAGGCTTATCAAAACGATTTCACTGTAACGCCTGCGAAAAGGCACACGCAATGTGCAATCATTGCTGCTCCTGTATGACACTGGATTGAAACAGACTTTTCTGGAACAAGGCACTTAAGATCACATACGATCGCTGCCATCGAATTACAACACACAACTGAGACAGGGAACGTACAAGGAGTTACAACCTGTCCAACCGCAGGTAAACAAATGCAAAACACGTTATCTTACCCAACTTGCGCAGAATCCTCTTGCATTCATCCCTGCTCAGATCCAGGAGTGTTGGCCATACCACGGGCATCTTCCTGCATTCAGGTCACAGAACTGCTTCCTCCCTGCAGAAGCAAGTTACAGGGTATGAAGGGACTCCAGTTGAGCTTCAAACGTGATGGTTTCCACGAGTGATTTGTAAGTGGCCGGTATTTTGCTTATTCGGTGTTAACCTTGAATATGCCTGCTCAAACCTAGATACCCCATTTGCATGACTCCCTCGCCGCTGGCATCAAACATATGTAGAAGGCGACGCAGCGGAAGCTGGGGACGAGTACAGAAATAGGAGGCGGGGAATGCAAAAACCAAGAGAAGCCAGAAAGCACCGCAGGGAAGGGGCGGTGCAGGGTCTGTGGAGGAGAGCAGTGAAGAGGCTAAGAAAGAAGGGGGAGGGAGGAGCAGCGAAGAACTAGAGTGAAGGAAGAAGTACTTGGAGCGAGAGCAGTGCAGAGCGGCAGGGATAATGGGGGCAGCGTAGTGAAGTGTAAAGACATGGTCTCACGTGTCAGTCGAGCATGAAATTGTAAATTGCATTTACAAAGCGCTTACTACCCCTGGCGAGGCGTCGAAGCGCTTATATTTATTCCAGTAAAAGCCTTGACACAGGACATAAACGGCGTCCCCTTCAGCTCATACAACCATAGTGACAATCTACTAAAGTACATCATACAGGGAGTAGTGTCTGGGGAGAGAGCAGCGCAAGGAGGAAGGAAAGCAAAACATTGGCGTAGGGTAGCCGAACTGAAAATGCCAAGAAAGCAGGGTGAGGCTGGCTAGAAATAGAGACTGAAGGGCAGAGAAGTGCATGTAAATTGGGGAAAGAGCAGTACTGAAGTGGTGAGGAGCAGCAGGGCGGATGCTGGGCAATGCAGCGTAAGTCTTGAGAGGCATACAATATAAAAACAAGGTTTATGGGCAGTGGAAAGACTTCAGGACATCGGGATGATTGTAAGAAGTAAAGGGGATATTGGGCTGGATACAGCAGTAGATCGGAAGAAGAGTTGTGAGGAAACTGAGGCAATTTATTATGTAGGATTACCAGTATATACGTTGGTAGGACAGTAGGCAGACGTCTGTCACTAGGTTAGCTCTGAGGAAGGTCATTTATTCCGTCGGCAGGACTGTCAGAGAATGTTGAAGGTAACCCGTAATCGAGCAGGTCTGACTGACACTGGACAACGGAGCTCTCTGGTGACTAGGAGAAGGGGGCGCCATGGCTCAGTGACAGGGGTAGCTTTACCATCTATGGCCACATAGACATAAAGCCGCTGCCTGTGAGAAGGAAAGGGCGCTGCCCTGCCAACTTGATCCTCCTCCCATTCCCCGAGGAGCCGTACCCACCTTCCCCTGGAGCATCGGTGAACCAGTGGTTTGCAGACACACACAACAACAGGGGTAGCCTTCCTAACTGCGGTTCTAAAGATGCTAAAGATGGCGCGGGCACCAGTGCGCGTGCGTGTAGCCACAGCATGCCGGGAGTTGAAGTTTTTAACAAAGACAATCGCCTGCTACCGGTGACATAAACAAAGGACTACTGAGAGGAGATGCAAAAATTAATAATGAGATATTTCATTATGGTAAATGTTTGGAGCGGCTTTCAAAAAACAGACAAAAGTGAAATGATGATCACACGTCTGGTAATGTTTCGTGGTTCTCTTTTTAAAAACCCATACCTGTCAAATATGAACATATTAAAAATAAAATCATATTTTATTGATAAGTAAAAATATTACTGGGGTGAAGTGTTGTGTTTATGTTGTAAGTGTTATGGCACTTTAAATGTCACGAGCTGTTAAATCACGCGTTGTCGTCTGAATGCTTATACTGGAACCCAATTTCTATTTAAATTCAGGTATGGAACACTAATGTTCGTTTTGTGTATCGCTCTAGTGTTGTTACTACGCAGCAATATTGACGCATACTCTACAGGCAAGCAGGAAAGCCGGAGTTTTCGTCCAAGGACACATTAAAGGGGAACACTTGCTAAATCTACAAGAGTTTTGCCGCAAATGATATGGGCAATGAAAACCGATACCAAGTGAACCAGAGCAACCCAATCGTCAATAGTAACTTGGCACGAGAGTGACCTTTCGGATGTGCAAATAGAAATATGTCTGAGCGCTCCCTATCATTTCCCCGGGCACCTCGAGCGACGTAGCATCTGTATCAGCTGTTCCAGCACCAGCCACAGACATTCTTTGATAAGAAAACTAGAACACTAACTTGTTTTTTGACGACAATCCAAAGTAAAGCAGCCGTACACGCCATGTTGCAGGAAGATAAGCTGAGTACATAGCATTCCCATAAATACAAGCTGAATAAAACAAGCATTGAAAATGCAATAGGTCTCGCCTTTGATTAAATTAAAGGCATTTGCTTTGCTAATGGTATTTTATAGTAAAGCAAATGGCTTTAACTTAATAAAAGACTAGACCTATTGCATTTTCAATGCTTGTTTTACATGCCTTCTGCATGATCAGTTGGTCCCTTAGTGCAAATTCCACCCTAATCTGGGCTGGCGAGGTGGTATGCAGTCATGTGAATAGAGCTCTGAAGACTATTTTGTGTGAGTTGTTCAATAAGGCCCCCAATTTCTCTGGGAATGCCTCTGACCTGTATGTCAGTGTTGGGACAAGTTTGACAGAGACTATTTATAGCAATGTTTCAAAAGAGAATTTTTTAGAGCTTTTAAAAATTGTTCTGAGGGTTTATTTTAGGGAAGCCAATTTTGGTTTTAATGAGTTCAAATGTAGTAGGTGGCCTCCCTTGTCATCTAGCCAACATCCCCAATATTTACATATGTTTGCAATGGTCAGGTGGTGGTTGTTAAGATGACAGTGGTGTTGTTTTTTCTTTTTCCTACAAAAAATTTGTGGGGTATTGCTTTTGCTGAAGGGACACTCCTCGGAGTAGCTGTGCCCTTTATACATCGCTCATTCATTCATTCATTCATTCATCGTGTTAACTGCAGATCTAAGTTATAACTGTTGCATATGTTTTATATATGTGAGCGTAGTTTACACAAGCGCTATTCTGTCTGTGCTCGTGGAGGTCATGCTCTGTTCACAGTAATCTGTTGAGTGGTCTCGCTCCATTAGGTTTGTTGATTTTCTAATGATACTGTTCTGGGGGAGCAGTTAGAGGTTATCTGTTGGGTATTATGTAATTGCTTACGGACCGAAGAAGACTGAGTAAACTGACTTCCTTCTGAAGATCTTTTCTTTCTCCATTTATTGGATGATATACTTTTCCTACATTGGCGACAATAGGGCACTAACCTTTGCGTACTCAACTGAAATATAATTAATTTGGAAACTTATCTTTGGATATCGGTTAACTATTGGTTTGCGTTTCATCACACCAATAAGCCTCCACGCTACAGAGTTTATTGCATCAATTCTTGGAATTAAAACGCAGTGAGTAGCAAGACTTTGATTTATAGAAGTTTGCGTGATTTTATCAGTGAACTTTTGGTGTGCGGTTTTTCAATGTTTCTCCCTTACACACTCTGGCTGGCTTTACCTAGCGCTTCTTTCTTCCTTAATTTCGCGCTGATGGTTCAAGCGAGTGTGCGGGAAAGTCATTGAGTCTTCTCTGGAGCAAATTTAACATATATATTTAAATATATTGAACTCGGAAGGATTTACCTTATATTTTGTGGCATCGTTACAGTACTGACATTCTGTGCAAGGCATTTTTTAAATATTGGAGCGTGGAGTGTGCTATTTCATTTCAACGAGGCGACATTTCTTGAATCCCTGTGTGCGTACGAAGCTCTAGAAACACGACGTTCCGCGGAGGAAACCACGAGGTGGCATTTCTTTTATCTCTGTGAGCGTGCCAAGCCCGAGAAACACAACGTTCGGCTGAGAAAAGTAATGTCAGATGACAGTCTTCTGTTCCTGTATACGTCCACGTCATCACGATTTTCTAGCGTGCCTCCATTTTGCTTAAACACAACACCTGTTGCTTAGCTACCAGATTATTTATTCTTCGTTTGTTTCACGTAAATTATAATTACTAAAGAAGCATTTTTTTGGGGCACAGTTTTTTTTTAATTTATTTCTTTTTTTGTCACATGATTTCTTCACGTTTATGAAGCATACTCCAAAAGAGGATAATTCAACACAAGACATATTCTGAAGATTGTATGGTACTGCTTATGGTTATTTTTAACGAATCTTAAACAAGTCCAGAACATCCAATTGTTCACAAGCGATTTTATTTAATTATTATACCATTTTGAATACTGAGTTATACTATTGATAATATATTGCAATATTTTGTGTTAATATTTTACTGTTGCTCAACATGTCAGGCACTGTTCAACCTCCTTCTTTCCACACATCTTCTTGTGAACCTCCAATGTCATGGGAGGTTTGGGAACCTGTTTTCCTTGCATATGTTGAAGTCCTGGAGGGAGACGACTGCGATCCTGAAAGGAAATTATCATTATTAAAACATTGTTTAGGAGGTTTTAGTTTAAAAGAATTTAAAGCCTTACCTGCTTTAGTCAATCCTGGGAGGATTAATGTTTACCAATACGCAACTTCACAACTCAACCTGCATTTTGGGAAAAAGAAAAATGTTATCATAGAAAGATTCATATTTTATTCACGGAAATAACAACCCGATGAATCTATTGAAGGCTGTGTGTCAGAATTAAGGTCTCTTGCTGCTTCTTGTGCTTTCAAACATATTTCATATGACCAAGTATTGAGAGATCAAATTTTAATGCGAACCAATAGTAAAAAAGTTCAGTAAAAATTGTGGTCCACCTCTGATTTATCATTAAATGCCACAATTGATATCGCAAAATCCATCAAACATTCAGAAAAATTTGTAAAAGAAAATAGAGGAAATGACAAAACTGATGTATTCTTTGTCATCAAAGAATCCAATTTTTCACATAAGCACAAGAAGAGTTTTAATCCAAAAGGCAACTCCTCTGAAAAGACTGAGAGCAAATACAACAACTCGAGCACTAAAGTTGAAAGACGGAATCCAACACGGCTTTGTTTCAAATGTGGTAGTAATAGCCAAAACAATCGAAGGAGAGGCTGCCCTATATGCTTAAATTCCTGACTCCAATGAGTCCAATGATTTCAGTTGCGCAATTGTGAGCTCACTACATTTCAATGCAGCACCACATCATGAACAAAACAGGAGATAGAAAGATACAAACATGATTTTATTTATTTTCTTTTTTCAGAGAATTCATTTTTTCTTTTAATTAGATTATAAAAAGACATTTAATATGACAAAGAGTTCAATCATACAAACAACCCCACATTACCCTAACCGTCATTCATTCAGATACAGTAAAATCACACATCAAACATATCCTCATGCACACCATTCAACACATCCGATTTATAACAAACAAAACATTATAATCCGAACAAATCCCAAGGTTGTAAAATGCAGATACAGCACAATGCCAGAGACCCAAGGTAGTGGTCTCAGGGTGGAGAGTGGAAGCGCCAACGCGCGTTTCGGTGCCAAGCCCGATCTACGGCCGCACCTTCATCAGGGCAGATGCACGTAGGGAAATGAGGGGGCAGACAGTAAACGAAAAGCAGCCAATCTATGAAAGACAAGAGAGCATAAGGTGAAAGTTGTGAAATCACCAAAGAATTCTTATCAAAATTATTATCTCAAAGCATTTATATGATTCAACATTGCATACTGTTATTTTGCATATTAATATCAAGCTGGTCCACGTTTGGTTATAGAATACAATTTATTTCTTAGCATGAGTAGTGAGCTCAAAAGTTGCAGTCGACCATGTATAACCTAAAATTTCCTCAGCCGAAGCTGGCCGAAGTGGGATACCCTAGAGACAGGACTAAAAGTTCATAAGCACACATATATATACACAGAACAATTTTTTCTTAAGATTGCTCAAAGAACGGAGCTGGCACAGGAGGGCAGTGAGCTAAACACAAGACACATCAAATAACACACTCGCTCGTACACGGTTATTTTAGCGGCATTCATAGAATAAAATTCATGGCAATGAGCCGAAAAAATCGGGGTTCAAGAACCGAACCTATTCCTAACTAAGGGAGAAAAGTTTCAGAGGAACACCTATTGCTGCACGTTTTTAGGTTGTTTTTACTCAGTACAAATAAGGTTTAAACAGGCAATTCTTTAGAAGTTAGTTAGTTGAACATTTACCTACGCCCAAAGTAGGAGATATATGGTGGGGAAACTCCAAGCTGGAAAGCGCGCCGCTCTTCTCGAGAGGAGCGCGCCAAGAAACTACTTCAATCCCGGGATGTCTCTAAGTCCATGCAAGTTCTAAAGCACAGAGTGGGAAGTAGAAAAGAAAAGATTGACCAGAAAATGTTTCAAATCAATCGACGGTCCTTCTATTACGAGTTTCAAGGCAAAGACAGGAAAGTCAAGCGTCAAAGAGACTCAGAGAAGGGCTCCTGTTTTAAAATCGGCGGGTAGTCACAGATAAAACAATTCTTGCATCAAGGTAACTGAGTTCTTTTCCGAGTGGATTTCAATGCAAACAGTCCCGATCTAGCAGTAAGGAGTCGAGACTGGAACAAAAAAGGGGCAAACTGGTTATAAGCTGATTTTAACTGACAGGGTTAAATAAGAGAACAGAGCTCTTTAAGCTAAGGAGTGCAACCTCGAACAGTTTGCTGTAGAAAAAACAGTGTTCTCTGTGCTGCAGCTCCGAGGGGCTGGTACAAGCAATCAAACAAAATAAATACCTGTCAGCTGGTCGATGAACGGGCTCCTAAACTTGTTCAAACGGATGTCTCGAGGGAGGGGTCCGGATCAAGGGCTTAATCCCTGGGACACTTTACGGGCGGGGCCCGAAGCGATTCGTACCGCTCGGTTAAGTGGCATGTAGGCTCTGCAAAGAACCAATAAACACAGGTAAGGATCAAGGGCGGCTCGCAAAAACAGAGAAAGCAAGCAGCACCGAATGGAAAATGCAACAGCCTTCCATAACGTGCATAGCGCCACAGTTTATAGGTGAAAACAATGAAGGCACACCCATATACCAAGTTGTTCAAACGGTCGGGACACGTACCTAGCAGCCACAAGTTCCAGCCGAGAGAGCTCCGTCGTTAATTTGCAAAATAACAGTATGTAATGTTGAATCATATAAATGCTTTGAGATAATAATTTTGATAAGAATTCTTTGGTGATTTCACAACTTTCACCTTATGCTCTCTTGTCTATCATAGATTGGCTGCTTTTCGTTTACTGTCTGCCCCCTTATTTCCCTACGTGCATCTGCCCTGATGAAGGTGCGGCCGTAGATCGGGCCTGGCACTAAAACGCGCGTTGGTGCTTCTACTCTCCACCCTGAGACCACTACCTTGGGTCTCTGGCATTGTGCTGTATCTGCATTTTACAACCTTGGGATTTGTTCGGATTATGATGTTTTGTTTGTTATAAATCGGATGTGTTCAATGGTGTGCACGAGGATATGTTTGATGTGTGATTTTACTGTATCTGAATGAATGACGGTTAGGGTAATGTGGGGTTGTTTGTATGATTGAACTCTTTGTCATATTAAATGTCTTTTTATAATCTAATTAAAAGAAAAAATGAATTCTCTGAAGAAAAAAAAATAAAATCATGTTTGTATCTTTCTATCTCCTGTTTTGTTCATGATGTGGTGCAGCCTTGAAATGTAGTGAGCTCACAATTGCGCAACTGAAATCATTGGACTCAATGGAGCCAGGAATTTAAGCATATAGGGCAGCCTCTCCTTCGATTGTTTTTGCTTCTCTCCCCTGCTGGTTTGCCCTACATCGTTCTCAGGGGGCCCCTTATTGTAGTGGTAGTAATAGCCACCTATCGAATTTTAAAGGGTGTCCTGCTTTATATAAGGTTTGTCCTAAATGTAATAAGAAGGGACATATTAGCAAGTTCTGTTAAACCAATCCTAGGAAGATCAATTACATACAATGCATAAATGATGATGACATTTCCTATGACAATGATGAACATGAGATCAATACTGTAATTAATGTTTGCAGTGATGACGAGGTTCGAAATTTCCTTCGTGTGCCATCAATGTTGATGGAATTGATTTGTGATTCCTAGTTGACTCCTGTGCATGGTATTCCATCACTTCATCAACAGTATTTCATGAGAATTGGCCCAATAGACCTCTTACTCAACCTGATGTCTCTCCTGGGGGTTATACTGGGCACAAGATTGACTTAATAGGCTATTTTTCTGCAAATCTCAAGTTTTCTGGCCGTCACATTTTCAGCAAAATGTATGTTGCAAAATCAGGGAAATCACTTCTTGGTGGCCACACCAACATGAATTAGGTATCAAACTTGATCCTAGAGCCAATCCACCCATTTTTGCTATTGATTCCTCTAATCAGCATGAACCTTTTTCTATTGATGAGTTAATAAAAACATTCCCAGGGGTTTTCATTGGCAAACTCTGGAAATATCAAGGGTTTCAACATGTTATCAAATTGCACGAAAATTCCACACCCATTCGTCACAAAGTAAGGATTGTCCCTTTGTCTTACAGGGAAAAATAAAAGACATACTTAAAAATCTTTGCAATGAGGGCATCATAGAACCTATGGAGTCCTCTCCAAGGGTTTCTCCCATAGTTATTTCTGTAAAACCTTCAGGCGAACTCAGGTTATGTGTGGACTTGCGCAGCTTAAATCTTTCCTTCTGGGTTGATGCACATCCTCTTCCCAACTTACATGAAATGGTTTCCACCTTGGCTGATAGTAAAGTTTTTTCTTGTATCAACTTAGCAAGCGCATACCACCAAGTTGTACTGTCTGACGATTCTAAAAATTTCACAGCCTTCTTCACACCGGAAGGGCTATTTAGATATTGTCGTATGCCTTTTAGTTTGGCAAGTGCTGCTTCAGTCTTCCAGAGATTAATGAAAGAAACTCTGGAAGGATTACCTGGCGCTATTGCTTTTCAGGAAGACATTTTGGTGTATGGTAAGAATGATGATGATCATGACAGCAATTTGTATAATGTTTTAGCAGCTTTAACTGAGAAGGGTCTTACCCTTCGCTTAGACAAGTGCAAAATAAAGGCCAAGGAAGTGGAATATTTGGGTCACATGATTAGTGGGGAAGGCATCAAACCCAAACAAAAACATATCGATAGTATCATTAATGCACCATTGCCTTCTTCAAAAGAACAGTTATTTGCATTTATTGGGTTAGTCGAATTTTATGCAAAGTTTATTCCTAATTGTTCTGCAAAAGTGGATCCTTTCAGGTGCTTGCTTAAAGAAAAGCGCCAAATTTATGTGGTCAAGCGAAATGTTTGAATCATTCGAAAAAAAAATTGAAGCAATTTATTGTTAAGGCTCCATGTTTAAAACCTTTCATCCCAGGAAAAAATGTATAGTTATGGTAGATGCCAGCAATTTAGGACTTGGTGGTGTTTTACTACAAAAAGACAATTGTAATGAATGGATCGTAGCCTATGCTTCTAGGGCTTTAAGGGATGCAGAGAAAAACTACTTTGTTATTGAAAGAGAATTACTTGCTTACGTATGGGGTGCAGAACACTTTAGAAGTTTCTTGTGGGGCACTGAGTTTATCATCAAACCTGACCATAAACCTCTGGTATTTCTAATGTCTCCCGGTGGTGGTAGATCCATGTCTGCACGGTTTTCCAGATTATCCTCAAGATTACAATCATTTCGTTTTAGTATAGAGTATGTTCAAGGAAAGGCAAACATGCATGCTGAGTGTTTGTCTAGACTAGCTATTGATAATAAGACGCTGCGCCCTGCCGACATTGTGCGAAGAGGCCGTTGGGGGCCTTTCCTTTTGGACCACAGGACCCAGGAGGCCAAGGGTCAGACGCACACCACCCGCCCCTCCCACCAGCGAAGTGGGAGTATTTAACTGAGTTCTTGAGCCCGCGTCGCAGGACGTGTCTCGGGACGAGCCGGGCGAAGCCCGGGCCAAGGGCGGGCCCGTCTGAGCTCATCCGAGTACGCACAAGGACCGGACGGGACCCCCCACTTTGATATTCCCTGCAGACCCGCACAACAAGGTTAGTGTGACCCATTGTATTAAAAAGCTCTGTTCTGTACCACACTGTAACCACCTAAAACTGTATGGGTAACAGAGCCTTGAGTTACTTTGTTTCAACCAAACGTGGTCATGGCATCCAATGCTGCAGGGAAGGGGAGAAAGTCTACCACTGGAAGTGTTGTAGGGACAATTGACCAATTTTTAACTAAGGCAACGTCCATGTTAAAACGGGAAATCGAATTAACTGAGAGAAGGCTATCTATGGACCCAATTTTTGATAAATGGTCTTCAATGGGCCAACTTGCTAAGGCACAATCGCCTACACCTGAACGGTTATTGATGCCACTGCCTGCAATACAAATAGTGGGCGATGTTGCACCTGTGGTACTGGCGGGAGAGAAAAAACTATTGACAGAAGTAATAGCTATGGTGCATAGCCCCCAGCTAATGCAGCACTAATAGTATCTGATCCAGTAACACCCCCTCAAAGCCCAGGAACCACTCGATCAGGACAGTCAATCCGGTTGGCCTTGGACATTAACTCAGGGGCAATAAGCAAAGTGCCTGATCAAGCAGCTAAAAGAAAGCGTGGGGGAACTGCTTTGGCGGACAAGAAATCGAAGAAACAAAAACGGGTCAATGTGGAACATGAATCTCTTGTTGTTGTACTCGATGGCGCACAGTCTGGAATGGACAAGTCACTGCCTATATAGGTTAATGAAGACATGTCACCCCCAGAAAGAGGAGTGGACTTCTGGGCTAAAATGGAACGGATATTTATAGAATCCTGCCTCCCGATTCACGAAAGACTGAACTCTATTGAGAAAAGATTGTCTTGTCTTGAATCATTGTGTCTACCAAAACAGGGAGGGAAGGGTAGAGTGCGGGTGGAAATCGTCAGTAATGGCACAGGACCATCTGGCCCCAACCAGGCAGGCACACAGAGTATAATTCCAGTGGCTACTAATAAAGAAATGCCTATAACTGTCCAAACTGCCCAAACTGGCACAGTAGGCATTCACCCAACTATTCAGCCAGTTTTAGTCGCATCCAGTGCCCCAGTTAACACAAAGAATGGGCGGGGGTAGGGGGACACTTGGGATAGCAGCTCTGGACAAAGCCCAACACAGATAACAAATGTGGGCCAAAGAACAAGGCCGCAAGGTGCTAAAAGGTCCCTGTTGCCTTGCCTAGATCTGCCCCCGGAGTCAACACCTTATGTTGTGGTGCTTGCGGGGGTTCCTGCCCTGAGCTCGGGAAAGATAGAGGACTATAGGGACCTTAAAAATAAATGTATTCATTGGTTAAACTACAAAAGACCCCTTCCAAACAGAGGATCCAGTGAAATCCTATCGCTTCACGTGTAGACTGGGTGGGGCCCAGAGGGAACAAGCATTTGCAATGCAATAGGTCTCGCATAAGGAAAGTTTGAGCTATTGGTCTTGTAAATGATCATTTTTTTAATTTATGTGTTGTTTTTGAAATAGCTAAATTAATAGCTTTGTCATTTACAATGCCAATAGTTATAACTTTCGCAAATGTGACACCTATAGCATTTGTAATGCAACATGTTTTGTATTTACGTGACTTGGATGTATTGATATTACAAATAACAATGGCTTTTAATTTTTTTAAATAATTAATACATAAATAAAAGTGATTGTATTTTATAATTGCAATAGCTTAAACTTATGTAAATAACTTTTGTGAAGATTATGTTCAGTGTATTTTATTGTGACGAAAATCCAAGAACAGAAGTGAAATATTAACATCTTTTTGTGACATTTGTAATAAAGCTTGAAACATTGAGAGAACATATTTGAACCAGTGATGCTGTGGTGGTGCTGAGTGATGCTGTGGTTTCGCTGAGTGATGCTGTGGTTGCGCTGAGTGATGCTGTGGTTACGCTGAGTGATGCTGTGGTTGCGCTGAGTGATGCTGTGGTTGCGTTGAGTGATAATGTGGTGGTGCTGAGTGATAATGTGGTGGTGCTAAGTGGTGCTGTGGTGGTGCTGAGTGGTGCTGTGGTGGTGTAGAGTGGTGCTGTGGTGGTGCTGAGTGATAATGTGGTGGTGCTGAGTGCTGCTGTGGTGGTGCTGCTGAGTGATGTTGTGGTGGTGCTGTGGTGATGGTGCTGTGGTGATGCTGAGTGATAATGTGGTGGTGCTGAGTGGTGCTGTGGTGGTGCTGAGTGATAATGTGGTGGTGCTGAGTGATAATGTGGTGGTGCTGAGATATGCTGGGGTAGTTCTGAGTAATGATGTGGTGATGCAGAGGGAAGAAAGGCACAACGAGACCTATTGCATTGCAAATGCTTGTTCTGCTCTAGTCAGAGTGAGTGAGATGTGAGAAAAGCAGCTCGGAGCTAAGAAACACCTGTCAGTCGAGTTTGTGTGTGGGAGGGGAAGTCTTTGAGAGAGAAGCCCAGAGCAAGCCGACTCAGCCTGGCCTGCGCCCTTAAAACAGTGAGCAGCAGTTTACAAAATAGAGGCTGAGACTGAAACCAGATATTATTTACTTGTCAGCCCCTGTGCATCGGTCTAACTTTACTCGTGCACCAGCGCTTAGCACAGGACCTGCGCCTTATATTTTAATTTGGAGAACTCAAGCAATTATCAAATTCTATTTGGAATATGGCACGACAAAAGAATTACTTGCAGAAGCGGGCCACTCCTTTCATACTAAACAAAAAGCATCTCTGTAAATCGAAAGGAGGAGGAAAAACTCAAGAATCAGAGTAGAGGAAGTCAACCGGCAAAGTTGTGCTCTGCTTAAAGCTCTGATTTATGGCCTCACTAGATCCCTCCTCACTGGTGTACAGAGATGGCAACAACTCGTGCCAGGGATCGGCCCACAGTGCTGCAGATGCAAGTCTAGACTAACATCGCACGCAGGGCACCCTTGCAAATTGGCAATGGAAATAAAAATGCTTGTTGTTATTTACAATGCCAATGTAAATATTTAATGTTTGTTTGAATGCGAAACCCATTGCATGTAAAATGCCTGTTAAAAATTAATTAGAAGCCGCCGCCATGTCTTATAGTCCAGCGCGGGCCGGCACTGCCTGCAAGGGGTTTCGCAATAGTGCTTTTCCATGCAAACTACCAAATTCTACCTGTTAAAGCATGATGGATTGAGAAGAAGAACACAGCAGCCGGTACCTGAAAAACCAGCATCCATCTCCATGAGCATGGCATGAGCCTTCTTCCCGGGCCGACTATAGTAGGGACTGTCTGTGAAGCTGTGTGCACTGGATGTATGGGGGTCAGCCGGCTGCGGGGTGGTGACAGGACGCTCGCAGGAGTGAGTGCAAATTTTTCTATCTTGTGCTGTTTACCTATGTCCCTTCCTTAAAATCATCCAACAGTAACTAGAAGTTGATCTGTGATAAGTTGGGCGATCCATGCGCTAAAGAAAAAATGCACACAGCTGACATTGCTCATGATTAGGCATTGCAAGTACAGCTGAAACGCTGCTTTAAAAAATAAAGATGTGTCAAGAAACAGGAGTATGAACCCATCAACCGATTGGGATTGGGGTATGGGGACTGCCCCCGATCCTCGGACACTTTAAATGTCAAAACTGTTCTGTATGTGATCTCACTGCTAACACCAAGACATTCCAATACAAAGGAAAGGTACAGACCCTCAAAAGCCACACCAACTGCAGATCATCCAATGTAATTTATGCAATTGAATGCCCATGTGGTTTCTTGTACATCGGCCAGACCACCCAAATGATCAAAAACAGAATCATACAGCACAAGAGCCGCATTAACTGTAAAGTAACTACATCGCCCATGGTCCCGCATTTCTTGCTTTTCAATCACGAAGACACGGATTTGAAGTGGCAGGTCATTGAACACATTACTTTACCAACCAGAGGGGGGAACATCCACACACTGATGAACAAAAGTGAAAACAAATGGATTACCCTCTGTGACTCAGTGAACCAGGGGTTGAACACTATTGACGAATGGAATAGTACCATTCTGATATGATCCTCCTCCTTTAAGTATGCTTTCCCTGTACTGATTTTGCCATGTGATACTATAGTCTCTTCATCCACTATTGTATGTATTCGACCAACACTAGTACAACTGTTGTCTGAGGGATTAGCCACTCTTTCACGCTGCTCCTTACTGTAATCTTGTATGAAATAATACAAATGTGAGTGTTGAGAATTGTACCCTGTGATCTAGTTACAGAACATGAATGTTCACCTCATGCCACGTCTTGGACCTGTGAACACACACACGTGTCACCAATATGTAGTTGCCCCTCCCCACTTACATCTTCCTAGACACGGCTGCATCAGAACTCATGTCCCATGATTGCTAATAGGGCCGACAATAGAGCCGGAATTTTTCCGACCCTTAGATCACGGCCACTAACTGTACGCTCAGCTGTATTGCATATACCCTCTGAGGACTGTGGAACTTAGACCCCCACGGGTACTCGGTCAACACGCCCACAGACTCATGTGGTTGTGTACGATCGGTATCCTGGTTACCAGGGACGCTGCACGTCACCATCCCCCATGGACCAATCCATGCCTCGCTTACTCCGATAGGCGTTCCCCCGGCCTTGCCCAATCCTGTTATCTGTACCTGTGGAATGGCGCTGGTCACCATAGCGACTGAGCGCTGCCACTCGATCCAGTTTCCCTTCCGGACTGAACTCGGTAAGACGTTACGACGAACCGTCCCTGCCCGGCAATTTCTAAACGTTACCCCATAGGAACCCATTTCTAACTTTGGTTCCTTGTTCCTACAGACTCACCCCTGCCGTGCGATTGACACAACAGCCTGAAGGTAAGACGCTGAGGGCTCTCAGCGCGTTTCACTTTGGGTTCGGTTTATCTGTACCCCGAGTATGTTGCTCCAACGCCCTTAGTCATTTCCCCAGATAATTGATACTCCCGCCATAGAAGTGGACGCTTCCCGCCACCTACCGGCACTTGCGCCGCCTGGACTTCCAGCCATTCAAAGTAATTTGCTGGTGAGTAGGACTCTTGCCTGCCCCACAGACCCCTCCCCGTTTTGCACAAAAAACATCCTCATTTCTGATACATACACATGTTTGTTTCCAGTTCTCCACGTGCTGCCCGGATCTGGACCTTACCTGGCTTGACCCCAAGTTAACCCCTTCTTATTGATCAGATATTCCCTGATCTACGGTAAGCGACCCCCCATTATGCCCCTTTCCATAAGGTCTTCATTTAGTGAACCAGCTCGCCCTTACCCTTGTTTCCTTTCCACACAGCACTGTACCCAGCCCTGTATGTCCTGAAGATGATCCTCATTCAAACGGATCGAAACGTCGTCGACTAAACAGCCAGACTATAGGCGCCCCTTTACAGTGGTTCTCCTTAGAAACATTAAATTAGGACACCATAATTGAACTGGAAACCATTGTATTCTCACTGTAAATATTTGCACCTTGCACCCTGCGCCGCTCACGCTGTATCTCTTGTCACTTGCGCTGCCGTAGTGTCACAATTCACTGCACTCGTGCACCTTGTACAACCCCTTGGGCTGATACCTGTTATCTGTTATTTGTTCAATTGCTCACACAGTGCTGTAATTAATTGTGTTTACTTGTCTTCCCCTTTTCCCCCCCCTCCCATCTTCTCTTGATTATAACATAAAATGATGCTTTTTAGCACTACCTTGAGCGAAATAATTGACTCCTTGATTCTTTTAGGATAATACTGTATAGATATCCTTACCAGTAATTAATTATTAATTTGTGTAATTATACCCTTTGGGATATTGTTTTATATGCACTTAAAAAATAAAGAGACACGGCCTGGCGGCCGTGAATAATTAGGGGGGAGGAGAAATGCGAGACACGGCCTGGCGGTCGTGAAAGTGGGAGGGAGGCTGATTGCTTTGATGTGGACGCGCAGAGGAGAAATGCCTGAGGCCGAGCGAGCGCACGCTGGGGGAAGCTTCAGAAGCCTGTGGGAGGGAGGCTGATTGCTTTGATGTGGACGCGCTTTCCGCTCCAGTGCTCCACACGAACTGTAGGAAATCCGTGCGATGGTTTCAGACCTTGGTTGAGCCTCTATACTCTTGTCCTATTATCCCTTGCGGGATTATTAGGACGAGCCCTGAAAATATAGAAGGGGACTGTATTGTGATTAACTTTAGGAATAGCTGGTCAGTTAAGTACATTTGTAACTCGGAGTTGGGCAGCCCAGATACGCTAATACAATCCCTCCCATTAACCTATTTTTACCCGGGTGTTCACAGTAACGCTCACCTAGTACATAAGTGGGAGGGGACAAACTGGGTGGGAGATGAAACCCTGGGAAGTAACCCTATCCATGGAAATGTCAACTAGAATGGGCCTTCAAATAGCCAAATGTCATTTGACATGTTCCATCACCATAACAGGTATAGCAACTTGGAATCTGTAGATTGACTGCAGAAAACTAAGAAGTCCCCATCTTCTGCAGTAGAAAGTAAGAACTTGCTGGAAGCTAAGGTCAATTTCAGTGAGATGAAGTTTTTCATCATTCTGGAAGGATCTATGGGTGACGAAGGCATTTTAGGGGGAAAAAAAGGTCAAAACAGGGGTGATCTAAGTAGCTGGATAGGAGGCAATATGGATAATGGAGGTGCTGGGGTAGGAGCGACAGGGAGTGGCGGGGACAGTTGTGTTAGCGAGAGGAGGGGAACTACACCGATGGATGACTGTGTGTATAGATTAACTAACTGTGGCCAAAATACAAGCCTGACACACAGAGTGGTAAATGGGAGCATTAACATACTCTCCTGGAATGTGCCAGGATTGAAAAATAAATTAACTTCTGAGGACTGGGGCTTGTTTATGGATAAACACGACATCTGCCTTATGCAGGAGACGTGGGCCCTGGACAATTACCAGCGATGTGGCTTTGCCACATTTAACATCCCTGCAATAAAGGGAGGTATAGGAAGACCATCAGGAGGGTTAAGTGCCTGGGTAGCTACTCACATGGGAGCCACAGCTAAGCAGTTGACAGTTAACTCTCCAGATATTCAATGTGTGTTGTTAACCCTCCCAGGGAATAAGTATATAGCTATAATTAACATCTATTCTAGCCCAACCCAGAGCGGGCAAGAGTCCAAGGTCTTCGAGCAACTGAGGGAATTCGCACAGACCCGAGGTTGGTATAATCATTGGGGGGGACTTCAACTGCCAGTTTGAACCCCTTAGCAATATAGGCCTGGATGACCATGATGAGAAGAACCAGTATTGGAACATCCCAGAAACCTTAATTCCGCTAGTTAAAGCTTGGACCCCCCTGGTCCTACAAATTAATTCCCTTATACTGTCTCTATCCGTAAGGCCTTGTAATGGTCGACTAAAATCAGATAGACCTGGCCATGCGACGTTCAATAGAGCAGAGCAATCATCGATCATTGATTATATTCTGGTCGAATCTAGATCATGGGACAAGGTTCAGGATTTTAGGATCCACCAACGGACGAACAGCGACCACAATGTCCTGGTTATGTCTTTAAAGCCAGGGAGTTGGGGACTGTCCAATAATCTGATCGAGCCCAATCTTGCCCAACAGCCCCTCCTCCTCCAAAATAACAGAAGGAGAATAAAATGGCTGCATATAATGGGCTCTCCGAATAGGCAGTCGCAAATATATCTCCAGGTTTTGCCCCATCTTAGTGACATGGCAGAGGTAGGGTCACTGGGCCCTGTAGAAGGGAGGGACAATAGGCCCGTTGAAATTCATAACAAGCTAGCCTCAATAATGTTAGAGGTCATGAGGAGCCAAGATGGCGGCGGAGACGGACGTGTAGTCGCCCGGCTCCCCGACCCTGGCTCTCCTGCAGCATCATCCTGTTCACTATCCTGGCGTCCCTTGACTGTGGGAGGAAGAGGACAGCGCGCTGATACCGGGGGTGCTTCTCCGGTGTCTCCACCTGCCTGTTTTCTGATGCTACGGGCATTTTGATCCTCCGACCGGCGCCGAGCCCTGGAACCGAAGCTCCTGTCCCTGCATACCGCCGGAGAGGGCTGCAGCCGCGCTTGTTATTGGATCGGCGGCGTGACGGGTATCAGCTGTCGGACTCCCTGCTATCTGTCCGACCTTCCACTAAGGGAACTCTCGTGCTACGGAGCGACTGGCACAGTTGGATTTAAAGCTTGTTCCCCACTTTGGTGCCGTCGGATTTGTTTAAGCTTGCTGCGGCTTCCCAGGCGCAGTCAACATGGCGGCCGCCCTCACAATGGCGATTGCGAGCTCTATCCCTGATCAGGCTTGGGTAGCGCCGACTGGACTCCAGCGTGGTCGAGAATGCGGAGCCGCGCTCGAGACTGTGGATATACCTGATCACCCGCCTGAAGCTTCCCTTGCTTCCATTCTGGCAGTGGTTGCCGATTTAAAGGCTGAATGGCGAGCCTGTACCCGAGCACTGATTACGCAGCTGGACACCGTCTTGCTTGGGGCGGACTACACATCGCCGACATGCTCTCTTCATTGCGCTGACCTGGCCCCTCTCGGCACTGAACGCGCTACATTGTTGCCGCGCGATGGGGAACTGGGACAATCCTTCAGCGCGAGTGACTACGGAGATTTGCCGATTGCTGATCCCGACGAGGCTACATTGTTTCCTTCTCCGCTACTGCCTTCCACCATGGACGCGGATTTGCTATCTTTCAACATGGATCCGCTGATGCAGTTAACTTTTCACATGGCTGATTATTTCTCAGGCGCTAAGCCCCCATTTCCTAGTGCACTGCAATATTTGGTGGCCGTGGGACAGGCTTCCCTTTGGAACGTGGAATCTGCGTGTGCTTGGGTGTATTTGAACCATCTTGGGGGGCTTCTTCTTCACCGTGAGCGGCCATCTTGCCTCTTTGTTCTTTCTGACGCGGATTCTTCTCCGGCGCCATTTTTGGATGGTCACTTGAGATCTGGCCAGGGTTAGACAGACCCCCACGCACATGGACTGTTTCAGGTGGGCAGGTGTGGACTCGGAAAGGGGTACCTCCTCGGCGCGGAACGTTATGCTACACTGTCTCTTTCCCGATTTCCATGGTATTTTGTGATCCTTTGATTTGACTGACATGTTTGGGGGAGAGAGCGTTTTAGGGTCGGGGTAGTCCGGGTGATGTGGGATAGGCCCTCCCCCGGGGGTGGGGGTTTCTTGGGAGTTTTAGATTAGATTGCTCTCTTTTGGATTGCTCTTTTCTGGCTCCCTACGACTTCTGTGATGTGATAACCTTTTTCTTTCTTCTTTCTCTTCTCTTCTTTTTCTTCTACATTTCGGGTTTATGGGGCGACAGACACACTGCTAGGGGGGGGTAGGCCGTAGCCTTTGCATGCGTGTAGGGTGGGGGGTGGGGGGATGGGTTTTATTTTATTTCCGTTTCTATGGTGCCTTGTTTTTCTCTCTTATTTTATTTCCACTTTGCTCTGTCTTGGGTCTGCGTGGGTGATGCTGGTGTACGGGTGGCGGTAGATTTTGTTATGATCCTGACGTTGTTATTTCGGTTGCACGCTTAATGGGCCACCAGGTCGCCTAGGATGCTGGGCGCAGTATGCCTTGGTTGCTATAGATATGTCGTGCCTACGTGAACCCTGCTTCTTATTTTATGCTTTCTTTTCTATATTAATGGAACTGTTTGGACTTTAATGGTTGCTAGGACTCGGAATACAGACTTTAAAATCCAAAATTAACCTTCAATGCTCCTACGGCGTAATGGCATGTGATCTCCAGTGTAACTGACAACTGATTGTTTATTAATATTGCCGCGCTATTGCGCCTCTGTATTGCTCGCTCCTGTGCTTAACCAGTTTTCGTGGCCGGCCTCAGGGTTGTGGGCCCGTATTTGTATTTCTTTGGATGCACCAATAAAGGTTTTCAAAAATTTAAAAAAAAAAAAAAATAATGTTAGAGGTATTTCTCCCACTCCAGACATATAGGGGAAATTCAACCAAGACGCACCCATGGAATAACGCCGATTGCCGTAAATTGAAAAGGGATTTGATTAAAGCAATCAAGGCCAAAGACAATTCCCGGACTAAGTTATTACGGGTACAGTACAGGCAAGCGATAGAGAGGGAAAGAAAGTCTTGTAGGGGTAAAATTACTATTCCCACTCCAGAGAGTGCAACAGTAGGGAAAGTTTTGGATAGCGTAGGGGTAAAAATTACTATTCCCACTCCAGTGAGTGCAACAGTAGAGAAAGCGTTGGACAGCGTAGGGGTAAAAATTACTATTCCCACTCCAGTGAGTGCAACAGTGGGGAAAGCGTTGGATAGTGGGAGGGTAAAAATGACTATTCCCACTCCAGAGAGTGCAACAGTAGGGAAAGCGTTGGATAGCGTAGGTGTAAACATTACTATTCACACTCCAGAGAGTGAAACAGTAGGGAAGTAAATAATTAATATATTAATAAAAATAAATTAAATATCAATACCAATAACAAATTAATTAAAAGTAAATATCAATTTAATGTAATATAATAATTAATCAATTAAAAACACAAATAAATATTAATTATTAAAATTCATTAATTATTAATACAAATTATTACCAATTTACAATTAATTAGTTAACAAATACAATTTAATTAGCAATTAATTCAAAATAAATACAAATAAATAAATAAAAACATTTAATTAATTACAATTAAGTAACTTCCCACCCTATTCCTCTAAAAACGCACAACCCGCTACGGAAAATAAATTAATACAATTCACATAATTATCAATTAATCAATTAATAAAAATTCGTTACCAATTAAAAATTAATTATCAATTACAAATTAATTAACAATTTATTCAAAATAAATACCAATAAATAAATTAAAATATTTAATTAGTTACAATTAAATTACTTCCCACCCTATTCCCCTATAAACCCACAACCCGCTACAGAAAATAAATTAATAAAATTCACATAATTATCAATTAATCAATTAATAAAAGTTAATTACCAATTAAAAATTATTGAATTACCAATTAAAAATTAATTAACAATTTATTCAAAATAAACACCAATAAATAAATAAAAATATTTAATCAATTACAATTAAATTACGTCCCACCCAATTCCCCTATAAATCCACAACCCGCTACATAACTAAAACGCAAAATTAAATTAAAAATAATTAATAATTTCTAAAAATTAATATTTTATTTAATATAATTAAATTACTTCCCACCCTATTCCCCTATAAACCCACAACCCGCTACAGAATTAAATTACGCAAATATTAAATAACATAAAATCCATTACTTAAACTAAATTACAAAAAATATATACTTTTCACACATATACTAACATACAAAACACTTTAAAAATTCTATATTGTTAAAAAATCGATATATTTTAATAACCTATATTATATACTTCGATATTTTGACTTTCTATATTTATAAAAATCGATATTACATTACTTACCTTAAATTCGATATTTTCGCTGACTATATTCTGTCCATTCAATATTTTGCCCATTCTATATTTTGAAGTCGATATTTATGTAATTCGATATTTTTTACTCGATATTTTGTGTAGTTACCATGTGTGTGTATGTATAAAGTATGATGATTTGGAGAAAGGAGACCACTATAACTTTTGGTCCCCTTTCGCCAAATCACCACACTTTACTTTTTCGCAGCAGGCGGGAAGAAGTTGGCGGCAGAGCAAGTACTCCCAAACAGTGAGATCTTAATTATTTTCTCCAAAGTGCAAGTTATGGCCTGTGCGTTTTGGCAACAGCCTTCGACAGGACCATAGAGTCCACATTCTTACAGTGTCCTCCTAAAGAGACAGTTATTCATACTTCTTCCACCAAGTGAACATGATTAAAAACGCTAGACCGCACATATCAAACTCAGTTTTAATTTTCTCCTGCCATCTGACCCTGGAGGTCCATAAGTGCCATGGACTGCATTGTAGTATGCGGTGGGAGGACCTGCGTTGCTGGATCAGGATAACAGAAGACTTACAGGTAGGAATGCCCTCTCGACAGCAGAAGCTCTCAAGAAAAGCTGAACAAGACGCAAATAACAGAACAACTCCAATTGCGACCAGCAAAATGTCTCAATCAGAAATGGAAATGGATCAATCAGAAGCTGAAGAAGGAGGTTCATCAATGGGATCAGCAACTGCAGGGGTGGGAAATGTTCCCAAGAATTATTAATGAATCATGGAGCAAGTTCCCTCAGAAAATAAAGACCTTCGGGGCAAGAGGGAAAAAGACTAGAAGAAGTCACAAAAGGAGCCAAGCAATTTGGACAACAAAGGATAAACAGGAGCAAAAGAGTGACATATCGACAATAATATCAGAAGACCTTACAATAGTGAATTCATCCGATCGGACATTATCACCTACAAAAATTGAAGTACTACGTAAAGAACTCACCTTTTGTCCAACAACTAGATGGGATTATGCACAAACCAGGATTGACGTTTACCAGTTCCTCAGGAAACTGAAATTAAACAAGATGATTCAGGACGTAGCTAAGAAGAGAACTGCTAGTCCTGACAGTGTGCAGGAATCTACAGATATTATAACCGTATATGACTTGGAAGTTCTGAGAACATTACATGAATTACAGAGTCTCCCATCTACAAGTAGGTAGTGAATTACAACTCTTAGAACAAGCTGAAATAACTCAGAAAAGTATAAAAAGTCAGTTCAAGAGCAAGTCAAAATATATCCCTAAATTAGCTATTATTAAGATTGACAGTTTCCATGAAGTGGTCATCAAAGATTTGGACTGGTTGAGAAGCAAAGATATAGGCAAAAAGAAGGAGAAAAAACAATACAATTTGTCCAAAGGGCAGTGGCAAGCAGCACAGTCTCTGAAGGAGAATCAATCTATAGTTATTGAGCCCTGTGATAAAGGGGGAATTATTATAGTACAGAATAAATTACAATACCAGCACGAAGCCCTTCTACAATTGACAAACACAAGATGTTATCAAGTGATCACTAGAAGGCAACACAATGCAAGTATCCAAGCATTCTATACGTAGATCACGGTTTGGAGGGACAGAGGAATACTTGACCATGAGGAATATTTGTTTTTAAAGGTGGACTATCCAGAGGTCCCGACCTTTTACCATATTCCTAAAATTCATAAGGACAATCAAAAGCCACCGGGAAGCCCCATAGTGCCCTCAAAGAGAAGCATGCTAGAGAATACCTCCATCTTTGTAGATCCGATTCTCCACCCATTTCTGAAAAGCCTAAGTTCATTCATTAAGGACACTACAGACTTTATGAGAACTATAAACAATATCACATGGGAGGGGAACTTTATATTTGTAACTCTTGACATCACAAGTCTGTATACAAGTATTGAGCATCAACAAGGTTTAGAAGCAGTGAAAATATTTTTAAAAGAGAGGCCTTTTAAATTTCAAGAACAAGTGAAATGGTGTTACAGCTTATATTGTTCTGCCCTAATAATATTCTTTTATTTGCAGATCAGCTGTATTTTCAAAAGCAGGGAACTGCGATTGGACACATGCTTCGCCCACAGTTATGCAAATCTTTTCGTAGTCTGGTGGGAGAAACACATGGCCTCGGCAGAAGTAAATGATCAGTGGGACAACAAGGTGCCCTATGGGCCAGATACATCGATGATGTTTTCATTTTACTAGTGATATCAGAAGTTTTGATGTGGCATTTTTGGATTTGCAGGTCTACATTGATAATCAACAACTAATGACAAAATTATACCACAAACCCCTCTCAGGAAATGTAATACTGCACTTTACCAGCCAGCACCTGCGCACTTTATTTAACTGCATTCCATAAGGAGAACTACTCCGCCTCAAACGTAACTGCTCCACCCATGAAAGTTGAACAGGCAGAGAAGGAGGCAGTACAAAGATTTAAGACAAGAGGGTATTCGGGCAAGATCTTGAGGGAAGCTTCCAAGAAAGTGTAACAGCAGGATAGGCAACAGATATATGGCACAGCGACCCAGGAAATAGGATGATGACCATGTAACCAGATTAATTCAGACCTTCTCAGCAGATTCTGGGGAAATTAGTAATATATTTCAAAGACACGGGAACATTCTCTAATCAGATGCAACAATTGGCCACTTAATTCCCCCACATCCAATTGTGACTTACAGAAATACATCTCTGAAGGACCTGTTGGTCCATAGTTGCTTTATAAGTAAAGCAATAGAGAAACCAAAAGTAACATGCTTTTTTCCTTGCACAAGATGTGAAGCATGTTGGTGAAGCGATAAAATCAGAGATTACCCAGTACCATGCAGAAAAAACAAAAACCCATCACCAAGTTACTTAACTGTAACACCAATTTTATGATCTATTGCCTGGAATGTCCGTGTAACCTGATATATGTGGGCAGCACGGCTCATCTAGGTAAAAAGAGAGTCCTGGAGCATGCTCAGGCTATAACAAATAAACATAATTATCCAGTTGCCAGACACTGTGCTACTTACCATCAGAGTAACAGGAATCTCCTGAGTTTTTATTGCACTGACCATGTGCGTATATATGGGAGAGTTGGAGATAGGGTGAGAACCCTTCATAAATTAGAATCAAAATACATCACCAAGCTGAGTATCTGCACCTCACATGGTTTGAATAATGAAGAGGAATTGTGGGTCAATGTAGAATGAATGCAGATCCAGTTACAACTAATCAAAATTAAGGAGATATGTTCCCCCAGTACGTGGAAAGAAGTTATATTAAGTTACTTCTCTATCATAGTAATCTTTTTATGAATTCCCATTCCACCCCCCCCCCTTCATACTTGCTTCTTGTAATTCTCTTCTTCTTTCAGGTGTTTAGATGAGTGTTAGTATTGTTTTTGCACGACAGGCTAGGGTTCGCTGGCAGGCATATAGTCACTTAATAGAAACAATGTTGAGTATAGCTAGAGGCATACAGTCACTTTAAACAGCCCTTTTGAGTACATGTGTAAAGCGAAGGGGTCCCAGTAACAGGAAGACATTAACCAAATAATTAGAAATAAATCAAATCAACAAAACTTTAGTCCACATTGTTTTAATTCACAATGGGACGTTATACTGAACATACACAGATTACACAATAATCAAGCATTGGTTAATTACAGTGCCCCAGAGGGTAAAAGCGGGGAGGGAAATGTGATAGTGATGGGAATTGGTGAGGAGAAAAAGAAAAGATTCGTAGGTGACGGTATAATCAACACTAGAAGCTTGTTTCGCACAGTTACAAATTCTGTACCAAAAACAGGACCAACAGGTTCAAATATAATATTTTTGACATATATCATACTCCAAAAGTTCAGTGAATGAAACCAATAGGGTGTGGAGTTGATAATGAAAGGCTATCAGATGTCGACGTTTCGACCCTTGTAGGCGCAGATATTGTTATAATCTTGCTGTAGGGTCTTCATCAGGACTGGAGGGTTGGGGACACGTAACCTATTTGGTACATAAATGAATGTATTTTAATACGGGAAAATTATATCCCTGACTTATATTTAAAAGAACATTACACATCACCCACATCATGGGATTGGCTCGGGTTGGAACATGTATCTCGCTGACTTGGCTGGGAATACAGGCAAAAAAATGCCCCTACTTGGGTGCAGCACAGGGCGCACAATATGCGCGTGGTTAAGTAATATTAAAGAATCCCAAATATTAAGATATAAAATTGAAAACAGTTGGTGAAGAGCAGTTGAGGATAGGCTGAAACCGCAGGGGTGGACAGTCTAAGAAGTCAATGAATACTCCAGGTGGTTATAGGGTAATCACATGAGCAGGGAGAAGACCTGCTGTTTGCTGATGGCATGCATTACTACTAGTTAATACTGATATAAGACTGGCTGACAAAGAGGGCTTACCACACACGTGGTGTACATAGGACCCGATTGTGCGTGGGTTCAAGGTCGATTGGAATAAAGAGATCTGTAATTTTAAAATAAAGGTGTACAAACCAATATATATTTAGAGAAGCAGTAATTGGATTAACTTATATAGACTTATGAGGCGGTGGAGGACTCACCAAAACGTAGCCCAAACGCTATTCACAGTGATTCCACGGGTCTGAGGGGGTCCGTTAGTACCATCGACATAATCTAGCGAGTTCAAGGCACAAAACGCTAATTAGGGGACCAAAGTGACATTAAGATTGGTTCAATTTACAGATAGCCCAAGGGACGGGTTGAAGACTCACCAGGGTGCCGTAGCGCGAACACGTCCGGCAGAGATGGTGTGTATGGCAGTCGGGCGGCAATGCTTCAAAAACTGCATCTAATATACAGGGCAAGAACAATCAACGTTGAGTTGACGATCGGGTGTTAGGACAAGTTGCTTGTGAGCAGATAGCCCAGGGGACGGGTTGAAGACTCACCAGGGTGCCATAGCGTGAACACGTCCGGCAGAGATCGTGTTTAGGGCAGTAGAGCGGCAATGCTTCAAATGCTGCGTCTAAAATACAGGGCAAGAACAATCAACGTTAAGTTGACGATCGGGTATTGGGACAAGTTGCTTGTAAGCGTAGGGACAGGATCCTGACTTGGGAAACGCTTACCGTTCACGGAGCTAATCCGGCTCGGTCTGTTCTCGCCGTCGCAATGGCAACGCGGAGTTCCGGGTTCGGAATATCACCCTGACAACCGGGTCACGTGGTGATGTCTGACTCACATAAACATAGTAAAAAGACTAACTGAAAGAGGTGTGTTACGTAGAACATGCCATATACAGTCCTGACTACTTTTAAAATCCAGATGAGTAATTCTGGTTGAAATATGAATCAAACAGTGATAGTCTACTGTGTTTAGGGCGTCTTTGTAAAAATTACACTGGACCTGGTAGGTTGCGATGGGGCCAATATTTTCGAAGGATAGGATTTCCAAGTAAAATAAATGACTAAACCGCCTTACTGAGTTCATTAGTGACGCATATAGGACACTTGGTGATGAAACAATTTTAGGAAAATGCCAATAGGTGATTTACTGACAACATTTTTACGAAGTCTATTGAATGAATACTCATTACAGACTAACATATTAAACATGACGTGGCGTACCTCTCACATGAGGGTAAAGGCCACATGACGCACTGTACAAGATTTCTGACCGATAGACAATTAAGATTGAATGACGTAAATGGCCAAGCAGTGGCGTACCTCTCCCATGAGGGTAAGGCCACATTACAGATTAACCACACTTATTGTAGACCTATGGCTGATAGGTCGTACATATATTCAGACCAGTATGTCAAATAAGTGCAAAGAGTTATTATGACTTGTAGGTTAATGACAGGGAAATGGCATGACTTATAAAGCAATTGCGTACCCCGCATGTACAGGTAAAGGCCATGGTGCTTTAACTAAGACAGTATTCAAGATAGGGTGGCCAATTGGGAAAAAGAGCTGTCGTGTTCATTAAGGCCTGATTCTATTGAATCAAAGGTAAACATCCATTTGAGTTCACGGATATTAAGGATGTTGGAGATGCTCCCACCCCGGGGTCCGAGTGTGGCTTTCTCTATAATTACCCATTTCAAACTCTCAGGGGTGTGTCCTGCGGTTGAAAAGTGGTCAACGAGAGGTGCGCCTGGCACTCGGCATCGGATTCGGCTCATGTGTTGGAGTATCCTCACTTTTGCTTTCTGCTGGGTCTGGCCGATGTAGATCAGTTGGCATGGACATAGAATGGCATAGATTATGTTAACAGAGTTGCAGTTGGTATGCGTCTTAAGTGAAATTCTGTGATGGCGGTATGCAAACTCTTTGGTCTGGATCGTGCTTTCGCATGCTTTGCAGCTGCCACATCTGGAGTGGCCCACAATTGGAGGTAAATTCCACATAGTGGTGATTGTAGGATCCTTTGATGTTTGGAGGAAAGAGCGCACCACATGATCTTTGACGCTTCTTGCTTTTTTGAAAGCATGTAATGGCGGGTTGCTTTGTAGGATATCATCGGAGATAAGTGGCCAGTAGTGATTGATTATGCGCTTTATTTGATTACTTTTCGTATTGAAGGTGGTCACACACACAATTCTTTGTTCAGAGTGATCTTGTTCAGTCTTGGGAACAAGTAGCTCTTCACGAGGGTAAAACCACGCCCTCTTCCTTGCTCGTTTGATCAAAGATTTTGGATATCCTCTGCTTAGCAGCCTTTGTTTAAGTTCTTCAGACTCAGAGAAATAGTGTTCTTTATTTGAGCAATTCCGACGAATGCGGAGAAATTGCCCATAGGGCAGGTTATCCCGCAGAGCTCGGGGGTGGTGACTGTCGTAGTGCAGGAGTGAGTTCCTTTCAGCTGGTTTTCGGTAAAGGGTTGTTAGTAGTTGACCTGAGTTCTCATATATCGTGAGGTCCAAGAAGTTAATCTGATGATTGTCTGATTGGATCGTGAACTTGATGAATTGGGACTGCTCATTCAACCATCCAAAGAATAGCATTAGTTCTTGAAGACCACCGTCCCATATCAGTAGGATGTCGTCTATGTAGCGCATCCATAAACTGAGGTGGTCTTTGAATGGGTTGATCTGACTAAGCACAGTGTCTTGCTCAAAAGCTGCCATATACAGGATGGCCACATCAGGGGCAAAAGGAGCCCCCATTGCAACTCCTGACGTTTGGATGTAGAATTTTTCTTTAAAAATGAAAAAATTCTTGGTCATAGCTATACGGAGTAAAGCAACAATAAATTCCGTAGGTACTTGGACTGGGGCAGGTCGCTGATTCAAACAACGAGTGATAACCATAAGTGCTTCCTGTTGAGGAATGCACGTATACAGTGATATGACATCGCACGTGGCTAATAGTTGGTGATCTGCGTCGAATGCTAATCCTTCTACAATATTTATGGTATGCATGGTATCCCGCAGATAGGCCGGGGTGGCCTCTGCAATCGGTTTTATGAAAAAATCAATATATTTGCCCTGGGGCCCAAGGATTGAGCCGCACCCAGAAACAATGGGACGGCCAGGGGGATTTGTCATCGATTTGTGAATCTTTGGTATAGTATATATAGTTGCCAGACGTGGATGTGGTTGGTTCAAGAAATTAAATTCTAATTCCGATAGGAACCCTTGATCTCGGCCAGCTTGGGTTATTTCAAGAATTTCACGTGCAATTGCTTGTGTAGGATCTGATCTTAGTAATTGATAACTAGTACCATCATTTAACTGACGAAGAATTTCCGATTCATAGGAGCTGACATCCTGCACCACAATAGCTCCACCCTTGTCTGCCGGTTTGATAACAAGTTGGGCATTTTGTGCCAAAGTTTGAAGAGCCAGTTTTTCATTCTTGCTGGTATTGAATCTGGTGTAGCATTTCGTTTCCAGAAGTTGTAATATGTCCCTTAGCACAACTGATTCAAATGCCAGAATCTTGTGCGACATTGCACTGTTGAATGGAACAAATGTAGACGGTGGTCTCAATCCAGTGACAGTTGATTGAATATTCGGTATTGAGTTACGAAAGAAATACTTTAACCGTATTTTACGAAAGAATCGATACAATTCAGTGCGAATGATAAATGAGTTAGGATGGTTGGTAGGAACATACGATAAGCCTTTGGCCAGGATTTTAATTTCATCGTTGTTCAAAGGGTGTCTGGATATATTTACAACAGGACTATCGACCTGAGGGGGAGCACCTCCTAATAGTCTTAACCGAGGGTGGCTTTCGGAGTTTATGTCGGTCTGTACGTTTTCAAAGCCTGTTACCATCTGTAGGGTTTGTTGCGAGTAACACGTTCCCCGTGTTGTGGTTCTGGTTGAAAGTGTACCTGCTTTGATGGTTGGCCACGACCTCCATTCCATGAGTTTGTGTTTGGTTGAGATCCACGTTGTTGGCCGCGTTGCCAGTTGTTGCCTCTGCCACGGGGTGGGCGCCATGACCCCTGGCGTTGCCCTAAAAAAGGGTTGTATTGAAACTGCTGGTTATAACCAAAGTCCGGATAGTTCTGTTGGTAACTGGGACCTGGTTGGTCTTGTTCGCCCTCTGAGCTATGGGAGGAGTCTGAGAAAGTGTAGTAGTTGCGTCTGCCTCTAAATGTTCCTCGGCCTCGGTTAGTAAATCTGCCTTGATTATCTTGTCGGAAGTAGTCTTCTTGGAGATATGGATAAGTTTTCTTCTTATCATACAGTTTAATGTCACGAGCCAGTTTCTCAAGTTTACAATTTTGGGTTGTAAGGTCGAAGTCCTTGAGTGTGGCTTCTAGGTTGGTGATAGTGTCTTTGGCGTTAGTAAAATTCGCATCAGCCGATATTTCTGCCTTTAGGGTTTTGATTTCAGCAGTGATTACTTGAATTTGTTCAGCAGCTGTTTCCACGCCAAGGACCATCCAATGGCGGCTGCAGTTATTCGCCACGTGGCTGAATCCCTCTCTGAATTTAGGTACCTCCACAAAGATAGCTGGTTCGATCTTAATTTGCAATCCGATGGGAATAATATTTTCTTGGAGGTATTTCTTGAGGAGATGGCCGTGCCACCGAGTGCGGATCAGCTTTTTCTCCAACCGCTCAAGAAGGGAAATCTTGTCCTTGAGTGAAAAGTCAATAGTTGGGATATCGGAGGAAATAAATACGTTATTAGGATCCTCTAATAGTTTGTCAATATAATCCTCGGAATAGGATAGTAATTCAGCCATGATGTGCACAGGTCAAATAAATTGAACATGGAGAAGAACCTCGCAGAACATCGTCTGCTCGAAGTAGAGTATTAATAGGGGGGTTTTACCCAGTTAAGGTTAAGGGGACCTGGGTTAGTAAGCGTGTAAAGCGAAGGGGTCCCAGTAACAGGAAGACATTAACCAAATAATTAGAAATAAATCAAATCAACAAAACTTTAGTCCACATTGTTTTAATTCACAATGGGACGTTATACTGAACAAACACAGATTACACAATAATCAAGCATTGGTTAATTACAGTGCCCCAGAGGGTAAAAGCGGGGAGGGAAATGTGATAGTGATGGGAATTGGTGAGGAGAAAAAGAAAAGATTCGTAGGTGACGGTATAATCAACACTAGAAGCTTGTTTCGCACAGTTACAAATTCTGTACCAAAAACAGGACCAACAGGTTCAAATATAATATTTTTGACATATATCATACTCCAAAAGTTCAGTGAATGAAACCAATAGGGTGTGGAGTTGATAATGAAAGGCTATGAGATGTCGACGATTCGACCCTTGTAGGCGCAGATATTGTTATAATCTTGCTGTAGGGTCTTCATCAGGACTGGAGGGTTGGGGACACGTAACCTATTTGGTACATAAATGAATGTATTTTAATACGGGAAAATTATATCCCTGACTTATATTTAAAAGAACATTACACATCACCCACATCATGGGATTGGGCGATGTGGCGAACAAGACCGAACAAGACCAACCAGGTCCCAGTTACCAACAGAACTATCCGGACTTTGGTTATAACCAGCAGTTTCAATACAACCCTTTTTTAGGGCAACGCCAGGGGTCATGGCGCCCACCCCGTGGCAGAGGCAACAACTGGCAACGCGGCCAACAACGTGGATCTCAACCAAACACAAACTCATGGAATGGAGGTCGTGGCCAACCATCAAAGCAGGTACACTTTCAACCAGAACCACAACACGGGGAACGTGTTACCCGCAACAAAACCTACAGATGGTAACAGGCTTTGAAAACTTACAGACCGACATAAACTCCGAAAGCCACCCTCGGTTAAGACTATTAGGAGGTGCTCCCCCTCAGGTCGATAGTCCTGTTGTAAATATATCCAGACACCCTTTGAACAACGATGAAATTAAAATCCTGGCCAAAGGCTTATCGTATGTTCCTACCAACCATCCTAACTCATTTATCATTCGCACTGAATTGTATCGATTCTTTCGTAAAATACGGTTAAAGTATTTCTTTCGTAACTCAATACCGAATATTCAATCAACTGTCACTGGATTGAGACCACCGTCTACATTTGTTCCATTCAACAGTGCAATGTCGCACAAGATTCTGGCATTTGAATCAGTTGTGCTAAGGGACATATTACAACTTCTGGAAACGAAATGCTACACCAGATTCAATACCAGCAAGAATGAAAAACTGGCTCTTCAAACTTTGGCACAAAATGCCCAACTTGTTATCAAACCGGCAGACAAGGGTGGAGCTATTGTGGTGCAGGATGTCAGCTCCTATGAATCGGAAATTCTTCGCCAGTTAAATGATGGTACTAGTTATCAATTACTAAGATCAGATCCTACACAAGCAATTGCACGTGAAATTCTTGAAATATCCCAAGCTGGCCGAGATCAAGGGTTCCTATCGGAATTAGAATTTAATTTCTTGAACCAACCACATCCACGTCTGGCAACTATATATACTATACCAAAGATTCACAAATCGATGACAAATCCCCCTGGCCGTCCCATTGTTTCTGGGTGCGGCTCAATCCTTGAGCCCCTGGGCAAATATATTGATTTTTTCATTAAACCGATTGCAGAGGCCACCCCGGCCTATCTGCGGGATACCATGCATACCATAAATATTGTAGAAGGATTAGCATTCGACGCAGATCACCAACTATTAGCCACGTGCGATGTCATATCACTGTATACGTGCATTCCTCAACAGGAAGCACTTATGGTTATCACTCGTTGTTTGAATCAGCGACCTGCCCCAGTCCAAGTACCTACGGAATTTATTGTTGCTTTACTCCGTATAGCTATGACCAAGAATTTTTTCATTTTTAAAGAAAAATTCTACATCCAAACGTCAGGAGTTGCAATGGGGGCTCCTTTTGCCCCTGATGTGGCCATCCTGTATATGGCAGCTTTTGAGCAAGACACTGTGCTTAGTCAGATCAACCCATTCAAAGACCACCTCAGTTTATGGATGCGCTACATAGACGACATCCTACTGATATGGGACGGTGGTCTTCAAGAACTAATGCTATTCTTTGGATGGTTGAATGAGCAGTCCCAATTCATCAAGTTCACGATCCAATCAGACAATCATCAGATTAACTTCTTGGACCTCACGATATATGAGAACTCAGGTCAACTACTAACAACCCTTTACCGAAAACCAGCTGAAAGGAACTCACTCCTGCACTACGACAGTCACCACCCCCGAGCTCTGCGGGATAACCTGCCCTTTGGGCAATTTCTCCGCATTCGTCGGAATTGCTCAAATAAAGAACACTATTTCTCTGAGTCTGAAGAACTTAAACAAAGGCTGCTAAGCAGAGGATATCCAAAATCTTTGATCAAACGAGCAAGGAAGAGGGCGTGGTTTTACCCTCGTGAAGAGCTACTTGTTCCCAAGACTGAACAAGATCACTCTGAACAAAGAATTGTGTGTGTGACCACCTTCAATACGAAAAGTAATCAAATAAAGCGCATAATCAATCACTACTGGCCACTTATCTCCGATGATATCCTACAAAGCAACCCGCCATTACATGCTTTCAAAAAAGCAAGAAGCGTCAAAGATCATGTGGTGCGCTCTTTCCTCCAAACATCAAAGGATCCTACAATCACCACTATGTGGAATTTACCTCCAATTGTGGGCCACTCCAGATGTGGCAGCTGCAAAGCATGCGAAAGCACGATCCAGACCAAAGAGTTTGCATACCGCCATCACAGAATTTCACTTAAGACGCATACCAACTGCAACTCTGTTAACATAATCTATGCCATTCTATGTCCATGCCAACTGATCTACATCGGCCAGACCCAGCAGAAAGCAAAAGTGAGGATACTCCAACACATGAGCCGAATCCGATGCCGAGTGCCAGGCGCACCTCTCGTTGACCACTTTTCAACCGCAGGACACACCCCTGAGAGTTTGAAATGGGTAATTATAGAGAAAGCCACACTCGGACCCCGGGGTGGGAGCATCTCCAACATCCTTAATACCCGTGAACTCAAATGGATGTTTACCTTTGATTCAATAGAATCAGGCCTTAATGAACACGACAGCTCTTTTTCCCAATTGGCCACCCTATCTTGAATACTGTCTTAGTTAAAGCACCATGGCCTTTACCTGTACATGCGGGGTACGCAATTGCTTTATAAGTCATGCCATTTCCCTGTCATTAACCTACAAGTCATAATAACTCTTTGCACTTATTTGACATACTGGTCTGAATATATGTACGACCTATCAGCCATAGGTCTACAATAAGTGTGGTTAATCTGTAATGTGGCCTTACCCTCATGGGAGAGGTACGCCACTGCTTGGCCATTTACGTCATTCAATCTTAATTGTCTATCGGTCAGAAATCTTGTACAGTGCGTCATGTGGCCTTTACCCTCATGTGAGAGGTACGCCACGTCATGTTTAATATGTTAGTCTGTAATGAGTATTCATTCAATAGACTTCGTAAAAATGTTGTCAGTAAATCACCTATTGGCATTTTCCTAAAATTGTTTCATCACCAAGTGTCCTATATGCGTCACTAATGAACTCAGTAAGGCGGTTTAGTCATTTATTTTACTTGGAAATCCTATCCTTCGAAAATATTGGCCCCATCGCAACCTACCAGGTCCAGTGTAATTTTTACAAAGACGCCCTAAATACAGTAGACTATCACTGTTTGATTCATATTTCAACCAGAATTACTCATCTGGATTTTAAAAGTAGTCAGGACTGTATATGGCATGTTCTACGTAACACACCTCTTTCAGTTAGTCTTTTTACTATGTTTATGTGAGTCAGACATCACCACGTGACCCGGTTGTCAGGGTGATATTCCGAACCCGGAACTCCGCGTCGCCATTGCGACGGCGAGAACAGACCCGAGCCGGATTAGCTCCGTGAACGGTAAGCGTTTCCCAAGTCAGGATCCTGTCCCTACGCTTACAAGCAACTTGTCCCAATACCCGATCGTCAACTTAACGTTGATTGTTCTTGCCCTGTATTTTAGACGCAGCATTTGAAGCATTGCCGCTCTTCTGCCCTAAACACGATCTCTGCCAGACGTGTTCACGCTACGGCACCCTGGTGAGTCTTCAACCCGTCCCCTGGGCTATCTGCTCACAAGCAACTTGTCCTAACACCCGATCGTCAACTCAACGTTGATTGTTCTTGCCCTGTATATTAGACGCAGTTTTTGAAGCATTGCCGCCCGACTGCCATACACACCATCTCTGCCGGACGTGTTCGCGCTACGGCACCCTGGTGAGTCTTCAACCCGTCCCTTGGGCTATCTGTAAATTGAACCAATCTTAATGTCACTTTGGTCCCCTAATTAGCGTTTTGTGCCTTTAACTCGCTAGATTATGTCGATGGTACTAACGGACCCCCTCAGACCCGTGGAATCACTGTGAAAAGCGTTTGGGCTACGTTTTGGTGAGTCCTCCGCCGCCCCATAAGTCTATATAAGTTAATCCAATTACTGCTTCTCTAAATATATATTGGTTTGTACACCTTTATTTTAAAATTACAGATCTCTTTATTCCAATCGACCTTGAACCCACGCACAATCGGGTCCTATGTACACCACGTGTGTGGTAAGCCCTCTTTGTCAGCCAGTCTTATATCAGTATTAACTAGTAGTAATGCATGCCATCAGCAAACAGCAGGTCTTCTCCCTGCTCATGTGATTACCCTATAACCACCTGGAGTATTCATTGACTTCTTAGACTGTCCACCCCTGCGGTTTCAGCCTATCCTCAACTGCTCTTCACCAACTGTTTTCAATTTTATATCTTAATATTTGGGATTCTTTAATATTACTTAACCACGCGCATATTGTGCGCCCTGTGCTGCACCCAAGTAGGGGCATTTTTTTGCCTGTATTCCCAGCCAAGTCAGCGAGATACATGTTCCAACCCGAGCCAATCCCATGATGTGGGTGATGTGTAATGTTCTTTTAAATATAAGTCAGGGATATAATTTTCCCGTATTAAAATACATTCATTTATGTACCAAATAGGTTACGTGTCCCCAACCCTCCAGTCCTGATGAAGACCCTACAGCAAGATTATAACAATATCTGCGCCTACAAGGGTCGAAACGTCGACATCTGATAGCCTTTCATTATCAACTCCACACCCTATTGGTTTCATTCACTGAACTTTTGGAGTATGATATATGTCAAAAATATTATATTTGAACCTGTTGGTCCTGTTTTTGGTACAGAATTTGTAACTGTGCGAAACAAGCTTCTAGTGTTGATTATACCGTCACCTACGAATCTTTTCTTTTTCTCCTCACCAATTCCCATCACTATCACATTTCCCTCCCCGCTTTTACCCTCTGGGGCACTGTAATTAACCAATGCTTGATTATTGTGTAATCTGTGTATGTTCAGTATAACGTCCCATTGTGAATTAAAACAATGTGGACTAAAGTTTTGTTGATTTGATTTATTTCTAATTATTTGGTTAATGTCTTCCTGTTACTGGGACCCCTTCGCTTTACACGCTTACTAACCCAGGTCCCCTTAACCTTAACTGGGTAAAACCCCCCTATTAATACTCCACTTTTGAGTACATGGGCATGCAGTCACTTTACATGAGTTTTGCACTAACCTAAGAAGCAGCAAAAAGTAGTAATATAATTGAACATGCTTCCATCATAGAACGGGATCTTCAGGTTTAAATGGCATGAGTGCACTTTATAATGATATTGGTCAAATGATATGTATTTTGCACAGATGCTATTGCAATGTGAAAAGGGTAAAGTGTTGTGAAAGGTATGAGTAATTTGTAATCAATCAATCAAATGTCTGCATGCAATTCAATAGCATTGTTTATAGGAATATATAATATGAAGGTATCAATTTGTACTAAGTCAGCATTTCCAAAGGGATAATGTGAGATCCCTTTGGATCAGGGAGGAGCAATATGGGGCACAATTGTGCTAGCTATTTGATCAATTTATTTTAATAGTTTTATATAGCGCGAACATGACCCCTTGCGGGTTTACAGCGAGCAGAGTAGTAAAAACAGTAATATCACATCCTGTAAAAATTCTAAAATCCATAACAACCGAGTATCATAATTCCGTCATTAAAAATAACATTGTCATAGTTCAGACCATGGAAAGTACTAGGCAGTATGGAGGAACAAGGGAGTAAAGACGTTACTGCACGGAAAAGCGCAAAAATGTAGCCAGAGATAAGTAATCATGTGAGCGCCTGAAGAAACTAGTCATGGGACCTAGGGAAGAAGTTTATTCATAAGAAGTTCCTTCAATGTGCTCTTTCCACTATAAAACAAATTGGATAGGGCTGGTCCAAACAGCTCATGCAGGAGGTATTCAACAAACGTCTCCATCTTTGAGATAGCAGTAATCTCCGGAATGCCAGTGATGCGGATGTTTTTTCTGCTCATGCGCGCTTTGAGATCTTCATTCTTAGCTTTAATGATGTTTAATACTTTCTCCATGTTCGACAAGTGCTCTTTTGATTCCACCTGGTAGTTGTGCGCATCTGACCTTCTGTTCTCAAGTTGGTCTAGGCGAGTTTCATTGGTGTCCACGCGCTTCTGTACTTGTTCAAGTTAAGCCGACATCTTGTCTAGTTTATTGTCAATGGTTTTGAGACTGGTCTTAACCTCAAGTAAAATGCTCCATAAATCATCTTCCTGTCTCATTGGTGGGTCATTTGATGTTATCTCTGCGTCTTGTTCTTTTCCACCTTCAGCATTTCGAGTAACTAGATTGTCTTGCATTGTTTTTACCCATGTTTTACCTAAGAGTAAGTGAGTGGGAGCGTCTGCGTAGATGTGGGTCAGCAGGTTTGTATGCCGGCGGCCTATGATCAAGACAAAGGTCAGAGTTCGATTGACAGCACCACTTTTTTGGAAGCCTCAGATATGGCTACTTGATGGGGTATCTGGCGTGACTCTGCAGCAGATATCCACAATTGTATTGCCACAGACACCGTAACTGCACAGAGAGCCCTTCTTCCCATGTCAATCTGTGGTACCCAGTGACAAAAAGTTAGGAATCGGTATAGATTGGAGGGCAAAATGGGAGCATCAATTCTTTTCTCAGCTTGAAATGATAACCACAGAGTGTTAGGCCCAGCTTTCCGTAACCAGGGGCTGCCACTTCCCCACAGAGCTTATATATCCATTTCTATCGCCAAAGACAAGCAGATTTGCCCATAGTTCAGAGCTGTCACCGTTGTGTTTTGTGGTGCGCAGTCGTTCCCTGTTTAGCCTGTGGGCGAGTGTGATTGTGAGTAACTCTCCCTACAAGATTCTATTGTCCCAGTTCAGGTTTCATGCTTCTCCACAGTGCTAGCCGGTGAACTATGGAAGCTGCGTTAGTAATGGGATGATAGGTCACTCAAACTCAGCGGACACGGCCACTCCAGGCTCGGAGTCCCGCGTTTTCACAGGCCTTGGAAGCAGGTACCTCCTGTGGGCCGATGCAGGGCTCGACGGGGCGCACAAGAGTGGGGAGATCGCACCCCTCGCCGATCCCGCACTGCCCCGGGCACTTGGTAAGATGTTTATATTTAATGCGGGATATACCTGTGTTGGGTCATGGCACGAGGAGAACACATCCGTGTCAAGCCGATCTCCGCACTCGGTCAGCGATTAAGCTGCAACACAGGCCTCCGACAGCTCCAAGCTGCAAGCTGATTGTCGAGCGCTCCTCCTCACCACACCCCGCCACAGCCGGGAGCCCAAGCAGTGCGGCCGGATATCCTCCACCCTCTGCATTAGCTAGATTCCAGACAGCCGGTTAGTATACAACGCCGGATTTTCACTGTGATCTGACAATTGAGTCACAGTTGCCAATTCCAACTGGGCCTGTAGTAACTGGTTGACGTTCTGAAGCATGAAACCTGAACTGGGACAATAGAATCTTGTAGGGAGAGTTACTCACAATCACACTCGCCCACAGGCTAAACAGGGAACGACTCCGCACCACAAAACACACCGGTGACAGCTCTGAACTATGGGCAAATCTGCTTGTCTTTGGCAATAGAAACGGATATATAAGCTCTGTGGGGAAGTGGCAGCCCCTGGTTACGGAAGGCTGGGCCTAACACTCTGTGGTTATCATTTCAAGCTGAGAAAATAATTGATGCTCCCATTTTGTTGTAGGTTTTCTTCTTGTGGAATCTTTGAGGTTTCAGAAGTAAGGTGATGGAGCTTCTGGATGTTCTGGAACTGATGGAGCGAGGTGAAGAAACAAAATTTTGTATACCCCTTGTGAAGTCATTTCCTCATAACTGTAACCTTTATTAATTGTGTTGTTTGGTATACTAATCAACGTAGTATAGAATGCACACACAAATACACGTGGGAATATTAATCTGCTTGCATGGAAAACTATAACTGACTAATTTAATAATGTTGTCATGGTGTTTACTAATGCAAAAGTTTTAAATTAATCGAAAGTGGCATAAATGTGCTTTCCGTTTATGTATTTTGTGGCAAAAACATGAAGACAGGTGAGCATACCATACATATGTGTTGCTTATTTGCTAGGTAACAGCTAACAGGGAAAACCTTAGTATGGGGGGAGGTAAACAGAAGGGTTATATTTCAATAATTAACATTTATTTGTGTTTGTTTCTATGATAGTTCCCATTCTGGCTTGTGAGGCCTACTTAAAAAATGGAGGCTTTCGATTATTGTGACAGTGAAAGATACTGCGCATGTGCGGCTAGAGCCGAGACTAAATGTGAGCTGCCTGTACCTGAGCGAGGACAATTCAAGGACAGCATGCCCTGAAAGTCCAGATGACTGCCAACAAAATATGGACATCTGAATTACAAATCGTGGGAAAGGAACTTCATATTGCCAGTTGAGGATGTGACTAGGCTGGACATTATTTAAACAAAGAACTCTTTAATTTCAGCTGATGCTACAGAAAATGAATATTAGAATGATGAGGTGATGCTCATTTTACCCTAAAATTGTCCAATCAGGACTTGAGTTTGTACTGACAGTTACTTTTGTAGATAGATAAAGTTAGTGAAATAGGGTATAAAAAGACGTGACTTTACTGAAGAAAAAACTTTCTTTTCGATTTCCTCCTGAGATGCTGTTGGAATGCTGATTTTCCTGAGATGTAAGATTTAGGAAGGATTTCAATTTTTCTTTGAATGAGAACTGAATCTTTAGATGAGGTTATTAGTTAGGGAAACTAGGGAAATTAACTTTGGGAACTATCTGTCTTTTGCTAATATTCATGTCCTATAATCTAAATAATAATGTCTATTTCTGAATCTTTTTTTTTTAAACAGATTTTATTGATTGCATGGTGGACACATGTCAAGTAATGCTCTGAAAGCCAGAGCCAATCACTAGAAGCAAATTATCAATCACAATTACATGCAATTATTTTCATAGATAATCAAACAATCGAGGAAAACAGGATAAAAACAAAGGTGGCACAACCCCTGCCCCCTCCCCCCACCCTCCCACAACCCCCTCCCCCCCGCGCGCGCCGCTGCCTACTCCGCCCGTGTTTTGCATGAAACATATTACGCTTGCCAAGCGTGCCACAGTGTCCGCATGTATCTCAGGCTGTCTGGCTGTCAAGGGAGCTGAAATACATCTTCCTCAGGAGGTGGTTCCAAATCCAGGCCCCGAAAGTCCGCCCACCTCTTCCATATTTTGTATTGCCTGCGAGGACAGCCCCTGGCTACATATATTGGCTGTTCCAGGCCCATACAAAGTCCATCCCATTCTTCCAAGCTATGAGTGATGGGGCTCGTGGTGCTTTCCAAGATCTTGCAATGTCCCTTTTGGCCAGGGTTAGCCCCAACAGTAGTAAATGACGCGTATGCCGATTGACCCCCACTCCAGCCAGTACGTGCAGGAGGGCCAGCTTGGGATCTTTCTGAAGCACCCAGGCCAGGGCCTCATTCAAACATCTGAACACCCCATCCCAGAACCTACTTATAACCCTGCAGTCCCATACTGTATGCAGCAGTGTACCCACTTCTGATCCGCACCAAAGGCAATCTGGGGATGCTATCAATCCGCCCTCCGCAAGCGCTGCCTAGTGTAATACGTACGATGAAGATACCTGAATTGTATTAGTCGCAAGCGCGTGGAAATGGCCGCTCCCCTGGGTCCCTCCAGCGCCTCCACCCAGTCCTCCTCGTCAAGCTCCCCAACATCCCGCTCCCACGTGGTCCTAAGTTGTGCAAGGTCTGTGGAGCAGTGCCGCACTAAGGTTTGATAGATGCGGGATATCTTCTTGTCTGGTAGTTCTCCCATAAAGACCTTGGCCTTGATGGGACTGAATTCCGGTAGGTCCTCCACCCCCTGAAGATACGGAGTAAGTGCATGCTGGAATTAGAGGTATTTATAGAATTGGGTACGTGGCATCTCAAATTCCTCCCGTAGAGTATCAAATGACTTGAGCACACACCCTGACATGACATCGCCTAGTGAAGAGATGCCTATCGCATCCCAACCCCGGAAGCCCACCAGGGCAGCGAGCTGAGGCAATCTACCATTCTGCCACAATGGGGTTTCTAACGTTAGAACATTCCACCATCCCATCCTACGCAGAGCCTGCCGCCATACCTGAAAGACCACCTGCGTAATGGACGGTAGGGTTCTCCGGAGGGATGCCGAGTATAATAGCGTATGTAAGGAGGCAGTGCCCATCAGGGCTCGTTCCACTGCATATGCGGGGTCTCTCCTGTCCGCATACCACCATTCATTCAGAACCAGGAGGTGGGATGCCTGATAGTATGACAAGACGTCTGATGTGGCCAGTCCTCCCGTGTAAGTGGAGCGAAAGCAAGTCCGCAAAGCAACTCGCACAGCGCCCCCCTCCCACAGAAAGCCACTCAACGCCGTGTTAAGGCGCCGAAACCAATCTTGTGGGACTAACACCGGATGGTTTTGCAATTGATAGATTAGGCGTGGGAGTGCCACCATCTTAAAAATGGCAGATCTACCATGAATGGAGAGCGGCATACTGGCCCATGCCTTGAGGTCCTCCCGTATGCACTCCCACACCGGGGTAATATTACGCTCCCGGGCCACGGACGCATCCTCCGTGAGAAACACCCCCAAGTATTTCACTCCATCTGCGGCCACCTGAATCACTTTGGCCCACTCTCCAACTGGCTGCGGGCCCCCCAGAGTCCAGAGGGTAGACTTCCCTGGGTTCATATAGAGACCCGATGTTTCGCCAAAAATTTGTAGGATTCGCAGAATGCGAGACCCCGAGCGCTCCAGATCAGTGAGGAAGAACAGCACATCATCTGCGTATAGGGCTATCCTATCCGCCACATCAGTCGACCACTGGAATCCCTTTAGTTGAGCGTCGATCCGCACCCACGCCGCAAGGGGTTCCATTGCGAGTGCGAATAGGTACAGGGAGAGGGGCAGCCCTGTCTCGTCCCCCGCTGGATACTAAAAGAGCGGGATATTCCTCCGCCCACTCGCACCGCTGCCGTGAGGTCCGTGCATCGGAGCCGTACATAAGCCAGGAATCGGGGACCAAGATTCAGACGCCCCAATAGGGCAAATAAATACGTCCAGCTCAGGGAGTCGAACGCCCTATCCATGTCTGCCAACAGCAGCGCAGCCCGTTCTCCCAATCCCCGCCAGGCCGAAATCGCAACTTGAGCTTGCCTGATATTATGCCAAGTGGCACTTTGTGGCATAAAGCCGGCTTGGTCCGGGTGAACCAAATATGTGATGTGGGGCTTGAGTCTATTAGCGAGGGCCTTTGCTAGTATCTTGGCCTCGGTGTTGAGCAACGAGATTGGACGGTAGGACTCATGTCTCTCCGGGGGCCGCCCCGGCTTCAAGAAAACAACTACCTCCGCATGTCTCCAATCCGGGGGCAGCGTACCACTCTCACGCGCCTCCTCAATGACCGGCCGGAAGTGGGGAGTCAACTGTGTCGCATATTGTCTAAAGAATTTGCTCAGGAATCCATTCGGACCCGGCGCCTTTCCCGAGTTCAGTTCGCCCAATGCCGTGGCCAGCTCATCATCTGTCAGTGATCGGTCCAATACATCACGAACCTCATCGGTGACGGCCCTCGGAGGGACGCCTCACCTGTCCGCCGTCCTCCCCCCGTCCCCTGCGCTCTAGATCCTCTAACACCGCCTCTCGCCGCACATGGTCCCTACGCTTTTCCCTACGCGCTGCCGCGCACCATGAGATATCAATTCCCCGCAGTGTGGGCTTCATTGCTTCCCACAGAACTGCAGCGGATTCCACTGTGCCCGCGTGTATGGACAGGAAGTGCGCAAGTTCGCAAGTCATGTGAGCGCGATATGAGGCCTGCATCAATTGCCAAGGCGACATGCGCCACCTGAACGGCTGCCGGGTGCGCCCAGTGTCGACCATGACATAAACTGGAGAGTGATCTGACAGTGCCCGTGGTAAAATCTTCGCTGACAGAACCCTGTTGGCCATTGCCCGTGGAACAAAGATGTAGTCTAGTCGCGAGAACGAATCTCGCGCTGAGGAAAAGTATGTGAATTCCCTACGCGCCCCATGTTTGTACCTCCAGGAGTCAACCCAATCCAACCCAGTGGCCATTGCTTTCAACCGGGTTGCCTGCCCTTCCCTCACCGTCACCTCGCCAGCGCCAGCAGTGCCTCGCCATCTGTCCCACGAGACCTCCATGACGTCGTTCCAGTCCCCCCCCACAACAGACAGGACAGTAGGCATGTCCACCCAAAGAGACATCAGCTTCTCCACCAGGGCCCACTGTAAGGGGGGCGGCGCATACACACTACCAATGACCACTACCTCGCCCCCAATCTCACTCTGTATGAACACATACCTGCCCTGTGCGTCTAACCATGTGCGTCTATGAGTAAAGAGAACTCTACGATGTACAAGAATGGCTACGCCTCATGACCCCCTCGTGAAGCCAGAATGGAAGGCCTGAGTGAAGCCATTCCGCTGAAGGCAGAGCGCTTTGGTGCCCAACAGGTGAGTTTCTTGCAGTAACAGTATATCAGTTCCCCTTCTCTTGGCCCAAGCACACACAGCTCCCCTCTTTACCTTGTCCAGCATCCCTCGCACATTCCAACTCAGTATGCGTGTCCCGCCTGGGCCTAGCCGTGATCCCCCACTATCTGATGACATTTGTGTAAAAGCATATGATTTGTACACGTCCCACCGTAGGCAGCAACGGCAGTTCCCACCACAGATCGGATGCAGCATATTGCGCGCAAACCCTCCCCTTGAACTAGAACAATCCCAAACCCCAACAACTCCCCCCCCAACCCGCACCTCCCAAACACAGAAGCACCTGTCGTGGTCCGAGTGTGATCTCGGCCCCAACCGGGAGCCAGGGAGCACCCCCTCCAATGGATCCCCTCATCACAGCCCATGTAGAACTAGGCTGTCGTTCCCTCCCCAACCCTGAGCAAGCGTGGCCTCCAGCCAAAGCCAAAGCGCCCTGGTCATTGTTATCAAGCAAATGTAAGATCAAATGTCAGTTCCCCCTACATTCAGGGCACATCCTCATGGGCCTCCTGCGAGTCCTTATCTTGACGTGTCTTTGATCTTGAGTGGGAGCTGCGGCTCGAGCGAGATCTGCCACGGCGCTTTCACTGGTTCTCAGGACCCTTACCAGAAGGGTCCCGGGTTGAGGAGTCAGACTCCCCGCCTTTTGCTGTGTTGACGCGTATCTTTACTGTCTCGTCCGTCCACTAAAAAACGGCCTCCGGGGTGTCAAAGAAGAAGGTGCGGGACTGAAAGACGACCCGCAACCGCGCTGGGTAGAGCAGAGCATAAGGTAGCTTTAAGCCTCGGAGGCGAGCCTTGGCCGCAGCAAACGATTGTCTCTGCTGCTGGACCAACTTCATGTAGTCTGGGAAAATGAGGATATTAGAGTTCTCAAACATAAGTTGGCCCTTCAATCTTGCCTGTTTCAGGATAGCGTCCCTGTCAGCATAGTTTAATAATTTGGCAATCATGGGGCGAGGGCGCTCTCCCACCGGAGGTTTCTGCGTCAGCGCCCGATGGGCCCTTTTCTACTAGGAAGCCGCGTGAAAGAGTGTCGGCTGGCATCCATCCCTCCAGCCATTGTGTCAGGAAACGCTCCGCATTACCCTTTTCGCAATCTTCTGGAAATCCTAGGAAGCGAAGGTTGCTGCGCCTGGCGCGTCCCTCCGCCTCCTCAGCTCTCGATACCAGGCCCTTCTGAGTTCATTCCAGGGCAACGACCCTCTTTTTTAGGGTAGGCATGTCGTCTTCTACTGCAGATATGCGCGTTTCTGCGCCTGTTATGCGTTCCATGGGGTTTCTCAAGTCCTGCCGAAGGAGCATAACATCTGAGCCCACAGCCCCAATCTTAGCATCCAGGACATCTCTGGACTGCGTGATCGCAGCCAGGAGCGCAGCATTGTCCGGCACCTGAGCTTTTGCCCCCTTTGAGCTGGCGGCTTCAGTAAATTTGTCAATAGGGCCCTGTTTGCCCTGATTTCCACCTCCACCCCGTGTCATGATGTCTTCGGGGAGTGAGGCCTCCCTCCGGCCTTCTTCCAGTTGAAGTCGCAGCCGACACTGCCCAGCAATTGTCACTCACCGCCAGCAGTTCGTCGATGAGATGGCGGTATAATTGATATATCCCGTACCGCCGCCCGCAGGTTGTAGCGTCGCTCTCCAGCCGGCACCTGAAGATGTCTGGTCGGTAATGTCTGCGCCACTAGGCCTCACGCCAGAGGGGAGTCACCACGCGGTCCGCTCCCCCGAGATTGTGCACCGGGGTCCGACCTGACCCCCGATAAGCTGTGGGACCCTGCCGACCCTTCGTGCCTCCCACCGCCGGACTAATCTGGACCCGCTGTGGCCTCTCGCACGTTCCGTCTCGGCCCCTCTCCTCGCGGTGCCAGGGCTTCCAGGACAGTGTGGGATATTGCCGTTCAGGCACACCGGAGAGATATGGGCCCGGGGCCCGGCCTGGCCCCCGATCAGGCGACGCGGCTTAGCGACCACCCCGCCCGTCACTCCACAGGACACCGCTCTGACCTGAACACGGGGCAGCCGCTTGCTGGACCCGGGGCAGCCGCCCACCCAGCAGACGCGGCTCTCCTCGAGTTGGCGCCAGTTCCTCCCTCTCCGAAGATGGCGACCGCTCTCTCCGGCATATTCCGCAGCCGCATCCCCGGCGGCGGCGCCAGGCGGGGATAACCGCCTAGGGACACAGGATCCGCCAATATGCAGCAGGGCCGGCACCCCTCCAACACTCGGCACAGCCCTTCTCGCCAGTCGGCTCGCGCCGAAAATCGAGGTCCCATCTTAGCAGGCCGCTCCGGATAGCTTGTCTCGCGGTCCCCCTCCGGGTCGCCTCCCAGCCTCAGGAGTGAAGTCGGGTGTCCCCAGCCGCAGTCTTCCGACGTCTCTCGGAACCAGGAGTCAAACAGGGTTGCAGGGAACTACAGGAGATGACCTGGGCTAGGATAACTACTAAGGATTATTAACGGCTGGTCGGAGCTCCGGCTCTACACGGCCACCATGTTCGCTGGCCAAGCCACGCCCCTATTTCTGAATCTTTGAAATAATTGTTTGAGCTAAAACTTTCCTTCTTTGAAAATTAATTTTTAATAAAAGAAATAAATAAAGTGAATAAACTGTTAGACATGCTAAACTTTGCTTTGAATAAAAATTAGATAAATGGAGAATTAAGCTGGTCTTGTATATTCCTTAGCCTAATTTTTACTAGCAGATCCATTGACCCTAATGGTGGTGTGTCTGAATAAAATGTCTTATTAATAAAAACCATGGTAAATTCCTTTAAACTGCAGGTGTAAATTGTATAAATATTTAGTCTTGATTTAGACACTCCGTTATGATCCAGCAGCTCTCCTTTTAATCACACCGATCCATGAAGTAGGATGAAAGTGTTTGTGAGTACCTCACAGTGTTATGGGCCCCACTGATGAGTAAATGTATGATGTGGTACTTCAGGGAAAGGTGATATGATTTTTAGAAAACATTTCCGGAGTAGCGCTGCATCAATAATTAACGTGGTAGCAGAGCATAGGTTGCTATAGAATTAGCTAAGATTATGTATAAAATGACGTATAAGGGTTTTGATGTACAGTATTGTGACTAACATCTGTTGAGTTTGTATTATGTTATATGTAGTCTGGAAAAGGCTTCCGAGGATTGCGAGAAGCTAGTTACTCTGTCTGCAGGCAGAGGAAGTGTGGCAAGTGAAGTCGCACATCGCATAGTCTGTTTCAAAAAGTAGTATCGTCGTAGACTGCAGTGGTATTGTCGCATATCACAAGTTTAGGGACCTTTACGTGTGAAAGGATAAATGCATAGCGAGGACAGTCTATAAAATCTTAGCCTTCAAGTACAGGGATCATTGTGTATCCTGATTTAAAACTTACTGCTGAGAGAGTAATAGAGCTTAACCCGAGCTTGAGAGAAGGGTAAGGTAGAGGGATGTGCTACTTTATCAGCAAGTCTAAAATTCTGTGATAGAGAAGAGGTAAGCGCTGTCTACTGGAAATATAGAATACTAGTGTGATTGAGGAAACTATCACTTTTGTTTAGCGAAACAGATGAATGGAGTTGTTTTATGTAAGTTACAAACAGATTCAGTTGAATATCTTGTAAATACGGCTTCTCGATAAATTTTGTAAAGGAGGGGTCAGTCGAAGCTGCAGAAGTCGGAGCAGGGCTGACGTCAAAAGTGTCGCGCAGGGATTGGTCCTCATGACCAAGACACAGTAAGGGCTGATTGGTGCATCAGCGAAAAGCAGCAAAACTATTGGTTAAGCACTAAGACGACGTATCTTGTTCTAATTGGTGCGTTAGTGTGAACCGCGCTGTGAAAGGCTGGTATTACGGAACAACAACAGAGGAGTACGCGATCTTTTGAAAGACAGGGAATTTTCAGAAAAATGTATTATTATATCAGAGAAGAAAGAAAGAAACCTTCATGGTTTAAGAAATTGAAAAATAGGTTCAAGAAGGACAAGGCGATTGTAACAAGAGAGGGAAAAATACTTCCTCAGCCGAAAACTTCCTATATGTTGTCAAAATATGGTTACCATACATGCGTTTGGCTAGAGAATTGGGCTAGGTATACCAGGAATGATGGTGCGTTAGCTTTTCCAGAGGAAGGATCTTTTAACTTGGCAGTTTTGCGAAGTTTGAGAGATAGGATGATGAAGCTTGAACCGAGACGTAGGCCGACTCAATTTGAAGCACTAGTTGAATGGGAGGATGACATGCTTGAAATGGAGCAAGAGAGGTCGGAAGGTCATCTCAGACCAAGAAGTAGATTGCGTGGATTATGGGGAGAGACACATGAGAGTAGAATGCGCAGATGGCGAAATGCTGATATGTGTGATGGAATGTATCCAGTTAGATTAGTGGATGAATACGAAGGTCGGAAACGTACAGAGAAGAGAAATAATGTGGAAACAGGAAAGGCAAGTTATGGTGATGATGAATCAGAGGATACAATGCTGGAAGAAATATTAAATAGAACACCGCCACCATATCAACTGGGTTCTTTATGGACCACACCTAATGCTCCACCAGTAGAAGATAGAATTTCTGAAACCCCAAGACAATTTTCAAATTGTAGGAATGTACCAGAAAGAGTAGAAATGAGATATAATCCAAATGCCCCAATGACAGAAACAAGATTTACCGGCACTCCTAAGCAAAATGATGAAAGAAGAAGTGTAACTAAAGTAGAAAAATTAGTTGAAGAACACCCAAATACTTCTGAATATATACGATCTACAAATGAATGAACAGAAAAGATACAAGAGCTTACCAAAAACATAGAAGCTGTGACAGTCCAAGTAACGATAGGACCCGTAATCCCAGTGTTTGAATGAAAACCACAGAATAAAAGAGCCAAGTTTGACAATTCCTTTACAACAAAGTTTGCAAAAGTTAAAAGAAAATATTTATCCAGATTTTACAGAAATTAGACGAGCGAGTAATGTAAATCCGCCTGACTTAACTTTTAATCAGAGTTTACCCTATAAGTATGCAACCAGAGCAGAATCTGATTCTGCTACACCTGAAAAGAGCATAGAAAAAATAGATTTAACACAGACTCATGTAGGACCATCGGAACAAGAATTAAGTGATTGGCTTAAAAGTGAACATGAACCCAAAGTATTAGATGTGGCAAGATTAAAAATCGATATGGAAGAACTAATTATTGGAACAATTGGAACGGACAGATTAAAAACGTACCAAGACGATGAACTTTTGTTCATGTGTAAAAGTATTACACGGAAGGTGAAGTCTATACAAGTCTATACAAGATCAATTAGAGGGATTAGCGAGCAAATTTGAAGTAGAGTTTGCAATGAATAAAACAGGAAGATTAACCCAGATAAAAGAGCTCATTGTGTTATTAAGAAGATGGGGAGATGTAAATGAATGGAGAGTGAAATGGGCAAAGAAAAAGGAAGAAACCAGTGATAAAACCACATTAGCATACCCAATAAGAGAAAAAGAAACAGTAGTAAAGGAATTCCCTATGAGAGAAATACCAGGAGGAGGTTATGTACATGTTCCTTGGAGCAGACAGGACATATTATCATTCACTAATGATTTCCCTAGATTGAGAGAGAAACCAGTAGAATGGTATCGACAAGTGGATCGATTTGTGAAAGTTTCAAAAGTATTATGGGAAGATTTAGACGGATTATTTGATATAGTGGTACCAGCAGATCTATGGTCTGAATGCAAGATAACAGTGGATTGGCTGAAAACTGAATATCCACGAGATAAAGTGACAGGTGCTCCTGGACCTGAAGTGATGAGGAAATACGAGCAAGTGCCAAAAGAATCTTTACATGCATTTTATCAGAGACTGTTGTTAGTGTTCAAACAGTATAGTGCGTATGAAGAGTTAAATGAAAAAGACATGAGTCATTTTGTATATCGCTTTGTGTTTGGATTAAGACCGGAAATAGGGGACATGATAAAACATAATTTGATGGGATGGCAATCATGCTCAGTCGATGAGGTATTGACACATGCAAAATATTGTAGTGATGAGATTGAAGTTAAACAGAGGAAGCTAAAAGAAAAGGCCATGTGGGCACAAGTGAAGGTAGCAGAACACCAAGTGGCACAATTAGAAAATAAAAATGCAGACGGAAATCAAGGGAAATTGAAAGGGAATTTTGCTAAACCTAAACTAGTTGGGAATATAGAGAAGCTTAAGAAGAAGTTTCCATGTCACAATTGCGGCAGGATAGGGCATTGGAAGAAAGAGTGTAAGTATCCACCAAGAGTTAATCCCGAAAATACATCATTGAATGTCAAGTCAAGTCAATGAATTTATATAGCGCGCTACATACCCAGAGGGTCTCAAGGCGCTTGAAGAAGGGTGGGGAGTTACTTGTCAAATATCCACGTTTTAAGTTGCTTTCTGAATGCTAGGTGGTTCTGAGTAAGGCGAAGGTGAGTGGGAAGTGAGTTCCATGTTTTAGCTGCCAGGTAGGAGAAGGATCTACCTCCCATGGTGGTTTTGTTGATGCGAGGTACAGTGGCAAGGGCCTGGTTGGAGGATCGTAGCTGGCAGGAGGGGGTGTAGAAGGACAGTCGTGTGTTGAGGCATTCGGGTCCGATTTCGTAGAGTGCTTTGTGTGCGTGGGTTAGGAGCCGGAAAGTAATCCTCTTATTGACGGGGAGCCAGTGGAGGCTTTTCAGGTGACCAGAGATGTGTTCTTTACGCGGGATGTCTAATATGAGCCTGGCTGAAGCGTTCTGGATGCGTTGGAGTTTTTTCTGGAGTTTTGCGGTGGTACCGGCGTAGAGGGTGTTTCCGTAGTCCAGTCGGCTCGTGACCAGAGCGTGGGTGACTGTTTTTCTAGTTTCGGTGGGGATCCAGAGAAATGTTTTTTTGAGCATGCGAAGAATGTTGAAGCAAGAAGAGGAAACGGCGTTGACTTGTCTGTTCATCGAGAGTGAGGAATCCAGGATGACGCCCAGGTTCCGTGCGTGGTCCGTCGGGATGGGTGCTTTTCCAAGGGCCTCTGGCCACCAAGAGTCATCCCAGGCGGAGGGGGAGGTGCCTAGGATGAGGACTTCTGTTTTGTCTGAGTTCAGTTTCAGACGGCTGTGCTTCATCCATTCGGCAACTTCTTTCATTCCTTCATGCAGGTTGGTTTTGGCAGTGTTAGGGTCTCTGGTGAGTGATAGGATCAGTTGAGTGTCGTCGGCGTAGGAGATGATGTTGAGGTTGTGTTGGCGTGCGATGACCGCGAGGGGGCTCATGTATACGTTGAAGAGGGTGGGGCTGAGTGAAGATCCTTGTGGTACGCCGCAGATGACTTCAGTGGCCTCTGACTTGAATGGTGGAAGGCGGACTCTCTGGGTTCTTCCGGTGAGGAACGAGGTGATCCATTCCAGTGCTTTTCCTTGGATTCCGACGTTTCTGAGGCGTTGTAAAAGGGTGCTATGACAGACCGTGTCGAAGGCTGCGGAGAGGTCGAGGAGGATGAGGACGACTGTGTCTCCGTTGTCCAGTAGAGTTCGAATGTCGTCTGTTGCTGCGATGAGGGCGGTTTCAGTGCTGTGCTTGGCTCGGAAGCCAGATTGTGAGGAGTCAAGGGATTTGTTGGTTTCGAGGAATGCGGCGAGCTGGTTGTTGACCGCTTTCTCGATGACTTTGGCCGGGAATGGAAGGAGTGAGATAGGGCGGTAGTTTTTGAGTTTGGTGGGGTCAGCTGTGGGTTTCTTCAGGAGGACGCTGAGTTCGGCATGTTTCCAGTTTTCCGGGAAGGTTGCGGAGTTGAGGGAGCAGTTGATGACGTCTCGAAGGTGTGGTGCTATGATGGAGTCTGCCTTGTTGAAGATGTGGTGAGGGCATGGGTCTGTGGGGGATCCTGAGTGGATAGAGTTCATCAGACGGATGGTGTCCTCAGTGGAGATTGGCTTCCAGTCATTGAGGATATTCAGGGGGGTGGGGGTCCTGCAGGGGGTATGGTGCGTTGGTCTTTGGGTCTGTTGTCGAAGCTGTAGTGGATGTCTGCAATTTTGTTGTGGAAGAATGAGGCTAGGGAGTCGCAGAGGGCTTGAGAGGGGGTGATGTCGTTGGAGTTGGCTGAGGGGTTGGTAAATTCCTTGACGATGTTGAATAATTCCTTGCTGTTGTTGGCGTTGTTATCTAGTCGGTCCTTGAGAGCGGCTTTCTTGGCATTCCGGATCAGTTGGTGGTGTATGCGGGTGGCGTTTTTGAAGGCGTCCTTGGTGCTGGTGGTTGGGTCTTTTTTCCAGGCCTTCTCAAGGGAGTGACAGAGTTTCTTGGATTTCTTAAGATCCTCGTTGAACCAGGAGGCCTTCTTGCTGCTTAGTTTGATTTGTCGTTTTTTCAGTGGTGCTAGGATGTCGGCGCTGTTGGATAACCATTGGGTGAGGTTGGTGGCTGCTTGGTCTGGGTTTGAGGAGTGGGCTGGGGGGTTTTGAAGAAGCGATGAGGAGATCTGGTCGATGGTGATTTTGTTCCAGTTTCTTTGCAGAGTGGGTTGGGGGTGGATGTTGGATGTGGGCTTGTTGTAGGTAAAGTGAACGCAGCTGTGGTCAGTCCAAAGGAGAGCTGTGGTGTGGCTGAAGGAGACATGTTTGCTGGAGGTGAGGATAGGGTCGAGTGTGTGACCTGCGATGTGGGTGGGGGTAGTGACAAGTTGTTTAAGTCCGAGGTTGGCGAGGTTGTCCAAAAGGGTGGTGGTGTTGCAGTCGTTGTTCTTTTCAAGGTGAAAGTTGAGGTCTCCCAAAAGGATGTAATCCTCGGAGGGGAGCGCGTGTGGAGTGATGAAGTCCGTGATGTCTTCACTAAATTGTGCGCGGGGTCCTGGTGGCCTGTAAAGGAGGGTGCCTCTGAGTGTGGTCTTGGGGTCGGTGTGGATCTGGAAGTGAAGGTGTTCAGAGTTGCTGAGATTGACGTCTGAGCTGGTTGAGATGCGAATGGATTTCTTATGGACGATAGCGATGCCTCCTCCTGTGTGGCCGGTACGGTCCTTGCGAATGATCTTATAGCCTTCCGGGATGGCAATGGTGATGTCTGGGGCTGATGTGGCGTTCATCCATGTTTCTGTTAGGAAGGCGACGTCCGGAGAGATGGTGACTAGTAGATTCCAGAGGTCAATGGCGTGCCTGTGGACCGAGCGGGTGTTGAGCAGGATGCATTGTAGGTGGTTGGGGTCGGATATCTGTTGTGTGTTCGTAGATGAGGAGTTGTTCTTGGTGCCGTCAAACTTGCAGGAGTTGCAGGAAAAGGGTCCATGGGTGTGTCCAGGGGCGGCTTGGACGCAGTTGGGGGAACGGCCGGGGTTGAGGGCTAGGAGGGTGGTGGCATCGTAAGTAATGCGGGAGGGGTGGACATTACGAGGACCAGGGGCTCTGGCGCTGGGCGCGGTCCAGGCGCGGACGGGCGTAGACGGGCTTACCTTTGGCGCACCTTCGGCGCGACTGGGGCGCGGTCGCTGCGCGTGAACGCTGCGCACAGAAGCATCTGTCATAGGTAGGTGGGTAGGGGGAGGGGCGAGGGAGGAGCAGCAGGGAGGCGGGTGCGTGGTGGAGGGGGCGGGCTCCGGGCACAACAACAACAATCAATAATGGCGGCTGGGGCTGAAATGCCGACCGGGATGGGGAAATGCCTCAATAGAATGAGTTGGTCAGCGAGGCGCCTGGGGAGCGGGGCACACTATGTAAAGGGTCACAGCAGCAGGTAATGAGGAAAAAAGGCGATCGGCAATGCGAGCGAGCACAGGCACTTGAGGTCGAGCAAACAGTGCAGGCAAACAATGTAGGCGCTAAAAGTACACAAATCAGTAGTTAATGCAGGCACGTGAAAGCGCTAGCGTTACCCAGGTAGAGTAGGTCCAGTGGGCAGAGGCAGAGGTGAGCGACCGTTTCTGACGGAGTCAGGACGGTCACAGTGCTTCGGAGGGCAGGGGGGAAGCTTAGCCACTTAGTGGGAGGGAGGAGCAGCAGGGATGCGGGTGCGTGGTGGAGGGGGCGGGCTCCGGGCACAACAACAACAATCAATAATGGCGGCTGGGGCTGAAACGCCGACCGGGATGGGGAAATGCCTCAATAGAATGAGTTGGTCAGCGAGGCGCCTGGGGAGCGGGGCACACTATGTAAAGGGTCACAGCAGCAGGTAATGAGGAAAAAAGGCGATCGGCAATGCGAGCGAGCACAGGCACTTGAGGTCGAGCAAACAGTGCAGGCAAACAATGTAGGCGCTAAAAGTACACAAATCAGTAGTTAATGCAGGCACGTGAAAGCGCTAGCGTTACCCAGGTAGAGTAGGTCCAGTGGGCAGGGGCAGAGGTGAGCGACCGTTTCTGACAGAGTCAGGACGGTCACAGTGCTTCGGAGGGCAGGGGGGAAGCTTAGCCACTTAGTGGGAGGGAGGAGCAGCAGGGAGGCGGGTGCGTGGTGGAGGGGGCGGGCTCCGGGCACAACAACAACAATCAATAATGGCGGCTGGGTCTGAAACGCCGACCGGGATGGGGAAATGCCTCAATAGAATGAGTTGGTCAGCGAGGCGCCTGGGGAGCGGGGCACACTATGTAAAGGGTCACAGCAGCAGGTAATGAGGAAAAAAGGCGATCGGCAATGCGGGCGAGCACAGGCACTTGAGGTCGAGCAAACAGTGCAGGCAAACAATGTAGGCGCTAAAAGTACACAAATCAGTAGTTAATGCAGGCACGTGAAAGCGCTAGCGTTACCCAGGTAGAGTAGGTCCAGTGGGCAGAGGCAGAGGTGAGCGACCGTTTCTGACGGAGTCAGGACGGTCACTGACTTGACTTGACTTGATCTCCTAGTGGCATCGAAGACAAAAGATGCATGTATAACAGATACTGTTGCATTGCTGAATCATTTAGCAGAGGAGGGACATAAAGTGTATCCATCAAAATTACAATGTTGTCAGAAAGAAGTACAATACTTAGGACATAAGATTGCCAAAGGAATCAGACAAGTCACTGCAGAGAGAATCAAAATGATACAAGGAATGCAGCCACCAAAAACTCAAAGACAAGTAAGAATGTTTCTGGGAATGGTAGGTTACTGCAGACAATGGATTAGTTGATTTTCACTGATAGTAAAACCATTACAGAGATTAACCAGAGCAGATATCAGAGACCCTATAGTACTGACCAAGACTGAGATGGAAGCATTTGAACAGCTAAAAACGAGCTTATGTGAAGCACCAGCTTTAGGGATGCCTGACTATGAAAAAGAGTTTGAACTGTATTGACGTGAACGAGAAGGATGTGCATTGTCAGTGCTAATTCAAAGACATGGAAAACTGAGAAAGCCAATTGCATATTTCTCAGCTGATTTGGACCCAGTTGCCAAGGCGTTGCCAGGTTGTCTAAAAGCAGTAGCAGCTACAAGCGTAAGTCTAGAACAAAGTGAAGGAATAGTGATGGGATTTCCTGTGAGGGTGTATGTACCTCATTCTGGGGAGATACTCCTCACTAGGACAAAGACCCAGTATCTCACTAATAACTGGAGAAGTGTGTCTCACTGGTTAGAGGAGGCAGACCCTGATGCAGAGGACAGACCCGGGACCAGGGTTCAATTCCCGACGCGGCAGGGTCTTGAGCTCAAATGTCCACGGACTTGATAATTCTCGCCTCGGTGTCTACTCGAATCATGTGTTCACACTCTGCAACTCTGGGCAATAGCTTCCTTAATCTCCACTACGGCCCTACCGCGATGGGATGCCTGGTCTTCACCTTGGGGATGCCCAGTAGGGGTTATCTCGCAGGGAAAGCCAGGACGGGTTCCCAAAGCAAGCGCTAAGAGACCTGTTGGTGATTTGGCGCTATATAAATCGAAATTAACATAACATAACATAACATAACTGAATGACCAAGTACGAAAAGATAATTTTGGGAGCAGATAATGTAACAATTTCCAGATGGGTGAAGATTAATCGTCTACATTGTTGCCTGATACCATGGAAACTGAAGTAAGAAATGAAGTTGACCATAAATGCCTAGATGTTCTTGAATACTGTACAAAACCAAGACCAGACATCAGAGATGAGCCATTGCCTGAATCATAGTACGTAATGTTTGTTGCTAGTTCGTCTCTGAGAACAGATGAAGGTGTTCTGAGTGTTGCATATGTAGTTTGCACAGTGGCAGATGTCCTGGAAGCATCTTGTTTGAAAAGAATTTGTTCTGCTCAAATAGCGGAATTGATTGCTTTAATTCGAGCATGTGAACTAGGAAAAGAAATCAAGGTTACCATAGTGACTGACAGTCAATATGGGGTTGGAGTTGTCCATGACTACGGACAACTGTGGTCCCAAAGAGGTTATTTAACTTCTGCAGGATCCCCCATACGTAATGTTGAATTTGTAAGAATGTTGATTGACGTAATTCAATTGCCTGATAAGATTGCAGTAGTGAAATGCGCAGCTCATAAAAAAGGAGATGACTACATAACTCGAGGTAACAGTTATGTAGATTCCATTGCAAAATACTGTGCTAGAAATTTGGCATCCATCAATCGGTGCAGAGAAAAAGAGCATGTTTCAAGTCCTTTAATGCTAACCACAGTAGTTGAGACTTGGCAGGAAGTGAGGCAAATGCAGGAAGAAGCTAGTGAGGAAGAAAAAAACATCTGGTTAAAAGCAGGATGTAGACAAAGGAAAGAAGATGAAATTTGGGTTTACAAAGATGAAAGACCAGTAATGCCCGATAGCATTGTCTCAAATATGGCCCGAATGTACCATGGTCAAGCTCATGTTGAAAGGGATGCCATGCTTCGCCTATTTAGATAGAACGAGCTATTGCAGATGATCTGTGAAGCACTGGACATTCGTCAGAAACTGCATTGTGCTTACAGACCTGAGGCTTCAGGGGTAGTTGAACAAGTGAATGGGACAATAAAAAACAGAATTGCAAAAATGTGTTTGGCAACAGGACTGAAGTGGCCAGACGCCTTACCACTTGTTTTGATGACCTTAAGGAGCATACCTGACAGAAAAACTGGATTGAGTCCACATGAGATTTTAATGGGCAGAGTGATGAGACAAGCATTTGTGCCAGTTGATAAACTGTTAACTATTAATGATGATATCATACTGGATTACTGCAAAAACCTGTCTGACGTGGTGACTTCTGTGTTCCATCAGGTGGGAACTGAATCAAACACGAAAGAGAAACATCCAGCTCATGATCTAGTTCCTGGAGATTGGGTTCGGATAAAGGTACACCGAAGAAGAAACTGTTTGGTGCCTCGCTGGCAGAGACCAAGACAAGTTATACTGGTCAACACCACTGTAGTTAAATGTGCAGGAGTAAAGAGATGGGTGCATGCAAGTCATACCATCCGTGTGCCTGAACCTGAGAATCTGAACGAGGAAGGTGACAGCACAACTGATTCTGATTCAGAAGGAGAACTAAAGAAAAGTTCAGATACTGAAGCTCGACAAGAACGTCGACATCTGGAAGTATCAGATGCTAGCTCTGCATCTGAAGGAGAAGGAGAAGTTGTTGAATTACCAAATTCTGAAGACCGACCTGAAAGTCGAGATTTGGTAGAAACAGACACCAGTAAGGACACTGAGCAATGTGAGAGTAAAACTGGTGGTCAAGAAAATACTGAAGAACAGTCTGAAAGCTCTGAAAGCAGGAACTAAAATCCTGACACTGGAAATGAGGAAATACCTCATGACAAGGATAAGATTCCAAGTACCAGCTATGGAGATGTTCCTAACAGAGTGAAAGAACTGTCAAAAGAGAAAAATGACTTTGAAAAAGAAAAAGATATTATAAAGTTTGTCATAAATGAAACTGTCGAAGAGACTGAAAGCAAAACTGACGACAATGTAGATGAAACTCCATTGAGAAAGAGCTCCAGGAAAAGGGCTTGGAGAGTGGAACATAACACCACAGAACCAAGGACAAAAAGAGTTTGAAAGAGATAATTGGCCTAAAGGGAATGATGGACTGAGATTTAAACTGGTTAACAAAGCAAGAAAACCAGAAGATCAAGTAAATGAAATAACCAGTCAAAGGGAGTCGTTGGGAAAAAGAATAGAAGTTGTTCAAAGGCCAAAAAGAGTGAGAAGACCAAACCAAAAATACAAATCACCTGAATGGTCGTACATTATTTTGTTTCCTACTGAAGGAGTAAACAGTAGCCAAGAGAACTTGTACTGCCCAAAGTCAATTGGGAAAAGTGAGTAGAGAACTGAATCACAGAGAAAAGTGATAATTGATTAAAGGTACAAGTTAAAGACGAAACCTGAAATCCTGACATAAAGAGAACATTGTAAGTGAAAGGTGGAAGCCTAAAGATGACAAAAGGACTAAAAGAATTGTAAAAAAAAAAAAAAGGCTAACAATGATCATAAAACGAAATGTTCTATTTTTAGAAAATGGTGTAGGATGTGTCTAATATGTACTGGATTACTAATGTTAATATGGGTAATTTTAGCTATTGTCATTCCTTTTCAGGATAATTTAGTGAAGTTGAAACATAATATGAGTTCAAATGAACAAAATGTTGAATCAAAGTCTAACAAACAACATGTATATAAACCGGAAGTGCATCAGTGACTACACCAAAAACACGTTTTCAAGATTGTTGTCTGAGTATGTTAGGACAATGGACGCTAGAGACTGCTAGGTCTGCGTAAAATTGCCAGCATCAGTTTCAGAAGGGAAGACGTATCACCCCCTTCCACTTACAGATAGTGTCACGTGTAGTGTAATTGCAAGTTTGTTTTATCAAACAAGGAAATTAGAATATTATTATTCAAATACAGATGACTTATTTGCAAAATTGAAAATTATAGATAACATGAACAAGGTCAAGTGTGCAAAGGTAATGGAAGAATTTTTCTTGGAAATTGATGAATTGAAGCATGACTACGCATTTAGAAATAATTTGACTTGTAAGATGAGAAATGAAAAAAGGCATTTTTAGGTATGGTTGAGGAGAGAGAAGTGCTTATAAACATAGTGAAAAAGTGAAACATGCTAAATCCAAATATTAAATAAAGAAAACTACCAAGGATGGCAGAACATGCTGCGCATTGTGCATGTGTAGTCCGTGAGGACTCTCTACTTAAATCAGCAAGATAATACAATACGTACTACATGAACAACAAATATATTAATCAAACAGATCATCCGTTATTTATTTGTGTATTTGATATTTGATATCTCTTCATTTATTCCAACAATTGCTTAATGCATACTGATATATCATTTTACTAAAACAATACATAAATCACTGGTCCATTGAAGTCAGGAAACCCATTGATTGCTGCTAAACAGAGAAATTCATTTTTCCATCAGTGAAATTCATAGCGTCACTTTTTATGCAAATGCCCGATTCATTTCGGGACAATGATGTCCCTTCCTCAGGGGAAATCTGGCTGAACGCTTCTGATCACCCTCTGGTGAAGAGAAACAGCTAAAGTGTATTGAATGTTCACTCTGTGCTGCGTAGCTTCTAAGCACGGTCGGGGGCCTGTGTAACTTGTTGGCAACGCCGCCGAAAACGCCGAGCAGCTGTCTCCACAATCTGCCAACGGTCAATCCCACGTTGAACCTACTCGTTATTAGTGCCGTTCAATCTATGTTGATTGGAGTGATAAATCCCCCTCTATCCTCTACTGCGAGTTACATATGAAAAGGCGTGTGCCATTTAAGGATGAAAATCTTGATGATAGAAATGTGAATGTAGCCATAAATATAGATACTCCATTATTGGGAAAATTCTGAATTAGAAGATAACACTGTGTACGACAACTATTTTGTGAGAGCAAGTCAATGTAAAGACACTTATAGAATATTAGGGGGTTGGGGATTTAAAGGCGGTAAAGATCCAGTTTTTCCTGTAATATACTTTATATGCGGGAACAAAGATTATTATAGATTACCGGACCATTGGTATGGGACGTGCTACGTGGGTATGGTCTTTCCTAAAATCTTTCATGTAGATAGAGGAACAAATGGAATACATGAGATAGGTAAACCTTTAAGTCGTAGAAAAAGAGAGAGTATAATTGAAATAATAGGTGACTTTTTTGGAGCACTGATACCAGCAGTGGGAATATCTTTTAATGCAAACTGAATTCGAAAATTATCAACGATAGTAGATTGTTTGTCAACAGACATGGCAGGTGGATTCTTAATGGTAAATACTGAAATGGTTGCTATGAGAGCTATGGTGATGCAAAATCGTCTTGCTCTTGATATAATTTTGGCAAAAGGAGGAGTTTGTGGAATTTTGAAAGTACAACACTGTTGTACTTACATTCCAGACAAAAGTCAAAACATTGAAAAGTACATTACAAACATTACAGAATTGCATAAGGAAGTTGAACCACTGGAGGTGATGGTGTTCTTGAACAACTTTGTAAAAGTCTTTCAGCAGTTAAACATTGGTTTCTTGAAATAGGTAGTTCAATTATAGGTAAGATACTAATCCCAGTAACAATAATAGTATTAGTGATTTTGATGATAAGATTATGTTGTATATATAGAAAAAGAAGGAATGTTAGTAAAGCAATTCACGAGAAAGAGAAAGAGAAAACTGTGATATAGAAATGGAAGAATTTCCAGAAAAGATTTTTAAAGAAACCAGAGAAGAAGATACTAGAGTATAAACCATACTAATCAGAAGAACTTGAAACATGTTTGGATAAAAATTTGCAAAATTTTGGGAGATATTTGGTGATAAGATTGAGCGAGGTGAAGAAACAAAATTTTGTATACCCCTTGTGAAGTCATTTCCTCATAACTGTAACCTTTATTAATTGTGTGGTTTGGTATACCAATCAACATAATATAGAATGCACACACAAATACACGTGGGAATATTAATCTGCTTGCATGGAAAACTATAACTCACTAATTTAATAATGTTGTATGGTGTTTACTAATGCAAAAGCTTTAAATTCATCGAAAGCGGCATAAATGTGCTTTCTGTTTATGTATTTTGTGGAAAAAACATGAAGACAGGTGAGCATACCATGCATATGTGTTGCTTATTTGCTAGGTAACAGCTAACAGGGAAAACCTTAGTATGGGGGGAGGTAAACAGAAGGGTTATATTTCAATAATTAACATTTATTTGTGTTTGTTTCTATGATAGTTCCCATTCTGGCTCGTGAGGCCTACTTAAAAAATGGAGGTTTTTGATTATTGTGACAGTGAAAGATACTGCGCATGTGCAGCTAGAGCCGAGACTGAATGTGAGCTGCCTGTGCCTGAGCGAGGACAGTTCAAGGACAGCATGCCCTGAAAGTCCAGACGACTGCCAACAAAATATGGACATCTGAATTACAAATCGTCAGAAAGGAACTTCATATTGCCAGTATAGGATGTGACTAGGCTGGACAGTGGACACTATTAAAACAAAGAACTCTTTAATTTCAGCTGATGCTACAGAAAATGAATATTAGAATGATGACGTGATGCTCATTCCACACTCAAATTGTCCAATCAGGACTTGAGTTTGCACTGACAGTAACTTTTGTAGATAGATAAAGTTAGTGAAATAGGGTTTAAAAAGACGTAACTTTACTTAAGAAAAAACTCTCTTTTCGATTTCCTCCTGAGATGCTGATGGAATGCTGATTTTCCTGAGATGCAAGATTTGGGAAAGATTTCTATTTTTCTTTGAATGAGAACTGAATCTTTAGATGAGGTTATTAGTTAGGGAAACTAGGGAAATGAACTTTGGGAACTATGTCTTTTGCTAATATTCATGTCCTATAATCTAAATAATAATGTCTATTTCTGTATCTTTGAAATAAATGTTTGAGCTAAAACTTTCCTTCTTTGAAAATTAATTTTGAATAAAAGAAATAAATAAAGTGAATAAACTGTTAGACATGCTAAACTTCTGCTTTGAATACAAATTAGATAAATGGAGAATTAAGCGGGTCTTGTATTTTCCTTAGCCTCATTTTTACTAGCAGATCCATTGACTCTAATGGTGGTGTGTCTGAATACAATGTCTTATTAATAAAAACCATGGTAAATTCCTTTAAACTGCAGGTGTAAATAGTATAAATATTTAGTCTTGATTTAGACACTCCGCTATGATCCAGCAGCTCTCCTTTGAATCACACCGATCCATGAAGTAGGATGAAAGTGTTGTGAGTAACTCGCAGTGTTATGGGCCCCACTGATGAGTAAATGTATGATGTGGTACTTCAGGGAAAGGTGATATGGTTTTTAGAAAACATTTCCGGAGTAGCGCTGCATCAGAACCGCCAGAGAGTTTCGCTTCTGAGCGAGATAGTTGGGGGTATTGTGATGGAGGGTTTTATGAGTCATGTAGACAATTTTTTGTTGGATTCTTTTTTCGTAAGGGAGCCAGTTACCGGATTTTAGATCCGGGGTGACGTGGTTCATTCTTTTTGAGCCAGAGAAGAGTCTAGCGGCAGAATTGAGCAAGGCCCTTAGAGGAGCAAGTTTGGACCTGGGTAGTCCAAATAGTTTTGTACTACCATAAAACAACCTGGGAATCACTAGGGCGTGTACGGCATGCTTGAAGTCATTGGTGGGGAGGGAAGGTATTAATTTTCTTAAAATACTCACTTGGTGATTTGCTGCTTTGGTGAAGGTACTGATGTGCGTCTGCATGTTGAACTTCTTGTCAAGAGTTATGCCCAGTGATTTTGAAGAGTCAATGATCTGTGGAGTGCAGTTGAGGACTGTAAGCTGTTTCAGCAACTCTGCGATGACCAGTGTCTTGTAGGGTAGGGCAACTAGGAGCTCAGTTTTTGAGTATTAAGTTAGAGGTGATTGGTTGATAGCCAGTTTTGAGTTTCCATTAGTGTTGTGCTGAGGGAACTGATGCTTTCTGGAGAGGAGACTTTTAGGTTCATCTGGGTATCGTCAGCGTATGTGTGGTAGTGGATGTTGGATGAGTTCAGAATTTCTGTTAGGGGTTCCATGAGCAGGTTGAAGAGGGTGGGCAAAAGGGATGATCTCTTTGGGACCCCTAGTGAGATCAGCGTGGTCTGAGATAGAGAGCGATTACGTTTGACTCGTTATGATCTGTTTAGGTAATAGGAGAACCAGCTAAACACTGGTCCTGTCAGGCCCGTACAGTGTGCCAAAAGATCTAGGAGACTTGTGTGCTTAACCATGTCAAATGTCGAAGATAGGTCAAGGAGGATTATTAGACAAGCTTGGTTCTGATTCAGCATTTTTAGTGCATCATCAACAATGTGTGTCATAGCAAATATGGTGATGTGTCCTGCATGGACGCCAGATTGAAATTGGTCTAATAGATGGAAATGATCAGTGTGGTTACTGATTTGAATGTGGGCACATTTTTCAAGGAGTTTTGCCCGAGTAGGGATATTGGAAATAGGTCGAAAGTTGTTATGGTCAGTTTGATCCGCTTTTGTTTTTTTTCAGAATGGGGGTAACTTGACAGGATTTTAAGTATCAGGGATTGACCCTTGAAGGAGGGAGGCATTAACAATGTTGGTCCATATTGGGAGTAATGCAAGAATGATTTCCTTGAAGAATTTGAAGGAAATAGGGGCATTGAAATGGTTTGAGGGCTTCAGCCTAATTAGGATTTTGTGAATGGTGTCTTCATCAAAGATTCTAAAAGAGTTCCATGAGGCATTGTTTTTGGGAAAAAGGCTGGTGAGTGCACCCTGGAACAGGAAGCTTGGGAAAAAGGGAAGGGTTGAGGGAGAATAAGACGTTGTTATAATGCCATCTGCAGGTCATTTCTCATAGTTTCTGCCTTCTGCAGAAAGAAGGAGGTAAACTTGTCACAATTTGGTAGCGAATCGGTCCAACCAGTGATTGATTGGGTGCACAGTTTGAAACTCAAACAGTTTTTTGGGTTGGTTACTGGCTAGATCTAGTTGACTTCTGAAGAAATTAACTTTAAAGGTTCTGATGTTTTTGTAGCATCTGCTCCTAAATGATCCCAGGTGTATGAGGTGATCAATGGACGGGTCAGAGCTCCATTTACGTTCTGCTAGTCTCAAGTTGCGTCTTTCTGTGTTGAGACTACCACTGTGTCAAGGTTTAGAGTTTTTAGTTGAGGTTCTTTTTTGATTGAGTCAAGAACAGACTCCTTGGATCGGGTGTAGTGATTTGTGAGATCAAGGACATCGGTGAGCTCTTCTGGGTGTGTATAGATGTTGTGACTCAGAGATGTCAGAGCATTCCCGTTGATGTTGTGCATCTTCCTTTTCCAGACTTTGGGCTTGTGCTGTGTTGTTTATCAGAACGTCCGTGATGAGGAATGTGATGCGGTGGTGGTTGGTTCAATCACCATGGAGGATAGATTCAATCTGATTGAGTTGGGCTTTGCAATGATAAGACCTAATGTTGCTCCTTTATTGTGAGTGGGCTAGTTGCAGAATTGAGTCAGGTTCAGGTCTGCAAGAAAGGTTTTGGAGCTGTTGACTGCTGGATCATGCAGTTCATTTCCATGCAGATTGAAGTCTCAGATGAAGATGTGATCAGTGTTTGTTCCAATAGGTTTTCATGATTTATTCAATAAAATCTAAGCTGTCACCTGGAGTGTGGTATATCATATGCAGCTTGCATAGAGATCTGTTGTTGCACGCAATATCAAGGCAAAGGTATTCGCAGGTGGGTAAGATGGGAGTTTGTACGTATATGACTTATAGGAGGGGGCTGTGTATGCAAGCGATGCCTCCCCCTGGTCTATAGGGTCTATGCAGTCTGGTAATACCATGGTTATGACTAGAATGTCCATGACAGGTGTTGAGGAGTCATTTAGCCAGGTTTCCATTAGGATTAGGAGGTCAAGATAATGAGCGAGGATCAGGTCGGCAATATCTCCAGCATGTTTTGAGATAGATCGGCAGTTGATTAGCATGCATTTCAGTTGGGTTTTGTGGAGTGCTGGTTTAGGGTGTGTGAGGTTAATTTGTTTGAGATTATGTTTGTTGATAGCTGTATGGTTGCGTCTAGGAGCCCTTAGAGGCTTGGTTGTGAACACCTGGATAGTTTCCCGACTAACAGGTTTCTGAGGGTGAGAGGTATTGTATGATAGGAGTAGGGTTTGCAGATCGTTACCAGATAAGGGAGCATTACATCTAATTAGTCGTGAGGGTGCTTAAAGTTGAATTGAGAACAAAATATAAATGACTGAAGATGCACGAGCAGCAGGAATGGAGCATTATGGTAGTTGTGGTCGTGATGACTCCTAAACAAAGTGACTTAAGGCATGTAATGATGGTAAATTGAAAATACTATATTTATAAAGGATTAACCTATAAACATAATTGAAAAGAATACTTCCCATCAAGGGCATAATGAATTCATCTAAAACTGAAGAAATTTTATTCACTGCTGCTTTAAATTTAATACGTGGGCTATTTGTCCGTTCTCAATGTTGCCAACTTTGAATATTTAAAAGGACCAATTAACTTGCCCAATGAATATGAGCATTTGACAAATACGCACATGAGTTGAAATGTGTTATGCCTTCTGTTTGCCTTGAAATAAAGGATTTTACGAAGCACTGTTGGTGTGGCCTGCATCACGTTACTAAATAGTACGTGTTTCTTTTAGAATATATATATATATATATATATATATATATATATATATATATACTAGCAGCCCACCCCAGCGTTGCCTGGGGCAGAAAGGGGCTGGGGGCAGTACACCCGCTCCCGCCCCGACCCCCTCCCGCACCGACTCCCTCCCGCCTCGACTCACTCACGCCCCCCTCCCGCCCCGACTCACTCCCGCCCCCCTCCCGCCCCGACTCACTCGCCGCCCCCTCCTGCCCCGACAAACTCGCGCCCCCCTCCCACCCTGACTCACTCGCGCCCCCCTCCCGCCCCGACTCACTCGCGCTCCGACATTTTTATTTACTGCTGCCTCCTTCTTGCCTCCCCCTGCATCACACAGTCTCACTTTCCCTTTCCTTACCTGTGCCACCGCTCCTCACTGCACAGCCGCTCCTTACTGCACCGCCCTCCTCCTTCGTCGTCATCACGCACGTCGCGTCACCGCCAGCGCTAGGTCCCGGCCGGCGCTACTTTCAGGGGACTACTTTGTTTACAAACTTACTTTTTTTTTATTTACTTTTTTAATTTTATTTATATAGCTTATGTCCATCTACACACCCTGGATAATAATCAAAGGTGCGAACGTAGCAACACCAACTGCTGCACTGCTAAGAATAGGACAACAGTCCTTCACATTTAGACCTTTTTTAACATTTCACCGAAGTAATCCATTGTATTCCCATTTGGTAAACGTGTAAAGTTATCCATATTTTCCATTCTTGTGCAATCACCCCGGAGACAGATGAGTTGAACTGGAATGCTTTATTCCTCATTTTCAAATGCCATATGCTGTTTATCCAAACTTAGACATAGACACGTGATGCCAACTGCCCTTTTGACCCAGTGCAATAAAAGACCCAATGCATTTCCAACATAAAATGTTCTTCAGCAGGGGTGCTGAAATAAATCATAAAGAGCTGTTTGAACTGTTTCACAAAACAAATGCGCACTAAATGATAATAACACATGATACATTTAGTCACTGACCACCCCACCCTTGCTGCCCTCGTTCAAATCACCCTTCCATTATCATAATAAAATGAATAAAACAAAACAGTGCCCTCCAACCTGCCCATTATTCGTAACAACCAAAAAACAAACAGTGTTCTTTTACCTTAAGGGGTCATGGCTAACAGGATAAGGTGTGCGTGTCTCTCTTCGTTATAAAAACCGAATCAACTTCTCTCTTGCACAATGATTATATTTTAAACTTGCTTGCACACGTTTCTTCAATTAGTCCCCAATTAGTGAAACCCCGTGACCTCTTTACCACACCTACCCAAGAACAGAATTTACTGCCTTTTCAACCCATAATGCACCAACCCTGTTACAAAAAACGTGGTACCCCCAGGCTGCATAATTAGAATCAACCTTGTACATGAAATAAATGCAAACATATATGTGACAAATACACGCCAAGAATGCATAAACTATCAGATCATCTAAAAATATTTATGTCCGTGATGTGCTCTCAATTTAACAATAATCCTTCCTTTCAGTGAAACGTGAAGCAGTCCGAGTTAAATGCTCCAAGTCATCCGATGTAATTCTGTCTCCTTCGTGAATTAAAATTATATTAATGCTTTCATTCATATTCCGTTAACTTTGGTGTGCATCTCGCTTTTGGGCAAGCGCTAGGTCCCGACCGGCGCTACTTTCAGGTGACTACTTTGTTTACAAACATAATTTTTTTTAATTTACTTTTTTTTTTAAATGTATATAGCCTATGTCCATCTACACACTCTGACATTTTCATAGATGTATCGGGTGTGTAGATTGGCGCTGTGGTTCCTGAATTTACCTGGCCAAAAGGTGCAAGTTCTCTCTTTATAATAGTAGTATAGATATACATATGTGTATATATATATATATATATATATATATATATATATATATATATATATATATATATATATATATATATATATATATATATATATATATATATATATATATATATATATATATATGTATTATATCAAAATCGGAAAAGGTTGCCCTTGTAGAAAAAGCCCCCAGCACGTTTTCTTTAGCCTCTTTATTTTGAATGAAAAGCCAGCAGCGTTGCGCAAGCAATCCGCTTTGTAGTTAGAACAGCAGCTTCAGCCAGACGCGTTTCAATTTCTTTTCTTCAGTGGCAAGGCGCTCGAACATTCATGCCCCAGGTGCATGACTTCTACTTAATATGAACCACCCCCAGTGGGCGTTGCCGTAATCCACAGCATGCTGGTTCATGTAGTCCAACATAATTGTTAACTCAAATGAGTAGTTGCATGAAGTTCGTGTTTTTTGAAAATTATTTCTGCCCCAGTGGGTAAAGCTGTGAGAGTCTTTGCAGCGCTGTCGAGTTCGTGCTTTCCACCATGCTCGTGCTTCCTGCACTTGGGTGGTCTCACCTTGAAAACACCGCAGGTCCGCTACAGCAGAGTGGCTTTCTCCGCGACTGGGTCAGCCGCAATTATCAAAATCGGAAAAGGTTGCCCTTGTAGAAAAAGCCCCCAGCACGTTTTCTTTAGCCTCTTTATTTTGAATGAAAAGCCAGCAGCGTTGCGCAAACAATCCGCTTTGTAGTTAGAACAGCAGCTTCAGCCAGACGCGTTTCAATTTCTTTTCTTCAGTGGCAAGGCGCTCGAACATTCATGCCCCAGGTGCATGACTTCTACTTAATATGAACCACCCCCAGTGGGCGTTGCCGTAATCCACAGCATGCTGGTTCATGTAGTCCAACATAATTGTTAACTCAAATGAGTAGTTGCATGAAGTTCGTGTTTTTTGAAAATTATTTCTGCCCCAGTGGGTAAAGCTGTGAGAGTCTTTGCAGCGCTGTCGAGTTCGTGCTTTCCATCATGCTCGTGCTTCCTGCACTTGGGTGGTCTCACCTTGAAAACACCGCAGGTCCGCTTCAGCAGAGTGGCTTTCTCCGCGACTGGGTCAGCCGCAAATATCAAAATCGGAAAAGGTTGCCCTTGTAGAAAAAGCCCCCAGCACGTTTTCTTTAGCCTCTTTATTTTGAATGAAAAGCCAGCAGCGTTGCGCAAACAATCCGCTTTGTAGTTAGAACAGCAGCTTCAGCCAGACGCGTTTCAATTTCTTTTCTTCAGTGGCAAGGCGCTCGAACATTCATGCCCCAGGTGCATGACTTCTACTTAATATGAACCACCCCCAGTGGGCGTTGCCGTAATCCACAGCATGCTGGTTCATGTAGTCCAACATAATTGTTAACTCAAATGAGTAGTTGCATGAAGTTCGTGTTTTTTGAAAATTATTTCTGCCCCAGTGGGTAAAGCTGTGAGAGTCTTTGCAGCGCTGTCGAGTTTGTGCTTTCCATCATGCTCGTGCTTCCTGCACTTGGGTGGTCTCACCTTGAAAACACCGCAGGTCCGCTACAGCAGAGTGGCTTTCTCCGCGACTGGGTCAGCCGCAAATATCAAAATCGGAAAAGGTTGCCCTTGTAGAAAAAGCCCCCAGCACGTTTTCTTTAGCCTCTTTATTTTGAATGAAAAGCCAGCAGCGTTGCGCAAACAATCCGCTTTGTAGTTAGAACAGCAGCTTCAGCCAGACGCGTTTCAATTTCTTTTCTTCAGTGGCAAGGCGCTCGAACATTCATGCCCCAGGTGCATGACCTCTACTTAATATGAACCACCCCCAGTGGGCGTTGCCGTAATCCACAGCATGCTGGTTCATGTAGTCCAACATAATTGTTAACTCAAATGAGTAGTTGCATGAAGTTCGTGTTTTTTGAAAATTATTTCTGCCCCAGTGGGTAAAGCTGTGAGAGTCTTTGCAGCGCTGTCGAGTTCGTGCTTTCCATCATGCTCGTGCTTCCTGCACTTGGGTGGTCTCACCTTGAAAACACCGCAGGTTCATTCAAAATAAGAGGCTAAAGAAAACGTGCTGGGGGCTTTTTCTACAAGGGCAACCTTTTCCGATTTTGATATATATATATATATATATATATACATATATATATATATATATATATATGCAAATCCAACTTGCCGAAAAGTGTGCTTTCTTGCACTGACAGGTACGTAGACTCCAATAAAAAGCCCGAGTCAGTCTTGGATATTTTCTTGAAGTTTTATTCAATTGCGGTGCAAGCCATCAGACGTGTTTCGGACTTCACGTCCTTGCTATATCGAAACGTGCAGATGCTCCTTCCTATAAAATAAAGAAAAATGTGATTAATCAGCATTGGAGTGCTGTGGTTTCTTTAAACTTCATAAGAAACTGGAGAATCGATATATATATCTCACCATACTTTTCTTTTTCGCAGCAGGCGGGAAGAAGTAGGTGGCAGAGCATTCACTCCCAAACAGTGAGATCTTAATTATTTCTTTTAAAATGCTAGTTATGGCTAGTGAGTTTTGAAATGGCCTTCAACAGGACTATAGAGTCCAAATACTTAAATTGTCCTTCTAAACAGTCAGTCATTCATATTCCTTCCACCAAGTGAACATGATTAAAAACACTAGACCGCACATATCAAAATCTTAGTTTCCATTTTCTCCTGCCATCTGTCCCTGGAGGTCCATAAGCACCACAGTCTGCATTGTAGTAAGCGGTGGGAAGACCTGCGTTGCTGGACTAAGATAACAGACAAGTTACAGGTAGGAAAGTTCTCACAACAGCAGAAGAGGGTGTGGTATACCCTGACCCGCTTAATGGCCCACATCTTGACAGTGGGATATCCACAGCTTGATGGGCAGCTGAAGGCCAGAGAACATCAACAACGGAGTAAGTTTGATGTTGGTTGTATGGTTTGTATGACCCTCTAAATAAGTAGGAGGACTTGTACTCATAACACAACTTTGATAATTTATAATCAAGCCTTATGAGTGAGTATTTGATCTGCAATGTGAGGGATGCTGCATGGCCATTATTTCATATTTATAACAGCATGCAAAATTATTTCTGCCCCAGTGGGTAAAGCTGTGAGAGTCTTTGCAGCGCTGTCGAGTTCGTGCTTTCCATCATGCTCGTGCTTCCTGCACTTGGGTGGTCTCACCTTGAAAACACCGCAGGTCCGCTTCAGCAGAGTGGCTTTCTCCGCGACTGGGTCAGCCGCAAATATCAAAATCGGAAAAGGTTGCCCTTGTAGAAAAAGCCCCCAGCACGTTTTCTTTAGCCTCTTTATTTTGAATGAAAAGCCAGCAGCGTTGCGCAAACAATCCGCTTTGTAGTTAGAACAGCAGCTTCAGCCAGACGCGTTTCAATTTCTTTTCTTCAGTGGCAAGGCGCTCGAACATTCATGCCCCAGGTGCATGACTTCTACTTAATATGAACCACCCCCAGTGGGCGTTGCCGTAATCCACAGCATGCTGGTTCATGTAGTCCAACATAATTGTTAACTCAAATGAGTAGTTGCATGAAGTTCGTGTTTTTTGAAAATTATTTCTGCCCCAGTGGGTAAAGCTGTGAGAGTCTTTGCAGCGCTGTCGAGTTCGTGCTTTCCATCATGCTCGTGCTTCCTGCACTTGGGTGGTCTCACCTTGAAAACACCGCAGGTCCGCTTCAGCAGAGTGGCTTTCTCCGCGACTGGGTCAGCCGCAAATATCAAAATCGGAAAAGGTTGCCCTTGTAGAAAAAGCCCCCAGCACGTTTTCTTTAGCCTCTTTATTTTGAATGAAAAGCCAGCAGCGTTGCGCAAACAATCCGCTTTGTAGTTAGAACAGCAGCTTCAGCCAGACGCGTTTCAATTTCTTTTCTTCAGTGGCAAGGCGCTTGAACATTCATGCCCCAGGTGCATGACTTCTACTTAATATGAACCACCCCCAGTGGGCGTTGCCGTAATCCACAGCATGCTGGTTCATGTAGTCCAACATAATTGTTAACTCAAATGAGTAGTTGCATGAAGTTCGTGTTTTTTGAAAATTATTTCTGCCCCAGTGGGTAAAGCTGTGAGAGTCTTTGCAGCGCTGTCGAGTTCGTGCTTTCCATCATGCTCGTGCTTCCTGCACTTGGGGGGTCTCACCTTGAAAACACCGCAGGTCCGCTACAGCAGAGTGGCTTTCTCCGCGACTGGGTCAGCCGCAAATATCAAAATCGGAAAAGGTTGCCCTTGTAGAAAAAGCCCCCAGCACGTTTTCTTTAGCCTCTTTATTTTGAATGAAAAGCCAGCAGCGTTGCGCAAACAATCCGCTTTGTAGTTAGAACAGCAGCTTCAGCCAGACGCGTTTCAATTTCTTTTCTTCAGTGGCAAGGCGCTCGAACATTCATGCCCCAGGTGCATGACTTCTACTTAATATGAACCACCCCCAGTGGGCGTTGCCGTAATCCACAGCATGCTGGTTCATGTAGTCCAACATAATTGTTAACTCAAATGAGTAGTTGCATGAAGTTCGTGTTTTTTGAAAATTATTTCTGCCCCAGTGGGTAAAGCTGTGAGAGTCTTTGCAGCGCTGTCGAGTTCGTGCTTTCCATCATGCTCGTGCTTCCTGCACTTGGGTGGTCTCACCTTGAAAACACTGCAGGTTCATTCAAAATAAGAGGCTAAAGAAAACGTGCTGGGGGCTTTTTCTACAAGGGCAACCTTTTCCGATTTTGATATATATATATATATATATATATATATATATATATATATATATATATATATATATATATATATATATACAAATCCAACTTGCCGAAAAGTGTGCTTTCTTGCACTGACAGGTACGTAGACTCCAATAAAAAGCCCGAGTCAGTCTTGGATATTTTCTTGAAGTTTTATTCAATTGAGGTGCAAGCCATCAGACGCGTTTCGGACTTCACGTCCTTGCTATATCGAAACGTGCAGATGCTCCTTCCTATAAAATAAAGAAAAATGTGATTAATCAGCATTGGAGTGCTGTGGTTTCTTTAAACTTCATAAGAAACTGGAGAATCGATATATATCTCACCATACTTTTCTTTTTCGCAGCAGGCGGGAAGAAGTAGGTGGCAGAGCATTCACTCCCAAACAGTGAGATCTTAATTATTTCTTTTAAAATGCTAGTTATGGCTAGTGAGTTTTGAAATGGCCTTCAACAGGACTATAGAGTCCAAATACTTAAATTGTCCTTCTAAACAGTCAGTCATTCATATTCCTTCCACCAAGTGAACATGATTAAAAACACTAGACCGCACATATCAAAATCTTAGTTTCCATTTTCTCCTGCCATCTGTCCCTGGAGGTCCATAAGCACCACAGTCTGCATTGTAGTAAGCGGTGGGAAGACCTGCGTTGCTGGACTAAGATAACAGACGAGTTACAGGTAGGAAAGTTCTCACAACAGCAGAAGAGGGTGTGGTATACCCTGACCCGCTTAATGGCCCACATCTTGACAGTGGGATATCCACAGCTTGATGGGCAGCTGAAGGCCAGAGAACATCAACAATGGAGTAAGTTTGATGTTGGTTGTATGGTTTGTATGACCCTCTAAATAAGTAGGAGTACTTGTACTCATAACACAACTTTGATAATTTATAATCAAGCCTTATGAGTGAGTATTTGATCTGCAATGTGAGGGATGCTGCATGGCCATTATTTCATATTTATAACAGCATGCAAAATTATTTCTGCCCCAGTGGGTAAAGCTGTGAGAGTCTTTGCAGCGCTGTCGAGTTCGTGCTTTCCATCATGCTCGTGCTTCCTGCACTTGGGTGGTCTCACCTTGAAAACACTGCAGGTCCGCTTCAGCAGAGTGGCTTTCTCCGCGACTGGGTCAGCCGCAAATATCAAAATCGGAAAAGGTTGCCCTTGTAGAAAAAGCCCCCAGCACGTTTTCTTTAGCCTCTTTATTTTGAATGAAAAGCCAGCAGCGTTGCGCAAACAATCCGCTTTGTAGTTAGAACAGCAGCTTCAGCCAGACGCGTTTCAATTTCTTTTCTTCAGTGGCAAGGCGCTCGAACATTCATGCCCCAGGTGCATGACTTCTACTTAATATGAACCACCCCCAGTGGGCGTTGCCGTAATCCACAGCATGCTGGTTCATGTAGTCCAACATAATTGTTAACTCAAATGAGTAGTTGCATGAAGTTCGTGTTTTTTGAAAATTATTTCTGCCCCAGTGGGTAAAGCTGTGAGAGTCTTTGCAGCGCTGTCGAGTTCGTGCTTTCCATCATGCTCGTGCTTCCTGCACTTGGGTGGTCTCACCTTGAAAACACCGCAGGTCCGCTTCAGCAGAGTGGCTTTCTCCGCGACTGGGTCAGCCGCAAATATCAAAATCGGAAAAGGTTGCCCTTGTAGAAAAAGCCCCCAGCACGTTTTCTTTAGCCTCTTTATTTTGAATGAAAAGCCAGCAGCGTTGCGCAAACAATCCGCTTTGTAGTTAGAACAGCAGCTTCAGCCAGACGCGTTTCAATTTCTTTTCTTCAGTGGCAAGGCGCTTGAACATTCATGCCCCAGGTGCATGACTTCTACTTAATATGAACCACCCCCAGTGGGCGTTGCCGTAATCCACAGCATGCTGGTTCATGTAGTCCAACATAATTGTTAACTCAAATGAGTAGTTGCATGAAGTTCGTGTTTTTTGAAAATTATTTCTGCCCCAGTGGGTAAAGCTGTGAGAGTCTTTGCAGCGCTGTCGAGTTTGTGCTTTCCATCATGCTCGTGCTTCCTGCACTTGGGTGGTCTCACCTTGAAAACACCGCAGGTCCGCTACAGCAGAGTGGCTTTCTCCGCGACTGGGTCAGCCGCAAATATCAAAATCGGAAAAGGTTGCCCTTGTAGAAAAAGCCCCCAGCACGTTTTCTTTAGCCTCTTTATTTTGAATGAAAAGCCAGCAGCGTTGCGCAAACAATCCGCTTTGTAGTTAGAACAGCAGCTTCAGCCAGACGCGTTTCAATTTCTTTTCTTCAGTGGCAAGGCGCTCGAACATTCATGCCCCAGGTGCATGACTTCTACTTAATATGAACCACCCCCAGTGGGCGTTGCCGTAATCCACAGCATGCTGGTTCATGTAGTCCAACATAATTGTTAACTCAAATGAGTAGTTGCATGAAGTTCGTGTTTTTTGAAAATTATTTCTGCCCCAGTGGGTAAAGCTGTGAGAGTCTTTGCAGCGCTGTCGAGTTCGTGCTTTCCATCATGCTCGTGCTTCCTGCACTTGGGTGGTCTCACCTTGAAAACACTGCAGGTTCATTCAAAATAAGAGGCTAAAGAAAACGTGCTGGGGGCTTTTTCTACAAGGGCAACCTTTTCCGATTTTGATATATATATATATATATATATATATATATATATATATATGCAAATCCAACTTGCCGAAAAGTGTGCTTTCTTGCACTGACAGGTACGTAGACTCCAATAAAAAGCCCGAGTCAGTCTTGGATATTTTCTTGAAGTTTTATTCAATTGCGGTGCAAGCCATCAGACGTGTTTCGGACTTCACGTCCTTGCTATATCGAAACGTGCAGATGCTCCTTCCTATAAAATAAAGAAAAATGTGATTAATCAGCATTGGAGTGCTGTGGTTTCTTTAAACTTCATAAGAAACTGGAGAATCGATATATATCTCACCATACTTTTCTTTTTCGCAGCAGGCGGGAAGAAGTAGGTGGCAGAGCATTCACTCCCAAACAGTGAGATCTTAATTATTTCTTTTAAAATGCTAGTTATGGCTAGTGAGTTTTGAAATGGCCTTCAACAGGACTATAGAGTCCAAATACTTAAATTGTCCTTCTAAACAGTCAGTCATTCATATTCCTTCCACCAAGTGAACATGATTAAAAACACTAGACCGCACATATCAAAATCTTAGTTTCCATTTTCTCCTGCCATCTGTCCCTGGAGGTCCATAAGCACCACAGTCTGCATTGTAGTAAGCGGTGGGAAGACCTGCGTTGCTGGACTAAGATAACAGACGAGTTACAGGTAGGAAAGTTCTCACAACAGCAGAAGAGGGTGTGGTATACCCTGACCCGCTTAATGGCCCACATCTTGACAGTGGGATATCCACAGCTTGATGGGCAGCTGAAGGCCAGAGAACATCAACAATGGAGTAAGTTTGATGTTGGTTGTATGGTTTGTATGACCCTCTAAATAAGTAGGAGTACTTGTACTCATAACACAACTTTGATAATTTATAATCAAGCCTTATGAGTGAGTATTTGATCTGCAATGTGAGGGATGCTGCATGGCCATTATTTCATATTTATAACAGCATGCAAAATTATTTCTGCCCCAGTGGGTAAAGCTGTGAGAGTCTTTGCAGCGCTGTCGAGTTCGTGCTTTCCATCATGCTCGTGCTTCCTGCACTTGGGTGGTCTCACCTTGAAAACACTGCAGGTCCGCTTCAGCAGAGTGGCTTTCTCCGCGACTGGGTCAGCCGCAAATATCAAAATCGGAAAAGGTTGCCCTTGTAGAAAAAGCCCCCAGCACGTTTTCTTTAGCCTCTTTATTTTGAATGAAAAGCCAGCAGCGTTGCGCAAACAATCGGCTTTGTAGTTAGAACAGCAGCTTCAGCCAGACGCGTTTCAATTTCTTTTCTTCAGTGGCAAGGCGCTCGAACATTCATGCCCCAGGTGCATGACTTCTACTTAATATGAACCACCCCCAGTGGGCGTTGCCGTAATCCACAGCATGCTGGTTCATGTAGTCCAACATAATTGTTAACTCAAATGAGTAGTTGCATGAAGTTCGTGTTTTTTGAAAATTATTTCTGCCCCAGTGGGTAAAGCTGTGAGAGTCTTTGCAGCGCTGTCGAGTTCGTGCTTTCCATCATGCTCGTGCTTCCTGCACTTGGGTGGTCTCACCTTGAAAACACCGCAGGTCCGCTTCAGCAGAGTGGCTTTCTCCGCGACTGGGTCAGCCGCAAATATCAAAATCGGAAAAGGTTGCCCTTGTAGAAAAAGCCCCCAGCACGTTTTCTTTAGCCTCTTTATTTTGAATGAAAAGCCAGCAGCGTTGCGCAAACAATCCGCTTTGTAGTTAGAACAGCAGCTTCAGCCAGACGCGTTTCAATTTCTTTTCTTCAGTGGCAAGGCGCTTGAACATTCATGCCCCAGGTGCATGACTTCTACTTAATATGAACCACCCCCAGTGGGCGTTGCCGTAATCCACAGCATGCTGGTTCATGTAGTCCAACATAATTGTTAACTCAAATGAGTAGTTGCATGAAGTTCGTGTTTTTTGAAAATTATTTCTGCCCCAGTGGGTAAAGCTGTGAGAGTCTTTGCAGCGCTGTCGAGTTTGTGCTTTCCATCATGCTCGTGCTTCCTGCACTTGGGTGGTCTCACCTTGAAAACACCGCAGGTCCGCTACAGCAGAGTGGCTTTCTCCGCGACTGGGTCAGCCGCAAATATCAAAATCGGAAAAGGTTGCCCTTGTAGAAAAAGCCACCAGCACGTTTTCTTTAGCCTCTTTATTTTGAATGAAAAGCCAGCAGCGTTGCGCAAACAATCCGCTTTGTAGTTAGAACAGCAGCTTCAGCCAGACGCGTTTCAATTTCTTTTCTTCAGTGGCAAGGCGCTCGAACATTCATGCCCCAGGTGCATGACTTCTACTTAATATGAACCACCCCCAGTGGGCGTTGCCGTAATCCACAGCATGCTGGTTCATGTAGTCCAACATAATTGTTAACTCAAATGAGTAGTTGCATGAAGTTCGTGTTTTTTGAAAATTATTTCTGCCCCAGTGGGTAAAGCTGTGAGAGTCTTTGCAGCGCTGTCGAGTTCGTGCTTTCCATCATGCTCGTGCTTCCTGCACTTGGGTGGTCTCACCTTGAAAACACCGCAGGTTCATTCAAAATAAGAGGCTAAAGAAAACGTGCTGGGGGCTTTTTCTACAAGGGCAACCTTTTCCGATTTTGATATATATATATATATATATATATATATATATATATGCAAATCCAACTTGCCGAAAAGTGTGCTTTCTTGCACTGACAGGTACGTAGACTCCAATAAAAAGCCCGAGTCAGTCTTGGATATTTTCTTGAAGTTTTATTCAATTGCGGTGCAAGCCATCAGACGTGTTTCGGACTTCACGTCCTTGCTATATCGAAACGTGCAGATGCTCCTTCCTATAAAATAAAGAAAAATGTGATTAATCAGCATTGGAGTGCTGTGGTTTCTTTAAACTTCATAAGAAACTGGAGAATCGATATATATATCTCACCATACTTTTCTTTTTCGCAGCAGGCGGGAAGAAGTAGGTGGCAGAGCATTCACTCCCAAACAGTGAGATCTTAATTATTTCTTTTAAAATGCTAGTTATGGCTAGTGAGTTTTGAAATGGCCTTCAACAGGACTATAGAGTCCAAATACTTAAATTGTCCTTCTAAACAGTCAGTCATTCATATTCCTTCCACCAAGTGAACATGATTAAAAACACTAGACCGCACATATCAAAATCTTAGTTTCCATTTTCTCCTGCCATCTGTCCCTGGAGGTCCATAAGCACCACAGTCTGCATTGTAGTAAGCGGTGGGAAGACCTGCGTTGCTGGACTAAGATAACAGACGAGTTACAGGTAGGAAAGTTCTCACAACAGCAGAAGAGGGTGTGGTATACCCTGACCCGCTTAATGGCCCACATCTTGACAGTGGGATATCCACAGCTTGATGGGCAGCTGAAGGCCAGAGAACATCAACAACGGAGTAAGTTTGATGTTGGTTGTATGGTTTGTATGACCCTCTAAATAAGTAGGAGTACTTGTACTCATAACACAACTTTGATAATTTATAATCAAGCCTTATGAGTGAGTATTTGATCTGCAATGTGAGGGATGCTGCATGGCCATTATTTCATATTTATAACAGCATGCAAAATTATTTCTGCCCCAGTGGGTAAAGCTGTGAGAGTCTTTGCAGCGCTGTCGAGTTCGTGCTTTCCATCATGCTCGTGCTTCCTGCACTTGGGTGGTCTCACCTTGAAAACACCGCAGGTCCGCTTCAGCAGAGTGGCTTTCTCCGCGACTGGGTCAGCCGCAAATATCAAAATCGGAAAAGGTTGCCCTTGTAGAAAAAGCCCCCAGCACGTTTTCTTTAGCCTCTTTATTTTGAATGAAAATCCAGCAGCGTTGCGCAAACAATCCGCTTTGTAGTTAGAACAGCAGCTTCAGCCAGACGCGTTTCAATTTCTTTTCTTCAGTGGCAAGGCGCTCGAACATTCATGCCCCAGGTGCATGACTTCTACTTAATATGAACCACCCCCAGTGGGCGTTGCCGTAATCCACAGCATGCTGGTTCATGTAGTCCAACATAATTGTTAACTCAAATGAGTAGTTGCATGAAGTTCGTGTTTTTTGAAAATTATTTCTGCCCCAGTGGGTAAAGCTGTGAGAGTCTTTGCAGCGCTGTCGAGTTCGTGCTTTCCATCATGCTCGTGCTTCCTGCACTTGGGTGGTCTCACCTTGAAAACACCGCAGGTCCGCTTCAGCAGAGTGGCTTTCTCCGCGACTGGGTCAGCCGCAAATATCAAAATCGGAAAAGGTTGCCCTTGTAGAAAAAGCCCCCAGCACGTTTTCTTTAGCCTCTTTATTTTGAATGAAAAGCCAGCAGCGTTGCGCAAACAATCCGCTTTGTAGTTAGAACAGCAGCTTCAGCCAGACGCGTTTCAATTTCTTTTCTTCAGTGGCAAGGCGCTTGAACATTCATGCCCCAGGTGCATGACTTCTACTTAATATGAACCACCCCCAGTGGGCGTTGCCGTAATCCACAGCATGCTGGTTCATGTAGTCCAACATAATTGTTAACTCAAATGAGTAGTTGCATGAAGTTCGTGTTTTTTGAAAATTATTTCTGCCCCAGTGGGTAAAGCTGTGAGAGTCTTTGCAGCGCTGTCGGGTTCGTGCTTTCCATCATGCTCGTGCTTCCTGCACTTGGGTGGTCTCACCTTGAAAACACCGCAGGTTCATTCAAAATAAGAGGCTAAAGAAAACGTGCTGGGGGCTTTTTCTACAAGGGCAACCTTTTCCGATTTTGATATATATATATATATATATATATATATATATATGCAAATCCAACTTGCCGAAAAGTGTGCTTTCTTGCACTGACAGGTACGTAGACTCCAATAAAAAGCCCGAGTCAGTCTTGGATATTTTCTTGAAGTTTTATTCAATTGAGGTGCAAGCCATCAGACGCGTTTCGGACTTCACGTCCTTGCTATATCGAAACGTGCAGATGCTCCTTCCTATAAAATAAAGAAAAATGTGATTAATCAGCATTGGAGTGCTGTGGTTTCTTTAAACTTCATAAGAAACTGGAGAATCGATATATATATCTCACCATACTTTTCTTTTTCGCAGCAGGCGGGAAGAAGTAGGTGGCAGAGCATTCACTCCCAAACAGTGAGATCTTAATTATTTCTTTTAAAATGCTAGTTATGGCTAGTGAGTTTTGAAATGGCCTTCAACAGGACTATAGAGTCCAAATACTTAAATTGTCCTTCTAAACAGTCAGTCATTCATATTCCTTCCACCAAGTGAACATGATTAAAAACACTAGACCGCACATATCAAAATCTTAGTTTCCATTTTCTCCTGCCATCTGTCCCTGGAGGTCCATAAGCACCACAGTCTGCATTGTAGTAAGCGGTGGGAAGACCTGCGTTGCTGGACTAAGATAACAGACGAGTTACAGGTAGGAAAGTTCTCACAACAGCAGAAGAGGGTGTGGTATACCCTGACCCGCTTAATGGCCCACATCTTGACAGTGGGATATCCACAGCTTGATGGGCAGCTGAAGGCCAGAGAACATCAACAACGGAGTAAGTTTGATGTTGGTTGTATGGTTTGTATGACCCTCTAAATAAGTAGGAGTACTTGTACTCATAACACAACTTTGATAATTTATAATCAAGCCTTATGAGTGAGTATTTGATCTGCAATGTGAGGGATGCTGCATGGCCATTATTTCATATTTATAACAGCATGCAAAATTATTTCTGCCCCAGTGGGTAAAGCTGTGAGAGTCTTTGCAGCGCTGTCGAGTTCGTGCTTTCCATCATGCTCGTGCTTCCTGCACTTGGGTGGTCTCACCTTGAAAACACCGCAGGTCCGCTTCAGCAGAGTGGCTTTCTCCGCGACTGGGTCAGCCGCAAATATCAAAATCGGAAAAGGTTGCCCTTGTAGAAAAAGCCCCCAGCACGTTTTCTTTAGCCTCTTTATTTTGAATGAAAAGCCAGCAGCGTTGCGCAAACAATCCGCTTTGTAGTTAGAACAGCAGCTTCAGCCAGACGCGTTTCAATTTCTTTTCTTCAGTGGCAAGGCGCTCGAACATTCATGCCCCAGGTGCATGACTTCTACTTAATATGAACCACCCCCAGTGGGCGTTGCCGTAATCCACAGCATGCTGGTTCATGTAGTCCAACATAATTGTTAACTCAAATGAGTAGTTGCATGAAGTTCGTGTTTTTTGAAAATTATTTCTGCCCCAGTGGGTAAAGCTGTGAGAGTCTTTGCAGCGCTGTCGAGTTCGTGCTTTCCATCATGCTCGTGCTTCCTGCACTTGGGTGGTCTCACCTTGAAAACACCGCAGGTCCGCTACAGCAGAGTGGCTTTCTCCGCGACTGGGTCAGCCGCAAATATCAAAATCGGAAAAGGTTGCCCTTGTAGAAAAAGCCCCCAGCACGTTTTCTTTAGCCTCTTTATTTTGAATGAAAAGCCAGCAGCGTTGCGCAAACAATCCGCTTTGTAGTTAGAACAGCAGCTTCAGCCAGACGCGTTTCAATTTCTTTTCTTCAGTGGCAAGGCGCTCGAATATTCATGCCCCAGGTGCATGACTTCTACTTAATATGAACCACCCCCAGTGGGCGTTGCCGTAATCCACAGCATGCTGGTTCATGTAGTCCAACATAATTGTTAACTCAAATGAGTAGTTGCATGAAGTTCGTGTTTTTTGAAAATTATTTCTGCCCCAGTGGGTAAAGCTGTGAGAGTCTTTGCAGCGCTGTCGAGTTCGTGCTTTCCATCATGCTCGTGCTTCCTGCACTTGGGTGGTCTCACCTTGAAAACACCGCAGGTCCGCTTCAGCAGAGTGGCTTTCTCCGCGACTGGGTCAGCCGCAAATATCAAAATCGGAAAAGGTTGCCCTTGTAGAAAAAGCCCCCAGCACGTTTTCTTTAGCCTCTTTATTTTGAATGAAAAGCCAGCAGCGTTGCGCAAACAATCCGCTTTGTAGTTAGAACAGCAGCTTCAGCCAGACGCGTTTCAATTTCTTTTCTTCAGTGGCAAGGCGCTTGAACATTCATGCCCCAGGTGCATGACTTCTACTTAATATGAACCACCCCCAGTGGGCGTTGCCGTAATCCACAGCATGCTGGTTCATGTAGTCCAACATAATTGTTAACTCAAATGAGTAGTTGCATGAAGTTCGTGTTTTTTGAAAATTATTTCTGCCCCAGTGGGTAAAGCTGTGAGAGTCTTTGCAGCGCTGTCGAGTTCGTGCTTTCCATCATGCTCGTGCTTCCTGCACTTGGGTGGTCTCACCTTGAAAACACCGCAGGTCCGCTACAGCAGAGTGGCTTTCTCCGCGACTGGGTCAGCCGCAAATATCAAAATCGGAAAAGGTTGCCCTTGTAGAAAAAGCCCCCAGCACGTTTTCTTTAGCCTCTTTATTTTGAATGAAAAGCCAGCAGCGTTGCGCAAACAATCCGCTTTGTAGTTAGAACAGCAGCTTCAGCCAGACGTGTTTCAATTTCTTTTCTTCAGTGGCAAGGCGCTCGAACATTCATGCCCCAGGTGCATGACTTCTACTTAATATGAACCACCCCCAGTGGGCGTTGCCGTAATCCACAGCATGCTGGTTCATGTAGTCCAACATAATTGTTAACTCAAATGAGTAGTTGCATGAAGTTCGTGTTTTTTGAAAATTATTTCTGCCCCAGTGGGTAAAGCTGTGAGAGTCTTTGCAGCGCTGTCGAGTTCGTGCTTTCCATCATGCTCGTGCTTCCTGCACTTGGGTGGTCTCACCTTGAAAACACCGCAGGTTCATTCAAAATAAGAGGCTAAAGAAAACGTGCTGGGGGCTTTTTCTACAAGGGCAACCTTTTCCGATTTTGATATATATATATATATATATATATATATATATATATATGCAAATCCAACTTGCCGAAAAGTGTGCTTTCTTGCACTGACAGGTACGTAGACTCCAATAAAAAGCCCGAGTCAGTCTTGGATATTTTCTTGAAGTTTTATTCAATTGAGGTGCAAGCCATCAGACGCGTTTCGGACTTCACGTCCTTGCTATATCGAAACGTGCAGATGCTCCTTCCTATAAAATAAAGAAAAATGTGATTAATCAGCATTGGAGTGCTGTGGTTTCTTTAAACTTCATAAGAAACTGGAGAATCGATATATATATCTCACCATACTTTTCTTTTTCGCAGCAGGCGGGAAGAAGTAGGTGGCAGAGCATTCACTCCCAAACAGTGAGATCTTAATTATTTCTTTTAAAATGCTAGTTATGGCTAGTGAGTTTTGAAATGGCCTTCAACAGGACTATAGAGTCCAAATACTTAAATTGTCCTTCTAAACAGTCAGTAATTCATATTCCTTCCACCAAGTGAACATGATTAAAAACACTAGACCGCACATATCAAAATCTTAGTTTCCATTTTCTCCTGCCATCTGTCCCTGGAGGTCCATAAGCACCACAGTCTGCATTGTAGTAAGCGGTGGGAAGACCTGCGTTGCTGGACTAAGATAACAGACGAGGTACAGGTAGGAAAGTTCTCACAACAGCAGAAGAGGGTGTGGTATACCCTGACCCGCTTAATGGCCCACATCTTGACAGTGGGATATCCACAGCTTGATGGGCAGCTGAAGGCCAGAGAACATCAACAACGGAGTAAGTTTGATGTTGGTTGTATGGTTTGTATGACCCTCTAAATAAGTAGGAGTACTTGTACTCATAACACAACTTTGATAATTTATAATCAAGCCTTATGAGTGAGTATTTGATCTGCAATGTGAGGGATGCTGCATGGCCATTATTTCATATTTATAACAGCATGCACATGCTGACAACTGTAATCATGTATAAGGGAAATGGAGGTAAGGCATATGTAATAATAATACAGATTTTATTGTCTGACTAATACAAATTATTACAATGTAGACAAATTTGATAAAGACTGCATTCTAAAAACAATACATCAATTACAATCAAGATCTAAACATGGTAAACCTAAAGTGCTAAACCTTTTTTGAGATCTTTTGAGTACTTCTTCATTAAGGTGACCATGAAGGTGTGTAATCTAGCGTATATCTACCCTTGCCTGGGAGATCTGGTCTAGGGCATTCTGCTGGTAAGCGGGTCCTAATTACTTTCTCAAAACTGCACCGAATGCGTGATTGCACATAGTCTGCTACTTCCGGGGAGGGACCCAGTCGAACTATCTTGAATGCACAATGTCGTTGGGTTAAAAATCTAGTACCTTTATCGAGTTCGAGTGTCTCGACCGTCCACCCAAGAAGTTGGAGGGTACCTTTTTGCTTGGTCCTGGTTCATCCTCCGGGCCATTAGAGTCAGAACGCAACAAGGAGGAGTCTGTATCATCAAAGACCTTGCCTGAAGGCAGTTCTGCAGGTGGCGGCCTTCAACAAAGAAGGAGCACAATAATCATGATTGCTCGCTAAGGAGCTAGACAGTTGTCAGAAAGCCTCAGAGTTAGACATTGAAATTTACTTGGACTTTCCTTGACCTCTTTTAGGGCTGGTAAAGGCAGGATCATTCACTTTCGACTTGTGGGGACCCCAACCTTGAAGCCAGGCAAAATCATGTAGTGTTTAGTAAAAGGCTCCAGTGGCAGGACTAAAGCTTTATTCGCTGAGTGATGGGCACTACTATCCAGCGCACCTAACACATTAGATTCCAAGCAAGAACCAGGTTCCTCCTGGTAGCCATCATACTCCTCTTTATAAGGTTCAAAATGAGCCATAGTGCTTTGCAAGAGTCCAAGCGCAGGGCAAGAGGAAATCCAATCAGCCCAATAGCATTAACCAAATGTGGGGGGAGTCGCCTGATAAACTCTCTAGGTATAAAATAATAATACAACTGTGGCAGACTCAGCTGCCCAGGACATCAACAGCGGTGCTGCGTCAGGACCAGAGCCTTGATGCAGCGAGGGGGCATCAGGACCACTGTAACCAGTGCAGTAGGATACGTGCAGCTGTTACAAAGCCTGGGGCCTGGGGTGAGCCTGAGCGCTGGTCCAGCAACCAAAAAAAGAGTAAGACAGCAACCGATCTCTGGGATAGGTGCAGTCTGCTTCCCGCTCCACTGGCATAAACCAGGTGGCGTCGGGTTACACCCCTGTACAGGAGGCAGAACATGCGCTGCGAAGCCTGAAAGGAATTTTTTTTTGTATAGCGCAGCAAACTTACAAATCGGCAAGCGATGCTAGTTGTGCGGCAATGGAATACACTGCAAAAGCATCGGCCAAAGGTAGCACCAATTTTAAACCTGGGGCACAAAACGTATAATATAAAAATATAGAATGACACAATTGACTACAAAGCAGTGGAGCAGTGGAATTTTGGGTCCCACCGGTGTGTGTGCAGTATTATATAATTGTATGCTTTAATACCAGTAACGTAAAGTGGTGCACTTGACCGAAATACTGAAGGTATATTTGCTCAATAATTCAGACATTTACACAAGTTTATAGTGATACCAAATTGCAGTTTTCCTATATATATATCTGCATTTGTGTAGTTTGAGTAATTTTGTTAGCTCTACATATATTCACCTATTCATTTGAATACTATTGTGCATTTATTTTGATAACTGTATGTGTATCCATAACCATTCATTTAAATGTGTATTGAAATGTTCTGTTAAGTTAGCTTGACCATAGGCTTAAAGCATTTAGACTCTAAAGTTTAACAGGCCTCGAAAAATCTACTCGCCCACTTGCTATGGCGAGTCTGATTTTATCAGGTTGAGCTATTTTTAGGATGTATTGGTCCGTTCTGGTGAGTGAACTTAAGCTAGAAAAGAACAGGTGTTCTGTTCATTCAGAAAGTGAATGAGCAATAAAGATGTCTTTAAATCTTGTTTTAATCTTGACACATTTGCTGTCTGTTCAAGGACAGAGGTCAAACGTAAATTTATCTTTTTAGTAATTGCTGCTTAACTTATCATGGAAATGGTGTTTAATTTTCTTTCACTTACTACAGTTAGAGGTTTTTGTTGAGTGAGCTGTCTGATAATCACTGTGAAACAAAAGGCTGTAAGATGTCAGTTTGTTTATCTAACACACAACATTTAAACAGCTTGTAAATTAATGGTATAAATATTACAAGATATATCAGGAATTACAAAAGCATATTTTTTGGGGTCATTCGGAATTGGAATGCAAACAAAGATTTACATTGGAGCAAAATAAATCAGATTGGTGATGTGCAAATGACAAATATTTGCAGAAACTCCATTTCCAAACATTATTGTTTGTACACTATATAGGGAAATTCTGTAGCCATTTCAATGGAACATCTGCGGATTGCAAATGACAGAGTGCTACCACTGCGTGCTTTAACTGTGTATTTACTAAAAGTGGTAAGTTGTTAAACATGATTTGATGAACATTCGTGCCCTGATTACAATGGTGTTAATGAACTCAGAAGCATGCCAGGGGTCATGTGTAGTCAGGGGTCATGTGTATCCAATATGTTTGTCTATTAAATCAAACCAAAGAGGTTTTTGTACAGCAAAAATGCTGAACTTGCATATTTGAAGATACTCTCATATGTGATAATGAAGAAAATGGCAGTTCAGTGAAATAAAATATTTGCCCAGAATCACATAATTTGAAACAAGTTTATGGGCCAACAGCATTACAATTAGGGCGAGTAGATTATTTAAGTCACTAGACCTGTAGGTCTAGTAAAATTTTTATGATTTTTCAAGGACTGAATAAAAAATATTCAAGTGAACGCGTCAAGAACTATCAATTCTATTAAGGAGATGGAGGCGAGGATTATGCTTCTCTTTACTGAAGCAAGACAGCAGCCAATAAATCTGTAAACTGCAAAACCCATAAGGCATAGCTTGTCTTCTCTCCACCACTCAACATGCACCCCTCTGGGTATATAACGTTAGGTCACTAATGTCCATCCTTTTTGTTTGCCAAACAGTCCGTAAAACCATGAACATCAAACCTATAACTGTTTCGATCTTCTGACTGCTCTCCTTCACCAGGTCCACCAACAGAAGAAATCCTCCCATCTTCTCCGAAACCAGGTTCTTTGTTCTTCAAGACCCCTCAGGTATTCTTGCTCTCTGTGCCTGAAAAGAAACTAAAGCCATAATATCTCCTGTTTAAAAGATGTCATCAACATTGGGTGGGAATTTATAACACTTCATTATATATGTATTAATATACAGTTGACAGTCAACATATCTGCCAATAATCAAATAGTTGAATTATATGAATCCCTAGAGTGGGATTATCCTCGCCTCCGTGTCCTTAATAGAATTGAAAATTCTTGACGGGTTAGCTAGAAAATGTTTTATTCTATGTCAGGAAACTAGGGCTTTTGAGTATGCTATTTTGAAGTTTTTCAAATACAATAGATGCCACATCAACAATTGGTTTATGATCAAATGTCTTAAATGGCGAATCAGAAGGCCAATCCGCCGCAGTCATGTCCTCTAAACGAGTACCAGTTATAAAAGCCTTATAAGCCATAGCTGCTCTCACTGAATGAGTCCCAAAAATAGTATGGCCGCGATACCCGCCACCCCCTCTCAACACACTCCCCAAGGATGGGAAACCGGAAACAGTTCTTGAACTTTTGGAAGTCGGGAAGGGAGTTACCCTTCCCGGCCGTATTTATTAAAATATGAAACAAAATTAAAACATTAAAATAACAGTTTCATATTATGTACAATTTCATTACCACATTGCGATGTTTGGCTAACCTTAACATATTCTCTAATACAAAGGTTCTCCTAGCCGAACTAACATCCTACAAAACATTAACTTGAAATTTTGAAATTGTACATCCTAACGTTTAAGGGCCAACGGCAAGGTCGTAACCGGTGTCAAGATCTCTAAACCCGAAAATCCCCCTCACTTGTGAGGGGCGACCGCACAGAGGTGTACCTCAAGTGCAACTACCAATTTCCCTTGACTTGACGGGGGCCCCAATAAACTCGACGCCACTTAAAGGTCGTTCGAGGACTCGTGTGAGGTATCTAGAAGGTAGCGTAGACCCCCTCCCAAACCCCACACAACTTACCACATCTGCCGTCGCAGATATCCTGGCCCCGGGAAATTCCCCAGGAGGGGGCTGTAGCCCCTCCTACCCAGGAAGGGGCCTTGACCGCCTTTCCTTTCCTTTCGGCGTCCCATCCTTAGAAGGGACCGCCTACCCGTTGAGGGGCCAATGGCCACCTCCCTCGAGCGCTCCCATCCGTAATGGGTGGCGCCCACTCATAGGGATCTACTAATTAGTGCTCACCGATCATGACCTTACCGCCCGACCAAAAAATAAATACGACAATTTAACTAAATAATTCAATTAAAAAAAAAAACAACCATAAACCATTTCACGTATGATTACTGATCAATACTTAGTGCAGAATTACTTTATTTGAAGAACATATTGTAGCTGACCATTCTTTATTGCATACTAAGAATAACACGACAATCACCACAACCTGCAAAAATTAGCATTACCATATCAAAACTTTATTCAAACAACTGGCTGTCCTCAGGGGCTGGTGGGTGGGTTCAAAATTGGCTCTTCGTTCCGTCTCGAGCTCACGTGCAGCGAGGGGGTGCAGCTTCAGAGCACAGGAACAAGAGGATGCGTTCTTGGCTTGTTGCTCCTTTTATCCGTCTTCAGGGCGGGCGTCAACCCGCCCCTGCCTGCCCTTAGGGCGTGGCCAGCCGCGTCAGTGTCTAGGCCAGCCCACTCGAGGGCGGGAAACAGCGCGCCCCGGCTACGCCGCTTCGGGCATACCAGCCGAGGCTCGCCTCCCGCCCCAAAATGGCTTCCCGGGGGGCTCGTGGTACTCGGCCATACGTTCGGGGGGACCGAATGGTCGCCCCTTTCCATATGGCCGCGATACCCGCCACCCCCTCTCAACACACTCCCCAAGGATGGGAAACCGGAAACAGTTCTTGAACTTTTGGAAGTCGGGAAGGGAGTTACCCTTCCCGGCCGTATTTATTAAAATATGAAACAAAATTAAAACATTAAAATAACAGTTTCATATTATGTACAATTTCATTACCACATTGCGATGTTTGGCTAACCTTAACATATTCTCTAATACAAAGGTTCTCCTAGCCGAACTAACATCCTACAAAACATTAACTTGAAATTTTGAAATTGTACATCCTAACGTTTAAGGGCCAACGGCAAGGTCGTAACCGGTGTCAAGATCCCTAAACCCGAAAATCCCCCTCACTTGTGAGGGGCGACCGCACAGAGGTGTACCTCAAGTGCAACTACCAATTTCCCTTGACTTGACGGGGGCCCCAATAAACTCGACGCCACTTAAAGGTCGTTCGAGGACTCGTGTGAGGTATCTAGAAGGTAGCGTAGACCCCCTCCCAAACCCCACACAACTTACCACATCTGCCGTCGCAGATATCCTGGCCCCGGGAAATTCCCCAGGAGGGGGCTGTAGCCCCTCCTACCCAGGAAGGGGCCTTGACCGCCTTTCCTTTCCTTTCGGCGTCCCATCCTTAGAAGGGACCGCCTACCCGTTGAGGGGCCAATGGCCACCTCCCTCGAGCGCTCCCATCCGTAATGGGTGACGCCCACTCATAGGGATCTACTAATTAGTGCTCACCGATCATGACCTTACCGCCACAGGCCGGATAGTTGACCGGCTATCCGGACCCCCCACACACTCCTACCTAAAGGTCATGTCTTAAAGTCCCCAGCCAAGCTATCAGGTCTCCTATGAGTAACTCGTTCCCCACCCGGGACAAATGAATACCATCACCCAAATACATACTGTCCCCTTTAATACAACCATGCGAAATAGAATGCAGTGTACTTGAACGGAACAATCAACTCACTTTATTATTAATCTTCCTCACTGAATGATTCAGAGCAGAAACTGAAAGAGCCCCCCGCCACACTTGTCGCGGTATCATATGGGACCATGCGATTGTGCACCCTGGAACTCTTCTCGCTAACCAACTTACAGTGGAAAGCATTGCCTCGAGAAGTAGTCGTCTACCAGTGGACACCAGATCGTTGCCCCCAAGATGTATTATGACTACAGACGGCGGTGACCTCGTCCGCCCTAACAAACCCTCAAAAAATTATTGAAACTGGTCAATACAGAGCCCGCCCTTTCCGTAGAAGGACACACTGTACCCGTATTCCCCAGCCACGTGAATCATGTCACCTGCTTTGAATACGTCCGCGGCCCGCCTCACGTATGAGTGGCCCACGACCCACACCTCCTTTTTCACAGCCGGTGATGTCTGACCGCTGACCCGGTGTTGGGTCGACTGCCCAGTCCGCCCCGCCTCGTAGGCTTGCGCAACTGAAAACCAAAGAAAAACAAGAAGCGTGAGTACATCATTACAGCTTCATAACATGTGCAACCGCACATACCTTTTATAACAGTTCGAGGACCAACGCCCCACACGTTTAACTTGTTCGACATTCAGACCCCTGGCTGTAGCCTCTGTAGCAGCCCCTATCCGAAAGGAATGGGTCCCAAACTCGCCGGGGTTCAAGCCCGCAGCGGAGATTGACATCGCAAGCACCCGCTGAAACTGAAACCTCGTCAGTGGGGTGGTGTCAGCGTGTCGCAACAATGTCCCCCCCCATGATGCCACCCTTTGCGCTAAATATTCTTCTACGCAACTTACCGGGCACATGGAGGACCCGGGAATCCTTTGTATGATTATGCAGTCCCCCATTGCACCCTGGTCGGTCTTGGACCTGACAAACGAGATGGACATTGTCTCCCCTCTGACCTGAACGTGCTCTTGGCACAGTCCCCCAGTCACATCCTGCTTGTTCCTCGCCACTAGTTCGCTTACCCGCATAGCCCCATGGAATGCCAGCGCAAAAGCGGCTCGGAATAACACTGTTTCATACTGGGATGAACACATTGAAGGGAGTACAGATAATAACAGGGCCAGCCTATCCAGACCTATCGGGCGCCTTTCATCTACTCTGCGACCCTCAAGGCGTTGCCACCCACGTAGCGCTTTTTGTACAACGAAAGACGCTGTCGGGTCCTGGATCCCATAAGCCCTTGCCACAAAGGAAATGGCTGCCCGATGCCTCTGGGCAGTAGCCACAGATTTGCCTGCCTGATGTAAAGACAGCAGGAAATTTACTACCCCCTCCTCCTGGCCCCAAAGCTCCCCTCCAGCAGCCCCCAAAAAGGCCAAATAGGAACGGAACGCCCCTTCATACGCCTTCCTTGTCCTGGGTGCTAAACTCTCTCCCACGAGGTTTCGTAATTCGGGGCACCGAGAGACCAGAGAGCTTCGGGGAAGGGTGCCGCCACCGGGTCCGCTGTGGGCAGAAAACCCCAGAAGGCCTGCATACGGAAACGAGAAAGCGCATCAGCCGCCTGGTTCATCACCCCCGGCACATGTCTTGCCTTAAATAGGACATTCAATTGCATACACAACAAGACAATTTCTTTCAGCAGCCTCAGGATCCATTTGCATCGTGCCGCCTGGCTATTGATACACTCAACCACGGTCATGTTATCAGACCAGAATACCACAGAGTGATCTCTAAACCCCTCAGGCCAAGTTTTCAGGGCCACCAGAATGGGGAACAGTTCAAGAAAAGCAATGTTACTCGTCAACCCATCCTCATGCCACCATGACGGCCATTTTTGAGCCGACCATTGTGTGCCAAAGAGGGCACCAAAACCAATGCTCCCGGCCGAATCTGTCCACAGCCCCAGCTCCTCGGAGGACACCGCCGGTTTGTTCCAGACAACTCGACCATTGAAATCCGCCAGAAATGCCAACCAAATGCGCATGTCCTGGCGAACCTCGGCCGAGAGCCTCGTGCGATGGTGACCCTCCTTCAGGCCGACCATGGCCTGAGCGATCGAGCGGGAAAAGGGGCGGGCCATCGGTATTACTCTCAGGGCAAAATTCAGCTGTCCCACCAATTGTTGTAATTGCTGCAACTTAACCTTGGACTGACTAATACACGTCTCCAGGGATGCCCTGAACCTGAGCACTTTTTCTCTTGGTAAACGAAAACAACCCTCCTCCGAGTCAAGCTCGATACCCAGAAACTCGAGGCAAGTCGAAGGACCCACCGTCTTACCGGGTGCCAATGGCACACCAAAATGGTTCATTAAGACACAAAATTCATTCAAAGCCTGACCACATTCCGGATCCCCGGCTGCCCCTAGAAACAAAAAGTCATCGAGATAATGCATAACCTGATGAAACCCCGTCTTCCTTGTGAAGACCCATTGCAGGAAACAACTGAACTGCTCGAAATAGGAACAAGATACAGAGCAACCCATTGGCATACATCTATCCATGTAATAGTGTCCCTGAAACATGAAACCAAGAAGACGCTGATCGTCTGGATGTACCGGGAGCAACCGGAACGCTGACTCGATATCAGATTTCGCCATCAGCGCACCGGGCCCTAGGCGATTCAAAATGGCTACGGCCTCATCGAAAGATGCATACCGTACTGAACACATTGCCGGGTCTATCGCATTGTTTACGGAAAGACCACGTGGGGCTGATAAATTATGTATCAGCCGAAACTCACCCGGGTCCTTCTTGGGGACCATCCCTAAGGGGGAACAAACAAAGTTAGCAACCGGTGGCACACTAAACGGTCCGGCGACTCGACCTCGAGCCACCTCTTTTCCAATCTTCTCCTGTACCACGGTCGTGTGCTGCAAGACTGATACTTGGTTTTTACATTTCGCTAAACCCTGAAACTCCCCCACTGGGATGCGGAAACCATATGAAAACCCGTTCCGCAACACCCCAGCGGAAGCGTGGTCCGGGTATTCGCTGAGCCAAGGAATCATTGCCATGGTATCAATCGGAGTAGGTAAAGGCGCCCCTCGGACTATTTCAGACCTGTTTGGCGCCTCCTCTACCCCCGTTATCACCCGTTTTGGCTCTGCACATGGACTCAGGATGGGACGCTTGCCCACACCCGCTACATTCGTGCCTGAACTTGCATGACCCCTGGGGCCTCGTACATTTACCCCTGTTAAAGTTCCAACAACTCCCTTTTTTACCTGTGGTGCCGTTCGGCCTGGACTGGTATTCGTTACTCGCGCCTGATCGAAAGGAGGTCCCAGAATATTGGCGGGAGGACTCCCCCACACTACTCCCTACTAATGGCAAATTCAACATACCAGTATCCGCCATTTTTGACCATGACACAGAATCGTAACAATCCCAAGTTAAGTTTCTATCATGTTCTTTCGCTTTCCTGAAAATATTATCGTAACAGAACCATTGATTGCCCCCATGTGACACGGAGTACCCCATGATACGTGACTGATAAATCGGCAACTCAGACAGTAACTCGGGCCTACGTTCGCCCAGGATGGATGTAAAAATCCCCCACGCCTTGCCCCAATTGCCAATGTTCTCATTTACCTTGAAGGCGGCCATCTTTGCGCGCCAAACACTCGGATGCATGAGCTCCTTTTGGCTCTTAACATATTCCATCTCATAATGATCGGTAAGTAACGAGAAGATATTTACATACTCATCTGCCCATATCTTCTCCTTAATAGCTAGAGGGACATGTTGACCCAACTTTTCCCTTCTTGACGGGGCAGACTCATCCCTCGCAATCGGCAATGGCCGCTTACCTGAACCGGAGGCTGTATCTGCGGCTGCGCCTACCCCAGGTGGCTTTCCTCCTGCCGCGGCCGGCGTGATGACTGGCGATGCTGCCTTAGCCGCCTCCCTTGTTTCGCGCAGTTGCCTCATCAAGACCCGTGCGACGTCAGCCGTGGCGCCCTCGTTATTTCTACCCAACCACGCTGCTAATTGTGCTGCCAGCTCGGGCGGCATATCCTCCCCGGACACGGGGGTGACCACCACGGGAATCGGATTCCCCTCCGTCGGCACCGGAGTTGGCTCTTCGAGTGGGGCAGAGGGAACCGGGATGTCCCCTCCAGCTGCTCCCCTTCTGGGCCTCTTGCCTTTTCCTCCCGGAGCTCCTCCAGCCAACGGACGTTTCGGTCCCTCTTCCCCGTCTTTCTCCGCCATTCTCTTCTTTAAGTCGGTCACCTCTTTCATAAGAACACGCAGCATCTGGTCGGTAGTCATTCGCTTTCCGACTTTCTTAGGCATTCTCGAACCGAATATCTGTAAAACAAACAAGAAAGATTAAAACGTTCAAAATTGGCTCTTCGTTCCGTCTCGAGCTCACGTGCAGCGAGGGGGTGCAGCTTCAGAGCACAGGAACAAGAGGATGCGTTCTTGGCTTGTTGCTCCTTTTATCCGTCTTCAGGGCGGGCGTCAACCCGCCCCTGCCTGCCCTTAGGGCGTGGCCAGCCGCGTCAGTGTCTAGGCCAGCCCACTCGAGGGCGGGAAACAGCGCGCCCCGGCTACGCCGCTTCGGGCATACCAGCCGAGGCTCGCCTCCCGCCCCAAAATGGCTTCCCGGGGGGCTCGTGGTACTCAGCCATACGTTCGGGGGGACCGAATGGTCGCCCCTTTCCAAGAAGTCAATATCGGCTTCACTGAAAAACCATTTGACCCATCTGGCCAAAATCACTGAAGAGACTGGACGGAAAGGTTTCTGTAAGGATATCAACAATTGACCTGACACATCACTTCTAAATTCACGAATACAATCCTCATAGGATTTAAAACATTGGACTATACATAACTTTCTGTGATGTGGAAAAGCAAGATAACTCAGACATCTGGAATTCGTCTTAAGTCTGTTTAGAAATTATGAAAGACACACCTGAGAGAGTAAATACTCTACCTGCCAAATCCAAGGCCCATACATCCAAGACCTGTCTGCAGGAAATAAGACACAACAACAAAGTGAGTTTCGCTGATAACTGTTTGCGCAAACGTCCTTCATTCGCCAGTCAGTTTCTGATAAAACGAAGTGCCACATCTACATCCCACATCATGGAATAGTTGGGTTTTGGTGGTCTCACCAATCTAATGCCTCTTAATAGTTTACAAACCAAAGGGTTCTCTCCCACAGGTTTACCCTCCTCGAGGGAATGTTCCGCCGGCATTGCAGAATGAAAATTGTTGACCGTCCTATACGCCATTCCCTGGCTGGCCACCTCTGAAAGAAAATTCACAATCATATGTATACTGGATCCCAAGGGATCCACCTGTCATTCACTACACCAACGAACCCACCTACGCCAAGCCGGTTTGTAATCTTTGTGCATAGCAGGAGACCAAGATTGTGACAGAAAAACATTGCGTCCTGCGAAACTCCCGCTACTTGCCAGCATCTCCAGGCCATGAGGAACAACTGACCCTGGGCACCAGTGGATGTGGACATCCCTTCGGGTCTTGCAAAATTTCCGGAAATGAGAGAAGATGCACCAGAGGGGCACAAGTCAAGGTTAATGTCACCGGAAACCGTGACTGCACTTTCCAATACAGAGTGATCAAGATTAGCTCCGCTCCCTGTAGGCGAACGTCCGCTAGCTCTCTCTGAATCATGGCAAACAGGGGAAAGGCGTAAAGCGTGCCCATCGTCCAGAACTGTAGAAATGCATCCAAGTTCAGCGCCCGAGGATCCGGCCACCAACTGTAAAACTGGGGCAATTGAGTGTTCAATCGGGATGCAAAAAGATCTATTGTACATGGAACCCACTTCAAATTCAGTTGTTGAAACACCCTGGGGTGCAGCCTCAATCACTGGAATCCCATAGAAATTGGGAGTTACAATCGGCCACTACATTGGAGCTGCCCAGAATGTATTCCGCCATCACTTAAATATGATGTTGAAGGCCATAGTGCCAAAAATCCTTGGCTATCTCTGCCAACAGACATGACCTTGTGCCGCTCAAACGATCGATGTACCGTACTGCTGAGACATCGTCCATCCACAGAAGGTTACAACAACTTGTTTTTTGTGGTGATTGAGTTTGAATCGCAAATGAACCCGCTAGGAGTTCCAGACAATTTATATGCAACTGAAGTTCCTCTGGGGACCATCTGCCCCCGTCTCCACTGACCCACACCAGGCTCTCTAGCCCCAACGAATGGCTTCTGACTCTATCACTATCTCCGGAATTGATGCAAAAATGGCCTTGCCTTTCCAGGCATCATGTGCTCCAACCACCAGAAAATTTCCGTCCTGGCTTCTGTGGATAGGAGATTCTGCTCTGGATAACTCAAACCCTAGCGCAAATGCATGATCTTCAGTTATTGCTACGCCCAGTAATGCAGAGGGCTCAGGATAATCACCTGAATCAAGGAGGCCATAAGACCTACCAGGCTAGCCAGAATCCTCAAGGATATAGTCTGAGAGGCAAGCGCTCTCCTTAAGTCCTTCTTGATCAAGATCTTCTTCTTCAGAGGGAGCAGCGATTGTGTCAACACGGAGTCCACCTGGAACGCCATCGACTGTGAGGGGATCAGGATTGACTTGTCCATGTTGATGACGAAACCCAGATTCTGGAGGAGCTGGATCGTCCAAGATAAGTGAAGTGACACTTCTCCGTATTCTGTGCCATGTCTAGATAAATGATCAGCCGAACTCCTCTCTCTCTCTAAGATATTGTACTATCGGTTTGAGCAGCATGGTGAAACACCAAGGGGCGGAGGAGAGGCCGAACAACATGGCAATGAATTCGAACCATCAATTTTGCCATTGAAACTGTAGGAACCGCTGATGAGGTGGGAATATAGGTACTGCTAAAAAACGCATCTTTGAGGTTGCGGCACACCATCCAGTCCCTTTCCAACAACAGATCCCTCAACAGGTGTATGCCCTCCATTTTGAGATGTGATATACAATTCAAGAGTTGAATTCCCTGATATTTTAAACAAGGCAGAATCCCTGATCCTTCTTTGGCACCAGACAAAATTGTGCTGGCAAAGCTATGCGGGTGAGGAACTGATTCTACAATTGTTCCCTTGTCCAACAAAGACATTACCTCGTCGTCTATCTATGATTTTGGCACGGGAGGAGTAGAACTTGAGGTGGAAACCTTGAACAGTTTAAAGTACCCATGGGTCTTGCGTTTATGGCCCCAATTTTGAAGAAACAAACCAATCCTTCCTCCCACCAACACCTCTCTGGCCAGAACAATTCTTACCTGTGTTGGAGGTGTCACCGGAGTTGTTGTTGCGTCCTCTATAACCACCTCGATTCTGCCTGCCTATCCCACTTCTGTTACGGGTGGGGTAAAAACTTTAACAGGGGGTTCCACCACGTCCCTTATTCTCAAATCCTCTGGAGGCCTGGTAGTATTGATGGAGCAAGGATTCGCACGAGAAGCGACTTGCTTGAACTCATGAACCTCGAATAACCCTAACTATGTAACCAAAATGTTTGTCTTACTAATGTGTCCCTTTTTACATCATTATCGGGTGTCCGAGTGAAGCTTGCTTATGTGTTTTACTAATCCTAATACGCTTGCATTTAAAATGGCTGCTGCTACGCGGGAATTTCGTCTGCGCATGCGTCTGTCATACCCACGTGACATGACGTACTCGCAGCTTTGGAGGGAAACTGTCGCATCTGCGCACTAGTGCTAATATGGCTGCTCTGTGTTCTCACATGCGAGAAGCTTGCTGTGCTGTTCTTGCTAAGCTGTTCGTTTTGCCTAATCCTAATGCTATAGTCTATTATAAAGTAATGGGTATAGTGTAGAAATTCATGGTATACAGTGTATTCATTTCATTCTGTGTTCTAAAACTGTTTCTTTTTCATTTCATGATACACTTTGAAAACTGGCCTGACTTGTACCGCTGTACTCCATCTTTGTTAAAACTGCGCCAGTCCGAGAATCGCAAGTCTGTGGGACGGTGACCTTTGGACTATAGCCAAGGAGCTGACTGACTGAGAAGATGCTCCTGGGAACTCACCCACATGAACTCAAATGTATACAATGTAATTTTCAATAGAACATCCATTGTTGGGAGGAATGAACCAGCATGAGAACCTGAATTTGATGGGCATGAACATAAATTTGAATAGGAGACGGCAAAATTCTAAAATTTTAGGTGGTGTGATGACCTGTCCTCCTTTCTTGTCCAATCGAAATTGGGGATCCTTGCACTTGCAACATTGGGGGGTGGTACACTGACCTGAAAAACAGTATAACTAGAGTAGGCTTAGTTAGTTAATTTGTCCGACTTTTCCGAATAGCTGACCTGTCACTGACCCAACGCACTCAATAGGTAACTAAGAGCAGAGGGCTGCGGAGCACTCTGTCGGGAGGTTCGCTGTCCCAATTGGGGTTCTGGGAAGTTGAAGTGCTGGCGAAGCACTTTGTTGGTGAATGCTGTAACCCAATCGGGGTTTTGGCTGATTCCTTGCAGAGAGGGAGTAGCGCAGGCATTGCAACTGAGCTGCAGGTGCTGGTCTTAACCTTTGGTGGTCTGGTCCTGATCCAAATCTGGGTTTCCTGTCCTGACTTCTGAACTGCACCTGCTGGCCTACTGGCACTGCAATCTTTGGGGTTTCTCTTGTCCTTTCAACTGACCCGTGGCCAGGGTTGGTCTTCACACCATTCTAGGTAAATATAAATTTGTGTGGGTAATTGTCAGCATAAATTACGTCCTTTTCTCTACCCTTCCTAAATTGCTAAAGCTTTATTTGCATATGTTCCTTTTTCTTACCCTTCCCTTGGATAAACGATAAATTCAATGTCTTGCGGTTTATTAGCGTGTTCCACTTTCTTACCCACCTTTTAGTTGAATGCTATAACGCTTTTTAATGATTGTATATTTGTTCCTTCTCTTCACCCTCCCTTTAAGGAATTAAGCTTGAGTATCTGAATTCATAGTGTGTTCCATTTTTACTTTTCCTATAGTTATGTGCTAAAATTGAGTTTCGATATTGCATATTGTGTTCTTTCTCAACCGTTGATAATTACGAAAACTGTTGGTTTAGTATGTTCCTTTTCTTTACCTTCCTTTAGTCAAGTTGCGAAAGTCTGTTTTTCAAAATAGCATGTTCCTTGTTTTTACCTTCCCTTTATTTAAAATTGCTAAATGGTTGGCATAATATATCTTTTGCATACTTACACACTATTTCTAATCTTGGATATTGATAGTCTAATTGCTTTTAATCTATGGATCATGACTTTTGAAGATGATTAGATAAAGAGTTTAAACCTTTCCCGAGTCTGTGGTTATTATATGAGTGCAAATGTTATTGTATTATTGACTGCCTTCTTTACAACTAACTCCCTGATCCATGAGGTCATATGTACCAGTGGTAAGTCAATGGTATAGGAATTAGTGAAATAAAATAGACTGGTAGTAGAGCGTGGGTTACCTGATTGAGTAAATGTGGTAAATTGAATTATGGGCCCAGGTGAGTATTGGTAAATTTTATAGTCGGGTGACCTGCGCGTTCTAGCAGTATATTTCTTTGGTAGCAGAGTTATGGTTAGGGATTAGTTAAATAAAGGTAGTTAGTTAGTTGGTTATGAGAATATGTTGATCGATCAAATGCAATATTATTTGAAATGTCTGAAATTTTATTGATTTTGAGACTGCTATATTGATTTATTTATTAACCAAAATCGTTCGTACCTGTTATATGTTTGTTTTGAAATCCCCGGGGGCAGAATAGCGGGTGGTAAATGGAAGCCACATCGCAGTGAGGTCACTTACTCGCAGGAAGTTAGTGCATGGTTAGGTAGAACCGGAAGCACTATTTAGGGTTTTCTGTATGAATGTGTGAATAAATGTTAGCAAAGAGTTTGGTAGCAAAACATTTGTTGTGATACCACCTAGTAAGGGTCACACGGAAGGAGTAGCAGGTTCGTCTGAGCTTGTTTGACAGCAAAGGGGTTCGCTGGTGAAAATGTAGCCTTAGTATATATCCCGGAGTGGATAAAGTCTGAAGGAGTAGCAGGTTCTCTAATCTAATGTGTGAAGGGTAGGCGGAAGGGATCTACTCGTAGTATATGAAAAGTAAACGGAAGGGATTTACTTGCAGTGAAACATTTCTTTCCTTTCTAGTCACTCGGGTACAGTGGCGAATATTTTTTCGTTGTTGAATAATAAAATCTGCACTTTAAAATCAAAAGAATTGAGTTTTCGCATTAGCTTGTGAAGGAGGGAGTCAGTTGCAGAGCTGCGCTGACATCACTCAGAGCCACGCTGGTATTGGTCGAGACAGCGGGCGTGTAGCTGAGATAGCATTGTAAAGGAGGGGTGAGCGTAGGAGCGTGGGAACTCATCTCACGGGAAAAGCCGCGCAATTATTGGTTGAAATTATTTGAAACCACATTGTTGGTTGGTCGAAGAAAAATAAAAGACGCGCTAGTATTGGAAGCATATAGTAAACAGAAATAAGTATTTTCGCACAATTTGAATTTTTTTGCAAGATATATGTGGTATCCAAGTCATCCGGAAACTCGACCTGATCCAAGATACCAATGGTTTGCTAGGGATCAGATGATAAGAGGCAGACCTCGCAACATGTAGGGAAGTAAGAGAAAAATGTCACTTGTAGACAGAGTTAAGAATTACTTTAAAAAAGACAAGCCCATTAAAACTAGAGAAGGAGTCATTATTCCACCGCCAAATACTCCCGCATCATAGGGGTTACCACTCTTGTGTATGGTTAGAAAACTGGGTGGAATACACAAAAGATGATGGTATTTTGGCATTTCCCTTAGAAGGCTCATTTAATGGAAGAATGTTGTTCAATTTAAGGACTCGAATGAATGATTTACATCCTAGACCTGGATTAACGCAATATGAGGCAGTAGAAGAATGGGAAATTGAGGCTTTTGAGCAAGACAGACCTAGAATTGACAAGGGATGGAGTAAGTTCTACCCAAAAATTCCACGAGATTCCAAAGATAAGCAAATGAAGCAATGGAGACAGAACATGTTAGTGGAAGGACTATATTCTGTATTAACTTTAGAAGAGCCCACAGGAAGTAAAAGGACCGAGAAAACCAAACATTTAATGACTAGTGGTGATTCAGACGATGATTATATGGAGGATTTATTAATGAAAAATCCCCCGCCTTATAATGAAGAACCAAGTACAGTAAATCTGAATGCCCTGTTTTTAAAACCTCCTCTAATTCTGCAAGTGATACATGAGACCTCCATCGGAAGGGTATTACAAGAGAGAGAAAGAGAAGCTTTGAATAAACAGAGAAGTTAAGTAATTTAGAAAATTTCCCAATTAAATACAAGTCCTGAGGCCTTGACAATTCCAGTAACTATTGGCCCAGTTGTTCCTTTGTATGGAGATAAGCAAGCTAGTCCAAAAGCTCCAGTTATAACTACATCAGTAGTACAGCCAAGAAAACAACCATTGATAATAGATGATCAGGCAAGTGAATGTGAGTCAGTAATCTCCCTAATGGATTTACCAATAAGAGAACCAGAAGGTAGTTCAATGAGAAAGACCACTGCTTTAAATTCGAGAGAAGTACAGATAGAGACATCTTCAAGAACGAGAAGTGCCACTGTAGTAACTCCTGAAGAGATAGACAGATGGACAAGAGAAATAGAAAAACCAAAGACACAGCCAAACCCATTAGATATATATAAATTAAGAATCGAATTGGAAGAATTGATGGCTGGAAATGTGGGATTGGACAGGTTAGATACCCTTAGTGAGGATGAATTACTATTCATCTGTAAAAGTATTACCAGAAATACAAGGGTGTTTCATGAGAAATTAATGGACACTGCAGCTAGCATGGGAATCGACATTGGTAAATCTAAAGTATTGCAGAAACCATATCGAGTAGAATTTTCTGACAAAGATTTGGAAAACATGAATGTATCAGGAAAAAAGGTGCAGATAAGAGAGCTGCTGACAATATTGCAAAAATGGGGAGAACTAGAAAAATGGAAAGCCAGATGGGCAAAGAAAAAGGAAGAGGTTCGATCAAAGCAAATGACATCAGAGTATGTTTTAAAAGAAGCAGAGAAGGTGGAAAAATGATGTCCCATGTGAGAAGTACCAGGCGGAGGCTATGTGCATGTTCCATGGTCCCGACAAGATATTTTGTCATTTACAAATGATTTCCCAAAACTTCGTGAAAAACCTGAAGAGTGGTACAGACAAGTCGAGAGATTTGTAAAGGTGTCAAAGTGTCTTTTGAAAGACTTAGATGGATTGTTTGACATTGTAGTTCCAGTAGATTTGTGGACGGAATGCAAAATTGCTGTTGATTGGCCTAGTGATGAGTACCCAAGAGACCCAAAGACAGGGGCACCTTCCGAGGATGTAATGAAAAAATACAATCAGGTAATACTTTACCTTAAAGGGAAGGTGCCTGCAAAAGAGACAGACTGGATGAAAATAGATAGAACCACTCAGAATAAAGACAAGTCAGTGCATTCATATTATGAACGTTTATTACAGACATTTAAACAATAGAGTGGATTGGACAACATTGACATGAAGGATATGACACATTTTATTTATCGATTTGTGTTAGTATTAAGGCCAGAAATTTCACAATGGATTAAAGACAATAACATTTGTTGGCAGGCTAAGTCAATAGATGAGGTCCTTAAATATGCAAAATACTGTGAAGATGAGCTAGAAAATAAGCGGAAAGAGTTAAAAGAAAAAGTCATGTGGGCACAGGTAAAATTAGCAAAGCAACAAGAACAACAGTTAAACCAGATAACTAGCAACCAGAATAAGGGTGATGGAAGTGGAGGAAGGCCAAGGGGAAAATTCAGTAGGGAGGATGCTAAAAAGAAGTTCCCCGGGTGTGGCAAGTTGGGGCACTGGAAGGACGAGTGTAAGGCTGTGCAGAATGGTAATGTGCCAAATAATGATTTAAATCCACAGACACAGAATGAGGTGCCACGGAAGACCCAGCAGCAGGTAATACAGAATCAGTTACCCCCAGCACCTATGCCAAATTACAGGAGCAAAGCACAACAGAGTGTAGATACCTCGAATTGGGAAGGAAGGGGAAAGAGTGATGCAGCAACTTCACAATTTCGTTTGAATGACACATTCTTTTGTGAAGAACCTTACTGACGGTGCCTGAGGGGGGAGGACGAGGAGTGCGTGCTTGGTGCCTCCTTGCCGGTAGACCAGTCAGGTCCATACATTGAAGGAAAGGTCGAAGGAAATGATGTCACCTTTCTGTTGGACACTGGTGCTACCCGTTCCACTGTGAGAAATGCAGACGTTCCAAACCTACCCCTCTCGGGAGAAGCAATCCAAGTAGTGGGCGTTTCTAATAAACAAATTAGTACCCCAGTGACAGAACCCATGGAAGTTAGAATAGGGAACTTTAAAGAAATGCATAGATGCGTTGTCTGCGACCCAAGTCCTGTAAACCTGCTAGGACGAGATTTGTTGTGCAAAATGAATTGCACCATCTTTTGCACTCCAAATGGTGTTGAAATTCAAACCCCAGACGAAGACGGAATTTACAAATTAATGTTAGCGAGACCAGAGACAGAAATTAAAAGAATGACAATAAAAGACTTACCAGAATAACTGCAACAGACGGTAAAGCCAGAGGTATGGGACTTTACTGCAAAGGATGTGGGACTAATGGCAAATGTTGACCCAATAAAAGTGACCATAAGAGAAGATGCAGTTTACCCAAATACACGACAGTATAAAATGAGTGCAGAAATAAAGGCAGGTGTTGCAGTAGAAATAAACCGTTTGGTTGAAGCAGGCATTTTGCAAGAAATAATGAGCAGTCCATGCAACTCACCCATAATTGGTATTAAAAAACCGAGTGGTAAGTACAGGGTTGTACAAGAACTTCGCAAAATTAATAAGATTGTAGTACCTTGCTGTCCAGTCGTGCCAAATCCTGCAGTGATTCTGTATCAGATACCGTGTGAGGCTGGATGGTTTACTGTCATTGACCTGTGTCACGCATTTTTCTCGATTCCATTGCACCCAGATAGCAAATTTCTTTTCTCATTTGAATTAGACAGTCATGTTTACGTCTGGAATCGTGTCCCTCAAGTGTACACAGAAAGTCCCTCGATTTTTAATCAGATTCTAAAAAGGTGCCTTGAGTCTTTGATACTGCCTGGACAGTGAGTCCTGGTTCAGTATATCGATGTGACCCAATCCAAATAGCGAGCTATTATATCAGTGACTCAAGGGGGGTTAAACACATACTACTCCCCACTGCTCTCTTATCCACATTATAATGAGATAATGCACTGTGCTCTGCCCTGTTTAAAATATCTGTTCTCCAAGACAACACATCAGAACAAAAAATCTCTCAGAGTGACCCCAATCGTAGTGGTTCACTACAGTCCACACCACACATTGGACCTTACTCTAAATAGAGAAAAAATGTGCGAGAAGCAAGTGACCCCTCACGGAAACACCACCAAGCGGGGTAACTGGTATGCAATTTCCAGACAGGCCCCTGTCTCATCATCGGTGGTCACTCGCAACTCGGAGAAAAATAAGATGAAAGGAAAGAAGAAGTGTCCAAAACAAACAACATATATAGTGCTACAGTGAAGTGCAGAAAACTCTGCTAGTGACAAACACACACAAACATAATAATAGAGTGCCTAAAACCACACACAGTACACCTATCCCTTATCCACTTTTATTCATAGGGTGGTGATTGCGTGCTCTTGATTATTAAAAAGGCTGGTAGCTAGTCATGCATACCATTACCTACAGTGCCGACATGTTTCACTGCTGTATTGCGTAGAGCAGTTTCATCAGGGCTGCACTCAAGTGCTGCCACTTCACTCTTTTGGACACTCAGTTCTGTAACGTGCTGTCAAGGGAGAACAGGTACGTAATTAAAAACATGTAGACTCAAGGATGGCCAGAGGCATACTCTGAAGGGATGCACAGAGCGGTAATGTGAGGAATATTTACCCGAGAGCAGCAAAGATTTGCATACCAGCCACTCCGGTGTCAAAAAGGGGACCCTAGATACTTCTGACGTAAGTGTGCCCCTTGTTTTGTGATAAAAATATTTTATCTGTGGATGGAAGAAACAGATAAGCAATTGTAGTTTGCATTGTGCTGTTGTGCCCCATCGCACTTCATATACACTGCGCCGGTGCTCCAGACTCAGCACAAGTGGCATATACACACAACGCTGACCGCACAACACAATGTCTGGGGTTGCTGCCCCCTAATAAAGGTGAACCAATTAGGCGCTGGTTGTAAATACCATTGTGCAGCGCATCAAACACCTTGACCCCACACAGATCATCAACAATGCAGCCAAAGCGGACAGAGCGTCCCTAGTCTCGATCGTGACCCACTGCGCTGAGTATGTAAAACTACATGGAGCCTACGGACTCAAACTTCCTGCATTTAGCACCAATAACAAAAGTCAACAGCATACTTCCCTGGCGCTTGATTAAAGATCGCCGCCTCACCGTGACAGGCTCGGAAGACGCCTTTCCTCAGCCGTGCCGGTGGCCTCGATCCGGAGCAGTGAAAACGCCTCGCTGGCGAGGCCACGCCCATAGCGTCACACCACGTGATCGCGCCTCCGTGAGTGGCGGCCATCTTAGCCTAGTCAAAGGGCTTTCAGAACTATAGGGATATAAAATGACGACCTCATAATGGGAGACTGGTGCTATACCACTGCAACAATACCCTGACAAGGGTCCTAAGTAATAGAAAAGGCTTTGGAGCCAGGGACATAATGCTGATAATTACATGCAAATCACCCCATATATGTTCTAAGACCAGTGTAGTGTAAGCCAAGGTTATTCCAGTGTGCCACAGAGCAAGGAGGTAAAAAAAAATATTGAAGAACTCGAATTAGAAGAATTGAATAGCCAAATATATAAAAAGATGAACAATTCTCATAATAATAATGAGAAGAAGCCGAATAGAAAGTTTGAAGAGATTGAAACGGGTGAAATGTGAGAAGTTGGCATCTGTTTCCATTAATTGGTGATGATATAAAATATCATCAATGAGGCGATTGATGGAGCAAGGATTTTGTACAAGCGACTTGCTTGAACTCATGAACCTCGAATAACCCTAACTATGTAACCAACATGTTTGTCTTACTAATATGTCCCTTTTTACATCATTATCGGGTGTCCGAGTGAAGCTTGCTTATGTGTTTTACTAATCCTAATACGCTTGCATTTAAAATGGCTGCTGCTATGCAGGAATTTCGTCTGCGCATGCGTCTAACATACCCACGTGACATGACTTACTCGCAGCTTTGGAGGGAAACTGTTGCATCTGCGCACTAGTGCTAATATGGCTGGTCTGTGTTCTCACATGCGAGAAGCTTGCACTGCTGCTCTTGCTAAGCTGGTCGTTTTGCCTAATCCTAATGCTATAGTCTATTATAAAGTAATGGGTATAGTGTAGAAATTCATGGTATACAGTGTATTCATTTTATTCTGTGTTCTAAAACTGTTTCTTTTTCCTTTCATAATACACTTTGAAAACTGGCCTGACTTGTACCGCTGTACTCCATCTTTGTTGAAACTGCGCCAGTGCGAGAATCGCAAGTCTCTGGAACGGTGACCTTTGGACTATAGCCAAGGAGCTGACTGACTGAGAAGATGCTCCTGGGAACTTACCCCCATGAACTCAAACTTATACAATGTCATTTTCAATAGAACATCCATTGTTGGGAGGACTGAACTAGCACGAGAACCTGAATTTGATGGGCGTGAACATAAATTTGAATAGGAGACGGCAAAATTCAAAAGTTTTAGGTGGTGTGATGACCTGTCCTCCTTTCTTGTCCAATCGAAATTGGGGATCCTTGCACTTGCAACATTGGGGGGTGGTACACTGACCCGAAAAACAGTATAACTAGAGTAGGCTTAGTTAGTTAATTTGTCCGACTTGTCCGAATAGCTGACCTGTCACTGACCCAACGCACTCAATAGGTGACTAAGAGCAGAGGGCTGAGGAGCACTCTGTCGGGAGGTTCGCTGACCCAATCGGGGTTCTGGGAAGTTGAAGTGCTGGCGAAGCACTTTGTTGGTGAATGCTGTAACCCAATAGGGGTTTTGGCTGATTCCTTGCAGAGAGGGAGTAGCGCAGGCGTTGCAACTGAACTGCGGGTGCTGGTCTTAACCTTTGGTGGTCCGGTCCTGATCCAAATCTGGGTTTCCTGTCCTGACTTATGAACTGAACCTGCTGGCCTACTGGCACTGCAATCTTTGGGGTTTCTCTTGTCCTTTCAACTGACCCGTGGCCAGGGTTGGTCTTCACACCATTCTAGGTAAATATAAATCTGTGTGGGTAATTCTCAGCATAAATTACGTCCTTTTCTCTACCCTTCCTAAATTGCTAAAGCTTTATTTGCATATGTTCCTTTTTCTTACCCTTTACTTGGATAAACGATAAATTCAATGTCTTGCGGTTTATTCGCGTGTGCCACTTTCTTACCCACCTTTTAGTTGAATGCTATAACGTTTTTTCATGATTGTATATTTGTTCCTTCTCTTCACCCTCCCTTTAAGGAGTTAAGCTTGATTATCTGAATTCATAGTGTGTTCCATTTTTACCTTTCCTGTAGTTATGTGCTAAAATTGAGTTTCGATATTGCATATTGTGTTCTTTCTCAACCGTTGATAATTACGAAAACTGTTGGTTTAGTATGTTCCTTTTCTTTACCTTCCTTTAGTCAAGTTGCGAAAGTCTGTTTTTCAAAATAGCATGTTCCTTGTTTTTACCTTCCCTTTATTTTAAATTGCTAAATGGTTGGCATAATATATCTTTTGCATAGTTACACACTATCTCTAATCTTGGTTATTAACAGTCTAATTGCTTTTAATCTATGGATCATGACTTTTGATGATGATTAGATAAAGAGTTTAAACCTTCCCTGAGTCTGTGGTTATTATATGAGTGCAAATGTTATTGTATTACTGACTTCCTTCTTTATAACTAACTCCCTGATCCATGTGGTCATAGGTACCAGTGACAAGGATTGGTAAGTCAATGGTATAGGAATTAGTGGAATAAAATAGACTGGTAGTAGAACGTGGGTTACCTGATTGAGTAAATGTGGTAAATTGAATTATGGGCCCAGGTGAGTATTGGTAAATTTTATAGTCGGGTGACCTGCGCGCTCTATCAGTATCCCTGGCCAATCGCTCAACCCCTGAAGCGTCTGGCCCTGGCAAAAAGGCCACTATGAAAGACCTTCTTAATTGAAGTCTGGGCCTTATCTAGGGCCAAAAAGGTGGCAACATACTTCCCTAGATCTTTGACGAATTTGTCGCCAAACAAAAAAACATTGCAGCTTGACACCACCTACAATCTGGCGTGGAGAAATGAAATAGGCAAGACATTGTGGGCGTATCGCATAACGCCATGCAATAGTACAGGGCATAGCCCATTCAAACTAATGAGAGGAAGGATACCAATGTCTAAGGACAATGTAGGTTGGCAAACAGCCACCAGGAGGGCAGACTGGTCACCAGACACGGTCAAACGATATTTGCAAAATACATAGACAGATAGCAAGAACCACTACAACAGAAAACACAGCTGCAAACCTGTACAAGTGTCTGTGGGTGATATGGTTCATGTAAAACGTAGCGGACTCATAGCCAAGTGGCAGAAGAGATTTTCACAACCACTTATGGTTGGGAAAGTGTTCTGTAACTCGGCCTTCCTCAGCGAAGGTAGAGTGTGGCATATCTCAAGACTAGCCCCTGGCAATTACAGCAGCATGAGTGGAGATGAGGTTGATGCGCGCAGAACTGTAGGAGGTGGTCGGATGGATTCATGGGATGATGATCAGGGCTCGAGTCAGGGTACCACGTGGGTGGACGGCGTCCCCCCACGTATTTTACCGGGTGGACGCCATCCCCCGCTGCCCCAAAGCTGGACTTTCAATGAGGGCGCCGTTACTTGCCCGCACGGCCGCCCCGTTATCTCCCAAGTACAGGGATTCAGCCAGCAGCGCTTCTCGACCGGTCCCCGTCTCTGGACAGGAAGGATTTCTCACACCAGGAAAAAAAGGCTGCAGGCTGTCGCACATTAAACCCACGTCCCTCTTCGTGCTCTTTACTCGACAGATCAGCTATGCATTGAGTTCATGGTGCTCGTGCTAGCTCGCAGTTCGTGAATACTCGGCTTTCTTTAAGTCAGAGTTTCAAACTTTCAGTCCTGTTGCTTCAAGGCTATTGTGTCGTCCCCAAACACCGACACCTTTCTGACAACTGCCTTTCTGGTTTAGGAAAGTGAACTTTACCCCGGTCTCTAGAGTCTCTGTGTGGGCCCCACCACTCCTTCCGGTTAAGGTCACGACTTCTGGTGAGCTAAAGAGGCCTTTTCTAGACTCACCTCTTTGCCCCCTACCAGTGCCCCTCCCACTTTGTCCTGGGTAATTTTTGGCCTTGTAGAGACATCTCTAGTGCTCTGGGCTGCCGGTCCCCTCTGTTCTATGGAGTCATTTTTGTTTGTAAGAGTTTTAAGAACAGGGTTCCTATCTGCAAGGTTTATGAGGTAGCTATCATTAAATACTAGGCCATCATTACGTGTACAGGTATTAGGTGAAGTGTTGATCGCACCTGATAAATAATGGTACAATGGAGTATGTATTTATCTGGAGAGATGAATAGCCGATATTTCAAGTTGCTTTCCCTAAACCGTGACAACATGGTGCGGTAATGTCAGGTCATTTGGCTCTCTTTTAAATAGCCTGGTCTGCTATTGCTCGTCACAACTTCCTTTAACAAGCATTTGCAATGCAATAGGTCTCGCATTTGCAAGAGTTGGAGCTATTGGCATTGTAAATGACAATGCCTTTTATTCTTTTGTTTTGAAAACCTACAAGCCATGCATAAACATGCACTTTGTACGTATAGTCCTTGCTTAAGAGAAGCAAGGCTGTCAGTAAAAGAGACTGCCAGCTTTGCTTCTCATAAGCAAGGACTACAATTACAAAGTGCTTGTTTACGCACAGCTTGCAGGTTTTCAAACGCTTTTAATAAAAGGCATTGCCATTTACAATGCCAATAGCTCAAACTCTCGCAAATGCAAGACCTATTGCATTGCAAATGCTTGTTTTAATGAACTGTGCAACTACAGATTTGACTCTAGTGAGTCCCCGCATGTGGCGTAGCAGAGTACTGTGAGCCACAGCATCCCAATGCTAGCCGTGCCTGGGGAAGGCCAGATTCCGACAGAGACAGGTATCCCTGAGACAACATAGAAGGAACAGTTCCACAGTGTCAGGAAGCCACCCGAGCCCTGTGAGCCAAGGATTTCTCAAGTCACCAGAGCCTGTGGCCGGGCAGAGAAAATCAGTGAGCCATGGTGGCACAGAGCTAACTTAGACCGTGGCAGGGCATCCTTTTAAGATGAAGTTTCGTGCAGCTCTGTCTTAAATGCACCAAAATGATTACAAACACAAAATTGTTTTTTTCCCCAAGGACTTGGGAGTCTAATAGGCACCAGAGAGGCACCAGTGCCGCCGCATTCACACTTATAAGTTCCCACGCGGTTGTCTCTTGAGAGGCGCAGCTGTGCGTTTTCCTGCAGACCCCGGCCAGTATGCACTAGTTGTTGTGCAGTGTGAGGGCAGCAGCAGCCCAGACCCCTCTGCGGAGGACGCCCCCTGACCAGCTGTGCGGGGCTAACAGAATGCGGGTGGGATATTAAGCCGGCCTTTGATTAGTAATTACAGTTATATGGGAATTCCAGCATATGACATGATAATCCACATTTGTAAAGCGGCACAATCACCCATAAGGGTCTCTAGGCGCTGGGGGCCGTCGGGAAGATTAAGCAAGCAATTGCCCAGAGTCATGATGGTAATTTGGAAATGTTACTATTGATGCCAAGCCTCTCCAGAGATCAGCCCCAGCCCGCTTTGAGAATGTTGCAAAAGTCCCTCTGAAGCCCCCTCAAAGGGATTCCTCAGATCTTGCGGTTGTCGAAGTGCACATAAATCTGAAAGGCGCTGATTCTGAGCGCTCCATAAAATCATAGCTCCCGCCCCTTCCTCCGGGAGAGCCCCCTCTCCTGACCCTTCACCCACTCCCCACCTCGTGTTCATTTCTAGGCAGATGCATTCAGGGGCCAGCGGCGTTCAATGGGGCTGTGTGGCAGCCGCCCCTAATTGGCGTTAAAGCACTCAGTACTTGGGAGCATATGCGGGGAGGGGGCTCCCAAGTCCCATCGAGCAGCGCACCCACCCGCAGGACCCTCAACCCAGAGGGGAAAGGCAGAGCAGAAGCTTAGAGTGTCAGGGTGTGAGGGAGCGGGAACTGGTACGGACCGAGGGACATTACCCCTTGCATTCCGCAGGTGTGGGAGCAGGAAGGGGGTTAATGGAGACCTGCCTTCTACAGGCAGAGAAATCTCGCTATAAGCTCCACAGGCCAGGCCACGAGGAAGGGCCAGTTGTTCTGCACTCTGGCTCTGCAGTACAAATGGGAAAGGGTTGGGGGGATGCGCACCCTATGGGGGGCATCGATGAAAAGACATTACCCCTGCATTCCACAGACGGGGCCCAGTGAGGGGGGTTTATGCACAGGTGCCCTCTACAGGCAGAGACATCGCGCTAATAGCCCCACAGGCCAGGCCAAGAGGAAGGGGCAGTGGCTCTGCACTTTGCAGTACAAATAGGAATGGGTGGATGCGCACCCTATGGGGGTCCTCGATGGAGGGACAGTGGTTTGGCTCCCCTCAGGCAAAGAGCCCGGAGGGGATCTTGGCGAGCTGCACTGTACAGGCAGGGCCTAGAATGAGGGCTGCGGGCATCGGACTGAGCGCCACACAGGCAAAGCCCCAGAGAGGGTGCTTCAAGGCTTTGCACCCGCATGCAGGGGCCCAATGGGGTGTGAGGGGGCTCAATACCTCAGAGAAGAGGTCTGCTTGAATCTCACAGGAAGGGCCATGAGAGGCTGGGAGAGAGTCCCAGAGGATAAAAGCGGTGGTCTCACCCGGCATAAAGAGGCCACTAAACAGAGAGCCTGCAGTGAAGTCTGCCCAACAGGTGGATCCAAGGAAGACAGGATCTCGCACAGCTGAGGCAATCTTTTTTCCTCCTAAAACAGTCTATGTATGGTAACGTTTGTCTAAGGCTATAAGAGTAAATAAATTACTGCAAGAAACGCTGCAAGCAAATGCCGACCACAACAAGCAACGTACCTTTCTTGGATTGAGTGTTTCCGGTCCCTCTGCACGGGCGAGACACAGGAAGCCAGGCTGGACTGCCCGGGACTGGCTTGCTTGAGGGCGGGCCACCAGCACAGACAGGAAGCGGACGGGAGCCTACCCCGCGCTCCTGTGAAGGGAAGGGAGCTAGCCGCCTACGAATCCCGTGCAGCGCCACTACCGCGGGACAGGACGAGAGGAGTATGAGAGACCCGGTGAGTGGGGGCGTCGGGGCACATTGACGGCTAGACTGAAGTCATTAGGCGCGGTCATTAGGCACGTTCACAACACCAGAGCTGCAGCGCCCAGGAGAGTCTGAACACGTGATGCAAACCCGTCAGCTGAAGCGCGTCCTCGAGGTGAAATCGGCGAGGTTATGCGCGTAACCACCCCCTGTACCCCATTCCTGGCAAACCCACAACAATAGGTCTTTTGCTGGAACAGCGCTTTGCGCTGCTAACACCAGCGAGACCTAATAAAAGGGGGCTACCTTTCGTGACGTCACTTCCTGTCGTGACGTCACTTCCGGGGACACCACTTAACCTGGAGCGTCCCCCCACTTCTTTTTTTTAGGACTTGAGCCCTGATGATGATGAAGACAAGATGGATGTGGCACAGGACACACAGGGTTCCGCCTCCTCGAGACACAGGGGGTCCTTTCCTGACAGGGACATTGTAGGGGTTGATCCAGAGGGGACCCAGCGGTTAGCCTCTGCTGACTGCATTGAGCATGCACCTGTTGGAGAGAGTAGAACCAACAAGGATGAGATGTGGTCGCAGTGTTGTGTCACCGAGCAGACTCAATGATTTCATTTGTGACTAACTGTTTAACCTTCCATTGTTGTTCCTCAAGAAGGAAGATGTGGTGTGATTGCATTGTACCATTGTGTCTCCTTCCACCCACCTTACCCTCCTCCCTTTCTCCGTCATCAGCTGAGCGTTCTGGAATGTTGACAGACGCCAGCTGCTGACCAACCACTCCAGACGCTCCTCCTGCCCTCTCCCCCTCACCTCATGCTGTGTTGATATTCTTCCCAAGAAACTCAGTAAATTCTGCAACCTGACTTCCACTAATCAGAAGCCAACTGAATACTGGGAAAAACGAAAGGATGTCATAACGGGCTACATGGAACATTATTACGTGTTTGGTGTTGTATGTAGGTATTGTTTATTTGTGTGACTAGGATATATAGTTCTGTATTTATTAAAGGAACGTACTTGCAAACGACCGCTAATTAAAGTCAAAATAGAGATGGATAATCAACGCCTCGGGTAATGACCGAGTCTGGATCCACGTGTAGCGGAGGTGAGTAGATTGTGAAAACTCGTTTCCGTGAACGACAAGCAGCCTTCTATGTATAGAGTAGTCTATCATCTTTAGTGTATCTATCATCTTTAGTGTAGTCCATCATCTTTGTCTATCCTGGCTTTGCATGATTAGTTTAGTCCCTCTTCTATGTATACGCCCCTTTCCTCCAATCGGCGCGCTCATTCCTCCAGGCCGCCTAGAGCACTGTGGAGTCGTTCTCACCTGAGGGGCCATAGAGACGTGGTGTAAACAGAGACCCGTTTACTATTATTATTTTTTATTTTTTTTTCGTTAACCTCTGGGACACAAAGGCGTACGATGCCCAACTTCTGCGCGGCCCCCAACTGCACACAGAAAAGCACGCAGTCAGACTTGGCCTTCTTCAGATTCCCCCGTGACCCAGAGAGGTGAGGAGCTGATACGTGGCAACTTGGGGCAGAGTAGTTCGTTAACTCTGCGAACACACTGGACATTATAATGCGATTCAAACGGCAGCTTCACGCTAGGAATCGGTTTAGCGACGGTACAATCGCTGTTGTCTCAAAGGAGTATAAAGGCTTGGTGATGAGTGGTGCGGTGCGCATGCGTCTTATTGTAGCTACCCTGTCATAATTCTAGACCGCTAACTATAATTCTCACGCGTGTGCGCCGTAGCCATATTGAATGCGTACGTTACCGTTTTCCTGCATCTAAAGATAATATTCTTAGAACATGTATGAGATGTTATTTTAACGTGAAGAGAGACGCGTCAGGGAAGACGGTAAATTAATATAACTTTATTAAGACCAGCTAAAATACAGTACAAGTGAGGAGACCGATGGCAAGTCGTTGAGATTACTCCCTCGCCACTCAACCGACCCCCCCCCCCCCCTCGCGCGCACCTCTTCACCTGCTGTGTTCCATGACCATTTAGTACAGAGGTCTGCAAACTTTTTTCTCTGAGCCCCCCTTCCCTAAAATGTTTTCAAATTAGCCCCGTCTCCTAAACTTTTTGGCAAGGATTGTAGTGAGGGAGTGCTGAGGGAAGGGGGTTGGGGTTTCTGGGGTATTTTTGATGTAGCTCATGATAATCCACCTCAAACGTTAGATCCTGAGTAAATGGATCAAACAAAACCAAAAATGAGTCATCAAACTCTACTTCCTGTAATTTGGGGTGTCTTGTGACCCTCACACGCTAGGGCCACAATTCAACAACACATGCTACACAATAAAGGCATTGACCCTCAGTATGAGGCTGTCTTCTTTGCCTCTTTACCCCTTCCTCACCGTGTCTGGCCATTATTTCAATCTGTCATTTTCAGAAAAAAATCAACTCCCATATGTAGACTCTCAGCAGCAAGCCAGCCTAAATGCCAGCAAACCATATGAGCCGAATGCCACTTTTGTAAAGTAAGATGGTCATAATTGTGATTCAGTGACACCTCAATCCACCCCCCCCCCTTACCCTGTACTTGATGTCCAAGATTGGCTTTCTCTTCTGCATCAATATCCCCCAAAGGCTCAGAATTTTTAAGCAAATCCCAGTCAACAATTGTATATATACCTGGATATTTGTCAAAAACCCATGGTGGTTTCATGGGAACTCCAACTCATTGAATGTCTCCTTAATGCAAAGTAACACAAGGAAGCATATATTGTAAATTTGTGTTCCCTTGGAAAACAATCCGACGCAAATCCTGGTAAGTGTTGGATAGTAAATCCCAGCATAACACTTTGTGTTGGTTTTGAGTTACAAAAGTAACGCAAACCCATCGCAAAGCATTAGTAAATCAGGGCTCTAAACCGGCACTGCACAGCCTTGCATTATGTTTGATTACAATCCAATGCATATTGCGATTTACAATGGATTGTAAATACCAGCACAACACTTTGATTCAGGTTTGCATTAAAAAAGTAAATCAAATCTGACGCAAAGTCTTTCTAAATCCAGGCCTAAACAGTTTGCTATAGCCTGTCCTATGTAGTGCCATAGTTGCCAACTGTCCCGTTTTTGCAGGAACAGTCCTGGCAAGTTGGAGACTGTCCTGGGCAATATTGTTGCAGAAACTGTTCCTCTTTATTACACACAGGTACACAATCAAGAACTTTCTATCTGCAGTAGCCCTGTTCTGCAAAGAGTCACGTTTTTTCTTCTTCAAATGTTGGCAACTATGCTGTGCGTTATACAATTTTAAAATAATAACATTCACTTTGCTTTCTGTTACAGACTAGGACCTTGTAGCACCTACACCAAACAGAGTTCAACTGTAACTCCCTTGTCACAGTCATCAGTGTGATCACATTACTCTAACTGAGGTTTCGAAACATAAGAGTGCTTTTGCCACTGATTAAGTCACATTTATTTTTCATCTAAAGTATGTGTGTTATTTTATGTGCAGTTAACCAAAGGTGAAAATTAAAACTGCTATAGAATATTTTGTTCTTTTATGCAGGTCGTTGCCCCTGCCACCAGTCTGATTGATTTATGCCCCATGCAACTTACGATCACAGTTCCCATGCTTGCACTTTAATGGCTTTATGTAAATTAAGACAGCCTGGAAACATGCCAAATAAGCAAGGATGTACTTTAATGCTATCATAATTTAAAAGTATTTACTGAGACACTGGCGCTCCCCCTGGGAATGCAGCCACAGATCCCCAGGGAGGTGTTCCCCACATTTTGAAGACGTCTGCTTTACAGTGTTACCGAACTAAGTGGTGCACAATGGGAACGAAATTAAGAACATATTTACATAAATTATTCAGTCAGTCCCGGCTATTTACGTAGCCATCATGCATAACCTTTAACCACTCCTCCAGCTAAAGTTCCAGAGGAAGGCAGCTCTTTGTGGAAGTAGAAGGGTGTCCCTTCTTGAACATCCTTTCGGTGCATTCCTTAGCGATATGAAGTTTTCATTTAGTTGAACACTAAAGAACTTTCTACAAGACATTTAGAACTGGGGCTCAAGTAAAGTTTTATTATGTATTCAGTTGGGCTCAGATAATTGAAAGTTTTTTTTTAGTTCAGTTGGTTTTTTGAGTGATATACGATGTAATCCCGTCTTTTCCGATTGGCCATAGGTGGAAGTGCATGAAACACTTGCAGGACAGTGAAATTAGAGAACATAGGTTACATATATGCCAACAGACCCGATGCAGACAGGAGACTCCTGATTTTTAAAGCCAAACAAATGTCTACATTTTTTTTTTACTCTCCCACCTAAAGTTTCCTCTGTTTCAATGTTAGTCAATGGGTAAAATAAGTTCATCTACTTATTTCTGTCAGAATGTTGGCATGTATAAAGTTTTGAAATTAAAATGTGATCTAACTTTGTATCTGTCTTTTGAATTCATGTCAATCAAGAATTGGGGACTTGCTTGAGTACGCATTTGAGTGTGGCAGGTGATGTTAATGTGTGCACAGATTATATAGAAACGAAGAAACTTTTGAATGGCTACTTGTACAACACCTAGTAGTCAATTAGAGGACATGCATGAGATTCACCTATTCTGTGCTTTCCTGTGACACTGCTTTAAAATCCCAAGAAAATCTGAGGTTTTAGATTTACTCCAGCAATAGAGTCCAGTGTTTGAAGGATACTATTGTTTAATTGGACGCAGAATATCAATTGATGTCCTGGTGGGTGTGAGTTTGATTCATCTACATTATCAACATTCAGGGGGGTTTGCTGGTCTAAACTTTACCATGAGACACTGGTCTCTCTCTCATCAAATGGAAGATCCAAGTTACCTAATGCCTAGATTGGCTGGTAACAAAAAATTTCCAAGCGACTCTGAAGGGAAGTTTAAATTCCATTGAGGAAATAAAACTGTGCTTATCTTGTATTATTCAACTCACAATCGCATATACATATGAACATTTCAATACTCACCGGGCATGTTAGGAAGCTACAAACACATGGGGTCCACATACGTAACTCTCATTATCGACCTTACTGTCTCTTCTAAGTTCTCCTGCAATCTTCAGTGCACTAGTGTTGAAGCATCTAGTGTCTTCATACAGTTTTGTCGAAGATGATTTCCTTTATCATTCCATCTCGCCTGTTAATTTCTTCACTATCACCTAGGCCTTCCCTTCCTCATAGCGTGATGCCCAACGCATTGACGCACCCTTTGAGCTGAATGAGGCGGTTTACAATCAAACCACATATGCTTTCATAAACTTATAAGATGCTTCACTATTTTCAACCTGCACGAAAAATGACTTTGAGGAGAGACATTTTTTTATTGCATATTTTGTAGTGCCATCCATAAATACCTTGGGAAAGGCAACTTATGAGGACAAGCAAGAGTACAGGCTTTTAATGCTTAGGCATTCAATGCGCAATCAGTGCAGGTTATGAAAGAGGCACAGGTTGCACCATCTTTCAGTAGTATTGATGTTTGGGATCCATGATTAAAGGGTCTGTCCTCAGCTCAGACTGACAGCCCCTGAACTGGAGTCTGAGGAGAGTGACATGTAGCCATGAGGTTATACAAACCCTCACAATGTATGAAACTGACCTGCAGCAGGGCATGCAATCCGCTTACATTTCTAAGGTATCTCCCCTATGCATCAACTGAAAATATTCTTAAAGTGACCCGCGAGCTTATGACCATGAATCTTTAAGTTGATATTTCTGAAACTCACCCATACTCGGAGCCCATCCTTCATGAGGCAAAGGGTCCAAGGCTTTGTCAGACCTCAACTCCTGCTCCCAATCTCCTCCTGTCCAAGGAGAGAAGAGGGGCCGAGCAAAGGTGAAAAGACACAGCGCGCACCCCCCCCCTGGAAATAGTTCAGGTTGCAAAACACTTCCTTTAGCAATGCTATCAAAATCTATGTTCCTAAACCTCTAAATTCAGAGAGGTCCTGCTTATACAAAGTCTGCTGCAGAAGTACATCTCTGTTGTTTTAAGTGCTGGAAACAAACATACATCGGAGCTGACTTCTACTCTGAGTTTTATTATCAACAGTAAAGTGTTACCAAAATATACATTAAACAAGCATTTGCAATGCAATAGGTCTCACATTTACGTAAGTTTGAGCTTTTGGCATTGTAAGTGACAATGTCTTTTATTTATGTTTTGGTTTGTAAAACAAATAAAAGGCATTGTCATTTGCAATGCTAATAGCTTAAACTCTCGCAAATGTAAGACCTATTGCATTGCAAATGCTTGTTAAGAAGAGCAGGGATTTCTGTATCTGCTTCCTCAGTGAAAATCAGAATGTCGTCGGCATGGGCTGCGCTTTAAAAGAATCCATGTTGAGTGCCCAAATTATATATCACATAGAAAAAGTGGTAACAAAAAGCAAGGTATGATGCTTGTAGCGGTAGAATGGGTTGCAGACCAGAAAGCAGACAGGTCGCAACAGGGGAAACAGCAGACCTTATAACACGTGGGAACAGAGTCCAACTAGTGTGGAAACGAGCGTGATGCGCATGCGGATGAAAGGCTACATGTATTTTGGAAAACATTACTATTCGATAATATCCAAGTTTTTCATGTCCTTGTTTTTACACTGTTGCTCCCTAACATTTGCGCTCATGCACTTCCAGTTCAAACACTGGAATTAGTACAAAAGCCCCTAGTGCGCCACTGCGGGATTGGGGGCTCAGGAATCCTTCCACCCTCCCGGGTTCGCCCCTTCCACAGACCATGGATTCTGTAGTTTTAGTCTGGCCTGACAGTTGGCAAGTGTCCCACTTACATTATGCCTGGTAAGTGTCCCACTTACATTATGACTTTGTTTACATCATTGATCACTGGCATAATCATTGGTGGTGCTGGCCCATCTGGGATGGCATTTTGCGGACCTCATCTACTTGAAAGGCTGGGCGGTGAGGGGACGGCGGGCGTAAGCATTCTTAATTTGCTACTTTCAGGCCTTCGGTTTCCAAGAAACTGGGCTACTATATTAGGGCAACTTTTTTTTCGTTTCTAAAATACACATTCGCAACACTAGATCGAGTTCAACACTAACAGGTTTGCAAGGTCCAGTGAACGCTGGTTTAAAGTCTCAAGTATGTAGCAATTACATTTTTAGGGAGGGGTGGGGGGGGGGCGGTGAGAGAATCGAACGCCTAACATGGTTTGAGGCTGTCTGAGCCCGGTATAGCATAAGCACCTTGGGGGGTAGACTCTTTAGGGCACTACAAGTACCAGAATGCTTTGTGTTACATGAAACCCTAGCCTGCATATCGTCCTCATGACAGGGTTGGTCGATTGCTAGGCCATTGTAATATTAGACTGGCTCAGCAGACTCCGTATGGAGCAGGGAGGGGTGCGTTAACAAGGACCCACACAACCCACTAAATTTTTTTTAAAAATCCAACAGCACCCTTGCCAAATACGAGAAGTGGGAATAAAATGAGGCATAACTCAATGTTCTGCACAGATCGAGATCGGTTTTGCAGGTGGAGTTTACGAGTTTTGTTGTTGTGCCCCCGGGTAACATGCAAGGTAGAGAGGCGCGTGGAGCACCGCAGGCTGCCTGTATACGGACACAGACACACGCCCACAAACATCTGTATACAGACAAACGCACACAAACACATCTACATACTGAAACACGCACACAAACACTTCTGTATACGGACAAAGACAGGCTCACGCAAACACATTAGTATACTGACACACTCACACAAACACATCTGTATACGGACACAGACACGCTCACACAGATTATCAGATGCACACATCAACACGTTCACTCTGACACTCAAGCACATCTGTACCACTTCCAAACCAGCATCCATACACAATCATATCTACACACCTAAAATCTGATAGGCACGTGCCGAAAAACACACCTAAATAAAAAACACTCCTTGACGCTGAAACCTAGACAAAAGCACATGAGTAATGTCACTGAGAATTACAGTTTCCAAAAGACACACACACACTCATCTGCACACAGATATCTGTTCGGACACAGACACTCACAACTCCACGCACTAACACACCACACAGTGCTCAGAGGGTACACCGAAACACACAGTGACAGACACACCCTGGCGCGGACAGGCGTCTGCTGCCTGTCACCCATCTGTTCACACACACATACTACAGTCATATGTGCTCACACTCCGGCTGCGAGGTGAAAGCTTGCTGTCGGCATCAGTGCCAGAGGGGGCTGCTCCCTGGCAGCTACAGCCAGTGCGCCCCGAACTGCATGCACTGCACAGAGGCTCCCGTGAAGGAGACGCGCGCGCACGCAGGTCTGTATGTAATGACAGAGCTGCAGAATACGGAGGGGAGGGAGGGCTCTGTGCTAGCCACAGGGTTCTAGCTTAGGTGTTTAATGTCCTGCCCTTATTACATCAGCCACGTCCCTTTGAGAGACTCCGAAGTTTTTTCATCCCACTTAAAGCCCTACCTTTACTGGTTACTGACGCCGCATTTCTTCAAAGATGAAATGCGGAGTCTCTGGCCTGTAACTAGACAAGGACGGAGGAAGCGCAGCCCAGTGCCAGTCTGCTTTTACGGCTGCCTTCCCCCCACACAAAAATGAAGAGCAGAAGCGAGGCACAGTTTGATTTGCCCTGTCTCCCTCGAACACAGTGAGGCCGGTCTGCGCCCCAGCCCCTCGATTTAAAAAAAAAATAAAAAAAAACCACTCACTGAAAGTCTGTGCTTTCGATTCTGCGACTGTCTGCAAACCAAAAACAACAACCTCCTCCTCCCCTGAGGGCGCCTCACCATGCACGAGTACAAAAAACTAAACCGAAACCTAAAGGCGAACAAAGTCGCGTGAACTGTTCAGGAGGCGCGCGTCGTGATCTGTTCTGCCATACCGTCTACGGTAGAAGCTCACGCACGCGACCAAATACCATTGTACAATGCTGCTGCGCGTGGCCATCTCTTGTCTCCACTCGTTGTCGGCTGACCCGACCACTATAGTCTCTCGGCGAGAACACTCTTCGCGCTTTCGCCAGCGAGACCTAAAATGGTAAACAGCACGGTGTCCAATACAAAAATACTGTATGATTTTTAGCACTACAGGAAAAGGACAGATCATTGAATATTCTAGCTAGAGTTCACAAGAGTCAGCGTGTGAAGGCAGTGGCACTGTTTTTGTGTGCCCGCCCATTGAATTCCTATGTTCTTGGCACTGTTCCGCAGGTGCTGTTTTGTGTTTCTCACTGACAATACTGATTAGCGAGCACATTAAACACTCTTCTGTTCTGTACGTTTTTAATCCCAGTTTGCTGTTAATACTATGAATTGAAACTAACAGAAATGCAAGCAAAAGGAAGAAAGAGAAACAAGAGGAGATGGCTGATTTACAATTCTTCTGGTCCTCAGCTCCGTCCGTTTGGTGTTCAGACGGAGGCACTAAACACCAGCCATACACTTTTTTGCCTCAAGCTGTTAAAATGCTCTAACCAGATACTAACTTTGTTCTTACTTTTGATACAGCTCCCCCTTGTACACTGTGTTTCACCCTTGCTACCCGCCTACACTTGTTTTATTGTATTACCCTCCGAGTTGTATTTTGCACTGTATTTTCTTTCTCTCCCTTACTCTTATGGATATTGTTATAGATATTGCTTTTGTCCTTCCTCCTATCATATTGTAAAGTGCTCTGTTATCCCTCAGGATCTTGTTTGTGCTATAAAAAACTTTATAAATAAATAAATACATGAGGCACGGAAGCATGCGCATGTGTATCTGTTTAGAGCATGCAGCATGCGACCCGGCCTCAGAGAGCCATAACATAACTCATAACTCTGTGGCAACAGGTCTCTCATGATTGGCAAGCCCTCTTGCAAAGGCTGAAACCCCTCCCTTTCCCAAGGCATCACAGTGACCACTGGGAAATGGAGGGGTGGGGAGAGTCCGCTTGGAATTGACAGGCAGCCCCGGGAAATACAGGGCATACACTTTATATGCCCGGGGCTGTTCCCAAAATATGATGCTGCAGCACATCATTACCGGCTGGTCTCCACGGGAGCCCAAGTCTTGAAGGCCCAGGCTGGTTTTTGAATTCCTGACGTTCCGGTTGCGAGAACGGTGCCCAGCGGAGGTTTTTCTGGACCTGGATCCATCCTACCGAACCCCCTTTTTTTGCCACTGACTTTGGGGCCTTGCTATCCAGTCTTGCATCTTCTTCAAAATCTCCCCTAGGGGAAGGTTTTGGTATTCTGAAGATCCGTGTAGGTCCTTCATCCTTTAAACTAAATCTACGTTGTTGATTGCCCTCTTGAAGTTTATGTCCATACATTTTTATGTATTGTAGGTCTCCTTATGAGTCTGACTGTCATCCTGGCATTATAACCCAGGACTTACTCTTTAGCTTGCACACGACCGTGTCGCCCTGAAGAATGTGAGACTCAAATCTAGGTCTGACACCAAAACACGCGTCGGCACTGGAGTAACTGTACTCCCTTTGTTATTATTTCTTTGGAGAATCAATCCCTATATGGACCGTACTAGTGCTGTATTATGAAGACCAACGAACCTTGGAGTTTTTGCATCAGCATACCTTGTCTGATGCTCTTATGCTGATGTACATTTTGTGTTTGTACCATAAGACTGTATTCGGCATATTAGTATGTATTATTAGTGTATTGGAATGTTTGAGTCTGTATGAGTCAGTGTCTGCTTGTTTGTTTGAAAGAGTGTGCGTGTGCAGCCTATGATGTGTGTAATTGTTGGTGAACTATTTTTGTCTAATATGTCTTTTGTACAATGTTAATAAACGAAAGAAATAGGATATCCCTAATTCAAAGGTCTGTATGATTTTTATGTGAAGGGTATCTCATCTAGGGCTTTTGTGTACATATCAGTGACTTATTGCACTAGATAAAGACATTTTTGGCAGAGTGTTTTGCTCCTTCTGTTCCGGGCTGGCACCATGTCAGCCCATAGGCTGCTAAAAATTCACACCCAGTAGCGCATGTGCCAAAGAAAAACTGCCTGATGACTGTTTTGGCGGGCTGCGAGCGTCATTCTAGGGAGGCCAAAGCACTATAAATGAATGGAAATGTGGATGGTATTTGCCTTTTGCAATTACCATCCTTAAAGACTTAAAAGTGAGAGGGGCGCAGCCCGTCCACCCATCATCAGGAACCACCCCTGCTTACCACCAAGGTAGCCATCTTTGAAATAGGTTTTAAGTAACATTTTTTGATGGTGGAATCTGTAGACCTATTTGTGACTTCAAAATATTCTCTAATCTAAGAGCTTTTAAAGACATGGCACTCCTGGTAGAGTGGGCACCGAAAACTTAAATATCAGTACCCGCTTCCTGCATCACCCATCTGGCTAAAGTGGGTGATCGCACTGGATTGTGGGGTTTGTTCAGAGAGATCAACAACTGGTGGTCTAAGGCCCTACTCATGCTCTTGAAGGCAATGTCTCACATGCAATCTAGGGTTGTTAGGGAAAGATGGATACATAACATTGTGGTGTTGGACTTAGTAGGCCTGGCGATAATAAAAACAACCTCCTTTGGTGTAAAAGATCGCCCTGGTACATCCAATGCTTGCACATCAGAGACCCTTTTACATCAGATAAGGCATGGCAACATGGTAAGTTTAGCAAACAGTTGCTTTCTAGATAAGTCCAGATTGTCTGACCAGTAACTCACGAGTTTCAGGTCTACATTAACTTTCCATGCTCTAGTGTATTTGTGAGGGGGCAGGTGGGAAAATCTGATGCCATTCACCAACTTCATGCTAGTGGATAAGACCCAATTGGGTTGTTTGTAATGGGAGAATGACCTGCTGATATTGTTAACCTGAAACAGTTAATGGTAGAGTACTCTCTGCCCCCTTCTGCCAAAGGTGGCCAGAAGTTCAGATCCAAACATATTGTCCTCTCCCATGAGCTCTACCTGTCCCTCCTCACACCAACTAAGCTATGTTGACTAGAGCAATCTATCTCCATGGGATGCAATTTCCCCTTTCCTGGCTCACGAGGAAGTGCGGATGCAAGGGAATCCTGATCTGCAGGTCACTTGATAATTCCAGTAGAAGAGGAAACCATGGTTGGGCTTTCCAATCTGGCCTCACTGAAATCATCTCAGTCTGTTGATTCCTCATCTTATTTGTCACCCTGGCTATCAGCTGGGATGGGAGGGAAGGCATAATGGCATAGTTAAGACCCCCCTTCAGTTCTGTGGGAATGTATCCACTTGTGTGGCATCCAGCTGAAGAAAAGTGGAACTTGACCATTGAGCCTGGATGAAAACAAATCCCTAGTTGGGGTGCCTGATATGAGGCACAACTGGTGATACACTCCAGCCATAGGAGACCTGGAGAAATCGGGAGTTCCAGTCTTCTCCAGTATTGGATAGCCATGCATGGTGAACTGCTGTCACACTAATGTAGAATGCACTGTTAACTCAATAACAGTGTGCTCATCCAGCACTCCCCACGAAACGTACTCTTCTTTATATTCCTCTGATTTTAGTCAAATATTCTCAAATAAAAACAATAAACTACATACGTTTCTGTATTTATCTTGTCACTTTGTTATCTTCATTGTTACATCACAATGATCCGATTCACTGCGGGTGATAGCGCTTATATTTTTCTGAAATCACAGTCTGTGTATTGGAATCCATTGAACACTGTGAATACCTATGCATTTCGGGACTGAGCCCTCCTTCAGGGGAAATACATTTAATCTAGAAAGGAAAAAAAGCAATACAATTGTAATCCAGAAATGTCTGCCCTCCCACATTATAGCACATTATAGCACAGGTATGACAGTGGTATAGTGGAAAGTTAAAGTAGAAAAATGAAAGTGGAAAAATTAAGGGAAATATGCTTCTCCTCACGCGCCAAATGTCAGTGTGAAATGGTGCTCTTAAAACAGTAGTGCAACATTATATTGAAAACGAGTATCTTAACGGGAATGTGAAGTCTCCGAGAGTGTAAAGTCCACGGGGTCGTATACCGATGTTATTAGTGCGCATCAGAGTGCTCAAAGTTATCGTCCTTGAGAAGGTGAGAAAAAATCTAGAGATAGTAAAAAAAAAACGATGAGATATGTTTTAGATACATGTCGCTGGTGGTAGTTATCGGCGTGTCTACCATAAAGTGCAGAAACGTTTCATGTCGGTCTCGTAGTGCATAATGTTCACCGGTAAAACATTAGATGTTCCAGGAAGCGGTCTGGAATACCTTGTGTACTCGTACACAAAAACAGTGCCCGTGGAGTCTTACCGCTTGTGTGAGCGTAATCAAACTCTCTCCGACGGTGTGCGTTCCCGTAAGACCGTAACCGGCTTCTTTAGAGTCTGTTACCGATAATGTCGGAGTGTGCACATTGTATGTGAAGCTCTTCCTCTATAAAAACTAAAAACGCACTATGAATCGAAGCGGCCATCTGAGAGTGGTTTGAAATTAATGCTTCTTCAAGAGGAACAATACGATCTGGATTGATGTGTGTACGCAAATACTGTAAAGATGTGTGCATAACTGAAATTGAAGTGAGGAAAAAGTGTGTTGACTATTGTGGAAGTATATTAATAAACACATAAATGAAGTACAACAAAAAAACGCAAAATAAAGACAAGGGAAAGACATGTCAACATGCTATAATAATATACACATGATTATAAGAAACAACTATATTCTAGGCATTCATTGAGGCCCCTAATTTCCTGATCCATCGCGTTGCAGCAGTTTTTTCCTATTTTTAGTGCCTGGTTTCACTGGAACAACCTCCAAGATCATAAATCTTAACTGACTTATATTGTGATTGTTGTTGATGAAATGTGCTGCTATTGGCGCCTTCAAAACTCTATTTCTGATCGTACTTTTGTGTTCCGTCATTCGGACTTTCATCTTTTTCTCTGTCTTGTCTACGTATGGAAGTCCACAGGGACATTTCAGTAAGTTTACCAAGTTCTTAGTGTCACAGGTTGCATTGGTAAACAATTTGATAGTTTTTCAGGTGGTGGGATGGTTTAAGATGTTGCCCCTGATGATGTTATTATAGTGACCACAATGTAAGCATGGTTTCGTTCCACTGTATGGGGCTCCTCTTAGTATTGGTTTAGACTCCAGTAGATCTTTGAGATTCCTCGAGCGTTGGTAAGTGAATAAAGGGTTGGAATTGAAAATGCCATTGAAATCTGGTTCATTTTCTATCATAGGCCAATTTTTCAAGATGATTTATTTCACCGGATGACTCCTGGTTGAGAATTTGGATACGAATACTGGTCTGTTGCTGGTTCTCTCCCTTTCTTGGAATGTTAGTAACTGTGAGCGATTAGTGGATTCTGCCCTCTGTTTTGCACTGGTCAGTATTGATTCTGGGTACTTTCTGTCCTTTAAACTTGCGAGCATCTTGTTTTGATTCTCCGTGAATGTGTTGACTTGTCAGGAAATTCTTCTCATTCTTAACAACTGAGAATACAGTAGATGTCTCTTCAGGGACATAGGATGACAACTGTGGAAATGCAGGGAATTATTCCTGTCAGTGCTTTTCGTGTATACGTCTGTTTCCATTCTGCTGTTTTTACATGTTACTAATACAGCCAAAAATGCGATACTTTTCGTGCTGACTGAGTGTGTGAACTGTATATGATCGTCTATATTGTTGATAAATGCAATAAAATCCTTAATCTCACCTGGAGGTCCTTTCCATATAAGGAAGATGTTGTCTGTGTAGCGCCAAAATCTCAAGATCTTCTCATTCCATCTTGGGTTGGTAAGGATGTTGTCCAGTTCCAGGCAATGCATAAACACATTTCCAGCAAGTTCTAAGAAAAAGTCAGTATTCCATTCAAAATAGCTGTGGTACAGAGTATACTGGAGTAATTCTAGGAGAAAAATCTTTCACTCTTGTTTTATGTTGTGGTTGATCAAAAAGGATTCAATGGCTTCTATACCTCTATTATGTGGGATGGATGTATAGAGAGCACATACATCAATGGTGCACAGAGTTATCGTCATGTTCAAGTCCAAGGTAGTGTCGTTTAATTTGGTTAAGAAATCGGTGGTGCCGCGTATGTATGTTGTCATTTGTTTCACTAGCGGTTGTAAATGTCTGTCTAAATATTTCCCAGTTGGTTCATGGATAGATCCTTTTGTAGACACAATTGGACGAAACAGTGGTTTTTTAGGATCCTTGTGGATTTTTGGTAGCATGTGTAAACTGGGACTCCTTGGATATTCTTGTATCAAGTATTTTTTATCTTTTTCAGTAATCACACCCATTTTGTAAGCGTTGTCAACGATGGTCTTAAGAGTTTTTGTAAATTCTCCTGTTGGGTCCTTGGGTAATTTCATGTACAATTCAGTGTTGTGGACTTGTTCATTAACGCTCTGTTGGTAAAAGTCCGAATCTATTATCACAAGTGCACCCCCTTTGTCTGCTTTACAACAAATTATGTTTGTGTTGTTGACGATTTGGTTTAGCGCTCGTCTTTTTCTCTCATGGTGAAGTTAGTGTTTTTGGAAGTTGGTCTCCTGAAGAGTTCCTTAATCTCATTCATAGTAATGGTTTCATACGAGTCAAATATTTTATGGCTGACTGGTGCCATAAATGAACTTTTACTCCTTAAACCCATGACATTGAACTGCTGTCACACTCACTTCCTTCTCCAGGCAGTAATTCCAAAACTCCTTTGCAGTCTCTATCGGGGTTCTTGAGTGGTTGACTCTCAGTTTACTGAATTACTGGATCGCCGAGATGTCGTTTTTTAGAAGGATAGAAAACCTGACTTTGCCCTTCGCTAGGCTCTGGATGGTGAACAAACTGTCCAAGATTTACAAGCAGTTGATGTGTAAGGACACTTCTTCTGGAGACCATTGTCCTTCTGTGGAAGTATCTCTGCAACAAGACCCTCTGTCTCATCGGCTGGCATCTGTCTCTCCCTATGTCCTGTTCCGATCTGAAAATTGCTTTACTGTTCCATACCTTCCCAGCCACTATATAATCTCCGTTCTGGCCTTCTGATAATGTGGAATCTCTTCCGAGTAGGATGCTCCCTTTTTGTAGGTGCTTGATTTTTCAAGTGTTGGAGGGCCCTGTAATGGAGTGGGCTCAATAAAAACCGCCTGGATGGAAGAGGATAGCAGACTTACCATCCTTGCAATCGACTGGAGAAACACTCACTGTTTCGTAATGAGATTCTGTAACTACTGCTTGATGGCAGAAATTCTGGGACCTGAGAGTTTCAGGTTTGTGGTTTGCAAGTCTATTTTGAATCCCAGAAAGTTTATCCTCTTCTTCGGGTCCAATTTATCTGTCTTTATCTGGAAACCCAGATCAGCCAAAAGGGATATGGTCTACTATGCCTGGTGGAGGACTGTGAACTTTTCTTTCAACATCAAGATGATGTCATACAGATAAATGATCTGCTGAAACCTTGCATCTGTAGCCACGCTGCAACTGGCTGGAGGAGTTATGAAGAACACCAAGGTTCTGAGGAAAGGTCGAATTGGAGAGCCTCAACACCTACACCTGTTGTTTCCAAAAGGAATTGATTAGAGCATCTGTGGCGAGGGAAAATTAGAATCAATAGATAGGTGTCTCTTAGTCTAGATGAATCATCCAATCTTCCTGTTTCAAAATGTCTCTTAAAAGATGGATTTGCTCTATCTCGAAGTGCCTGTAGATCAAACATCTATTGAAATATCTCAGCTTTATGGCCACTCTTACTCCCTTGTCTTTTAGTCTCTCTCTTTTTAGGTCTCGCCTGTCGATGCGCATGCGCATCGAGCTTGCGAGACTATGGGGGCTTAAACAGTCTTTAACCAACTTGCAAGGAATCGTGGCGATTCCTTGCAGTGCCCGTGAAATTTAAGCTCAATGCGCATGCGCATTGAGCTTAAAAGCGCGTGCACATGCCCCCAGCCGCCTGCTTGCATGTATTTTCCCTCAGGCGCACTCCTCCCACACCCCCGCTCCGCCCCCTCCCCTGCCTGCCGTGTCGCATTTCTTAAGTTCCCTCAGCCGCACTCCAGGCCCCTGCTGCTTTCACACCCTCTCCCCGCTCCGCCCCCTCCCCTGCCCGCCGTGTCGCATTTCTCCTCCCCCCTCCCCTTCTCTGCCTTCCTTCCGTCTTGTTTTTTTTTTTACCCGCTCCTCCCCCTCCCTTTTACCCGGAGTCACTTATTCCTCTGAAGAAATGACACAATGCTTTTAACAATCTCACAATTTGAACTCGTGTACCACTACCCCCTCACTTCTCCCCCTTCCTCTCTCTCACTACCCCTCCCTTCTTTGTGTGCGCACGCACCACGTGAAATCCCAGCGAAAAGTTAGCAGCGCTGACACCCTCCCAATCTCAGCCCGCCAGAATCGCTCTGGATGAAGGCAAAGCTTCTAGTGGCTCCCTAAGCTGTTTTCCTCTTACATACTCGGCTCAATCAGCGCTGCCGCACGGAAGCATTTTTTTCCATTTATTCCTCTGAAGGAATGACACAATGCATTTCCCGATCTCACAATTTGCACGTGTGTAGTTGAAGTTGATCCCAAAACATGCCCTTTCACGTGAAAACCGTTTCTTCTCCCTTTTTCACAAGCGAGGGATCATCCCAGGTAGGAGGGACCAGAGGGAGAAAGAGAACCGCAACGCCTCATTCTTTTCTCGAACCCTCACTCTCTCTCTGCCTGCATTGCTCAGGTTTCCCTCTTGTCTTTTGTCTAGATCATTTCCATCTGCCCCTTTGCAAAGCTGGTTCCGTCTCTTTTTTGCTTTCCTTTTCACCCGTCTCTTTTCTGTCATTCTGTATTTTCTGTTTGCCTCTCTCAACTACAAAGAATTTGACAACTATAAAATTCACACACAAACATATAAGCCCCTTCATACAGACTCATGAACACTTTAACAGAACAGATGCACCCCCCCTCCCCCACCACAAAGCGCGTCCGCTTCATTACTTCATGCGCGGCCTCTCCTTAACCTAATCTACCTCACCATCTATTCTGTGTTGTCAGACTGGAAGGCACCTTCGATGCATCTGTCACAATTTGCACTCGTGTACCACTACCCCCTCTCTTCTCCCCCTTCCTCTCTCTCACTACCCCTCCCTTCTTTGTGTGCGCACGCACCACGTGAAATCCCAGTGAAAAGTTAGCAGAGCTGAAACCCTCCCAATCTCAGCCCGCCAGAATCGCTCTGGATGAAGGCAAAGCTTCTAGTTGCTCCCTAAGCTGTTTTCCTCTTACATACTCGCCTCAATCAGCGCTGCCGCCCGGAAGCATTTTTTTTCCATTTATTCCTCTGAAGGAATGACACAATGCATTTCCCGATCTCACAATTTGCACGTGTGTAGTTGAAGTTGATCCCAAAACATGCCCTTTCACGTGAAAACCGTTTCTTCTCCCTTTTTCACAAGCGAGGGATCGTCCCAGGTAGGAGGGACCAGAGGGAGAAAGAGAACCGCAACGCCTCATTCTTTTCTCGAACCCTCACTCTCTCTCTGCCTGCATTGCTCAGGTTTCCCTCTCGTCTTTTGTCTAGATCATTTCCATCTGCCCCTTTGCAAAGCTGGTTCCATCTCTTTTTTGCTTTCCTTTTCACCCGTCTCTTTTCTGTCATTCTGTATTTTCTGTTTGCCTCTCTCAACTACAAAGAATTTGACAACTATAAAATTCACACACAAACATATAAGCCCCTTCATACAGACTCATGAACACTTTAACAGAACAGATGCACCCCCCTCCCCCACCACAAAGCGCGTCTGCTTCATTACTTCATGCGCGGCCTCTCCTTAACCTAATCTACCTCACCATCTATTCTGTGTTGTCAGACTGGAAGGCACCTTCGATGCATCTGCTACTATTTGCTTAACGTCCTGCGCGCTCCTTTCATCCTGTGTCCTACAAGTCCCTTCTTTTATTTTAATTAAATACCGGACCATTTACTTGCAAAAAAAAAAAATACAGACTGCAAGGCGCCTTCAGTGCATCTGCTACTATTTGCTTTAACACAAACTAATACTTTACCATACTGCACTTCCTGCTTTCTCCCTCCCTACCTCCCTTTTTCTTGAGTCCCTTCTGCTTTAGCTACATGCCACTACTATTTGCTTGCCATCTTCCGTGCTCTTAACCCTCCCTTTCTCCATTAAGCCCTTATTGTTTTTTTATAATACATCATACCATTTGCACACAATACTACCTTACTCTTACGCAACTGCTACTATCTTCTTCTCTCCCTCCCTGTCTCTACCTACTACAGCATCCATTTTAATATAACAATTTGGAGTTGTACTGCAACTTTTGTATTTCTACTACTTCACATTATTGTTTACTTGTTTTTATATGTTATTACAATGCTACAATTGTTAGTTATTTCTGTTAAATAACACGACAACACACAAAAACAATTTAGTTCGCCTCTACAAATATGCTCACATTCCTTTTGCCTTCCATAACTTTACTATCAACAAGTTGCTGCTCTTATATCTTTTGCCCCCCACTCTTCCTTATCCATACTCTGCCATTCACCCATACAATCTTCCTTCACACACACAATACTTTTGAAATAACTTTCTCGCATATTACCTTTTAGCACTCCATACTAACAAGCATTTTTGCTGCCTACTCCCACAGTCCCCCGCAGCCCAAACTCACACGTTGCACAAAACTCCATATTGTATTAAAATAGCGTGCCACTTGCCAGCCGCAATTAACCTCCTGGTCCAAGTACGCCCACCCCTCCCCTGGAGGGTTTGAATGCGCATTGTTTGTGTTGAGGAAGGTCACGTGAGCACTCTCTGCAACAGCCCACCCCCAAAAGGCACGTGCTCATCTCCCAGCTGGCTGCTGCTTTGACACAGGCCGACACTTCCTGCCGTGCGTTCCTTGCCCCCACCCCGAAAGAATTTGAGATGGCATGTTTGACCTCCGACCTTGCTTATCCATCCCAGTCCTCTTCTGTTCTTAATTTCAGCTTCTATACCCCTGCACACCAACTGTTTGAAAACCACGTAGGGTATACTTATACTGGGTTAGACTTTGGCACGTCAGTAATGGGTTTATGTGGTCAGCGGAATCTTTTTGGGGGTGGAAATAGGGGAAGAGGGTGTTATGCCAGGCACCCTTTGAGGCCTTATTGCCTCCTTGTGCTTTCACCAACACATCCACCATCACCTCCACATCCACCATGACATCCACCACCACATCCACCACCACCACATCCACCACCACCGCATCCACCACCACCACATCCACTACAACCACCACCACATCCACTACAACCACCACCACATTCACCACATCCACCACCACCACCACATCCACCACCACCACATCCACCACCACCACATCCATCACCGCATCCACCACCACCTCATCCACCACCTCATCCACCACCGCATCCACCACCACCACATCCACCACCACCACATCCACCACCGCATCCACCACACCCACCACCATCACTTCCACCACCACATCCACCACATCCACCACATCAACACCACATCGACCACCTCCACCACCACCTCCACCACCACCACCACATCCACCACCACCCCCACATCCACCCCCACATCCACCCCCACATCCACCCCCACATCCACCCCCACATCCACCACCATCACCACCACATCCACCACCACCACCACATCCACCACCACCACCACCACATCCACCACCACCACCACATCCACCACCACCATATCCGCCAGATCCACCACCACCACATCTACATGTGTGTGGCTGTGTGTGTGTAGGTGCAAATGCAATGTTCTTGGATTGTCGTCACAATAAAATACACTTAAGATAATCTTCACAAAAGTTATTTACAAACGTTTAAGCTATTGCCATTATAAATTACAATAACTTTTATTTAAGCATTAATTATTTACAAAATTAAAAGCCATTGTTATTTGTAATATCAATACATCTAAGTCGCGTAAATACAACACACATTGCATTACAAATGCTATAGGTGTCACATTTGCAAAAGTTAAAACTATTGACATTGTAACTGACAAAGCTATTAATTTTGCTACTTTCAAAACCAACACATAAATAAAAAAAGTGTCATTTACAATACCAATAGATCAAACTTTCCTAATGCGAGACCTATTGCATTTCCAATGCTTGTTTTTTATTCTTGTTTTATTAAGCCGTACATGTGAACAGCACAATGCAGAAGTGGATGCCATATGTGAGAGTCATAGCGTTCCAGTACAAGTTCCAGTCAAGCAGTATAATCAATGATAACAACAACAAGCATTTGCAATGCAATAGGTCTCGCATTACGTACGGCATTAAAATTGTGTTGTACGCCGACGACACTCAGCTAGTGGTTTCATTGGCCCATGAGAACAACAGGCAACCCCCGGGAGGTCTGCTGAAATGCTTCGAGGACGTCAAGGAGTGGATGACCAACTCCTCCCTCAAATTGAACGGAGAAAAAACAGAGCTCATGCTTCTAGGTCCAGCTTCGCCAGTACCTTTTACTTCCTTGTGGCCCCGCGGTCTGGGCGCTCCTCCCACCCCTAAGGAAAATGTAAAGAGCCTAGGAGTGTGGCTCGACAAAAAGCTCTCTTTCTCCACCCAGGCTACCAAGTTGTCCGCCACATGCTTCGGCCTGCTTAGAATCTTGAGGAAGGTCCTCCCGCTTTTACCTCTGGAAGCTAAAAAGGTGGCAGTACAAGGCCTCATCCAGTCCCGCCTGGACTCAAACAATGCTCTATACGTAGGGGCCCCCGAGATGACCCTCCGGAAGCTGCAGGTGGTACAAAACTGCGCAGCACGTACCCTGCTACAGATTCCGCGAACCCAGTCAGCCAGACCTGGACTAAAAAGTCTGCACTGGCTGCCAGTGAGGCAGAGAGTGGCATTTAAGGCGCTATGCATTGCGCATCGGGCCTTTTGGAAGACAGGCCCAGCAATCTTTGACAATCTTGTCATCCCCTACCACCCAAACAGGAACCTCCGGTCCACAGAGGCTTTCCTGCCAGTTGTTCCTAGAGTAAAGAGAGCCAGGACCGGGGGTAGGCTATTCTCCTTGAACACTGCTAAGCTTTGGAATGCTCTCCCCCTTCCACTTCGGTCCAACCCAGATCTACTCTCGTTCCGAAAAAAGCTGAAAACGCTACTGTTTGCCAAATCCTCCGAGTGCAAACTCTTCTGCTCCGTCTCATCTCTGCTTAACTCAGCGCTTGGACGCCCGTGGGCAGCAACCGCGCTTAATAAATTTATTTACATTTACATTTACATTTACATTACGAAAGTTTGAGCTATTGGTCTTGTAAATGACACTGGTGCTGAGTGATGCTGTGGTGGCGCTGAGTGATGCTGTGGTGGCGCTGAGTGATGTTGGGGTGGTGCTGTGGTGGTGCTGTGGTGGTGCTGAGTGGTGCTGTGGTGGTGCTGTTGTGGTGCTGTGGTGGTGCTGAGTGATGCTGTGGTGGTGCTGAGTGATGCTGGGGTGGTGCTGAGTGATGTTGGGGTGGTGCTGAGTGATGCTGGGGTGGCGCTGAGTGATGCTGGGGTGGCGCTGAGTGATGCTGGGGTGGCGCTGAGTGATGCTGGGGTAGCGCTGAGTGATGCTGGGGTAGCGCTGAGTGATGCTGTGGTGGTGCTGAGTGATGCTGTGGTGGTGCTGAGTGGTGCTGTGGTGGTGCTGAGTGATGCTGGGGTAGCGCTGAGGGATGCTGGGGTAGCGCTGAGTGATGCTGGGGTGGCGCTGAGTGATGCTGGGTTGGCGCTGAGTGATGCTGGGTTGGCGCTGAGTGATGCTGGGGTGGCGCTGAGTGATGCTGGGGTGGCGCTGAGTGATGCTGGGGTGGCGCTGAGTGATGCTGGGGTGGCGCTGAGTGATGCTGGAGTGGCGTTGAGTGATGCTGTGGTGGCGCTGAGTGATGCTGTGGTGGCGCTGAGTGATGCTGTGGTGGCGCTGAGTGATGTTGGGGTGGCGCTGAGTGGTGCTGTTGTGGTGCTGTTGTGGTGCTGAGTGGTGCTGTGGTGGTGCTGAGTGATGCTGTGGTGGTGCTGAGTGATGCTGGGGTGAGTGATGCTGGGGTAGCGCTGAGTGATGCTGGGGTAGCGCTGAGTGATGCTGGGGTAGCGCTGAGTGATGCTGTGGTGGTGCTGAGGGATGCTGGGGTAGCGCTGAGTGATGCTGGGGTAGCGCTGAGTGATGCTGGGGTAGCGCTGAGTGATGCTGGGGTAGCGCTGAGTGATGCTGGGGTAGCGCTGAGTGATGCTGGGGTAGCGCTGAGTGATGCTGGGTTAGCGCTGAGTGATGCGGGGGTAAAGCTGAGTGATGCTGGGGTAGCGCTGAGCAATGTTCCCTCAAATATTTTTCCTCTGTGTGCGGCAGTTAAGGTCTATGTGCGCTGCAACCAAGGCTATGTGCACCAGTAACCAGACCGCACTTGTGGGTGCAGCTCCAAATATCACTCCAAACTTTCCTAAAAAAGTGAAAAGAGGGGCATTTTCTCACAAACAGATCCAAGTGAATGTTGTTAAGGCAGGTTTGAAACCGTCCCACATGTCAATTTGAAACCTTGGCAGCTTTGTTGCTGCCTTTCTTTTCTTAATAGAGCTGGGCTGTGGGTTGATTGTGTGCATTTGTTCAAGTTTTCATGTTAATTTCAGCTCATGATGGGCGCTGCGATTAACATGAAAACTTTAGCAAATGCAGTTTCTGGGCTGGGTTAGGGTAGGGCCGCATCAGGCTTTTGACTAACGCATTTTAATACTAGTGTCCACATCACAGCATTAAAATGCATTAGTCCTGTATTCTAGCACCCCTCTGACAATACTGCAATTGAGGTACACTGCCAATGAAGTAGCACCAGTACGCTAAAATTGTCTAACATTTATGAGTATGCAACTGCGCCTTCAAATTTAGACTACTATGCATCAGAGATAGAATATTCATGAACAGCGCTGAGCAGGCCTGGCCGCTAGCAGTTTTAGCCAACAATAAAAATGTCATGATAACTCCAGTGATTAATGTTCTTCCTAGAGAGAGATGGAGTTTTGTCAAGTGAAAGTTTTGACTCATGGAAAGGTAGCGCAGAGGGCTAATTTGCCTGCTGCAAATAACATGTACCATCCAGATCACAAAGTGCACATAATGTAAATGGGTCAGTGGGTCACTGCTTTTGTCAGTGAGATCCTTTTTATACGTGCAGTTGATAAGTCAAAATCAGCATTTCTGAGGCCTGCTCCGCATTCCTTTGCCGCTGTATTATGGGAGCTGGCGAGCAGGCCGCCCTTACTGCAGTGAAATACAAAAAGAACTAAAACGAAATGCTTTATCCAAAGAAAGGCTCCTTGGCTTTTAATAAAAGAAGCTAGTGGTGCAAGGAAAAAAAATAAGAGCAGACAAGACGCAAGTATATAATGGTTTGCAGTTTCAAATATCCATAGCTAGCACAGATGTATGAGCTTAATTATTTATAATAAGTGTTATTATAAATATCACATGTCGCCTAGGGCCCTCCAGATCATTAGTCAAAAGATAATACTGAAATGGTGGAATGAGAGGAGTTGAAACAGAGGGACTTGGAACACAGCAGGGGGCCTAAGATGGGCCCCTATCAACCAACCATTCATTAATCCTTCTGCTGAGTTTGTGAATTTGCTTCAGAATTCGTCTTAAAAGTTCGGGTTTCAGCACTTCCTTAATTGAAGATCATTAATTACGTTTTGAAACAACCAGGACGAGTGAATGTAAGATTGCTTCCACGTTGTCCCATTAACCACCACTCTTTCTGTAAATAGTCAGCAAGATGCAAGATTTCAAAATTCGAAATTTTAAATCTGAATGTAGTCCATAGTGCATCACATACCATAAAATTAACATGTCTCCCCCACCATCTCAAGATGCCTCCCCTCACAATGGTCCCAAAACTCTGTTTTCAATGACCACTGTGTATTAATAGCCACGTTCATTGAGTGTGTGCCATTTAGAAATTAAGAAAAAAAATACATTATCTTGAAGCAGCGAGAAAAGCTTTGCCTCTCCAAGCAGTGGGACCAGATACACCACCATAACAACGTAAAGCCTCTCCGGGAACTGCTATGGTGAGATGAGGCAGCTCTGAAACACTAGAGTAATGTTCCCAAATAACCATCCACAACTTTGTGACAACTGTCCTCGTGAAGACACTAAACAGAGACATTTCAATACTCAACGGCTTTATCAAACTAAAGGTTTTCTCCTCTTAAGATATCGAAATCTTTAAAATTTACACTGGTCTCATACGGCTTTCTCACATATTCATAGCTGCAACAATGACATCCATGCTCTAAATTTATTTTTATGCGGTTGCATGTACAGCTAAAATGGCAGTCCATGATTTAGCCATCTCCTCCCTGGATTTTGGAAACTCAGTTGTGGAATGCATCACAGCTCCCATAAAACCTGCACCCATCTCCCATTCCTTTCCCTGGCATTCAATGGTAACTTTGAAGTCACATCCCATGTGAGTGGTTGAAAGTATAAACCAACCCATTCACACCTATCCACATATGAAATGGGGTATAATGAAAAAGAGCTGAGAGCTAGAGGTTTCCATTGGAAAGGTACACGTAATAAAGTTAACAAAGATTACTCATTCTGACGGGTCTAAGGATGGTGGATCAATTAGATGAAAGACTTACAAACAGCACCCAAAATGTACAGTGACATTGTCTATCCTTCCATCTCCATTAGTGTATTGCAGCATCCCAAACATGGATCAACCAAGCATAGAATCTGTATCTGTAGATCACGGAAATGAACGATTAACTTTTATAGTGGCAATAATAAATCATTTTACCCAGCCTTTCCTGTGACTAAACACGATTGGTAAGGTGGGGAAAGATCCATGTTAAACGTTTTTCATAGACTTCTCATGGGGAGAAATATTTTAATGCCTACAATTCATACGTCACATATATGCAAGTATTAAAAATGGTAATCGCTGTAGTAAACTCCTGGCCACCAGCCCTAATAAAGATACGAGATGTGCAATAGATTGCCGCGTGTAGCAACATGCACGTATTATGTCCAGCACTAACCAGTCTCATCAATGGCCAGCACTAATTTCGCCATTTCAGGCGCTCTGCATCCGCATTTGTGTTCCAACTAGATGCCAAGCATTTCAAAATACCCACCCAATGGCTTCCTGCACGCCTTATCTTAATAGAGCGCAGTTGGGTGGTGATTGTGCGCCTTTCTTAACGTTTTCATGTTGATGGTAGCGTCCATGAGCTGCAATTAACATGAAAACTTAAAAAAAGAAAGGCACAGAATCACACTCCACAGCCCAGCTCTATTAAGACAAGAAATGTAGCAAGACTACAAACACAGAGTTTTCTTTTAGGTGATTCTAAAAGCACACGCTGTTTTGGTGCTGCATTGTTTTTGTTCTCCAGAGTGTGGCTGAAGGGCATATCGTGTGCTTTTGTTTAAATAATTTATGTTAATTGCAGCTCATGATGGGCTCTGCAATTAACATGTATGCTTTAAACAAAAGCACACAATGAAGCCCACAGCCACACTCTAGAAAACAAAAGGAATTTGCCGGGTTTTCGCTCTGCTTCGGTGGTGTGAATGCTCTCGGAGATGTGTGTGCGCGCCACACACATAGCAGTGCGCGCTCGGGGGCATTGATGTGTGCGGGCGCCCAGGCCCGCAGGTTCCAGGGAACACTGGCGCGGAGTGATGCTGGGGTTGTGTTGAGTGATGCTGGGGTGGTGTTGAGTGATGCTGGGGTGGCTCTGAGTGGTGCTGGAGTGGCACTGAGTGATGCTGTGGTGGTGTTGAGTGGTGCTGTTGTGGTGCTGAGTGATGCTGTGGTGGTGCTGAGTGATAATGTGGAAGGGAAGGAAAGAAAGAAAGAACGAAAGAAGGAAGAAGGGAGGAAGGAAAGAAAGAAAGGAATAAAAGGGAGGGAAGGAAGGAATGGAAGAAAGAAAAGGGAGGCAAAGGATGGAAAGGAAGGAAGGAAAGGAAGGAAGGGAGGAAAGGAAGGAAAGAAAAGGAAAGAAAGGATGAAAGGAAAGAAAGGATTCTAATTGCAAGTGTCAACATGAACAGGCTTGTTTTGAAGATGGAGTCCCCAAATTTGAGATTCCACGGCAGAGAGGGGCTGGGAAGGACGGAGAGGCGACAGGCAGAGGCCACGCGCGGCGGACATCAAAGGAAGGGTGGGAGGGGAAAAACGCATTAGCGAGCGAGAAAAGCCATAAACACCAGGGGGGCGGGGAAGCAGATTGCCTTCAAGCTTTCAAGCCTTTGCGAGGCCAAGCGCGCGCCTGGGGAAGCTTCATGGTTGAGTGCACAACATGCATTGCACGAAATCCGGCTGGTTTCAGAGATTTTCGTTCAGTAGTAATAGGTTCCGAGTTATAAATAACTCAACCTAAAAAGGGTTTACCTTGTTTTCTTTACTACAAAGTTGTTGCTTAAGAACCCCTTTGGGTGTAAAAAGGAGTTTTCATCTGCTCCCTTGACCTTCAGGAATTGGATTTCATGTTTTACCCGAGAAGAGACCTCTGCTGGAAAGGATATGTGGGTCGGTTTGACATACTGGGTTGGAGAGCCCCAGAACTCTATCTGAAAACACTGGACTTTTTGAAGGACCCAAGCATCTGAGGGGATTTCCCTCCACTTGTGAAGGCACTCAACCTTCCAACCCTCTAGGTTTATGAGGGAAGAGTATCTGACTCTTACCTGAGGACGAAACCTTGATTGGCATGCCCTCTCTGGAATTTATTGCATGACGTAAAGAAGAGAGTGGGGAGTGTATCCCTTTTGGTCTGAACAATCGCCTCTTCTTTGCTGTCTCTCCAGGAACTGCAAGAGAACTGGTGGCGGGACAAGCGTCTCCTTCCATGTCTGGCCCAGTCTTTCAAGAGGAGAAAACAATCTTAAGGGAGGATTAGCCTTTGGCCTTCGCCGTGAAGGCTTGGAGGAACTTTGAAAGGTCTTTGACTAATGCTTTCCCAAATAGATTGTCCCATGCTTCTGGTCCTGCCTCTGAAAAGACTAGTTCCCCTAATTTTGTGTCCAAGTGGAGTAAGATGGATCTTCTATGCTTCATAGATGGAGTGCAATTTGCTTTACCCAGCATACGATGGGCCCATCCTGCGAGGACCAATGGGCCTACAGGGGTCCTTGATTTTTTATTTTTCTTGCTTTTTTAGCCACCTTGGATAGCTCTGTGATCTATGTGTGGGGACCTGCCAGTTCCAAAACGTTTGTCCTGGCATGCTTGCTAGGATCTGTCTGCCTCTTTTCAGGTTTTTAAGCAGCTATCCCAAAAAGTTCACCATTCTGGGCTGCCCCCTACTTTTCCCTCACTAGAGGGCCTCAGACACTCTGCCCTAGGACTGTTTCCATCCTTTTTATACATAGGTTGGCAAAGTCTCTGTTTTAGGTAGTGTGCTACTTTAGGTGTGGGTTCCCACCTGAAGAGTGGGGATGCCTAATATCCTCAGGATTGAAAGATCGCCATGTTAATCTCAGTCAGTGGAGGGTTTCGTTAGGTCTCACCTGTGTTTCTTGCTGGCCACTCCAGAGGGATGCCATTCCCCCATTTGTTTTTACTCTCTGTTAGAGCTGTCCAATGAAAGAGTTAATTCTGTGGGTATAGTCCGGGACTTTAGGGGAGGACAACATGTAGTGTAGTCCACTCGGGCCTGCCATCTCCTGCGAAAATGTATACATTTGATGAAAGAGGTTGCACAATTTGGAGAAGGGATCCGCCTTATCTGTGGGAACTTCAGGTCCTGGCTCTCCAGTGGGGATGCTCTCGTGCCAAACTGATGTGTCACTGTGGGAACACACTGCAATTCTAGTGAGGGTCAGGGAGAGGGGGTCCTGTAACTTGGCAGAAGACCCTTGACCATGCTGATTCAAATGATTTAAAAAAACACTTGGTCAATCATGTTGAGGAACCCAGAGACCATGTTGTAGGACTTTGTTTCATATTCCTGGACACACCCATGATCTTCTGCCAGGAGTCTTAGCTTGTATAATTACAGGGGACTGATAAAGCCCAATACCGGGAGGTAGGTTAATCACTCTAACTGTACTCCCACCGTATTCCAGAGGTTTCCACCTAACTACCTTGAAACCTGATTTGGGTTTTTGTTTTACCAGATTAAAACAAGGAAGATGCTGGGGAGTTCAAACCTTCCCTTCGGAGCTGGTTCCAGAAGTTGTTAGACTCAGAAACTGCACCGACCGATTAACAAATACTTAAAGTGGTCACTGTGCTCTCGCAAAGGCATACAAATGAGCCGTTGTCCCGCAAACGACATCATGACCCTGAAGTGGCAGCTCACTGGATTGAGTCCAGTGCTGTGGAGAGGATAAGAGTAGTCAAATATAGAAATATACTACAGGTTAGTGTTCTGTTGGAACTTCACCTCTTAGAAGTAGAGTTCTGGAGAGAACAACCGTAAATACAGAGTGGACCCACATTTATGTCCTCTCACTGACCCCATCCCTTTCGCTTCGTCGGTTAAATCATCAGTTGGTTTATTTTTTCAGGAAGGAAGCTTCCAAGGGCGTACATCAGTGCTAGGAATAAGGCATGCCACGTATGATGCATGCAAGTGTGTGAATGATACATAAAGCCATAATTAACATTTACAAAATCAAATTCTGGTCTAGCCGACGTCACCCCAAAGAAAATTGTATTCTTTTGCAAACGCCATCAGAAGTCCATATTATTATATTACTGGGTCAATAGGTTTGACGCTTTGCTGCCCAGCTATTTGTCTAGCTTTATCCCACCTATAAACCTGTAACTTTAGTATTCTACTTTAAAAACAAACCCTCTGCATGTTGTAAAGATTACCAAAGTTTTCGCAAGTTGTATCTTACTAAGAACTGTGTCCTGGACATAATTTGGAAATTCAGTATTTCGGTGTTATTTGAAAGGACTATTGCAGCCTAAGGCAAAGTGACATCTGTCTATCCTGAAATGTCTTATTTTCGTGAAGGAAAAAGAGATTTGGGGGTTCAGCACTGTATGTGGGATGTTCTCCAAATCTTCAGTGGCACTCTCCCTACTTCTGTTTTCTCTGCATTCAATTGCAGTGTTGAATACATAAGAATTAAATTTTAAGAGTACTTTCATGCACATTTTGGTACAGAAGTTTAACTGAAAGCATCAACCCAGTATATTCTTTACAACGTACTGATGTGATTTATACTCCTGTTTGTGAATGTTTAGATGTATGAAGTGGGTGGAATGCTGTCGGAGAACTGATTTAGAAACAAAGACTCCAGATCAACTGAATAAGCACTACAGACTATGTGCTCAACATTTTGAGTCTTCGATGATCTGCAAAAGTGTAAGTTAAACAACATTGATGTCATATTGATCATATGAATTATTTTGTTTATGTCCTATGTTTATATAGTTTAAACAATGAGCATATTGATAAATTCTGAGTGTTCTGAGACAATGTAAAAAGACTGAACCCTAACAAGAAACTACAGACCTTTGCAGCAAACACAGTGCCTTGATTAGTAGCAAATCCATCTGCTAGACTGTAAATTAAGGGGCTCTATCTCATATTTGCAATACTAATTTGCATTGAGTCATAAAACGGGGTACATAAAAAAGTAATTGGTCTGTCTAGTTTACTGGTCACCCTTTTTAGGTCGAGCATTCAAGACCTCTTGTATATACTTTAGTATATACTTATATGTGTATGTACTTTGTCGGTTCTGGAGATCAGCTCTAGGACTTGTCTCCTTCCGCTAAGGGACTTTTTTTCTGTTCAACTGCCTCTATTTAACTGTCTTGATAGAAAATGACCAGTACAGGTCAGTAAAATGCCAGAATCCCCTTAGCATTCTCTAGATTCCAGTCCATAGAAATTGTCTTCCACAAGCACCCGTAGACAATAATATTTTTTTCAAATCTTGTATTTTCAGTGATATGACCACAGAAGGCCCTGATTTTATATTAAACACAGAGCTTTGGACTATACAATTTCCAGCTGAAAGGCAATATTTCTCTCCATGTGTTCCAATACCTGGCATGTCACACTGTTTGGTGCTTATTTTCCCTTCATGTTAAAGAACAGTAGATGTTTCAGCACCCAGGCTAATGTGCTGCATAGCTAAATACATACAAGGTATCAAAGGTGAGACAGATTGCATTGCAAATGCTTGTTTATTGAAGCACCTAAGGGATCTAATAAATGTGTCTGCCTCCCAAAACGTGTCCCTTTCAGATTCCTATATTTTGCTGTCTACAGCTTTTAAGTAAACAGTCTGCATTGGGTCAACCTAATGCTTATCATTGGTTGACTTTCTTGTCAGTCTCATTTGCTTGCCCTTATTGGGTGGCTTGCCTTACCCGTCTTTTGTTTGTCTCTCACCTGGAGCCTGGATTCTTCCCCTTCTTTTCTATTGCATGATTTGTATCTTTCCACTGTTTACATTCAGCGAACTACTTGTTGCACCCCCATCTCCCCTCCATTGGAGTGCATGTTTGTTCTGGCCCCATTTCCTGGGTGCTGCTTCCTCCTCAAACCTCCAGTCTCTTGCACTCTGTGTTGCTTCTGCCACCCCTCCTAATTCATTTGTTGCTTCTCTGCCCCTCCTAAATTTTCTCAGTTTTATTTGATTTTTGGTTTCAACTCCTTCAATCCCTTTTCTCTGTTGCTCCCCATCCCATCCTCACTTTTTTCTGGAATATTAACTCTGCAAGCCAGGAGTTAAGTGCCTGTTTTCCTCTTTTTAAATATTTCAAAATTGGCTTGTCCTTAATTGCCATATTTAACTTTCATATAACCCTATAGTATATGGTGCAGAAATACACCCATGTTATGGAAAGTTAAATGTCACTTGTGGGTTTCAGCACTGATTTTGCCAGCCACTACAGTGACAGAGAAAACATGGCTTCAGGCCTAAATGGCGTAGCCTAACGGCAGCAACCTAAAACCTACTGTACAGACCTGTCAAAATTACCTTTTTTACAGGCAGGAACCCCTGCTTTTAAATAGTAATACGTCACCCCTAAGTACACCTAGTCACCCTCAAGACAGGGTGCCTGACATTCAAAAGTTGAACATGTGCAAATTTAAAATAGGCTCGTTTCTCCACTGGCTCGGCCCCTAAAGCTATTTTCACTGGAAGGGCTGTAGCTGAATTCGAAAAAAAAATCATAGTACAGAAACATCAATCTGTTTCTGTGACAGGAAACAGATACAAAAGCAAAGTACATCAAAGCTATTTTTATTATTTAGTAAAAATTCAATTTGTTTGTAAGGTCGGACTTTTAAGTTACCTTTTATGTCACCGAACCTCCAGTTGGCTAATTAGCATTAGCCTAGTGCAGAGCTTTCCAAACTGTGTGTCCCGACACAGTACTGTGTCGCCTGCAAATGGTGGGTGTGTCGTAGGCACTTAGCACATAACTGCTGCTAATTAAGAGGCATCCCTAGACACTCTGCTCTATGGTCTTTTAAAGACCTGTGAAGTGCTCAGATGCGGATGTGTGTGTGCCCAGGAAGCTGGGGTGAGGTGACAGAGGGTGACAGACTGAGGGAGACGGAGGGAGAAAGACAGAGGGAGGAAGACAGAGGGAGGAAGACAGAGGGAGGAAGACAGAGGAAGGAAGACAGAGGGAGGAAGACAGAGGGAGGAAGACAGAGGGAGGAAGGCAGAGGGAGGAAGGCAGAGGGAGGAAGGCAGAGGGAGGAAGACAGAGGGAGGAAGACAGAGGGAGGAAGACAGAGGGAGGAAGACAGAGGGAGGAAGGCAGAGGGAGGAAGGCAGAGGGAGTGAGACAGAGGGAGGGAGAGAGACAGAGAGAGGGGGGGAGACAGAGAGAGGGGGGGGAGACAGACAGAGGGGGGGAGACAGACAGAGGGGGGGAGACAGACAGAGGGGGGAGACAGACAGAGGGAGGAGACAGACAGAGGGAGGGAGGGAGACAGAGAGAGGGAGGGAGTGAGGGATGGACAGAGTGAGGGAAAGGGAGGCAGATAGAGGGAGACGGAGGGAGGGAGACGGAGGGAGGGAGACGGAGGGAGGGAGACAGAGGGAGGGGGGCAGAGGGAGGGGGCAGAGGGAGGAGGGGGGGCAGAGGGAGGAGGGGGGGACAGAGGGAGGAGGAGGGGGACAGAGGGAGGAGGGCGACAGAGGGAGGAGGGCGACAGAGGGAGGGAGACCGAGAGAGAGGGAAACCCTGGGAGACAGCGAGAGAGGGAGACGGAGGGAGGGAGACAGAGGTAGGGGGAGTCTGGGATAGACAGAGGAAGACAGATAGAGAGAGACAGAGGGGTGGAGACAGAGGGGTGGAGACAGAGGGGTGGAGACAGAGGGATGGAGACAGAGGGATGGAGACAGACAGAGGGAGGGAGACAGAGGGAGGGAGACAGAGGGAGGGAGACAGAGGGAGGGAGACAGGCAGAGAGGGAGACAGGCAGAGAGGGAGACAGGCAGCGAGGGAGACAGGCAGCGAGGGAGACAGGCAGAGAGGGAGACAGGCAGCGAGGGAGACAGGCAGAGAGGGAGACAGGCAGAGAGGGAGACAGGCAGAGAGGGAGACAGGCAGAGAGGGAGACAGGCAGAGAGGGAGACAGGCAGAGAGGGAGACAGGCAGAGAGGGAGACAGCGAGAGGGAGCCAGGCAGAGAGGGAGAGAGGGAGACAGGCAGAGAGGGAGACAGGCAGAGAGGGAGACAGGCAGAGAGGGAGACAGGCAGAGAGGGAGACAGGCAGAGAGGGAGACAGGCAGAGAGGGAGACAGGCAGAGAGGGAGACAGGCAGAGAGGGAGACAGAGAGAGGGAGACAGAGAGAGAGAGACAGAGAGAGAGAGGGAGACAGAGAGAGAGAGAGAGGCAGACAGAGAGAGAGAGGGAGACAGAGAGAGGGAGACAGAGAGAGGGAGACAGAGAGAGCGAGACAGAGAGAGGGAGACAGAGAGAGGGAGGGAGACAGAGAGAGGGAGGGAGACCGAGAGAGGGAGGGAGACAGAGAGAGGGAGACAGAGGTAGACAGAGGGAGACAGGGACGGAGACAGAGGGACGCACACAGAGAAATGGAGACAGAGGGAGATCGACAGACAGAGGGGAGAGACGGAGGCAGACAGAGGGAGGCAGACAGAGGGAGGCAGACAGAGGGAGGCAGACAGAGGGAGGCAGACAGAGGGAGGCAGACAGAGGGAGGCAGACAGAGGGAGGCAGACAGAGGGAGGAAGACAGAGGGAGGAAGACAGAGGGAGGAAGACAGAGGGAGGAAGGCAGAGGGAGGAAGACAGAGGGAGGAAGACAGAGGGAGGAAGACAGAGGGAGGAAGGCAGAGGGAGGAAGGCAGAGGGAGGAAGACAGAGGGAGGAAGGCAGAGGGAGGGAGACAGAGGGAGGGAGAGAGACAGACAGAGGGGGTGAAGACAGACAGAGGGGGTGAAGACAGACAGAGGGGGGAGACAGACAGAGGGGGGAGACAGACAGAGGGAGGGAGGGAGACAGAGAGAGGGAGGGAGTGAGGGATGGACAGAGTGAGGGAAAGGGAGGCAGATAGAGGGAGACGGAGGGAGGGAGACAGAGGGAGGGAGAGAGACAGACAGAGGGGGTGAAGACAGACAGAGGGGGTGAAGACAGACAGAGGGGGGAGACAGACAGAGGGGGGAGACAGACAGAGGGAGGGAGGGAGACAGAGAGAGGGAGGGAGTGAGGGATGGACAGAGTGAGGGAAAGGGAGGCAGATAGAGGGAGACGGAGGGAGGGAGACAGAGGGAGGAGGGCAGAGGGAGGAGGGGGGACAGAGGGAGGAGGGGGGCGACAGAGGGAGGAGGAGGGGGACAGAGGGAGGAGGAGGGGGACAGAGGGAGGAGGAGGGGGACAGAGGGAGGAGGAGGGGGACAGAGGGAGGAGGGCGACAGAGGGAGGAGGGTGACAGAGGGAGGAGGGCGACAGAGGGAGGAGGGCGACAGAGGGAGGGAGACAGAGGGATGGAGACCGAGAGAGAGGGAAACCCTGGGAGACAGCGAGAGAGGGAGACAGAGGGAGGGAGACAGAGGTAGGGGGAGTCTGGGATAGACAGAGGAAGAGGGATGGAGACAGAGGGATGGAGACAGAGGGATGGAGACAGAGGGATGGAGACAGAGGGATGGAGACAGACAGAGGGATGGAGACAGACAGAGGGATGGAGACAGACAGAGGGATGGAGACAGACAGAGGGATGGAGACAGACAGAGGGATGGAGACAGACAGAGGGAGGGAGACAGACAGAGGGAGGGAGACAGACAGAGGGAGGGAGACAGACAGAGGGAGGGAGACAGACAGAGGGAGGGAGACAGAGGGAGGGAGACGGACAGGCAGAGAGGGAGACAGGCATAGAGGGAGACAGGCAGAGAGGGAGACAGGCAGAGAGGGGGACAGGCAGAGAGGGGGACAGGCAGAGAGGGAGACAGGCAGAGAGGGAGACAGGCAGAGAGAGAGACAGGCAGAGAGGGAGCCAGAGAGAGGGAGCCAGAGAGAGGGAGCCAGGCAGAGAGGGAGAGAGGGAGCCAGGCAGAGAGGGAGAGAGGGAGACAGGCAGAGAGGGAGACAGGCAGAGAGGGAGACAGGCAGAGAGGGAGACAGGCAGAGAGGGAGACAGGCAGAGAGGGAGACAGGCAGAGAGGGAGACAGGCAGAGAGGGAGACAGGCAGAGAGGGAGACAGGCAGAGAGGGAGACAGGCAGAGAGGGAGACAGGCAGAGAGGGAGACAGGCAGAGAGGGAGACAGAGAGAGGGAGACAGAGAGAGAGAGAGACAGAGAGAGAGAGAGGGAGACCGAGAAAGAGAGAGGGAGACCGAGAGAGAGAGAGAGGGATACCGAGAGAGAGAGGGAGACCGAGAGAGAGAGGGAGACAGGCAGAGAGGGAGACAGGCAGAGAGGGAGACAGGCAGAGAGGGAGACAGGCAGAGAGGGAGACAGGCAAAGAGGGAGACAGGCAGAGAGGGAGACAGGCAGAGAGGGAGACAGGCAGAGAGGGAGACAGGCAGAGAGGGAGAGAGGGAGACAGGCAGAGAGGGAGACAGGCAGAGAGGGAGACAGGCAGAGAGGGAGACGGGCAGAGAGGGAGACGCAGAGGGAGACAGAGAGAGAGGGAGACGCAGAGGGAGACAGAGAGAGAGGGAGACAGAGGTAGACAGACAGAGGGAGACAGAGGGACGCAGGCAGAGGAACTGAGACAGAGGGAGGTCGACAGACAGAGGGGGGAGACAGACAAGAGGGAGACAGACAAGAGGGAGACAGACAAGAGGGAGACAGACGAGAGGGAGACAGACGAGAGGGAGACAGACGAGAGGGAGACAGACGAGAGGGAGACAGACGAGAGGGTGACAGACGAGAGGGTGACAGACTAGAGGGTGACAGACTAGAGGGTGACAGACTAGAGGGTGACAGACTAGAGGGTGACAGACGAGAGGGAGACAGACGAGAGGGAGACAGACGAGAGGGAGACAGACGAGAGGGAGACAGACGAGAGGGAGACAGACGAGAGGGAGGGAGGCGAGAGGGAGGGAGGCGAGAGGGAGACAGAGGGAGGGAGACAGACAGAGTGAGTGAGACAGAGGGAGGGGGAGAGAGAGGGAGATAGAGAGATATAGAGAGAGGGAGGGAGACAGAGAGAGAGGGAGGTAGAGAGAGAGAGGGAGACAGAGAGAGAGACAGAGAGAGGGAAGGAGACCGCAACAGACAGAGATCGAGACCGAGACAGACAGAGACAGTGGCAGAGGCAGGGACAGGGGCAGACAGATCGAGGCAGAGGCAGAGACAGAGACGGAGGTGGAGACAGAGGGAGGGAGATGGGGACAGAGACAGGGACAGACAGACAGACAGACAGATAGATAGAGGCAGAGGCAGGGACAGACAGATAGAGGCAGAGACTGAGACAGACAAGGACAGACAGGCAAAGAGACAGAGATGGAGAGGGAAAGGGAGGGAGACAGAGACAGACAGGCAGATAGAGGCAGAAACAGGGACAGATAGATGGAGGCAGAGACTGAGACAGGCCGAGACCGAGCGGCAGAGAGACGGAGAGAGAGAGAGGGAGACAGAGGGTGACCGAGTGAGGGAGAGAAAGGAGACAGAGAGAGAGGGAGACCGAGAGAGAGAGAGAGACAGAGGGAGGGAGGCAGAGTGAGACAGAGGGAGGGAGTCAGTGGGAGACAGAGAGTGAGGGAGACAGAGAGCGAGGGAGACAGAGAGCGAGGGAGACAGAGAGCGAGGGAGACAGAGAGCGGGGGAGACAGAGAGCGGGGGAGACAGAGAGCGGGGAGACAGAGAGCGGGGGAGACAGAGAGCGGGGTAGACAGAGAGCGGGGTAGACAGAGAGCGGGGTAGACAGAGAGCGGGGTAGACAGAGAGCGAGGGAGACAGAGAGAGAGAGGGACAGAAACATAGGGAGGGAGACAGAGGGAGGGAGACAGAGGGAGACAGACAGAGGGAGACAGTCAGAGGGAGGGAGACAGACAGAGGGAGGATGTCGACAGAGGGATGGAGACAGAGGGAGGGAGACTATTTGCCCACTTGTATTTCAAAATGTTCTTCCGGGGGGAGAAACCCTTCCCTCCGAACTCCACTTTGGTGTTTCGGGCTCGCTCGCTCGCTACACTGCCTTACTGTGTCACAAAATGATGCATCTCCAAAAAGTGTGTCACCAACATGGAAAGTTCGGAAAGCTGTGGCCTAGTGACAGCTGGTCTGCAAGCACTTTGCCTTAAATGAAGTGTGAACTCTCCCTAGAGAGCAGAAACAATCGCCTGGGTGTGGGAAGTTCTTTCACTAGTAAATTGTAAGGATATACGTTCCCCTAGTCAGGCTAGCACCAACCCCATGACAGGGGAGCTGCCCCCAGAACCAGCGTTGAATGACCAGTTGAGGGGGGTGCTCATTTCATGGTCACACCTCTTGGTGGGCATACATGTTCTGTCAGGGCTCGAAAATCCACTCGCCTGCTCGCATTTGCGAGCCAGATTCAATTAGGGCGAGCTATTTTGAGGTCCTATTTGCCCTTTCTGGCGAGTAGGAAGAGAAACTGACTTTTGACCTTCGTCTCTGACAAGCAGAGGAATTGTGACAAGATAGCAAGATTTAAAGGCATCTTTATTGCACAAAGTGAATGAGCAATAAAAAGGCCTTTAAATCTTGTTAACTTGTCACATTTGTTCCGATTCCAGAAACTCAGGTCAAGTGCATTTCAGTTAGGTCGAGTACATTTTTTAGGTTACTAGACCCACACGTCTAGTAAAAATTAAAAGCTTTTTCTAGCCCTGTCTGCACAGGGGAGGAAGGGTTTCTCCATCGTGAAATTTAGAAGTACCGTACATTGGAATTGTATGCACTAGCGAAAGCAGGATCTGCTGCACAAGTGGGTAGCATTGCCCCATGGATCTTTTACGCCATTGGTTAGTGAGGAGCCAGGAGTCACCCATCCTACTCACTAGCTGGTGCAACCCATAAATGTAGCACCCGCCTGAGAACACTTTCTGGATATGCTGAAGATCAAAATAGGACTGGAAATTGTTTGCTGTAGTCTGAGAGGAGCCCTGAAGTACTGGGCCTGCTCCCTCTTGTACCCAGGACAAAAAGGTAGACTCCAAGGGTCAGTTGTCTGACCTCATTTGTGGCTACAGGGACACAACAAGCTGTAAGATACCTTTTTCCAGTTGACCAATACCAACTGGACTTTGACAGTACCACAGTGGTGCCCTTTGCTGGTGTTATTCCTGGTCCCTAAGTGTTATCTCTGAGGTTCTGGGAACCTTATAAATGACCCAGAGGAGCTGGTCCAGGAACCCTGACAAGTTGGGACTTAATGCATTTTTGGACTTTAATACAGTCTGAGCCGCCAGGGGAACCTTGGTGCAACGGTTTCTCATTTCGTTGCACCAGTACTCCGATACAACTTCATACTTGACTGCTGGAAGGTTTTGAATCCAACCTGTGCTCCATTTAGTTCGGTTGGAAATCGCACCTATGACCTGGTCTACCGCTTCCAGAGACTATCATTAGCCCTTAGTGCTTTTTGGCACTATTTTTACCTACATTTTTACAAAAAATATCTCCTATTCCTTACATTGGATTTGTTATCATATCAGTATCATTTTGTGTAATATATTTTACTCTATTAAGGTCAAGTGTAGGCAGCGCTTGCGCTTTCTTTTCGAGACTTGTTGTTTACACTTTGTGGGCTTACAGTCCACCGATTGTCTTTCTGTTACTTCTATTGTCCTTTAAAAAGGCTTGCTTGCTAGTTGTTAATTCTTCCTCGGTGTCTCTCCTTTTTAGGTCTCGTGGCGTTAACCGCGCGAAAGTGCGGTCTCGCCAGAGACCTATTGTCACTGGCTCAGCTTCCCAGGAGACAAGAGCTGGCCACGCGAATCTTGAAAAATCGGATCGGCGCGGGCCGCGCGCGAGAACGCACACGCTGTGGCCATCTCCTGTCTCCTGGGAAGCGCAAACACACACAGCCACACCTCCCCCTGCACACATGCGCACACACAGAGACACACACACAAGCGCACATACACGTACGTACGCACACATACAGAGACCCCCACCACCGCACACATACACACACGCGCGCACACACACACACACACACACAAGCGCAAATTTTTACTGTCGGCAGCTCAACGGGTACGCCACATCTCCTCCTCCCCAATCGTGCCCATGATAGCGTTGCATCCCTGTTCACACTGGTCACCTGGGGCTCTGCTTCCCTTCCCCACTCTTCTGACCGCTTCCACCATCCCTCATCCTTCCTATCCAGTACAGCAGACGGTAAAACCCCCTGTCTTCTGACCCCTTCCGCCATCCCTCATCCTTCCCATCCAGTACAGCCGTCGGTAATAACCTAACAGTAAACAGGGTCTATCTTACTTGAGGTGAAGCAGAGACGCAACTAAAGCCTTCTCTTAGGCTTGTTCTCAAAGATGGGCGGCACCTACTGACTGTAAGAGGTTGGCTCGGGCAGAGGCACATGCGGCCTCCACAACCAATCAACACTTTTGGAATTCTTTATAGCGCGCTAGGATTGGCTGGGGTGCCTCCCAATACTCCAATCGTAGACCAACTAACACGTTACCAGTACTTTCCACTCGTAGATGACGCCCAGTATATGTTCAGCCATAGTATTGGTTATTATGCGACCCGGAAGTGTTAAAAATTATGGACCAATAACGTCCGTTTGAAGATTAGCTATGGACGCCGGACATTAAGCTGAACTTGCGTAAGGATCCTGTAAGTATTTGACAGGTGGCCACTGCAGGCTCAAGACATGGTTTTTAATGTAACCAGGTGTGTGTCGCGGTGTGAGATGGCAGGTATGTTGATGTCAGAATACAGGTTAGGGGAGTTGGGTCAGTTCGTTGAATGGTGCAGTGCTTGTTGTGTAGTTAACATTGATCGGGGAATGAAGGAAGGGGCAGTGAGTGGGTGGCAGCTGGGGGTAAATCTTCTATGGTTTGTAGTCAAAAAGTAGGTTGTAGATGACCAGAGACCAGTGGAAACGGATGACGGTAGGTTGCTTGGCCATCTGCATCGTACTAACGCAATTCTTTGTCCGCATAAATTAAATTTGATAAAATAGATTAAATTAAAGTGAATTATTTTCTGAAGCATTTACCAGTAAGGAACTTAAAGTTCTGGTTAGAAACGTATTCTACTTTTTTTCCTGTTTTTCTGAATTTTTCAACACCTTTCCTCGTTTAGAAATTTCCTCCATCGAACCGCGTTCTAATGTTTTAACTCATTTTAACAACTGCATTTTGAAATTCCATGTCCTCATAGCTTTTACGGTGGGGACGATTTCTCGATTGAGACCTCCGAATTCTACACTGTAGTTCATTTACCTTCAAATTTGACAACTGTGAGCCCGTGCCTGAGGTGCATCATCAGAGCTGTGTGAATAATAACTGCGTCAACCCCGTGCGTGAGGTGCATCATCAGAGCTGTGTGAATAATAACAGCTGTGAGCCCGTGCCTGAGGAGCATCATCAGAGCTGTGTGAATAATAACAGCTGTGAGCCCGTGCCTGAGGTGCATCATCAAGCTGTGTGAATAATAACTGCGTCAGCCCCGTGCATGAGGTGCATCATCAGAGCTGTGTAAATAATAACAGCTGTGAGCCCGTGCCTGAGGTGCATCATCAGAGCTGTGTGAATAATAACTGCGTCAGCCCCGTGCGTGAGGTGTATAATCAGAGCTGTGTGAATAATAACAGCTGTGAGCCTGTGCCTGAGGTGCATCATCAGAGCTGTGTGAATAAATACTGCGTCAGCCCCGTGCCTGAGGTGCATCATCAGAGCTGTGTGAATAATAACAGCTGTGAGCCCCGTGCTGAGGTGCATCATCAGAGCTGTGTGAATAATTACTGAGTCAGCCCCGTGCCTGAGGTGCATCATAAGAGCTGTGTGAATAATAACAGCTGTGAGCCCCGTGCCTGAGGTGCATCATCAGAGCTGTGTGAATAATAACTGCAGGCAGCCCCGTGCTGTGGTGCCTCATCAGAGCTGTGTGAATAATAACTGCGTCAGCCCAGTGCTGAGGTGCATCATCAGAGCTGTGTGAATAATACCTGCGTCAGCCCCGTGCACAGGTGCATCATCAGCGCTGTGTGAGTAATAACAGCTGTGAGCCCGTGCCTGAGGTGCATCATCAGAGCTGTGCGAATACTAACTGCGTCAGCCCCGTGCGTGAGGTGCATAATCAGAGCTGTGTGAATAATAACAGCTGTGAGCCCGTGCCTGAGGTGCATCATCAGAGCTGTGTGAATAATAACAGGTGTGAGCAAGAGCATACTCTTGCACACACTCTCACCAATTCAAAGTTTGCTAAAAATGTTATGCAACCCATTGTCATACACAATGCCAATAACTCAAACTTTAATGCTGTGAGACCTATTGCATTGTAAATGCTTGTTAATTTGTTTCCTCCCACGGAGCCATGCCTAACTACTGGTATCTTTCCACTTGAGTGCTTATGTGTTATTTCTGGGAACTATTTTCTTCTTCATTAACCCTGCTTGTGCCAGCTTAAAGGCATAGTTTTAATGTGAGCGTGTGTTTGCGAACCCTTTCAAAAATTATTTTTTCCCTTAAGAGGAGGTAGTGTGTGTATGCATGTTTGAAGTGTCTTTTTGTTACAGAAGCATAAACAAACTTTGTTTAATTATTTTATTTTGGAGGTCTCGTGACTTTTATATTATCAGCATGGTGCCCGCTTCACCGATGCTGCGCTTCATGCTCCGCATGGCTGCCGCATCAGGAGTCCGAGCGCCTAACTTTTATCAGCCCGCTTTTATGTGTCACCATTGCGGTCTCATCAGGAGGCCACGCGCCATTTATTTTATCAGCACGGTTCCTACTTCACGTCCACCGCGCTTTCAACATGGCGTCCGCATTCATAACTTTTATCTAAACGGCGCATGCTGGATTGCTGGTGCCCGATTCACGGCCACTGCGCTTTGTATAACGATTTTTTTTTTTTGGTGCCCTGTCGTTGGATAACACAGGAGTACTTCCAGAAACCGTCCTTGTATGTGCTTGTAATTTATGTAAAACCTGCTGTACGTCGGCTTTTCTAACTTTGCACACTCACCCCTGTGTGAAATCCGCTCAACTAGATATTTTAGATTTGAAAATCTTACTGTCGTTGGTTTGCCTTGTTTTGCAAAAAAACGAATTTATCTCTTTTAATATAGACTTCTTTAGTTCATCCTGTGTTTTTGCAAGAACACTTTAGTGAATTTTCATGAGTGCTCTGCACCACTGCCATTGTTTCAATCACATAAAACATAATAACGAATATTTCTTAATCACTAGTAAGTTCAACCCGACTGAATGTGGCCCACAAAGTTTTAAATTACAATATGTCCTACTTGCTCGTCAGCCACACTTTTCAGTCCAGTGTTGACACTTGACTGTTTAATGTGCACATACGCTTTGGACTCACCCCCGTATTTGATGCGTTCAACCATCTACGTGTTGTTATTTTACGTAGGTTTGACATACACTTTGTAAAAACTCTGTAAACGTTGTACGCATGCATTCTTATACATTTTTTGATGCACTGAAGCATGCGCAAATGTGAGGAAATCAAAGGTTTGTTCCGGGGCGGAGCAGGCAGCCCCCACTCATTCAGGTTCCTGCAATCAGGCAAAGATCATTAAATATTTTGTGATTTATGGTAGACTTAGGGGACCCTCCTCACAATCTGAAGGGGGAGCCCCGTCACTTTGTTTTACGCCACTGGTTTGCGCAAACATTGTTCATGCTCCTCAGGTAGTACCGCTGCAGACACTAGGTGCACTCCGAGGCCCAAATTCCCAGGACCCCGAATGTTGCTCGGAGTCTGGGATTGAGTATGAACCATGTGGTGTTGCTGCTTGCATGCAGTGGAATATCGGAGACCGAGCTCAGAATAAAGGAACTTTATATACTAGTCTGAGTGTGTTTCATTCCTACAAACCCTTGAGTGCCTGCGCTTGAGCTGGATTCTGTGCTATGACACAAGGGCATGTACTGAAATCAGCTTAGAACCCTCCAAGGAAGTCTTGCGTACCAACTCTTTCTGCTATTTACCAAGTATCCTAAAGGCCTGCACTGCCCAGTGACACCACTCATGTGTGTGTGTTTATTTAAACACTGCAGCACACACACGCTTTTATGTTGGATGGACATATATACAGTGTTGTTAGTTGGAATAAAGCTGTTACGATGTTGAAGAACTGTGATAGACTCACCTTTTTGTTATCCTTTTTAGGTCTCGCCTGAGCCAGCGCATGCGCTGCTCTAGCGAGACATTTAGTAAGCGGGGTTTTCAAAGTGCTACCACACGCTTTTTTCTGGCCTAGTGCTTGCGGTTACGCGTGTGAGCTCGCGCACCGAACTTGCGCACAGCCGCCGTCTGGCTTTCCTTGCGGCACCCTTCAGCACGCCTCGCTCCGCCCCTCCCCACCACGGAGCTCGTCCCCGCGGCCGGACGTCTTTTTGTTGCTTGTTTATCTAAGAACGTGAGGCTTGCGGGTAGAAGAGATTGTCTGACATAACGAGATATTCCATTGTTGTGGTTCTGTAAACTGCTTAAGTTGATGGCGTTCTTAAGATAAAGATATCACTGCTTCCAACATATTTTTGTTAAGGATTTATACGCAAATCTTGAACAACTTCTGAGGGTTTTTCTCTCCTGATGAGCTACCGGTTAGCCTCTGGTGAATATTTGTATATCTTTGAAAGGAGACATCGTTTTTGTGCGATGGCATGAGAACAGTACGTGGAAGATACCAGATCATTTGACATCTCTGTTCTCTGTAGATGAAAAAAATCTATTGATATCAAAAGTTGTAGGGCGCACCATTCTGTTTGAAACACATCTTGGTGGATGCTGGAATATATAAAAAAAAAACTGAGTAAGTATCGTTCCACCGAATTTGACTTGCAAACTGAAGACAGTCAATTGTCATCAGATACGAAGATGCACGAATAGTCTCCGCCTAAACAAGCGTTTCACATGTAAATGAGATACAAATGCACTGAAATGAGACCATGCAGATTAACTTTGTATAAATTAACCGTAGCAGGTGGTGACTGTTAATCACAAGACGTGATATTCTATAGCTATATGCGTTGCAAGAAATGTGGAAGCAAGCACGTAAATGTCTGTTAAGGAAAAAATCACAACCGCCTTGTTTTATTCGAGCCCCGTCCCCCTTTTGCACATAGCAACCATGGCTATCAAAAGAACAGCCAAAGGGGAAATGTGGGGTGTTTCCTACTTCTTATTGTGCTTGTCACATCAAGTACGTCGCAAACGTTCCATTGTGGAGGGTACCGTATGAGCGTGTAACCTCGAGTATAGCCCACTCTTCTGAATATCCTTCCTGTTCGTGTCAGGCAAGAGTAGCCATGCACAGAATTTGTTGTACAAAATCAAAGTGCACGTAACGCTACCACTGTTTGCACGCGCCGTCAGGATTCTATCAGGTGTCAACAGACATTGCAGCTGCCTGCCCGTGACGCAACCGTGGTCCGACATTAACCGCCAAATCTGACAAACCACGAGCCAGCATCATGTCATGTTTAACTTATTAAGTATAACTTGGAACTCTCCCAAGCGGTTTCTCGCGACTGTTTGAAGGTGATATTTAAAAAAAAAAATTTTTATTGAGCATAACCAAAATTGATCATCACTTCATAAACATATCCAACAATTCATTCGAATATTTACCACCAGGCCGCAACGTAAATCATAGTAGTCAAATCACCAATAATTAATTAATTCCTTTCCATATTTTTATCCCTGTACATTTCCTTACTCAAGAGTTAACAATTGCGATCACTGCTCTATTTAACATCTTTAAGAGCATAACTCCAAAGTGGCAGCCTAGCTTATTTTTGTGTCTACATGAACAGCCAATCAGTGCAGCCAGGGCACAAGTCCAAAGCAAGCATTGGCATAGCCAATAGGTCTCGCCTTTGGGACCTTATAAGTGTTTAGCCAAGCAACAGTTAATGTTGTTGCACCAAGAGTACTGTGCTGACTAACTAAATACTTACTAGGTGCCAATAGCGAGACCTATTGGCTATGCCAATGCTTGTTATACATGCATTCTCTTAAGTGCAGCCAGACAGACTGTAAACAGTGCATTTTTCATAGGGTGCTCCTAGTGTGGTCTTGTATAAGCCTGTGAGAAGGAGGATACGAGACTTTTTTGGGTCATCCTGGAACAGACATTCTGACGTCCGGAGTCAACCAAATGCACCCTGGGACTTGAAGGACGAATCGAGTTCATGCCAATCAACATCCCCGTGTACTGTTTCTTCACAGCGAGACCCTGAGAACACACAGGAAGTAGGCGGAGATGAACCCAGAAGTATTCATCTCGATCCAACGAAAGGAGGCGGAAACAGGAAGGAGTTGTCTGTGACCAATGGCTGAGAAGAAGAGCGAGTGAAGGAGAAGGACGATAGAGACTGGAAGAAACCCGGCGAGGACGACGTGGAAATCCAGGAGAACGCGGAGACTGAGGACTGTCGGGAAGAAGACGAGGATCCTAACGAGCGATGGACCGAGGATTGGTGGTGCCCACCGGAGGAGGCTGGGGATCAGCTGCAACTCTGGAGAGTTGCGGCGGAGTCGGTGAGTTATAAGAGAGCGGGAGGGGTATCTCGGGCTGGGCATGAGTAGATGCACAGTAGTCTTGGGGATATCGAAGTCTCCACATTGTTTTCAATAAAATGGGGCCGTTATACAGACGGGCCCCGGTACAGCGAGCACTATATTTTTCCTCTACTTCTTGTGTTATTTTGACCTATGTCCAAACGCCGCACCCTAAGACCCGGCTGTGGTTTCCCTCACAGTTTTTCCCCTTTCATCACCTTTTCTTTGAACCACTAGAAATTAACCTTGTGCACATCCTATCAAGCGCCCTACCCTCACTCCCAGGTGTGGTGACTGGTAGAGTTTATAAACCACTACTTAAACAGAGTATCTGACGGCTCCCTTTCTATCTCCTCTTCTATGAGCCTCCGGGGAGACCCCACCAAGACCAAAGAGGAGCACGGAACATCTTCCACGGAAACCCCGTCCAGCTCCCCACAAAGTGAATTTGAAGAAGACCAAGAGAAGATATACTCTGCACCAGTTGATAACCCACTTATTGATAATAAACAACATACTTTTGTAAAATATATTCAGCCTCCTCGCCTGTTTATCAAGCCCGCCCTCCCACAAAGCCACACACACTGGAATAGCTCACCCTTAGACATACACTATTACAAAAATGTATAGTAATTGTGTAGCTCTTTAATCCCTTGCGGTGCGGTACAGCACCCAGGATAATATGGTGCCTGGCTACACACTTATAAGATCTACAAGACAAGATCTATTGGCTATCCCAATAGTCGTTTTTTATTCAGGTTGAGATTTTTACTGTTTGATGTTTTAACTTTGTTACGGTTTTGGTACTCCATAAATACTTTACCCATTGCCCAAGTTAAGCCGTCTCCTCTGTGCCATAGCTGCCAGGGAGTTGAGCTCAAGTTAATTAAGCGAGTTTGGGTTCGCCCCTACAAGTTCATGTTATTATTCCTAGAGGTGAGGGTCCATTCACGCCAAATAATACTCCACTTTCTTACAGTTTTCTTACCAAACAGACTAACAATTTTGAGAAGGATCAGCAGGGTAAAAGTTTTCTTTTAGAAGAAAGGCAGAGTTCTCTTAACGAACCATGTTTCACATAAGTACGGAATAGCCTCCCACATTTTATCACATTTGTCCATGTTATCTTTTACCACTATTGTTTTCCATAGCATAATGTTTCACGCTATGTGCCCTCCAGTGCACTGTGGACAGGGGTTACTGTGCTTTCCACTTCTGTGCAGTAGTGAAAAGGACAGCTAGTAATAACTAGAAAATTAGCTTTCCGAATCAACGAGAGACAGTTGACCTTGTCCTCATCTGTATATATCCCATCAGTACTAAAAGTGGATTGTATTGGAGCTTAAAGAATACACCATCCCTCTGTCTTGGTTTCCAAAATATCTTGATGAACCTCTGGGTCCACCTCATGTGGAACATTTATCCTAACTGTCCACACCCCCTCAAAAATATCTGATCCTCAAATAGGTCTTTCAATCCAACTGAAATTAAATACCACCTCCGGTTGATTTCATATGGTTTTTCTTTATATTGAGAGCAGGTTGAAGACTTCAGCCACCATGACCAAATATAGCTACAATATACCCCTAACAGATACAAGATAACCCTTGCATTTCCTTCCTCATTTCACACTCCCAATTTAGCATGCTTCAGGACTTTTGTTTCAGAGAGCCATTTGTTTCCAAAGCTTTATATAATCTGGAGATTCCTTCCCACGCCAATTAATGTTGCAATAGAAATTTAGCGGTGGTACATTTCTTACTACTTAATACTTGCATCCCTAACGCCTTCATCATTTTGTGCTGCTTCGCCTAGTGGAACACTTGCAGTAGGCTTTAAAATCTTTCTGTCTTAACTGAAACTCTAAAACACGTATAAGCACTCTTTCAGAGAAATCTCCTATCTATGGAGGACAGTTGTGGAACAATTCCCAAAAGCATTTTATCTGAGTTAATATGCTGTAATCCTGTTTTACCCATTATATGCAAAAATGCAGAGGAGAAAGGCTATTCTCCTAGTTGTAGCTTTCACCCAATATTGTAAAGGTACCCTGGATGAGTCTAATAGTGAACCCATTTTTTATACAATTTTGGCTCAATCCAGTAGAGGTGTAGTAGTGGAACCTTGATCGTTTACATTGAACTGATATTTCTCATTTGAATTGAATAGCAAGAATATATCTTTCTAGATTGGGGAAAGCCCAACTCGCAATCCTAAATAGACCTAAATAATTGTACCAGCAGCGCATGGTGCTTTATTAGAACATGTAAAGAAATAAACCTTTTGCTGTATAGTTTAAAGAACCTTGGGGAAAAGACTGGGTAATGTCTGAGCAGCATATAGTTTCCATGATAAGATGTTCATCCTTTTGTAATCAATCCAAACCATGAAACATTGTGTTTGGAACACCTGTGTATGTGTGCATACTAGATGTTTACCAGACTAAGGGCCATATGTATCAAGCTGTTTTTGAATCGCAAAGGCCGAAATTCGCAGAATTTCGGCCTTTGCGACTCTCAAACGGCCGTTTTGCACGTTTTGGAATGTATGAAACATTCCCAAAATAAGGAATTGCAAACTTGTGTGATTCCTTATTTTTCCATAGCATTTAGGGAATCGCAAATTTGCGATTCCTTAAATGCTATGTATGTAGCAATTTTGGCTTGCGAATTCTGTTTAGGAATTCGCAAATTACCACCAACTTTCAGTTGATGGTAACTTGCGAATTCTTCCAGAAATGCACAAATTGGCATTTTTGAAGGTGGCATATGATGCACACACATGCCCATATGGCATGTATGTGCGCCATATGCACACACATGCTCTTTTCAGGGGTGAAGCAGGGTGTCTTTGAGACACCCCTGCACCCTTGCAATAATTCTCAAATTGCGATTAGCAAATTGCGAATTCGCAATTTGAGAATTATTTAGCATTCATTCCTATGGACCTCCTGGCCCATGGGAATGCATTGGAAATTATTCCTTAATTGCGAATTCGCAAAATGCGAATTCGCAAATAAGGAAGCTTAAGGAATCACAAATTAAATGCGATTTTGTTCATACATACCATTTTGCATTTCCTAAATAGCGATTCCTTAAAATTCGCTATTTAGGAAATGCAAAATAGTTTGATGATACATATGGCCCTAAGAATGTTAATGCCATGGTACTCTTTATTGCGCACTGGGAGGTTGGGGGGCTAACCCCTTAATAACAGATGAATTCTGTAAGCGTAGCAAATCGATGACCATATGTCTTGGTCAGTAAAGGTGCCTGTTGATATACCCATGTTCTTAGATTTCCTGAAATGAACCTTCATTAACCTGATATTGCATGAAAAGATTTTAATGTGCCAATTAAAGACGTCTGCGACATCTCAGGGTCAATCAAGTAACACAGATTATCATCCCCAAATAATGCAACCTTATAGTGCCCAGCTGCTAAATTAACACCTTAAAATCCATATTGCAATTGAATTCTTGTACAAGAAGTTCCAAGGTAAAGGCAAACAGTCTGAAAGAAATGAGACATTCCTTACTAGGTCCACTCTGCAGCACTAAAGGTTGCAACAACTGGTTATTTATTTCGAACTAGGCAGAGGGCCATATAAGTTTGGCTTGATTCTGAAGAAGTCCTCGGTTTCCTCTATCAAAAGCATTTTCAACATCAAAGGATTGAATGATTGTTTGATCATTATTTAGGAATTCTTGGTCAACATGGGATCCTGTTTGGGCTCCGTGATTAATCCCAATTTGGGGGGGGGGGGTAGGGGGAGAATCAATATCTGCCATATATTTTATGAGCATGTAGCTATCACTTAAGTCAAAATCGTCAAGACCATTAAGCATAGACATTGAATATGTGTTGAAGTTTGAAATATAAAACTGTAGCACCTTTCACACCTTTGAAATTCGAACAATACTAAGAGTTGCCTTACAGCAATGTTTCCCAAACTTTTTTAGAACCATGACCCACTTTTTAGAAAAACAAACTATTGCAACACATCTACTGTTCATTTACATGAAAATGGGCAATTTCTTAAATTAATTAAAGCATTGTGTGGTGGTGCGTTGTCACTTACAGACAACATTGTTTCCATTGGAATGACCACTAACTTTGCACAAACATAGTTTACTGATAAAAGTATACAGCACACAAATTATAATATGTGGAAGTCGGGTTTCCGTTAATATTTAGCATTTGTGCATCACCAAGTAAAGTGTCTTGATTTTGTTTTTATCCTATTCAAATATCTGTTTCGAGCACTCTTCAGAATAACAGAAAAATATGTGCGTCATTTAAAAAAACAAAACTCTTTTTATTAGGTTTACAGCAGTTCAATCGTACATAAATATACCACAGCAGTCTTGCACGTTATCAATGATTATAGACATTGCATTCGTATTGTTGGCTATTTCCCCTGTTTGCAATTCAACACTTATCCATCCCGGGGTACAGTTGATACTTCCCCCCTGGGAATGGGGGATGCTATTGACATTATAGTGGGGGCAGCACATGGACATCCTCTGTAGATATTCCATTTGCCCCAAACTCTGGCCCATTTCTTGGGCCAACCCCCTGCGTTTATAAACCACCTTCTTTGCTACCATACACCAATCCATGTCTCTCTTCCAATCTCTGAGAAGTGGTGCAGACCCAGCCCTCACAGATCAGCTATGTTGCGCTTAGCAATAATCATGACCAAGGAAACACAAATTTGGTCTTTGAACCAGGTCAGTGGCTTCTCACACATTAAGGGGGCATCATTTAGCAGAGAGTGTCAAATCACCGCCACATATATCATTCATGCATGTCACTACAGATTCCCAAAAGATCAGGATCTCCGGGAATTTCCATAGAATGTGAAAGAATGTACCCTCCTGACTACAGTGCCTGCGACACATCAAATCTGACCTTCTGTCCATTTTTACCATCGTATTGCAAGATAGGTAAGCTCTATAAAGTATTTTGAGCTGCACCAATCTAAAGCGTGTCCTAATGGCCACCTCTTTGGGCGGTGCTAGGGTCTCTGGCCAGTCATCCTCATGCATACCCTCGAGGTCAACCTCCCATTGGCTCCGAAGGCGCAGAAGTGTATCTGGGAAGGTGTTAATTAATTTTCGAGATGTGAGTGAGATCACTTTGTGGGTCATCTGTTCTTCTAACAGTCTGTTTTCTAATTGTGGGTACTCTGGGAGGACCTCCTTCCGGGGAATCACTTCCCGGATACCATGGCCGACTTGTAGGTAATGGAAGAACTTGGTGGTTGCTAGCCTGTAGTGTCACTGCAAGTCAGAAAATTGGATCATCCCCCCACCGGACCAAAGATCCCCTACCTTGGAGATTCCTATTAGGTTCTCATTGTGCCCAATAGTTCTGAATCCCCCAAAGGTGTTGCCTGGGTGATCCTATTCCCCCAACCCAATGTTTGAAGTGTTGAGTGCTATTGGTCCTTCCAGGCTCAGACATTTTGGGTTTGTGTATAGTCCATGCAGTATTCTGGTTCATTCATGGACTGGTGGGCCTATTGATTGATTAATAGTCGCCAACTATGCCGCTCTGTAGTATATCCCTCCATCATACCAGCCCTGTGTCAACTTCCCCAGGGCAATCTGCAGAGGGCCTCCACCCCACAGCAAAGTATTAACCTCACTCTCTACAGTTTTGAAATATTTATCAGGTACAGGGAATGGCGTGTTCTGTAACACTTATAGAAAACGTGGCAATGCCATCATCTTAAACAACGCTGCTCTTCCGAACAGGGAGAGCGGCAGTGACCTACGATGCTCAACATCACTTTTAAGCCGCGCCAGTGGCCCCTGTAGATTTGTAGTGGCGAAATTGGTTGTAATATAAATGCCAACATACCTGAACCCGTCTGTTACCATCCGGGTCTCACAAACTGGCGCATGCTCAGTGCCTGTCCGTAGAGGACCTACATCACAGATTTGGACCAGTTAATGGTACAGCCTGAATATCTGCCAAAGTTAGTGAAGATGTGCAACATTCTGGGAATGGAGTATTGTGGAGCTGCAATGTGTAGGAGGATATCTTCGGCATAAAGAGATATTTCATCTTCCCAATCTTACGTCCAGCATAGTCCATGGACCAATGGCTCTCCCCGTACCCACACAGCCAACAGTTCTAGGATTAAAGCAAATATAAGCTGGGTAAAGGGCACCCATGGCGAGTTATTGCTGGAGGGGAATACCTTGGATATCTTCCCATTTCCCACTACTTGCGCCAAAGGTTCGGTGTATAGTAGTCTCCGCCAGGACAGAATCCTGGTGCCGAAGTCCATATGCTGTAACACAGCAAAAAGATATGGCCAGAACCAGAACAAAACCATCACATTTTCACAGATTCTATCAATTCGCCCTAAAACTCAGTGAATCCGTCGCAAGTTAAGGGCTGTGTTCCAACTTGGCATAAAGCCGGATTGATCTGGATGAACCAATTTGGAAATAATGTGAATATGGCGGAGCGCTAGAAGTTTGGAAAGTATTTTTGCCTCTTCGTAGAGAAGCAAGATTGGCTGATAGGAGGCTCACTGCTCTGCCAGTCTACCCTCTTTGTTTATGACCACTATAGAGGCGAGCCTCTGATCCTCATGGAGTGCGCTGTTTTGTCGTCTCTCCTCAATCATCTGCAGTAAATGTTGTGCTATGGTGGATGCTGTAAGTTTATATAATACTATTGGTAGACTGTTGGGCCCATTGCTTTGCCCGATTTTATAGCCCGAATTGCCTGGGCTACCTCGTCCTCAGTAAGGTCGCTTTCCAAGAGTGTTACATCCTCCGCAGAGAGTCGAAAGTGACTAGTAAGCCAAGCGGTTGTGGGACTTGGCCTCTGTGGCCATTCCCACAGAAGAATACAGATGAGAATAGTAGGGCGCAAAGGTATTGGTAAGATGCTGTGGATCTCGCAGATGCTCCCCGTCATCAGAGCATGTGCCAGCCACCCATCGGTTTGCTCTCTCGCACTTCTCTAACCATGCAAGCAGTTTCCCCTCTTTGTCACCTACTTCGTAGACATGATGCTGATTTGCCCTATGTTTGGTTCTGGACGCTAATAACATGAGATCCCTGTATTCCTGCTGTTTAAGGCTTAGGTAACGTCCCTAGTCTCATCTACCACCAGGTTAGCTTCTAAGTCTAAAATGCCATGTTTGAGCACCTCCGCTGCAGCTCTTTTCTCTCATTTGTGTCCCACAACCAAGGAGAGAGCCTACCCCTTAACGACCTCGAGGAGTCAACCGAAGGCTCATTTTCTTTGACTTATTGATCTGTGGCTTTCACTAGTCTCTCCCTCACAGCCGTGATCTTAAGATGATAAGGATTTATTGTAATGGCTCTTCTGGTCCGTTGTATGCCAAAACTGTATCGTGCCCCTAGAGGGGAGTGATCAGAGATTCTCCTCGCTAGATGATGTACATCTCGGAAATAAGGAAGATGAGAGGCCAATGATGGAATAAAATCAATACTCGAAAGTCTCCTGTGGGCCCCTGAGTGTAATGTGTAATGTTGTATGGCAGTGTTAAGAGCCCTCCAAACATTGATTGGACCCAGTGCAGAGAGGAAGTCTGCCAACTGGGAGCCGGACTGTGCCAATTGTCTTGGGGAAAGGCAATCTCTTCTGTCACATTACACTCTCCTCCATCAGACGCCTCCTGACAAGAAGTTCAAGCAGAAGGGCACCCAAGTCAGGGAAGGTGATGCCATGAATACAGTGCTTAATTTGTAAACTATGAAGTCCAGGTGCTCACATTTTTGTAGGAGGCCACACCCACTTCCCATGGCACCACCCACATCCTCAACTGGCGCAGCTGAAAGCCATATGTAATAAACAATATGAATTTCTACCTTGGTAATATGATGGTTGACTTAATAGGTGTTGGTTTTCAAGCTCTTTGAAAAGTATCTTAATAAAATCAAGGCAATGCCTCAAAAGAGGCTGGATGTCATGACTTTTGGAACCGAAGATAATGAATGTTTTCTGACCATTAAAGGCCTGACTCCAAACGAATTCTGATATGACTATCTACTTCCGTTGTATTTTGTGTCTCCCCAGGCTTGACCCTAAACTGCCCCTGACCAGTCTATTACTAGAAGACAGTATGATATATGGCATTATAGAGCTCAGAGGTACAAGCCCACTATGAAGGCATCTTATCACATGAAGAATGTATTGGACTCTGCAGGAGGCACAATATGCACCTCCCTGACATCTGCACAACCTGTAACTGATTTATGGACATCATTCAGTCCTGTAATATGCTCAATATTGTAATGGTATATATATATAGCGCTTCCACCCCTGACGAGGCATCAAAGCACTTTTCAGTGAGTATCATGCTACTCCGGTACCCAAAAAGGATTAGTGGTGGGTTAATATAGGGAAAATATGTTAGACCTGACATCATTGGCTTGAGTCTCTCCTCCATTTTTTCTGTTTGCCTCCACTGTTTTACGATGTTTTGCTGGTATATGCTTTGGGCGCCGTGCCACTGCTAATCAGTGCCATAGCGCAAGTGCTCCCTATGTTAAATTGATGTATCTATTGTATCCATGTTTGGCTTATTTGGTTTACTGTCAGTCCCTAGTCTAGTGCACCAGGAGTGCCGGGGCTTGTAAATACAAATGCCGCTCGTGGGCTTGCAGCACGTGTTGTGCCACCCACAGGAGCGGCCTCTTAAAAGAATGTCTACGGGTCGGTCATTGCGAGACCCACGTGTAGCCTAGTGCTGTCACGCAGGCTGCGCAAGTATACCTACTTGCCAGCCCCTCAAACCTTCCCTTGACTTCATGTTAGTCACCCCTATGGTAGGCCCACGGGCAGGGTGCATTGTAAGTGTAAGGTAGGACACGCCTGACCAAGTTGGCATGTCCTGATAGTGAACAACCGCCATCTTCGTTCTTCACTATTGCGAGGTAGCCTGCTCTCCATTAGTTAGAATGGGTCGCCGGGATTATTAATGCTATGATCCTAGCTGGCTCGGGGAGCATGGTGCAATGTCGAGTTTGGTATCCCTGAACTCGGGGTTTAATTACGCATCCGTTGGTGTGGATGGTCTTTGGACTCTGGGTTCGAAAATAGCACTTTTAGAAAGTGTCTATTTTCTTGTCTAACCATTTCTGGTTTCTGCTGGTCTTGCGTGTGTGTGACAGGAGCTGGGTGGCCCCAGAGGTCTGGATGAGTCAGTGTGGGATGAGTGGGACATTTGCGTTGAGAGTAGGGGGAGAGTAGTTGTTGATAGCCTGCCCTGCCTGGTACAATGCTGGCTCCACCTCCTGCCAAGCGGCTGATGGCTCTGTGCCTGCCATGGACGATCCTAGCCCCACCTCCTGCCAGGAGGCCGATAGCTCTGCTCCTGCCAGTGTCAATGCTGGCTCCACCTCCTGCTGGGCGTCTGAGGACCCAGCCCTGCTCAGTGAATAGGCCAGGTGCTTCTGCCTGGCTCTACCCACAACAGACCCAGGATGTTGGGAAATCCCCCTGCATGGACAAAGGGATCAAAGCCGAAAAGGGGTATAAGAGAAGGACCCCTGAACCAAGAATTTAGATCACTTCTGACAAGGAACCCTGTAACCAAGGACAAGAGGCCTGCTGATCTGAGGACTTGCCTACCCCTTCTGCCAGTGTGCTGTTTGCTGGGGGGAATCCTGCAGTGCTTCTTTATTTTTGCCAAGGAAACCAGGAGAGAGGAACTGTGTGTGTACTCTCACACTTGCTAAGATAATCTCCAAGGACTGGAAGAGTGCCAGTCTCCTGCTGAAGTCACAGGGCTAAAGGACTTCATCTGCTTAAAGTGCTATTGGCTGGAACTTGTGAATCCAGCACCTCTGAAAGAGCCAGCAACCTCGACGCCGACGGACGTCGCCGAATCCAGCTCGACGTAGTGGGTAACGGCCCCAGTGTCCCGCTTCCTCGACGACCGGCCGCCGGGCCCGACCAAAACCAGCAGCAATGCCAGTGAGTAGTGAGTACGGCTCCAGCTCCAAGGGACCTCGTGTCTGCACCGCTGCTGATCGCATCGCCCTCGTGCCCTCTCGACGCCGTGAGCGCTGCTCACCCTGTGCAACCGCATCATCGACGACGGCTGCTGAGGCCTGATCGACACCGAAGACGCGACGCCGGATTGCTCGACACCGCTGATCATCGTGTGCTTCATTTTCCTAAAGGTACTGTGTTGTTGGGGGTCCGTGTGACTCCGGGCTCGACGTAGCGCTCCTCGCGGTCGACGCCGAACCTTTGGATTAACTTTGCCTCGACGTCGTGTAGCCCCCGGGTGGGTTACCCTGTTGCTAAGAACTGTATTGCCAAGAAGAAGATTTGCTTTGATACTAAAGACTTTGTGCTAAAGAAGAAACTACCTTAAACTATTTTTCCCTTCCCCGAGTATTTATTACGATTGTGTACATTTTTGTCGTTATTTGGTCTTGTGCTAAGCCTTATATAAAAATACTTATTTTTATAATACTACGGTGTTGTGTCCATTTGTAGTGTATTCCCTATATTACTGTATGTGGTCATAAATGCTTAACACACAGCCTCTGAGATAAGCCTGTCTGCTCTGCCAAGCTACCAAGGGGGTGAGCAGGGGTTATCGAAGGGTGTGATCCCCTTGCCCTGACTAGAAAAAGGTGTGTCCTTATTTGTCAGAAGTGTATACCTCTGCCAACTAAAGACAGCCGGTTCTAACAAAATATATATTAGTTTGAGCAATGGACATGCGAGTCTGTTAGTTTCATTGAATGGGATAATGGAGGGATAGAAAAGGGAAGCGTCTAGAAAGTGTTATTTAGGAGATTGTAGAAAAATTAGGTTTGGGATGGGTCGAGGGAGGGATAGAGGAGGGAAACATCTAGAAAGGGTTATTAGGGCAATCGTAGTGAGAGGAGGCTTGGGATGAGTAAAAGGAGAGAGGGAGGAGGAAAAAGTCTCTAGAAAGGGATTTACTCTCACTAGTGCATTGTAAATGGGCATACACTAAACATTTCTTACCCAGTTGGCTCCCCTTAGCCTTAGCCCTTAAAATAATTTTCCCAACATACAACAGTGCCTTTTGCTCCCTGACATGAAGGTAATACTCAATGAGGTAGCTGGTAAACCCCAACCAGCACAGAATACAACTGACAACAGACTATAAAGAGGTCTATATTTGAAAGGGTGCATAGAAGAGACAATGTTTGGCCCGAAATCATTTGAATGTTGATACCATCCTGTTTCATTTTCATGTATAGCAAACGCAATATTTGAAGGTTAATAAACACAACTGTACAAAATGCACTATAAACAATATTACAAAAGCACAGCCTCCTTCCTGTAATTGCCATTGTCATGTGTGACAAAGTTGTCACAGCTCCACATGCACTTTGAAGACTGATGAATGAAAGGAGTGAATTGAGGCTTAGCCTATTTACTGAGTATTTACTGTATAGCGACTGTAATTTTAGCCAAAGGAGTTTAGTAAATTTTTGCTGCCATAATGGCAAATGAAAGATTGCCAGGGTTAACTTTACCAGAACGTGTACGAACCAGGCAACTACCCATCTCAAGTCTGCCGCAAAGGCACCGTGATAACGTGACAATATATATTTTTTAAATAGGTGGTGCTGGTGAAGTAAGATTTTTTCACCTAAAAACACGAGCGCACTTGATCTTTGTAATCACTTTGGCTACATTTCTTTAACAGTCCCTTAAATTCTGATGTGGAGAAAACTGAATACTTAACCACCTGTGAGAGCCATGAACCTCACTGAAGGGAGTTGAATGAAGTCTACGGGTTTCTCCATTGGCCCGAGCTACAAAAACGCCTTTGCAAAGCACTATCAACAATTATTAATGGGTCCGATTCACAAAAATAGTTGTAGCCTAAATTTGTCTGACAAGAACATCAAGACATACAGAAAACCCGAGTGTATATAAGAGTTTATATTTTTTGTAAGTGAAGGAGAGTGGAATAAATATGGCATTCCTGGGGCTTTTGTGTGTGGGGAAATTTGAGGTACTGTAAATTGCACTGACCACATACAATCTGTTTGTTTCTATTCCCGATCAGTTTCCATGCAGTTTTCACCCATGAAAACTGTTAAGTTACGCTGTTGTTTTTGTGAATGAATTGTCATGTAAATGAGACATTTGCCTGTTTTTTACAATCCTCTTTTTGGAACCGGATTTCCACCTATGGAAATTCTGCATTGTATAATATTGAAGTGTTACCATGGTGCTTTCTTTTATTATATTATTGATGTTATTTTTATTATTATCACTAGTCCCATTATAGTTACTAATAGGCAGACCGTTTTGAGTAGAATAGCAAGGTGAAGTACCCATCCACGGTTTATACAGAGCATAAGCCCATTATTTACTAACAACTAGTCCCAAGAGAAGTTATTGGGATCAAGCAGTAACTTTAAGCCCTTACTCTACAAAGTGTAAAGCAGGTGTGCCTTCTAAATTCCTTCCTTACTGTCTGACCTAGAGAATGTTATGTTATCCATGTAAATAGCTTGTTCTGTGTTGCTGATCATGGACTACAAAAGACCTGGCTTTGAATATTTAACATTCTTTTGTCATGGAGATGGGCTTTGCCTTTACACTGTGTTAGGTTAGCATGAGCTCATTACAAGTTTAAACGCCATTTTTCCTTTCTGCTGCTTTTGCACACAGCACACAATATTATAAATGTTTAGAGTCTAGCAGAATATTTTGCTTCACACGAGAATAATATGTTTTCCTATTGTATCCACTTTGCTTGGTAAGCTATGTCTGAACAGTGAGTACCGAGGCCTTCAAGGTTATTTCAACACAGTGGCTGATGTTCGGTCTGATCAGCGCACGTCCTAGACATAACACATATGCAGCTGTGGCCACCTCTAATTTTGGCGCGTTTAATAATGCACTTGGCAAAGCATGCACACACACTTGAAGAACATTTGCATGCAGAGAGCTGGTGTAGAAAATGATGTGATACCTTTCTACTAGGACCAAAGGTATGGGGCCGTCCTTGTAAACTCAAAGAGACCTTCTATAGATATAATATAATATACTAGCAAGAGAGGGTAAGACTGAGGTGTAATTTTGCCTTCTTCCCTTTAGCATTTTACCATTCTTTCTCCCTTTGTATTCTATGGAATAGTAACTATGATGATAACCTTGTTGCTCATAATATGTTTGCTTGTATTAGCTAAGATACTGCGCTTGAGAACACGGCACTAGAAATTAATATTTCAAACTTGCACCTGTCTTCATTTACTCCTCGTTTTGGACTGGTATTATAGTATAACGAAAGAGTGTTCGTGTGTTCCACGTTAACTGAGGTATTCTAAGTTCATGTTCTGGGTTGTCTAATCATTGGGGGTATGGAAGAACCAATGAGACACTGATTGCTAGTCTGGTAGGGGATTTTGGATACAAAGGTGAGTTTTGGCACACCCTAATTCACTGAGGTTCCAAGTCTCTATGCATACTGAGGGTCTCACTAAAATGAATATTGCTTTTTTCATAAAAGAAAGTGTCGCAGGGATTCTGCTCCTACACAGAACTGTGCATAGAGACGTTATGGTTGCATTATCATAAGTCACTGGTGGGGTGCTCCGGCCTTCTCAAGCACCACATTGTGGTCACGAAAGTTGAAGATGCAGGCAAAGATAGAAGATGGCGGAGCACCCAGTAGGTGCCGTCCACTGGGCACTCGATGGGTCCTCTCTTTGGAAAAATATTTAGAGAGGCAGTGGGACCGAAGATGTTTAAGGATAAGATCTTCTACAAATAAGTCTGTCTCCGACCCCTCTGCGCATTCAGGGAATCCCAGAATAAGTATTCATCATTTCTCCTGGATCTTCCTTCGTAATCTTCAAGCTTAGCTTCTAGTATTTTGTGACCTTTAGTTCGCCGACCTATGCCTTAAGGTTTTCTGTGTCCTGGTGAAGAGTCACTACTAAATCCTCCACCTACTTAACTCTTGCCCCCATGTTCCAGAGATACGCTGGCATCAGCAAGACCTCAGCCGTGACTGAGTTTATGCGTGTTTTCAAAGCAGATCACTCCCCATGTATGGCTACCATGATATCGTGGAGAGATAGGGTGGTACTCTAGGAGGTTGGCTGGGCCGTGGAAGAGGAATGTTCCTGCGAGCCCTCCTGAGCTTCTGGCCCTCTGGGGAGCATGAATTTGTCAAACTTAGTTTGATGGAATCCATGCATATTCTTTCCACGTGTCATTTTGTTAGAGCGACTGAGATGGAACTGGTAGGGGGGCAGTTGTGGGATTGATATACTCTCTGCCACCTTCCTGAGGGCGCACATGGACACTCCACGTGGTCTGTTGGGTTTCTTACTCCTTCCAGCCCCCCACATGCCTCCAAAGCCACCCACACACAGAGCCCCAACCAGTTTGTGTGGAACTCCTCCAGGAAGCCGAGTTCAGGCGCTACAGCAAGGGCCAACCTCCACACTGCCACAAAACCAGTATGGTGCTGGGGGGGGGGGGTGGAGGGAGACATCCCTGTCACAGAGACCAAGCCAATAACTCAGGCTGCAGTCAGTAATAGGTTATCAGGCCCTTCCACATACCTCCTCAGCAGCAACTGTGGTTTAATTCAGGGCAATTATTGTAGTGTGTTGAAGGGTTCTACTCCTCCCGTGCTCCACAAATGGTCTCCTAGGCCACAGACCCCTACTTTTACCTAGTCCGGGATACACAGGCCAGCCACCCCTGTGTGTTGATAATGTTGCACCTGGTGGCTGCCATACCGCTCCCGCAGGGCCGTCGCTGTCACTATGCATCCAGTGTCTACAGACAGTAAGGGAGATCCTCGCAGTAGGTCATCTTCATGCGCCGCACTCTGCTGTTGGCTCAGAACCCCCCATCGCTGCACGGGCCTCAGTGCCGTTCTCTCACCACATGGTGTAGGGAATCAGTTTCCCGCATTACTTTGACATACCTGAGAGCCAGTAATCTCTGGTACAGCTTATGATTGTGGCTAGGGAATGGATGATGTAAGGGGATGAGGCAGCTGGGTTAAGGAATCGCACTAAGAAGCAGCCATCTTTCTCGACGGTCGGCCTACCCTCTGTTGCTGCTCCCCGAAATTAAAATGACATCACACCTCCCCAAGGCGCCCTTTCAACTCACTATTCTGTGTCTTCACCTCATTCACTTTTGCCGGTATGTCCTTTGGCACTGTCACCTTTGTCAGTGTCAGGTTCAGTTATTCTTATCTTTTCAGCCTTTTAGAGAACTGCTTGCTTCACTCTTTCGATCTTCGCATGTGGTTCCCCCTTTGCAGTTCCTCCTCCCTATATGCCTTGTGAAGGGGTCTCATAGAGGTGTTCTTCAGTACCTCTTTCTGTGGTAGCTCTTGTATCCTTCTTGTTTCCTGGATGTACTTCTTCCAAGCTTTCATTCGTCTTATGTTCAAGGTTGTTGAACCTGGCTCTGAGTTCTGATATATCCTGTTGAATATGCTATAGGTACCTTTTGATGTCACTCCAGATTATGCTGACTTCATCCTGTATGTATTAAAGAAAATGTTGGTGTAACTCAACTGATCTATTGACTCGTGCGCCCTGGTTAGGATTTGTCAAGGGCCCTGTTGAAGTGTGGGCACCCTCAAGGCTGTCCGCTTCGGTGTTTTTATTAGTCACCATGTCTTTGATGGTTGATTATTGTCTGCTTCTAATGGCAGCTACGTTGTGAAGTTCTTTACACTGATGAGTCTCTATGCTTTGGGAAGGTATATGTGAAGAGGTCGAAATTCCGTTTATGCAGGGGTGTTCCATGCTAATCTGGCTCCAAGGATTTTATGGTGCTGCTTAGCTTTTCTTCACCTTGCTTCTAGGGCTAACAACTAATACTCAGTATTCTGCTGGCCTCACATCAGGGGCCTATGTGTCTCTTGTTAGTGTTTAATGTCTCTTGTTTTAGCATATAGGCATATTCATGTATTCCATACTGTCAGGGAACCACTGTGGTGGAAATTGACGCTGTATCATCTACTGTGACCTCTCCATTGCTGTTGTTCAGACCTGACCCTCTATGAGGACCCTTCATGGATTAGATTCAACCTCAATGGCTCACGTCCTCTTACTTAATGCTAAGGGGCCTCCCTAAGGCTCTGAAATGCCCACAACATTTCACGCCACCCCCACCCTCTCAGTCAAGTCCTATATGACAAATTCCCAATTCACTCTTTCAGGCTACAATTGGGACCCGCACCTCTTGTTTATTGACTATTCAGGCTGTTCCTTACCTCATTGTCCCACATTCTCTTTCACCATTGTTATGTATGCCCCAACGTGCCTCCACTCCCACTTTCTCTCTTACTGTGACTCCAGCTGGTGGTCTTCCTCAGAGCTGCCGATGGGGCCTCTATTGTTGACAGACTGGTATGCCAGTCACACAGAAAACAAGGATGAATCCGAAGTTCAATACCCATTTTGATGGTGTCGATCATAAATTAATCCAAACAGGATTTCCGAATGGCTTACGGCAGGCTCGGAGAGCCCTTCTGCATTCGGAAGAGGGCCTGTAATCCCAAGGGAGGCTCTTTCAGGATGAGGGATTACGATGGCGGATTCCTACAGCCTTTCTGTTCTGGCCTTCCAGAGACAGAAAGGCTGTGAAATCCGACTTTAGGGGCCCCCAGCAGCGCCCCCATTTTGATCCCTGCACCCGGTGGCAGGCACCTTGAGGTGTCTGCTATGGGGTGCAGGGATGAACTGCACCTCAGCTCTTTACAATGAGAGCATGCATTCCGCTCGGAATGCATGCTCCCATTGTAAAGAATGGTATTGGTATATCCTAATTGCAGGTTTGGGTCCGCCGACAGGAGGTCTGTCGGTCCCAGTTCCAGATCTATGTCGGACGGACTGAGGTCCGTGCAACATCGAAATCAGGCCCTTAGTATTTAACGTGGGAGGGACCGACGTAGGGGGTAAAAAATGGGGCCTTCTTACTAAAAATAGAATAAAATTACAGGCTTAGGTTTACTCACGTGTAATGCTCATTTTTGTGAATAGGCCCCTATTTGTGGAAGAGTGAGTGCATAGATGGATGGATAAATGGATGAGTGAGTAACTGTATCGATAATTCTTGGGCAACTGGCTAGATGGGTGGACGGTTGAATGGATGAGTGCAAAGATTAAATAGTTAATATGTGAGTGAACGGATGTTTAGTTGGATGAATTATTTAATGCTTTACTTTTGCAATAACACAGGTAAACCAATTGCACTCAAGCCTGCCTCAGAGCCTAGTGGTGAGCTAATTCTACAAGTGGGTGCATCGGGAATGAAGTTCAAATTGCTCCTTAAGAGTGAATTTGAACTTTGATTCCTGTCTCTTACAGTTTTTTGTGCTACGTGCTTACTCTTCAGTAGCTGCCAGTGTTGCCCAAAGGCATCAACCTACTGTGACATAGAAAAGACAACTGCAGACCAATACCAATGCAGAAGAAAGAGGTTTTGCCCATCAAAATTTAAGTATGGCGATGACCGGCAGTTGTCCAGCAGCATTTATACAGAAGACGTTTGGTTAGTTATAGGCACATACAAAGGTGTAAGCCAGCTTCAAACACACTGATCAGTAGGCTGAGGGCACAAATCTCTTAATATACAGATATTACACAACTAGGGGCACATAGAAGTTCTATGCGAGTTGCATATCAATCCAAGACACACATGGAGAAAGTGTACACTTGAATGGAGTGGGCAATTACATCCTCCTCATCCATGCATGTATATGATTCCATGTAGGCAGGGATTGAGGATGCAATTGAAATAATTGACGAGCCGTAATCCCCTGCTTTTCTTCCCAGAGGTTTGGTGTGTTGTAACACCAATGCATAGGTGCACAAGTTAAAGTAGCAACGTCAGGTTCACATCTGCATCTAGTATTCAAAATATTGATAATTCCCAATCTGCAGAGTAACATCTGTTTCCCATGACTACCCTGCTCTCCCTTTGGTGCGATCGTATCCGAGGAGAAACTAATCTGCACATTCATCTGAATCCCCTAACCCATGACACTTTACTCCAGCATGGTTCAGTCAATTTATTTCATAACCCTAAAACCCACCTCTGGATTACCTGGGGAAAGTTTCGGGGCAACTAAGGAAATAGATCGCTCCACATCTGCAGCACACCCTGCTTCTCATGGGAAGGAGCCGGTGCCCGAGGGGCTAATGGGTGCTGGCACTTGGGAGTTAAGCTGAGGCTGAATGGCAGAATCTAGGTATGCAAATAACAACCTCCTACACCCAGAAAGGCTGCATTATCCCGCAAGGCCACCACTTCCGGAGGAGAGCCCTCTGACTTGGTTCTGCCTCCATCGCCCTAGCTGTGATCAGTATCCAAGAGTAGATGGGAAGAGTTGAATATGTTGTCCACACATGGTACATCCTAAGATGCAGCAAGTTTGGGGGGTGGCTGGCGCCCATGCATACATGCCTGGGCATTAACAGCCTGCATTTTAGGCCAGTATATAGATGCAGGACTATTTAGCTTCCAATTCTTACTGCCGATTTTGGAGCGAATTTTCCTCTGCCCTTTTGCGGAATGGTGACAGCAGTATAGACTGTGTGGCTGTTGGCTGTGGTTGTTGCTCTAGTCCCCATCCATGTGCCCGAAATGTGAGTTCAGCTTCTTGAAGGACGGGAGCAGACTTGACAGGACATGCCTCCCACATAGCCGCCTCTGGCATGTTTAAATGGAATTAGTTCTCTTCTCCTGTAAAGGAAGACACTAATAAATGCCCAAGCATAACAATTGCATGTAGCACCACATAAATCAAAACAAAGCGTGAATGATTTCAGGCCAGCATTCACTGGTCCTGTGTGGGTATCTGCCCGTGAGCAGGATGTTCATTGATCCCTTGCCCTCGGTGCTCCGCTTGCTCTCTGATGCTCCCGCCCTTCATCCTTCCCAGGTCACTAAGGACAAACAATATTGGTAATATGTCGTTGTTGTTACCTTGGGGGAGTATTGTGGATTTAAAGTCTGGGATTAAACCCTTGTGCAAGCATAAAACATATGAGAAAGACAATAACGAAGTTTGTCTGGCCACTGCTACCTGTCTCCCCGCTACCCCAAAGCAAGGCGAGCATAGCTACAGTAACCAGCGTGCATCCTGTGGAGGGGCAAATGCTCCAAACGCAGCAATATTCGATCAACATAGCAAAATATACTCATCCACAAAATGCTTTGTGCTGGTCTCAAGACGTGTGGAACAACTTAGCAAACCACTGCTTGAAGAGGACATTCTCAAACACTCCAATGGTTGAAGTGGGCTGCCCAAAGCCCAACACATTGTTGTGTTGATATGAGATCTACATACAGCTAAAGCTGACTTTCTCCAGATCTAAGAAGGACTATGGTTTGTGACTGCTATAGTCTGCCTGTTAAGACTTGTTTAAATGCACAGGGACGGCTACGTCAGTGTCTCTCTAAGTGGCAGAATTATCCTGAGATCTAAGTTACATTTTGCCATTTCTCATATGAAGGGTGTGAGTCGTGGTACCCATGTCTGCCTTAGGCTGCTGCTATAGAAATAAAACATTTTATCACCAGTCCTATTAATCTGTGCTCACAGGAATCATGGCACAGTATATGTTGTTTTAATCTCCCATACTGAAGAGCAAGGTGAAGGATATGGAAATGGGAAAACCATATTACAATTGTTTCCCACATACCAACCATTATGGTAGTTCAGGCTATCACCGCACAAAATCTGAAATCAGTGACATTAACACCCACTTATCACCAAAAAGTTCTTTATTAATCCACTAGTGTGGCACGTAAATGACAGCACAATGCACTTTATAGATCTTGTAAGCTGCTGATGTTTGTACCTTTTTTCAATCAAATCGTACTTATAGAGTGCAGCTTATCATCCTTAAGGGTAACCAGGCTCTGTGCTGCGGGTATTAGAGAGCCAGGTATTGAGTCCTCTCCTGAATTCTGTCAGCTACGGTGACAAGCAGAGGTGGAGGGGAAGGGTGTTCCAGGACTTGGTGGCGCAGCGGGAGAAAGAGCGTCCTCCAGCAGTGGCGGATGCACAGTATCTGTGCGAGGGCGAGGGGAGGGGAGGGGAGGGGAGTGGAGTAGAGTGGAGTGGAGTGGAGTGGAGTGGAGATTCCTGAGTGGTAGGTGAAAATGAAGGCGTTAGTTCATTTAGTCAGGTCCTTGGATGTGAAGGGCTTTGTAGGCATGGGTAAGTAGCTTGAATTGGGATCTTTTCTGGATGGGGAGCCAGTGGAGGTCTTTCAGGTGCTAGATAATGTGGGTTTTCTTTGATAGGTTGATGGTCAGTCTGGCTAGTGCGTTCTGGACTGTCTAATCTTCTCATTAGTTTGTTGGTGGTGCCTGCATAGAGTGTGTTGCCATAGTCCAGCTGGCTGGTGATGTGGGCCTGTGTCACATGTTTCCTGGTGTCGGTGGGTAGCCACTTGAAGATTCTGTGGAGCTTGCGGAGTGTGTGTAAGCTGGCTGAGGAGGCAGTGCTGACCTGCCATTTCATGGATAGTAGGCTGTTCAGGATGATGGTGAGGTTGCGTGCGTGGTCTTTCGGAGTGGGTGTTGCTCTTCTCCAGTCCGAGACGTTCTCTACTCAGTTGTGGAAACTGGTCTTTGTTATGGTGGGGCGAGAGGACAAGTTGCTTGTTGTCGGCGTTGGGGATGATGTTGATGTCATGGGTTCTGATGATGTCTGCGAGAGGTGTCATGTAGCTGTTGAAGAGGGTTGGGCTAAGGGATGATCCTTGAGGGATGCCACAGGGGGTGTGCTTAGGTCGTGAGGTGAAGGGGGAGACCATTTTCATGGGTGCACCCCATAAGAAAATGTGCCATACATCTAGGTACCGTCTCTGATTCCGATCTGCCTTAGTCTATCGATGAGTGTTTGGTTGGAGACGGTGTCGAAAGCTGTGGAGAAGTCAAGTAGGATCAGGGCAGCTGGTTCTACACTGTTGAGTAGGGTGAGGGTGTCCTCTGTTGCTGCAATCAAGGCAGTCTCTGTGCTGTCTTGGTTCTGAATCCTGATTGGGAGCGGTCCAGCAGGTTGTGAGTTGGAGGTTGATGGCCTTCTCCAAGACTTTGGTGGGAAACGGGAGAGGCGAGATGGGGCAGTAGTTTTAGAGTTCGCTGGGGTCTGCAACGGGTTTCTTGGGGAGGGGTCTGACCTCTGCTTGTTTCCAGGCATCGGGAAAGGAAGCAGTGGCGATGGAGGCATTGAGGATGGAGGTCAGCTTGTGGAGGATGATGTCTCTTCTGAGGGTTGAAGAGTCAGTGGGTGCTACCGAGTAGATGGAGTTCATTAGAGTAGTTGTGTCCGGTGTACTGAGTTTTTCCCATGCGGTGAGCTGGTTGCCGGCAGCCGTGATCATTGGAGAAGGAAATCTGAGAAGGTCGTGGGTTGGGGATTGAAGTTGCTGTAGATGTTGGTTAGCTTGTTGTGGAAGTAATCAGCGAGTGCGCTGCAGAGTTCCTATGGGGAGGGGATAATGTTTTCCGTAGCTGACGGGCAGGTGAGCTCTCTGACGACGGTGAAGAGTTCCTGGGTCTGGTTGGTGCTGGCCTTGATGTACTATTTCAGGGACCCCTTTTTCGCTGCTTTTAGCTGGCGATCGTAGATCTTGAGGGCAGGCTTGAAGACAGCTCAGTCAGTGTTGTTTCTGGTGGTGCACCATCTTCTTTCAAGTATCTGCGTTTCAACACCCTCCGTTTTGGGTTGTACCAGCTGGCTCATTTGTTAAATTTTGAATTAATAAGGAACTGCTATAGAAATAGGCAGAATCCTATTTCACGACTGCCTAGGGAAGGTGCTGACCATCATGACAAACAAATATGAACTTTGATAAAGAGCCCATATGCAAAAAATATGTTCCTGACATCGCCTTTATGGAGCTGCTTCCTTCAGGGATATTTGGTACAAAATGCTACTTGAAAGGTTAATTTCAGATAGTTAGAAAAGCTATGAAAATCTTCGTGGCAAAAATAACTATATGGAGCTCATCCCCAGTGTGGCTATGTAGTCAGCCTTGTCCTTTTGCTGTGAGAACCCAGGACATTGAGCACCTTCCTAATCAGGGAGCTCTTAGTATTTACATTGAATATTTAATTGTCCAGCTAGGGTTTAACAGAGAATGTTCACACCAGGAAAGCAATGACTAATAGAGGCAGACACTGAGAAACATGAAAAAATATGCAGTCGGTCTTGTTTATAACTCTCTTCCAAAATAGTTGGATTCCAAAACAGACTTTTTTCATGACAAATTCTCTGCTTTGGCTTTTAGTTGCTGTTGTAACATTTGTTTATGTCCTAATTTTCACAGTTGCTCAATACATTCTGACGTTTTCTAGTAAATTACTCTTCCTTTACTGTGAAGATGCTGCCAGTGGTTTCCGTAGAACTACGAGAACTTAGAAATCTGATAGGACAAGCTTCCTAGACTAGCATTTTATCAAGCACCCCACAAAAATGTCTCTCTTGGAGGTGGTTCTAGCTTTGTTAACATAGTGGGACAGAGTAGGAGTTGGACGGTCAACAAGGTGCCTCAACACGGGCTCAGAAATTTTTTCAGGACTCTTGTCCTCCGCTATATATTGTTATTTTTTAGGTTTCGAACCTGGCGAGGGGCACGAAGTGCCCCTCCCAGTTTGAAAACTATTGTCTTCAGTATGGATGTCGGCCCCGCCTCTGCCTCTCATTGGTTAGCTCCATAAATGGAGGCTAGCCATTGGGAGGCAGAGGCTGTCAATCGCGCTTTCTCTCGAAAACGCGATTCGGGGGCGTTTCTGGTGCTTTTTTTAAGCCCCGCCCCTTTGTCCCGGGCCGCGCTGCCATTGGCTGCCGGCCCGGGACACCCCCGTGACGTCATTCCTGGGCCGCGCTGTGATTGGCTGCCGGCCCGGGACACCCCCGTGACGTCAGCCAATCACAGCGCGGCCCGGGACCTGACTTGTTGACTATCCGATCTCTTTCTCCTTTGGGCTCTTTCGGAGCCAACGTACAGCTAGTTTATTTTCCGGGGCTGTAATAATTCTGCAGTTGTTAAGGTTAGTAACTGACACTACGGAGACCAAACTGAGAAATGTTGTAAATACTCCTCCTGACTGGATATTTGTGAGGCTCTCTCTCTCTGCTGCTGCTTTTCCATAAAAACGATTTTATAGGGAATATGTATTGCTTAGGTTGAAAAAATGTGAATAAGAAATCCACCGAAGGTTAAAACCTGGCTACGAGCACAATCAGATTACATTTTCCCCTTATAAAAAAACGCCCTGCCCTGCCTTGTTGCGGCGGATGTAGCAGTTCGCTTGGCTACTGCTTATCTGCAGAGGCAGTCCCTGGCGTCTCTGGTGCTGGTAATGATTGTTTTCACGAACAGGAAAAAAAAACGGCAAAGCAAGGAGTGGGCGCGAGCTCCGCTCACCTCAGGTGACCCATAAGCCGAGTTTCTGAGTCTGTGTGCTGACGTAGTTGGGTCACGAGGAGACCGTTAGGGAAGGTCAACAAAGTACTAAGAAACAAAACAAATAGATTTTTTTCTTGAGGGCATATAATATAACGTGTCTCGTGCTTTTTTGTACCCAAATTCCCTTCTCTGCCAGCATGCGGAATGCTTAAACATGTTTGCATCAGAGCTAAAGAAACTCAGCGGCCGTTTTCATTTCGTGGAGGGTGTCCCCGTAGCACCAATAAAGGTGCTCCCTCTGGGTCATACCACCACACTGAAACAGAGGGAAAGGTACATGTAGGGGGTCAGAATCATGAAACAGAAACTTCTCAAACGACAACACTGCGCCTTTAAAACAGCTGCTAAAATCAATGCCAGGAAAATATGCATCCTTGAGCAAAATGGCCAGTCAGGTGCCCACTCTACCTAGACATCATACTTTACAACTCTGGCAGGCTGAGGCTGATTTCTCGTGCTAAAGCAATAACCATTGTAAAACTGGGCGGATATTTAACATTCTCGAGAGGCACCTGTCATGATTATATATCTCGCGCATGGTGCAGTTGACTGCACATAAGCATTTCCATTATCCATTAAGTTTCCCAATATGCTGATGAAATGTAAATTCTTTATGACATGTTGGAGTGTGTTCCGACAATAATAATCCCTGTGGCTTGTGCATAACTCCATGTGCAGTTTAATATCATTTATAGGTCTGGCCATTGTTGATAGGTCTCGCCATCCTTGTTGATAATAATTAAAAATATATTTTTTTAAATCAGAAATAAAATACATACATACATACAGGGCCAATGGGTTAGCCCTTTTCATCCATTCTCTGTTCACGTAAATGTTGCTTTCACTTGGGTCAATGGGTTAATGAACTTCCGACATTGGCCCACCTGCACTGTGAATTACGACGTTTTCCTGGTCACACGTGCACATATAGCTACAAATAAGTGCCAGGGATAGTGGTCAACACTATACTTTGACAATGCTTCCTTTCCATTCTTTAATCTTTTTATTATATTTTTCTATTTATCTCTATGTGCTTAAATTAAACATGCAGGTTACAGCAATGGAAGGCCACTAGCACTTTTCTTTTGCACCCATTGGAATCATATTTTCCTCTTTCATATTTATATTGATTCTTTTTGGCAAGTACATCTGCTTGCTCTGAAGCACCTGTACTGTTCTATTAAAATTAATATGCCATATTTGTTTAAATTTACATAAAAAGTAAAAATAAAAAATAAAACACTGCACCATTTTGCCAAGGACAGGCATATCGGTTTTGCCAATGCTTGTTACTATCTACATGGCCTTGCACCTGGATAAAATTATGGTGTATTCTGCAGATTTAACTAAACATACTCAACACGTGAAAGTAGTGGTATACAGAACTGGAGATCTAAAACTGGTTTAGTAAAATGTTGTTTCCACAAGATACTATTATAGGCGCTATTAAAGGATATTACATTCTGATAACATTGTTCAGTCAACTTCCGGTTAATAATACACATAAGCTCGTCGGATACTGCCTGGTTTAGCACACGCTGAGGAGCCTCCACGAGCAAGGTGAACACTGCATTCCAAGAAGAGATGAGATTGGATACAAGGGTAAACAAGCACAACGAAAGCCAATAGTTATTGATTAGGACAAGGTGCCTCTGGATACACCCATCCACGTTGTCACTCATCCACCTGTCAATGTACACGTCCATGTGCACAATCATTCATCGCCCAAACACTTATTCATTCCTGCACTCACACCTTCATTTACCCACCTCTTGTAAGGACCGCTACTAAGCTGAAGGGAAACATGCCTAATGGGCATCAATGTGGTGCTGAGGCCTACTGTATCGCCAATAAGACTCAGATACTCAAGGGGATAGAGAGCTCAATCTAGAGTGAGAATGCGATGGAGTGTAGCAAGGTCAGTGATGTGCAATGTGTGAGATTCCAGTGAAGTATAGGATATTAGTGATAAGAAGGTGAGACCGCACTAAAGTGTATGAGGGCAGTCATGTGAAGTAAGACTCCAGTGAAGTGTGAGAGGGCAGTGATATGTAACAAGTGAAACGCTAGTGAAGTGAACAGTGATGTGCAATGAACGAGACTTCAGTGAAGTGTATGAGGACAGTTATGGGAGGATGAAACCCCGCTGCAGAGTACAAGGGCAGTAATCTGTAGGTGAGACCATAGTGAAGCACAAGCGGATAGTGATATGCAAAGCTTGAAACTCGCGTGAAGTGAATGAGAGCAGTGACATGCAATGTTTGGGACACCAGTGAAATGTATGAGCCCAGTGATAGAAGATGAGACTCCTCTTACCTGCATGAGGGCAGTGATTGTGATTGGTGTTGTGAATGTGTGCTCGTGTTTGGCTTGTGGCTTCAGTCGTCTTTTTTAGCAAGATAAAGGTGAGTGCAGCGTTTCTGTAATGCCCCGTGTTTTGAATGTTGACTTTTGCACCGAATGCTCCTAACACGTAATGCCCAGTGTTGTGAATGTGTGCTCGTGTTTGGCTTGTGGCTTCAGACGTCTTTTTTAGCTCGATAAAGGTGAGTGCAGCGCTTCTGAAATGCCTCGTGTCCGAAGGCGAAACCGTTGCATTGTAAATGCTTGTTTTTATATATTATTAGCCATAAGTGTAACACAATACGACACAGGAGAACACCAAAATACACACGGATACCAAATCTTAAAGAAGGAACAAAAGTAAGAATATGTGAGCATGAAAATACATAAGTACTTTAAAACGCAAAGGATGGAGCTTACATTATACAATCAAAAATAAATGTATGACAGGAAAATGAAAATATCTGAGTAATATGTAAAACACATTCAATCCTACTGGACTCCGGACCCACTCGTTTAAATTTTAACCATTATCGTGGGCCTCTGGCTTTGGCTAACGGCAGCTCCATTTCATAAATTTCTCTAAGTAGAGCCCAAAATTCCCTTATAGTAGGGCCTGCATTCTGAATCCAAACCTGAGCAATTCACAGACGAGCACAAACAATTCAAATTCAGACAAATGATCCCGAAAGACAACCCCGATCCTGCACAATCCCCAATACTATTTCCTTCTTTGTTATCTGAATGCCATGACCAATCATTGTTGAAAAGACTTGGTTAACGTCAATCCAAAATGAGCCCAGCTTCGAACACGTAATAAACATATGTCGTAAATCAGCAGCATGCTCTTTGCACTTTGGGCAGCATGTTTTAAAAGATGACTGATTCAGAGCCCATTTAGAGATGAGCTCTGGAGTGTATTGCAGCATAAATATAAGCCTATACTGCTGCAGTTTCAAATTCACTGATGTTACCTCAGTTTCTATAGTTTCCAATGATTCCTGCACTTCCTCTCTAGTTTCGAAAATCCGGCTTAACTTTAGGACGATCTGTATACTGTCATCACTTGCAGTTGTTAAAAATGTCTGATATAGTTTACCAATAAGCCCTCGCTTTGAAATCTGGAACATTGCGGATAACACCTCAGATGGACTAGGCATCTGTGTTAAGCCCAAACCCCGAATATAATAATCCCTTATTTGTAACTACTTAAAAAATGTGTTCTGTGACAGCCCGTACTCTTCCTTCAGAGCAGTAAATGACCGGAACCCTTATCTATCATATAGCTGACCCAGCTGTGCAATGCCCTTGCTTTGCCACCCTCTCCCAACAGAGTTGTGAAATATATCGGGTAGTAAGAGGTTCCCCCATAGCGTAATGTATATATGCATCTCTGGTATTGAATATGCTTTACAAATATTGTGCCATATCCTCACAATGTCTCGAACTACCTTAAACCGTACCCTCTTGTAATAATTAGGGTCGGTAGTTTTATATAACAAAAACCCAGTGTCTAACCCGCAAGCCAATTGATATGATAACCAAACCGTACCAATACCTGGTCCCTTAAGTAAGTTTTGGATTCCGCTGACAAATGTGGCCCAAAAATATCATTTCAAAATCTGGAATCATAAGCCGCCTTGTTTATATAACCGCTTAATATACCAGAGGGTTCTCCTTGCACACCGATAGCTCCAAATAAAGCTACCTATAACGCCGCCTAAACGTTAAAAAAACGACAGTGGCACCCTTAATGGAATTATACGATACAAATATAGAAACTTCGTGAGTATATTCATTTAAATACTATTGCACCTTCCAAATATAGTTAAGGGGACCTGATGCCAGCTATGCAGTTTTGTCACTACCCTCTTTAACAATGGCTCATAGTTGAGTGCAATCATCTCGTCTACTTGACTACTAATACAAACACCTAGATACGTTGCTGTTCTTGTAACCCCCAATGCAGCTGGGGCCGTATCCTGTTGGTAATTTTAAATTATCTGCGTCTTATTTAAATTTAACTTATTACCTGAAAAGGACCCAAGATGCTGGACTTCCAGTGCATCTGCGTATGCAGTTACCTTAAGTTCGAAACCACTGAGAAACACTGGAGGAATCCTGGCGCTAGATAACAGATGTTTTATAAAAGGCTCAATGTAAAGAGCAAACAGTAACGTGGATAGGGGACACCCCTGTTGTGTGCCCCTTTGAACCGCAAAAAAAGATGAAGAGAGGCCATTGAGCTTGGCAGAAGCAGTTGGATTACAATAACGTTTCTGGACTGCCAAGATAAATCTTTGAGCAAGACCAAATGTGGTCATTGTTGACCATAAGGATCCCCAAACGACCCTGTCAAAGGCCTTCTCGGCGTCCAGCATCATCATCACAATATGTTGATTTAGTTGACTAGAGACATCAAATTCAGCAATAGTTGTATTAATATGAGCCGCCGTGTCTCTGCAAGGGACGAAACCGTGCTGTTGCTCCAAGACTAATACATGGATAAGCCAGCCGAGAGACTAGCATTTTTGATTTTTTTTTTAGCATCAGCATTTATCAATGATATAGGCCGATATGAGCTCATCTCATCTACCGGTTTCCCTTTTTTAGTAAACACTATGATGTTGGTGATGTTCCACGATAACGGGGCCTTATCCCCCTGCATAATTTCGTTACACAGTGCGAGAAAAACCGGCGCTAACTCGTCTTTGAAAATCTTATAAAATTCCAATGGCATTGTATCTGCACCAACAGTCTTGCCAGTTGGCAGTGTGTTAATCGTTTCTCAATTTCCTCCAGATCAAAATCTCCTTGTAGGGGCTCGGCAATATTGGCAATCCACTTTCCTGGATGTAATCCATGGCAGACTGCTGGCTAAATGCATTTGAATTCCCATACAAGTCAGCATAAATTAGCCTAAACTGTTCCACTATGTCTGCCGATCCCGTATAGGCTCTGCCATCTGTCCCTCGAATTTGCTTAACACAAGATCTATCCCTAGAGTCCGCAATTTGGTTAGCCAACAGCCTCCCTACCCTCTCCCCGTATTCATATTGTTTAGATTTAAACTTAAGATAATTATTTGCAACTTTGTCCCTTAACCTCCTCTTAAGTTTGGCTCTTACTTCGTTAACCTGCTGATACACCAACTGTTCACCAGGATCTTTGGTGACAATGGCTCTAGCATGTTTTTGCTCCAGGTCTAAATAGAGCATGCATTCTTGCTCTGCCAATCGTGCCCTGCCGATTTTGTTTAATAATATATTGCAGTGTAGCCCCTCTAACGTACGATTTCATACAATCCCAATCCATAGCATTGGATACCGTACCCCGGTTATTCTCTACAAACTCCACCAGTGTGCCTCGCATAAATTCCACATACTCAATATTACTAAGAAGATGTCTAGGAAAGGAAAACTCCCTTCTTGCAGTTTTGTCCCCTGTCCGCTGCCGAACTGTCAACATCACAGGATTGTGATCAGAGGTTATTTTGGGACAAACCTCAATAAGTGCATTTTCTAAAGCAGCATTGCTAGCAGAAATCATGTCTATTCTAGAATATGATTTATGCAGGTGTGAAAAAAATGTAAATCCTGGCACCACAGGGTGTAAACTTCTCCAAGCATCCTCCAGTTAATGTATGTGAAGGAGTTTAAAGATGGCTGCCCTAGTCCTACCCATTCTAGTCCTCCGCTATATAAGGGAAGTTCAGTGCTCACACCACATGTTTTGTTTCCAACATCTTCTAGCTATCATTATGTGTACTTCTGTTTTGCAGGTTAGCCAGTTTTTCCACTAGATGAAAAATGACATCAAAGTTGCTATTTTATAGGTGAACATGTAGTTACTATAAACTACCACCACATGATTATAGCAGTGGTTAACTGGCACATGGGCGAGTGAAATGAGCTGTGATCAGATGATTCAGCCATAATTATTCTGCTAAGCAGCTATTCATGGCAAAACGTGAAAATGACACAGTTCATCGTCTACTACAGGCTTCTCTAATCAGCATCTCATATGCTACTGGTAGCTCTCCAGCTACCTGTAATCAGCTCTTCTGTGTGCAGCCAAGTCTAATAAATTAGGTAACTTTTGCTTAGCTGAATTTATATTTGTATACCAAAATTTAAACGTGTGTATTTAAGATGAAAATGTATCTATCTTCAGAATTTATAAGCTGATGTTTGTCGAAAAATGCTCGAATTTCCAAATACTTTTAAAGCTGATATTTGAGTGATAAATCACATGATGATGGGAGACGTATAACTAAAGTTATTACCTTGTACCTTGGTGCCAGGGGCATTGCAACTGTGGCTGTTGTATATTACCCTAGTTGCATACTCACACAGCTTTTTCCGTTTGTTGTTTTTTTATTACTTTATTGCTGGCAACTCTGCCATATGACTGAGGTGACCACTGCTGGTAATCTTGCATTTACTGGGTGCTAATGTAACCTTGTCTGAAGTGGTCAGGATTACACCACTAATAATATTAATAGCTCAGGGTGAATTTTATTGAACATAAATAAAAGGATGGAGAACTCTGTTCTCCTGAAAGATCCTTACTTGGCACCATTATTACTGTAGCCATATTATCCTTTCTGCTATTTTGTTCATGTTGTGCTGTTTTTTTGATTATTTTAATCTTGACATTTTACAGGATATTTCACCTACAGGATGCAAAATATTCCCAGTTCACTAAAACCTGCGCCTGAACCAAACAATGCACCATTAATAACCTACTGTATCTCTTACTAAATGATTGAAGGATTAATGATTTATGATGCAATCGGTGATTTCTGAAGTTTGAATCCAGTTGCCATATTTTTTATTTCGTGAAATCTGTTGAGCCTGGATTGAAGTAATACTTTGTATGTGGGTGTTCTGTCACGTAGGAGAGCAACATATTTTGTGAAGTTAAGCTGGTGGTATTTATTTTTCAGAGTCCATACAGAACAGTTCTGCGAGACAATGCTATACCTACCATCTTCGATTTGACCAGTCATCTTGGCAACCCTTATAGCAGACATCGAAAAAGAATAAAAGAAATGGTATGGGTGTGACGTGTGATGTCAGTGATCACACAAACATTTGTGTTCACATTCTTGAAAATGTTCATTTAAAAAGCACTTTTGCTAAAACTATCCTCTCCGTTCACTGAAGCATGTTGTTTTCCATGTACTTTTAGCTGAAGATATTGTTGCCTCTACTGTAACAACTAATAGATGTTATTGCAGAGTCACAGAATTCCAGTGCACACGATAATAATGTAATATTTCGTCTACAGCTGTGAACCTTCAAGTGGCTACTCTTATAATGCAATTATTGTCAGGCATGGTCTTGTGGTATGTTATGTTAAGTGTATTTGTAGAGCGCGCGATCACCCGTGAGGTCATCCTGGTGCTATGCATGTGTGTGAGGCTAGCCCCTGGGCGGGGAAAGGAATTATTCAAAGTGCCACGTTTTCAGCTTCTTGTGGATTTCAAGAAAAAACAAAGGACTCTGAAGTGATTTTGGTGTTGTTCCATGCTCTGGGGGCGATGTTAGTGAAGGCCCGGTTCTGTTTCTGCAAATGTGTGGAATGTGTGCTAGTTGAAGTCCTGCTGAATGGAGGTGCCTGGATGGTTGGTGGAAGGGAATGCAGATGTTCAAGTAGTCTGACCCTGCTTTTTGTTGTGCTTTGTTTGTGTGGATAAGGAGCTTGTACTGTGCACAGTTTTGTCTTGAGAGCCAGTGTAGCACCTTGAAGTGTGGTGTGAGTTCTCCGAGGGAGGTTGAGAACGAGTTTGGCAGCTGTGTTCTGGATGGTCTGCTGTCTTCTTGTGAAAATTTGATGATTCCTGCGTAGAGGGAGTTTCCATAGTTTAGTCTGCTATTGATGTGTGCTTGTGTGATGTAATTTATTGTGTTGTTAGGTAGTCGCTTGAAGATTTTTATCAGCATCCTCAGAGTGTGGAAGCAGAGTGCGTTGAAGACGTTGACCTAGGCAACCTGTCTAGCTTGTTGTCAATGATGATCCTGAGGTTTCTGGCGTGTGCGCCGGTGTTGGGAGTGGGTCCTAGTCTGGGGGGCACCTGGTCAAGTTCCATAGTGAAGGACCAAGCTGCACTCGACTGAAGAGGCCTAACTAGGCCAAAACTGGTTTGGGTTGCTTGTGTTCCCTTTCAGAGAGGACCCCAGTTTGATAGTTCGGGCTGGGCTGTTCCTGCTGGAGTAGAACAAACGCTGATTTGCACATGGCTGAAGTAGTGGCATATTGTGCTGAAAAATATGCATTGGGATGCAGCCCCAAGTCATTACCAGCGGCTGAGATTCTTTCAAGTGTTCCACCCATCATTTTTTTGTATTTTTCATTTTGATGCCCAAAAGTAAACTGGGCATGATGTTACTCCTTTTCCAAGCTATGCTTCTAGCAATTTTATTGCTACAATCATTTCTTCAAGAACCTTACCATAGGCTCTTCCAGCTTATAGTTGTGCAATGCTTCAACAGTGGAACCGAAATCTCTTGTGGGATGGACTGACCATAAACCTGTTTGTGGAGCCCTAACAGATAATGTAACAACAAAAGGGAGAGTAAGGGATTGTATTCACAAAATGTAAATGGGGATTACTCCTGTTCCCCTAGGTAAGGTATAACAACTAACAATAGGAGGAGTATCACCAGAGAGAATCTTGGATTTTCTTGGAGAATCTTGTGGGACACCCCCGCGCCGCACGGCCACCAGCTGCTGCGTGTGCCCCTTGCCTCGCTGCTGCCTCGTTTTTGCCTCGTTCGCCGGCTGCCGCCGCTGCGAGCGCTTTTTCCCCTTGTTTTGGTTGTTTTGTCAGGTATTTGTGCTTGTCTCACTGATCTGTTGTTTTCACTGCTTTTTTCCCGTTTTTGTCGCTATTTTGTGCCTGTTCAGTATTGTAACGTGTGTACCCTCCTTCCTGGTTGTCCGCCTACCGCTCCGCCCCCCGCCCTCCCTTCCCGCCACAGCCGCTTGTCCCCGCCCCTTTTTCTTCTGTAACCCTCCCCGCTCCCGCCTCCCAGCTGCCCCGCCCACCCGCGCACTTGGCCTTAAATGGCGACCGTGCGACGCAGGTGAGTGTGACCCACTTGTGGGACACCCCCGCGCCGCACGGCCACCAGCTGCTGCGTGTGCCCCTTGCCTCGCTGCTGCCTCGTTTTTGCCTCGTTCGCCGGCTGCCGCCGCTGCGAGCGCTTTTTCCCCTTGTTTTGGTTGTTTTGTCAGGTATTTGTGCTTGTCTCACTGATCTGTTGTTTTCACTGCTTTTTTCCCGTTTTTGTCGCTATTTTGTGCCTGTTCAGTATTGTAACGTGTGTACCCTCCTTCCTGGTTGTCCGCCTACCGCTCCGCCCCCCGCCCTCCCTTCCCGCCACAGCCGCTTGTCCCCGCCCCTTTTTCTTCTGTAACGCTCCCGCCTCCCAGCTGCCCCGCCCACCCGCGCACTTCGCCTTAAATGGCGAACGTGCGAACGCGCAGCGGTCACGCGCAGCGGGCGCGCCGATTGTGCGCCGAAGGCGCGCCAAAGGTAAGCCCGTCTACGCCCGTCCGCGCCTGGACCGCGCCCAGTGCCAGGACCCCTGGCCCACGAGGACCCCGACCGACCCGCCTGACGTACTCAGCCGCCACCCTCACCGCTCTCAACACCGGCCGACACCCAGAATGCCACCAAGCCACTCCAAGACGCACCCACGGACCATTCAGCTGCCACGCCTGCAAGTTCTCCTGCAGCCGGACCAGCCCCGCACCAGCACCCGCCAAGTCGAACTCCAGCAGCACCCACCTCAAGTGCATCCTCCTCAACACCCGCTCCGTCCACAGACACGCCATCGAACTCTGGAACCTCCTCGACACCACAGCCCCAGACGTTGCCTTCCTCACGGAGACCTGGATGAACGCCTCTTCAGCTCCCGACATCGCCATCGCTATCCCAGAGGGCTACAAGATCGTCCGGAGGGACCGAAACGCCAACCAGATGGGAGGAGGCATCGCCATCATCCACAGGAACACCATCCGCCTCACGACCAGCACCGACAACACCCTGACCAGCGCCGAACACCTGCATTTCCAGATCCACACCAACCCGAACACCACCCTCAGAGGCACCCTGATCTACCGACCCCCTGGACCACGCACGCAATTCAGCGACGACATCGCCGACTTCATCAGCCCGCATGCCCTCACCTCCGCTGACTACATCCTCCTGGGAGACCTCAACTTCCATCTGGAGAACAACAACGACCACAACACCAGCACCCTGCTCGACAACCTCGCCAACCTGGGACTCAAGCAACTGGTGTCCACCCCCACCCACCTCGCCGGACACACACTCGACGCCGTCTTCTCATCCAGCACAGACATCGACTTCAGCCACGCCACAGAGCTTCAATGGACGGACCACAGCTGCGTCCACTTCACCTTCAAGAGAACAACGACCCACCAACACCAGCAACACACCGCCCGCAGAAGCTGGAACAAGATCACAGCAGACCAGCTCGCCACCTCCCTGAGCCAACACCCTCCTGCCAGCTCAGCGAACCCCAGCCAGGCCGCCGATAACATCACGAAGTGGATCAGCAACTGCGCGGACGAACTCGCCCCGCTGAGGACCCCGCCTAGCAGACCCGGCAGCAAGAAGGCCCCATGGTTCACCGACGAACTCAAGAGCTCCAAGAAGAACTGCCGAGCCCTCGAGAAAGTCTGGAAAAGGGATCCGACACCGGACAACAGGACCTCCTACAAACTTGCCACCCGGAAACACCACCAGCTGATCCGCGCCGCCAAGAGAACAGCATTCAAGGACCGGTTGGACAACAACGCACACAACAGCAAGGAACTCTTCAACATCGTGAAAGAGCTTTCCAACCCCAACGCGGGAAACAACGACATCACCCCATCGCAAGACCTCTGCAACTCCCTGGCTTCATACTTCCACAACAAGATCGCGGACATACACAGCAGTTTCAACAACCAACCAACGCACACCACGACCGACCAGCCAGCCCCCCCCACCACCACCCTCCACGCCTGGACCCCGATCAGCACAGAAGACACCATCCGCACGATGAACTCAATCCACTCCGGATCACCAACCGACCCCTGCCCCCACCACATCTTCAACAAGGCCGACGCTGTCATCGCACCCCACCTGCGAGACATCATCAACACATCCTTCGACACCGCCATCTTCCCCGAGAGCTGGAAACACGCCGAACTCAGCGCTCTACTCAAGAAACCAACAGCGGACCCCACCGACCTCAAGAATTACCGCCCCATCTCGCTTCTCCCGTTTCCAGCCAAAGTCATCGAGAAGACCGTCAACAAGCAGATGGCCGCCTTCCTCGAGACGAACGGATCCCTCGACCCCTCACAGTCGGGCTTCCGAGCCAAACACAGCACCGAGACCGCCCTCATCGCCGCCACCGATGACATCCGAGCCCTGATGGACAATGGAGAAACAGCGGCCCTCATCCTCCTAGACCTCTCCGCGGCATTCGACACGGTCTGCCACCGCACCCTAATACGGCGCCTCAGCAACATCGGAATCCAGGACAAGGCGCTGGAATGGATCATCTCCTTCCTCGACGGAAGAACACAGCGAGTCCGCCTACCACCGTACAAGTCAGAGGCCTCCGAAGTCATCTGCGGCGTCCCCCAAGGATCATCCCTGAGCCCCACCCTCTTCAACGTCTACATGAGCCCCCTCGCGGCCATCGTACGCAAACACCACCTCAGCATCATCTCCTACGCCGACGACACCCAGCTGATCCTCTCCCTGACCAACAACCCCGCCGCCGCCAGAGCCAACCTACACGAAGGGATGAAAGAGGTAGCCGAGTGGATGACGACCAGCCGCCTGAAACTGAACTCGGACAAGACGGAGGTCCTCATCCTGGGCTCCTCTCCCTCCGCCTGGGACGACTCCTGGTGGCCTCCCGCCCTGGGCACCGCACCCAAACCGACAGACCATGCACGTAACCTGGGCTTCATCCTGGACTCCTCCCTCTCCATGACCAGGCAAGTCAACAGCGTCTCCTCGGCGTGCTTCAACACCCTACGCATGCTACGGAAGATCTTCTGGTGGATCCCCACAGAGACCAGGAAGACCGTCACCCAGGCCCTCGTCACCAGCCGACTGGACTACGGCAACGCCCTCTACGCCGGGACCACCGCCAAGCTCCAGAAGAGACTCCAGCGGATCCAAAACGCCTCAGCCAGACTCATCCTCGACATCCCACGATCCAGCCACATCTCCGGACATCTGAGAGACCTTCACTGGCTCCCCATCAACAAGAGAATCACCTTCCGCCTCCTCACCCACGCACACAAAGCCCTACACGACCAAGGCCCGAGCTACCTCAACAGCCGAGTCAACTTCTACGCTCCCAAACGCCACCTCCGATCAGCCAACCACGCCCTCGCCGCCGTCCCCCGCATCCGAAGAGCAACTTCAGGAGGAAGGTCCTTCTCCTACCTGGCCGCCAAGACCTGGAACTCCCTCCCGTCCGACCTGCGCCTGACCCAAGACCACCTCTCCTTCAGGAAGAAGCTGAAGACCTGGCTGTTCGAGCAGTAGCGGCACCCCCCCCCCCCCCCCCCCCCAGCGCCTTGAGACCCTACGGGTAGGTAGCGCGCTCTACAAGTGTCACTGATTGATTGATTGATTGATTAATGGGATGTAATTTGGAAAAAGGAAAGAATTCTTCCTTTTGTAAAAAAAACCCTCACTCACCAACCTAGTGATGACATGCTTCATCATCGGGGTCCACCCTGAAGACTGAGTGCCATCAGGGTGTGCTACGACACCTGGACTGCAGTGGAGCTGGATTGTGAATGTTAAATGCAAAAAAAAGTGTGTTAAAAATTGTCCTGGTTTAACTTAATAATTTTTTTTATTTGTAAGTAACTGGACAATGTTTAAAAGAAGTGTGGAGATACTTTGAAGGTAATTAAGACCAAGAGTATCTCTGGAGGTGGTCTGGTCTACATGTTTCAACCTATGTGTGGAAATTACCAGGTTTTCGTCAGGACCAATGGGAAAGAAAATGGACGGTCTACACCCCCTAGAAGGTGTACCCAGTCCTAAATTCTTGTGACCAGATAAGCAAAAAAAGTCTGCTATCGGTGTAAGCTCCTGCCAAAATGGGTGGGCTTATAATAAAAAAGACCTGTTGGAGGAAAGGAAAAGCAATCCTAAATAGACCTCTGGCAACAACGATCCCACACAAACTGCAACAGCAGCAATGTCATATATCTGATCAAATGCATATGTGGTAAACCATATGTTGGTATGACGACACGGAAGGTCAAACAGCGCATCAGCGAACACCGGCGCACCATACGCTGTAAAAAGAATGCAACAAGACTGACAGAACGTTTCCTGACAGCTCGCCACACCCCTAATGACATGAGATGGACAATAATTGAGCAGGTCAAACCGGGACCCAACTTGCACAATCGTCTCTTTGACAAAGAGCAACGCTGGATTTACAGAATGTCCACAAACATAATTGGACTAAATGATAACATTTCTTGGGCCTCAATATTAAAGTGACCTTGAAATAAATCCAAGATGAACTACAGCTTTAACTACACTGACCAGTCAACCGTATCCTTGTCTCCATGGACATGCTTTCCCTAACATGGAGTAACTACTATGTCTGATGTTTGACCCACTGGTCAAACCCCCTTTTGATTTTCTCTTCCTCCCCCCTCCCCTTACAAACGGTTTGGTTATCTGTGACCACAACCGTGCCTTAAACCTGTAGCAACCACCGCTTTGGGTCCTACACATGCAGAGTAATCTCTACCTTGCTTGAATTTTACACCGTAAATAACCTATTTCTTTATCCCAGAGCATTGTGCACTCAGCCTAGTAATATGCTCCCACTAATCTGGTATCCCCCCGCACTACCTGTCCTAAGGGCAGCAGAGAGAATCCATTTATTTCTCTTTCCAATCATTTCAATACAACTACTCCAACAAAGCCAAACGTGAACTCGTTCCCTGAGTATCGGACCCCATGTATCGCCCTTACTCCGCGCACGCACTGTGATTGTTCTCCTCGGCAGTACCGAGTAACTTTCTTTTCACTTTCTTCACATTGAGAAAATTTATTAAATACGCGTGTGCAGTCTTTTAACACAGCCCCTACCCACGTAGCGCTCCTTCTCGGCTGCGAGGTTCTGATAACTTCAGGCCACCGTAAGGCTCACAGACCGTGATCACCTTGACAACCCACACGTGACCGTGACATAGCCACGCACACCCCGGAAACCAGCTCGTGCCTTAACAGACCTTGGTAGCACCGGCCATTGTAGCGGGGCTAGCGGACATGGTAGGTAGGTAAACAGCCGTCGCATGCACAGCGGAACTGTAAGTACTACTAATCCTTTCCTTCACAGCTCCAATGCTCTCCACCTCCACCTCAGAGCACGGACTCTGCGCTATCAACCGCACTACCACGCGGTCCCTGACTCAAAGCGCTTAAACCCAACTCTTTCCTCTTACCACCCACAGAATATGTTTTAGCTGAGGAATACCCATCCCCTGCCCTCCGAAGCCAAAAGACACCCAGTAGGAGTAAGAATGGCCGATTAACCCCTAATGTCTGTTCGTTTGTGGGTCCTGTTCGTATGTTGGTCTTTGTCTGTCCTCTTGAAGTACTGGTAAAATTGCATGTTTTTAATCCCGTCCTCACACATAATATTGAGAGGATGTACTAGCACGCCACTACAGTTTGGACACACGTGTGACTAAATTAACGCCACCTTTCACACACATATTGATCGGTTTGTATGTTGATGGCTTCTTACCCCTATGGGGTTACCAAGCAGCGACACAATAGCACCGCAAAGTTGATATACCTACAAGCATGCCCCCGAACCTCCGTCAGGCTGCCCACTGGAACATAATGGGAATGGCATGATGCATGCTGACACGTGAGAATCATCACAACGTTACAGGCACGTAATTGAATCTATTTATGATTGCTTTTCCTTTCCTCCAACAGGTCTTTTTTTATTATAAGCCCGCCCATTTTGGCAGGAGCTTACACCGATAGTAGACTTTTTTTGCTTATCTGGTCACAAGAATTTAGGACTGGGTACACCTTCTAGGAGGGTGTAGACCGTCCATTTTCTTTCCCATTGGTCCTGACGAAAACCTGGTAATTTCCACACATAGGTTGAAACATGTAGACCAGACCACCTCCAGAGATACTCTTGGTCTTAATTACCCTCAAAGTATCTCCACACTTCTTTTTAACATTGTCCAGTTACTTACAAATAAAAACACTTTATTAAGTTAAACCAGGACAATTTTTAACACACTTTTTTTGCACTTAACATTCACAATCGAGCTCCACTGTAGTCCAGGTGTCGTAGCACACCCTGATGGCACTCGGTCATCAGGGTGGACCCCGATGATGAAGCATGTCACCACTAGGTTGGTGAGTGAGGGTTTTTTTTACAAAAGGAAGAATTATTTCCTTTTTCCAAAACACACCCCATTAAGAATCCAAGATTCTCTCTGGTGATACTCCTCCTATGGTTAGTTGTTAGCCCTAACAGATAACCCATTCCCTCCTTTTCGTTTTGTAATGAAAGTATGGCTTTCATTCGGTATAAAAGAGTTTGTGAGAATGTTTGACTATGTACAAATTCTAACTAGTATTTTTGTTTTCATCCTTAGTACACCTCTAAAGAAGAAACCCACCAAACCCAACTTTAGCATTTTGTGTTCACCTGCCAAGCAGCTTTTCCTTATTTTTTTTACTGTATTGTAGCATTCTTCTGCTCTACTCCTTTATTGGGGTGGCTTCTAAATGAGCCGGGTGAAGATATTGACTCCAGATATGAGATCAGCCTACTTATTGGCCCCAAGACATTCCTGGCTCAAAGCAGTAGTGGAGGCAATGCTTGAGTTACTCTCAGTTGTTGTACTGTCAGACACATTTCATTCAGTCACTATTTGTTAGTCACGTGAGCAATTTGAGTGCTATTGTTCTAAGAGATATACTTGGAGGGTGGTATACAACATCAGCTCCCGATAGCCTACTGCAGCCCTTCAAGAAACCTCATTGTTAAACTTTGAGGCCGTTTGATGGGATCCCCTTTGAATATTCCTAAAACACTAGTTTGCATTGTCTCCTATGGGTATCCCAGCAGCAGACCTCGGTGTAGGCCTACAGACTGTCTTTAAATCTGCTTGCAGCCTGCCTTGCAAGTAGTGTAATAAAGGTGTTTCAGTGACTACTTCCAAGGCTCTCAGTTGGCCACTCTCCAGAACGCTATGTTGTGTGTTTTTGAAGCTCTGGTTGTCACCAAGCCACCCACGGACTGATGCTCAGAAAGTGTCCATAGTCACTAATGTCCCAAGGGGCCACACTTTAGGTCGTCCTGTTGCTGTATTACCAAGGTCGGGGGTGATTGATACAGGCTGAGAACTCCATTATTTGCTTCTGAAATGCATTACTCTGTCTGTACGACCAGCCAGAGGTCTGTACTCTTCCTGTATGGTCTGTTAAATATATCTGTTAAGGCCAGAATTACCATCCCCAACTGGTGTCCCGTGTCGCAGTTATTTCCACCATTCGGGCCTAAGGCCCCATCTTTACAATGGCGATGAGGCGGTAAAGCGATGCCCCGCGTGCCAGCTATAAGAAAATCGTTCGGGGGGAAAAGGAGGTGCATGCTGCCCGTGCCATGAGCTCCCCCCGCAGCAAGTGACGAGTAGCAGAGGCCCGCGGGGCGGGTGCTGAGCCCCGGGCCGAGAACACGAAGCAGGAGGTGACCGGAAGCCTACCCCGCATCTCCAGTACCCAGCGCGTGGCCCCCCCTGCCTAGGGGTGAAGAGAGAGCCGTGCGGAGCCCACCTGCAACGGCCGCCACCGAGCCAGGACTGGTTGCCCCCACAAATGCTACGACCTCCGCGGAGCCCACCCGCATGGAGGAGGGAAGCCAGCCAACCGAAGGTGAGCCTGGGCGTTGTGAGATGCCTGGGAGGGGCCGCGCAAGCCTGAAGCGACCCCCCCCTTGTGACTGTACTATAGACGGCGCATGGCCGTGGCGCCCCGCCGAGCAGCCCAAAAAAACTATACATAGAAGCAGGACCAGCGGAGCTCACCCGCGGCCTGCCTGCAGCTACCCTTGACCCCTGCCGCGCAGTGTGTGACTAAAGCTGCTGCGGCGGTGGGGTAAGTGAGCTCGGACGCTGCTAGAGGCGGAAGGGGCTGCGCGAGCCTGAAGCGACCCACCCCCTTGTGACTATAGATCAAGCGGTGCCCACCCGCGATTGCACCGAGCAGCGCCACCGTGATGTTATGAGGGGTGGGCAGGGAGCACGACTGCCGTAGCGCACAACCCTTGCAGAAGTGACAAAGCGGAGCCCACCCGCACTCACCAAAAGGCCCCAGCATAGAGACTGCCAACGCGTGTGCCCGGCACAACCACAACACTAAGTGAACAACTAAAGCGGAGCCCACCAGCTGAAAACAGGAGCCCGGTGTCGGCGCCTCAATACCGCCCCCTCACCCCCTCCCCCCACAGCCAAAGTAGGTCGATGCTCTCTGCGGAGAGTGGAAAGACACACAAAACAAAGTGACACTCACCATAGGGCAGGAGTACCCAGAGATCAGGGAGGCAGCAAGGCCAGCATTGTGGTGAAGCTTCTCTGGCCCCATTGGAGCGCCGCAGGTAGTGGAAATAGTGAGAGGGGTGGAAGCGCCCCAGCCGTGTGTGTGTGCACAAGCCGTAGATAAAGCAAGGTGGCTCCGTCAGAGGGAAAAGAAAGAGAAAACTGCACCACACTGCCATCTAGTGGCCGTGGTCCTGCACGGTAGGGGTGAAGAAACAAAACAAGCATTGCACAACATGACAAGGCAGGATCAGCGACAACCCCCCAGGCAACAAACACTGACAGTGACAGCTTTGCAAATAAGGAAAGGCAACCAGGGACTGCAGTCTCAGCACCGACACTGCCACATGGTGGCCATCTAGCGCCATCGCAGCCACAGCACAGACACAGCGTTTACAAACCCACTGTCACTGCCCAGTGACACAGGACAGCACAGAGCTGCGCAGGGATGTGCTAGAAGCAAGGAAGCCATCACCCAACCGCCAGCAAAATGTTGAGATCACAGCGCCAGGAGTGAAGGAACTCCACGCACCGGGAGAACGGACGAAGCACAAGAACACAGCCACACCCGAATGACGCCACGTTAATACGCAACCTCCGGAACACGATAGGAGACAGCGCAGGAACGCGCCAGAACCTTCAGGAACACGCCACGAGGCGCAAGGATGCGCCAGGAGTACAAGAACTCCACACCCGCACGCCAGGACAGCGCAGCACTACACAGGAACGTGCCAGGAGCGCCAGAACTCAGGAGCGCCTGAGTGACGCTACATAGCGACACACCAGCACCACAGGACAGCGCACAAAGGTCCCAGAGTGAGGCCGCGACGTCTCACAGGCACCAGAGCGCCATCATCAGCAAGCATGACGGCATGCTCAAGTTAAGGTACAAGGAGTGGTGACGCAACCCTCCACAGAGCAGACGAAGCGCGCCAACGCTAAAAACACTGCAACGGTGAATAGCGATCACACAGAAGAAAGCAAAGCATGAAGACTCATGTCGAAGATGAATCCGACCCACCAAATGGTCGCACCCAAGCAAAGGAGCCGACCCGCCAAATGGTCGCACCCAAGCAAAGAAACCGACCCGCAAAAATGGTTGCGTCCAAGCAAAGAGCCGACCACCCAGTCTGGTCGCCAAAAGAAGAAGCAACCGAGAAGATTGCGACGACCGGTCCAGTCACAAGAAGAGACGATCACAGTTTTAGAGAGCCATGCCCAGATCAGAGAGAAACAGGTGGAGTGGACGCTGCCTGGGGAAGACTGGTTGGGAAGACCAAGACAGTACAGTGACCGGATCACGTCGCAAGAAGGAATAGGGAGAAGAAGGGTGCGACGCCATAAAGAAAAGGAAGAAGGAACAGTAGAGCCAAAGGAACCTGACGAGACAGGAGAGTCCTGATGGGAATGACCAAGGAAAGGTTTCCTGATTAAAGGCTATAGAAGTGATCAAGTAACAGGAAGATATGACGACAGGTCTAGTCACCAAGCCAAGTGAAGACAGTGTCCCATCCCATGGACAAGCCCAAGGGGAAAACATGTAGAGGGCCCGCTACATGGAGAAGCCTGGTTAGCATGAGTAAGCAAGAAAGAAGACCGGACCGCGTCGAGGAAGAGAACGAAGATGAAGAATGGAGTATCACAACATCACTCCACCGAGGAAGAAAGAGACATCATTCAGCACACAGGAACATCCATCATGTCAAAGGAGCATCGCACCATCCGTGTGGATCTCAGTAATCCCGACAACCTGCACCTGAGGAGACCAACCACCAAAGAGCCGTATGGGTGCCCCGTGAACCTGAAGCTTGCAGAAGCGGAGCATACCCGAACACTAGACAATCCACCCTTGTGGACTACACAAGACTCGACTGTGGCCATGTCCGAAGTTCCGCAGCGACCCGCACAGCCCACAAGGTCAAGTGGCAGTCCAGGGGACAAGGGCCTCGGCGGAATTCCTGTGACAGAGGAATCCGTATGGGAGAGGTGTAGCAGCGGCAACTCCACGACAGGCTACAGGAAGCACAAAGGCCCCAGGTGAACACCTGGCACCGAGAAACGGTCTGAAGAAGGCACTAAACCCATGTCCTAATGGCAAGACCATCCTGGCGATGACATCAACACCCCAGGGGCAACATGAGCGACTTTGCGGTGAGTCCGTTGGCAGTTCCTCAGTGACTCCTTTGCGCGGCTCATGCGAAGCCCTGCACGGTCCACCCGGTCCCATCGCGTCAAGCAAGTGGGTCCTCCCAGCGACTCTAGTGAGAGAAGAGTCCAAGCAGGAGAGGCCAATCTTCGAGGCTCCAATGAGAGAGGAGTCAGGCAAGAAAGGCAAGTCGGAAGGCACTCGACAGGCAGGAGATGTGGACGCATCAAGATCAGCGAATCAAAGGAAAGATCTCTCATGCCATGGTCGTCTCCAGCAACCAACAAGCGTTGTCATCCACTGGACTAGGAACACCTGCGAGACCCCTCAAGGGGCACACCCATTCTGCTCCCTATGTTCCAAGTGATGAACACTGTAGATAAGCGTCAACGCAGCAAGACAAGGATGATCTGAAGTACACCGCTGAGGTGAAGCTCATCTGATTGACTTTGCAGTCCAGAACTTTTGACATCTCCCAGCCGACCCCCTGAAGAGAATCCGTTGGGGGCTGTAAATTTCTGTTGTTCTGTTTACTTGCAGGTTGGACATTCGTTTTTCCTTTCCTTAAATTTTGGGAGGGATGTAGTGTCCTGCCAGGACACTGTCTGGTTGTTTTGAGTGTAACCCTACACTGAGCACCCACCCACCACAGACCTCACTGGATCAGGTGACGCTGTTAATAAAAGAGGCCGAGCGCACGTGCTCGTGGCCAGAATTACCATCCCCCCCAAAAAAAAAATATATATATATCTGTTAAATATGCGTGCCACCACCCCCTTTTCTGAATCATTTTTGTCCACCATAAGCGTGGAAGGGTATACTCAGATGTGAGTCCCTAGCTCATTGCACTATCAGGATTCAAGCAAGACGGGCCGAAGACGGCTGAAATGCCAGAAACCGGTCCCAGGTAGCTTTTTTCCTTCCCAGTATAAGAATTGGCTTGGTAGTTTGGTCTGCCCTGTTCCCATGATGCACTGGGCCAGGGTCAGACTAATTTGCATATAGCCAAGTTCTGAGCTGGGATGGTGCAGTGAGCTAAAAAACGGTGATGGATCAAGCCCTGATCTTTGGACTGGGTAAGAGTGGTCTGCTTAATTCAGACACTCTGTTCATCACCACCCCCTTTTCTGAATCATTTTTGTCCACCATAAGCGTGGAAGGGTATACTCAGATGTGAGTCCCTAGCTCATTGCACCATCAGGATTCAAGCAAGCCGGGCCAAAGACGGCTGAAATGCCAGAAACCGGTCCCTGGTAGCTTGTTTCCTTCCCAGTATAAGAATTGGCTTGGTAGTTTGGTCGGCCCTGTTCCCATGATGCACTGGGCCAGGGTCAGACTAATTTGCATATAGCCAAGTTCTGAGCTGGGATGGTGCAGTGAGCTAAAAAACGGTGATGGATCAAGCCCTGATCTTTGGACTGGGTAAGAGTGGTCTGCTTAATTCAGACACTCTGTTCATCACCACCCCCTTTTCTGAATCATTTTTGTCCACCATAAGCGTGGAAGGGTATACTCAGATGTGAGTCCCCCTAGCTCATTGCACCATCAGGATTCAAGCAAGCCGGGCCGAAGACGGCTGAAATGCCAGAAACCGGTCCCCGGTAGCTTGTTTCCTTCCCAGTATAAGAATTGGCTTGGTAGTTTGGTCTGCCCTGTTCCCATGATGCACTGGGCCAGGGTCAGACTAATTTGCATATAGCCAAGTTCTGAGCTGGGATGGTGCAGCGAGCTAAAAAACGGTGATGGATCAAGCCCTGATCTTTGGACTGGGTAAGAGTGGTCTGCTTAATTCAGACACTCTGTTCATCACCACCCCCTTTTCTGAATCATTTTTGTCCACCATAAGCGTGGAAGGGTATACTCAGATGTGAGTCCCTAGCTCATTGCACCATCAGGATTCAAGCAAGCCGGGCCGAAGACGGCTGAAATGCCAGAAACCGGTCCCCGGTAGCTTGTTTCCTTCCCAGTATAAGAATTGGCTTGGTAGTTTGGTCTGCCCTGTTCCCATGATGCACTGGGCCAGGGTCAGACTAATTTGCATATAGCCCAGTTCTGAGCTGGGATGGTGCAGTGAGCTAAAAAAAAAACGGTGATGGATCAAGCCCTGATCTTTGGACTGGGTAAGAGTGGTCTTCTTAATTCAGACACTCTGTTCATCACCACCCCCTTTTCTGAATTATCTTTAGGGTCTGCCAAAATTTTGACAGGAAAACCTGATCATTGGAAACTATACCTCGATCTCAGTCGCAGCAGCGTTAAATAATGTGGAGATAAAAGTGACAATGTTCCATCCGTAGTTTACAGAAGAAAGAAAAACATTGTTTCCAATGACACGTGGCCTTATCAAATAGTCCTTTTTTTATTAAACGTCTTGTTTACATACACATAAAATATAACAAAGAGTGTTCCATGTTCGCTGTTGTGACTTGTATATTCCAGTCATGGTCATAAGTGCCAGGGAATAGTCCCTCCCGATATTTGTACAAGGGCTATACAAATATTGGACAAAGTACAATGCAAAGGAGATTTCATTTGGTCACCATGCTATTAAATGGCAGCCCTCGTGGGTCACGCACTGCCGTATTAATTTAAAACTACTGCTAAAACTGCACACTGTAGTTACAAGTTAATAATAATAAATATTGCAACTAGATGTACTTTTAGCATAGACATAACGAATACAGACCTTGTTTTTAATGTATACTGTTCATGTTTCCTCTCTGCACAAGAGCACACAATGATAACTTGGTCCATTAGACAGTTTTTGTTTCGGATACATGCACTGGTGGCCATTTTAGTGTGTTTTTTCCCTTCAGAAAGTCCCCTTCAAAATGACCATCTACACTTGTGCAAGCATGATGCATCCTTGGCAATCTTGGAACAGACTTTGCTTATGAAGAGAAAGCATTCAGAGATGGGCGACATTGTGTCTGCATTCAACACATCGCTAACTAGTTTGAGTTTGTGTTATATATATATATATATATATATATATATATATATATATATGTGTATATATATATATATATATATATATATATGTGTATATATATATATATATATATATATATATATATATATAATATATATATATATATATATATGTGATATTTGTTTTTCACCATGCTTTACACACAAGCATTGGCAAATCCAGTAGTTTGCAATCTAGACCTATTGGCTTTGTCAGTGCTTGTTTCTTTATTTGATAGATAAAGGAGCTGGTTGAAACTTTGTGAACAGCTCCCATTAACCATCCACCAGTCCATGTACAGGCACACTCGTATGACCAACTTTCTTTGCATATATAGATGTATATGCTATTTCTGTAGTGCGAACATTGACAAAAAGCAACAGAGCGCTATACAGGATCAAAGACAAGCAACAAGTCAACAAGCGATAGCAGAAGTAGCAGGGTTATGGATAGTTAATGGATGTGATCTAGTATTCTTTAAAGAGTTGAGCCTTTAACACTTTTCTATTTTTGAATTAGAGCAGCGTTTGGACAATCCTGATGGATGCGGGGATGCTGTTCCAGATCCTGCTTGCATAGATGTAAAATCCTTGCTGCCATCTTTTTTCGTTTTTTACACTTCAAAGTCTGCAGTCTGATGATATCCTGGATTTGGATGTTCCACGAACCACCACAGAAGATGACCTTGGCTGCACGATAAGCAACGGTGCTTGTTGAAATGGCTTTGTAAATGATGCTGCTGGTTTGGAAGATGGTCTGGGCCCCCAAAGGGAGCCAATGGACTTGAAACAGGATAAGAGTGATGGGATCATATTTTCCCAGGCCCTGAATGAGTTGTGCTGCAGTTTGTAGGATGCCCTCAAGTGAGGCCAGTGTGGAACCATTGTGGAGCATAGAAGTCATGTAGCAGGGGGTTACCTCCGTCTAGATCCAAGAGTGCAAGGTATTGAACAGTAGTTCTGAAATTGCTATCTGGAAGAAACAATTTCATTTTCTTTAAAAGAGAGTTCTCGTGCAGGAGTATTGTATTTTTTGGCTATATGTTCCTTGATGGTTAATTTGGTGACCAGGATGAGTCTAAGTGACTTGGCATTTGGTGAAAGTTAGGGTTGAAATCTATCAAGTTTTGTCATTGAGCCAGGAGTTCTGTCATGTTAAGATTGAGCTTCAGGTAGGCAAAGGCCATCCAGATCTGAATGATGTGCAGGCATCTTTGAGGCATTTGATGTCTAAAGTAGAGGTATGTATCATTGGCTTATTGTTGAATCATGATGCTGGTATCGGTGAGTAGAGCACCAAGTGGCTCAATTTAGAGGTTGAAGATGACAGTATAGAACCCTGGGAGACTCCGCAGTTGATGGGTATCTTTTGGGAACTGGAAGTACACATGTGAACAAACCGGTGTTGTTTGGAATGGTAGGAAGAGAACCATTGAAGAATGTGGTGCATCTCATTTGAGACTCCAGGATGGTTGACAGTGTTGAAGGTAGCTGAGAGGTCCAGCAATATCAGATTTTAAGAGTCATTACCATCTATGATCAGGAGGGCATTGTCCACAATGTACAAAGTAGAGATCTCTGTGCTACAACATGACCTGAAGCCAGAAGGGTAGTAGTGTAGGAGATGATTAGCACTGATGTGATCTGGGCGTTGAACATAGGCAGCTTTTTCCATGATCTTGCTTATGAATGGTAGGTGAGTGAAGGTCCGGTAACTGGCAAGGTCATCAGAGTCTATGGTAGGCTTCTTTAAGAGTGGGAGAATCTGGCTTATTTATTCATTACTGCAGCAACAAGTATCCTCAATGCGCAATATCCTGAATTTCTCGGAATGGCACATTGGGAGATCAACATTCTATTTTTATGTACTTGAGGATTCCTCAATGAGTCGCACATTGCCAGCTTTGCACACAGTGGACCCGATTTGCAATGCAATTGTATGCACTTGTTCTACCTCCACACATGTTCTGTTTCTTGGAAGGGACCTCCCTGAGAGTGAGAATGCATACCTGCTTCTTTAGCATTCACTGTTTCCCATACAGCATGTTGGAAGAACAGGAGCTGGTTGTCCTGTAATCCTATAATCTAGTGATCACACCCTGCATCATCATTGATGTATTTGGTTTGGTTAAAAAGTGCAATCAACAGATATACACCCTCACCTACAACATCCCTACACCAGGGCAGAACTTTTGCAGTTAACTTTGGTCTGTGGAGAGTGCAGGCCCTGGAACATCCCACTGTGGGCGATGTGTCTAGCCTGTACCTTCTACGCCTCACTCCTCAGTGCTCTTTTCATCATTAGCGAATATTTGTGTGCCTCTGCAATAAATTCTGTACGTTCACACACATTTTTTTATTTACTCTAGCTCAAGTTGCACTTTCTTCCTGATTTTTTGTTTCATGAAACAGGTCCAGTATGTTAATGTTTGGCTAAATTTCCCTAGCACATTATTGTTTTATCTACAGGTGTATGCAATTAGTGAATTTCTAAGTATCTGAAATTCTCTAATTACACATTTTCTTTCTGCAGAGTGAAGAGGAAATACAACTACTCAGACAGCAAAAACGTAAGTGATCAATATGATAAAGAAACATGTGCCATTGATCTCCAATTGTTTTGTTTCAAGGAAATTTCAGGCCCTTACACCTGTCCTTGGATAGATACGGGCCTGATTCCTGGTACTGACAGCTGTCTGTGCCTCTAATGGTTTCTTGACTTTGGGGGCCCTCACTCGGGGACAGGAGCCTGACCTGGGAGGCAAGATTGGCCACATCACCTTGTTGGCCATGGTGCTATTCAGTGGCATGGCTGCCTTTATGGGTAGGTAGGCTAGGGCTTGATTTATCCCAGGTAGGGTTGTTGGTTGAAAAGGGTTCTCCATGGACCAGGTTAGAGCTGGGATTATGCTCGAAAGAGTACCAATACTACCAAAGGCAGAATTTGAGGAAAGGTCTAAAACTGTTGAGGTAGTCCAACTTCGCACAGGGAGTAGACTTGACTAGAGGTTGTGAGGCAGGATCTGACCCCATCAATGGAGAGAGGTTTTCCACATTGCCTTCACTGAAAATCAAGAAGAACTGCCTGGGAAATGGCTGTTGCTCTTTTAAGCTAGAGCCTTGTTTTGCTTGTTAACCCCCCCACTTTTGCTATATTGTATGTGCTGGCTCTTGAACTCTGCACACTGGGATGCTTTTGTCCAGTGCCCATTGTTTGTGATCAGAGTCCTAAAAAACATTACAATTGGCTACAATCCTGATTGGTTAATGTAATGTACCTAAAAGTCCCAAGTAAAGTACAAAATTGTACCCATGGCCTGCAAGTTAAATGTTGGACTGCAGCACATATCGTGCCACCACTAAAGTGACAATGTAAAATGTCCTCGGGTCTGTCGCTACTTCCGGAGTGTGCAGTTTTATAACTGTTAATTCGACCTAGCAAAATAAACCTTCTACCAGGCCTGTACCTTATTTTTCAATACTAATAAAGAACCCCTAAGCCCTAAGGTATGCCCTAAATAGCACATGTATACTTTATGTTTCACGTTTCCTAGGCGTGGAATACCTCCAAAGTGGTTTGTCTCTGTGGCAAGGCAGGCTCTTTCCATAGGGAAGCACTGGGTTACATTATAACACTTTATCATACATAACTTAGGTTTGGTAGAAGTGCTTAATTGAGCCTGTAGTTTCCAGTGCTTGTCACCAGCACTTAATTGTCAACACTTGCAGTTATGACAGTCTGCCACATGGTGGCACTGTTTATCCAATTTAGAGATGAGGACAACAGTTGTTTATTCATTCAATATACATTAAAAATGACTAATACCTGCCCCCCAAGCCATGGTTATAGCTGTGAGGACCTTGAAAAGTTTGAGTTTGAATTGTCAGACTTATAGAAGTGTGATGGTCACTAATTATGTTTGTGGTGTCATGGTAACACTGGCAGAGGAAATGGGTTGTGCAAGCTGCGGTGGCCTCCTGACAAGGGCCCTGGCTCTTATTATTATTATTTTTCTAATAGAGCACTGTTTGGGAGTAGCTGGAAAAATAATTCAAGGAACAATTTTAATAGCAATTAAAAATGTAACTCATTGGTCAAGTCAGATTTTATATGACCATTTTGAAAATGACACTTTCAGAAGGTTGTAATTATCCTGCCTGAACCAAATGGGCCTTTCTGCCAGAGTTCAGAGTTATCCAGGAGGTGAATAGCTCTTTTATTAGGTGTGAAGTGGCTCCCAAACACTGAGACGTAGGGAGAGAGATTTACTCCCCCACCCCCACCTCCCTTCCCCCTGACAGAATGGCCATCTTGTCTGTTTCCCCCTGGGTCAGTTTGATCAGTCATATATTATGATCTGCTTATGCAATGAGTCCTCTACTCAAATTGTACTGCACTGTCCCCTTTTCTGCAAATGTTATGTTGCATATACCAAACAATTATTTATTCCTATATTGACAGAGTAGAGTTCAGCCATGACACCAAACTCTCCTGGACCGTCCGTGCAATCATTCACTTCACCATCACAGGTGCCATGACACTCCCATCATGCCCCCGAGCTCCTCCCACCACTGCTAAAACAAAGTGATGGAGATCTAGTAGACAAATGCCCTCCAAACTTTCCAGCCTGGCAGCGCAACCAGCCTGGAACAGGCTGTTCAAAATTTTGCTGACTGGATCGTCAGCAGAGTTGCCCCCTTGAAGCCAGCCAAAACCAGCACATCCACAAGACAAACCGTCGGTACACACCAGAACTCAAGACCATCAAACACATCTGAAAATGACTAGAAAGGCGATGGCACACCAACAGATACCCTCATTCACGTACACAAGCCCTGTGGCCGTATATCTTGGTTCTCCGCCATGTTTAAAACTTGACAGCATCATCATTGGGCTTCTTTTTCGAATGCTTCCCTCCTCCAGGTGGAGAACTACTGGTTATTGCAGTAGTGATCAACGAGAAACGAGTGACAAGTGCTATGGGGAAGTGAGTTAAAATGTGGAAAATTAGGATCCTCGTATTTCCTGGACTGTACTTTTAATAAGTCTGGAATCGAGGTGAATAAAAGCAGTGTTGTGCGTGGGAAGACGGGTTATTAGTCTAACGCACTAAAATGTCCAAAATAGGTCTACCTGTTTCCGCCCTTTGGAGTCGCCCTGTCGGGTTGGTGGTACCGGGGCACCATAGGAAGAGCAAGCACAAGTTGCTCTGCACGACGGAAGCAGGTTAATATGCCTGCCGGAACCCCAAGGAGGTTCCTAGTTTTGGACTTAAAGGTACTTAATGAGCTTTTTTGAATCAAGTAAACTACAGTGTTGTTCACCGGGGCTGTTGTTATTATTCGCAGCCACCACTATTTTTCTGAGGTCCTGAAGAAACCCCCACCGACCTGACAGGGCGATTCCAAAGGGCTGAAATATGTCGACCTATTTTGGACATTTTAGTGCGTTAGACTAATAACCTGTCTTCCCACGCACAACACTGCTTTGATTCACCTCGATTCCAGACTTAATAAAAGTACAGTCCAGGAAATATGAGAATCCTAATTTTCCACATTTTAACTCACTTCACCTGAGCACTTGTCACTCTTTTCTCGTTGATCACTACTGCAATGACCAGTGGTTCTCCTCCTGGTGCAGGAAAGCATACAAAAAAGAAGCCCAATGATGACGCTGTTACGTTTTTAACATGGCGGAGAACCAAGATATACCACCACACTGCTTGTGTACATGAATGAGGGTTTTTTAATATAAAACACGTTGCAAACCCTGTTACTCAGGTCAAGTGATCCATTCCCTCTTGATATTTTGCATTACTGCAAGGAAGCTGATTGGATTACAATCCCTTCTTTCTCCCCCCACTTGATTAAAGGTACACCTGAGGAGAACTCACAGATGAAACATCTTCAATTCAGCCCTCAACAAATACCACCAACGCATCAAGGACACAAAAAGAGACTCCCTGAATGATCACATCGAAGCGAGCACCAATTACAGTAAGGAACTCTTCAACATCGTTTGAGAGTTCTCCTTCCCATCAACCCCCGAGAACATGGTCCACCCTTCCAAGGAACCCTGCGACACATTGTTAACTACTTCCACACCAATATATCCTCCATCTACAACATCTTCCAATCAACAACCATCTCTCTTTAATGTAAACCAGCCAACTGCTCACCGCATGGAAAGCAGTCACCACACAGAACACCACAACTATCATGACCTCCATCCACTCCGCAGACCCTTGCTCTCTCCACGTCTTCAACCTTGGAAACAAAGAAATCTGCACTAAACTCACGTACATCCTCAATGCCTTCATCAACACGGCTGCCTCCCCCGACAGATGGAAACACGCAGAAGTCAGACCTCTCCTGAAGAGACCTCGATCTGACCCAAGTGACCTAAAAAATTACTGCCCCATCTTGTTGCTTCCATATTCCCAACCAAATTCCTTGAGAAGGCTATCAACAACCAACTCACCGAACACCTAGAAAAACACAACCCACTGAATGACTCCCATTCTGGCTTCCACACCAACCATAGCACTGAGAGCGTCCTGATCACCGCCACCGATGACATCAGAAACCTCCTCGGCTGGGGCAAAAAGCTGCCCCGTCCTCCTCAACCTCTCAGCAACATTCAACACTGTATCCCACCACACCCTCATCAGAAGACTCCACCAAGTCGGCATCCAGGGAGACTCTCTCAATTGGTTGGCATCCTTCCTCTCAGGACGAACAGAGAGTTTGCCTACCATCCTTCACCTTCTAACCAAAAAACATTGTCGGCACCGAACCCGAACGATCACCCCTCAGCCCCACCCTTGTTCAACATCTACAGGACACCCCTGGCCGACATTGTCAAAACCCACGGACTCAACATCAAATCCTACGCAGATGAAACCCAACTCATCATCCCGCTCACGCTAGTCCTCTTCAACACGAGAACAAACTTCTGCAATGCCATGATGAGTGTCGCTAACTGGATAAGGACCAACTGCCTAAAGTTTAACATACACAAGATGGAAGTGCTGATTTTTTTTTTTAAATAACTCCTCCCTGTGGGACTACAACTGATGGCCTCCCGAACTCAGACCCACTACTACCGGCCAAGCCCACAACCTCAACATCATCCTGGACAGCAAACTCACCATGAAGTGCCAGATAATACAGTCTCGTCCGCCTGCTTCCACACCCTCCGCATGCTACGGAAAATCTTCCAATGGATCCCCATTAAAACTAGAAAGACCGTCACTCAAGCCCTTGTCACAGGCCAGCAAGACTACGGAAAGGCGCTTTATGCCAGAATAACCGCCCACTCCTCAAGAAATTCCAGACTACACAGAACGCATCTACCAACACTCAACCTCCCAAGCAGACCCGCATAACCCCTCACCTCAGGAATCTACACTGGCTTCCCCTCCAGAAGAGATGCCAGTTTAAGTTGCTGACCCACGCCTACAAAGCCCTACACGACCAGGGATCAGCATACATCAACCACCACCTGACCTTTCACCAACCCACCGGACACCTGCGCTCCGCTGCCCTAGCCCTCGTATACCCCCTCCCTCCTCACATTTGCTGAACCCACAGTGGAGGACATTGCTTCTCCTACCTCATTGCCAATGCCTGGAACGGCCTACCACTCCACCTGCAAATATCTCCCTTGCAGGTAAAGTTCAGGAGGGGACTCGAGTCTTGGTTTTTTGACTGTGACCAGCGAGATCTCAGTGTCCAGATACCCTCTGGGGTGAAGAGCTGCGCTCTATAAATACAGATTGATTGAGAAGATCTGGTTTTGTTTCTTGTAATTCCACACTGCAGTTTCTCCAGCATCTTAGCTTGCTTCTTGTGTGCTCCATTGTTCGTTCTTTTTTCAAATCTGCTCTTCGTCGTATGAAAAAAATTGGTGTTTTAATCTTTTTTTGATGTAATTTTCCCTTTTTATATGTATTTATTGGCTTGCACCTTTATATATTTAATGTTTGGATATCCTGCTTTCTTTTATGATTGTTTTTGAATGGACAAATAAAGCTATGATGATGAACTGTTATGGTACTTTTTTTTTTAAACTTTTTTTTTCATTTTTCATATTGCACAAACAACAAACACCCCCATCAATTGACACACATCGACTAACTCATTAAGGCACTTTTCGCCGACTGGAGGCCTCACCTGGGAACATGTTCACCCAGAATACACTATCCAGGCTACTAGCTTCACCTTAGGGGGCTTCCTCCTCAGAACCTGATCCCTGCGGAGAGAATAGCTCACCACTCGTCCTTTCTGAATTGCTATGTGAAGTGTGACCCCGTACCCCAAATCCGGCTGCACACATTGCTCGCCAGGCCAATATGTCTTCTTGCAATTTCTCATCCGTCCTGCAGCTCTGCATATGTGTTTCCTCTGCCAGGGGCCATTCCTGCACATCCCTGAGCCACGTGCGTATTTCTGGGGCCCTCTGGCCCATCCACGTGATAGCCACCCTGCGTCTGGACAGCACCAACATCAATTGCATTAATCAATATGACAGCTTTTGTTTCTTTGGCCGAGGGACCAGCGCCAACAGGCAGTGCAAAGGTGTCAGTGTAATACGGAGTCCCGTTGTGGCCCCTATGTGTTCTACTACCCTTTCCCCAAAAAATTTGGATCAGCGGGCAGTCCCAAGCCAAGTGCAGGAACCCTGCCCCCTCTGCGCAAAATCTAGGACAATTATCACCCCTGCCTGTTGAATAGCGACTCAATAAGATTGGAGTGAGGTAGGTGCGGTGCAGGAAATTAAAATGTATTAATTTAAAGCGTGCATTACAAGATACCTTCTGTGTTAGGGCCCCTATTCGCTTAAGCTGCCCCTGGTCCAGTAGTGTGCCTAAGTCCGCTTCCCAGGCCTCCCACCCCGGTGGTACCGGTGGGGCAGAGTCCCGACTTACGGCAGCATATAGTAGGGAAATAAGTCTACGTCTCCTACCACAAGACAATAGAATATTCAAGGTGTGAGTCGTCGGGGGCACCTCTGGATACTGAGCCCAGAGCGACCGCGCCACATCGCGCAGCCCCTGATAGTGCAGATACTGCCCTCTAGGAAGACCAAAGTCCTCCTCCGCTTGTTCATAGGTCAAAAAGGTCTCAGTGGGGTATAGGTCGGCCATGGATTCACAGCCCCCGTCCCGCCAGGCCCGAAAGGACATATGTTGTTCCATAGTCACATGGGCGCCAGGATCCAAATCTGCAAATCCCTGTGGAAGGGCGCAATCCGCAACACCCTCTCTATGAATCGGTGCCATATGCTCGCCGTGTGTCTCATTACGTAGGGCAAAGTCTCACTTGCCCCCCTGTCCCGCATCAAAGCCACCCGCAGCTCCTGTACCGTCGCTCTACCCGCCAATAGTTGCATCTCCCAAACGTCCGCATCCGCAAACCATCTATCAGCCGGTAGCAGCTGCGCGACATAATAATACAAATCAAAGCGCTGGGCCTCTAGGCCTCCCTCTTCATAGGAGCGCACCACTGTATGAAGAGCTACTCTACTATGCCGGTCTGCCCAGAGTAGGGACGTAACAAGCATATTCAGGGTCCCAAAGACCCTGAGAGAAGAGGACATAGCGTGTTCTGAAGCGTATAAAGCATCCTGGGCAACTTCACCATCTTAGCGACGGCCAGCCGACCCATGAGAGATAACGGCAGGGTGTTTCAGAAGGACACAGAGCTATGCAGGGACTTAATCACCCTGTCAATATTTCAGGTCCGTGAACGCGCCTCCGTTGATGCCACATAAATACCTAAATAGCGAAAACTATCTATTTCCCATCGTAGCCCGAGCTCCGGCAAATCCTCTCAGGGCATCAATTCAAGCCCTGACAATGGAAAAATCAGGGACTTGTGTCTATTGAGTTTCAGTCCCGACGCCTCTCCAAAACTATCCAGCTGATGGAGCAACACCGGCAGTGCCTCCCGCGGGGCCCTCAGATAAAACAAGGCATCGTCCGCATACAGGGATATAACATTGCAGGTGTCTCCCACCCATATGCCCCACTGCGCCAACTCCAAACGGATCCGGACAGCCAAAGGCTCTATGGCCAGGGCAAAGAGTAGTGGCGAGAGGGGACACCCCTGTTGTGTACCCCGTCCCAATTGCCACTCCTCCGAACGCGCCGTTCCCAGTCGTACCCTCGCCCGGGGGAAGTTATATAGGATACGGATCCAGCGGCAAAATTTGGGGCCCAAGCCCATCACTCGGAGGACTTCTTGCAAGTAACCCCAGTGCAGTGTATCGAACGCCTTGGTGAGGTCAACGGACACTAGCACCGTCTGGTCCTCTGACCCCTGGACCTCATGTACAATGTGATTCAAGCGCCTTAGATTCATGGCGGTGTTACGCCCCTCAATAATGCCGCATTGGTCCGGAGGGACCAACAGCTCCATGTGTGGTGCCAGCCAAGTGGCCAATAACTTAGTCAAGATTTTCACATCCGTATTAATCATGGTCGATACGCGGAAGGGTCGAGTTTGTCCCCCGCCCCGGTTTAAGGATCATGCAAATCTCCCCACTGGACATGCTCTGCGGGAGAGAACCGTTCTCAAAGGCCTCAGTAAAGACCTGTACTAGGAGACGCGAAAATGTGTCTCCAAATTTGTGATAAAACTCTGGTGGGAATTCATCACTTCCCGGTGACTTCACGCGCTGCAGGCAGGCCAGAGCTGCCCGTACCTCCCCTAACGTGAGCGCCAGATCCAGTTCCTCCTGGTCTGCTGTAGATGGGAGGGTCAGCCCCTGCAGATAAGGGGAATAAGAAGCCGCAGATATGTCCGGGTCCACAGTGTATACCTGCTGAAGGTGGGATCTGAGGGACTCCAGAAGCGCACGCTCCGAATGTACCACGTCCCCATTGGGGTCTCGCAGAGCCACGATACGTTCCGGGGTCTGCTCTTTCCGGAGTATCCATGACAAAAGCCGCCCGATGTATCTCCTTCCCTATGAAGCCGCTATCTATATTGGCCAAGGATATACTTATCAAGTCGGTCCAGAATATCATGGACCTTACCAAGGGCTGCGTGCTCCTCCACCCTCTGTAGGTCGTTAGAGGGCGCCGCTGCTTGGACTTGTGCTAGCGTGTCCTCTGCTGCTCGCAGATCCTGTAGAAGCTGCTTCCTGACTCCGTACTTGAGTCCCATACAGGCTCCTCTCACCACCGCCTTTAGGGCCTCCCATTTGGTGGCCAGCGAGAAGCCCCCCTCCTCCCAATTAAGGTCCACATAGTCCCCTAGGGTCGTTTCCACATGCGCCTTCCCCACCGGGTCCCGGAGGATATCCACCACAAAACTCCAGGTACGTGGGCAGGAAACTGGAATTCCCCATCGTACCAGACATGCTACCGAGGAGTGGTCGGATAGAAAGCGCGCCTGATGTGTCACATCAATGGACATGTTATTCTCCGCATTAGCAACTAGAATCCTATCGAGGCGACTATATGTGTTATGAGTGGGGGAAAAACAGGTGTAAACTTGTTGCGTCGGATTAGTCTGACGCCAAATATACACAGCCCCTATATTCTCCATAACCTCCTGAAGCCGGGCAGTCATTCAGGGTTTTGTGCCCTCCCGTGGTGGGGACCTATTGAGGACCGGGTCTAGAACACAATTGAAATCCCCCATCCAAAGAATTGTAGTTCCCAAATCGTAAATCAGGACGTCTTGGAGAGCTTGAAAAAAGCCCGGATCATCCACATTAGGTGCATATGTATTCAAAAGGACAATGTTCCTACCATCTAATTTTGCCCTGAGGAGCAGGTATCTACCCTGAATGTCTGCTTCCACATACTGGACTGCGAATGGGACCCCAGGCACCACTCAAATCAACACCCCTCTAGCATATGTAGAATATGAGGAATGGAATATCTGACCCCTCCACTTTTTACCCAGTTTCTGCGCCCCCTCGTCCGTAAGATACTCAGGCCATTACAGTAAAGGATACCATTGTGTGTTCAGATCTTCATTCGCTAACACCCCACCCCAGCCTCTGAAAAAATATGACTGGATATAGCCTCCCTCTAAGTAGTGGCTCCCTTACAGTCCGTCCTCGGTCAACTACCAGGCCCAGAGTCCATCAATCCATGCAGTACCAGTTCCTCTGTTCCCTGCGGGGCCTCCGACACCTCCGACACCTGCCCCTGCGCCCAGGCCGTCTCTGAAATCGTAGCACTGGTAGGGGAAATAATATCCGTGGTGGGCTGCAGCGTGTCTGGCACGAGAACTTCACCCGGGGGGGGGGTTGAGGGGACTTCGATTCCGGTGGCAAGCGGTCAGACTCCATCAAATCCTGGCGGAGGGCTCCATCCTCCCCCCACCGTGACTCGTCGTCCCTCTTCTCCCCCATCTGTACGGGAACAACGCCGTCGCACGCCGGTGCGCCTCTGCTGCGGTCTTGTCCCCCATGTGTTGCGGTGTACTCCCCGCTCTCCCGGTGGGAGGGCATCCCCCCTAATCTCGAGCCACTCCCAGACTTTCCTTGGGGAATGACTTTAAGTTTGGCCAGGTAGAGCAGCATATACTGTAGGTGCATCTCCCGGAGCTTTTATTTAACTCCAGGAAGGATATCCGCTGCTCCTTGACCAATTGGGTATAGTCCATATAAATAGAGACCTTTGCATTCTCAAACGCGAGATCCACAGACCCCCTTGCCCCTCTAAGGATGCAGTCTCTATCGCGATAGTTGAGGATCTTGGCAATGAGGGCCCGTGGCAGAGCTCCGGGCTTCGGCGGCGATACCAACGCTCTATGGGTACGCTCAATCACGAAAACGTCTGACAGACCTGCAGGACACAACACCGTACAAATCCAATGCTCCAGGAAGCGTTCTGGGCTGCCTGACTTCGCCCGTTCCAGAATACCCAGCACCCTTATGTTACTACAGCGCGCTCTCCCTTCCGCATCCTCTGCCCTCCTCTCCAGCGCCTCCGTCGTGGCAGTAAGTTTCGAGACTGTTTCTTTGAGCGAAGCCACCTCCCCTTGCGGTTCGGTGATATTCCCCTCCGCATCCGTAACCTTGTCGGCCACCTTGCGGAGGTCAGTCCGTAATAAATTCACGTCGATGGACACCGTCGCAATTTGCCGCTCCAGGGCAGAATGGGACCCCTGAATCGCTTTTAACAGTTCCGCCCGGGAGGGCTCTTCAGGAGCTGGGTCCCCCTCATCCGGTCCCGAATGGCGCGTAATCCTCTGCGAGGGGAGTCGCTGCTTGGTGTACTGCGTTATGGTGTTGGGCTGCGTAGCCCGGGGCGTTTTATCTTTTCGCATCGTGGACATCGGAGAAAAGTCCCCGTAAGGCTCCCCTGGTGGCAGAAAAAGGCCCACACTACAACCCGTGCAGATAAGATCCGCCTGAGTCCAGTCCCCGCAGGATCTCCCAGTGACTCAGAAAAAAAGACCCTTCAGGGATCTCCTGGTAGCAAAGGAAGGCTCCCGGGCATCCCGCTTGCGCCCGTACGTAGGTAGGCAATTCACCCTCTATACGCCAGGCTCTGGCTCACAGTCCGTCCGCAGCAACTCAGCACCACGGTCCTCTCAGCCTGGAAGGGCTCTTCTCGGAGTGCCCAAGGAAGCCGGACACACCAGACGAGATCCCACTATCGAGCAGGGGCCACACCGGCTGTTCAGGGTGCCGCAGCCAGGACCCTTCGTCACGAGAAAGGCCGTCTTCACGTCCCAGCAGTGTATACCGCCGGTCTCTCAGTTAAGGGTGTCCCTACCAGGTGGTACACAAGGGCAGGGTTGCACTCCGTCTCCAGAGCCCCTCAGGCGTCTCACCCCACAGTCCAACCTCAGTCTTCTGGGGCCAGGTGTACTGCTGAAATACGGACATCATAGAGGGAAATACTAGCAAGACGGCCACCAAACCATCCATCCAGTTTTTGAAAAAATACCACTGTCTGCAATGGTCAGGTTAGCTCTCTCAAGGATTACTGTATTTCCCCGTTTTTGTACATTTTTGGGGGGAAATGTACTGGGGAAAGCCCTTAAACCGATATTTTAAACACTGAATGCGCTGCTGTTTGATCTTGTGTGGGACAATGCGAGACAGAGGATGGATTAGTGAAAACTGCAGTTTCCAACTTTGGAGGGAGGGCTGAGGAGCCGTACTCTGAATGCTACTACTTATTGGCCCAATCACAATGGTTAGCCACATGGCTCGGCAACCTGTTCACAGAGGAACCCAAGCATACCAGATGCCCACTCCATGACACATCACTGGTAGCTACAACACTAGACATACACAGTAAAACACAGATCTGTTCAAGACTATTAGGCATGGATGGAAGCAATGACTTGGCCATATATTGGGACTACAGATCATATTCACCAAAGCTCCCATTATCGCTCTACTTCTGGAAGCTAAAGCGGTTACCTATACAGTATAGCAAAGGGCAAACATATTTAAGATGGGCAACGTTTTTGCGCAAGGCATTCTACTGACATTCAGTGAAATGTGTGTAAATAAGACTCTACCGGAATGTAGCAATGACTTCACTATTAACCCCTTCGGTGCTGATGACGGCCCCTGGCCGTCATGCATCACGGTGCTTGTGTGCTGATGACAGCTGGGGGCCGTCATGAACACACCCACTCAATAAAAATGCTGCACTGTCGCAGAATCGCGGCCGCACCCAAGGGGTTAAAGAAATCCGGCAGTGTGGTGGACACTGAACTTATTAGCTATATAATGCTAAATACGTTACTAACACATGGCAAGGCACAGAATGCAATACCACCCTTTACTGCAGCATCACAGGCCAGACAAAGATTTACCTCGCAACACTTAGAAAGAAGTCGGAAGTGGATTCAGAAAAACTGCTTACAAATACAGAATAGTCAACCGCTGTAGAGTTACTATTCAAAGACTCGAGAAATGCTAAATTTAAGCTGATCCGATGTAATATATTGTACCGGTCCTCAGTGACAGCACAACGATCCCCAAGATATATCTGAATACAGTGGGCACATGTGTAATGTGCCTAGCTAGTGATGCAGACATTAAAAACTACGTTTTAGAATTGGCCAGTGTTGAATGAATATTGGAAAACAGTTACTAATCTCTGAACTCACAGGCAGATTTATCCTGCGCAGAATGGAAGCCTGCATTCTAGGTTTAAACAAAAGAGCACCACACAGTGAAGCTGGGAAAAAATCATGGATCAAGCAACGCTACTAGTTAAAGAAATATGCCCATGTGCTGAAAATCAACAATGATGCCACAACTGGGTGTGTAGCAGAGAGAACTAATTAGTGGAAAAAGAGACTGTCTTTGCAAGAAAGTATAGGTGTAGCATCCTAGAAGGGAACACTGTTGACACTGAACTAGATAAATGACAAGACCCTCATAAACTACAATCCCCTGATCAGGTCAAACAACCCGAGATTCACTAAAACAAAAGACATATTCTCATAGAGCATTACCTTAGCAACAGACCATCCCTTCCCATATAAGGTGCACACCTTGAGAGTCATATGTGAGGACTGATCGGAACACTTGATTCTAATAGAACACTATACATAATAACCAAAAACACAACAGTTGACACGACACACTGGTTAAGCCCAGACCAATTAGGCACAGAGTAGGCTGATCCTACCTGATGGTACTATATGATGACTAATCACTGTGGTAATACGGCCAATGTTAGTTAAGTTTCATTCTTGTTGATTTGTTACTCGTTGTAACTACCCGCAATCATAAACGGAATAATGTATGAATGCACTTCTTTCAAATGGGAAACTAATAAACAAATTAAGCTAAGAAGTTTCATAGATTCTAACACTTCTTAAAATGCATCTCATTTGTGCTTTTGTCTTCTCTGAACTACACTAGTTCTTTCTATATGCCAGTGCTTTTGTATTTCCTTTGATCTTGTTTTATTCTTAAGATTTGTTGGTTCTTTTCTTTTTCATCATTTTGTTAGTGTTGTAACTGATCTTAGGCAGAGAAAGGACCTGCTGTAGAGCCAATAGGGAATTGATGAGTCACCTGCAAATGTGAGGTGGTGTAATTGCCCTGATAGCAACCAAGCAATTCTTTTGATAATTCAGCTGGGGTAAGGATGAAATAGTTCCTTTAAGCTAACATGCTCTTGGTGATTGAGGCCTTCAGGAACATTGTACATGTTCATAAAGAAATGCTGTGCCGGGCAAACAACTCCTTGATTATGAATGCTGCATGTTGAGATTTGTCTACAAAAGGCAGCTTCATTATTATTCATTCAGAGAGGAGAAGATATAGGTCTTTGTGAAGCCTTAAACAAAAATGCATTTTATAGCCCCAGTTGGATTTAAGTGCTGTAACATTTTGACTTGGTTTATTAGTCCATTATGTTGTACTCTGTTGCAATAGGGTTTACTTAACACTTTCTATGACCCTTGCAAGATGCTAAAAAATTTAAATTTGCCATCAATCTAGGAAAATAGTGACATCTTTCAAGCAATTTCTTGCTTTTTTCTCAACAAAATCAGTGACGATAGGATCAGGGAAATAATTGTATTATATGGGTAGAAGTTTACTAGCAGGTTGTGCCAGACTAAGACAATTGATATTCATAGTTTGAACTAATATATTATTTTATATATTTTTCTTTTATTCTTCAGTTGATCAAGTTTCTGCGCAGAAACTGACCAATCAAGAGAGAATTGAAAACACCATTCAACTCCACAATGAAGAGGAAACAAGATCTTTAACGCAGGAAGAGAAAGATAACAAAGATTATCTAAAGATCTTATTTGAAAATTTGGTCTTTATGGGCAAACAAAATATTCTTTTGACTGGACACCATGATGATGATGATGACAACTTTGAGGATGCATTTACCCCTGATAATTTTCAAGCACTTATGGATTTCAGAATGAATTGTGGTGATGAAGTTCTGAGGAAGCGTTTTGAGATGACTGCTGTAAATGTAGCCTACTGTAACAAGGAGCAACTGAAACAAATGCTGGAAATTTGTGGGAGCTGTGTTAGGGAAGAACTCATCCGCGAAGTAAGAGATGTTCATTTTTTTTCAATCATCATTGAAGAGGTGGTGGAAATGGCCGATGAAGACTACCTGCCTGTGTTTGTGCGGTTTATTGATGACTCTAACAACTTGAGAGAAGAGTTTTTAGGGGTCCTACCTTATGAAGCTGATGCGGACATCTTGGCTGCCCAGTTTCACGCAACAGTTACTGAAAAATGGGGGCTAAACTTGGAATACTGCCGGGGACAAGCTTATGTGCCTGATAGCAAATGTGTTTCAAACATGAAAGTTGTGGTTAATACTCTCTTAGAAAAGTACCCTCAAGCTGTTTTCTCACTCTCGTCCTCTTGTGCCCTGAATATCTGGCTTGCAAAATCCATGTCCATCTCCAGTGTTTCGTTTGTTCTGGGAACAATAGAGGCAATCTGTATGTTTTTTAATGTCAACCCACTCTTAGTAACTGTACTGGAAGATACCATTACAGATATTTTTCAAAACAATGAAGAAAAGGGTAATGAACTAAAGGACATTTGCCGGTCTCACTGGGGTGATCGGCATGATACTTTTGAGATTTTGGTAGACATGATGGAGTCACTAGTCATCTTCTTTGAAAATATTAGGAAAGATGCATTACCTAAATATACCACATACATACTAAGGGAGGCAAGTTCAATTTGGTATTCAGTTACAGATTTTGAGTTTATTGTATCTGCTGTGGTTTTAAAAAATGCACTTTCTTTTACAAGAGCTTTTGGAAAAAATTTGCAAGCATTAACGTCCGATGTTTTCTTTGCATCAGGTAGCTTAACTGCTGTGCTGCATTCGCTTAATGAGGTGATGGAAAACATTGAAGTTTATCATGAGTTCTGGTTCGAAGAAGCCACAAATCTTGCAACAAAATTGGACATTCCAGTTAAACCCCCAAGAGAGATGCTTGGAGTACAGATGCAGAATGAAGAAACCAATGTGTTAATTGAAAGTTACTACAAGGAGATACTCAGTATTCCACTAGTAGAAAACACCATTCGTGAACTTAAAGATATATTTTCAGAGCAACATCTAAAAGCTCTAAAATGTTTATCTCTGGTGCCTTCCGTCATGGGGCAACTGAAATTTAGCACAAGTGAGGAGCAGCATTCTGAAATGTACAGGCATGATCTTCCGAATCCAGACACACTTTCTGCAGAACTTCATTGCTGGAGGATCAAGTGGAAGCACAGAGGAAAAGATGTGGCATTGCCAAGTAGCATAAATGAAGCTTTACATTTGCCTGATATGAAGTTCTTCCCTAACATGTATGCTTTGTTGAAAGTTCTATGTATCCTACCTGTGATGAAAGTTGAAAATGAGAAATATGAAATTGGACGAAAGCGATTGAAAGCATATCTAAGAGACACTCCAAGTGCTGACAGGTCAAGTGACTTTGCTTTACTTTACGTAAACTATGACGTAAAAGGTGACCTTGATTTTATGGTGGATACCTACTTGCAACTATATGGGGATAAAGTGGAAGGCCTTATTGCTTCAAATAATTCACAAGAAAGTACGGCTGTGTGAAATATAGTTTGAGGTACAGTAACTGTATATAAGTGAGCACACGTTTTCAAATGTTTTAATACTATGACAAAAACGATAATAACTATATGTTTTTGCCAAAATAAATCTTGAACTGAACATTCTATTTTGCCTGTGCTATCATTATCTGGAATTTATTAGGGAGGAGATGAAGGAGAATCTTAACTTTAGTACGTTTGTCTATTCACAAAATCTGAGCGTAAAGTTAGTCTAAAGTGTAAACTTGCCCATCTTCTCTCGTAAAAAGAGGTAAAAGCCGAGCTTAAAAGAGTAAGTTACTACTAAAAAAATAGTTGTAAGTCTAGCACAACACATAGCTAACCCCGGTTCTGAAACACCCTCCCATCGAAAATCATGGAGGCAGGGGCTTAAATGTAAATAAGATAGGAAATAATGCTAAATTAAATTAATTTAAATTGTTTTAAATTAGTTAAAAACATAAACAAATAATTTAACGTTAGCAAAATGATATATCGATAGAACATATATTATTTTAATTCTACAATATTCAAGATTTTTTTGTATTCAAAAAAATTATAATTTTCTTTAAATATAATTGCATTTCATTAATTCTATGCATCACATTTAATATATTTTTGCTTTAGGTCGGAATTTCTTTATTTACTGTGAGAAGAAAAATTTTAATGTAATTTGATACATTTTAAATAAAATAAACGAATTTGAACATAGTTAATAGTGCTTCAGCATTTTCTCTTTAACTCTACAATTAAAATAAATATATGAAAATAATTTACATTAATATATAACATAAACATATTTTTACAAACTTTTTCCAACTTGAATACCCTTCCCTCTTCTTTGCCATGTAGATATATCTGCCACTGCTGTCAAAATCTCCTTATGGAATAATATTGGCATCTTTTCCCTATAATTTACCATGCGAAGGTCTCTGCCCCAACTGTGCTGTCTCCCTATGGTAAGGTATAGAAAAAGTAAAAAAATGTATTCAACTCTGTAAAGGTTTGCTGAAATATTTTATGTTACATAATAAAGTAAATTCTTTGTATATATTTATTTTAACTGTAGCACTAAGAAAAGAAATACTGCAGGACTATTATCTAAATGTTAAATTAGAAAATAATTACTTTAAATTATATTAAACTACATTAAAGTAGTTTTTCCTAAGGTTAATTTAAAAATGAACTCCCCCACCCCCCCACCCTAAAGTAGAAAAACATTTTTACTATGCAGATATAATTATGAAAAGTGATGTAAAGATGTAAAAGTAATTTAATATTTAATAACGTGTACTGTTGCATTACGTTTTAAATGCAAAAAAGTTATTACAATTTAATACTTAAATTAAAAATATGTATTCTTTTTTATATACTTGTTTGCATTAAATTGTATTCATTTATATTTTGAACAATTTACATTAATTTCATTTAACATTATTTCCTTGTGGGTTTTATTTTAAGACCTTAACACCATTGATTTTTTGGGCAGGTGTTGCAGTATCAATTGTTGGTTGTGTGTAGAGCTGGAGTACTTTTGGGTCTCTTTTGCCTTTAGTAACATTTTGACATGAAGTCTGTGAATAGGAATGGGGTTACTCTTTTGTGAGCTGGTAGCCCTCTATGATCCTTCCTTCACACCTCCTTACCCCTGCCAATGTCCCTCTCCTTCAATAGTATGTATTCCCCAATTTGCAGCCACTCCCATCTGTCCTGCCCACATTTACTACTAAAGGGTATACTTACATGTGCAGAGACCCTCGGGTGGAGATCTCCAAAAGGAAAAATTAGGAGGGACAGAGGCATAAACTCTGCACTTAGGTTTGTGATTAGTATTTTGTAATATGTTTTGAAGTACTATAAAACTTACTCCAAAATGCAGTTTGTGAATAGGCCATTGTGTTTCTGAACCACATTATTACACAAACCTCCAAAAGCAGGGAGGAAAACCAAGTCACAATAAAGAACATATGAACACAGGTATCTAACCTGGAGTCCCCCCGGAGCACTCCAGGTTAGGAATATTCTGTCCAACAGAAATGCGAAAAAGTCTTTGGTAATTTCTTACAGTCGAACAATTTACAGCCAACACGTGTTTCGTCGTGATGTAGCACACATTGACTTCTTCAGGGCTGATTCCTTTGCCAGCTAAATCTCCAAACCATTCTTGATAATAGGGCAATATAATAAAGTAAAATCCTTATGACCCGCACTCCTGAGCCTACCAGGTAAATATAGATGTCTCTGTCAGTACAATATTTTCACATATGCATAATCTTCCATAAAGTAGAATAGATGATAAGCTGTCATAAAGTACGTATAAAGATATTGTAAGAAGATGAAATAAGATCACGAGTCCATGACTTATGGAAAGATCCCCCGAGCCGGAAAGTTCTCCGTATGCTATGAAAATTTGAAGACCTCAATATTTACCTTGTTGGCTCGGTAGTACGGGATATAAGGATTCAACTTTATTATATTGGTATATTATTCTGAACGGTTTGGGTATTTAGCTGGCAGCGTAATTGGAACAAAAGACATTACAAAATACTTTTTTGCATTTTTGTTGGACAGAATATTACTTACCTTGAGTGCTCAGGGGGGACTCATGTATCATTGTAGTCCTCCAGCTGCAGGGATCATCTGTGGGTGAATTGGTAGCCGCCCACTCTCCCCTTGGAGCACCAACAAATACTTGGGTTGTATTTTTACATTGCCTTATATGTTCATACAGCGCCCGGTCTTTCTGTTCTTTTGCCTGGTTGCCAATTTGTTTTTCAACATATGTAGCATTTAGGTATGAAATTGCTTATGCCAACACAATGTTTCTTCCTGGGCATTGATCAGCATATGATAATGTTTTTGCATCTTTAGCTATGTCTTGAATTTATTGTCATCTTGCTAAGACAATCCCAGTTTTATAGCAAGAAAATAAAAGTAATCACATGCTCCCACTCATCTCCTTTCAAATTCAACATTAATTATTTTCAGTATTTGCACTGGGCTGAATAGACTTACCAAGTGACCACTCTTGTAATTGATAGAACTCTGATTGCTGTATCAATGTGATACTCTCTCAGGTGTTCAGGTATGTCACCTCTTTGAGCCCCCATTAATTTAGAGCCCAGTACTTAGAATATATTTCATACGTATTTTTATTAAATAATACATTTTCCCTGTTAATCTTCACTTGCGACTCTTTACAAATATTTCCCAAGTGCATTTCGGGAAATCGGTTTCCTTCATCAGGTGTTATTCCCTACAATACCAATATCTGTCACCAATATCAAATACATTAAATAAATGTAGTGCCAGTAGCTGAACAATTTCAATAATTGCATAACTGAAATGCTTGAATCATATTTCTGACATTATTTAACATTTATGCACTTTTTTTAATGCTTTCACGTCCAAAATCAAAATGAACCCATATCAGTGCTATACATACTAACTTTGTTAATTCATGGTTTTCTGTTTTTATGAATAACCGCTGACTGTTCTGAACTATGTTTGTTGTTAGCAGTAATCCTTGATTGTTAAAACGATTCCTATAGTCCGTACTTCTTTGCTAAATCATCATTTATTTCCCCCAATTGTGAGGCGCCATCAAATCATACCTTGATCTCTATATCAATTACCTAGTGCCATAGTTTTTTTTCTCTTTTGATGAAATGAAGTAGCATCACTCTAGATAAGCCATCTTGTCCATGTATTAGTATTTGAAAGGCCATTCGAAGCAATAACTTTGTCCCCGTTTCAAAACCCTTAGCATTTTTCTGGATTTCTTAGATGCTGTGATCTCATGTTGAATCAGCTATCTTAAATGATGAGCAAAACATTTTTCCATTCTGTTTTTAGGTTTTGCCCAAGGCAGTGCATGGCTGTCACTTGGGAGATCTTTAATTAATTGAAACTGAAAAAGGACTTCAAACCCGCCTATTACTTACCATTGGCTGGCTCCTTCGTCAGTCTTACTTCTTTTCTTTACATTGGCCGGTGGCAGCTGTTTTGGTTTTGCCAGTCTATTGTGGTTCGGTGATTCCATTGTTCTGCGGTCCTGTGGTTCCGTCATTCTGAACCCGTTTAAGAAGGTCGTCGGATATAGACGATTTTGGTGTCAGCGGACCGCAAATGACGAGTGCGGTAAGTACGAGTGTTTTCGTCATAACCGATCAATGAGAACACACTACGTATTCATGGATTTCGTTCGAATCCTCTGTTTCCATTTTGTGTACGGCAGCCATTTTGTGTGGTTGCCCTCACATAGGCCGATGACTACGGCCGAACGAGTCTTTGGGACACGTACACCTTAGCTGACTTCTGCGTGACCTGAACGAGGTGACTCCCTTGCCCGAGGCTGACCTCGATGAGCCAGTTCCTTGTTAAGCAGCTGGTCAGATAGAGATCAAAGAGCAGGACATTGCTGAGTTTATGGTACATGCACACACCCTTCTATATTGCTTCTCATCTGCTTCTGTTCCTTCCTTTATGGCTTAATTATTGATTTGGGTTGAGGTCTTTACGATGGGTTTGTCCGGCCTGTTCGAACAGGAATGTTGGATTTTGCTTGGTCATTTCTGGTGGGCTGGACAACGGAAAGTGGGATTGTCGTCATGCGATATGTTCGAAATGTCACCCTATGATTGGTCAGTTTGTATGTAATTGATGCTAGCCAGGAATGTGATTTTTAGCATAAAAGACGATGCTCCTCTCTATGAATTTGTGCAGTCTCTAGCGAACCACCCGTGTTGTGCTTCGTAGACCTCTGTTCCTGGTTGCAGCCAATAAATTTGGTCTTTGACGTCATCAAGAAGTGTCCTGTGTCTCTGTTTGCCAAGGCAGGGGAATCCGAAGACATCGGGCGTTATCCCTGGCGCGGCTTGGTTCTAAAACCCGGTTCTTCAGTTGGTGCGCAACGTAGGGTGACTTCAGCGGTACCGGTCCAAGCCTGAAGATCGTGAGGAGCTTTGTGTGAAAATTCTGGAGGAAGGTCTGCCACTTCATCGACCCCTGTATGTCGTTGTGGTCTGAAAGTCTTTGCTGCGAGGTTCCGCGCTTTCCGACGGCTACGAAGGTCTGCTGCCCTGACTGTCGCCCTGTCTTGGAGCCATTAGACGATTTGTAGAGCGAGACGATAGACGGGTCTTCTGGTGACGCCATCGACATTTCAGTTAAGTATGAGTGGAGCGTCTCCCAGTCCTTAGTTTTGTTTTGGGATCCCTTCGGGATCGCTTTGATTTGGTACCTGCAGGCCCCAAAGCCGAGGGACTCGTGTATTCACGAGATTATCGTTTTGAGATTTCCCTTGAAGTTTGAAGCTAGACTAGTGAGCGAAGATGCCTGGTCTTAGCAGACTTGGAAAGATATTTGGTTGTGGTTGTACTAGGGATTCCCGGTTGGAGGATTTGTGTCCGGTTCTTCCGATTGGAACTCCGACCTATGAGCTCTACGTAAAACATGGTGTGGGCCCTATCACGTATAATGAAGTATGGATCAAATATACCAGGAAAGACGGTGTCCTACTGTGGCCCCGTTATGGTAGCTTTGAAACAGAGATTTTAGACAATCTCGAAGTTAAACTGTTCAAGAAGAAAGCCTGGCCGGCAATGTTTGACCCTTTTCGCTTATGGCGAAAGGAAGCCAAACAGAAAGAAATTAAGTTAGCGAAGAAAAATAAACGAGAACGAGGTACGTCCATGGTGCAAGCTGCTATACAGTTTAGGGATAATGAAGAAGAACAAGAAAGCGAACAGATGCTTAGGCAGCGTAAACTAGCGGTAGACAAGTGCTATCCAGCTCTGCCGCCTCAACAGCAAGAAGAGAAGAAAGATCTTGTTTAATGTCACATCTATTGAGTTCGCCACCCCCTTATGCGCAGAGCGCTACGGCACCTCCGCCACCTGTAGTTGCACAACCTCCGGTTGCTTTGGCACCTGTGATTCCTCAACAGCCAGCTCCTCTTCCGTTGGCTCCTATTCCTTTGGTGCAGCCTTCTCAAGGGCCGCCGACTTTGCTACCTCCTTCGTCTGCTACTCCTACGCCTGTTTTGCTTACTCCTTCTGTTACTGTTACGACTTCGGTTTCTTCTCTTTCTGCTCCGTCTTCTGTACTTTTGTCAACTTCTCCTTCTGCTCGACAGAGAATGACCGATGCGGTTGCTGGTCTCCTTTCTCCTCTTTTTGGTTCATTGGGTATGTCTCCTGTTGTCGAGCGTAAGCAATTGCGTAGTCAGTTGCCTAGTCCTAATGAACGGACTGTGTTAGATCACTTAGCGCGTAAATGGGTTACGTATCCTTCGCTTTATGATCTCGGGGGTGTTTTGGATGTTTTCCATCAATGGGAAGCACCGAAACAAAGATATGTCTTCCATATGATGTGTTCCTTCATTCGCGAACAATGGGAAGATGGTGAAGTAGGACAAACTCCGCCTGAGTTGTACCGTATACGTTCTGAGTTTGCGAAAGGGACTGTTGTGGGTCTTGGAATTGAGAAAGCAGTTGCGACATTGTTGTCGTTTAGGAGTGAATCTCCTTCTCAGCGATTGTTTGAGCCTGATCCGTCAGTTAGGAGGAAGGCGCGTCAATATCGGATGCGTGAGGTTCCCCCAGTTTGGAGACCTGGTGATGCACAAGCTGTTCCATCTGTTCGTCCACACTTTCAGCGAGTCTGGGTACATGTTCCATGGAAACGTGCTGAAGTTTTAGCCCTAAAGCAGACTTTGCCTGATCCACGTAAAAATCCAGCAGGGTACTATAAGGAGCTATCTCAAACTGCGGATTCATGTATCCTGAATCTAGCTGATATAGACATGTTGTTTGGGAATGTTGTTCCGCAGCCTATATGGGGAAAGATTCGTCACACGGATCATACGCATGAATTAGGTGATACATGGGATAATCTTAGAGCTGCAGATACTAGACAAGTAGGTGGTGCTAAACCTGAGGATGTGATTGCTGAACTCCCTGGTAGAATTATTGATTATATGAAGACTCTGATGCCTGCGTTGCTTGTCAATTGGGACAAGTTGTCTGCATGCAAGCAGAAGAAAGACGAGACTGTGTCTGACTTTTTCACGCGGTTCGAAGAGACCTTTGTAGACCACAGTGGTCAGGACATGAGTACAGAAGGTGGTCAACGGTTGTTCGTTGACAAATTTGTTCATAATTTTGCTTGTGCAATAGGTTGAAGGATTCTGAGAGTGCTTGGGCTGTTTCTACGTCAGTGCAGATTTTGGCTACTGCTCAGTACTATGAGAATAGGAATAAGGATGAGATAGAGAAAGCGGATAGGAAGACTAAGGAATTGAAGACTAAAGTTCTTCTACAGCAAGCTTATCCGCCTCGTAATAATCAGCGCGGTTATCAGCAACCTCAGCAATATCAGAGAAACTCGCAAAGGTTTGAGTCTTCTCAACAGCGTTTTCCCGTAGGTCCTAATCAGTGTGCGTATTGCAAAGAAGAGGGCCATTTCAAGGGTAGTTGTCCGGTTCTGTTACAGCGCACAAATGGTGCTTCTGGTGTGAGAGGTCGAGGTGTTCAACAAGCTCCTAGAGGTAGAGGTCGTGGTCAAAATACGCGTCCTTTGCCTCCACAGAACTCTATGAATAGCTTTGATCAGCAGAATGGCGCGTCTTGTAGGACGGCACAGTACTATGCGGACGATTACTATGTTGAAGGTGAGAATGTGGATGGTAATGATTGCTAGGACAGCCATAGACAAAGAGAGGGAGTTGTTTCAGTTCCAGTAGATCAGAGTGGACCTTATGTTGAAGTGATTGCATCAGGTGTGTCAGAGCCTTTTCTGTTGGATACTGGTGCTGCAAAGAGTTCTATTATGCACTCTAAACTCCCTGGGGCACCTTTGTCTGGCTTAACAAATGTTTCAGTAGGTTTTTCTGGCGCCCCGGTTACGAATCCGATTTCTGATCCGTTGCCTATTTCTGTTGGTCCTTGTGAATTCGAAGCACCCCTCATTCTGACGACTGGTTGTGGTGAGAACTTGTTGGGATTGGACTTGTTAAAGAGATTGTATGCGACGCTATATTGTTCTCCTTTGGGAGTACATCTTACATTGGGTAAGAGAGTGATCTCTCCAATGTATTTATCTAAAGATCGACTTCCACCTGAATTGTCTTCTCTCCCTGATTCTCTTTGGGCTACTGGTCCGAATGATGTGGGTCTCTTAGAGATTCCGCCATATGTTGTGACGTTGAAAGCGAATGCTAGATTGCCACGTATTCCGCAATATCGAATTTCTAGTGATGGTGAAAGAGCACTTCTGGCGATCATCAGTGATCTGATTGAGAAAGGTGTGATTGAGGAAACGAGAGGTAATGTGTGCAATAGTCCGGTTTTGCCTGTTCTGAAAAGAACTGATTCTTCACAACCTCCTGGGGTTAAGGGGTTAAAGAAATCCGGCAGTGTGGTGGACACTGAACTTATTAGCTATATAATGCTAAATACGTTACTAACACATGGCAAGGCACAGAATGCAATACCACCCTTTACTGCAGCATCACAGGCCAGACAAAGATTTACCTCGCAACACTTAGAAAGAAGTCGGAAGTGGATTCAGAAAAACTGCTTACAAATACAGAATAGTCAACCGCTGTAGAGTTACTATTCAAAGACTCGAGAAATGCTAAATTTAAGCTGATCCGATGTAATATATTGTACCGGTCCTCAGTGACAGCACAACGATCCCCAAGATATATCTGAATACAGTGGGCACATGTGTAATGTGCCTAGCTAGTGATGCAGACATTAAAAACTACGTTTTAGAATTGGCCAGTGTTGAATGAATATTGGAAAACAGTTACTAATCTCTGAACTCACAGGCAGATTTATCCTGCGCAGAATGGAAGCCTGCATTCTAGGTTTAAACAAAAGAGCACCACACAGTGAAGCTGGGAAAAAATCATGGATCAAGCAACGCTACTAGTTAAAGAAATATGCCCATGTGCTGAAAATCAACAATGATGCCACAACTGGGTGTGTAGCAGAGAGAACTAATTAGTGGAAAAAGAGACTGTCTTTGCAAGAAAGTATAGGTGTAGCATCCTAGAAGGGAACACTGTTGACACTGAACTAGATAAATGACAAGACCCTCATAAACTACAATCCCCTGATCAGGTCAAACAACCCGAGATTCACTAAAACAAAAGACATATTCTCATAGAGCATTACCTTAGCAACAGACCATCCCTTCCCATATAAGGTGCACACCTTGAGAGTCATATGTGAGGACTGATCGGAACACTTGATTCTAATAGAACACTATACATAATAACCAAAAACACAACAGTTGACACGACACACTGGTTAAGCCCAGACCAATTAGGCACAGAGTAGGCTGATCCTACCTGATGGTACTATATGATGACTAATCACTGTGGTAATACGGCCAATGTTAGTTAAGTTTCATTCTTGTTGATTTGTTACTCGTTGTAACTACCCGCAATCATAAACGGAATAATGTATGAATGCACTTCTTTCAAATGGGAAACTAATAAACAAATTAAGCTAAGAAGTTTCATAGATTCTAACACTTCTTAAAATGCATCTCATTTGTGCTTTTGTCTTCTCTGAACTACACTAGTTCTTTCTATATGCCAGTGCTTTTGTATTTCCTTTGATCTTGTTTTATTCTTAAGATTTGTTGGTTCTTTTCTTTTTCATCATTTTGTTAGTGTTGTAACTGATCTTAGGCAGAGAAAGGACCTGCTGTAGAGCCAATAGGGAATTGATGAGTCACCTGCAAATGTGAGGTGGTGTAATTGCCCTGATAGCAACCAAGCAATTCTTTTGATAATTCAGCTGGGGTAAGGATGAAATAGTTCCTTTAAGCTAACATGCTCTTGGTGATTGAGGCCTTCAGGAACATTGTACATGTTCATAAAGAAATGCTGTGCCGGGCAAACAACTCCTTGATTATGAATGCTGCATGTTGAGATTTGTCTACAAAAGGCAGCTTCATTATTATTCATTCAGAGAGGAGAAGATATAGGTCTTTGTGAAGCCTTAAACAAAAATGCATTTTATAGCCCCAGTTGGATTTAAGTGCTGTAACATTTTGACTTGGTTTATTAGTCCATTATGTTGTACTCTGTTGCAATAGGGTTTACTTAACACTTTCTATGACCCTTGCAAGATGCTAAAAAATTTAAATTTGCCATCAATCTAGGAAAATAGTGACATCTTTCAAGCAATTTCTTGCTTTTTTCTCAACAAAATCAGTGACGATAGGATCAGGGAAATAATTGTATTATATGGGTAGAAGTTTACTAGCAGGTTGTGCCAGACTAAGACAATTGATATTCATAGTTTGAACTAATATATTATTTTATATATTTTTCTTTTATTCTTCAGTTGATCAAGTTTCTGCGCAGAAACTGACCAATCAAGAGAGAATTGAAAACACCATTCAACTCCACAATGAAGAGGAAACAAGATCTTTAACGCAGGAAGAGAAAGATAACAAAGATTATCTAAAGATCTTATTTGAAAATTTGGTCTTTATGGGCAAACAAAATATTCTTTTGACTGGACACCATGATGATGATGATGACAACTTTGAGGATGCATTTACCCCTGATAATTTTCAAGCACTTATGGATTTCAGAATGAATTGTGGTGATGAAGTTCTGAGGAAGCGTTTTGAGATGACTGCTGTAAATGTAGCCTACTGTAACAAGGAGCAACTGAAACAAATACTGGAAATTTGTGGGAGCTGTGTTAGGGAAGAACTCATCCGCGAAGTAAGAGATGTTCATTTTTTTTCAATCATCATTGAAGAGGTGGTGGAAATGGCCGATGAAGACTACCTGCCTGTGTTTGTGCGGTTTATTGATGACTCTAACAACTTGAGAGAAGAGTTTTTAGGGGTCCTACCTTATGAAGCTGATGCGGACATCTTGGCTGCCCAGTTTCACGCAACAGTTACTGAAAAATGGGGGCTAAACTTGGAATACTGCCGGGGACAAGCTTATGTGCCTGATAGCAAATGTGTTTCAAACATGAAAGTTGTGGTTAATACTCTCTTAGAAAAGTACCCTCAAGCTGTTTTCTCACTCTCGTCCTCTTGTGCCCTGAATATCTGGCTTGCAAAATCCATGTCCATCTCCAGTGTTTCGTTTGTTCTGGGAACAATAGAGGCAATCTGTATGTTTTTTAATGTCAACCCACTCTTAGTAACTGTACTGGAAGATACCATTACAGATATTTTTCAAAACAATGAAGAAAAGGGTAATGAACTAAAGGACATTTGCCGGTCTCACTGGGGTGATCGGCATGATACTTTTGAGATTTTGGTAGACATGATGGAGTCACTAGTCATCTTCTTTGAAAATATTAGGAAAGATGCATTACCTAAATATACCACATACATACTAAGGGAGGCAAGTTCAATTTGGTATTCAGTTACAGATTTTGAGTTTATTGTATCTGCTGTGGTTTTAAAAAATGCACTTTCTTTTACAAGAGCTTTTGGAAAAAATTTGCAAGCATTAACGTCCGATGTTTTCTTTGCATCAGGTAGCTTAACTGCTGTGCTGCATTCGCTTAATGAGGTGATGGAAAACATTGAAGTTTATCATGAGTTCTGGTTCGAAGAAGCCACAAATCTTGCAACAAAATTGGACATTCCAGTTAAACCCCCAAGAGAGATGCTTGGAGTACAGATGCAGAATGAAGAAACCAATGTGTTAATTGAAAGTTACTACAAGGAGATACTCAGTATTCCACTAGTAGAAAACACCATTCGTGAACTTAAAGATATATTTTCAGAGCAACATCTAAAAGCTCTAAAATGTTTATCTCTGGTGCCTTCCGTCATGGGGCAACTGAAATTTAGCACAAGTGAGGAGCAGCATTCTGAAATGTACAGGCATGATCTTCCGAATCCAGACACACTTTCTGCAGAACTTCATTGCTGGAGGATCAAGTGGAAGCACAGAGGAAAAGATGTGGCATTGCCAAGTAGCATAAATGAAGCTTTACATTTGCCTGATATGAAGTTCTTCCCTAACATGTATGCTTTGTTGAAAGTTCTATGTATCCTACCTGTGATGAAAGTTGAAAATGAGAAATATGAAATTGGACGAAAGCGATTGAAAGCATATCTAAGAGACACTCCAAGTGCTGACAGGTCAAGTGACTTTGCTTTACTTTACGTAAACTATGACGTAAAAGGTGACCTTGATTTTATGGTGGATACCTACTTGCAACTATATGGGGATAAAGTGGAAGGCCTTATTGCTTCAAATAATTCACAAGAAAGTACGGCTGTGTGAAATATAGTTTGAGGTACAGTAACTGTATATAAGTGAGCACACGTTTTCAAATGTTTTAATACTATGACAAAAACGATAATAACTATATGTTTTTGCCAAAATAAATCTTGAACTGAACATTCTATTTTGCCTGTGCTATCATTATCTGGAATTTATTAGGGAGGAGATGAAGGAGAATCTTAACTTTAGTACGTTTGTCTATTCACAAAATCTGAGCGTAAAGTTAGTCTAAAGTGTAAACTTGCCCATCTTCTCTCGTAAAAAGAGGTAAAAGCCGAGCTTAAAAGAGTAAGTTACTACTAAAAAAATAGTTGTAAGTCTAGCACAACACATAGCTAACCCCGGTTCTGAAACACCCTCCCATCGAAAATCATGGAGGCAGGGGCTTAAATGTAAATAAGATAGGAAATAATGCTAAATTAAATTAATTTAAATTGTTTTAAATTAGTTAAAAACATAAACAAATAATTTAACGTTAGCAAAATGATATATCGATAGAACATATATTATTTTAATTCTACAATATTCAAGATTTTTTTGTATTCAAAAAAATTATAATTTTCTTTAAATATAATTGCATTTCATTAATTCTATGCATCACATTTAATATATTTTTGCTTTAGGTCGGAATTTCTTTATTTACTGTGAGAAGAAAAATTTTAATGTAATTTGATACATTTTAAATAAAATAAACGAATTTGAACATAGTTAATAGTGCTTCAGCATTTTCTCTTTAACTCTACAATTAAAATAAATATATGAAAATAATTTACATTAATATATAACATAAACATATTTTTACAAACTTTTTCCAACTTGAATACCCTTCCCTCTTCTTTGCCATGTAGATATATCTGCCACTGCTGTCAAAATCTCCTTATGGAATAATATTGGCATCTTTTCCCTATAATTTACCATGCGAAGGTCTCTGCCCCAACTGTGCTGTCTCCCTATGGTAAGGTATAGAAAAAGTAAAAAAATGTATTCAACTCTGTAAAGGTTTGCTGAAATATTTTATGTTACATAATAAAGTAAATTCTTTGTATATATTTATTTTAACTGTAGCACTAAGAAAAGAAATACTGCAGGACTATTATCTAAATGTTAAATTAGAAAATAATTACTTTAAATTATATTAAACTACATTAAAGTAGTTTTTCCTAAGGTTAATTTAAAAATGAACTCCCCCACCCCCCCACCCTAAAGTAGAAAAACATTTTTACTATGCAGATATAATTATGAAAAGTGATGTAAAGATGTAAAAGTAATTTAATATTTAATAACGTGTACTGTTGCATTACGTTTTAAATGCAAAAAAGTTATTACAATTTAATACTTAAATTAAAAATATGTATTCTTTTTTATATACTTGTTTGCATTAAATTGTATTCATTTATATTTTGAACAATTTACATTAATTTCATTTAACATTATTTCCTTGTGGGTTTTATTTTAAGACCTTAACACCATTGATTTTTTGGGCAGGTGTTGCAGTATCAATTGTTGGTTGTGTGTAGAGCTGGAGTACTTTTGGGTCTCTTTTGCCTTTAGTAACATTTTGACATGAAGTCTGTGAATAGGAATGGGGTTACTCTTTTGTGAGCTGGTAGCCCTCTATGATCCTTCCTTCACACCTCCTTACCCCTGCCAATGTCCCTCTCCTTCAATAGTATGTATTCCCCAATTTGCAGCCACTCCCATCTGTCCTGCCCACATTTACTACTAAAGGGTATACTTACATGTGCAGAGACCCTCGGGTGGAGATCTCCAAAAGGAAAAATTAGGAGGGACAGAGGCATAAACTCTGCACTTAGGTTTGTGATTAGTATTTTGTAATATGTTTTGAAGTACTATAAAACTTACTCCAAAATGCAGTTTGTGAATAGGCCATTGTGTTTCTGAACCACATTATTACACAAACCTCCAAAAGCAGGGAGGAAAACCAAGTCACAATAAAGAACATATGAACACAGGTATCTAACCTGGAGTCCCCCCGGAGCACTCCAGGTTAGGAATATTCTGTCCAACAGAAATGCGAAAAAGTCTTTGGTAATTTCTTACAGTCGAACAATTTACAGCCAACACGTGTTTCGTCGTGATGTAGCACACATTGACTTCTTCAGGGCTGATTCCTTTGCCAGCTAAATCTCCAAACCATTCTTGATAATAGGGCAATATAATAAAGTAAAATCCTTATGACCCGCACTCCTGAGCCTACCAGGTAAATATAGATGTCTCTGTCAGTACAATATTTTCACATATGCATAATCTTCCATAAAGTAGAATAGATGATAAGCTGTCATAAAGTACGTATAAAGATATTGTAAGAAGATGAAATAAGATCACGAGTCCATGACTTATGGAAAGATCCCCCGAGCCGGAAAGTTCTCCGTATGCTATGAAAATTTGAAGACCTCAATATTTACCTTGTTGGCTCGGTAGTACGGGATATAAGGATTCAACTTTATTATATTGGTATATTATTCTGAACGGTTTGGGTATTTAGCTGGCAGCGTAATTGGAACAAAAGACATTACAAAATACTTTTTTGCATTTTTGTTGGACAGAATATTACTTACCTTGAGTGCTCAGGGGGGACTCATGTATCATTGTAGTCCTCCAGCTGCAGGGATCATCTGTGGGTGAATTGGTAGCCGCCCACTCTCCCCTTGGAGCACCAACAAATACTTGGGTTGTATTTTTACATTGCCTTATATGTTCATACAGCGCCCGGTCTTTCTGTTCTTTTGCCTGGTTGCCAATTTGTTTTTCAACATATGTAGCATTTAGGTATGAAATTGCTTATGCCAACACAATGTTTCTTCCTGGGCATTGATCAGCATATGATAATGTTTTTGCATCTTTAGCTATGTCTTGAATTTATTGTCATCTTGCTAAGACAATCCCAGTTTTATAGCAAGAAAATAAAAGTAATCACATGCTCCCACTCATCTCCTTTCAAATTCAACATTAATTATTTTCAGTATTTGCACTGGGCTGAATAGACTTACCAAGTGACCACTCTTGTAATTGATAGAACTCTGATTGCTGTATCAATGTGATACTCTCTCAGGTGTTCAGGTATGTCACCTCTTTGAGCCCCCATTAATTTAGAGCCCAGTACTTAGAATATATTTCATACGTATTTTTATTAAATAATACATTTTCCCTGTTAATCTTCACTTGCGACTCTTTACAAATATTTCCCAAGTGCATTTCGGGAAATCGGTTTCCTTCATCAGGTGTTATTCCCTACAATACCAATATCTGTCACCAATATCAAATACATTAAATAAATGTAGTGCCAGTAGCTGAACAATTTCAATAATTGCATAACTGAAATGCTTGAATCATATTTCTGACATTATTTAACATTTATGCACTTTTTTTAATGCTTTCACGTCCAAAATCAAAATGAACCCATATCAGTGCTATACATACTAACTTTGTTAATTCATGGTTTTCTGTTTTTATGAATAACCGCTGACTGTTCTGAACTATGTTTGTTGTTAGCAGTAATCCTTGATTGTTAAAACGATTCCTATAGTCCGTACTTCTTTGCTAAATCATCATTTATTTCCCCCAATTGTGAGGCGCCATCAAATCATACCTTGATCTCTATATCAATTACCTAGTGCCATAGTTTTTTTTCTCTTTTGATGAAATGAAGTAGCATCACTCTAGATAAGCCATCTTGTCCATGTATTAGTATTTGAAAGGCCATTCGAAGCAATAACTTTGTCCCCGTTTCAAAACCCTTAGCATTTTTCTGGATTTCTTAGATGCTGTGATCTCATGTTGAATCAGCTATCTTAAATGATGAGCAAAACATTTTTCCATTCTGTTTTTAGGTTTTGCCCAAGGCAGTGCATGGCTGTCACTTGGGAGATCTTTAATTAATTGAAACTGAAAAAGGACTTCAAACCCGCCTATTACTTACCATTGGCTGGCTCCTTCGTCAGTCTTACTTCTTTTCTTTACATTGGCCGGTGGCAGCTGTTTTGGTTTTGCCAGTCTATTGTGGTTCGGTGATTCCATTGTTCTGCGGTCCTGTGGTTCCGTCATTCTGAACCCGTTTAAGAAGGTCGTCGGATATAGACGATTTTGGTGTCAGCGGACCGCAAATGACGAGTGCGGTAAGTACGAGTGTTTTCGTCATAACCGATCAATGAGAACACACTACGTATTCATGGATTTCGTTCGAATCCTCTGTTTCCATTTTGTGTACGGCAGCCATTTTGTGTGGTTGCCCTCACATAGGCCGATGACTACGGCCGAACGAGTCTTTGGGACACGTACACCTTAGCTGACTTCTGCGTGACCTGAACGAGGTGACTCCCTTGCCCGAGGCTGACCTCGATGAGCCAGTTCCTTGTTAAGCAGCTGGTCAGATAGAGATCAAAGAGCAGGACATTGCTGAGTTTATGGTACATGCACACACCCTTCTATATTGCTTCTCATCTGCTTCTGTTCCTTCCTTTATGGCTTAATTATTGATTTGGGTTGAGGTCTTTACGATGGGTTTGTCCGGCCTGTTCGAACAGGAATGTTGGATTTTGCTTGGTCATTTCTGGTGGGCTGGACAACGGAAAGTGGGATTGTCGTCATGCGATATGTTCGAAATGTCACCCTATGATTGGTCAGTTTGTATGTAATTGATGCTAGCCAGGAATGTGATTTTTAGCATAAAAGACGATGCTCCTCTCTATGAATTTGTGCAGTCTCTAGCGAACCACCCGTGTTGTGCTTCGTAGACCTCTGTTCCTGGTTGCAGCCAATAAATTTGGTCTTTGACGTCATCAAGAAGTGTCCTGTGTCTCTGTTTGCCAAGGCAGGGGAATCCTAAGACATCGGGCGTTATCCCTGGCGCGGCTTGGTTCTAAAACCCGGTTCTTCAGTTGGTGCGCAACGTAGGGTGACTTCAGCGGTACCGGTCCAAGCCTGAAGATCGTGAGGAGCTTTGTGTGAAAATTCTGGAGGAAGGTCTGCCACTTCATCGACCCCTGTATGTCGTTGTGGTCCGAAAGTCTTTGCTGCGAGGTTCCGCGCTTTCCGACGGCTACGAAGGTCTGCTGCCCTGACTGTCGCCCTGTCTTGGAGCCATTAGACGATTTGTAGAGCGAGACGATAGACGGGTCTTCTGGTGACGCCATCGACATTTCAGTTAAGTATGAGTGGAGCGTCTCCCAGTCCTTAGTTTTGTTTTGGGATCCCTTCGGGATCGCTTTGATTTGGTACCTGCAGGCCCCAAAGCCGAGGGACTCGTGTATTCACGAGATTATCGTTTTGAGATTTCCCTTGAAGTTTGAAGCTAGACTAGTGAGCGAAGATGCCTGGTCTTAGCAGACTTGGAAAGATATTTGGTTGTGGTTGTACTAGGGATTCCCGGTTGGAGGATTTGTGTCCGGTTCTTCCGATTGGAACTCCGACCTATGAGCTCTACGTAAAACATGGTGTGGGCCCTATCACGTATAATGAAGTATGGATCAAATATACCAGGAAAGACGGTGTCCTACTGTGGCCCCGTTATGGTAGCTTTGAAACAGAGATTTTAGACAATCTCGAAGTTAAACTGTTCAAGAAGAAAGCCTGGCCGGCAATGTTTGACCCTTTTCGCTTATGGCGAAAGGAAGCCAAACAGAAAGAAATTAAGTTAGCGAAGAAAAATAAACGAGAACGAGGTACGTCCATGGTGCAAGCTGCTATACAGTTTAGGGATAATGAAGAAGAACAAGAAAGCGAACAGATGCTTAGGCAGCGTAAACTAGCGGTAGACAAGTGCTATCCAGCTCTGCCGCCTCAACAGCAAGAAGAGAAGAAAGATCTTGTTTAATGTCACATCTATTGAGTTCGCCACCCCCTTATGCGCAGAGCGCTACGGCACCTCCGCCACCTGTAGTTGCACAACCTCCGGTTGCTTTGGCACCTGTGATTCCTCAACAGCCAGCTCCTCTTCCGTTGGCTCCTATTCCTTTGGTGCAGCCTTCTCAAGGGCCGCCGACTTTGCTACCTCCTTCGTCTGCTACTCCTACGCCTGTTTTGCTTACTCCTTCTGTTACTGTTACGACTTCGGTTTCTTCTCTTTCTGCTCCGTCTTCTGTACTTTTGTCAACTTCTCCTTCTGCTCGACAGAGAATGACCGATGCGGTTGCTGGTCTCCTTTCTCCTCTTTTTGGTTCATTGGGTATGTCTCCTGTTGTCGAGCGTAAGCAATTGCGTAGTCAGTTGCCTAGTCCTAATGAACGGACTGTGTTAGATCACTTAGCGCGTAAATGGGTTACGTATCCTTCGCTTTATGATCTCGGGGGTGTTTTGGATGTTTTCCATCAATGGGAAGCACCGAAACAAAGATATGTCTTCCATATGATGTGTTCCTTCATTCGCGAACAATGGGAAGATGGTGAAGTAGGACAAACTCCGCCTGAGTTGTACCGTATACGTTCTGAGTTTGCGAAAGGGACTGTTGTGGGTCTTGGAATTGAGAAAGCAGTTGCGACATTGTTGTCGTTTAGGAGTGAATCTCCTTCTCAGCGATTGTTTGAGCCTGATCCGTCAGTTAGGAGGAAGGCGCGTCAATATCGGATGCGTGAGGTTCCCCCAGTTTGGAGACCTGGTGATGCACAAGCTGTTCCATCTGTTCGTCCACACTTTCAGCGAGTCTGGGTACATGTTCCATGGAAACGTGCTGAAGTTTTAGCCCTAAAGCAGACTTTGCCTGATCCACGTAAAAATCCAGCAGGGTACTATAAGGAGCTATCTCAAACTGCGGATTCATGTATCCTGAATCTAGCTGATATAGACATGTTGTTTGGGAATGTTGTTCCGCAGCCTATATGGGGAAAGATTCGTCACACGGATCATACGCATGAATTAGGTGATACATGGGATAATCTTAGAGCTGCAGATACTAGACAAGTAGGTGGTGCTAAACCTGAGGATGTGATTGCTGAACTCCCTGGTAGAATTATTGATTATATGAAGACTCTGATGCCTGCGTTGCTTGTCAATTGGGACAAGTTGTCTGCATGCAAGCAGAAGAAAGACGAGACTGTGTCTGACTTTTTCACGCGGTTCGAAGAGACCTTTGTAGACCACAGTGGTCAGGACATGAGTACAGAAGGTGGTCAACGGTTGTTCGTTGACAAATTTGTTCATAATTTTGCTTGTGCAATAGGTTGAAGGATTCTGAGAGTGCTTGGGCTGTTTCTACGTCAGTGCAGATTTTGGCTACTGCTCAGTACTATGAGAATAGGAATAAGGATGAGATAGAGAAAGCGGATAGGAAGACTAAGGAATTGAAGACTAAAGTTCTTCTACAGCAAGCTTATCCGCCTCGTAATAATCAGCGCGGTTATCAGCAACCTCAGCAATATCAGAGAAACTCGCAAAGGTTTGAGTCTTCTCAACAGCGTTTTCCCGTAGGTCCTAATCAGTGTGCGTATTGCAAAGAAGAGGGCCATTTCAAGGGTAGTTGTCCGGTTCTGTTACAGCGCACAAATGGTGCTTCTGGTGTGAGAGGTCGAGGTGTTCAACAAGCTCCTAGAGGTAGAGGTCGTGGTCAAAATACGCGTCCTTTGCCTCCACAGAACTCTATGAATAGCTTTGATCAGCAGAATGGCGCGTCTTGTAGGACGGCACAGTACTATGCGGACGATTACTATGTTGAAGGTGAGAATGTGGATGGTAATGATTGCTAGGACAGCCATAGACAAAGAGAGGGAGTTGTTTCAGTTCCAGTAGATCAGAGTGGACCTTATGTTGAAGTGATTGCATCAGGTGTGTCAGAGCCTTTTCTGTTGGATACTGGTGCTGCAAAGAGTTCTATTATGCACTCTAAACTCCCTGGGGCACCTTTGTCTGGCTTAACAAATGTTTCAGTAGGTTTTTCTGGCGCCCCGGTTACGAATCCGATTTCTGATCCGTTGCCTATTTCTGTTGGTCCTTGTGAATTCGAAGCACCCCTCATTCTGACGACTGGTTGTGGTGAGAACTTGTTGGGATTGGACTTGTTAAAGAGATTGTATGCGACGCTATATTGTTCTCCTTTGGGAGTACATCTTACATTGGGTAAGAGAGTGATCTCTCCAATGTATTTATCTAAAGATCGACTTCCACCTGAATTGTCTTCTCTCCCTGATTCTCTTTGGGCTACTGGTCCGAATGATGTGGGTCTCTTAGAGATTCCGCCATATGTTGTGACGTTGAAAGCGAATGCTAGATTGCCACGTATTCCGCAATATCGAATTTCTAGTGATGGTGAAAGAGCACTTCTGGCGATCATCAGTGATCTGATTGAGAAAGGTGTGATTGAGGAAACGAGAGGTAATGTGTGCAATAGTCCGGTTTTGCCTGTTCTGAAAAGAACTGATTCTTCACAACCTCCTGTATATAGGTTCGTGATCGATCTTCGCGAGGTGAATAAGATTGAAGTTCCGCAATTTCCTGTTGTGCCTGATATCACCGCTTTATTGACTTTGATCCCGGCTACAGCCACGTGGTTTTCGGTGATTGACTTGAAGAACGCTTTCTTCAGCATCCCGATTGCCGTGGAGAGTAGAGATTTCTTTGGCTTCTCTTTAGGAGGCCGAAGTTTCCGGTTTAAGCGCGCTCCTCAAGGCTATTGTGAGAGTCCATCGATCTATAGTCAAGCTTTGAAGACGCAACTTGATTTGTTGATTTTACCTGATGATGCTGCTCTTATTCAGTATGTCGACGATTTGGTAGTTGCTGCTGACAATGAAGAGATCTGTAGTGAGGCTACTTTGTCGTTGTTACGTCATCTGTCTGATTTCCATCATAAGGTTTCTCTTTCGAAGTTGCAATATTGTCGACAAGAAGTTACCTACTTAGGTCACCTCTTATCGAAGGAGGTAAGGAAACTGACCCCAGAAAGAATCCAAGCGAATGCGAAAATGAGTGTGCCTACGACACAGAGAGAAGTATGTGCTTTCTTAGGTATTACGTCGTACTGTAGACAGTGGATCCCTAATTTTTCGTTGCTCGCGAAACCTTTGATAGCTCTTACTGTTAAGGATACTCCAAATCCTACTCCTTGGACTGACGAATGTCATAAGAGCTTTTCAGAATTACGTGATGCGTTGTGTTCGGCTCCTGTGTTGGGTACCCCCGACTACAGCAAGCCTTTAACATTGTATGTCCACGAGAGAGAGGGATGTGCATTGTCAGTTTTGACTCAACAGTATGGCGATAAGCAGCGTCCATGTGCTTATTTTTCGTTGACTTTGGATCCGGTAGCTAGAGCGTTGCCGAGTTGCTTGAGAGCTACAGCGGCAGCGGCTGTTTCTGGTTTGGTAATGGACTATACACCGATTGTGATGGTTCCACATGCAGTGGATACCTTGTTGAATTGTACCAAGACACAGCACTTAACTAGTGCTCGGTTGTCGGGTTACGAATTGACCTTGTTAGCGAGTCATGTGCATATAAAGAGATGCAACACGTTGAATCCAGCTACGTTGTTGCCGATTTCAACTGAGACAGATGTAACTGAACAGCATGATTGCTTCCTTAGGACAGATGAACAAACGAAAGGGAGGATAGATCTTAGGGATACTCCTCTTTCAGAATGGGTTGATGGTTCGTGCTTCAAGCTTCCGAATGGTGATACGACTGCGGCATATGCTGTTACGACTTTGCATATGATTGTTAAACCTGCACGTATCCCACATAATTCAGCGCAAGCAGCAGAGTTGATTGCATTAACGAGAGCGTGTGTGTTTGGCGAAAGGAAAACGAGTGACTGTGTATACCGATAGCCAGTACGCGTTCGGTGTGGCTCATAGTTTTGGACGTTTGTGGAGAGAGCGTGGGTTCCTGACTTCGCATGGAACAAAGATTCAACATGGTCAGTTGGTGAATGAACTTCTTGAATCACTTACTTTGCCGTTGCAAGTTGCGACTGTGAAATGCAGTGCGCATAAGAAAGTTACGGATGATGTTGGTCGTGGTAATGCGTTTGCAGATGAATGCGAAAGAAACTGCGAGAAATGTGATGAGTCGAATGTATGTTGCGGGTTCGGCGAGATGGGTTCCAGATGGAAGTATGTGCCAAGATACGATTGAGAGTGTGAAATCCATCCAAGCTGAAGCCACAGAGAAAGAGTTGAACGAATGGAGAGAGAGCAAGGGTAAATTGGATTTGAATGGTTGTTGGATTGATTTGTCAGAGCATCAGAGATGGTTGTTACCCGATGCGTATGTGCTTCCAGTGGTTACAATGGCTCATGGATTGGCTCATATCAGCGTGAAAGGGATTTGTAAGTTGTTAGCTCCAGTATGGCAGAATGTTGGTATTCTTAAGTGTGCAGAGAATCTGGTTAAGAATTGTATGGTGTGTCTGATGTACAATCCTGGTAAGGGAATTCCAACTCCAGCTGGTCATTTCGCTCCTCCAACGTATCCGTTTGAGGCTTTGCAGCTAGATTTCATCCACATGGATAGGTGCAACAACCTGAAATATGTGTTAGTGGTTGTTTGCTCTTTTTCTAGATGGGTGGAAGACTACCCTTTGAAAGACAACACTCCTTTGTCCACAGCGAAAGCCCTTAAGGAATTCTTCCCTAGGTATGGTTTGCCGAGAATGATCTGGAATGACAATGGGAGTGAATTTGTGGGTCAAGTGATGAAGAGAGTATGTGATGGATTAGGAATTAGGCAAAAGTTCCACGCTGCAAATCACCCCCAATCAGCTGGTCTAGTCGAGTACTACAATGGCACTCTTAAACTCAAATTGGCCAAAATTCAAGCGAGCACTGGTTTACAATGGCCGGATGCCTTGCCTCTAGCCCTTTTGTCCACTAGAATGACTGTGCATTCACGAATGGGTTTGAGTCCATACGAGGTAGTTTTTGGTCGCCCGGCAAATGTTTGGGGAGTGCCCCGGCCGACAAAATTTAGCGAAATAGAACATCCTGAGTTGATTGACTACCTCTATGAATTGATGGCTAACTTGCGTGTTTTGCATCAACAGGTTCACGATACACTGCCACAGGCTTCTGAAGATCCAGGACATGCCATTAAACCTGGCACGTGGGTGCTCGTGAAAAATTTTCAGCAGTCCAAGAACGAGCAGCCCCGCTGGACTGGACCATATCTGGTGTTGCTATCTACCTTTTCTGCAGTTCGAGTGCACGGTAAAAAGAACTGGATCCACGGCGTACATTGTAAGAGGGCTCCTTTGCCTCTGCCGTACGACCGGTGGGTCCAGAAAGGACTTCCTGATTCTGAAACTGAGACCGTGCCTCATTTTCTGCCATTCAGCGATGCCCGTTTGATTGGAACGAACACTGAGCAAGAAAGTGACGATCTTCTTCAAGAAGCTGTGCCTCCATTGAACCGTTTGAACACTGTTGAACCTGATTTACTATTCCGAGAACAGACATTGCCTGGCAAAGAGCGTTATAATTTGCGACCGAGAGTCGCGGGACTAATAAAGTATTGAGATTTTTTCTGATTTTGCAGGTTAACTCTCCTCTGAGGAACTACTTTGAACCGCCATCCGGGTTCAGCTGTAGGGTCGCGGTGTCAAGTCTTTGGAGTGCAAGCCGGAGACGTTAGGTCGACGGTTCTGGTTGGTCTAAGGGAGTTGCCCTGGACTGACAGAAGCGTTCCTTAGCACAGAACACCCTACCGCAGCGAGCAGCAATTAGAGAGGATGGAGTTTTTCGAGAAGAAGAAACCTGTTGAAAGAATAAGCTTTAAGAGCAAAATGTGTAAATTAATGAGCAGAAAACGTTTTTTAATATTGTGTTTGCTTATATTGCTTAGCTTAATGATGTTTTTAATTGGATATGTGACATTCTCTTTTCAAGTGACATTCATGCCCACTATGCAACCTATACCTCCTCCTACTGTTTCTTCACATTCTTTTCACCCTCTGCCCGAACACGAAATTGTTAGAAGATTGGAATTCGCTAATAATTCCTTTGTTCAACTTCTGCACCAACACCAGCTAGTAATGAACACGACAAATTGTTGGGGTTGTGGCCTAATGCCCCATACTACTGATAAAGGTATTCCGTATCTGGTTTTGCCTTTTAGCTACAATGGTTCTATTTGGGCATACAGAACGATGTTCATTTATGCTCATGGAGTCTATCCCCAACGTTCCATGAAAGATAGTCCGAAGACTAGTGCTCTGGTCAAGGGTATAGTCGACTATGATTAGAGGAATTAGTTCCTATGAGACTATCCCGAGAGATGAGACACAAGCATACATTGGTTGGAACGTTACTGGATATGGAGTTAGTCTGAGTGTTAACCAGCTGTCAAGTCTGGCTACGTCATCCCTTACCTTGTCTTGAAGCTGAAGTCTCGTGGATGACGTACAAGATTTTGCAGGGACGCAAGGGACCAACTTCCCAAACAACTAACTAAACCTTACTGAACAATTATTCACAGCAAGATTTAAACTAGAAATTAGGGAGGAGGGCTGGTACTGGACGTGGACGTTGAGTTGTTGGTTTTGTTCTTGCTGTCGACCTGCGAATCAACAAGCACCAAGATATTACTCAAAAGCTACCTCTGATCTTTTCTTAACTACCCTATGATCGAAAGCACTAGCTTTCCCTACCTACCCCCTCCCACTGTTGTAAGAGTGAGTGTCTTGTTTGCCTAAGCGCCTACCTGCGATCAGTGTTGTCTTGTCTTCGTCCAGTATTTCTTTGTCTTGTCTTGTCATGATGGTCAAGGCGTCAGATACTTCTTGTTGTCTGTCTAGCGCAGTCTTTTCTTGGGAGATGACCTTTTTGGGCTTTGAAACAAAGAAACCTAAATTAGAAAGTATTTCTCAAATTCTTTCCTCAAATCAAAAAACTCCCAGACATTCACTTACTGTTTGTTTCTTGTTGGTCACCTTCCAATTAGGGATTCTTTTTTAGGTTGAAGAGAACTGATTCTAAACGCAAAAACATTCCAAAAGGTATCTTTCTTTTACATCACAGACGTTAGTTATTTTTTCAAAAAGAAAAACTAAGATGAGGTTTTGCACTTTTCATAGATAACAATAGCGCTTTTACAATGATACAACCGAGCAAGATACTTCAAGCGCCAAACATTTGCAAAAACAAAGAAACCTAAATATCACAATATCTCTTGTAATACAGGATAGCCTTTTAAACACGAGTGGTTCTCAATTTGAAGTCCCAAAAGTAACCTTCCGTGTGTCTCAGGGAAAGTGTTTGTCCAAAAATTACTCTTGATTTTTCTTGCGAAGGGCGCCTTGAAAGAACTAAAGATCTGTACTTAGCTTTCCTTTCGAGGATGAAACGCTTCGGTGATCGCTGGTTGCCGGTTTTACCATCCGTTCTGTGAAGTCCCTTTGCGAGGCCCCATGCGCGATCCTTCCTCAACGCTAGGCGGAAGGCAAACAGTCTTCTGGAAGGTTGGTTACGGTTTAAATAGGGAACCGCACCCAGCCGCACCCAGCCACGCACAGACAACGTGCATGCGTACAAAGCCGGGATTCGAACTCAGGGCTCTTACCTGCATGGTGGCTGGCATTAGTACTCCCAGGCTGTGTACAGGCAAAAGCTCTCTTTCATTACACTAAACGAGGATCTTTCTGACCTCACTGGGATGCATGAAAAGCAAAGGCAACATAATAACAAACAGAACAAAAGGAAAGTCATGAGTTACAGAAATAGTCTTAACGTTACAGTACAAAAGGAAAGTCATGAGTTACAGAAATAGTCTAACGTTACAGTACACAATCACACTGATTATTGTAGCGTGCTGGGTGCACGGGAAAGGGGTGGGTTTTTCTGAAGGGGTCTATGGATCTTCTTAATGAAGAGGATCTATGCTTCATGACAGTACTCCCTCCTCAAGATCCCCCCCAAGGACTGTAGATATAGGTTTTGGTTTGTCAGGGTGTCGAAGATGAAAAGTCCTTAATACTTTCGTAGCATTATTTAAGTGTTCCAAAGGTTCCCATGATCTTTCCTCTGGGCCATATCCTCTCCAATCGACTAGATATTAAAGTTTTCCTCTGACTCTTTTAGAATCTAAGATTGATTTTACCTCAAATTCAGGATGTCCCTCAATATCAATGGAGGGAGGTGATTGAATCAGGCGGGTTTGAGAATGGAAAGGTTTCACCAAAGAAACATGGAAAACTGGATGTATCAGATATTTTCGAGGAAGATCTAATTTTACACAAACAGGATTGACGACTTTTACTATTGGAAAGGGACCTATGAATCTAGGGTTAAATTTCTTATTTCCCTTTAGTTTTAAATTCCTGGTACTTAACCATACCTTGTCTCCAGTTTTGTATTCTGGTTGTTTGGTTCTATGTTTATCGGTTGCACCTTTTTGAGTTTCTTTTGCCTTAGCTAAATTATATCTAGCTTCTTCTTGGATTGCAAAAAGTTTAGAAACATATTCAGAAACTGCTGGTACAGACTCAATTTTGTCAGTAAGCTTAGGAATACTTTTGGGATGAAATCCGTAATTACAAAAGAATGGAGACATTTTGATAGAGGAATGTTCCAGGTTGTTATAGGCGAATTCTAAGGGACTTAAAAGATCAGACCATTCTTCTGATACTCCAGGCAGCATGCAACAAAGGAATTGTTCAATGGTCTGGTTGGTTCGTTCTGTTAAACCATCTGTTTGAGGGTGGTAACTAGAAGACAGTTTCACCTCCATGTTAAGCAAAGAACTTAAATTGCGCCAAACTCGAGATATAAATTGAGATCCTCTATCCGAAATTACCACAGATGGAATGCCATGTAAACGAATGATATGTGTTATTATTAGGTGGGCAAGTTCCATAGCAGAGGGAAGCCCTTTTAGGGGAATGAAATGAGCCATTCGAGAGAATTGATCTACCACAGTTAAAATTGTTGTAAATCCCTTCTTGGTTTCAGGCTGTTCAACAATGAAGTCTAAAGATATCGTATGCCACGGCAGAGGTGGGATAGGAAGTGGCATCAACAAACCACTAGGAGCTTGATGAGAGACTTTGTTTTGAATACAGATGCTACATGTCTCTACAAATTGTTGAATGTCTTGGAACATCGAGGGCCACCAGAAATCTCTTTTGATGAGCTCATAGGTTTTCATGATACTGGGATGAGCAGTTAAAGGAGTATCGTGATGAAGATGAATAATGTCTTTTTTTTAAATGACTCAGTAGGTACAAAAATAAGATCATGAACCAGCATCAAATTGACTTTTTCCTGAAGGAAAGGATGTTCTCTTTTCCATAGATCTAAATCCTTTTCTTCCAAGGCCTTTTTAATTTTGGTAATTATATCACAAATGGATAAACTAGCCTGAAAACAAGAAGTAGGGATTACAGGAAGTAGTTTATCTGGTTGATCAGGACCTTTATCCCCAATTCGGGATAAGGCGTCAGCTTTTAGATTCTCTTTCCCAGGTCGATAAGTGATTACAAAGTTATAATCATTGAAGAATAGTGACCATCGTAACTGTCTGGCAGAAAGAGCTTTTACGGATTTTAAAGCCTTAAGATTTCTGTGATCTGTATATATAGTTACAGGATGACGAGCTCCAAGCAAATAGTGACGCCATTCTCCAAATACCGCCTTGATTGCCAATAGTTCTTTGTTAGCGATTGCATAATTTTGTTCAGCTTAAGACAATTTTCTGGAATAATAGGCTATTGGATGCATTTGACCTGTATCAAGATCTCTTTGAGATAATATGCCACCCAAAACAAATTGTGAAGCGTCAGTTTCTACTATGAAAGGTTGACTAGGATCAGGATGGGACAAAACTGGAGCTGACGTGAATCTCTTCTTTAACTCTTGAAAAGCTTCTTCTGCAGGGGCTGACCAAAGGAATTTTACCCCTTTTCTTAAAAACTTAGTAATGGGAGTTATTATTTGTGAAAAGTCTTGTATAAATCGGCGGTAAAAATTCGCAAATCCTAGAAAGCTTTGAATTTGTTTTACCGTAGTGGGACTTGGCCAAGAACTGACTGCATTAACCTTGTTAGGATCCATCTCGATTCCCATGGGACTGATGACATAACCAAGAAAATCTACTTTAGAGACTTGAAACAGACTCTTTTCAAGTTTTACGTAAAGAGAATTTGAAAGCAATTTTTGGAGAATGGCGCTAACTTGCTGTACGTGTTCTTCTTCTGAGTTGGAGTATATGAGAATATCATCTATGTAAACTACACAGCATACATCTATGAATTCGTGCAAAACCTCATTTATAAAAAATTTAAAAGGTGCTGGAGCGTTGCAGAGTCCGAAAGGCATAACTTGGTACTCGAAGAGACCAAACTTAGTGCAAAAGACCGTCTTCCACTCGTCTCCCTTTCGTACTCGTACAAGATGGTACGCTCCACGCAGATCCAACTTCGTAAAAATGGTTGCTTTTTTTATCTGATCCAAAAGTGTGGGAATGAGAGGCAGTGGATACCTATTCTTAATGGTTATATTATTCAGGGCTCTGTTTTCTATGCACGTACGCAATTCCCCTCCTTTTTTCGGAATAAAAAAAAGAGAAGATGACACTGGTGATTTGGAATGTCGTATGAAGCCATTTGCAAGGTATTCGTCAAGATACTCTCTGAGGTGTACATTCTCTTTTTCGGTTAGGGCGTAGATCCTACTACAGGGCAGGGTGGCTCCAGGTACCAGATCTATTCTGCAGTCAAAGTCCCTGTGTGGTGGTAGTGTGTTTGCCCTCTTTTTTGTCGAAAACGTTTAAAAGATCTGAGTATTCTGAAGGAACTCCATCTAAGACTAAAACATTTGGTGCTGCTTCTGTTCTAAAGTCAAAACCCTGGATTACGTCTTCTTCTCTAGCAGAAAACAATGTTGTGAACAATGAGAAGATTTAAAGGTCACTGTCTTGGATATCCAGTCGACGAGAGGGTTGTGTTGAACCAACCAAGGAATTCTAAGTATTAATTTGAATTGAGGAGCATCAATGATGTCAAAATGAATTTTCTCTCTATGAACATATGAACAATCCATTTTTAATAATTCGGATTGTCTATTGATTGGACCAGATGACAGTTCCTTGCCATCTACCGCTCTAACTGTTTCTGGATGTTCCTTAAGGACTGAATTAAATCCTAATTTCTGAAAAAAGTGTGTATCGATAAAATTCCCTTTAGCTCCAGAATCAATTATTGCTTCTACCTTTCTAGAGTGAGAGGCTGGAGCAGGCCCTCTTAATTCTACTAATATACTGAAATGCTTACACCCTAGAGGTGGAGAGTAGAGGCCAAACTGGAATCTTTACTCGATAAACTGGCCTCTATCCTTACCGAGCATTCTCGTTTCCCGAACCTTCTTGAGTGATGGCTATCTCAGAGGTCTTAGTCTTAACCTTATTAGGCCGTGCCGGACATTCTTTGACAAAATGTCACGTCTTACCACAGTAAAGGCATTGGTTCAATCTCCGTCTCTTTTCTTTTACCTCTTTAGAAATTGGGCCTCGAATTGTAGCTATTTGCATTGGTTTTGCAGGATCAACTCTGAGACAGACCTCTCTAGAAGTCTTTTCCTTTAAGAAAACTAATTTGTGATCGGACCTTCCCTTTCCTCCTCTTCTTTCAGACAAACAGTGGTTTAATTTTACTATCAGATCTATAAACTCACTGATGTCATCTAGAGGTTCTAAAATTTGAGTAATGATGTCCTTCAATTCGTCTTTTAACCCTCTGTAAAAAATTGAAACTCTTTTGTCACAAGGCCAATCTGCTTCTAAAACAAGGCGATTAAACAAAGAGATGTAATGAAGCAGATCGGAAGATCCCTGTTTTAAACTAAGAAGTTCATTATCCTTGGATTGAACAAATACATGTTTAGCAAACATCTTTTTTAATGCACGCTCAAAATCCTTAAAATTATATAGTATTCGGTCATCGTTTTCTACCAGAGGGACTTGACTAAAGAGCTGCATCACCACCTAAATAAGATAACATGAACGCTACCTTGGATGAATCATCAGGAAATGCTGAAGTTTTAGCTATGAAATGTAAATGACACTGCTGTAAAAATACTGAGAACTTATTACAGTCCCCATAAAACCTCTCAGGCTGCGCTAAGGGAGTAGGAACTGGCGTTACCACTTGAATCTGAGTTTGAGACCCAGAATCCAAGGAGGTCCTCTGATAGGTTGCAGAAGTCTGAATTGCATCTTGGAGGGTAGACATGTCCCTACGTAAGGCTACATTTTCCTGTCTTAAATCTTCCAAGATGGTTGCAAGATCTTGTTAGGTCACTTGATCCATTGCGCCTGGGCGAAATGATTCTCGTGGGCTTTGCCTTCTGTCAAGACTGGCTACGTCGTCCCTTACCTTGTCTTGAAGCTGAAGCCTCGTGCATGACGTAGAAGATTTCGCAGAGACGCAAGAGACCAACTTCCCAAACAACTAACTAAACCTTACTTAACAATTATTCACAGCAAGATTTAAACTAGAAATTGGGGAGGAGAGCCGGTACTGGACGTGGACGTTGAGTTGTTGGTTTTGTTCTTGCTGTCGACCTGCGAATCAACAAGCACCAAGATATTACTCAAAAGCTACCTCTGATCTTTTCTTAACTATCCTATGATCTAAAGCGCTAGCTTTCCCTACCTACCCCCTCCCACTGTTGTAAGAGTGAGTGTCTTGTTTGCCTAAGCGCCTACTTGCGATCAGTGTTGTCTTGTCTTCGTCCAGTATTTCTTTGTCTTGTCGTGATGGTCAAGGCGTCAGATACTTCTTGTTGTCTGTCTAGCGCAGTCTTTTCTTGGGAGATGACCTTTTTGGGCTTTGAAACAAAGAAACCTAAATTAGAAAGTATTTCTCAAATTCTTTACTCAAGCGAAAAGTTCTCCACCGATTTGGATAGTGCCTCAACAGGGTCACTATTGTCTGCAAGGTAATGGCAAGAATCCGAGAGCTCAGTTAGGAAAGAGTGTCTGCACTGAGACTTATGTATTTGCGTCTCAGACTTCCCCAGCGTTCCTAGCCGCTAAGGGTACCTATTTCATCTGTTACGATAAAGCGTACACATGGTTGCCCCCTGACTTTTCGGGCACATGTTTTGTTTCGTTCCTGTTGCCTCCCACTTTTACAGCTGCGGCAGATTACCATAAGACGAGAGTTGCTAGAGGTGTCTTCAGTAAGGAAGATACTGCAGGACAAGAATTGGGAGATTTCTTTAAGGGGCTTTTGCCGTTCTGGGGTCCTATGGCTAAAAGCAGGAACCTTCGACAGTTGACGAGAGTGGTTGAGTCCACCATAGTCGAAACTGCCGGTGCCCTTAGTAACTTGACTGCTGAGCTCCAGTCGGATCGACTTATGACTCTTCAGAACAGAGTTGCGCTTGATGTCATACTAGCAGATAGAGGTGGAGTGTGTAAACTGATTCAATCAAGCTGCTGTGTTTTCATTCCAGACAACGCTCCGACAGTTTTCCAGGCCATTTCCAAGCTACATAAGATCTCAGAGTCTGTACATATAGACGAGGGAGATTGGTCGTTGATGGGATGGTTTTGGGGATTGTTATCCACGTGGGGATGGAAGATTCTGATGGTCATTGGGATGATCTTAGCTATCCTTTTCCTGTTCTGTCTTTGTGTACAGTGTGCTCCTACTATATGTGGCCTCTGTGCTACTTCGTGTGCGAGGAGACCTGTCCAGAGAGAGTTGCTAAGTACTAGGATGATGCTACAGCAACATCTTGATGATCTGATGAATATAGACCTAGATTCAGACTGACATGGGTTTGTTGCCTATGTAAGGGCAAAAGGAGGGTCTGTGGTTCTGTGATTCCATGGTACTGCGGTCCTGTGGTTCCGTCATTCTGAACCCGTTTAATGAAGGTCGTCGGATATAGACGATTTTGGTGTCAGCGGACCGCAAATGACGAGTGCGGTATGTACGAGTGTTTTCGTCATAACCGATCAATGAGAACACTACGTATTCATGGATTTTGTTCGAACCCTCGGGTTCCATTTTGTGTACGGCAGCCATTACGGCAGCCATTTTGTGTGGTTGCCCTCACATAGGCCGATGACTACGGCCGAACGAGTCTTTGGGACACGTACACCTTAGCTGACTTCTGCGTGACCTGAACGAGCTGACTCCCTTGCCCGAGGCTAACCTCGTTGAGCCAGTTCCTTGTTAAGCAGCTGGTCTGATAGAGATCAAAGAACAGGACATTGCTGAGTTTATGGTACATGCACACACCCTTCTATCTTGCTTCTCATCTGCTTCTGTTCCTTCCTTTATGGCTTAATTATTGATTTGGGTTGAGGTCTTTACGATGGGTTTGTCCGGCCTGTTCGAACAGGAATGTTGGATTTTGCTTGGTCATTTCTGGTGGGCTGGACAACGAAAAGTGGGATTGTCATCATGCGATATGTTTGAAATGTCACCCTATGATTGGTCAGTTTGTATGTAATTGATGCTAGCCAGGAATGTGATTTTTAGCATAAAAGACAATGCTCCGCTCTATGAATTTGTGCAGTCTCTAATGAACCACCCGTGTTTTGCTTCGTAGACCTCGGTTGCTGGTTGCAGCTAATAAATTTGGTCTATGACGTCATCAAGAAGTGTCCCGTGTCTCTGTTTGCCAAGGCAGGGGAATCCGAAGACATCGAGCATTATCCCTGGCGCCGCTGGGTATTAAAACCCGGTTCTTCACTATCTAGAATGATTTGAGTTTCACCTTCTTTCCAAGTACTGCAGGGAATCGATTAGATCTTTTGTATTTGAGCCTGTTTATTGCTTACTATTGGTTGGCTTAATCGTCACTCCTATTTCTTTCCATTGCTCCGCGGCTACTTGTTTCATTTTGCCGGTCTCGCTACAGATGATTTGTCCTTCACCTTGTGTAGATTCAACACATAAAGCAAAGCACTGCAGGGAATCAGATTTGTGTGCTTTAAAACTCCCTTCCACTTGTTTTTTTTAGGTCAAGGCTGTAGGCAGCGTGCATGCGCTGTTGCTATGGCGACAATCTATTGTTTTTAAAAAACACTCAGAAGGGGCTTTTTGCCCACCCATGCTTACTAATGGTTAATAGCATCATCCCTCTCCTTTGTTGCCTTCTAATTAGGCAGAAGTCACGGTACGCCACTTCCTGTTGCTTGGGTGGAGCACCACTCAACCACTGATTGATTAAACTTAATTTGGGTCCATCCGCTGCAAGCGTTATGATTGAGGCACTATTTCCAATGGATTTTTTTTTGGAAACAACAACGGTCCCATGCAACAAAGAATCAAGCATACAGATAAATACAGACACAGTCAATTCTGTATTGAGTGACTTGTCCAGCCGGATAGTGGTCAAGAAATGTTTACTTTTAACAAGAATACAAGGAGAATATCCTTCAACAGTCTCACGTTGTGGGGCACAAGCCTGTACCCCAATTAAACACAAACACTTTAGTACACTCAAAGTGAACAGGAAAGGGCGTTTAGGCAGAAAGCTTAGAGTGTTCTCAAAATCGTAGTATGAACAGAAATTGCAAGATGCACCTTTACATCAACAAAGTATATGATATAGACAATGTATAAGGCACATAAACTGGTCGACTGCGTTTCGATCCCACTTATAATTCAAAGGGATCATCATCAGGACATTTGGTAAGTGCCTAATTAATTGCAAGCCTCTAGAACCTAAAAAGGAAATGTGGGGAAAAAAGAAGAAATACAGGGAGATATAAACTCGACATCTATAGATCAGAACTCACAGCGTGGTGATTGGTGCTAGAGTGGTGTCAATTAAAAACAGCTTCATCAGTAGGGCTGAAGACAATACCGCCGTGCGCACGGGTAGAGTGAGACTACGATCGTTTACTAAATCGTATAGATCCTAGCAAGGAGGTGCGGGAGGGGCAACGGAAGAGCCGAAGTGTCCTTAGCCGAGGGGTATAGAGTTGCCCTTAAACTCAGTGACTATCAGTAGTTCCCGTGGGTGGGAATCTGCTATCGTGATTGAGATGGGTTGCGTGTGGTAAAATCAGAAAATTACAGTCCCACGTGGGCGAGGAGCTGCAGTGAACGTAACCTTAATGAAGTAGGGGAGCCGCCCGCAGTGGTGTAAATTATGGGGGCAATGGCGGGAAACGGGCGTGATGATCATGCTGGGTGAGGCTAATGTAGATGTATTCTTGTTAAAAGTAAACATATCTTGACCACTGTCCGGCTGGACAAGCCACTCAATACAGAATCGACTGTGTCTGCATTTATCTGTATGCTTGATTCTTTGTTGCATGAGACCGTTGTTGTTTCCAAAAAATTGCTCCCCGAGGGTTCCCTTGTTGTTTTAAACACACCTATTTCCAATGGAGCCACATAACATCTGAAGGGACAACATGCAGCATTCATTTACAGCCTAATGGTAACATTTAGCTCCTCGATGCACCGTGATCTATTAAATGAACGCCGCTACATGGCAGATCTGCTTGCACAAGATGCCTCGATGTGCGCAACGCAGTGAAGGCAAGCGCAGGAATCTAAGCCTCAAGCTGGCGCCAAGGCTATACAAGAAGGTTTCGTTTCCACTTCAGCATGGGGATTCTGAAAGGCAGCAGAGGCTTTTATAAACATAAGATGCACTGCCTCATGCTCTGTGCACCTCCAGTGCTGAGAAGACCGGCCACAAGACTCCAGTGCCGCAAGAAGGTCTAACAATGCAGAATAAAAGTGCAGCACTGAGGTTTTATCAAAGACCACATTTCAGTTAAACTAAAGGTGGTTATACAACAGCAGGGCATTAAAGGAGAGATTTAAACTCCAGTGCTTCTGTAAAGCAGACGCACAACACTGTATTTGTACCACGTAGGCGTGCGCAAGAAAGAAACACCAGGCCATCGCCAGTGGGATTTGCCTATGCACACGACACTGATTTGGGTAGAATCTCAGTCAAACAGCTGCAAACGCACATTAGTAACTTTTTATTTTATACAAATAACATGGAATGACACCGCCAATGTGATGTGCACCAGGGAACTTTGGCAGCAATATTTTACGCCTTAATGTAAATAGTCCCCGAAAGCCTCCTGTTCAGTTATTATTCTAGGGGAAAGAAATCAAACATAATTTTTAAACATGGACCACATGAGATTTGATTCACTGGACGGGCAATAAAGGAGCTATTCTCCAGTATAACAAAATGGGGATATCTTGGTATAATAAATTGATATCTTTATTCCCAGCAGTCTTTTCTTAGTGTCAAGGTCAGGCAGATAGAGGCTTCTCTGCACTGTATAAGCGATATCCACACTCAAGTTAACCTCTATGCTAAGAGGATTGTCAGGAGGGGGCTGAGAGGTCCAGCTTCCCAGACAGTCAGAATTGCCATAGCAGGGAAGAACCTTACGCTTCAGCATGTCAAATATATACTTATCTCATTTGACACTCACTTTCCACTTTACTGGCTATCCAGTTGATACACTGTGGCTTGGGACATTAATTTATTTTTAACTCCTGGCAGCTCCGTTTTCCTGTATAAGGTTTTGTGGCAAATTCTGGTGGAAAGTTAGTTATCGGCTTATCGCCCTCACATGTCAGCATTTTAGCACACATTACTGCCCTCAACATTTTCTTGCGACTTTAAGCAAAGCCTAAATAAATTATATTTTTATCAGTCCGCATCATCTATTTTTGTGTTAGTAGGAAGTCTGTAGGTCTTGCTCTACCCACTGTTCTACTCCCTCACATCCCTTTGGATGCCCAACCATTTTCAGCAGTTTTACGTGACAATTCACCAGAGGAATGTCGTCCACCATGGTAGAATGGTAGAAGAGATTTCGTCTCTGGATACTCCATCTTATTAAGAATTTTTTATAAATCTACTTAATAATGTAAACCCTGCTATAACCTTTGAATAATCCACAATTGGCATACAAAATCCACATATAAATTACTCCTGACACCATCACAGAGGAACACCAAGTTACCATCATGGAGAGTTCATTCACACACAAATACTCAACGGTGTATGTATTCTATTGATATCATTTTAAAGTTATAAAACATCTTTTCTACTCAGCGACGTGTGCATTTTGCCCACTTAGTTTACATTAACGTAGCCATAGCTTTACTGTACGGTTGCTGTGAAAACTTATAGTATGATAGAGTGTGCACCTTTTTTCATTAATCACTCCACTGCAAACAAAATAATTGAAAAACATTGTCATTTACAACGCCAGTAGCTCTAACTTTCCCAATTGCAAGACTGATTGCATTGCAAATGCTTGTTCTTTTAAGCATTCCCGATCCTCTCCGTGATGCGCTCGCCTTCTTGTGCTCCTCCTCTCCAGATCCATGTTGCACTCTATCTTATCAGTTTGCTACCCGCACTCCGTTCCACCTTCCTCTCGCGGTGCGAATAGTGTATGAACCTTTACCCCTTGCACAGCGGTTGGCACACAGCAGCCTCTCCGGTCCAGAGTGTTTGAAAAGGTTACTTGTTAAATTGTGCATTGATGCAGTGAGTCGTTACGTCCTTGTAGAGCAGAGGTCTTCAATCTGTGGGGGGCGACCCCCCAGGGGGGCCCTGGGGTCCTAGATAGGGGGTCGCGCATTCCCCACCTTCACTTGCCCCTGCAACCCAAGTTTGCTTTCCTTTTGATAAAAGACAGCTGTCCTGGGATAGCTAATTTAGATCGTTCTCAGCTGCTTGCCTGAATGAAATGCAAATCAGTTAATCTGCAAGTGTAAAGCATGAGCAGTTCTGGCTTTAATTGATCAAATAACTCCAAGGTTTGCGATGACAAAAATAAATCTTTGAGTGGAAGTGCAAAGAGTTAACAATTGGGCTGGGAGGTGCATGCATTTAATGTTCACTGCATTTACACAGCCCTTAGTACCCCTAAAAAGGAGTTGAAGTGACCGTTAAGTTAAGAAAAACAATTGCATTACATACACTCTAGTATTACTAAAATCTACATTTCTGGAAGGACCATTTTGTAGTAAAACTACTTGCAGCATTCTATCTTTTACTGTGAGTAATGCAAGTATAAAATAATTATTTGCATATTTACAGTGCTTTCTGTCACAGGCTGTGAACTTGTTGCACTAAAAACACACATCACTATTCTCCACTGCACCAATCCAGGTTTAATTCTATGGCTCTCTGGTTACACACGGTCCTCTGCAGTGCATTAACTAATAGAAGTTTCATAGTGTACTGCAGTTCATTTCCCGCTGAGTAACAACTTTTTTATTAATTTTTCATTTACGATTCCTATTATTATGATGGTGAAAGAACTAAAAACCTACAGAATATTGTAGTGCTTATTTATGAGAGGCTTGCATTGCCAGAACATCACTTTTTTTGATGCTCCGGTAGCACAAGCGTCTCAACCATACCTATGAGGTGGTGCAAAGTCAACCTGCATGGCTTTTCATGGCCTCATAGATATGGAGTAAGACATAACCGCTCAAGCCACTGCGTTGCCTTATTCTGCGTCAAGGAGGTGTTCCTTGGGCTATGCATTGGGGGTCCCAAGCTACATGGGTTTTGACGCTACCCCATATTTACAAAATCATGTAAACCTGGGTCAGCTCCAAAAACGACGACTCCCCAGTGGAGACGTAACGAGGAGAAATGTTTTCTTTTCTCCTCGTTTTTCCTCTTTCCATGTTTGCTGCATTCTGCATAGAAAGAGGAAAACGTCTTTTGTGATTGTTTTTGTGAAGAAAGGTGCCCTTTGCTGTACAGAAACAACCCTGCCTATGTAGGTGCTAGGCAGCAATTTGTGCGCCAACGCAAGGGATAAGGATAGGAATGCACCGTATTTCATAAATATGGTGCATTCTTGCCCTTTCACATTGGCATATGGCAGCGCCGCAAGTAGACTTGCGGCACTGCCCTACGCCAATCCTTCATAAACAAGGCCCTTTATATTTAGCTATGCCTTTGACTACACCCCCACGCTCAATAACCTTTGGTTTGCTAAACACTGTTTAATATTATTTCCCCACCGTAAAAAGTATTTTCTGTCGGGATGTTTTTTTTTTTAAGTTTCAAAAACCTTTATTATCTTCATCAAGTTGTACACTGCTGTTCAGCCAACAACCCAGAGGCAGGCAGCTTGTCTACATAGCGGTACACCGCTAATTGCGGGTCAGTTCCGTACACTTGTGCAGAGTTCCAACATTTATAGGTAACTTGTTAACCAATAAAACCCTTGGAAGCGATTATCATGGAACGGTGGTCAGTGTCTAGAACAAGTGTCCATGTTTCGATCTCACTATATCCGCTGTTTTTGCTTTTCACGCACGATACTCCAACCACACACATATCTTAGACGTACCACCCCATCACTGCTGTCGTTGAGTCACTTCACCCGCCTGTCCAAACATCGTCCTCCGTAGGACGTCTATTTCTTGACAACCCTCTCTGTATTCCCACCCCACGGCACAACTCCCCGCCAACACCATTCTGTCACAGTGCATCTACCGCGCATGTTCTCAGTCGCTTACATCTGCTTCCGCCCCTGCCAGCCAGTCCACCAAAGGCTGCCAAATGTCCACTGGCCTTGAGCGCTGCGGCATTAAATCCCAGTAAGCAGACAGTTGGTCCTTGCAGAACACCGCCAAACCCACCCAGCTTTATACTTTTGGCGGAGCTTTCTGTTTCCAGTGAACCGCTATTTGCCTCTTGGCCAGCAGTAAAAGAAGAGCTACCAACTTCCGGGATGCACTGGGCACGCCCATCAAAAATCCTAGGACAGCCTCAAGCAGATCTGGGTCTAGTTCAATTTTCACTATCTGCCCTATTTTTTGGAAGACTGCCACCCAATACCTTTGTACTGGTCTACATACCCATGCTAGGTGGTAAAACGTAGCCTCTCGCTCCCCACATCTCCAACAAGTCGCATCTGCCTGTAATCCCATTTTAAAAAGCTGTTTGGGCATGCGGTATGTCCTGTGTAGATAATTAAAGTTTATCAACCGCAATCTATAGTTGGGAGATAGGTGTTCAAGTTGAGTGCAGCAGAATGTCCACTGTTTCTCTGTGATACTAATGCCAGCCTCCACCTCCCACTGCGACCTCGAGTCAGCATGTGTAACCGGTGTTGTGTTCTGTGTGACTCTGTATATGCGTGTTATTAGTTTACGAGAGGAGTTATTCGAAAGTACGTCCTCCAGAGCTGCTAATGTCGGTGGAGCTGCAGGGAACATAGGATATCTGTGTTTGCATGCCGCCCTCAGTTGATAACATAGTAGTAGCTCTGAGGCCGTGGGCACCTCCGATACGCTCATAGTTTGTAGGGTGAGGAAAGTGTCATCTGGATATAGGTCGCTTGCCACTTTCAGGCCACAGCTGTGCGCCCTCTGTGCTACCGCCACATCCGTCAGTGGTCCTAGCAATGGATTACCTTCCAAAGGCATGCTCGGAGCATAAATTTCTGTTATTCCCGCTCGTTTTGCAATGTTCGACCAGGCCCAACGCACCACCTCTACGGTGTCCATGTCCTCGTATAAACGTTTGTATCTCTTGTATACGGCTGTCTTCAGTGGGCAGGGTGCCGCCCGTCTCCCTCTATTGCCAAGTGAGGCTGGTAGGGGATTGGGTGTTGCCAGTAATGTATCTATTGGGCCTGTGCACTATATGCATACAGCTCAAAGTCCGGGGCTGCTAGACCCCCTTGGTGGAAGGGAAGTGTAAGGAGGTTCCAGGCCACTCTGGGTTTCTTGCCCGCCCAAACCAGTTCAATAATGGCGGATCTAAGTCGACGAAAGAACGCTACTGTGAGCGGCAAGGGGATGTTTACAAATAGATAGAGGAATTTTGGCACCACTACCATCTTTGTGAAAGCTATGCGGCCTGTCAACAACAGTGGCAGCTTTTTCCATTTCTTTACTTTGCTTTCTAGCCACTCCATGGCCACTCCGAAGTTGGACAGCCATATATCCTGTATAGTGCGGCTTATCTTTATACCTAAGTATTTGACGTCATCTGTAACCCAATCTATTGGGAATTCGGTGTGACATTTATTTGTACCATCAGTCAGGGGCAGCATCACAGATTTCGACCAATTTATATTTATCCCAGTGAGGCCACTGTATCGTACCATTACCCTCATCAGTGGATCAAAGTTCTCCGCCGGGTTCATCATGTATATCGTAATGTCGTCTGCATATGAGAAATCCACACGACGTGAAACCAATGCTACGCTGTGTATGATGTTGCCTCATGCGTGCTGCCAATGGTTCCGTCGCAATAGCGAAGAGTAATGGTAACAGGGGGCATCCCTGTCTAGTCCCTCTTGTTATATCAATAGGAGCAGAGACCTGCCCATTAACCCGTAATCTGGCAGTTGGACTATTGTAAAGAATACTAATCCGCCTTGCAAACAGCGGACTGAATCCCATTCGGGTAAAAAGTGTCAGTAGGAATTTCCACTCTAGAGAGTCAAATGCTTTCGTCGCAACTAATAATGCGGCTGTGGCCTGTACCCTAGGGTCCAGGTAGTGCAGAAGCCCAAATATTACTCTTAGATTTTGCGAAGTGGATCTACCTAGTACGAATCCTAACTGATCAGATAGTGCAATGTGGGGCATCATGTATTTAAGACGATCCGCGAGCAATTTCGCGTAAATCTTGGCATCTAAATTTAGTAATGAAAGCGGGCGGTAAGAATCCGGATTAGTGGGGTCCTTATCAGGTTTAAGCAACGTGATTATCATCGCTTCACGCAGCGACTGTGGAAATATGCCTGATTCTAGTGCTTCCTCAAACTCATTGTGCAGCCTCGGGACCAGGATGTCTGCGTATTCCTTAAACAAGGCCACCGTCAGCCCATCAGGGCCTGGTGCATTATCCAGCGGTAAACTAGCAATGATCTCTTTTATGTCATCTTGTGTGAATGGTAAGTCCATGTATTGTCTAGCTCCATCGTTGAACCACGCTAAGGCTATTGTATCTAGATAATCTTTTAGTACCTGATCATCTGGCGTCACTTTGGAGGTATATAAAGTTCTATAATATTCCGTCATAGTGTCCAGTATGGCTGGGGGTTCCCTAATCAAATCACCCTCTACACCCCTGATTTCCAATATATAGTCTGTCCCCCTGGGCGCTCGCAGCATGTTCGCCAGTGTACGCCCAGCGCGGTCACCTTCGCCATATCGTCTAGCCTGACTATATTTATTCAGAAACACCACTTCTCTGTCTGCCTCTTCCTGATATTGAGCGAGGTTTGATCTAAATTATGCCCGTGTGCTGTCCGTGGGTGCCTCCAGTAAAGCCGATTCTAGCTTGGCTAATTCTGCTTCTAGTTTACTTAGGGAATCCCTTATGGATCGTAACATCCCCGTTTTCAGCGACATACAGTTGCCTCTTGTCACCACCTTACATGCCTCCCATAGCATGCCAGGCGATTCCACTGTGCCCTCATTAATATCAAAGTACTCTTCTAATTTCTCTCTCAGCTCTTGCTTAAAAACCTGGTCCCGTAGTGCACGGGAGGGGAACCTCCAACTGAATGGTTGTACATATTGTGACTGCGTGGCAAATGTCTTTCGGACCGGGGCGTGGTCAGATATCGACCTGGGCAAGTGTGTCACTTCAAGCACCGAAGTGTGGATGTCCCTGGACAGCAACCAGTAATCCAGCCTGGACCACGCAGCTCTATGTGCTGTGATGCACGTGCCCGCGCGATCCCCGGGGTGCAGCACCCTCCAGGAATCTACCAATTCTGCATCCCTTATGATATCTCCTAGTGCTTCTGCCGCCCTAGTGAAGAACAGGGTTTTAGAACCAAGCGGCGCCAGGGAAAACGCCCGATGTCTTCGGATTCCCCTGCCTCGGCAAACAGAGACACGGGACACTTCTTGATGACGTCAAAGACCAAAGTTTATTGGCTGCAACCAGGAACAGAGATCTACGAAGCACAACACGGGTGGTTCGCAAGAGACTGCACAAATTCATGGAGCGGAGCATCGTCCTTTATGCCAAAAATCACATTCCTGGCTAGCATCGATTACATACAAACTGGCCAATCATAGGTTGACATTTCAAACATATCACATGACGACAATCCCACTTTTCGTTGTTCAGCCCCCAGAGATGACAAGGCAAAATCCAACATTCCTGTTCGAACGGGCCAGACAAACCCATCATAAAGACCTCAACCCAAATCAATAATTACGCCATAAAGGAAGGAACAGGAACAGATGAGAAGCAAGATAGAAGGGTGTGTGCATGTACCATAAACTCAGCAATGTCCTGCTCTTTGATCTTTATCTGACCAGTTGCTTAACAAGGAACTGGCTGAGCGAGGTCAGCCTCGGGCTAGGGAGTCAGTTCGGCCAGGTCACACAAGAGTCAGCTAAGGTGTACGTGTCCCAAGGACTCGTTCGGCCATAGTCATCGGCCTATGTGAGGGCAACCACACAAAATGGCTGCCACACACAAAATGAACCAGAGGGTTCAAACAAAATCCCTGAATACGTAGTGTTCTCATTGATCGATTATGACGAAAACACTTGTACACACCGCACTCGTGATTTGCAGTTCGCTGATACCAAAATCATCTATATCCGACGACCTTCATTGAACGGGTTCAGAATCTCCGAACCACAGACCCTCAGAGTTACGGAACCACACTAGGGTGGTGTTCTCTAGCTGCCCCCTGTCTGTCCAACGAGTCCGAAAGTACAACATTGTAATCTTCCCCCATAGAATCGCTGCTGGGCCACAGGCCCGTATCTTGTGCCATAAATTACTGTAAAAATCAGGATTGTCATCATTCGGGCCATAAACATTCACCAGCACTACTCTCATACCACACAGCGTCCCCACCAACAGTATGTATCTGCCTTCATTATCTCTGACTTCCTCATGAGTTTTCCATTGTAGTCCTCTTCTGATCAGCACTGCCACCCCTCTCGAGTAGTTTGAATATGGAGCATGCACTATTTCTCCCCATCTATTGTGTCTGAGTAACTGTGTGCCATTGGCAGTCAAGTGGGTCTCCTGCAAGAGGCATATGTCTATCTCCTTTCTAAGTAGAAAGGCCTGTACCAATCTGGCTTTACGTCTGTCATTCATGCCCCGCACATTCCAGGTAAGACATTGTATTTGCTTCACGTCTGCGGGGGTACAAAAAGAAAGTGTTTTAACAGCAAGCCAGCCTCATCCGAGATATGCGCCTGCACTGCATCACACAACAATATCCGCAGGTTGTGCATTTTCCCAAATTTTTTCTTCCACATGGACAAATTGCCACAATGTAATGGCCCAATGGGCCACAATATACTCAACCAATCATAGTACAATGAGTGGATTTGTTTCTTACAGATTGACCCAGACTTTACAGTGTCTAGATCTACATAACCAACCACTCCTTCCAACACATCGCCTCCAAACAATCCCTTAAATTCAGAACTTCCCAAACCTGAAGCTCTGTACTCCGCACCCGCTCCAACCCCCCAATGAGGTTGTGCAATTACCCCCCTGGTCACCTCCCCACTTGCAGGAACTATATACAAAGTCATTCTCGGTAACCAATTAACGGGAATCATGGCCCGCGCCACCTGCTCCCGATGACGGGCCCGAGCCACAAGGCCACAGCGTGTTCAGGAGTGTCCCGTAGGTTATGGCCGTGATGCCCCCTTGTGCTGCGAGTATTCTCCCCACGCAGTTCGCAGCCCCACCGCTTCCGTTTTTCGCGGGCTTTGTCTCTTACCGCACGTCTGCTACGCTTCTGCCGCCACCTCGGTGCTCGGTAGTCTGCAGATTCCTCCCCGCGTCTCTGCTGACACACGTCCACTGACTGCCCGCAGAGCTTGTTTCTCCTCTTGAGCGTGTGGTCTCTCCGGCGACAGGGTGTTATCTCGTGGTCCGAGATTACGGGGTCATCTGGGTCGGCTGTCCGCTTCTCTCCGACACTGCACAACACCGGGCTGGATCTCACGCTAGCCCCCGGCTTCGCCTAGCGCGCCAGGCCTCTCCGCGGCGCCCAGCAAGCCGGTTCTATCTCCGCACTAGCTTCTTCCGCAGACCCAGGATTTTCGCAGGTTAGCCCAAATATCCTCCACTTACTCCTGGGGTCGAGGGTTCCGAGCCAAAACACCAGAATTTGCCGATAATTTACGGATTAATGTGCTCGATCGGCGGAGCCATTCCGCTCTGCAGCCAAGCCACGCCCCATTTTATGTCGGGACAAAGCCAGTAGGTTGCACCACTACAAGATCTATTGGCTTTGTTCTTCAATGAGGTGCTACACCTTTTTAGTATCCTCCTCACACTACAAGATATTTCTAGTTTCTGCAATTCCTGGTAGGTGACACAGGACAAGGCACTGATTTTGAATAGGTGCAGTTCTTTTGAAATACACCAAAGCTTAGATACGCACGCCAAACAGTTTGTGTTCAGCAGTTCACCCAGTAAAAGTCGTTAGTTCCTATGGGTATTTGCAACTGCTTCCTCAATATCTCATTCCACTCATAGTTTATGCCCTGTGGTTAAGTGCTTTCTGTAGCTGGAGTTCTGAATGTGGGGGATGGGCGAATGCAGCTGCCCAGATCCTGTGTTGGTGGCTTTTGGAATGTGGAGGCCTTGGCTATGACCTCACTCACAGCTAGACGGCTGGGTGAGTTCAGTTCAGTGAGTTACACGACGACAGTAGTCTTCGACAGCAGTGGCATCTCTACGCTGGGTGCATTCTGCAACTTGGACGGCAATTGTGGTCATAGGCGACAAGGAATATCCGACGCTTGAAGTTGGAAGAGGCAGCATCAGTTTCTTGGGCATGTGGGAGGAAGCCACACAATGATTGCCAGTTTCAAAGTCTTGGTGCAGTTCACATCAAGAACCACTCAGTGAGGCAGGTGTACTCCTTCACAAAATCGCTTGCTTTCTCTGGTTGTTCCTCATGCCTGGAGCATGCTTGACTTCTGGATAGTTTGTCCTCCTCAATGACCAGGCGCACTCCTTCCTTTTCTCAACCAGCAGACAGGCAGGCTTCTAGGCAGGTCATTAGCTCCTCCAGCGGAAAATTCAGACTTCAGATGATGTCCTCTCACTTCTAGGAGCCTGACTGTCATGTCAACACCTAGTAACACAGCATTCCTTTAAATACTCTGTGGTGTTCTTCCTTCCTCGGTCAAGAAGAACTTGCAACTGGATCAAAGTGTAGTGATTTGGATCTCACTTCTATACACGTTTTCCAGAGAGGGGATGTGAAGCCACTACCTAAGGTTTCAGATTCAGTTTGGGTTGTTTTTCTTTCAAATATAATTTTGTGGCTGGTCCTCAGACATAGCCATTGTGCAAAGGGATGACTCTCACAGTAGGTAAAAATTATGCTGGCTCCAGCAGGATTATCCAAAACAAGGGCAGAGTAAGGTGGGAGATCTCGGTCCATGGCCTTCATGAGAATTCCAGAGCCAATAATCAGGGAGGCTAAAGGGCAGGGTTTACCTAGAAACGTCTTCACCTTGGGCATCAGAAACCGCACCCCTCAAGCCAATCCCTACTTTACACTAAATGGCAGTGCTCATCAAGAACTAATCAGCAACCCGCTGTTAAATTTTCGTCGCCCTCTGCTTCAGTGTCTAGGTCTCCACCCTCTAGCCACAGGAATGCAGTCATACACTTCCACTTAGGAAGCTATAACTACCCTCCATCTTGTACCTTGCTAAACCAGGGGCAATCCAGAATGAACCCCACTGGGCCCAGCACTCAGACTCTCAGCAGAGCTCTACTTCCATATATGTACCACTCACTTACTTCACAAACATGCACAGAATGTCAGTTGGTGGTGTGAATAAATTGATGGCTGTCCTACCCACATTTGGTAGAAATGTAAGAGAATACAAGTCTACTGAATAGAGGTGTTTAGCCTTACCAAACAACTCACAGAGGATTTGGGAGTATTCATTCCTGTATTGTCAGACTTAAGATGTGTGGCCTTCTAAATCTTCTAAATTCTCATTGAACTCTTCTTGCTGATGAGGACAAAGACACCTCTGGTGGTGGCCTGGAAACAAAATAGCTGCCATTTCTTAAACAGTCCCATAACAAATTGTGGACTATCTTTGCGATGGAAAAGATAGGATATAATGTAAATGAACACAAGAAATGTGTCCGCGTCTGAATGTTGCTAATCGACTATACACAATACCACAATGAGTCTGACTTGAATGCCAGCATTGGACTGACATTATTAATAACTGATTGATTGTTTACCACAGTCACAAAACCAGTTCGCCTAGGCAAGTTGGGACTTTCCCTAGACAAATATGGTAATCTGACTGGGGTGTGGGCAGAGTTCAAGCATGCAGTTCAAATTTAAGGTTTGGTGAGCAAGTACCTAATAAATCAGTTCTCTGTAGCCCAGGTTACAATGTGATTCGATGATCGATGTGAAGAAGTAGTAAAACCAAATATTTATTACGTGCTTTACTTCTTGACTCAAAATAAAATGAATAGTACAAAATGCTCCTGCCACATTCAATCTGGAGTTCAGCTATGCACTTTATGACCTGCAGACTTTCTGTATGGCTTACCTGTATGACAGCTGTTTTCAGCGGTTTGAGGAAGGCCCACATGAACAGGTGCTGTTGCCAATGCAATGGACCAAACTGACTATCAAGTTTACGAGGTGCCTGGCGTTTCAGTTCTCTCTAGTCGAACATTAGGTGAAGAGGTGGAAATATTTGCCCGTTTGAGGCAAAGGTACAGGCAGTCCTTAGTGCCTGGAGTAGGAGTCCCAGTAACAAAGACCCAGATGAGCACTTTCCAATGCCTTATTGGGTACAACAGAAATGTTGTGGCCAATTTTGGACCATAGTTTCCTATTTGAGAAGTCTGGCCTCCAGGGAGCAGCCAAGAAACATGATCTGGTCTGCAGAGTAACAGAAGGGCTTCAATGTGTTGAGGGCTGCACTCTGCAACACAGAAGTCTTGACCCCGAACTTCAGGGAGCCCTTCATTGTGCAGGTAGAGGATTTTGATAAGTGAATTTGCATGATCCTCTCCCAGTTCATCAAGAAGGGCATGGAACAGCGTGTTGATGGTTCCTGCCCCAGAAGTAGAACTGAGCAGCCTTCGTAAAGGGGTGGTTTGCTATAATCTGGTCCTTTCACAGATTCAGCCTTTCTTGTGTGGTACTATATTTGTGATCCAAACGGATCACAAGTCACTGAAGTGACTGATGGCTGTGAAAGGAGAGAATCCAAAGTAACTCCCATGGTACATCAAATTAAAGGGATTATAATTAACTGCGGAGCATAAGGCACGATTACAGCATGGGAATGCAGATAGCCTTTCCTGATGGTTTCAACATTTGATGACTAGGCTTCTCCAATGGTGGCTGTTGTATCTGTGAGGGAATCTGGTGGGATGGAAAATGTATGCTGCACGGCAATGAACAACATCATTCTTGGCAATTTCCAAAGAGTTTTTTTCTGTTGGTTTCAGCACACACGTCAGTCATGCATGTGTGCTGATGGCCCACTACAACACTGAATATAATGCCCTCCTTTGGAGTCAGCACCATATTATAAAGACATGACAGGCCTTTTTACCTGGGAGAGAGGACTACTGGCCTTTTCTGCTCTGAATGGGTCAGTCCGTCCCCTGCAAACTGGTCATTTACTCTATCCAAGTAGACATTGATGGCGCATGTATGTTTACCATCTATTTGCAGTTAGCTATGTGTTGAACGCATGTGTTGTCCATGTAAACGGCAGGCAAAGGATCCATACCATGTCCTACAAGTTCATAAGATGGAGGTTAGAGAGGTTCTGCCAGACAACAATGTGAATGAATTGCAAGGTTACATGTGAGCTTTCCTTTGTGCGAATAATGTCACATCTTTCCGGGTCCAAGGTGTAATGCCATGTCCCTTTACATAAGTCCATGGCCTGGTAGGGTATTTCTCAGGTTTTGTGTAAGGGGAGGTTCACAATTTTATTTTACACCAGGTAGGGATTAGGACAAGAACTTTTTGGGTGGATAGAGGCAAATATGAGAATCAAGTTTGCGCTTCCAAAACGTTTGTGGGAAATGTGGAAGTCTTGCAAGACTTCTTGCGAGATTCCCAGTTCTCTTCAGGCTTGGTAGCAGTCTCATGTACATTGCAAAATAAACAACACCCACTGTTAAGGGCATTGATTATCGACAGGAATCAGACAGGATAGTAGTTCCGCTCTAAGGAACCATCCTTTTAAAGGATATTGGGATCTTGTCAATGGCTTTCAGGTTAGTGCTGATACATTTAACTTCCAAGAGTTTTTGGGATGCAAACTTGTTTTTAGGACACTTTAATATCTAGGAATCTTGCGAATTTGATTTTGGAAAATATTTCTTGTTAGACCTAGGGGTTTCCTAGCCAACACGTGGGTAGTATGGCACAGAGGGGAAGACTAATTCCAAAGGCTAAATGTGTAGGCTTGCGTAAAACCCCTCAGGAACTCAGCGCCCATCCATTCCAAAAATGACACTACACCTTGTTAGAAAAATAAGGTTTGTACTTTATAAAAATAGATTCTGTTCTCTTTGGTTTGATAGCTCTCTTATTACATTAGTACATCATCACCTTTCAAATAAATGCAGTTCTTTTCACTTCTTACATTTCATTACATTACACGTTTCAGTATCAGTTTACAAGACCCTCCTTTTTCTTCTTAGAGAAATCAATACAATTCAGTTGCTTACAGAAAGATTATTGAGTTAGACGATTCCTAAGAAGGAACCAGAGTATACTTCACCCCCGCTGCTTCAGGTTCAGATCACTTTTAACATTCACTGTACACAATACTTCACAAGGGTTGGCACAGCTGTTTCACTAGGAGAGAATAGGCACATTAGCATCACATTTCACTTTGGCCCCAGTATCATCACTCCTGCTGACATACAGACAGCTTAGTAGGTTCTGCTTACACTGTTACCTCAGATTGTAGGACGGTATCTACACTCTCCCCTGTGATAGAGATTGTGCCTATCTCCCCACAACTCCTTGATTTCTAACCCACAGCCCCCCACGAGTTCCACTCTATCCTCTCACTCTCTTCGTGTTTATAAGGCTTGGTCCTTTACTGGCTTACTCGTATTGTGAAAGTCAAGTCCAGGGAAATACTCTGGCCGGCTTCTAGTTCATACGGGAATCGCCCGTCACCGCTCCTCCAAGAACCGATTCCACCCTTCTCCCCAGCAATGCCCCAGCTTACTTTTGACACTGCCGGAGTTCGTTGGTTTGGGCAAAACAGTCTCGGGAACCGCCTCACCTCAGGGGTCAGGGGGTCGGCATGCGACACTTCTCCACAGCGTCCGGGTCAAGGGCGGGACGTCCACCAGCGGTGTTGACAGAGCGCGTCACAACTCCTCCCGATCTCCTCACCAGTGCGAGCGCTGTACCTTCCTCTGCGTAGGACCGCCTTCACCAATGACGCTCGGCTCTCCTTCAGAAGCTCTTCCTCGGCCCCGCCTTCGCTGGCGTTGGTCCGTCTTCCACTACAGTACCGCGGAAGTGCCGGCCCTCAGATACATCAATGCCGCTTCAGGTGATTCCGAGTGGGATGGATGATCTCTATCTCGACCGCTGCTACAGGCTACTCTTCCTTTTACACGGTAAGGGTGCCTCGCCTGTTGTGAAGTCAGACACAGCGGTTGTAATTTCAGCTCCTCTCCCTTCTTCCCGTTAATGCCGTTTCAAAAGGGATAATCAAGTTGAATGTTGACAGGAGCGACCCAGGGTTGTATGAACCCCCCCCGCTAAGATCAAAGTACACCAAGGGAATTTCCGGTGCCTTTGAGGTGAAAGTCCAGGTTACTCCGACTCAGTGGGGTTTGGTCGGATCCAAGGGGGTCACATCCAAGTAGGACACAGTCGGCCACAGGACAATTGCGCCCCTACTGGTGCAAAGCTCTCCTCTGTAATTCGCCTCTCTCCACACTGGTCACTGCTACCTCTCTGGTCACAGGCTTACACAAAATGGCCACCTGAGTACTGGCCTTTTATAGGCTGACCCTAGTCTGTTGGGACTTGCCAGTTGGTTCCAGAACCTTCCTCATGCAACTCAATGGGTCAGCTTGGTTGGAATGACCATTTTGTCAGTTGGTGGACTCCATTTTAGGTTTCTTGGATCTCACTAAATTTTCATGTGGATGACTAGGCCTCAAGGGTAAGGCAAAACGTCCTACTCAAGGAACACCTAGCCCCACAGTCAATGCTGACAACCAAAAATCTGGGTGGACATAAAAAAAAAGAATAATAACACTCAGAGGCCAAAGGGGACAAAATAAATCATAGTTGTGAGAGGACCCTCAGAAGCAGACAGGTCTCACATTTCTCATATGCGTTGTCATTTTTAATTTGGACAAATTATGAAGTAATTACAGATTTTGATGAAGACACAGATTTAGCACAACAAAAGGAACCCTTACAGAAAAACTTTGAGAGGAAGAAAGATTCTTTTTAAAAATCCATATCAAAATACGTGGGATTGATAGCAGAACTTTGGTCTCCTCAAGACAGGAAAAAGGACAGTAAAGCTCATATAGTTTTTATTTAATAGGACCAAGGAGATTAAAACAAAAACATTTATACTAAAAACATAAATTCTCCTTAAGAAACTGTAGCATTTGTCAAAGGAATCTACAAATCTGTAGAGATAGGAGTACTGACGTCATAAAACCCTGGAGAGAGAAACCAAAGTAATGATAATATTGTTAATGAAAGACACAGTTAGATTTATTGTTGAATGATCACCTCTTGACCATAACTAGCAAAAGTAACTGATTTTGTTTCATGATAATGATAACATAAGTGAGAGTGTTTTTTTTTTTTTAAAACCTTTATTTTGTAAAAAGGGGATACAGTTACAGACCTACAACCACAGAGGCTGGTCAGTAGTACGCAATACCAGTAGCACAATAATACACAGCTCATCATCTGACAACCCGAGGGCCCGGCAGCGAAAAGGCACAATATAGTGAAGAACTTGTGGCAATAAGAGGATAAATAAAAGGTTTCACATTTTATATTTTATAAATAACAAAGAAATGAAACACAAAAAAGAGTAGAGGCGGATATCATGCAATGTAATGACTGTCTCATACGGCAGGGGGAGACAAATGATTAATGATTAATGAGTAATGCTATGAAGGAGGAGAGATCTTGGAGAGGGGGGGCCGAGAGCAAAACAATACATCACATACAACGGGAAGCTGAGAAACCGAAACTCACAGTCAAGGGAATTGAGGAATGCCGGGAGCTTCAATAAAGGGGGGAGTGCAGATCTCTCCTCGGTATGAATTCCATTGACCCCATATCCTTCCCCATTGCTTGGGTCTACCACGGGAGACATATACGATTTTTTCTCTAAACATGCACCAGTCCATGTTTTCTTTTCAAGTTAAGACTGATAGTGCCCTCTGAGATCCCCACAGTTGTGCAATGTCTCTTTTCGCAATCATGTTGCCCAGTGTGACCCATTGAGTTTGAGCAACAGTGCAATCATTCGGCTCCCAAATGTTCAACAAGCAGCGTCTGGCCTCAGGCAATAACTCAACACCCGTCACTTCACCCATCACCGCATGCACTCGATTCCAGAAAACCACTACCTCCGGACATTCCCATATAATGTGAAGGAAGGTAGCAAGCATACCACAACCGCGCCTACACAGCCCATCCGCAGAATAACCTATATGTATCAAACGTGAACCCGTGACATAGACACGGTGCAGAATCTTCAGTTGCACCAGTCGGAGACGCGCCGGAATCGTAACCTCTTTAGGGGAGGATATCGCTGCCTGCCAGTCTTCATCGTCCAATTCCAGTCCATCGCCAGTCCAGGCACCCCGAAGCTGTACAAGGAGGTCCGAATGGTCATTGATGAGTTTTTTATAGATGAGAGAGATAGTGCTATCAGGGACGTACCCGTCAAGCACTCTATCTTCCAGGGGAGAAGACTCCGGGATCGTAGTTCCAGCTGGGAACACCGATTCAAGTGCGTGGCGGACTTGGAGGTATCGGAAATATTCCATATCACTCAATTTATATTCCTGTTTAAGTTCATCAAAAGTCTTAACTCTGTTCTTGGCCCAGAGATCGCCCACTTTACTGATGCCAATAAGGTCCCATCTATCGAATTCCTTCGTCGTCCATAGACCACCCAGTCTCTCCGCAGCATATAGGGGGGTCGCTCTAGTCAGCCTGCCCGTCCACCCTGTAGCCGTAGTTGCACTACCCCATACTCATACCGTCACCCCAGTGGGGCCCGTCAGGTTCTTCCTGGCGGCTCTAGAATAGAGCGCTCTATTATAGTCGCCCCCGGGCAACTGCCACCTATCCATCTCGAATGCGGGATTCGGAACAGGACCGTACATGGCATGGTTAACCGCGCTCAGTTGGGATGCCCAGTAGTAGCGTTTAATATCAGGCAACGCTATACCACCGTCGTACCAGGGCAAAGTCAATGTTGCCAATGCTATGCGAGGTCGCCCGCCCCACACCAGCTTCCTCTGGAGGCCCTCAATTTCACGGAAATAGCTAGCCGGCACCAGATCGAGGGTGTTTTGGATGGCATACAAGAATCGGGGGAGAGACATCATCTTGAACAGGGCCGCTCTTCCCAAGGGGGACAACGGCAAGCCACACCACGCCGCAACATCCGACCTAAGCCGGGCAAGCGGAGGTAATAAATTCCGCTCATAGCGTACTGTGGGGTCCAATGAAATGTAGATACCCAAGTACTTAAAGCCGACTCTCAAAACGGGTATCGGGCAGATGCGAGGCAGAGAAGGTAATTCTCCTGTGAGAGGGTAGATACAGGACTTGGCCCAATTGATAACTAAACCGGAATTTTTCCCAAAGGAACTCAAGACGTCAAATAGGACTCCCAGTGACTTACGGGGAGAGGTAAGGTACAACAGTATGTCATCGGCGTATAGCGATATACGATCCTCGAAGTCAGGGGACCATCGAATGCCCTTGAGCAAAGGTTCCCAGCAGAGCCACGCGGCCAGGGGTTCAAGGGCAAGCGCAAAAAGAAGTGGCGACAAAGGGCACCCCTGCCTCGTGCCGCGTCCGAGAACAAAGGGTTCCGAGGCCCTGCCGTTGACCACCACCTGAGCCAGCGGTTGCTCATACAGAAGTCTGACCCACCCGATGAACTTAGGGCCAAAACCAAACTTAGCAAGGGCTGCCCACAGATATGGCCATTCCACCGTGTCAAAGGCCACCGAGGCATCAAGTGAAACCAAGATGGCCGGCTCATCAAGAGACCCCGCCCTTGCTAAGACGCCATGAAGACGGCGAAGATTGAGCGCGGTGTTTCGATGGGGGATGAAGCCAGATTGGTCCGGGTGTATCAAGTCACTGATCACCATAATCAGCCGCCAGGATCTTGGGTTCCACATTCAAAAGTGAGATCGGCCGATACGATGAACAGTGTTCACGGGGCTTGCCATCTTTATGGATGACCACAATGGACGCCAGTCTCTGATCCCGGGGTAGGGACCCGAGATCTCGCGATGCCGAAAACATCCGACGAAGATACGGCGCCATTTTGTCAGGGCACAGCTTGTACAGTTCGACTGGTATGCCATTCGGACCTGAGGCCTTCCCCGAGCGAAGTGAGCGGATAGCGAGCGCTACTTCATCGGTGGAAAATTCCGCCTCCATAAGCTCCTTGTCCGATTCCAACAGGCTAGGCAACGGGATATCCCGAAACAACAAGTGCGAGTCTTCCTCCGGCCTATCTGAGACCGATGCATAAACCTTCTGAAAATGCTGGGCAAAGACCTCAACTATCTCAACCGGGTCCACCACTCGCGTACCATCCACTTTTTCAGCAACAGGCACCACCCGATTCAATCTATCTCTTTTGTCTAGCCAAGCAATCAACTTTCCCGCTTTGTCACCAACATCATACAAACGCCCCTGTTGCTCACAATTCATTGCCTTGGCCGCGTCAGTCACCAGAGCTCTATATTCAGACTGTTTAAGGGCCAAAGAATGTAGTCCCTCAGGTGTAGCCCCAGACTCCATCTGTTCCTCCAACCCAGTGATGTCATTTTCCAAGCCCACCACTTCCGCATTTTTCGCCTCCTCTCGCTAGCAATCAAGGATTTGGTCTTACCACGGATCACAGTTTTATAAGCCTCCCATAAGGAGACAGGGGAGGACACCGATCCCTCATTCTCAGCAAAGTAGTATTCCATACACTTAACCACCTCCGTTCTAATTTTGGGGTTACGAAGGTGCCAGGGGTTGATCGGGTCAATCCGACCCCCGGCCCCCAGCTGTACATCAATAGTGAGCCAGAGTAGGGAGTGGTCTGAGATCCCCCTAGCTAAATGCCTGATTTCCCTTACAGAGACCATCTGCACCGCTGGTATGAGGATATAATCGAGTCTCGAGACACTCCCATGAGCTCCCGAGTAGAAGGTATACTGGAGCTGCCCAGGGTGCAGTTGCCTCCAACAATCCGCTAGACCCAACATGTCCCAAAAATTCCACAGCCATAGCTGCGATGCGGGGAGTAGTCTGGGGGGGCTACGATCTTCATCCCCACTGACAACTGAATTAAAATCGCCACCCACAACCAACATGCCGTCAGGGAACCCTAGGATCACCCTACCCATATCAGTAAATGTGGTGGACTGTAGACCGGGCCGAACATACACAGACAAAATGGAGATCGTCTTCCCCTCCCACCGACCCGTAATAGCCGCATAGCGGCCTCTATCATCCAGCACCGTGTCATCTATCTCCAGGGGGAGGGAGTTCCTGACTAGGACGCCCGCCCTCCTCGACCCAGTGGTAAATCCAGAATGGGCCACCAGGCGGTACACCCGTCTATTCAGTGCATGGCACGTATTTCCTACTAAATGTGTCTCCTGGAGTAAAACTATATCTGGGGAGCAGCGCTTCAAGTATTGCAAAACTATCCCCCGTTTTATCCTATCACCAAGACCGTTGACGTTCCAGCTCAGCACCCTAAGCCCCCTACCCCCATCCCAGAAATGATCACTCTGCCCCCCAGACAAGAAACAGGCACATAGGATAAAATATGGAACAACGCGCAGCCTCGATACAAACAAGAAAGAAAAGACCCCCCCACCAACCCCAAAAGAACCCTCAAAACACAGCCCCCACCCTGCACCCCTGCGGTAGACCAAAAAGCCACCCCAACCTGCAGTATGCCTGTCGCCCCATTAAACTAACCTACAAGAAGAGAGAAAAAAAGTCCCCAGAGGAGGAAGAGTCCCGATTCCCCCCACCCCCGGGTATCCACACTATATAGACATAACAGTCACAGAGCCACTGCCATAAGTCCACAAAATTGGCTCACCGGCGCAGACTCAATACTCCTGTTCTTCCAAGCTGCCTTCGGCGCCCCTTGAACTTTCTGGGCTGGTACGGTGTGTCGGCAGAGTGTCCAACCAGTCACTGGCCACATCTGGGTGGTCAAAAAAGAGCGCACGTTCTTCATATTCAACCCTCAGGCGGGCCGGAAAAAGCATGGCGTACTTCAGTCCCATGTCTCTGAGTCGCCGTTTCACCCCCTTGAAGCCCATACGTTGTTTCTGCACCGCCTGTATGAAGTCCGGATAAAAACTGATCGACGCATTCTCAAATTTAGTGGGACCATTGGTACGTGAGGCTTGCAGGATAGCGTCTCTGTCCCGGAAATAAAAAATCCTGGCTATTATAGGCCTCGGAGCGGCCCCCAGCTTGGGCTTCCCACCGGGGACTCTATGAGCACGCTCCACCGTGAAAAAGTTACTGAGGCCCTTTGGTGCCAAGTGATTTAAAACAAGGTCTTCCACCAGAAGGTCAGTAGACAAGTCTGCGGAGTTCTCCAGAACACCTATGATGCGGACGTTGTTGCGTCTGGCCCGGCTCTGGAAATCCTCCAGCCGACGGGCAAACAAGTCATTGGACGTTCGGAGATTGCGGACTTCGGTCTGGAGATCCGAAACATCCGTGATCAGGCTAGCGGTCTTGATGTCCAGGGACTTGACCCGCTCATTGGTTTTCCCCAAGTCCGTCCTGATAAGATTGACTTCGATCGCCACCGTGTCTATCTTAGCTGCCAGGGTTTCATACTGCTGGCTCATAGTTTTCCGAACACTTGCAGTGGCGCCCATAACGTCCTTCAAAGTCGGCTCCTCTGTTGCAGGAGGACCATCACCATTCTCCTCAAAGACCTTGCTCGCTCCGCCAGGGGATCCTTTCTGTCGGGTAAAGCGATCTATGGTCTGGGATTGGGCAACCCCTCCTCGGTATGAGCCTCTGGTGGCACGCTTCTCGGTATCCGCCTTGCCCGCCATGATGGATGACGAGGTCTGACGGAACCTTTGGGATCTGGTCAGAATGATTCCCCTCGCGGCAAGCCTGTAGAGGCGAGAGGGCGAGGATCAAAAGCAAGCGTAGGACTGGCAGCAGAATCAGGTCAGCCGTGCCGATCGGCAGCAAGTCGCTGTCAACAATGACCAAGAGCGAAACCGAAAGTACCACAGAGGCAGTGGACGTGGCACACCAGCCGTTGTTGTTCAATTGCCACCTGGGTACCTCGGGGACTCAAGCCCGTGGATGGTCTTCGGTATAGGCCGCAAGTTTCAAAGTGCAGTAAGTCCGGTTCCCGGTGGCCAAATCGATTTTTGAATTTTTTTTTTGTATCAGCAGGGCATCAGCGAAAAGTACCCGCCGTCCAAATCCGGATACTTTGCAGGATAGATGTGGGTAGGCGGAAAGGGTCTCGGGAGCCCTGTGCTCACCCGTCCATCTTGGATACGCGCGAAGCTCCTCCCCCCATAAGTGAGAGTGTTAATTGTTCAACTGAGTGTAAGGCAGGGCTATTAGTCAGAGGAAGAGTTCAGAATGTTGTTATCTCTGTCTGTCTTTCAACCTCCCCTTTTCCTTGTGGTATCTTTTATTGCCTTAGTGTTTACATTATCGATTTGTGGTTAGTGACAATAAAGGGGTTGGCTATGTTATTTCTTCAATGTGTTGATCGGTGAAGTGCGCATAGCCTCTTCTGGAGTCATGTAAGTGGCCTTGTCAAAGAGGGCGAGACAGCACTTAGATCTTTGAATCCTTTTTCTTTTAATTAGGATAGTGTTGTCTTTAGGGCAACATTGTAACAAAAGCATATATATTGCAGAATCTTAATACTCAGTTTCTTTCAGAGTAAGTTGATACAAGGTTAAACCTGACTGAGGTTGGACTGTTGTCATTCACTGGCTCCCCTTCACCCTGGTCGAAATAAGATCCGGACATCGACACATTCTCCCAGTCCATTGCTTTCTCGCTTACTGACAGTGTGTGTCTGCTTATACATAACATTTTTGCCAGGCTGCCTCTTCTAGGATCCTCCACTTCACCTACATTGGATCTATCCTAGAAGGGCTCTGTCTTTCCTTAGAAAAAGATATCTTTAGGAGGCTCGCTCTTTATATACTATACCAAAGTAAGGTATAGTGTGCAAAGTCCAGTGGAACCCAAAAGGTATAGCAGAGGCTAAAGTAGATCATATCTTCCTCTCTCCTGTTGTAGTGTGGTTGAGCAGTCAGGCTTATCAGAGGGTAGTGTTAAGCATTTGTTGTAAACACTCAGGCAAGAAATGATGACACACAATCAAAGACTGAATCCAGACTAAATGTATACAAATGTGTTATTTTATTATTTTTATTACTAGAACTAAGATTTACTCAGTTACTCAGTATCAGGTAAGTGGTACTATCAATACAATGATATTCTTCAGGATACAGTGTGTGTTGGTTTTGTAAACATACAATGTACTTTGCATTCAAGAAAATGGGTCATAAGCTGTTCAGAATACTGATCATTACTGAAGATTACTTTAGTTACTTTTCTACTTTTGCACAAAACAAACTCATGACACAATTTGGGTATTGTAGTATATTAGCAAGCTGGCTATCTCATTAGAAGACTATGGGCCAGATGTAGGTGGCCGTTTGAGGCCATTTACCGAGCGGTAACGGCCGATTTTGGCCGTTACCGATCGGTAAATGGGTGACAGGTATGTAGGGGGCATCATTTTACCGAATCGGTAAAATTACCGATTCGGTAAAATAAAAAATTGGTAATTTTACCAATTCTGAGGCACCCAGATGTAGGTGGGACTCTTCAGAGTCCCAGAGGCCTTACCGAATCCGTATTTTACCATCAAATCCAATTTGATGGTAAAATACTGAATCTGGTGTGCATGCACATTTGTGCATGCACACCTATGCCATGTGACAGGCAGACCTGCCCTTAGGGGATGTATGCCTGCCACATGGCACCCAAGCCTGTTTTGGGGGTGCCAGAGGGTGTGAAAGTGACACCCCCTGCACCCTTGTGAAAATCGGTATTTACAGATTCGGTAAATACCGAATCGGTAATGCCCATTCATTCCTATGGGCTTCAAAGCTTCAAAGCCCATAGGAATGAATGGGCATTACCGATTCGGTAAATACCGAATTCTTCTGAATCGGTATTCCAGCACATCTGGAATACCTACAAATCCACCCCTTAGATTTACCGATTTTGAATCGGTAAAATTCGGTAATTAAAAATCAGTAAATCTATTTTACCTACATCTGGCCCTTAGGGCCAGATGTAGGTGGCCGTTTGAGGCCATTTACCGAGCGGTAACGGCCGATTTTGGCCGTTACCGATCGGTAAATGGGTGACAGGTATGTAGGGGGCATTATTTTACTGAATCGGTAAAATTACTGATTCGGTAATTTTACCGATTCGGTAAAATAAAAAATCGGTAATTTTACCGATTCTGAGGCACCCAGATGTAGGTGGGACTCTTCAGAGTCACAGAGGCCTTACCCAATTGGTATTTTACCATCAAATCCAATTTGATGGTAAAATACCGATTCCGGTGTGCATGCACATGTGTGCATGCACACCTATGCCAAGTGACAGGCAGACCTGCCCTTAGGGCATGTATGCCTGCCACATGGCACCCAAGCCTGTTTTGGGGGTGCCAGAGGGTGTCAAAGTGACACCCCCTGCACCCTTGTGAAAATCGGTATTTACCGATTCGGTAAATACCGAATCGGTAATTACCATTCATTCCTATGGGCTTCAAAGCCTTAGGAATGAATGGGCATTACCGATTCGGTATTTACCGAATCGGTAAATACCGAATTCTTCCGAATCGGTATTCCAGCACATCTGGAATACCTACATATCCACCCCTTAGATTTACCGATTTTTAATTACCGAATCGGTAATTAAAAATCGGTAAATCTATTTTACCTACATCTGGCCCTTTAAGTTACTTTTGTGCAGTATAAGGCAGGATCATCACTTTCAACAATTTTCCGAGAAACACCTACCAGGCAATCCTGTGGAGGAAAAAGCAGTGTTAAGTTTACAGGTAAGTAAAAGGTTTTGGTAACTGAATTTTGGAGGTTAGATCTAATGTTTCCCAAGGTTTAATTCAGCACTCGAGGTGCACCACTACCAGTGGCACTAAGGCAGCCTGCTGCAGGGTGCCAATGTTAGCAAACGGGGCTTAGCGGCACCTTGGTTGGTGGCTACTCACAGGCAGGCCACATGATTTTGAGGGAGAAGCACCTGGGGTTAAGGTAAGGGCAAAGGGGGTCCCAGGTTAGCACCAAGTCCACACCACCAGCAGCACAGGGTCAGCCGGGTGCAGGGTGCTTAGGAAGTGTTGGGAGCCCAATGCTTTCCTACAGAGGTTGTCATCTTTGGATTTCAGCTGCAGGCTCGGGCAAGTAAGTCTTCTGGGAGGAACCATCAGCTGGGCAGGTACGTAGAGATGTCCCTCGATGTCAGTACAATTTGGTATCGAATCACCAGGATGCAGGGTTGGAGACTGCAAGGGTGCCTTTCGACATTGGGAATCTGCTTACCGGTCCAGTCACGGTGGACTGGGGGTCATTGTGAAGAGGCTGCAGGCGTCAACACGGAACCTTGGAGGTGACACCCCTCGATGGTTTGGTGGTTAGAACCGCTGGGGGACCACTTCAGGACAGATGGACCCTCTGGACATGGCTCGTGGATGACGGGTACAGAGGTAAGTCCTGGAGCAGGGTTTCTAGGTCCCACAGGGGCTGAGTCTTCTGTGGGCAGGGGCACTGTCCTCAGGATTCTCAAATCTTTGTTGAAGTGGTGGATCAGGCCTCACCAAATCTGGAGGATGCTGATCCTTTTTGGAGCCGTTCCCTTCGGAGCTGCAGGCAGGCTGGGGCCAAGTCAGTTGGGCCTGAAGTCTTCCCTGCTGCGAAGTGTTTGGGATTCCAATCTTCTTAGGTCGTCAAGAACTGCCAGCCGGGTTCAGAGCTGCCCCTAAATACTATAGGGGGTGCTTTTAGGGGTCTTGAGGTAGTAGCAAATGGGCTACTGACCTTAGGGGCACTACACCCGTGATGTGCTCATCTCACGTGTGGAGGAGTAGAAACAATCCCTCATCCTGATTGGAGGGTGCCTGCCATCTGCAAGATGCCTGGCACTGAAGAGTGGGCTCCACCTTGCCTCCCCCCACCTGAGGGGTGGGAGTGCTAAGGTGGGCACACCTTCTGGGCTGTTCTAATGTTTTACACCTGTCTTCCGCCGAAAAGGGGTGAGATATCTTGGCTCTCCTACTACCAGCTCAGAGCGCTCACTGCCGGGTTAGCTGGCTAAGGGTGCGTTGGGGTGAAGGCATTTAAGCCGGATCTGGAGCAGATGCACATCTGATAGTCTTATGGTAGGCTGCTTGTTTCACGACCTCAGGTGCAGGATTCTGTTTTTAAATGTTTATCATGATGTTCCCGTTTTAATATTGAGGCACTTAACTTATCGCACTTGCTCTGCCACTTCACTTAATTTCTCTTCTCCGGTCCATCGCGGCCATTGCGATTGCACAGAGGGAAGACATCTTAGCTCTCCTACTTCCAGCTTAGAGCACTCACTTCCGGGTAAGCTGGCTAGTGGTGTTCAGGGTGAAGGCATTTAAGCTGGATGCCTCAGCAGACGCGTGAGGTAATTGGAATTTTTATGATCAGGTATGTCCCCTAACGAGTACCCCATCGTCTCCATGTACGAGTTAAAGTGCATGTAACTTCCCTCCGCAACCGAATTTAAAGACGCAAATACATTTGCGTCCAACGTTAACATGTCCTCTTTCAGATCCACCATGAATGGACTGATAATTCAGTTCCTAAGTATGCCGTGCCACCGTCTTTACATGGTGCACTTTCACGTTTCCCTGGCTCTGCCGAGTTAGGCCCAGATTCCTGCCATTGAACCACTTGTCCTGTCTGTCTCCGAAAGCTGCAACGTGGAGATGAGATGTATCCCTGACCTCTGCCTCACTTCCTGCCAAGCGAGCGGTGCCCGGCCCGGCCTGCTCTGCCTGCCAAAAACAGTATTTTGCCTTCAAGTTATCAGCGTAGCCAGCTCAGCCTCCTCGAAAACAAATTCCTGTCTAGTAAAATAAGTAAACAGCTCCCCGACTGCAGAGTAAAGGGCCAAGCATTCCTGTCCTCCTCATGTAATTCATTGCTCCCGTTACCATGGTAGGCCCTGGCTCTGCGCATCTGCACCTAGACACGCACACATTCAGTGTAGCAAAACCTCTGCCCGAAAGACCTTTTCCTCCAGTATAAACATCCTCCAAACACCAGATACCAGATATGTTTTAGGAACAGGTCGATCTGACATGCCAGACATATGCCTCTTCTACTAGTGTTAAAAGTCAGACTCTTAGCTTACTCCAGACACACGTCAAACCACACGTCATATTAGCTGCGCGCGCATCCAGGCCATAGGTTTCAGCTGACTCTGCAAGAATTCACTTAGCATCCACCCCCTCATGACACTTTTCTGTGACGTTTCTAGTTCACGCCTCTGTGCACACCCATGTTCACGCCTTTTTGCTACGCACATGTGTTCTTATCATATACATTTCACTAGTCACGCCTACTGTATGCAATGCTATTGTGTCATTTTACTATATATGTCATGTACTGTGAATAGATCGTTGACATCTTTCCTGACATCCCTTGCATGCCCGAACCCTTGTATTGATGGAACAGATCTCCATTGACTCGAGTCATTTCTGAATTAAAGCCCTTTAAGACTCAGACACCCCGGACTCTGCCTTTCATTACTATTGAGCTATTCTCGTACTTATAATTATATGGCAAAAACGATACGGTAAATTATTTACCACATAATTGGCGCCCGAATAGGCACCCCTCCCCCACCCCACACGCCGGAGATGCGTCGCAGGCCTAGCCCCCTGCCACGGCCGTGACGGACCCCAAGCGCTTCCGCAGGATTTCCTGTAACTCCCTCAGGCCCACGGAGGTGACGGAGACTGCGGTCGACATCCATACGAGGCGGTGAGGAGTGCGGAGGATCCCGACCAGAGCCCAGCCGAGAGAGCAGCGTCCGAGGTGTCGAGAGGCCCACCTGTAGTGCCGAGGCGCATGCGTAGTGCGCAGCAGAAGCGGTGACGTCAGTCCAGTCCAGTCGAGTTTCCGAGGCCTTCCGTTCCGTGCTTCCCGGTGAGTACCGTTGCTGGGGACGCATCAAGACGGGTGCATTGATTTGTATCCGGTCAAGACGGGTTTGGGTACACAGACCCGGTCTGCACTGTTTTAGCAGTGTATCTGTACTGTTTAGCAGTATATCAAGTAATTCCTGTATACAGCGATTCAATCTTGTTCTCGTTGTAGAATTAGTGGGTTGTCAATTTATGTTCGAAATGTTTCAATGTGTTTGATGTCGTGGTATGAGTGACTGCATATTATATTGTGTTCATTGTTTTCGTGTACATTTCAGTGGCAGCAATGCCTTTATTCTCGAAATTACGACAGATAGGGACTAGGAAAGGGATTCTTGAAGAAGCAGTTCCCATCCCACCCAGGGACACTCCTGGGCATTTTATGTACCACAAGCACGGCTTAGATGCCATATTATATCTTGACTTATGCGTGGAATACACAAAGGATTTAGCGGAGAATCAGAGATGGCCTGTTACAGGGACATGGGATGCCGAGTGCATCATGAGAGTGGAGGAAGCGTTATGGAAAAAGAAAGCCAGACAGTCACAGAAAGATGCCATTGAATTATGGCGTAAAGAATCACATAGACGGACAGAGAAAGCACTCAGAAAAGCAGAGAAAAGTAGAGAGGATTCCGAAAAAGCCAAAGAAAAAGAACTAATAGAAGAAGGAGAACGAGTTAGAATGGAACAACACGACAGACAGAGTAATGCCATCTTGTCAGGACTGTATACAGTCCGGGCCAAGGGCGGCCTGCCCGCAACCCCGGAAAAACCGAAAGACCTGCCCCCTCCATTGGTTCCGACTAAATTACGTCATAAGACCGCAGCAGACATTTTCCTTTCTTCCTATTTAGACGATGTAGCTCCTGCATATGCTACTGCCCATGTACCCGTACCACCTGCACCTACTGATGGCCAACCCCACGATCATCTACCCCCAGGCCCGCAACAGCAAACTCCGCCCGCACCACATCCTGCTCTGCAGCCTCCACCTGTTCCCGCACCACCTCCACCACCTGTTGTCACTTCCCCGGTAGTTTTCCCTGGTGTTCATCCACTTAATCCTTTTGCCCAGGGTCCATTCCCGCCACAAATACCGACCCTACAGTCCGGTTATGCTCAAGCCTCCGCCTCTGGGGGTGCTAGAGGAGGTTTCCGTACCCCGCCACCGGTACATCGTATAACAATGAGAGATCTCCCAATGTCACGAACACCTAAAGGAGCTCCAGCTGAAACACTCCAAGAACAGCTTACTGATTGCAGATATGATACAGTGCCTGGTAGAACAGGACCCATGTTGTTAGCTTCCCTACGTTTACGACGTGTTACCGATTATTTAGTGTTACTGCCAGGAATGCCAGAACATCTAGACAATATGTATCATTTTATTAGAACAGGAGAAAGACCGGAGTCTGTTGGTGACGCCATGTCACGTCAGAAAGTTGAGAACAAAGGTTTAATCATGCGCTTTTTGGTTAATTGTTTAATAAGGGAACAAGATCAGGCAGGTTTTCCACAAGATGAGATGAATAGACTGATCAGATGGAGCCAAAATATTGCTGAGGGTAAACATGACAAAGAGAAATGTGTACATGCTATGGTTAGAAAGATCCGTAAAGAAATAATAGATATACATGCCCGTCGAGATCCTGAAGAGCCACTCGAATCAGACGACCCAACCACCTCGCAGGAGGAGGATGAATTAGAGAATCAAGCAGAAACCTCACAACAGGCAGATAGAAAAGTGATAGCATATGTAGGTAGAGAGAAACTCCCTGGACCGTATCCTACTGATAGGCCCTTCAATAGACCCATTCGTAAACAAGAAACGTTCGGAAACAAGAAACGTTACCTGTGTCCGATACCAGAGCGATGCACCCTTGAGCATGTATTCCAGATGACTGACAAAGTACTAAAAGAACGGATAGGTTATCAAGAACTCAATACCCTACGTGATCAGGAACTAGCCCGGTCCGCAGTACAGTGGGCCGGGGATGACAGTATCTATAAAGACGATTCAGTAGTGCAAATGTTTTTAAGTCTTAATCCAGAAGAACAGCGACTAGCTGGTATATACATGACACAACACCTTATTATACAGTACGAAAACCAAGCATCTGATCCAGGTCCGTTATATAGTTTATTGCAAGACCTACTCCTGAGACGATGGAGAGGCCTAGGTACCGATTTAATTGAAACAATTTTAGAGCAACGTCACAAATATAGAACGTTCTTGACTCCACATCTTGTTTCTGTTCCACCCCCAGTCAGGCAATCATATCACTTTGACAAACAGAATCCTTTATGTGAAGTACATTCAGTCAAGAAAGACGATGATAGCTTTGAACGCGTGTTTGTTTACACGCCCATTACTAAAATGGAATTATTAGAAATGAAGAAAATAGTGCCCAGTCATGATAAAGACCCTGCAGGTTTTCACCGTGAATTAAAAGACATGCTACTCATGGGGGACTACACTTATCCCGACATTATGAAAATATTGAAAGTGTTGTTGCCTGCCGGTATTTACGAGAAACTCAAGGAAAAGGAATGGGAGGTGGGAGACAAAAAGATTGTTTGGGCTGAATTAGAAACGGAAGAAACCGGTCGAACCCCAGGTTTAGGTCTTGGGGACAAAACTAAAGCATTACCAGGATTGTTAGTACAGGTTTTGCCAAGATTGTTAGCAACTAAAAAGGAGGACTGGGACGCGATCTCAGCCTGCAAACAGAAACCCGATGAAGACACTAGTGATTTCTATTCCCGATTTGAGAAATGTTTTACTATTAATAGTGGCCTGAAATCAAGTAGCGAGTCATATCCACACCTGTTTGTATCCAAATTGGTCGAAAATTCTTTGCCCCAGGTTAAGAACCGCGTACTGAAAGTCGAGAGCACATGGCAAGCCAATTCGCCTTCCCAAATGTTACAAATGTTACAATATCACCAGAACAGAATTAGAGAGGAACATGATCACGAACAGAGACGTATGAAAGACATGAAAATGAAAATGTTAGTTGCTCAGTCAGTCCCAGCAGATGGTCAGAAAAAAGGCGCGACACAGTCAAATAATTCAGCGGCTCCCGTTAAAGGGACATGCAACTACTGTAAACAGCCAGGTCACTATATAAGCGATTGCGCAGTTTTGAAACACAATATCGCTACAGGCAAAACAAAAGAGAGACCACGTCCGCCCAGACAGGACCAGGTCCAACACCAGGTCCAGCAGCATGTTCCACAAAATGTACAACCTATGCATGCTCCACAGCAAGCCTTAGCGGTACCACAGCCCCAACCCATTGCCGCGACTCAGCAAGTCACACAGCAGATGTATTAGTATGCCCAATCAGACTACCCAGATTATCAGCAATACACATGAAACAGCCTAGAGAGGGAGGTTGGCTTGCCCCTTATTGAGGTTCCTGTAGATCAAGAGGGTCCTTATGTACATAGCCAGGTGTTAGGGAAAGATAGAAAGTTTTTGATTGACACAGGGGCAAGCAGAACAACCATCAGTCACGAAGAGGTTCCAGGGGCTCCCCTCTCAGGCTCACAGAATGTTTCCCTTGGATTTTCAGGAAAGCCTATTGTTAATGAAGTATCGAAACCAATACCCCTTGCAGTTGGTCCATTGTCCCGAACTACAGATTTATTGCTCACGAAATCATGTCCAGAAAACTTGCTTGGTATCAAAACCCTGAAAGCTCTAGGAGCTGTAATTTGTTGTTCTCCGGAAGGAGTTAGGCTGTTCCTTCGTGATTTTAAGGGCCATTATGTGTTGAGAGATTTTGATCCCAGGTTACAGAATGTTCCTGCACATTTATGGGCGAAAGGCCCTACTGATGTAGGTTGTATGCACATTACACCGTACCGTGTTACACTCAAGCCAGGAGTTATACTACCACGTATTCGACAATATAAGTTACCACCAGATGCTGTAGTGGCTTTTCTGCAAATCGTTGACGAGCTCATTGCACAAGGAGTGGTTGTAGAAACCGACTCCAATGTTTGTAATTCCCCTATTATTCCGATTCTTAAACGTACTGATCCAAATGCACCTCCAGTCTATCGACTGATTATTGATTTACGCGAATTGAATAAATGCGTGGTACCCCAGTATCCTGTGGTCCCGGATATCTCCTCATTATTGACAGCTATTGATTCAGAGGCGACGTTCTTTACTGTAATCGATCTGAAGAACGCCTCCTTTAGTGTCCCCATTGATCCGGATAGCCAGTATCTTTTCGGATTCAGTTTAAATGGCCGAAGCTTCAAATTTGCACGCGCACCTCAAGGATTCACAGAAAGCCCCAGCATCTACAGCCAAGCACTGAAACGACAACTTGACGATATTCACATGCCTCCCACTACTGCCCTTCTACAGTACGTCGATGATCTATTGATCACCGCCCGAAGTGAATCAGAATGTGAACAAGCATCACTGACAGTAGTGTTATTCTTGGCGGACAAGGGACACAAGGTGTCTCCTTCGAAGCTGCAATTCTGCGCCCAGCAAGTTGTGTACCTTGGGCACTTGCTATCCAAAGAGGGGAGACAGCTAACACCAGATCGTATACAGTTGATCGCACATTTTCCACAACCCAAGACACAGAAAGAAGTACGAGCCTTTATTGGACTCACTTCCTATTGCAGACAATGGATTCCCCAATACGCATTTCTAGCTAAACCACTCATACAGTTGACAAAACAGGAGGCAGCGTCTTCGACTGTCCTCCCCTGGACCCAGGAACATACACAAGCTTTTGACGAATTAAAGAAAGCCTTATGTCAAGCACCTGTTTTAGCGACACCATGTTACAGCAAACCTTTTACACTTTTCGTCACAGAACGCGACGGCACAGCATTGTCGGTTCTTACTCAGCTTCAGGCAGACAAACACAGACCGTGTGCTTATTTTTCGAGCACATTGGACCCAGTAGCCCAGGCCTTGCCTGCGTGCTTGAAATCAGTTGCAGCGACAGCTCTAGCAATCAGACAAAGTGATTCCATTGTATTGGGACACCAAATGACAGTACAGGTTCCACACTCTGTTGAAGTTCTTCTAAACAGAACACAGACCCAACACTTGACAATAGCACGACTGACAGGTTATGAATTGACGTTATTCCAGCCACACATAGAAATCAGACGTTGTAATACACTGAATCCTGCTACACTTCTACCATCAAGCACAACAGACCCTACTCCACATGACTGCGTAGATGTAGTTGACACAGTTACGAAACCTAGACAAGACTTGACAGATGTCGCATTACCCGATCCAGACCTGACACTTTATGTGGATGGTTCATGCATGAGAACAAGCACAGGAGAGCTAGTGGCCGCATATGCAGTGACCACTGAAACTGAAGTCATAGAAACACATCGCATTGACACCCTGTCAGCCCAAGCAGCAGAGCTCATTGCTCTGACCCAAGCCTGTATACGAGCCAAGAACAAGAAAGCAAACATATACACAGATTCACGTTATGCATTCGGAGTCGTTCACGACTTCGGTGTCCTCTGGCAAGAGAGAGGTTTTCTGACCTCTCACGGAGCCAAAATCCAACACGGTCCCCTCATTCAAGCACTGTTAGAAGCAATACATTTGCCTACAGCCATAGCCATCATCAAGTGCAAGGCACATACTAAAGTAACAGACAAGATTTCACAGGGTAACGACTTTGCAGATCAGACTGCGAAATATACAGCACAGACTCATATACAGACGACTGATATGACAAAGACTGATGTATCATCACTGACACACAGCATGACAGTCAGGGACCCCACACTAGATGTCATTGACATACAGACACATGCTACTCCAGACGAAATCAAGAAATGGGCTGAACAAGGAGGGGTCCAGACAGATCAGGGATGGATGACGAGGGGAAAAACCACATGGTTCCTCCCCGACTCTATGGTTCAAGTTATCATCAACACTGCACATAGCCCAGCACATCTAGGAGAAAAAGCCATGTTAGACAGTTTACAGAATCTCTGGTTCAACAAACATTTACGAGCAGCAGCAAAACAGAAAGTGCGTACCTGCATGATCTGTTGTCAGTTCAATCCAGGAAAAGGGATTCCTGTAGAGCAAGGTGGATTTCATCCTCCTGACTATCCTTTTGAAGTCCTCCAGATGGATTATATCCAGATGGACAGATCCCGAGGATTTAAGTATGTCCTCGTAGTTGTATGTGCCCTCTCCCGATGGACAGAAGCATATCCCGTTCCAGATTACACTGCCCCGACCACTGCCAGGCAGCTGGTTCGTGAGTTTTTCCCTCGATATGGCTTGCCCCGTATCGTGTACTCAGACAACGGTCAGCCATTCTCGTCTGAATTGATGAAGCAAATCTCACTCCTATTGGGGTACCAGTGGAAATTTCACTGTGTCCGACATCCAGAGGCTGCAGGTCTCGTGGAGCGCCACAATCAGACTCTGAAAACTCGCCTTGCAAAAGTATGTAAGGAAAAGGGCGTAGACTGGATAGTAGCATTACCTGTTGCACTGTTTTATATGCTAATGGTAGCCCATTCTAGGACAGGGCTATCCCCGTATGAGGTGGTCTTCGGTAGACCTCCTAATATGTGGGGGACGCCTCTGCCGAGAAAAATAACCGATGTCGAAAGTACTATGCTGACAGATTACCTTGCCTCCTTGATGTCTGCACTACAATCTTGTCGTTCACAGGTTGCTGCAGCCTTCCCAGACAACTCCGAGGTGAAGCCGCATGCCCTGGTCCCGGGGGATACAGTTGTTATACGGAACTTTGATAGGACGAGCCCTTTGGAGCCCCGCTGGAAGGAGCCGAAGATTGTCTTGCTAACCACCCGGACTGCAGTGAAACTAGAGGGGAGGAAGGACTGGGTGCATTCTAGTCACGTTAAGAAATTCCATGGACTCTTGCCCAGCCCTGACTCCCAGGACTCTCAAGTACAAGAGACAGATACAAAACTCCCTTTTCGCGAGAGAACTCCCCAAGAGGAGTACAAACTAAAACTAAGGTCTAGTAAGTCAGACAGTTTAATTGTTTAAGTCCCCTCCTGGGTGAAGCGGTTAGGCAGTTTCTGACAATGTACAAGCTAGATCCAAATAGAGAGAGAGATAGACAGGAGATCATGAAAAGAAATCGTTACTGTAAAAATCTCCGTAGTAGGTGCATCTGCACCCTGATTATTATGTTTTTTCTGAGTCTTACGTTAATTGGCACCAGCCTGATGTTGTACATGTATTTTCCGATTGCACGTTTTTCTAATGATACTGCAGAACACACGTTTAGTGAGCTGCCTCCACACGAACTGTCTTACCGACTTGCGCTGCGCAACAATTCATTCATCAGTATGTTACACCATTCCCATCAGACCAGCAATGCCACCAATTGTTGGATATGTGGCCGACTCCCTCCCTATCAGAAATATCAGGGAGTTCTCCCCCTCTTTCCATATCCGTTCACACACAATGGTTCCTGTGGTGCATGGTTCAGTTTAATTAATTCTGTAGATGCTGATTTCATAGTTTTCCAGGGCAGATGGGTATGGGGGAATCTAAACACAGTTCTGAATAAGGCATGTTTCCCAGACAAGGAGGGTCTTCCCCAAAGGACAGGGACCGACCTAGAAAACGAAGTGTATGGATTAGGCAATTTTACACTCAACCTCATGATTCTAAATGTTCAGTCAGAAACTGGTCCCGACTTGCCCACTATGTCAGTATTACCAGTCAAAGGTGAATTATGTGTTAGAAAGAATGGTTCAGTACACCTAGGTCATAGTGAATGTACTACTGTGATCGAATTCAGTGATAAAGGCAAGTCCACATTCAAAGCTACCCGTCATTCCTATTTCGTTTGTGGCCATACAGCTTATATACGCTTACCCCTAGACTGGGATGGTACCTGTTACATTGCATTCCTACTACCGCCTGTTTTTCTAGCTCCTCCTGATTACCACAGAAATTCCCATCTCGTTCATGTTAGACCCAAAAGAGACCTTCCATTAGTTGATTATACTGAAACTGCATGGGAACAATATACAGATTTCAATAAAGGATTCTTTCCCTATCTAGGCACAGTATCCAATAGTAAATTGATACGCAAATTAACCAGAACTCTCGAAGCAGTAGTGAATGAGACTACTTCAGCTTTGGGCAACTTAACAGAGGAGCAGTCTGCTATGAGACTTGTTGTTCTTCAGAACCGCCTTGTCCTTGACGTCATCCTGGCCGATAGGGGCGGAGCTTGTAGAGTCATCGGATCCAGTTGTTGCGTGTTTATTCCTAATAACGCGCCTTCGGTCTATAAGGCCATCACCAGACTTCACGAAATTGCCCATCAGATACACCAGAACCCAGGCTCATGGACTTGGTCCGGTTGGCTCTGGGGTGTAGTAACAGCCTGGGGATGGAAGCTATTGTCATTCCTAGGGATAATATTGGCCATTGTATTCAGTTGCTGTTTATGTCTTCAATGTGGGCCAGCGATTTGCGGCTTGTGCGCCACATCTTGTACTCCCCGCTCAAGTGCACGTTCCCATTCCCGATTAAAGAAAGAAGAACAAATGATGTTATATGAACAAATAGATGGTCTCATGAAAATTGATATATCCTAATGGGTCCGTAGGGGACAAGGAGGGAATAAGGTAATTGGAATTTTTATGATCAGGTATGTCCCCTAACGAGTACCCCATCGTCTCCATGTACGAGTTAAAGTGCATGTAACTTCCCTCCGCAACCGAATTTAAAGACGCAAATACATTTGCGTCCAACGTTAACATGTCCTCTTTCAGATCCACCATGAATGGACTGATAATTCAGTTCCTAAGTATGCCGTGCCACCGTCTTTACATGGTGCACTTTCACGTTTCCCTGGCTCTGCCGAGTTAGGCCCAGATTCCTGCCATTGAACCACTTGTCCTGTCTCTGTCTCCGAAAGCTGCAACGTGGAGATGAGATGTATCCCTGACCTCTGCCTCACTTCCTGCCAAGCGAGCGGTGCCCGGCCCGGCCTGCTCTGCCTGCCAAAAACAGTATTTTGCCTTCAAGTTATCAGCGTAGCCAGCTCAGCCTCCTCGAAAACACATTCCTGTCTAGTAAAATAAGTAAACAGCTCCCCGACTGCAGAGTAAAGGGCCAAGCATTCCTGTCCTCCTCATGTAATTCATTGCTCCCGTTACCATGGTAGGCCCTGGCTCTGCGCATCTGCACCTAGACACGCACACATTCAGTGTAGCAAAACCTCTGCCCGAAAGACCTTTTCCTCCAGTATAAACATCCTCCAAACACCAGATACCAGATATGTTTTAGGAACAGGTCGATCTGACATGCCAGACATATGCCTCTTCTACTAGTGTTAAAAGTCAGACTCTTAGCTTACTCCAGACACACGTCAAACCACACGTCATATTAGCTGCGCGCGCATCCAGGCCATAGGTTTCAGCTGACTCTGCAAGAATTCACTTAGCATCCACCCCCTCATGACACTTTTCTGTGACGTTTCTAGTTCACGCCTCTGTGCACACCCATGTTCACGCCTTTTTGCTACGCACATGTGTTCTTATCATATACATTTCACTAGTCACGCCTACTGTATGCAATGCTATTGTGTCATTTTACTATATATGTCATGTACTGTGAATAGATCGTTGACATCTTTCCTGACATCGCTTGCATGCCCGAACCCTTGTATTGATGGAACAGATCTCCATTGACTCGAGTCATTTCTGAATTAAAGCCCTTTAAGACTCAGACACCCCGGACTCTGCCTTTCATTACTATTGAGCTATTCTCGTACTTATAATTATATGGCAAAAACGATACAGTAAATTATTTACCACACGCGCGCAGTGGGCGTGCTGCTGGTGTACCGAAGGAACGTCAAAGGCAAGCCCTTCTGCGCCCGTCCGTGCCTGGATTGCGCCTTGTGCCAGAACCCCTGATATTTTTGCTAGCAAAGAGGCCCCGGGGCTGTTTAACACCTGCAAGTAGTAGCAATGTTTCATCTTGCACTTGTCATTTCGATTTCAACACTCTCTATTACTACAAGACAAACTGCTGCCCCTCGTGTCAATTCCATGCAAATCTCTTTTCACCTTCTCATATTCCTACTCAGGAATTGTCGTTATCCCCTTCTGAGGATTTGTGCACTCATACCGCAGTGAGCTAATTGGGATTCCTGGTCAATGCTCGCTCCCTCATCAAAAATAAAGTAAAATATGCGGAGTTCATTCCCACCTATAAGCCCTACTGGGCCTTTCTCACAGAGACCTGAGCCAAAAACTGCTCCGGCCCCTACCTAGTGGATGCTGTCCACCCAGGATACCTGATTGAGCGACACAATAGAGTTGGTGGAGTAGGAGGTGGACTAGCAGTGATATATAAAAGTGATTATATCTGCAACCTTAATCCAGTCCACGACTCCGATCTTTGTAAACCATTATTTGTTTCTTTAAAAATTGGTCCTAATGAATCCCTCTCTGGTATTTTAGTTTATAGACTACCGGGATCCAGGGCTACCTTCATTTCTACATTTACACACTTATTAGAACCCTACTTGGGTAAAAATAACTTTATAGTGCTAGGAGACTTTAATTTTCATCTGGTAAGTGGCACCTCCAAGGACACCTTGCCCTTTAAAGAAGGGATGGACAGTTGTGGGCTGTCCCAAATAGTCACGGCTGTGACTCATAAAGCTAGCCATACTCAGGATGGCATCTTTACCAACGATGCCCGGCTTAAAGCAGCTAGCCCTCTCCCCCTTACATGGGCCGACCATCTTGTGGTCCCTTTTTTTCATTCTTGGATCCCCGCCCACAGTTCGCCTGCTGACAGCAAAAACGTACACCTCAAAAGTAATGGGAAGGGACTTAGTGCAGAAGCCCTATCCCATACCTTGAATAGCTGCAAATGGACAGATCAGGAGGACCCCGAGCTAATGGCCATAGAACTTTTGTCGTCGCTTACTGCATCTTTTTATATCTTGGTACACTTAAGGCAATTCATTCAAGAATAAAATTGCCAACAGCACCATGGTTCTCTGAAAGACTTAGTCTCCTTAGACAGGCATGGCGTCGCCAGAAACGAGCATGCGTAAATATTCCTATTAGGCCAAATACAAATCGGTCAAAAAGGAGGAAAAAATTGCGTTTCTGCACCAATGAACTTGCCTCAGTGGAATCCTCCAAAGATCTTTTTAAGTTAATTAGCCAAATCAAATCAAAACAAGCTTTATTCGGTTAGTAAACAACCATAAAAGCATTCTATAAAACATCAAGTATAAAAACATTAAAACATTTATCATAAATCATCACAGTGGGATATAAATAATTTATCACAGTGGGGAAATAATAAAAATTCATGTAAGGTTCAATTACAAGCTAGGTTATCATCATACATAAAGTGCTAAGTGCATTTTGAGAAGACCATATTTATCTTTGAAGCCAAAAAAAGAAGAATTTCGCCTGGGAATTTAAAACACTAATTATGCTAAGAACATTATAATTTCTATAGTGAAGTAGTGTGGCTCACTGGTTAGAGGCGGCAGACCCGAGAGCAGAGGACGGCCTGGGACCAGGGTTCGATTCCCGACGCGGCAGGTTTCTGGACCAGGGTCAGCGGACTCGATAATTCTCTTGCCTCGGTGCCCACTCTGATCAGCGATCACACTCGGCAACTCTGGGCATTAGCTTCCCTCATCTTCACTAACGGCCCCACCAGACCGCCGGGGATGCCTGGTCTCACCCTGGAGATACCCACTAAGGGACCATCTCTCAGGGAAGCCAGGAAGGGTTTCGCAGCGGTCGAAGCGCGGAGATACTCCTCCGGGAGTCGATCCTAGCGCTATATAAACCTGCAATTAAATTAAATTAAATATAGACTAAAATAATTTCATTTCCCTGCCCGATTCAATTACTACATTTCATATCGTCTCCTAATACCCAGTGCTACTTTATTGAAACTCATCATTGTAGAACAAACAGTAAAATTTTCTAATAGTTGCAAACACTCATATCCCTCTAGGTATGTAAATGGAGAGATAATTTTTTGGTATAGGTCTCAAAAATCTCCTTCTCGGATCATCATAGAGTGTACAAAAGAGTGTAAGGTGCACAGTGCTCTGGGGAGTACTGTTATCACAGGGACAAAAACTAAGGGTTTTCACCCACCCGGTTTGTCTAGGAAAAGCAAGCAAAAAGTGCAATGTGCCAAGGCGAAACCTGGTTAAATAAAAACGCATTTGACAATTTGTAGAAAAGGATAGATAATACTGCTAGTTAGATAAAAAGGCTCATTTCGGGCCAGGCGCCTCTTGATGAAAACGTTTCACATGTGCCTAGTCCCCGTTTTGCTTCTAGATTTGTCATTTACGGGAATATTTGTCGGGTTTTCATACAACTCACCCAGCCCAATGTCATAAAAACTTTCCTTCACATACCGAAAGTTAATTAGCCATTTAACTGTCCCTTCGATTACACTGTGTACAGAAAACTCCCAAGAATTTTGCGATCGAATGGCCACATTCTTCTATTCCAAAGTGGCAGATATATATAAAGTTCTGGAGCTCCTTAACTCTAATTTCTCTAATATTTCAAATGCAGAGCCTCAGACATCACTTGACTTGCAATGCAACTGGCCCATTCTAGTTAACTCCTCAGCAAGTCTTTCACAGTTTACTTAACTGACACAACACAGGCAGAATGTTACCTGCTTGATATCAAATCAGGTTCCCCACTAGACCCCTATTACCCCTAACATTTTGCAACTAGGAGGTAAGAGTATTATCCCCCGCCTATCAACAAAGCCATTGCATCTGTATGTATTCTATCAATATGGAAAAAGATGGTAGTTAAGCCGTTGCTTAAAAAGGCCAATTTGCATCCTGGAGAACCTAAAAACTACAGTCCAATCTCCTTGCTGCCTCTGCCCACCAAAATCTTTGAGAAACACCGGAATTCTCAAATTATGTATTATCTCAATTTGGATTTATGAGTAACAATGGGACAGAGACGGCATTAGTATCTGCATAGGATCCGGGGGAGGCTGCAGTGCTGGTCCTTTTGGACCTACCTGCAGCTTTCAATACTGTCTCCCCAACTCTGCTTGTAGAGTGGCTCCAGTATCTGGGAGTTACAGGCTTGGCACTCAAACTCCTGGCATCTTTTCTCAGAGATAGATCTCAGATGATAATGATGAAACAGTATTGCTTGGACTCCATAATGTTGCCTTGTGGAGTGCCGCAGAGCTCTTCCTTTAGCCCTACCTTTCTCAATTTATATGTCTCCCCACTAGCACAACTTATTAGATCTTTTGGGCTCCAAGCATTGTTCTATGCTGATGACACCCAAATCATTGTGTCTATCTCAAAGAATCTTAACGCAAATGCCTCTAATTACAAAGTCTGTATGCAAGCAGTTGCCACTTGTATGGAGAGAAATTACTTACATTTGAATGGGGACAAGACAGAGGTCCTGATCTTTTGTTGGGCAACCCTCTGTGTGGTTTAAACTGTGGTGGCCGGACAGGTTAGGGACTTTACCTACCCCAACGGATTCTGCAAAAAATCTTGGAATACCGATTGACACAAAATTATCATTTAACCTACAGGTAAACAGGACAGTTTCGACCTGTTCTTGGAAAATTAAATCCCCGAGAAAAGTATTTCCCTTCTTTTCTCTTCAGGCACGAAAACAGGTGACTTTGGCACTTGTTATGTTCAGAATCGATTATTGTAAATCCCTTTATCTGGACATTAACAAGACCGTCCTTGAGAAATTGCAGGTAGTCCAAAATGCAGCTTCTAGACTGATTCTTGGTATCCCTAAATTTCAGTTCATCTCTGAAGGGATTCGGAAACTTCATTGGCGTCCTGTTAATAAGCATATTACCTTTAAGGCTCTCTGCTTGTTCCATAATACCATTAATAACAGAGGCCCCCAACAACTCTGGAATCTATTTCACTGCTATGCTCCCCCAGACAGCTTCGTTCTTCAGGCAAATATCTTCAAATTACGCCTAGGTACAAGAGATCAAGATGGGGAGGCAGAGCCTTCTCAGTGGCGACATCCACACTGTGGAACTCCCCCCCCCCCCCCCCCCCCCCCCCATCAATTTCTAGTCTTCAATCCAACACCTTTTTCCTTTAGGCTTTAAAGACCTGTCTGTTCAAACGATAACAGCCCCTAGCTAGCTTCTTTTATGACTCTTCTTCCGGAGACTATTTGCTACTATTCCAGGACCTCTCAGACACATAAACTTAATGTGATGTGGTTGGCATTGCTGAGGCCGACAGTCACTCCTCAGTGTGCACACAGCCTCATGGCAGAAAACCTGATAGGCAAGAAGAATGTCTGCTGCGGCTGCAAGGTCATTGTAAGTAAGGGTACTGCTGACAAAAACGCACAGTCACCAAGGCCTGTAAAGAAAGCACAGTGGAAAATTAGGTTAATAAACAGCAGATCCTCCCAGGACACAAAATAGAGATTAGTCTTCTGATCGAGGAGGTACTACTAGCTATACTATTCATAACAGAGACCTGGTTGAAAGACTGCTCCTCACCAGACCTAGCCCTGGCTCTTCCCTGGGATATGCTATTAGAAGACAAGTCGGGTGGGAAAGGCCGGAGGGGGAGTGGCCATCATTTATAAAGATGAATACAGATGTATTAGCTCACCCCTGACCATAATCAACTGTGATATAACACAATTCAGTATAACATTATCCCCCGCCTATACTTTCTCATGCACGCTCGTCTAAAGGCCACCTGGTCTCTGTAACACTTTCCTAGAGAGTTTCCCTGAGCACCACCAGTAAAGGATCCGTGACCGTACTAGGTGACTTTACCCTGCACCTTGATGAACCTGGTAACACATCCACCAATAGATTCATACAAGATATGGAAGCTATGCAACTTAGTTTGCGAGATCTGGTACTCATGTAAAAGGGCACACTCTAGATGTGATATTCTCCAATGACCATAAAATAGAGGTTGAGACACCTATACCAGTTCCGTGGTCAGACCACTTTTTTTTTATTCCTCTCATGCTAATCAAAACACCTAATCAAACAGCAGTTTACAGCACCATAAAGGCAGGCAGGAAATGGCCTAGATTCGTACCGGATAGCATGGTTAGCACCCTGGAAGGCCAGACCCCGGTCCTGGCAGGAAATCTAGAGGGAGCAGATAGGTTATGGTCTGATCGGTTCAAGCTAGTGGCTGAACAGTGTATCTAGAAAGATAGGCCAAGGGCTCACTGCGCCTGTAGAAAAACGGCATGGTTTAGCACCCACTTAGCCTCATTGAAAAAAATACGTAACAAAATTGAAGAAATTAGAGGAAAACATATGATCCCATTATCAAATTCAATATAAGAAGGTCATTAGACACTACCACAATGAAACTAAACAAGCCCTAGCGAAGCACCTTGAGGAAAAAATTAACTCAGCCCTCATCTCTTCTAGGGAACTTTTTAAGGTCATTAGATCCCTAACTACCACAAAAACAAGAGACTTCTCAACAATCCTCAAAGGGAAAATGCAACGAGCTTGCAACTTTTTTCAAAAATAAGGTGGAAAACATCTATAACTCATTACAAGGGAGCACTCATATAGACACTACAGATGCCCCTCCAAGAACCGTCGACCCTCTGGGACAAGCCACAGGACCAATATTAGATCATTTCCGGGTGCTAAGTATAGAACCCATGAGCATGATCCTGCAGAACATTAAATCAGGCTCCCCCCAAGACCTGGTGCCCCTACACATTCTTCTGCAGGGCAGAAATACCACACTGACCACTACAAAAGAACTTATATTGCTATCTCTTACACAAGGGATAATTCCAAACAAATAGAAACCTGCCATAGTTCAACATTTACTAAAGAAACCCCATCTAGACCCTACAGACCAGGGGAACTACCGCCACATATTACTATTACCGCTGTTGGGAAAAATAGTGGAAAAGCATGTTAACCATACCCTGTCCCAGTTTCTGGAAGAGAATGAGTTGTTACATCAGACCCAAATGGGTTTCAGACTGCAGGATAGCACAGCGTCAACCCTGCTAGTGTTCACTGAGGAACTCAAGGGAATTCTCGATCAGGGGGGTGTAGCCGCAATCCTGTTACTTGATCTTAGCGCAGCTTTTGACACTGTGGATTACACCACCATGATCCTCAGGGTGAAGGAGGCAGGTATCAGAGACAGTGCCCTGGGTCGGCTGTCCTCATTTTTGAAAGATAGATCCTGCCAGATAATGGAAGTTGTGCATTTCTCAGATGTCTTACAGATCTTATTTGGAGTCCCACAGAGATCCGCCCTTAGTCCCACTTTATTCAACCTCTATATGCAACCACTGGCGAATATAGTGCAGAAATTTGGATTATCCATCATGTCATATGCAGATGATACTTAACTGGTATTATCAGTGACAAAGGGCTCTCATTCCAATTACTACCAGCCATGGCAAAAGTAGCCGAATGGATGACAAGGTGTAGCTTAAAGTTAAAATGAAATAAAACAGCATGATAAATTGGGCAAGAATTCTGTGCCCAGGGCTGCCATTAGCTGGCCACGTGAACTTGGCAGCCCCCCTACACCCAAAAGCTCCATAATAAACCTGGGAATGTGGCTAGACCACAATCTCTTTGTTAAACAAAAAGAGAGTAAGGGTATTGAGGTTGGGAACAAACTCCCAGTCCCCTAAGGTCAGTATATCAAAACAAAAAGATGGAGTATTCTGAGGACATAGAATGTCCCTATGAAATGGAGAAGGAGAGAGAGAGACACAGGACAGGATTTTTTCCCTTTTTTTAAAGAAACCCCTCACTCACCAACCTAGTTGGTGAAATGCTTCATCATAGGGGTCCACTGAGTAGCCGAATGCCACTCGGGTGTGCTTCAACACCTGAAATACAGCTTTTTTTTAAAAAAAAATGTGAAAAAAGTGTAAGTGAGTGGATTCAAAATGTCTTTGTTGTACTCCCTACGTTTTTAATATGGAGCAATAAGACAAGATTAAAACCAAGTGTGGTACTTAAAATGGCTAGATTAACCAAAAGTATCAGTGAGAAGTGAAATAATTACTGGTCACCATGTTTCAACCTATATGTGATAATACAAGCCTCTCGTTAGGACCAAATGTTAGAACCGGGATGTGTGCACACGCTAAGGCGCAACCGTCCCTGGATCAGCATAAAGCCAGACCAGGGTTCTGTGAAAGAAAAAAAGATTTCTGAAAGAAATAGAGCAGACCATTATACACAGTATATTACTTTCCTACTGTGAATATGTTGCTACATCTTATATTTGTTCGCTCTCCATTATAGTCGGTGTGGATTACATGTCTTGTAAACACCCCATGCATGCCATATTGTTGTGACAATATGCTGTGCACTATATACAAGTGATGCATCTTGAGTTGGAGTATAGACTACACTCCTATCTTTCATTACATACCCACGGTCATGCATTGTCTCAGGTGGGTGTCATGCAGCTCTTTCAGTTTAGAGCATCTGTAATTGTGGAGCGAGTGAGTTTACGAACATGCACAACACGTTCAACTGTACTTGTGCTAATAGTGGCAAACAACATAGACCGACTGGGAAGCTGGGAAGCCCTCGGGCAGCTATGCGCTTTATAAATCCATAAACATTAAACATAAACAATACCTCCAATTCTTCCAAGGAATTATTTCAGGCCATCAAGAAACTTAAACAACCTCCAATCACAATAACTCCTTTCATAGTCAGATGTTTTGTAATGCTCTGGCAAACTCTAGTTAACAAGAAACAATGTTATCCTGAGCACTCAATGAATGTGTTAATCCAGAATAGAAAAAAAAAAAAAAAAAAAAAAACAAAGACTGAAAGCTGAGTTTTATTGGATTAAAAAACTTCATTCCGGCCACCCCGTGGGTTTAAATGATCGCATTGAACATTCGTGGGTCTTATAATACACTTAACCACTGCATTGTCTTTTGCTATGTCCTGATCCCCACTTACTCGTTTCTATGTATATTTTGTGTATTCATTCCTGTATTTGCTGTTGAACCCTCCTCACCACTCACACGTATTTTCCGTTATTCATGTGCATGTCGTAATGTCTTATTTTTATTTTTCATTGTCATTATGCATTCGTTCCTTCACTCCGTTTTTTGCATCCTCGCGCTGTTTGTTTTGAAGTCACCATACTCGCCTCACGTGACCGGGGAACCACTACTCCATTGGTTGTGGTCGCGGTCACGTGATTGAGTTTGCACCCTATTAGATTCTCTGTAGCCAGCTTGTTCACAACACTTTGAATCCACGGAAGCGCGGACGCGTTTATTTTCTCGTAAGTGTTTATGGCTTATTGCTTAAAATGCGTAAATGTACATAACCTGCGGAACCTTGGGTTCTTTTTAACACTGAGCTGGAGCGTCTTCCTGCTCATAGATTGGTTTTATTTTCTGATTTGAAGTATAGCGATGACTTTCTCTTGGGACGTTGGCAATTTACAATTGAGCACTACCATTCTTCAACTTTCCGTTTCTTCACCGGTGATTGTGAGTTCATGGCACGTAGCTTTTTGAGTTGATTATCCCTGTGAGTGACTAACTTTGGTCCTGTTTGATTTCCATTTATTGCAGACCCCTGACGAAGGGTCATGGTTCTTGTACGACCCGAAATGCATTGGGTGTTGTTACTAAGTGGATTTATATATTGAACAAAGTTCGACATGACGACTATTATGTTGATTAATCATGCAATATAACGTTGGAAGAGATGTATAATTGAAATTCAGAGGAACTGAATAAATACTTATGAACTTCTAAAAGAAAACATTGTTTTTCATTGTGAATTCGGTGCCCAGTCTAGAGGTTAGGCCTCTATCCTCATCATTTGACTGTAAACTCTAGTTAACGGAATCTTCAAAAACTTTGATAACCACAGCTTGCCGCTCCCAGAACAATCTAATCAGAAAGAAAAGGGTGACCACTCGTTTCACAGTTTCTCTGCCCCTCACCGGAACAAGTGCTCTCCTTGCTTTTACAAAGTAAATCTGGATCCCCCTACGGCCCCTGTCCAGTAAAGATATTGAAACTGGTTCCAGATATAATCGCGCAGGACATGTCAAACATCTTCAACACTATGTTCTCCACAGGTATTTTTCCACTAATTTGGAAACCGGTTTCTATCCTCCCACTTTAAAAAAAAAAAATCTAATTTGAGCTGTACCGATACATCCAACTACTGCCCGATCGCGTGCCTGCCTCTCCCTGCCAAAATCTGTAAAAAAATCATGAATATAGAATTATCTAAATACATTCAGGATAATCATCATTTAGATACTACACAGTTTGGCTTTAGACCAGGCCACTGCCTTGGTCAAAGCAACGGAAGATGTAAGGATGGCAGTGGACAAGGGGGGTTTCACAGTCATGATCCTACTGGACCTATCCGCTGGGTTAGTTACGGTAGACCATAAAACCCTCATCCACTGCCTAACGGAAATCAAGGTGAAGGGTAAAGCTCTTGATTTGCGCACCTCTTTCTTCAAAGATAGAATACAATAGGTATCTTTAGGGAAATATGAATCTACCCCTTTCTCCTTACAGTGCGGAGTCCCCCAAAGATCATCTTTGAGCTCTACGCTTTTTTTTAAATGTATGTGTGGCCAAATTGGCCCCACATTTTAAAAGTTTCAATTTGGAGGTAATTTCATATGCTGACGATATCCCAGTGATAATTTCTGAAGCTAACACTTGACTCATCTGGCCCTCAAAGATGTCAGAATTGTATTGAGGCTGTCAGTAGTTGAATGAGTAGACACTGCCTGAAACTCAACTCAGGTAAAACAGAGATTATTGTTTTTGGGAAGCCTTCTCCAGCTTGGTCCCTTAATTGGTGTTTGAGCATCTTCCTCACCACCCCTTCCTGTCACTAAAGCTAAAAAATTGGGAGTCATCATTGACGACAACCTTAATATGGACGCCCAAGTATCGGCTATGACCTCTTCAGCCTATTACATCTGCAAAATGATCAGAAAAATCCTCCCCTTTATTCCCGATGGCTATAGTCAAAATCTGATCACTGCACTAGTCCTATCTAAATTGGACTATTGCCACAGTCTCTACCTAAACATCCAAGAGAAACATATGAGACGGCTGCATCTGGTTCAAAATGCTGCGGCTAGAACGAACCTAAGCATCATTCTATCTCCCAAGGACTAAGCAAGCTACACTGGCTGCCTATGAGCAGCCATGCAAAATTGAAAAACCCTATGCATTGCGCATAAAGGATTGCACAACACTGGACCAGAATTTCTTAGATCGGCTTTTAAACAGTACCTCCCCAGCAGAGATCTCTGCTCCACTAAGTCCAACATTTTAACCGTTCCCAAAATTAAAAAAGTGCACTGGGGTGGCAGAAGTATAATTTTTGGTACAGCCAAACTATGGAATAGTCTGGCATCTAATATCAGAGCCATCCTTTCTCTGCTGACTTTCAGGAGGAAGATTAAAACTTGGCTACTTATCCACTAAACCTTTTTTCTTTCTAGCCTGCTTTCTCTCAGATAGTGCCATGACACCCTTGGTTATACACGCGCTTAAAAATTCCCTAACATAACAAAGCCCAACCGCCAACTACACCTAGACACGTTACCAGAGTCAGGCTGCAGGCACCAAATGGCTAAGGCAAGAAAATTACTACTTTTTAAAAGTAGCTTATTCAGAATTGCAATATAAAATCTGACTTAACCATAAATTAGGATTTTAAATTATAATTCTAGAGACACTAAATTTGAAGGGGCTATCTCTTCCCAATGTTATCCTATGGGAGAGATAAACCTTGCAGTAGTGAAAAATATTTGAGTTTTTCGCTACCAGGGCATACAAAACTTAAAAGTACACGCCCTGCCTTTTAAATACACAGCACTTTGCATTTGATACTTCCCAGGGCCTACCTTAGGGGTGACATATGCATTAAAAAGGAAAGGTTTGGGCTTTCCAAAAGGTTTATTTTGTCATGTCGAAATAGCAGTCTAAACTGCACACAACGGCTCTGCAATGGCAGGCCTGAGACGTGTTTAAAGGGCTACTTAATTGGGTGGGATGGTCAGTGCTGCAGGTTCCCTAGTAACATTTAATTTACAGACCCTGGGCACATGTAGTGCACTTTACTAGGGTTTATAAGTAAATTAAATATACCAATTTGGGATAAGCCAATATTACCATGTTTTAAGGAGTAAACATCCACTTTATCACTGGTTAGCAGTGGTAAAGTGGTCAGAGTCCTAAGGCAAACAAAAAGTGGTCCAACCAAATGAAGGAGGAAAGGCAAAAAGGTTGGGGGAAGACCACCCTAAGGCGGACAAGTCTTACACGTGCTGACTGATTAAGACATCTGGTCTGCTTGCCATTCTGCTCTGAAACTTTCAGGTGCACATTGCCTTTCGCAAGTTTGGGCCACTCTGGGTGCATGTATAATGCAGAATGTTAGGCGATCTCATTGGAGGTAATGTGGTGACCTCTAGTCTCTGACCATTGTCTGTGTGAGCGTCTTCCAATCTTGGATTACTGTTTTCTGCTGAGGTATTTAGTTTACTCCTCAAGCTTCTTATTTGTGGGCTCCACAGATTTATGACTTCCACTACTGTTAGTGCACTGTGACCAATTTTGACTCTTTTGTGGGGCCATGGGCTTATTGTTTTTTAAAAAATGTTTTCTCAGCAGTGGTTCGGCTGTTTTTCACAAGTTGTGAGGTAGTTCAGTCTTTCCTCTTTTTTCCAGCCAGGTCTGTGCATCTTCCACATCTGTAAAGAAGTGGGGCACGTCTTTTTCTAGGCTTTTTAATTTGGCCAGAAACATTAGTGAGTATTTTTGGCCTGATTGGGGTACTTGTTTCTTGATTTCAAAGAAGGAGAGCTGCTTCTGTTACTCTGCTGCTGTGTAGGCAGGCTAAATGGATGCCTTGCTGTTTATGATAGCCCATGTGCCTTGACATCTGGTGATGTGCAGTTGTGCATGTGTGCAGGTCGCCGTGTACTGCTCCCCTTGCTGGCTGCCTTTATTGCCTTGCCTTGATTTGTTCCCTGTTTTTTGTTTTTGTTATCCCCATAGTGTGCTTGCCTCATTGGAATATGCTTTCTGTTGTTTATTTTGTATGATTGCTGTTTGTTTTCCCCCTGCCGGCCACTTGATTCCCTCCATTGTTTTCTCTCTCACCTCCTGCCGGCAACGTCCACATACTCCCAGCGACCCTCCCACCTCCTATGTAGGACCTACTTAAAGGAGATTGCAGTGCAACCCCATTGAGCAGGTCCCCGTGTCTTGCTTTTTTTTATCTGCCTCTACTCCCTTGCTTTGATGTGTTCCCTGTTTGTTGGTTTTTGTCGTGCCCATTGTGTGCTTGTCTCGTTAGTTTGTGATTTATGTTGTCTTGCCTGATTGCTCCGTTTGTTTTTACCTGCTCGATTCCTGCCATTTTTTCCCCTCCTGCTGGCACCGCCCACAGCCACCCAGTGACCCACCTCACAGGACTTACTTAATTGTGGTTGCAGCGCGACCCATTGATCAGGTCCCTGTGTCCTCCTCCCCTTGCTGCCTGTATTACCTTGTCTTGATTTGTTCCCTGTTTTTTGGCTTTTGTTGTACCCATAGAACACTTGCCTCACTAGATTGTGCTTTTATTTGTTTATTTTGCCTGATTGTTCTGCTTGTTTTTCCCGCCGCCCACTCGATTTGCACAGTTTATTCCCTCCCACCGGCACCGCCCACAGCCTCCCAGCAGCCCTCCCACCTTCCAGGACCTACTTAATGGAGGTTGCAGTACCACCGTGCAGCAGGTGCGCCAGAGACAAAATCCGTCAGCGCCAATCCGTGACAGGACCGCACCCAGCGTCCGGAACCCTGGCCTTCTGGTCACCCACAAATATCCATCCTCAGAACTCCAAGCCCTGGACCCCAGATGATAAAACACCTGCCTCTCATCTCCTTGTTCCACTGTAGGACCGTTCCCCTGCCACTGCTGCCTCTTCATCTGCAACTCAGGACCCCAGGCTGAAGAACCGGTTAAACCCACTTACTGGGTCTCGGCGACGGGGGAACCGCCCTAGTCTTCCATACCTTCCATACTTAGTAAAAGGAGACACAGGAGCCTTCGTCTGCAGGAGGAACCCAGATTTATTTCAATAGCCCGCGCTATGGAACAGAGTCCCAAGCTAGTCAGAGACAAGACAGAGGAGGATGCTACTTCACTCTGTAGCTTAGAAGCCTTTTATACTTTTTCATCCCAGTCTGTTGGCTGTTAGTTCATTGTTTAATCAGGGCAGTGTTTGCAGTTGATAACCAGATCCAGACGACATTTGTAGATGGTGACCTGGTCAAGGCTTGGTACACAAATCAATGTTCACTCGGCTTTGATCAAGGCTTAGTCTTTTCAGGTCATTGTTCAATTACCTTGATCAAAGCCCGGTCTTTCAAGTCATTGTTTAATCAACCTGATCAGGGCCCAACAGTCAGACCATTGTCCAGATAACCTGATCACGGTGTCAAGGATGTTTACCAGGCTGGGACCTTGTTTACACAGGGCGTGGGTGTCTTATGGCTTTCTGTTGAACTGCAAAGAACAGGGGGTTGGGTGTGCGACAGTTCTTGGGCAGAAAGGCAGGCTGTAAGATGGTCTCTGTTGTATCAGTTTAGATTTACCCAGGCATCAGAAGAAACGACCAGGTGGGTCATGTGGAAGTGTTTGACACAAGATGGCAATGAAAAAGCAATGGAGTCCCGGTACAAATGATGCCGATCAGAAGAACACTTTTCCTCAGGTCCTCACAGCAACCAACATCACTCCCACACCACTGACCGGGACGGCCCCATCAGCATTTCGATGCCTTCTGCTCAACGCCTGATCTCTCTTCAAGCTCTCCACCGGTCTGGAACACCATCAACACCTTTGCCCTGACGTGATCTTCATCACAGAGACCTGGCTCAACTTCTCCTCCGCCACCGACATCACCACCACAACAACCAACGGCTACAAAATGACATGCCGGGACCACCCAACAAACGCGGAAGAGGGATCGCCAGCATCCACAAAGAAACAATTCGCCGCACCACCACCACCACCGAAGACGACAACACATTGTTCATGAAACAACTGAACTTCCAACTCCATACCAACAATAGAACGACCATCAAAGCACCCTTGCCTACAGTATCCTAGGACCATGCACTGGCCTCTGCAACACCATCACAGACTTCATCGCCCCACTTTGCCATTGAGTCCAAGTACTACATCTTCCTCAGAGTCTTCAACTTCCACCTGGACGACCCCACAGACACAAACTCTGCCAACCTTCTGGAATGCATGGGCAACATCGGCCTTACCCAGCTGGTTGCATACCCCACACACAGAGCAGTGCACACACTGGAGGTGATCTGCACTTCCAGCAACAGTCAAAAACAGCCATGCAACCCAACTCACCTAGACTGACAATCCATTGTCCACTTGACCATCGCAGGCTAACCGCACACTGCTACTAGCTCCCCATACCTCCTTCCGCAGTTGGAACAAAGTGACACAGGCCCAATGGATGGACGCCCTTCACACCACCCAGTCCAATTCCGCAAACAACCTGAAACAAACAGTCCAGAACTTCACCAGCTGGATCACCAACACTATAGACCTAGTCGCCGCCATCAAACCAGCCAAGACCTGCAAATCAACCAAACAAGCCAGCTGGTACACTCCAGCATTCAGTACAATGAAGCACAGCTGAAAACAAGTGGAGAGAAGATGGCTCCCCAGCAGAGACACCACATACCGAGTCACCTTCAAATTGCATTCACGCCCCAGCAGAGACACCACAGACCGAGCCACCTTCAAATCGGCCATAAACAAAAACCACAGACGACTCAAAGATGCAATGAAAGGAGCCCTAGCAGACTGCATCGAAGCAAGCGCCAATCACACAAAGAAACTCTTGAGCGCCATCAGAGTTCTCCTGCCCACCAGCCACTGAGAACACAAACTTTCCCACACAAGAACTCTGCGACGGTCTAGCAGACCACTTCCATGACAAGATATCCACCATCTACATGAACTTCGAGGCCCAACCCACTGAACTCCACAGCGTCCTCACACCAACAGACCGCTGAGATGGTGCTTGGGGGGCAAATGTATGCATAAAGTTGACAACAGAGCCGCTGCTTATGTCGTTCGTAGATACTATGGTGTTCCCTCTTGATGCAGCGTCAAATAAAGGTAGTGGTAGCTGTGCTCGTCACCAACAAGCCTTGGTAGTGCTATGGTCAGCAGAAATGTATTTAGTGGTCCAAGGAAAATAGGAAATGGTAGCCACCTGAACCTTGCTGGGGAAGAGGATTACCTTCCTACAATTCTAATTTTGGACTATCCCTCAGAAGGACCAATGGCCAGTGGTCCTTTGGTTCCAGTATATTTGTTTTTACCTGCTATTTCAGTGGAGTAGTGTCACCAGTCCAAGTGAGCCTGGGGTTGCTTCCGACTCTCACAGGGTTCCCTCGGTTTGGAAGATCTGAGCTTTGGGCTAGTACAAGTTGCAGTCGTGCAGTTAGAGGAGTGTTGCCACAGGCGTAGAGTATACCTCTTGTGTTTTAAACATGTCCTGTTGTCGTGTATTCAGGTTTTTTTCTTTTTCGTCTTGGATGCAAGTTGGTTCAGAACTGAGGTTCTGGTGTAAGGGGTGTTCCTTAAATCCTAGATTTAGGGGAATTGGCATTGTGGGTGCAAGGAGCCAATGGAATACTAGTCCCTACAACTATTCTGCCCTTGAGATGGCCACATCCGGTGGTGTTGGTCTCACCTTTTTCTATCCAGAACCCTCTATTCTGCCACCTGGCAGAAACCTTCTTTGGCTATACAGACCATGCATCCCATCCTAGAGGTGTAGCTAGCCTTCTGGAGGTGTACACCTTTTGATTATCTAATTTTCCCACCTGGCCGGGTGCAAATGTGCCTGGGGGCAGAGGGAGGGCTCTGCCCTTCTCTATGAGGCAGCTGCTTGCATATCAGAGCCAGTGCATGCTTTGAACCTCACTGCCTTGATGTGCCACTACACTAGCCATCTTGGGAGGGAAGTGACAACTCCTTCCCTTCCAGGCCATTGACTCCTGTGAGAGTTTGCACCTCCTGACAGGGTATCGGATTCCTGTCTTGGCGGCAGTAAGCACGGCCTGCCAACCAGAGCATGTGTAAGGATTTGGTAACCAGGTAGGCTACCTCCAAGGTAGCCACATGGGTACATGCCACAATGATATTGGCACAAGAATCATGTCTGGGTTGATGAGGCACATTGTTTGATTCCAAACATGACTTATTTAGACGGTACCATAATGGAGCTACCAGCTTCAGGAATGCCCGGCTGCCAGCCCATGCTATCCTATTGATCGTTGAACACATAGTAGTCCTTCATGGAAAGGGCCTCTATAGGGACATATCAACTTGCATTTATATGTCCACATCTTGAATATACTGCACCTTAGGCCTACCTTAGGGTTTACTGGTGTATGTTAAAGATAGTGCTTTGACCTTGCCACACATGGTGAGGGCAACATTGGGTTGGAACAGTTTGCACTGTTCATGCAGTCTGCAATGGCAGGCCAATGGCAGGCCTGCTGTCATCTATTTACTTTGGTACCCCAGGGTGGCACAAATAGTACTTTGGCCCTGGGTACCTCTTTTTATTAGAGACTTATAAGGACGTTGAAATTCTTGCCAATTGGAGTACTAATTTGCTATATTGTGTGTTTTAAGGAGACATCATTGGCACTGGGACCTGGGCAACATTCTCCAGTGCACTTTCATCAGCTTTGGGGCAAAAAGTGTGGAGGTGACAATACAAAAAGAGCACTTTCCTACAAGATTCCTTTGTGTGTGCAGGAGGCAAATCCCCATGAAGTGTAAATAGGGCTGGTTATGGCCCCTCATCCATCGTGCCAGGATGGCCCATCCTGTCTACACCTAAGCCCTCTTTGTGTAACTGTCTGGAAGCAATATACAAACCCCAACAGCAGAGAGATTCACAGCTATGTGATCCAGGACACTGTTATAAGGCACAGATTGTTGGAACAAGAAATGCCAACTTTCTTTTTTGCAATTTTCACCCCGAGTGTGCTGGGTATACTCAGACGTGAGTCCCAGGCTCTCCACACCACTGTAGTCAAGCTATCCAGGCTGAAGAAGGCTGATAGCCAGAAACCGGTCCTTGGATGCTTGATTCCGGTCTGGGAAAGACATGGCTTGGTAGTTCGGACTGGACTGTTCCCATGAGGCACAGGGTCAGAGCTGATTTGCATATAGCCAGTGTCTAACCCAGGGTGGTGTGGAGTGCAAAAAAACGATGGATTTAGGCCCAGATCCTTGTACTGGGGTGAATGTATGATATTGTTCTACATTCTGTCCATCAACTGTGTTTTTTGCAACTTTCTAAAAGTGGCATTTCCAGAATTGTAACTTAAATCCACCTTCATCATTAAAGAGGATTTTAAATTACAATTAATTTGAGTGTAAACAACAGATCTCTATCTGCCCATATCCAAACAGTACTTATTAAGTGTAATAAGGTAAGCCTGTGTTAGTCAATAGGAGAGATGGGCCTTACAACAGTGAAAATTGACTTTAGGGGGTTTTCAATGCCAGGACATTGAAAACGTAAGTACACGTCCTGCAGTTTAAATACAATGTACCCTTCCCTATGGGCCTTTAGGGCATTCCTTAAGGGTCAATTATAAGAATTAAAAAAGGAAGGTTTAGGCCTAGTAAAAGGCTTATGTAGTCAAGCCGAAATGCAGTTTAAGACTGCACTACAGGCAACTCTGACAGGCCTGAGACATGTTTTAAAGTGCTACTTTGGTGGGTGGCGCAATGAGTTCTGCAGGCCCACTAGTAACATTAAATGTACATGCTCTGGGTACAGGTAGTACAATTTAGTAGCAACTTAAAAGTAAATGTATTGTGCTAATTAGGTGTAGTCCAATCTTACTTTTTTTGAAGCACTTTAGCTCTGGTTAGATGTGGTGAAGTGCACTGAGTCCTAAAGCCAACAACAACACATTTGGCAAAACAGGAGGGATTAAGACAAAAAGTTTGGGGAATTCCACCCCTATGTGTCAGGTCTAAAACACACCTTTAAATATAATATACTCATAGGGATTGCAAGATGAAGTAAAACAGGAAATGTAAATGGGGATTGCATTGCTGAGAAATCACTCCGCATTTTTAACAGTAAAGCTATAGACATTTCTATAGATCCTAATAGGGACCCATTTCGAAGTCAGTTTTTAATTACTGCCAGGTCTTGGACTAGCCAGGACTTGCCCACTTAAACCCTAATTACAGACATGGCTCCATCAGTTATTTATGGCGTCAGACAAAAGGGAGAGTGAAAAGATGTTAGTTAAATTCGTAGGTAAGATAGGTTTGCCTACTTCCCGGACATGACCCCCACTCAGGGCCTCATTTACAATATTTTGAGGCACAGCAGCACAGCAAGCCTTCCTGCTGTGCGTCAAAATAACAGGACAGGAATGCACTGTATCCACAAGATACAGGACATTCCTGTCCTTCTCCCCTGTGCCAGCACACAAACAGCAGGCGTTCTCGCGTGCAGACACCCTTGCATCATTTTACAAAGGTGCCTACGCTGAAGGGTTGATTGTTTTTGTGCAGGAAGGGACGCCTTCATGCACAAAAACTAAAAATAAAGGCGTTTTCCTCTCTATGGCAGCACACATAGAAAGAGGAACAAATAAGGAGAAATGAAAGTATTTCTCCAGATTGCGCCTCCTTTCGCTTCGTCCGGGGATGCATAGGATTCTGCTATTTTCCCAGGTTTACAAAATGTAAATCTGGGAGTGCATCAAGTTCCATGGACGTTGCGTGGGAACAGCCACAGCACACAAATTGAATGCCCCATTCACACAGTAATGCGTGAAAGGGAAGTATATTTTCAAGGCGGTGAAAAGCCATGCAGGGTGACTTTACGTGGCCTTGTGAGTATGGGAAAGCTCATTCCACTGCGTCAATAAAAGTGAGGCACGGGTGGCGCAATGTGCTTGTAAATAAGCCCCTCAGGGCCTCATTTAGAATTCACCACCGGAGCATCATCTTTTGTGACCTTCTGAAGCGCATGAACCTGCTTCATATTTACGAGGCAGCACTAAGCCACTTTTTTTGGCTTGATGCTGCCTCGTAAATATTGTTCCCTTTAACTTGTTTTTCCTCATTAAAGGGGCGTGCAATGGTTGTTGTTGTGGGTGTTCCCAGCAACATCCATGGCTTTTTGACACTACCACAGATTTACGAGAAATCGTAAATATGAGGCAGCGCCAAAAACGTACACCTTCTCTGAGGAGGCATAAGGGAGGCACAATGAGGAGAAACGTGCTTATTTCTCCTTGTTCCAGTCTTTTTCTGCGAGTGCTGCAATCTGCAGCACACATAGAAAGAGGAAAAAGCCTCTAGTTATTGTTTTTGTGCAGGAAGGTAATCATCCCCGTAATGCAGGTACCCTTACACCATGATGCAAAGTTGCCTGCGTTGGCGCACAGCCGCCCATTGTGTGCCAGCACGGGAATAGGACAGGAATGCGCCATATATTCCTTTTCTTTTCGTTTGCCGTAGGGCTGCACAGCAGCAAGGCCTGCCCTCCAGCAAAACCTCATAAACAAGTCCTCACAGTGTAAGGACTGGCGAGAGGAAAAGAAGGACCCAGAATGATTAGCTCTACCTGTAAGTAACTAGAGCATTGCCATTCAAGATGCACCCATTGGCAACGCATCTCCCCCTAACTCTGTAGATACCTTTAGGAACACAATCTAGGGGCAGGCTCCTTTTGTGGATTCATAGTGGAGTGGAGGCTGGCTTGCCCCCTAGCCCGGGCCTCTGGTTCTCACCCTTGGCATCTGCTGATGTTAGTGTGTATGCATTGCCAATCCTCCCACACACCCCACCACTCGGATTACTTTCCTGTGCGCGGTGATAGTGAGTAAATATGGTGCCAAAACGCCTCCTCGAGCAATATGCGTCATTTCCATAACTTACGAACTCTTACTTAGCTGCCTACCAGGGCTACGGCCGTCAAATAAGGTTATAGGAAATAATTGTCTCGCATATTAATTAAAGAAAACGCAGGTATCGTGATTATCCACACCTATGTTGTAGGACGCAATGCAATTATTGTTGTTAGCCGTTATACAACAGAAACGCTAGATGGCACTAGTGCTCCTTCGGAGCTGCATTTTAACAGATCGCAGTCCTTGTTTACAAGTCATTTACCAGATTATTCCTAACTCTATCCAAGCTTTCGTAAACAGTAAAATATCTAATGTAATGAAATATCTACTGTAAGAGGTAAACGCTGTCATCACAGACGTGTACTTCCTTAGTCTGTTGCGCCTATTTTCAATCTTACAAAGTAATTTTTCTAAGTTATTAATTACACATACTTTTCACCATGCGGACGACACAAATGGTAAATTTTTAATGTAGAGGCCCGTACTGCCACAAAGGGCGCTGTCCATAAGCGCTTAATTTGTATACAACAAAAACCTAAGCGAAGTTATTTTATGGAAAGCCACTGCGCCTTGCACCACCCACGTCGCCAAAGAGGGCTGCCAAAGGCCATGGCCATCCATGCCTACTAACCATCGATCTCAAATACATATGCCAATTTGGACGATTCCATATGATTCAAAGCTTTGAGAATGACCTGGGTGCCCTGGTATTTTTAAATGGATATTGAATTGTTTCACGCATTTACGCTCTATTAAAAAATATAGCACCACCATGTGGTGGAGTGTCAGAAAAGCTGGTGTTAAGAAATACGAGTTCTGGGCTGGCTTTAGGGCGTGCGACCGGTGCAGCCACCCCTGGCGCTGACTTTTGTGGGGGGAGAGGTGCTGTTTTTAAATACCTTATGGGTTTTCTTGTGCGTCCAGTAGTTTTCAGACAACAATAAAATTGTAAAGATAACTCTGGTGCTTAATGTTCCTACTGGTGAGAGATGGGAATTTTGACTAGTGGCTGTTTTGGCTCATCATAAAGTAGGGCCAAGGGTTAATGTTCCTGTTGCAAAGAACGTGTACATGCAGATCACAGAACTATGTGTGAGTGAACTATGAGTATTGCTCTGAAAAATGAAATCTATAGAGGCACTATGGAGAGATGAGGGGCACTATTGGAGAATAGCAGTGAGAGAATTAGTGGAGAAGGAGGTCATGAGGGGGTGCCAGAAAAAGACTGTCGCACTGGGCATCACCAGCGTTAAAGCCGGTCGTGCAAACACTCATTCACAACACTCACATACATACGTACATTCAAAAGTACATGCACCAGACATCCAAAAACATAACTTGCCTTCACTGCAGCTCTCCAGGAGGGAAGCCCCAGAGGGTTGGAACTGATGCCTTCCCTCATTGACTGACATAAGGTCAACCAATGAGGAAAGCAGAAGTCCCTCACTCGTCACAGAGTGGGATAGGGCCAATGAGGCTGCTGATCCCACCCCACTCTGTGACGAGGTTTCACTGATTGACACTCGGCTCTGGGCACTTCAGGGCTTAAAACTGAAGAGATAAGGTCTGAGGCAATCAGTGACGGTCCCCCTCATCATGAGGGTGAGGGCCTTGAGGCACTTTTGCCAGGCAGAAAAGGTCGCACCCACAGGGCTGGGAAATCCTCAGCCTGGCAAAGTTCAGCTCAGAAAGCCGGGAGAATGAGCATGTAGTGCATGTGTAGCTCCTGGCTGCCTGACCTGAACCAGAAGAGTGTCTGTCAGGCTGACCTTTGTCCCGCCTGACAGACACTCTCCTTGTTAGGAAAATGGTGGGTAGCGTGGCCCCTCAGCCCATACGGATGGGCCATGGCTGGATCCAAGGCTCATGAAACAGCTGCCAGCGCCTGAGCAAGGAGGGGGTGTAGGCCAGGCAGAGAAAGCACGCCTTGCCTTTTTCACCTATTGGACAAGGCATGTCCAGACAGCAGCAGCACCGAGCATTAGCAGCTCACGTCACCAGACCAACTCTCACAGCAGTCCGCCCTTTGGCCGTACAGTCAGCTTGATCAGAAAGAAGTTGCAACCTAGTAAAAATAGAGAGCAATGGCCCTATTTCCATTGTGTTTCCTGGAAACAGAAGAAGGGCTGTCAGTTGAAGTCACAAACTATTTGTACTTTTCCTTCCAAATAGCAGTTAGGAAGGGATGCCATTTCATACACCTTCCTAATTGTGTTTTGGAATAGGTCTATGAACCCATTGTGCAAGTCATAAATACATTTTTCTACAAAAAAGGGGGTTAGCACATAGCAGAAAGCCATTTTGAAGTTGCAAACCCTGTGGTTTTGTACATCTGGCCCATTATTCTGAGAAACAGTGAAGGACAACTCATGTTAGCCTTCCAAGTGAGGACTGGAGTCTGCCAGGGTGGTTGCTCTCACCTTTTATCTTTCTGCTGGTTGTAGACTGGATCATGAAGATATCCATACAAATGAGAAGAAATGGGATTTAGTGGACACCTGGGACACAGTTTGAAGTCCTGAACGTTGAAGACGACCTGACCCTACTCTCCCATGCTCTTCTACAGATGTAAGAGAAGATCGACAATGTGGCAGCCACATCAGCACATCTCGGCCTCCACATCCACAGGGGCAAACCAAGATCCTGAAGGCTAACACAGCCAGTGCAGCTGCAGCCACACTTGTATGCAATGCACTGGAAGAGGTTGAATTCTATTCCTACCTGGGCAGTGTCATAGACAAGCAGGGTCGCACCGACCCAGACGGAGTGGAGTTTTATATAGCGCAAACTAGACTCGAAGGTATCAGAACCCTTTACATGAGCACCAGTTGCGTTACAGACGGACTGTGCCCAGAATCACAGAATGTTGAGCGCCCCTGTCGAGACTCGAACCTTGTTCCCCGCTTCGAGGTCAACCGCTGTAGCCGTTTGGCCACATTCCCTCCCCAATTCTTTCTTTCTGCTGTAGAAGATCTGGGGCTCAAGGACCTAACGCCCAAAACCAAGATCAGGCTTTTTAAGACCAACACAAAATCAGTGCTTCTGACTGCGGAAGCGTGCATGATCTAAAATGACAGACACGCTTTGAGCTCCATCATCGCCTGACATTAATGACCATTTTTTTACATCAAATTTCTGCGTTTTTGGCACATCTTTGCCCATATATCGCCTTTTAAATCATTTTTCAGCTTTAGGGTTGTGTCTGGCCTTTCAAGACTCGTTTTCTTTGTTGAGGTTGTGCCTGTGAGGAGACTACACAGCTGAGGACAGCAGGGCTGAAGAGATACCGTCCAATCAACCTCCTTACTTCCTCTTAAAGGTGATGTCTCCACTATTTTAATCTATTTCTTAAAGGGGAAGTCTGCAGACTCTGGTGTTCAGCAACTTCATAAAGAAATAACTGTTTCCTCATATTTGCTACTTTCCGCTGCTTTCTCCTTTCAGTTACCATTACTTTGAGTATATGGTATTAATTACACGACTGCACTAAACTTCAACTAAAAAGGGTTCTCTTTCATATTCAGAATGGATGTTAAATTCACCTCAGACTCCCCCATATAAACATAAGCAAGACTCTTCTCCTCCGCCTGCAAATACTAAAATGGTGGATTCACGTGTTGAATCAATGGCAAAAAAGTTGGAAGAAATTTATGCCATCCACAATAATACAGACGTCACACGCTTAGAGCACAGTTAGGAGCAATAAAATACTCACTCTCTGGAAGTGGCATTTCCGCACTAGTAATTGGGGTAAAAGCCAACCTTACCAGCAAAATGAATTTATCACTACTATTCCACCCATACCAAACATGATAACGCTTCTCTCTTAGGATCAGTAATTACCACTTAGAAGCACGTAAGGTAATTCTGAATGCTAGTCTATTAGGGCAGTAGGCCTCACAATAGTAAAAAACAAAATAATCTGTTTTTCACTACCAGGACATGTAAAGTAGGCAAGAACATGTCCATCCCTTTGCCTGCATATCACCCTGCCCTCTGGGTTGCCAAGGGCCATCCTTAGGTGAGACGTATATATAATAAAAGGAGTTCAGGGCTTGCAAAGTAGTTTTACCTGCAAAGTCACAGAGACAGCGAGCTGCATGTGCAGGCTTTGCCATGGTAGGCCTGAGACATAGGGGGTCATTAGTATGGCGGGTGTATCGCCACCGCCCATATGGCAGTGGTGATCCACCCTCCATTTTCCACCGCCCGCCTACCATTTCCTCTGCCATATTACGATTGGGGTGAACCCCGGCGGACGGAAAGACCGTCCGTTGGTTTTACAGCAGTCGGATATGCGACCAGGCGGAAAGGGGCTAAAATACCATCCATATTAGGATGCCCAGCGGTGCAGGCCTTTCCATGGCGTAGACTCCACCATGGGAAGTCAGGTGGAGTGAACTTTTGGGGGTTTGTTGCGGGCCCTCAGGGGTTGGGGGTGCACTTGGTACCCCCTCCATTTGCATGCACAAGGTGGCAGGTACCGCGCGGTGCTTGCTACGTTGTGTATGCAAACGCACAACATGCATAGTATGCATTGACGCGGGTGCTGCTGACAGCACCGCCTGCCACAATGCATTATATGCAGGATGCGACCGCCATGGTGGCGGTCGCATCCTAATTTGCAGGGCGGGACCGCCGCACCCCTGGCGGCCGGTCCCGTATACCGTTACGGTGGCGGGCAGACTTTGTCCGCCCGCCATCGTAATGATCCCCATGGTTGGGGCTACATACGTGAACGGAACAATCAGTGCTGCTGGCTCTCTAGTAGCCTTTAATTAACAAGAACTGGCCACCTGTAGCACACATTACTAGAGACTTATAAGTAAATTAAATATGCCAAATGGGTACGATCCAATGTTACCATGTTTTAGGGGAAAGAGCACAAGCACTTTAGCACTGATTAGTAGCACTAAGGTATGCAAAGTCCTAGAGCAAGCAAAAATGGGTACAGAAAATGAAAGGTGGAAGGCGAAAAAGTTGGGGAAGAACCTCTGAAGGCTGTCAGGTGTAACAACAACTATTAACACACAATACTAGACTTGTTTGTCAAGCTATTGCTTCTCTCTAAAACATTAAAAATCCTAGTGGTCCCCTAGCATTAGATGCTGAGAAAGCATTTGATAAAGGTAATTGGAAGTTTTCGTTCAAAACTATGGAAACATTTTGTTTGAGTACCACATTTAGTATAATGTTCAGAGACTGATGTTCCTCTCCCAGGGCAATGGTATATGTTAATGACATTAAGTCTACATCTTGTTCTTTATTTAAAGGCACAAGACAAAGTTGTCCCTTGTCTCCTCTAATATTTTTGTTAGCTATTGAACCTTAACTATGTCTCATTTGTAACTAAGTAGAAAACAACGGTTTCACTTTTCATAACACAACTATTAAACTTTCTGCTTATGCAGATGATATCCTACCACCTCCATAAACGTATTGAAGATTACGCTTTGATTTCTGGTTATACATTGAACATCAATAAGACTGAGTTTTTCCCTCTAAATATTTGTTGTACAGCTGATATGTTCTGCAGCACTAATATTATATGGAACTCATCTGGACGCAAGTATTTGGGAATGCACTTTCAAAAGTCAATAAACAGCACTATTGTTATGAATTGTAAACAAATAATCTCCAAAATGTTGAAAAAATTAGACAGATGATTCTTTTTTCCTTTGTCTTGGTGGTGGAAACTTGAAGCTATAAAAATGGTAATAACTCCACCAATATTATATGTACTGTCAATGTTACCTATATCATTTCCAGTAACCTTTTTTAAACATATACATAACATACTCACTAAATTTCTTTGGATTGGCAAACCTCCACGTGTCCTTTATAGAATATTCCAACTCTCTAAATTGGAAGGAGGTTTTGGCATTCCTGACTTTTAGAAATATCACATCTCCTTTGTATTTGCTCAAGGAGTTCATTGGTTTTCAAGCTCAGAAACACTATTAATTACCAAATGGGTTCTAATGGAGAGGAATATTGCTGCACCGTTCCCATTACCAGCAATCCTTACTCTGGACCTTCGTAAACTAAGGTCTCATTCTCCAATTCTCAAAGCAACAAAACTTGCCTTAGCTTCTGTTGATACCATATTTAATAGCACAATTGTGTCCTCTGAACAAGTATAATTATGGTATAATTTCCAAATCAAACTACATACACCTGTATCCGATTGGAATTAATGGATAGATAAGGGAATATATTATATTTCGGATATCTGATACAGCAATGTATTTTTGTCTTTTTCAGATATCCAAGCTAAATTTTACATTCCTACTTCTCATTACCGTAAATATGTTACATTATGTAGTGCAATACTAAATGCTTATGACTCCCCTATTCCTCATCCTTGCTGTTCAGATATGGAACTCTTCTTTAATAGTCATAGTTTTTCTGGACATATTGCCTCTGGAATTTCTAAAAAAAAATGATATTTAATAACTCTTTTCAACTAGTGAAATTGTGCGAATTTTGGAATTCGATTTTAATACTATATTCACTCCACTACAAATGAAGAAAATGTGGCTTTGTAATGTTTCCAGCTGGCTACCTTCATCTATTTATCAATCTAACTCATTTATATTAAATAATAATGTTTGGTCTCCTGTCAAGTTATATGATGCACATTTAAGTGGCAACTCAGAATGCTGGCATTGTAAGTTGGAACCTTGTACTTTGAAACATATGCTCTTTGATTGTCCGATTATTTCTCGATTTGGTCTCATTTTTGGGATAACATCTTTTTAATCTTCTACATTACCATTCCCTGAACCTTGGAAATTATGGTATGTAAATCCTTCACCCTACCTTCTCTTTTAACATTTATGGATATGAAATTATTTGATCTTTTATTCTCGTGCTATTAAATCGATTACCATTAATTAGAAATCACCTCATCTCTTATCTGTACAGATATGGTGGGATTGGATTTTATATTTACGGAAAGGAGTTGAATCCTCTTTTAGCCATTCCAAGACACCATTTCCAATCAAATTACTAACATGGAAACCCTTCAATGAATATATTTGTAACTGCTAGTTACAAATGTTATTTCCAAGTAATGTTGTTACTCAATACTATATGGATAGCCCATCTATGTTCTTATCATTTCTGTTTTATTTTAAGATTCTTCAAATGTTTTCACTCTTGTTTTGTTAGCATACAGTTACTTATCATATGTATTAGATTATAGTTATCTACAATTTTACAGCTATTTTTTGTCTATCTCAATTTTCATGTACTTTATAAAAATCAATAAAATTATTTGAACAAAAACAAAATCAGTCCTTCTGTATTGAGCAGAAACAACAAATTCTAGACTTTCGTCAACTCCTGTCTAAGAAAAATCCTCCAAATCTGCTGGCCAAACACCACCAGCAACAATGGCCAATGGCAGCAGGCTTTCCAGCTCCCTGCTCATGAAGAAATCATGAAAAGACACTAGGGCTGTAGAGGTCACACCCTCCAGAAGCCTGCATCAAACACAACCAGGCAAGCCCTCACCTGGAACCCTCAAGGGAAAAGCAAAAGGAAAAGAGAAAGGCCATGAACCAGCTGGCACCAAGGCAAGGAGATGGGTTACACCTGGAGTCAGATTGAAAGACAAGCCCATGAGAGAAATGGTTGAAAATCTTGGATCAAGGTGAATACCCCAGGTGGGGTAGTAGGCATTCGTAAGTGGAAGAGCAATCTAATATGCATTACTACTATTTTGGGCATAGCCACGGCAAGCTCAACAAAACAATGCATTTTCACAAAAGAATACATCAAGACATTGAGTGTCAACATTTGGCGCTGTTTTCAATTGTTGTAAAGGCACACCAGAAGCTTTTGACAGTGTTTTGTTCCCTTTTTAATAGAACCGGGATACCTGCTTCTTTGGGTCTGGCTTGGCTGGTGCCTCATCTGATACCTATAAATGTGTAAGGGATAGAAATATGTTAAACTGCCCTATGATCATAAAAGAGTAGAGGTGACATCTGTGTGCCACCATTATGTTACCCCACATACTTAGGCTTTATCTTCACAACATCAGAAGTGCATTATCTTCTTCCACTACAAGGACATAATTGGCAACTCTTATCACTAGGTTAAGTCCTTTGATACCCGTAACATAATCTTTCCTTTCCCGCTCCTTAAAATAATTTTTCTGTCTTTCATACAACAATAAATATCTGCCACTGGCAATATCTTAATTCACACAAACCTGAAATGCTTCATTCTCGCTTCTTTACCACACTGCTGTCCACCTCTTCGATTTATTCGTTTTTCTTCTACTCATCCACCTTATACTACTTCTCTGTGGGCTATTAGTGTATACATGTTCTGTTTCTTTAAGCTTGTGTATATTCGCCAGTACTATTGCTTGTGCCTGTCTATTCCAACTATGTGCTATGAACACTATCACTTCTTGATCACCTTGCACTCATTTAAACCTGTAGTTCTCATTTGCCTTCTCTTCTCATGATTGTTGGGTCCCACTTTTTAGTGCTTCCTAGTGGTCTACAATATCCCCTAATCAGTGTATTTTCAATGCATCAGTTGAAATATTTTTGGCACTACCTTATGTGCCTCCTATCCTTCCTGCTTTTACATTTATTCCTGGATTACCCTAACACTTCCATCTTCAATCCTAGTTGCTAATGCATAATGTTTACATGAATATGTGGTCTGACTCCCACCCACCCCCCTTCCACAATTTTCCTCCATACTCCTTATCTCACTCTATGCGAGTTCTCTTTGTTGCTCCTTCTCCACTATATACTGCCTCATGTCTGTTGTTTTTACTTAAACGCCTCCAAACTTAAGAACATTTCTTTTTTGTGGTGATGTCTCCATTAATATCTCTTCCTCTTCATCACTTTCAGTCAGAGATTCAGGGATAACAAAAGCATGTCCTTGGCCTAGTGAACTAGGAACACGACTTTCTTGTTACTTTTCTTTTCTCTGCAGCTTCTGGACTCCACTGGGCTATTCATGATCATCTTGATAGGGACATGGCTGCTTTTTTTGAAACCGTTCCCATCTTCATGCGAAAGGCCTTGACTCCACATGTATTTTTCATTTCTTCCAGTGCTGTATTTTCTCATGCCCCCACCACTTTATTGAATATTGTGGGATCCACATGGCTTCCAGTGGAAGAGGCTCTTTCTCAAAGTTTAAATGCTGACTTGGTTCCTACATCTCAAGTTTGCTACCCTGGATGTACCTACCAGAATCCATTTGCTTCACTCATTTGAAGTGCCCAGAATCTCTGTTCCTTATTGGTATTATGCTAGGCTGCACTTTATTTACAGCGTTCAAATTTTGTAGGTATTCAGAAGATCAATTGCTCTAGTTTAAGCAATGAGTAAGTCGCAAGTCAGGTAATGATGGACCGTGCTAGGGTTTATTGCTTCAAAGATCCTTTATTAAACCACAAAACTTACATCTAAAACTTGCATGGGCAATGTCAATAGGCCTGGCATTGGCTGCCAGACATTTGGATTTGTTAACAGTTATTTTCTTGTGTCATGGTTTTTGTAAACATTTATTGTTGGGGCAAACGTCTGGCACTAGAAATATTTAAAACAAATGCTTAAAGGCACACATATTTTTGTTATCAAAAAGCACAGGTTGCACAGTAGTCATTGACACTGAAGGAAACTACTTTGTATGTGGATGTGTTCCTTGTCAAAGGATAGAAAGACATCACAGTAAAATTAACAAATGGTTAATGTCGGCTTATCCAGTGTCCCTTGATATCTGCTGCAGTGGGTGTAAGAATATGTGACTGACACAACAGATCACTACATGAAGAGCTTTGGCTGAAAGCCCCTATAAGTACGTATATTATGTATAAAATGTTTAAGGAAATCAAAAGATCTTGGCTAACACCAGACCTAAAAATAAATGGCACTGTCTCCGCCTTGCCGACCTTTTCAAAGCATAAGATTACCAGAGTTTTTTTAAAACATACCTTTTCTTTCCGAGATGGGATCAACCTTCTCTTGCTCTCCTTCAAACTCACTTGTCGGAAATGGCCCTCTCTGAAGGATCACCCCAAACCTATTGCCTTCCTCTTTCTCTTTTTCTGACCTTCTTTTTGTTGTCTTTAGGACTCTGAGCACTTTACCACTGCTAATCAGTGCTAACAAGCATGTGCTCTCTTCTCTAAACTTGGTATAATTGGTTTGGTTTACACCTGTTCTGCATATTTAATTTACTTATACGTCTCTTGTAAAGTGGTATACTTTATGCTCAGGGCCTGTGAATTAAATGATCCAGTGGACATGCAGAACTGATTGTGCCACCCACCCAAGTAGCCTTTCAAATCTGTCTCAGACTTGCCATTGCAGGGCCTGTGTATACAGTTTACTGCAACTTGGACTTGGCATTTAAAATCATTTCCCGATATAACCCCCCCCTTTTATTACCCATATGTCACCCCTAAGATAGGCCCTAGGTAGCCCAGAGGTCAGGATTATATGTAGGTAAAGTGTAAGTAAAGGGTAGGACATGCACTTTTACGTTTAGCACATACTGGCAATGATAAACAGCTAAATTAGTTTTTCACTACTGTGAGGCCTACTCCTTTCATAGGTTAACATTGGGGATTCCTTGATATACTTTTAAGCTGTAATTCCTGATTAGAAAGGAGCAGCTGCATCATGTTTTATATCTTTGGAATGGTAATAATAAATCCTCTTTACTGGTAAAGTTGGATTTAACATTGCTATTTTAGAAATGCTACTTTTAGAAAGTGGGCATTTCTCTGCTCTTTGGGATTGAAGCCTGTCTCCAATACATGTCAGGGTGGGTGACCGCTACACTTTGTGCATTCCCTCTAGACAGACACTAACACAGGAGGGCTAAATGTGTCTGCCTACTCATCTAAATTTTGATGGATCTTCCTGAACAGGAAGGGAGCGGGGAGCTGATACACCTGAATTGGCAGAGTTCTGTTCCCCACACAAAGGTCTGATTACCCCCTACTGATAGCCTGGAGCTAGGACTGGGAAGAAAGTAACTATGTACACTTCAAAGGCACAACTGGGTATAAGTATTAGGTCTCTGACCCTACCAAGACAGTACACTACTGGACTGGTGAATAATTCTGCCAGGAAGGACTGCTGTGTTGCTACAAGGACTGCCACTCTGAAGGACTGCTGCTCTGGAAGAACTGCTATTCCCTCTGCCCTTCTGAGGAAAGGACTGGAACCAATTCACATGAATCCAGAGTGACTCCAAGGGCGTGCTGGTTTCCCCCTGTTCTGAAGTCTCAGAGACATCAAAGACTTCCTGCAACCCTTCAACAGGACCTGAACTCTGCCATCTGTGAGTCCTTGCCCTGCCAAGTGATGCCAGCCAAGTATGGGGTCCTTGGAAGTGAGTATTTATTTGCTGCAACTCTAGATACTGATGCATCGTTGCACTGATTGGGACTGGCGCAGTATACCTGATGATCGCCAGCTTTCACGCTGCTCAATGACGAAGTCTCCCCGAGTGCACAGCTCGACGATGACCCATTGCCCATCTTCAGTACTGCTCAATACTAAACCTTTTCCTGAGTGCACGACTTGAGACAACACATCAACTATGAATCGTTTGGATCGACGACCATGCTTCGCCTCCCTGCTCATTGTTGCTCATCCTCTACGTCGACGCAGGTCCTCCAAAAGTACTGGTTTCAGTGGGCGAAGGCTGGTCCCTGTATCTGACCCATGCTTCATCGCGATCAGCCTGAACTTTAGATTTACCCCAGTCTAGCGTGACCGAATGTCTACGGTTGGTGCTTTATGACTCTAAGCACTATATTTTGATTTAATCTTTAAAAATTCATAACTCTGGTTCTATTTATTGGATCTTTGTCATTTTCGTCTTGTTTTGCACATACAAGTCTCTCTATTTACCTAACCATGTGTGGAGTATTTTTGTGGTATTTTCATTGTGTTATTGTGAGAGTGTGTTGCACAAACGCCTTACACATTACCTCTTTAGATAAGCCTGACTGCTCTGTGCCAAGCTACCAGAGGGTGAGCACTGGTTTTCTTTAAGTGTGTATTTAGCTTACCCTGACTAGAGTTGTGGATCTTGCTTGGACAAGGTGCATACTCTGACATCCAGAAACCCCATTTCTAATATCACCCCTCAAAAAATAACCATTTGATGTGTCCTCCATCTTACCCATAGAATGTTTTCTCATATCCTTTCTGCCTTTGGACACTGTAGTACTGGGTTCTGATGCCGGCTTTTACGCTGGACCCAACAAGGCATTCTAAGCAAATCACTTCGGACCACATGCATCAAAGTTAGGTATTGCGATTCCTAAAATGTGATTTGTAAAAAATCGCAATTTAGGAATTGCAATTCCTTATGCATGTAGCAATCGCAAAAGAAAATTTGATTCATACACATTCCTTATTTGCGACTCCCAAATTGCGATTTGCATATAAAGAAATGCTTCCCCTTCATTCCTATGAGCCTAGAGGCCCATAGGAATCAATGGGAATTGCATGTGCAATTTGCAAGTACCAAATAGGTACTCTCAAATTGCGCATGCAATTTCAAGGGTGCAAGGGTGCCAAAAGGATACCCTGATGCACCCCTGAAATTGAATATGTTGCACACACATGCCCCGAGGGCATGTATGTGTGCAACACAGAACTTTTAAAAATGCACTTTTGTGTATTTTTCAAAGTTCTCGCAAATAACCATCAACTTTGAGCTGATGGTAATTTGCGTTTCTTAAACGCAATCGCAATTTAAGTAATCACAAATTTAGTGATCACTTAAGTAGTGATTTTTGCATTTGGGATGATGCACCCCAAATGCAAAAAATGTGATTGCAAAGGAACAGATTCTGTGAATCTTCCCCTTTGCGACCGCAATTTGCAATGATCCATGTGCCCCTTAATCTCCATTGAGGGGAGACTGTAAATAATTTGTAATTTAATTACAATAAATGTGTGAATAGCTGTCATGTTAAGTGTATATGATATACTCTCATTGACTCTTCACATTCATCATTCCTTACTACCACTACTGCTTTATTAAAACCATCTGTGCCTATGGCATAATGTGCCACCTTTTTACAATCTTCAGAACTTGAGGTAGAAATGTTTTGTTTGCAGATAAATTCAAATGTTGCAGCCAGAATTTGGAATAACATCCATACGGAACTAAGAATGTCCGCACCATACATTGCCTTGTAAAAGAAGTGTGAAATAATTTCTGTGATTAAAAGTCCCCTAAGCAAACTAGGCAGGTAGGTATTCCAGATCTTAGACTAAGAAGAACAAAGCTTGTTCTACATACATTTTTCCTCTGATATGTGCCCTGTGAATATTTCTGAAACTCGTGTATACTTTTTGGTTGTAAATACACATAAATGTATCTATATTGCTGCAGTGGTCCATATTTTTTAATTCTCTATATACACCGTAAAGTGCTCTGATGTCTCACTGATGTGGTCCACAGTATACAAAACTTCAAATAAATAATTGAATAACTAGGGGTGATGGGCCGCTATACCCACATTTTTCCATTTACCCATGGGGAAACTTTTCACCATGGAGAAATCCCTCTCTTAATGCCCTTTTTAGGTTTCGCCTGTCGAAAAGCTGCGCAGTGCGCAGCTTTTCGCGCAGGCGAAATCTTTTGTCTAGAGTATGTGTGTGTAGTCCCGCCCCTCTGTTCCATTGGCTACCTCCATAAATGGAGGCTAGCCAATGGAACAGAGATCTGTCCGTCAATGTCGGAGCAGATTCATGGGCGTTCCCCAGAATTTTAGGCTTTTGCCCACGCCATGCGGCTGTGGGCGGGTGTTTTTTTTTTTTAATACGTTTGTTTTGGTCATTTCTCCGAAGATGGCGGCCGGGCAGTAGCTTACTTGCGAAGCTCCGTCTTAAAACTTTCGAATTCGTATATGTAATGTACCTTTTGCACACCTCGTGTATTTTGTTTGCTCACAATTGTCACTTTTGCCTCATGTAACTTAACGTCTGCTTTTGTAATTTGTTTACTCAGGAGTCACAGTGACTCGTCATTTCTGACGCTCTCGTTCTGTGGTCGGCGTTGTTGCGGTCTCCTTTGCTCCCGCTGGACATGCTGTGTCTGCAGCGTGCCTTGGGTGACGTGTAGGCGGGACCATGTGGTGGCTGTCCTGCGCTGTGAGTTCCGGGGACAGGGAGGACCTTTGGGGCCTTTCTTTGCCTCTTAGGAATAGACACGCCTATTACCCTGTAGGCTGGGTGGTCCCGAAACAAAAGGCATCACAGAGCACATTCGCACTTCTATTTATGGCTGAAGCGCGGGTGTTACATCCTCCCTCGCCGTCTTCTTACACTAAATGGATTTCTGGCAAACAATGATGCCACTGTCGAGGGCAGGCCTATTCCCTAGAACGCTCTCCGCACTCCTGAGAAAACGCTGCAGGGACCCGAAAATAAATCGCTTCTTAAACTGCGCTTCCCAAGAATCCTCCAGGTGTTCAAGCGCTTAGCGACATGTCTGCTGCAGAATCCCGGGCAGCCGCTAGACCAGCCACGACCTGTCCCGGGGTTTAATGGGCTTATAAACAACCAGTGCCCCAGTCTTGGAAAATCCCCCCATGGTATCCATGCCTTTCACTGTAGTCTGGCAGACTATCACACACGAGGCCCGGCCTTCAAGGAAGATGCGAACATTCGTATCCGGCTTGCGCCTATGCAGGGTCGAGGAGGCCGTATTTCAGGCCTTCAAACCTGTGGGGGGATTAGGCCTCGGCCTCCGAAAGATGCCCAGGCAATGCCTGACGTGCGACGGCCTTCTCCTCTGCCCTACATGTCTTCCAGACCCACTGCCACCACAGCTCTAAATGGCAATCTCCTGCCCAAATAATCACCCGACGGTACTCGGGCAGGTTACAGGGGAACGGAATGCAGCCAAAAAAGGGAAAAAAAGTTAAACAGGAATGGAGCGAGTCTACATCTGCAGTCACTATAAATAAACACCGAAAATAATTTAGCCTTTCGAATGAATTTTGAAGGTCTAATGCGTAGCCATGTATTTAGCACAAATCAGAGTCACTGAAACAGGGCGTTGGCAATTTTGCTCGATAAAGTGTCAACTAGGATGCCAGCCCAGGGGGCTGCGTTCCGGCTGCAGAGAGGAGAGTGAAACCTGAAAAACCACATAATCAAGTGCTGTCTGGGTCTTTCTTCCTTCAGTGATCGACACAATGAATTCCACAGAATTCTGTAATAGAAATTGCAGCTGTAGGAGAAAACACAGTTAGCCTGTGAGCTATACACTTTATCAATACCATTACCATAAGATCCATAGGGAAGGGCTGCTCTACAGTTTCATGAGCAGGAGTGAGCAAGGAATCTTATTAAGAACTCGAGGGTGGGAAAGAGGCAATGAGGGCTCTGAGACAAACTAGATATAATGGACAGCGTTTTCTTAAGTCTTATGTTAGCTAAAGATCTATCCAAGACCCTAGCTCTACCCGGAGAAACTGCTTGAAGAGCACTTAAAGGAACAGACACCACCTGGGAGCCAGGAGATTGAAAACACAATGAATTCCACAGAATTCTGTAATAGAAATTGCAGCTGTAGGAGAAAACACAGTTAGCCTGTGAGCTATACACTTTATCAATACCATTACCATAAGATCCATAGGGAAGGGCTGCTCTACAGTTTCATGAGCAGGAGTGAGCAAGGAATCTTATTAAGAACTCGAGGGTGGGAAAGAGGCAATGAGGGCTCTGAGACAAACTAGATATAATGGACAGCGTTTTCTTAAGTCTTATGTTAGCTAAAGATCTATCCAAGACCCTAGCTCTACCCGGAGAAACTGCTTGAAGAGCACTTAAAGGAACAGACACCACCTGGGAGCCAGGAGATTGAAAACACAATGAATTCCACAGAATTCTGTAATAGAAATTGCAGCTGTAGGAGAAAACACAGTTAGCCTGTGAGCTATACACTTTATCAATACCATTACCATAAGATCCATAGGGAAGGGCTGCTCTACAGTTTCATGAGCAGGAGTGAGCAAGGAATCTTATTAAGAACTCGAGGGTGGGAAAGAGGCAATGAGGGCTCTGAGACAAACTAGATATAATGGACAGCGTTTTCTTAAGTCTTATGTTAGCTAAAGATCTATCCAAGACCCTAGCTCTACCCGGAGAAACTGCTTGAAGAGCACTTAAAGGAACAGACACCACCTGGGAGCCAGGAGATTGAACAATTTATTCGCCTAGAGAAGGCAGACTAGTGTCGTCCAGTCGTGAATCAGTAACTAGGCCTCCTCTCAAGTGGCTTGATAGTCTATTAAATCAGACCTTTCCGTACCCCTAAGGTGTCCTATCCACTTGGTTCGTTCTCAGAATGGACTAACAGTTTAATTTCTTCCCAAGCCTTCTGTGGAGCTTGCACACATTGGCTAGAATGTATTAGTGTGACTGAAGAATATTATCAAACATCTTAACTTTCAGAACATATTGTTCTTGTTAGTGCTAAACCCCAAACTCCAGTTCCTGGTGGGAAATGGAGAAAACTTGAGGTTCAGTGGGATCTTCTGGTCCTGTGGACATCTCTATAGCCCCCCTCGTGCAAGATAGATGTAGCTGAAGGGTGTTACTGTATTCTGTCTGCCACCGTTAAAAGGCCAAGAACCACTTTGGGGCTCAATTAGTTCTAGAAATACCAGCTGTGTTTCAAGTGGTATGGGTAACTGGTCTCTTATTTACCATGGACACCAATACTTAGAATGAACTTTGAAGTGAACCATTAACTACACTCAGTGGAACCTCATTGTTTAGCGGTGCACTTTTGGACGCAGGGTCTTCACTATTTTTGTGATGAAAAGCATAGCATAGGCGTCCGCTGACATCAAGTTTTGCACACAAAGCCAGAGACGCTCATACCCGACCAGTTATATCCAAGCCAGGCTACTACATTGTATAATTCTGTCTACCTCTTCATATCTACTACATCGCTATTTCCTGGAGCATGTGTGAACGGTGGTAAAAGTCCTGACAAAGCCCCTAAATACCCTACATTGCACCCCAATGGTATGATATTGGTTACATACTCAACGGTCTAGGAATGCTAGCAGGTAAATACATTTGAGGTCATCTCTCAGCTCGAGAAGTCGTTAGCTCCTTCTGGTGTCTTTGTGTGTACACTTTCGAATTGAACTTTTAATTTACATACAAGGAACATTTTATTTTACTATGACAATATAGAAGTAGCTAGACAATGTGTTTGGTCAGTGTTATTTTCTGATTAAAGCTGCATCAGAGTTCCTGCCCCACTTTTAGAGTGTGTGGGGGGCGGGGGAGTTACTTGACCTAAAACGCTTTTTTGAAAAAAAGAGTGTCCTGGCAGGAAATGACAACTGAGGGTTCCTGAACCAATTGAAAAAATAAAGAATTGTGCCAAGATAGAAGGGACTGGGAAGCCTTTGAAAGGAGCATGGTGATGGCAGCAAGTATGAGAGAAGTCAACATAGGGGAGCAACAGAGGAGCTTGAGAATGGGGGTCTAGGGGAGAGCTGAGGGTGCAAGGATGAAGTAGCAGACGCAGAGTGTGTGTGTGGCGAAGGCGGGTGCAGTTATTTGAGGTGGAAGCTGCACAAAAGGGAGAGAGCAAGAAAATACACAGAAACACAGAGTGCAGTATGAACTAGAAAGGATGTTAAGAAACTATGCCCCAGAGTGTGTGTGTGGCTCTGTGTCTGTGTGTGTTTGTGTCTGTGTGTGTGTGTGTGTGGGGAGGGGGGGGCTCTGTTGGTGTGTGTGGGTCTGTGTGTGGGTCTGTGTGTGTGTGTGGGTCTGTGTGTTTTTGAGTGGCATTTGCCAGAGATTAAACAATTGGCATTGTAAATGACAATGCCATTTATTTATCTGTTTTCAAAACCAACACATAAATACAAATTTTGTCATTTACAATGCCAATAGCTCAAACTGTTCAAAAGGCGAAACCATTGCATTGTAAATGCTTGTTAAATGTGAGAGTGTTTCTTTTTCATTCCTACCCTCGACAGGAGTAATATGGCTGTGCTTCCTTGGAATGGAACTACCTACCTGCACTCCCGCAAGCCTATAGATTTTTTCTTTAACTTTATCATTTCTACAAACCTAGGGGGTCATTATGATGGCGGAAGGACCGCCACCGCCAGCCGTTCGGTGGTTATCCGTCCGCTATCAAAAGTGGATTTACCACCCGCAAGATTAGGATGGCAGGCGGATCCAGATTGCAACTGTTGCAGACGCAAAGACCGGCCGCCACGAAACAGCCGGTACGATTGCCTGGTGGTGCACTCTGCATCCATTACATGGTGGCAGTGCCTAGCAGGCACCGTCCACCATATTATGATGCAGGCTTGATCCAGCGTTTCCATGATGGCGAAACCGTCATGGAACGGCTGGCGGAGATTAGTTTTGCGGTTGTGGGCCCCCAATGTGTTGGGGCGAGTTGTTTGTGCACTGGTGGGGGGGGGGGGACCCATGGGTACCTGCCACTTAGTGCACTGAAATGTAGGGGCATACCATGGGTACCCCCTACATTTCAGTGCACTAAGTGGCAGACACTGTGTGGTGCCTGCCACGTGGTACAGTGAAATGCACAACATGCATTTTCAACATTGCGGTGGGTGCTGCAGTAAGCAGCACCCGCCGCAATGTTAAAATTCAAGATGTGACCGCCATGGTGGCGGTCGCATCTTAATTTGGTGTGCGGAACTGCCGCATGCATTGCAGATGGTCCAGATCACCACCATGATGGTGGACGGACTCCAGTCCGTCCTCCATCGTAACCGGCCCCCTAATGCGGCCCTCATGAGACATACAATACTGTATCCAATAGCGGAAGAATGCCATAGTAGCGATTTTACAAAGTGGAAATTGCAGGACATACTGAAACGATAAGACAACAGTGCCGTAAACACAGGAGAGGACAATCAATGGGTGAGAGTGACAGGGGAAGTGACAAGCTTTATGCAATAGCATCTTGACTGTTGGAATATGAAGAGGAAGCGGCAGGGGGTGAATGAGGGGTTGTGCCCCGAGGTTCTGAATCCTGAGAGCGTAAATAAGTAAGGAGAGGTTGCCAAATATCTTTAGGTCTAGCAGTGGGGGTTGCAGCGTGGTATAAACTTCACTTGTCAGATCACAGTAGGTCATGCTATGTAGCCAGGCTTTAATAGTAGGTCGTATCCCTCTGCCCCAGCGGAGTGCTATCTCTCTCATTGCTAGTGACAAAGCAATTGCAACAACCCTGTGGGTGCTTTTTAGGACATTCGTCACGTTGCCCAACAATGCCATCAGAGGAGATGGTTCAAGAGTTATCGAAATCATGAGGGGGAGGGTATGTAAAATATCAGTCCAAAACGTTGCAATAGGCGGACAGGTTATTATTATTATTATTAAATCGGTTTTATACAGTGCACGGTTACCCTGGAGCATCCCAGCGCTTTGCCAACAGAGTATTACTAGAAAGAGCCGAGGCAGAAAAGATCAGCAGAAGAGGAAAGTTTTCAATTGTTTTCGAAAACGCAAGACAAATGGGAGAAGTCCCCCTACGGAGATCTGCACTTGGGACACAAGCAAGACCTGGTGGGGTCAATTCTGGCTAAACCAGTGGGGGTGGTATAGGATCTATGTAAAATCCGAAAATGAAATAGCTTATGACGGTAATTTGGGGATAATAATTGTTTGTGTGCAGCAATAAGACCAGCCTTCATCAGAACCTACAGATTTTTAGGTGTTCACTCACATTTATTGGAGGACTCACCCAGGAACGCCTACCAACCTGTACTTCCAACTAAATTTGTGACTGCAGGAATTCCACAATGCTAGTGGCACTTATATATGTGCCAATTTCAGTTTCTGCATGGAATATCCTCTCAGTCATGAATTTGTGAATTGGTATTGGGCCTCTCCATGCACATAGTCAACATTTTTCACACTTTGATGTAACTTAGCCATGCAAACTAATTTGCTAATCTAGTCCTGCGCATGGAATACCCACAATGACTTTCTCTCATTTACAAGACAACACCTCGTAGGGAATGGTGACCGTGCCTACTGAGAGATGACACAAGGACAATTATCAAATGTGTAATATGGTTTTTGCTGATAAGCTGGTAATTCTCGGATTCACATTATTTTAGGTTAATACTATATGTGGCCTTCCTTGGGAGCAGGTACTACAATAGTATACATGGAGGCTTTCCTGCTAAAAGAAAATGTAATGCTTAGCAGGGCACCATTTTTATGGAGGCCTGCCTGCCATTTTTTTGGGTTGCAGAACAAAACCTTCAAAAAAAGCATTTTTCTGCAAAAAAAAAAATCAGTTTCCCTGAAGGATAGGAAGATTTTGATCCTGCACGTTGTGGTCTTTTTAATATGTTTTGTGTTTTCAGCCACCATCTCTCAAATAACAAACATGAACTGGAACATTAATCATTTGAAGGCCTGCCCTGAAATGTTGGTGACTGTGAGCATGATCAGTGGCAAGAAGGTGACAAAGCCAGTTGAATCCCTGCCATTGGAAACTCTGCAGTTCTCCTGCTTCCACATGAGTCAAAGGAGCCTCAAGTATGGCAGAATAGTGGATCTCTCAGTTTAAAGTGAGGTCCAGCAGGAGGCCTGCCCTCTGACCTCTCTAATGTTTCTACTCCACATAGTGCTTCATAGCTGCCAAGGTTTAACCCCTTCGACGCTAATGACAAAGCCAGCTCGTCATGGGCGTTACCTGCACTGCGCGGATGACGAGCTGGCTTTGTCACGTTACGCGGGATTTTTAAAAATGCCGCGCACAGCGGGAAAAGCCGCCGCAGAGATGCGGTTAAGATTGCTTACGTGTGATATTTTCATAATTTCAGTGTAATTATGAGTGACATTCAACAACTAGGAGTGACACTTTCTGACGAGCAAAATCAAACAATGAAGACAAGGGAAACATATAAATGTCAGAAATTACACCTGTTTTAGCAACAAGAAACTCTAAGAAGATCTTAAAACTGCTGCAAAGCACCAGAAATCGATGGGAGAGACAGGGGCGGCTCTAGGCTCATGGTGGCTCTGGGCAGGGTGCGTAGGTAGGGGGCCCCGGAAGAGGGGGTCTGGGCGGGGCTGAGTGCGGAGGCCAGGGAAGAGGGGGGCGGGGGGGGGGTCAGGGGGTTTGGAAGTGGAACAGAGCCAGAGGCCGCCAAATCCCTGCCAGGGGCCGTCACGCAAATATGTATCCATCCTCAGAGGATTATTTTATTAAGGATATATATTGGCGTGGTGGCCCCTGGGGTTTGGTGGCCCTGTGCTGGGGTACAGCTTGCACATGCCTAAGGCCGCCCCTGGGAGAGAGGCCCCAGTGTGGAGCCTGGGCTTGCCTCATCAATGCTGAACTCAACTTTGTGCAGACTGCAGACAGTGACTGCAATTCAGAGCTCAGCTCAGGCGCTTTAACTTCACTTAGAGGGGGCTGGCACATTTACATAAACCTTGGGCTGAACAGGGCCACGCCCATGAACCAGAACAGAATCCAATACCTTAGGGCCCCTTCCACCTAAAAATATTTCGATCAACGTACTATTGCAAATAATGATCCCGCCATTAAGGAGCATGTACAATCTGAACTGCCTTCAGACATGGGTGATACATGTTTTTACCACACTCAATGGCACTCAGACCTCCGAATCTGAACCGGAGGCATACACGGCTCATGGATCTCTAGTTCATTTGTTAGTCCACTAGCTACACAAGCCATCTTGCACTCTATAGTTTCATTGCTTTTTGCTCTTCAGAGGAACTGGGTCAATAAATAGACAAGAATCATATCTCTTTGATTCAGACCAAGAGGGAAAATGGCAGAAAAGAGAGAACGAAGGAAGCGAAAGCAGGGAAAACTGAGAGAATGGGAGAAAACGGTGATGAAATACTGACCTAAAGAATTGAGATAAAGAGTCAGAAAGTGCGGAGTGGTAGAAGAAAGAGTATGCAGGAGGAATCAAGACTAAACTAGATAGACTTCTAAGGTAAATTGTTAGGCCCTGCACTTACCTTTTTCACAAATTAGAAATTGTTTATTAGTATTTACTAGTTACTATACACTTTGGTACTCTTACAGAATTCTGTGTATAGCAAGAAGGGAATAAAGTGCTTGATCTAATACTTTAGAGTTTTCTCCCGTTCAGCTGCAGCACAGAAGATGTGCTGCTGTACTCTTGCTTATAAACACAGTTCATCTTTAGAAATGCTAGTAAGGAGCAGTATCCTAAACTAGATCCGAAGCCAGACGGACAGCAATTCTAAACCATCAGGCAATGGCCCCAGAGCTGCTTAGCCAGTTTGGTTTTTTGCTTAGTCTCTTCTGTTTCAGTCTGCCTATACCCCCCCCCCCCTTTGAGTCTGACCACTGTCCTTTTGTTTGTCCACGGCAATCTTGCCCTGCCCTCCCCCCAAAAGAACTGTTCTCCCCCTCCCAGGTATCCAAACTTCCCCTTAGTATGCTCGATTTAGCTTAAGCCTGCCCCTTCTCTGCAGCCTGTTCCTTCAAGTCTGTTTGTTACCACTTTCTTCTCAGCCTACTTGCTTTCAACCAGACTGCCAGTTCTCCCTAGAGTCTGTCCGCTTTCAGTCTGCCCATATTCCAGTCTGCCCACTTACCTCTCAGCTTGAATAGATCTGTTTTCCTCTTATCCTACCCATTCTCCCCAGTCTGTCCATTCTCCCTTGATTGTGTCCATTACTATAACCTAATCCTGACCTCAATTGACCTGAGTGTTACGTAATATATTCACCCGTTTAATAATGTGAACATGTATTATTATTAGGCTGCCAGTAGCCCGTCAAATAGACATCTGGCTTGTGATGTGCATGGAGGGTGTGTAGCACACCAGTGTCCAGTGGTGGCTCCTCCGCTAAGTGGAGGAGCGTCACCCCACTGCCTTCAAGCAGGAAAAGAAAGGAAAAAATAAAATGATAATAATGTAATGTTATTATCATTTCTATTATGTGCTCCTGCTGCGGCAGGTTGCGTGAGGAGGTGGGGAGGGGCTGAAGAGCAGGGGAGGAAGGTACAACTCTCCTAAGTGCACAATGACTGTTTGGTCGGCCCTCTTGGGCCGCCAAAAACAGTCATGTGCACTTTCCCTGTTCTCCATTCAGGCAGCATTACAGCCTGACCGGAGAACATGCCCAGCGCTACAGCCCTGGGCTGAGCGCCGTGTCACAGCACTCAGACCTATCACAACACTGCATTGCAGCTTTATGATTGGGCTGGGGAGCCTGTGTGCTGGGCACTTCCTGTTCCTGGAGCAGAGACGCGGGACCTGGCAGGAAGGTAAGTGATTTTTTAGGTCTCGCCTGAGCCAGCGCATACGCTGCACTGGTGAGACTTTTAGTATGTGGGCTTCAGAAAATGCTACTACACGGTGGCCTATAGCTTGCGGTTACTCGCACGGGCACGCGCTGGATTTCCTCGCGGCACCCTTCCGTCATGCTCTTTTTTTATCCCCCCTCCCGCTTTGCACTTTCGCGGTCGCGTCACTTTCACGGCCGCGTGGCTCTCTCACTGTCTGTGTGCTCTGAACGCTTGACAGGATATGGTATCCCCTCTTGTCTGCTGGGTGCAATTTGCCCGCCTTCTTACCTTCCTCATTGTTTCCTTGTTTTATTTATGAACGGCGCTGTTTTGACTTTAAGCGCGCCTTCATTTGTTTATGAATGGTGCTGCTTTCATTTTAAGTAATTCTTAATTGTTTATGAACTGTGCCGCTTTCTTCTACAAACCACTACAGCGTTTTTAAATTTCTTTTTTTCTGACTGGCAAACCTATTTTTTTGCCTTTTTGAGCACGCTCATCGACATCTGGTTTTTCTCCCGTCCCCAATTCTCCCACCTCCCGTTGTTCACTGTTGATCGAACTTGCTTTCCTGTCCCAGCCTTTCCTCTCCCCACCCCTCCTCCATCCTCAACCACTTCACTTGCTGCTGTCTTCTGAGCGCTGCTCGCTTGTTTTGATTGGTGTCTCTTGAAGTTTATGTCTGAACAAATACATAGGTCTTCTGTTCAATAGAACTTTCTCTATTACTGGCTAGCTGGCAATCTTCATACCTTGCTTCTTGATGGTAAGCTGTTCCTTCGCTCCACTCCATCCGTTTGATATTTCTTTAATTGCTCATTGCCACTCTTTTTAATCAGGGAGCGTTTAAGGGAAATTGTTTCTGTCGTTCTCATCCACTTTTCTTTCTTCGAATTTGCACAGGCCCATAGCTTTCCCTGGGGAACAAGAACACTTCATTCAGGCGGCGGGTGTCCTCTTACGTAATGTCCATGTCTGCAAAGTATTAGGCGTCAAGTGCCCTCTGCTATACAGTACCGTCTAAGGTTGAAAAGTATCTGTGTGCGTTGCAACTAATATTAGCTCACTTTCCTATCTTTGATCCTCAATTTTGATATCATTTGCGAACTGTTCCTGTTTCAATGGTTGTGCGGACGCCGAACTGAAATACTTGTGAGGGCTGCCCCATTGTAAACAGTGCAGTGAATACTAAAGGAAGATTGCGTCCGTTCAGTATGTTGTGAACAGATCATAAGTGTTTAAGTTGTGCATGCTTGTTTTTTGTGGTTGCTGAACAGGTGATCAACTCTAGTTTAAGTCAGACTTTTATCAGGAAGAAGGGGAAATTGTTCACTTTCTCTGCCACAAAACTGGATGACATGGTTTGAGCGGCAGCAATCTGCTTTGGACTTAGGTCCTGGCAATAGCTTTTTTAATCAATTATTCAAGATTGCAGTGACTCATTCTTATGTTCTCTGCATGTCTTAAGGTTATTCTTGCTGGGATATTTAGTTGTGGTTCAAGACCGATTTGTTGCATTCGGGCAGCTGAAATGATGATGCTTTAGGTTCCCCTAACCACTTCCTCATGATCGCTCCGTCTCCAGAATTCTTTGTGCAGCTATTTTCATGTGTAATGGGGGAGGCACCTTCTTGCAGTCTAAACACTTCCGTCAGCGACGTGCACCCGCTTCCTCAGCGACATGCACCCGCTTCCTCTGACATTCTGACTCTGCACTGATAAGCCATTTCCATTCGGGGCTCAGCAGAAGATTACATTTTACTGATACTCATGAATAACATAGCGAGTATTGAGCCAAAGCTGGACTCTGTGGAAAGCAACAAGCACTTCTCCCTCCTTCAGAGCCTCCCTCTTGTTGTTTTCTGTCTACATTGTTAGTCATAATTCGTTGTTTGATCAATTCCATTGACCTCAGTTAGAGGAAGAATTTTGTACCTAGGCCATATGTCATTGCTGTCAAGTTTTGGAATTCCTCAAAATGAAATTCTTCTTCTAACAGGGAAAAAGCATTTGAGCAAATGTGATAGCAGTAGCACCTCAGGCAAACAATATATCCACTCTTCACTCTTGATTTTTTTTTTTTTTTAAATATATTTTTATTGCAGGAATCAGTACAACAATACAGTAACGACCAGCATCATATTATAGCCAACTTTTACCAGATATAGCCCACCGTCCCCCTTCCATAGCATTACTATACAGCCAAGCAGCCCATATCCCTGGGGTTGGGCGGCGAATGTAGCTGGGGTCAGTAGGATGCGGGAGCTGGTCCGGATAATACACTGTCCGTCCTCTGCTTTTCTAAACAAACCCCAACCCCCAAAAGGTACCCCCCCCTCAAACTTCCAGTCATTATGAAACTCCCCCCTCCCCCCCCCCCACCATCAGCGCCAGGGAGCTTATCACTTTAGGATCCACTTCTTGACCCACGGGGAAGGTAATAGTGCTGTTAATGCTAGTGTCTAACGGGACTCGGGTCTAGTTGCTTCTTCGCTTTCGGAGTCGCTGGGGGCACAATAATCCCTGAGGGCCTGCACCAGCGTTTCCCATTCTAACGCGGCCTCCTGCGCCTTCTCATTGCTTTGCCTCCAAGCCAACTGATATCGCAGCGCGCTCTCCCCCGCCGCCCATTTCAAAAGTTCACCGTGCCATCTGCCGCCTGCAGGACCAGCACGTGCCTTCCAGTTCCTGGTCACCTCTCGTTTAGCAAGTAGGAGCCCCAGGTCGATAAATTTACTGGTGATTTTATTCCGGGGGGTATGGGGGAACCAGTGCAATAGCCCCACCGCCGCATCGAACGATAAGTGCCTCCCCGTCACCTCTTCCAAAGTCGCCGCCACCTCCTGCCAGTAGGACGTCAATCCTGGACAGGCCCATAACATGTGTAGGAGGTCCGCCTCCTGAGCCGGGCACCTAGGGCATTCCGCCGAAGCCGTGGCAAAATAACGCCTGATCTTAACCGGGGTCAGGTACGCCCTATGGAGAACATAATAGTGGACCAGTTGGAAACGGGCGCTACGTGTACCCTTCCATGCTCGCCTCACCAGCTGGGACCAGGTCGTCTCCGGAATCTCCCTACCGATGTCCTCTTCCCAGCGGGACTTCAGTGTAGTGAGAGGGACCAACCCCTCGGTAACCAGCCTGCCGTAAAGGCAAGTGACCGCCTTCACTGTGCCCGCCGACATCATTACATACTGGCACACCTGGGACAATTGAGGTTCCTCTAGTCCGTTTTGCCAGTGCGCCTGGATCACTCGCACAATGGCCGAGTGCAGCAAAAAGTCGCCCCGGGAGATCCCAAAGCGGTCAATGAGATCCTGAAAGGACAGGAGCACTCCGTCCTCATACAGGTCCCCGACGAGCTGTAAACCCGAATCCTCCCAGTCCGCCAGTCGTGACCAGTCTCCTCCGTGGGGGAGGGCCGTCAGCATCCCCAATGGAATTTCAGGTGCATATGGGGTCCGCAGGTGACCTCTGTTATGAGCCCGATTCCAACAGAGTCGGATAGTCCGCTCCTCCATCGACAGGTCCCGAAGGACCAAACGCTGTCGCAGCGCGATAAAGGAGAGGACGTGCCTGGCCATACCCGTCCCTCTACCGTCTTCCGGGCCTCTGAACTCCCTGGCTATCTCCTGGGTGTATGTCTGGAGCTGCGCCGCTAGGTAATACTTCTCGAAGTCCGGCACAGCGAGCCCCCCCTCGTCCTTCGGCCTCATCAGGGTATTGAGGGCCACCCGCCGCCGGCCCGTGCCCCAAAGGAACCCGACCACCATGGAACGCAAGCGGCGAAACGTAGCCGGCGGGACCCAGATCGGCAAAGTCCGAAAGTAATACAATAATCGGGGGAGCGCCACCATTTTGAGCAGGGCGACGCGTCCTGCCACGGAGAGCGGCAGCGTGGCCCAAAAGTCCATGCTGCCTCGGAGTGCTCGTATGCAACGGGCAATGTTTCCGTCTAGGAGGTCGGGCTGGTCGTGGTACACAAATACCCCAAGGTATTTAAAGCAGTCGGGTTCCCATCTGATCTCCTTACTTAGCGCCGGAGTGGGGACACCCCTACGCATCGGGAAGAGGCAGGTCTTAGACCAGTTCACACGTAGGCCTGAGACGTCTCCGAACTCCGTAAGCGCTAATTCCGCTCCCCGTAATGCGTCGACCGGATCCTCCAGGAAGAGCAACAGGTCGTCCGCATAGAGCGAGACGTAATGCGGGCCCGCCGCTGTCCGGAAGCCCGTATAGTGGGCTCCCGAGCGAAGATGCATCGCTAGTGGCTCCACCGCTAGTGCAAAGAGAAGCGGGGATAAGGAGCACCCTTGCCGCGTGCCACGCTCCACCGGATATCGCGATGAAATCAAAGGGCCCGCTCTAACCCTGGCTGAAGCGGAAGCGTAGAGAACTGCTGTCCATTTGATAAATCCTTCCCCGAGGCCGAATTTCCGCAATACCGCGCATAAGTAGTCCCACTCCAGGCTATCAAAAGCCTTCTCCAGGTCCACCGACAAAACTACCGGGGACGGGGCATCCACGAATGGTTCCCCAAGCAAGCGAAACAACCTTCGGATGTTCATGGTCGTATTTCGCCGTGGGATGAAACCGGCCTGGTCCTCGTGTACTAGGGAGCTCATATGTCCTAACAGCCTCGAGGCCAAGATGCTGCTCAATATTTTGTAGTCCACCGTCAGCATTGAGAGGGGACGGTAGGACCCCGGGTCAGACGAGTCTCGGCCTGGCTTGAGGAGAGGAACCACCAACGCCTCACACATCGAGCCGGGGAGGCGACCCAGCCTCTTCGCCTCCCTGTAGACCACCAGTAAACGAGGGGCCAGGAGGTCAGCATAAGCTGCATAGAACTCCACCGGCAGGCCATCTAGGCCCGGGGTCTTGTTCCTCGCCATCCGTTTGATGGCCCCGCGGATCTCCCCCAAGCCGATGTCAGATCCCAGGGCGTCCGCCACTTCTTGTTCCACTGTGCGGAGTTCCAGCGGGCTAAGATAGTTATCAAGCCGGTCTGGGTCACGCGCGGAGCGACTGCGGTATAAGCATTCGTAATAATGCCGGAAGCAATTAAGAATCTCCGGTTGGGTGCACACCTCAGTCCCATCCGCCCTACGCATCCTAGTCGTCGTTTGGGACTGGCGCGCAGGGTTGGCCAACCACGCCAGTAACGCGCTCGATCTGTCGCCCTCCGCTATAGATCGGACCGTGTAGGCCTTATAATCGAAACAGCGGAGCTGTTCGACCTCCACCGCCACCTTCTCCCTCGCCTCTACCGTTTGTGTTTGCAATTCTGGGTGTCCGGGTCGGCTAATTTCGAGCTCGCGGAGCGTTCGGTCCGCTGCGTCTAGATCAGCCAGGATAACACGCCGCATGCCCACCTTCTTAGAGATACAGTACCTCCTCACCACCACCTTGAAAGCGTCCCATTCGAACGCCCTAGTACTCGCGGAGCCGCCGTTGGATGCAAAATAATCCGTGATTCTCTCCCCTAGGTCTGCCTTGAAGACACTGTCCTCGAGGATCTCGGGGCGCATCTTCCAGGTGGGTACCGCCGGCGTCCCAGGGAACCAGCGAATGTCCAGCAGGAGGGGGTTATGGTCCGAGATGGTCCGCGATAAATACTCCGATCGGGCCGCTGCCGAGACTAATTCGGACGAACCAAGAAAGCCATCCAGTCTGACATGTAGCTCATGAAGGCTCGAAAAGTACGAATAATCTCTAGACGCGGGGTGATGCGCCCTCCAGATGTCCGTCAAACCCCAGCGGGTCTACCAATCTTGACGGCCCTTAGCCGTCCGCCGGACCGGGGAATCGGGGAGCGGGGGATGCGAGCGGTCTATGTCTACATCTACCACGGAGTTAAAGTCTCCCCCCAGCAGGAGGGGACCGGCGAAAAAGTGAGCCAACGAGCCCGATAACCTGGAAAGGAAGGCAGTCTGGTCCACATTAGGGGCATACACACAACAAACATTCAAGTCCCTCCCTCCCAGCGTGCCTGATATGGCCACGAAACGCCCCTCTGGGTCCAACACTGTCCTCGTGACCTGGAAGGGGACTCCTGCCCTGATCCATATTAGCGCCCCCCTGGCATAAGCAGAGTACGCCGTGGAAAAGACCTGCCCTCGCCACCTACGCTGAAGCGCCGCCCCTTCCGCCTTGTTCAGATGCGTCTCCTGCAGCAGCGCCATTTGCACTCCCCTACGCACTAAATAAGCGTGGACCCTGTGACGCCTGGACATAGTGTGAAGCCCCCTCACGTTCCAAGTAATACATTTCAAGTTAGCAACATCAGCCATTGTCCCAGAGTGTTCTTGCACAGTCTCCTCGTCCGGGTCCCCACAAAAAAAGGACATCAATTCTCCCAGCGCTGACGGCGGCCATTTTCCCCAACCAGATCCAAACCCCCCAAAAACCAACAAAACCCCCTCCCAACCACCCCAGAACAGGACCCAAACTGCGCCATCTAGATCCCATCCAAACTTCTATGAAGAACAACCCCAAAAACCCCACTAGTCCCACGGTCGCCACCGTAGGAAGGCCTTATGGGCCAGGTGCGGGCTGAGCGGAGGCAGTGGGCCCTCGTCGCCCAGGCCACCAGGACTATAATAAGCCCCCCCCCTGTGTCAAAATCTTTCGGGGCAAGAGCAGAAGCCTCCCAACCCTCCCTCTCCCATTGTCAGCAATAAAGAACGGCAGCCGCCTCCCCCCTGCCGGGCCCCCACCCAAAACAAGGCAACCTATCCCATTACCCTTGTCCGTCCAAAAGGTCCTCCACCGATTTCGGTGTGATCACCGGTGTGTGGGTACTGTCTGCCACTGAGTCTTCCGAGTCCGATGGTGCCCCCTGAGCACCCGGGTTGTCTTCCTCCTCTTCAATGTCTTCGCCCCTCGCTCCCGACAGTTCCGACAGAACTTCCAACACTCCCCTCCGCTCAGATGATGTCTCCACTGTCGAGGGCCCTCCCGTGCGGCCGCGGCGGTTCCTGACCCTTTTAGAGCGCCTCCTTTGTTCCGGCTCCTCCGCCTGTTGGGTCGAGGCGTTATAACCATCCTTCCCCGTTCGGTACAGTTCGAGCCAGTCACAGACCTCCTCCGGGGTGTCGAAGAACTGGGTTTTGTCGTCGACAATGACTCGGAGCCTCGCGGGAAATAGGAGTGAATATTGGATGCCCTCACTCCTGAGTTCACGCTTAACCGCCAGGAAGGAGAACCGCTTGCGCTGCGTCTCGTAGGTATAGTCAGGGAAGATATTCACCTGACTGTTTGCAACCTGGAACGGGCCATTGTGTCTGGCGGCATTTAGGATCAGATCTCTGTCCCGGAAATGGAGCAACCGCGCCACCACCGGCCTCGGGGCTCGTCCCAGCTGTGGGGGCCGCGCTGGAACTCTGTGGGCCCGTTCTAGAGTGTAAAAGGAGGACAGGCCCTCCGGGACCACCGTGTCTCGGAGCCAGGTCTCCAAGTAGCGCACCATATCGCCTTCCTCGATCTTTTCCGGCAGGCCCACTACCCGAATGTTATTCCTCCTGTTTCGGCCTTCCGCATCCTCCGCCCTCCGTTCGAGGGTCTCGATTCGGGACATGGCATCCTTGATCGTCGCAGCCAGGGTCCTCTGCGCCGGTTCGATAGTCTTCACCGTGCTCTCCACCTCCTTGACCCGGTCTGAGAGTTTACCATGGTCTGCCCTAAGGAGGCCCAGGCCAGTCGCCACCTGGGCAATGTCCTGTTGTAGAGCCGACCGAGTTGCCTCTATGGCTTCAAGTACACGGTCGAATTGTTGCTGGAGTGGTGCGCCACCAGGTCGTTTAGGATCTCCATGCTCTTCCTTGTCCTGGGCCTCAGAGTCCGAGGTGGCCTGGCTGGATCCCTTGGCTCCTTTAGGTTTCCCCATGCTGCCAGGGGCTCTCCGCAAGGGTCCCGGAGTAGGCGTCTCCGTGTGCAAGTGTCCAGCACGACTTTCCCGGGATTTCGCCCTCCAGTCCGGAATGGGCGACCTCCTTCTCCAGAGCCTGTGGAGACTCCGCCGTTTCGGCTCACGCCACCGCCACGGCGTCCGAGGGCACCGATAAGGGGGCGGAGACACCCGTCTCCGAGTCGGGCAGGCCCGTTCACCCACTACAGCTCTGGGGCAAGGGCCACCAACTCCCCCGGTTGTCCTGTGGCGCCCGAGTGTCGCGCCATCCATGTAGTCGGGGTGGCCAGGAACTCGCAGCTAGTTGCGGAGTCGCGGTGCAGTCCACCGCCTGGACCTGAGGGCACCCGTGCCCGGCGCCCTCTAACGCGTGGGCACCCGCCTGGTCGTCCAATCGAGTATGGTCCCGCTGTGGAGGGTCCGATCCAACCAATGTCCAATGCCTAAAGCCACTGAGGCTGGTGAAGCCGGGTGCCGGGCGACATCCGCGAGACCTCCTCAACTCCGTAGGTCCGTTCAAGGGGACAAAGGGGTCCGGGCGCCATATTGGGTCATCCTCCGCCACTCCGCAAACTTCGGCATTTCTTCAAAGCCACCCCCGTCCAAACTCCACCAGGGCCCTCGGCAGGGTGTCGTCGCCTCACTCAACCGAATTCGGGGTCTGGGGTGCCCCTCAGCCACCGATGTTCAGGATAATTTCGGGCTTAGTCCCGGAGCCGAGCTCTCAGGCGACCATCGCCATCGGCGCCCAAGCCACGCCCTCCTCCACTCTTCACTCTTGATGAGGCCAACTGCCATTATATCACAGAAAAATGTACTGCTAAAAGTATGATCTTCAAAGGAAGGCAAGTTAATATTTCTTTTGGAGGTTTTGCTAAGTGCCCGTCATTTCTGTTTTGACACCAGAGCACATCACAGTTAGATAAGTTTGACCAGAGAAATGCTGGGTACAGAGTACACAACGGTGTTGTAATAGTGCAGCGGTAATACAAAACTTGGATAAGTAGAATGACTACATTCTTTTATGGGCATTGCATTTTGTAAACAACTATGAGAACATGTAAGTAAACCCTGTTAAGATTCTGTGGCTTTCCAATAGGTTTGCCACCTGGCTGTTTTTTTTACCAGCCTGGCCCGTATTTGTAAAAGCAGGCTGGTAAGAAAGGTGGCATCCATACTTTCCATATTATTATAAATCTGACCTGCACCTAGTTCCCATAACATTTTTACAGTTGCAGTAGATTAAACTAATCTCCTGACCGATTACTGATATAAATTTCACTTTTTCATCATTTATTATGCAGAAGAATCAGCCAACACTCAGAAGTTGTTCTTAAAAAGTGCACCCTTAGGGCTTCCTATCATTTAAGATTATAACCAGACTCACATCCTCATATGTGTACCGGATAATCAAGCAGTGCTGTCAACAATCAGAAACTGTCGATTTGGTTTGGAAAATTCGGATTTGTGTTAATTCACCACACCTAGATCAACAAGCATTGGCATTGCCAATAGGTCTTGCTTTTGGGACCTTATAAGTATTTAGTTATGCAGCACAATATCCATGGTGCAACAACTGTTGCATGGCTGCAGCTGATGTTGTTGCACCAAGGATATTGTGCTGCAAAACTAAATTCTTATAAGGTCCCAAAAGTGAGACCTATTGGATATGCCAATGCTTGTTTAAAAATTGTGACCCGTGCTGCCCTCTACCCCCGCGCCTGCCTATCCCCCCGTGCCCACCCGCTACCCATGAGCTGTGCCAGCTGCGACAGCCAGTGATGGTCATTGGCTCGTGTTAAATGCTGGTGTGTGCAATTGCATACAGGGCACCTCTTGACACTCCAGAGGTTTGTTACCTATAACAATCTCACATCCGTGCATATTTTATTTATTTATTTAATTATTTATAAAGCGCATCATTTATCCCAAAGGATGTCACGGCGCTGAGGACTCTAGTAACAGACGAAAGCTGGATTAGCCAATTGTCGTGGGTCAGTCTTTAGGGAAAAGGTATGTTTTAAGTTTTTTCCTGAAGATGTTATAATTGGTAGTTAACCTAGGTTCCACTGGAAGTTCATTCCAATGTCGTGCAGCCAGATAAGAGAAGGTGCGTCCTCCGGCTTTATTCTTTTTCATTTTCTTTGTAATGGCAAGAGCAAGATGTTGTGATCTTAAAGGTCTGGCAGGAAGGTAGAAGTGTAACTTATTCTGAAGGATAGTGGGTCCTTTATTATTGAGTGTCTTATGGGCATGGCCCATAAGCTTGAAGCAGGCTCTTTGGCGCATGGACAGCCAGTGAAGTTGTTTTAAGCATCCTTTGGTGAAGCTTTATTTGCCTTTTCTGCATACTAGTTTAGCTGCAGCATTCCGCACTACCTGAAGTCGTTGAAATAGGTAGTCTGGCAAGCCTACAAAAATTGCGTTCCCATAGTCCAGCCTGCTGACTAATAGGGCCTGTGTGACTGACTTCTTACTTTCCAAGGGGATCCATGCAAAGAGTCTTCTTAGGAGTTTTAGTGTGGCAAAACTTTTTCCACACAGGGCTCGAATATGGGCCTGCATGGATAGTGTGTCCTCAATTGTGATGTCTAAATTTTTGGCTGAATGCTTAGGTGACGGGGCATCTCCCAGCGTGGCAGGCCACCAAGAGTTGTCCCATATGTGTTTTACCCCACCGAAAAATAAAATCTCGGTTTTGTCCGCATTTAGTTTGAGGCAATGCTCTGCCATCCGTGTGGCCATTTCCGTAAGGCAATTATTGAGCCTCAGTTTGCTGTCTGCTTGCCCCTTCCCCAGCCTAATTATAAGTTGCGTATCATCGCATAGGAGCATACCACAAGACCCCACCGTGCTCCAATTTGTGCCAAAGGTGATACATAGGCATTGAGCAATGTGGGGCTGAGGGATGCTCCCTGCGGAACGCCGCATTTGAGTTGCTTGGGTTTGGATAGGAAGGCTCCTAATTGTACCATCTGCGTTCTGTTCTGCAAAAAGGAGCCAATCCATTCAAGCGCTTTCCCATTTATCCCTTTTTCTAGCAAGTTCTCTAGTAGAAGATGATGGGAGACCGTGTCGAACGCCGCCGACAGGTCTAACAGGATCAGGGCCACAGCTTCGCCCTGGTCCAGAGAATTTCCAATGCTGTCGGTAACAGCCAGTAGAGTGGCTTCTGTGCTGTTAATAGCTCTGAACCCTGTTTGAGTTGGGTCCAGTAGGTTGTTATCCTCTAAGTATTTAGACAATTGCCTATTTATCAGTTTCTCCAGCACTTTCAAGAGATAGGGGAGTTGGGATATAGGTCTATAGTTAGCTGGGTTTGTTACATTCGAACCCGCTTTTTTTAGGAGTTAGAATCGATATAAGCTGTCTAAAAATAAAGTGAGGGCAGGGATCAAGGGGTGAGCCAGATTTAATTTCTAACATGGTACTAGCCTCTTCATCTTCTGTTATTGGTGTGAAGCTGTTTAAGTTAATAGAATTTTCAGGAGAGCAAGTGGATACTTTCATGCTGTCACTAGTACTGAATGTAGCATATATTTCCTCTATTTTATCTGCAAAATAATTACTAATCATTTCACAGTTCCCGATTGAAGGATATAATGCTTGGGACAGGTAGTTGGGTTTGCATAATGCATTTATCATTTTATATAATTCTTTGGCAGAATTACCATTTTCATTTATTTTTTGTGTGTAATGTTGTTTTTTTGCACTTTTTATGGCTAAGTAATACGCTCTGAGCTCATTCTTATAGGTAAGTTTGTCAATGTCTAAGCGAGACATTCGCCATATGTGCTCCTTATTTTGGCAGTTTCTTTTTAGCATTTTAATTTCTGTAGTGTAACATTTTTGGGAAGTAACTCTTTTCGATATTTTAGATTTAATTTTGGGGGTACATAGGTCCAGCGTGTTGCTAATCCCAGTTTCCAAGTAGTATTCGTGCATGGAGTACCAAGAGGGTCCAGAATGATGTTAGCAGGCCAGTGAGATTTAAAACCTTCAGGGGTGATACGTTTCCAAGGTCTGTAGAATTCAGGCATTGATAAAGATGACCTTGCGGCTGACATAGCATGATCAAACGAAAAGAAAATTAAAGAATGATCTGTCTATGTTACTGGTTTTATCTCCTCGATCAGGGTGGTATCTATGTTAGCAAACAGCAGGTCCAATGTGTGGCCTGCGCTGTGTGTAGGTCCTTGAATCCACTGTTTAAGTTGGAGTATAGACATGTCATTGCTTAGGTGTATGGCGGCATGACTGTCAGTTTTTTCAAAATGAATATTAAAATCCCCAATTATCATGAAGTTTTTATATTTGAGACAAGCGGAAAAGATTTGTGAGAGTAGCCTTTGAGATTTGTGAGAGTAGTATTCCCTTCCTGGCATTACACAGCGTGAGACAGCTTCCTAAAAATAGAGTGCCTTATTTACATTATTTAGACGCACGGCAGCGCAGCAAGCCTTCCTGCTGGGCTGCCATGCAGCAAAATAAAAGAACGCCTTGAAAACACATATTTCTGGAAGGCTTCTGGATCAATCCAAGGTTGATGGTTAAATTGTGAGTGTCGCGCAGGCAGCCGCCATTTTGAGAAGTTTTGTTCTCTAGATCTGATCACGTGTAACCTGTAAGCTCCCTCTCATCTACGCGGTACAGCATAAGCGCTGCATAAAAAAAACAATACATATAATCAAAATAAAAAGAAAATAATATATGTTACAGCTTTGCTTCATTTACAGTTCACTGTCATTTGGTTCCTAAACTTTCTTAATTATGTCACCTCCATTTTATATAAGATTTAGTTTCAGAAGTTAGACAAAAGCACCAGTTGCCAAGGTGACACTGCTGTTTACCATCTTGACTAATTAACAGATCAAACACTAGTCAGTACAGGCAGATCTCAGAAAGAAAAGGAGGTGAAGGTGAACTTTCATTTCATTTTTGGCCTCAGGATTTGGGGTTAACTGCTGTGACTTTGTGTGATTAAAAAGAGCGATTGAATCTTAAAAATAGGGTTGCACTTTCACCCCATTTATTTTGGCAAGCACGTGGAGATTTTACCATTGACGTTGATTTGTGTAATAAAAAACACGTTCCTCCCTGCCAGTTCCAGCTGACTCCTCGCTGACGAACATTCTACCTTCTTATCCAAGATTTGATCCAACATACATTTCTAAATAGCTAAATGTAAACAGACAATTTCTGTACACTGGAGGAGATAAGGAAAAACGCGGCGCTAAAATAACTGACAACGTTTGCTTTTGCCATGCAGAAAAATAAAAAAATGATTGTATCTTACAGATGGTCTCGTGTGAATAGCTCGTTGAGCAATGAATCTTGGCAATCTGTGGGACCATGGATACATTGCAATAAAGCAGACTATTGAAAGAAGAGTCTTTCTTCTGACATGTTATTTGAAAGTTTTATGAACATATTTTTTCAAAGAGGAACCTGATATCCGTTGCACGTGTAAGTTATAGAGATGTTATGGCATGCATTTCAGATTTCTTTTCTTTGTCCAATTAGGCCTGTATTGTTCATTGGATCGAAAGAGGAGCTAAAACTTCACAAGCTTTTAACACCCAGAAACCACCTGTGGGTGTTGGCAGTGGGATGCTATGCTGGTACAACTGGACAAAGTCCCAGATTTAGTAAAGTTTGGTGTGGGCAGTCGTGCAACTTAATATTAAGCAATGAGACGCGAACAATAGTGTTGACCAGGTTTCATACGCAGAAGGATGTTCTGCAGTTGAAAGTTGATGCAGTTACAGAACTACATACCTGTGTGTTTGTATTTATATGGCACCTTCTAGCCAGAGGTCTCGTAGCGCTGTATTCATACCGCTGTGGAACCCTTCCTGGCTTTCCTGTGAGATGTCCACTCCTGGGCACCCCCAAGGTGAAGCCAGGCATCCAAGCGCTGCTGGGGCCGTTGTGGAGATTAAGCAAGCTATTGCCCAGAGTTGCAGAGTGGGACCCATGATTAGACTAGGCACCGAGGTGAGAATTATCAGGTCCGGGGAGATTGAGTCCAAGAGCCGCCGAGGCGGGAATTGAACCCTAGTCCCGTGCCAGACCTCTGAATCAGGGTCTGCCGCTCTAACCATTGAGCCACGCTTCTCCACATGACCTTGCAGGTCATAGCGCCAAACCCACAGTCATCAGGGCAAAGTGGCCTTCAGTGCACAGGCATAGCTCAAACGACCCATAGGTTTCAATGCAAAGTCATAACTACTAATATCGCTCACAGCAACATGAAGTAGTGTTGCGTCGAATCTTAGCGCTAAATGCAAATAATGCAATGCTTCCACACATGGTATGTGTAATAAATTACACTGGATGATATAAGAGAATTTGTACACTGAAGAAGGTTTATGATACTCCAAAAGAACTAGGGACCTAAGTATTTAACGGTCACAAACCCTCAGATTCGGTAAATGTGGGGGGTTGCAACGGCTAAAAAACCTTTTTTAAGTACATTTTAAATATATTTAACAATTCAGAAAAGGTGTTCCAAATTGTTAATGGAATTCATTAAGAAACCACTATTTGGAAGGTGCGTCTTAAGGTCATTCCTTCCAAATAGCGATTCATTAAAGTTTGTAATATTGTTTTGCAACCGAAATCCGGTTGCAAAACATTAATATTTTACCACAAACTCAAAGGAAGTGGTAACCCATTGACAAATGGGAATGGATCCCAAAAGAGCCCATCCCCTTTTTGAATGGTAAAAAAATATTTTTTAACAGTAGGCAGTGATCCCAGTGTGAGCCGGGGTCTGGAAGAGGACAGTCCTAATTTTGTCCAGCCTATGCAGGGTTGTGAGTAAAGGATCTTGCAACTGAGTAAAATTCTTTTACTACAAAGCTGGTGATGATCACAAATCTGCAGGACCTATGTATTTAAGGAGGCAAACTTCTACTGAAGGACTTTGCTGTCCTTCTAACGAAAAAAATTAGGAATACTGCCCTGGTAAGTGGAAGAGGCTCTCAAGTGGTAGGTGCTATGAGAGAGGCAGTGCGGCACCGAGTGAGTACCGCATTGAAGGGAAGACATTAACAACATTTGCTGAGTGTAGGTTTCTCCCCAGAGTTGGCCAAAGTATGGGGCTAGATTTGCACAGAGGCCTAAGGCGCCGCCGCATAAATGAGGGGACACAGACACAGGGGATCTCTGGTCGGACCGGAAGTCTCGAGCGACCTCCGACCATTTATTTATAGCCTTAAGGCCACGCCTGGCCTGAAGGTGCAACAATGTGTGGAAGTGGTTCCGGGGCTCAGCCGAGACCCTCGGACCACTAGAACGTTACACTGAGCATGTAAGATTACAAAGTTAGTTCTTGTTTCTCAAAGTTCAGAGTTGCTCACGAATAGCACACAAAATCCGCCAGTTTCTGACTGGGCTTGGGGTTTGGCCTGAAATGGTACATGTTCCTTCCTCTCGCTGGGGTCACTGCTCGCATCGGGGATTGCGCTGGTGATACTGCAGCCGACGGAGTCGTTTCCCCTTCATGTTGTGCCTCCTGGGTGTGATCCTCGCATCGATCAGTGGGCATACTGTCCGTGTGGTTTTCGAGGCCTCTTTCAGCTGCTGCTGACTCTGCAGGGATCCGTTTAAACCAGGACACATTGCGAGTTACCTCTTCTCCATTCCTCTGCGCGGTGATTGCGGTGCCTCTTGTGGTTTTTATGACCCATGGGTCGGGCTCATATGGTGTTCTGAACTTGCCACCCGGTCGTCGGGTTCTCAGCAACACAGTGTCTCCTGGTGCTAGGATCCGACTACATGTTCTCCTCTTTTTGTTCACTCTGTCGTTATTCACTCTCCTCCTCCTTTGGGTCTCCTCGGGCTTGTATGGCTCTGCTGTCCAACCATCGGTCATCGGGAGACTGTCTTGTCGATTTCCTGCAAACATCAGTGACCAGGGTGTTCTTTGTGTTGTGCTGTGGGGCGTACTTCTGTATTCCCCAAGGAAATGTTGCAACGCTTTCTCTGGGTCACTTTCCTCTATTCCGGCTATTCTCAACACTTTGTTAATGGTCCGCATGAACCTCTCGGCTTCACCATTCGCCTGCGGCCACTGTGGTGTTATGCGATGATGTTTGATTCCTAAGCTATTCAAAAAGTCATGAAATTCACCTCCCTGAAATGGGGGCCCATTGTCTGTTTTGAGCATTTGGGGGCGACCAAACATGGCGAACACTTTGTCTAGAATGGGCTGGACATTCCTGAAGCTGGTGGATTCCGCTAGCTCCACAATAGGATACTTCAAAAATGAGTCTATGAGCACAACTGTTGTACGCCCATCAGGGAAACTCCCAAAATCCATGCTAACCCAGGACCAAGGTGTTGGGGCATGCTCCTCGGTGACGATGGGTGCTGGAGTTTCATGATTGCTGGCGAGTTGGCATGCTCGGCAATTCTTTACTAATGTGTCGATACTGACATCCATCTCTGGGAACCACACCTTTTCCCTCATTCGACTTTTCATCCGTCGTATCCCTTGGTGCCCCGCATGCGCCAATGTGGTGGCGTGCTCTTGCAGACTTAGGGGTATTACTATTCGGCGTCCTCTGAGGATCAGTCCATTTTCAGCCATACTGAGTTTGTTGTGGATTTTCCATATGTGTCCTATTCTGGTGCGATCTGCTTCTGACCAGTCATGGTTGTCTTTAAAAAATCCCTGCCATGTTCCAGTCTGGATGGTATTTGTCACTTTCTGTAGCACCTTGTCTTGACGGTAATGTTCTAATATCAATGGGATTGACATGGCTTGAGGGCACGCACTCTGTGCCAGGAGGTTGATTTCTTCCTCAAACAGAGTTTCTTCTTCCTCTGACTCCACGTTCTCTGCTGCCAGATGACGGGATAGGAAGTCTGCTGGATTCTTTTCGCCTGGCCGGTAGACAAGGTCAATGTGGTACTGTTGTATTTGAATTGCCCACCTCTCAATTCTGGGAGGTGGATGTGGAGCTGTCCCTCTGAATAGGGGTATCAGTGGCTGATGGTCGGTGACTAGTCGGAATGGGCACCCTGCTACATATAAGTGAAAATGGTTGCAGGCCCATTTTACTGCTAGCCCCTCTCTCTCGATTTGTGAGTATCGAGCTTCGGTGGCTGTTAGCGTTTTGCTGGCAAATGCCAAAGGTGTCCATAGTCCCGGCTCTGCTTCTTGTGTGAGTAGTGCTCCAAGCCCCACCGGGCTGGCATCGACTAGGATCTCAGTTTTTCTGGCTGTGTCAAAGTATGCAAGAGTCGTGGTGTCTAACAGCGCTGCCTTGATCTTTGCAAATGCTTGCTCCTCTTCGGAACCCCATTTCCACTGTGCATCTTTTTACGTTAGGGCACGGAGTGGCTCTGCGATTGTTGCCAGGCCAGGAATGAAACGTGCACAGTACTGCGCCATCCCTAGGAAGCTCCTCACCTCCGACGCCGTTGACGGGGCTGGCGCATGCTTGATGGCATGTGACTTGCGTGGATCTACCTTCACTCCATTGCTATCGAAGATGTAACCAAAGAATTCCACCGTCTTTTGGAAGAATTTGCACTTTTCTCAGTGGAGTGTGACACCATGCTCCGAGAGTCGCTTCAGTGTTGCACGTAGCCTCTGGTGGTGTTCCTCGCTGGTTTTTGAATGAATGAGGATGTCGTCGCTGACATTTAGTACCCCTTGTAATCCGGATAGCACTTCTTTGATCGTGTTCTGAAAAATTTCAGCAGCTGACGAGATGCCAAAATTTAAACGCTTATATCTTCGCAAGCCAAGGTGCGTGGAGAATGTCGTTATATACCTGCTTTCCTCCGCTAGTCGGAGTTGGTGGTATCCGGCGTTAAGATCGAGTTTAGAGAACCACTGTGCTCCGTTGAGGTCTGCTAAGATGTCATCCACTGTCGGTGTGAGATGTCGTTCTCGTTTGATTGCCTTGTTGGGCATGCGCATGTCTATGCAGATGCGGATTTTTCCCGGTTGACAGGGTTTTTCGGCGCTCACCATTGGTGAAACCCATGGGGTGGGGCCAGTGACTTTCTCTATCACGTCTTGTTGTTCTAGATTCTCTAGCTCATCTTCCACTGCCGTTCTGAGATGGAACAGTATTCTTCTGTGCCGGAGAGCAATGGGCTGTATTGTTTTGTCGATGTGTAGTTTTATTGGCGGCCTCTTGATCATGCCTAACCCTTGGAATAGGGTTGGGAAGTGTAGCAGTAGTTTGTCCACCTGGATGCTCTTGACAGCGTTGGCGAACGCGATTAGTTGTAAGTCTTCTGCCGTGTGGCTGCCGACGAGGAGGTCTGCTTCTCTGTCCACCACGTGGAACGTCGTGGTGACCTCGTGTTCTTCTGCCTTTACTTGAACCACCATTTTACCTCGTAGTGGAAGGGGCTCTTTCCCGCCATATGTGAATATACGGACCTTGGATGGGACCAATTTTGGCTTTAGATTTAGACTCTTGTAGTGCTGAATCCCCATGACGTTTACTGTTGCCCCGGTGTCAATCACTCCGACGGCTGGGGATCCATCTATCAGGATGTTACACTTAGGTTGTGGTATTCGCCGTCGTTTTAAGTCACTCGTAAATGAGACGAAGTAACACTCGTCATCTTCGTCCTCGAATGAATCCTCGAGTCTGTCGTACCGTCGGTATGGTGATCTCATATTTCGCGGTGACTGTCCCTCTTCGATTTCTAGTTGGCGGACTGCTCCGGACAGTGATTTCTTTCCGAACGATCCTCGCCCTCTGGCTCTCCCTCGGCACACGCTGGAGAAGTGATTCGGAATCCCGCAGTTTGAGCAGGTCTTTCCACGTGCAGGACAACTTTCCGCGTCATGTGCTTCCCGTCCACAGTAGCCACACTGCGATTTCCTCTGTGTCCGGGTCGGCCATCTGCCTCTTCCGCCCCGTGAGGACGTGCTGATCGCGTCGACTCTCTCCGTCTTGATCGTCGTTCCAGAGCTCGTGTTGGTGTTTAGTGCTGCTTCCATAGCTGATGATCGCACATCTGACAGCTCGTGTGATCTTGCTAATAAGAGGATTTCTTCTAACGTGATCTTGGGTTGACGGAGGATCAGCGTTCTCAGTGGTTTGTTTCTGCATCCTTGAATGAGTTGGGCGGTGACTTCCTTGTTCTGGTCGTCTTCTGTGCACGTGCTGACGAGCTCACGCAGGCGGGCGTGGAATGCATCCATGGTTTCGCCCTCTCGTTGTCGGGACTGCCTAAACTTGAACCTTTCGTAATGTGGATTTAATTGAGGATCAAAATGTGCATTGAGTGCTTGGACTGCTGCGTCATAGTTGTCGGATTCTCCTGTGTTCGGGAGATGCTTGAACACTTTGTATATCTCTTCACCCCCAAAATGAAGTAGCAGGGATCGTTTGACCTCGTAAACCTTCTCCCTTGTGGCTATGAAATAATTGTTTAATCTCCCTAGCCATACAGCCCACCTGGGCGCGGCAGTTGAAGGGTCTGCTAGTCCACTGAAGGGTGGCAATGCCTGCACTTGTGCGTGTGCGGAGTGTTGAACATGCGCTCCTACCAGTGGTGCTGGTGCTGCTACTTGTTGTTGGGGTGGAGGCTGCGCTGCTGCAGCTTGTTGTGGCACTGCATTGTTATCCTGTGTGTTGGACATTTGATTGACAATGTGCAGTGTAGTACACTATATTGAAGTACCACCTGTTTATGCTTTGCCAATGCTTATTGGCTTGATGGGGTCTGAGCCTTTCTTTGCGTTGTTCCCCGTACCGTTGTGCTTTGCCCCTGCTTGCTGACTTGTATGCGTCTGATCGTGGCTTTGTGCTGTCCCCTGTATCGGTATTGGGTTTTGCCAATGCTTGTTTTTTTTCTTTTCTTTTTGCTTATTGTTCCCTGCTAGGGCCTGGTGTGTGGATGCGACCTTCCCCCCGCCTGTCGTAGGCTCTGCCGATGCTTTTCTTGCTTGCTGGGCAGGCGCTGGGACTCTCGCGCGGCCTCCGCGTGTGCTCTGCTTTCGAAAGCGTCGGCCTGCGTGTGCGCATGCGCGGGGCTCTGTGGCGGCCTCCGCAGCGTTCTTGGGCCTCGCGCTTGCCTGCTCCTTTCTCCCGGTGCCTGATGCAGCTCTGGCCCCCGCTGCTTACCGGACCTGGAGCTCTTGATGGGGTCGCTTCCTGCGCGGTCCTGGACGGAGACAGTTCCGGCGCTGGTCCCGTGAAGGACTCGTGTGCTGCCTGGTGCTCCGCTCCTGAGCCTGCAACAGACGTCGTGTTCAGGTAGGGACAGGGCTATCCCACCTTCGTCGCCAGTGTAGGTTTCTCCCCAGAGTTGGCCAAAGTATGGGGCTAGATTTGCACAGAGGCCTAAGGCGGCGCAGCATAAATGAGGGGACACAGACACAGGGGATCTCTGGTCGGACCGGAAGTCTCGAGCGACCTCCGACCATTTATTTATAGCCTTCAGGCCACGCCTGGCCTAAAGGTGCAACAATGTGTGGAAGTGGTTCCGGGGCTCAGCCGAGACCCTCGGACCACTAGAACGTTACACTGAGCATGTAAGATTACAGCTGGAGTCAGGAAGGTGCTTGAGCAACAACAAGCTGCTGTGGAACCACGAGGGGGAGCTCGAGGACGACCTGTGGGCGCACTGAGATTCCATTGTTACACTTACTTGCCAAATGTGGAGTGGAATGAATGATGAGGGAGCAGCGTATACGTAAACATAGAGGACATTTTGGATAGGACCCATCCACATGCCGAGACAGCGGAGTGTGCAGGGAGCAGAAACTCCTGATCAAAGAGTAGTGGCTGCATGTGTGCGGTAGCAAGGACAGTAAATGTAGCAGACACTGCGCATGCAGGTTGGAGAAGCCGTGCGCAGAAGAGATCAAGGCATCTTGCTGTGACAGTCATACCAACGCGTGTGTCAATACAAGCTGGCATTCTGCCATCAGGCATTGGTTTTGAGCTCCTGAAATTAATAGGAAGTTGGGTGAGGAATAAATAATGTTGTGTTTGAAATATATATTTATGATCAGCTGAGAGGAGCAGTATGAAGCATGTCCCTAATTTTCGGTGATATGCACACCTGTGAGTATGGAGCATTTCATTTATATTTTCCTTTTAGTGTGTTTTACTTCGGTGATGCACACACCTTGTGGGTAGGAATGGACTAGAATGGAGATGAAAATTATAGTGTACTGTATTGTTCTGAGAATGTTTTTAAGTGATGTCAAGTTCAAAGTAGGTGAAGTAGTTTTGATAAGGATAGGGAAATATTGTGCAGAAAAGAGTATCCCTTTTAGACACAGTGAGTCTAAAGGGGATAAGAGAAATCTACAGTTATATGTGCTCCACAGACATTTAAAAGAATTCCACCCATACCTTTCTTACCTGTACCAGATGAGCCACATATGAAGTGGCAGGAGTGGAAAGATTACTTTAGTAATCTTTTGCACTTACTTGGCCCAGAAGTGATCAGACAGTGCAACCAAATGGAAAGAAAACTAGAAGTGCAGATGCAACTGATGTGTATGTCAATGTGTTGGATGATTTGGAAAAATATTATGCTCCTACTGTGTGTATGGCTATTGATAGGTATACTTTTTATCGCCGTACACAGGAGCAAAAAGAGTCAATTGATGACTATGTGTTGGCACCTAAGAAATTAGCAATCTCATGAAGATTTGACTAATTGCTAGTTAAGTCTTTGAGAGACCAGGTTATCATGCATACCAATGACAAGAGAGATTATGCCCAAGTTGGGAGGCAACTTTGAAGGAAGTGTTGGCAATAGCAAGAAAAGCAGAAATTTCTAACAGATGTGGGAAAGTGGCGTTAGAAGGGAATAATGAGAGCACTGAGGTATGTGCTCTGAGTGGGAAAAAAGGTTTAAAAGCTTTTTAAAAAAATGCTGGAGGGAAGAAGGATTCTAACAATAAAGATGTGAAAAGTAACAAACTTGCAATGAAAGGTATAGATAAAGGATTTAAACAGGGAAATTGGTGTTGTTACAAGCGTGGGAGCTGGGACTGGGAGCACATAGCTAATAGCAATAGGTGAAGAGCAAGGGATCAGAAGTGTTCAGTGTGTGGTTTAATTGGGCACGTCACAAGACCGTGCAGGAGTACAAACAAGAGGGGGAGAAGGTACAATGTGTATCTGACTCACAGAAAGAATCTACATCGAAGAGGACCTATCGGCTATTGATGAATGTGTGCTAATTGTAAGGGATAATGTTTTGGATGTGACTACTGAGTCCAGAAATACACCAAAGTGTGGAGTAATTGTGGTTGGAATCCCTGTTATTTTGGTGGCAGATCCTAGGTTACCATACACTATAATTAACAAGGAAATGTGGATGGATAAGCTTGAAGGTACCATTGGAAAATATTTGAGGAGTTCTGATATTCAACTAGAAAGTTTTACTGGGGAGGCTATGCTATACCTATGATGGGGTAAAGAGAGGTTTTGTTTAATTTTACAGGAAGGAGTGCAAATGCAAAGTTCTATGATGCAGAGTGTGGACCATGCGTACTAGGGTGAAGAGACCAAAGAAGTTTGGACATAATTTTAAATTCCAAATTCCAGTAGCAAAGAACAAGTGTTATCTGTGAAGAATGTGGGGAAAGAAATATCTAAGGAGTATAAACAAAGTATCCATGAGCAATACTGGTATGCTGAAAAGGTTCACGCACCAGATTGTACTTAAAGAGAATGCAGTACCTGTGAGCTGTAAGGTGAGGAATGTATTTTTTGTGGTGAGAAGTTAAGTCGCAAAAGAATTGACGAAACTGGAAAAAGAGGGTACAATCAAATGCATAGAATCATCAGAGTGGATGTCACCAGTGGAGGTGGCCAGGAAACCGAATGGCAAGATTAGATTGTGCATCGATTTGAGAGGAGTGAATAAACACATTCAGGTGGATAAACATCCTGTGCTGAAAATAAACAAGATAATCGCCGGGGATGCCTGGTCTCACCCTGGAGATACCCATTAAGGGACCATCTCTCAGGGAAGCCAGGAAGGGTTTCGCAGCGGTCGAAGCGCCTTGGGACCCTCCGAGTAAGTAGTGCGCTATATAAATGCCTATACATTTACATTTACATACATTTACATTACATGAAAAGAGTAAGAAGAAAAACTACGTTCATCACACCATATGGTTGCTTTCAGTTCACCAGAATGCTGCTTGGACTGGTGTCGGTAGCATCAGTCTTTCTGAGATTGATGGCAGAGATCTTAAAGTGTATTGAAGGAGTCTTTTATTTTCAAGATGATATTCATATAATGGGGAAAAACAGGAAACAGCATGATGGAAGGTTACAGAAAATTATAAGTGTGTTGGAATAAAGAGGACTAACTGCTGAATTAGAAACATTTAAATTTGCAAAAAACAAGTCACATATTTGGGGCATGTTATTAGTGGAGAGGGTATTTCGCTAAAAAAGAGTTGGTGGAGGTCATAAGGGAAGCCCCAACTTCTCAAAGAAAGGATGAGTTACGATAATTCTTGGAACTTGTGGAGTATTACTCCAAATTTCTCACTGGGTTTGCAGAAAAAAAATGTAGGCTATGAGACAAATGTTGAAGAATCGATGTAAGTTTGAATGGAATGAAGAGTGTGTAAAATCATTCCAGAACATTAAAGAGGACATTGATAAGGCTACTCCTATCCTTTGATCCCGTATTGCGCAGCACCATAACTGTGGATGCAAGCAATAAATGATTAGGGCAGTTTTGACACATAAAGATAAGAAAGGAAGTGTATGTGTGACAAGATTTGCTGCACACAATATCACACCTGCTGAGGTGGCTTATTCTGCCATTGAAAGAGAACACTTGTGTATGGAGCATGAAAAAGCTCAGGTCTTTTGTATGGGGAAGGGGATTTGACATGATGACTGATCATAAACCTCTGGTAAACCTACTTACTACTGGTGGGTTTTTCAAAGCATCAGCGAGAATTGCAAGGAAGTCGATGAGACTGCAGGATTTTAATCATCAAATGAGATTTGTTCCGGGTGTGCAGAATAAAGTAGCATGACTTTACATATAAAGAACTACCGGTGTGTGGATGGGTTGATTTTCAGGCGGCTTATAGAGATGAAGAGAGTTTGACTCTATTGGGAAAGTAGAATGGAGAGAAGCTTATGAGAAGTACGTTGAACACAGTACGGCAAATAAATATATCCAGGAAGGGTGGGTGGATAAAAAGAGTTGTCCAGACGCAGTAAAAGGGTTCTGTGAATTCAGGAACGAGTTAGGGGTGGAAATGGAATATGTAAGGAGGGAGAGAACTGTGCCACCACAGTGCCTGGAAGACAAAGTGTTGGAATGATGTCATAAAGCACAATTTGGGATAGTCAGGACAACAAAAGAGTGAAATCCTGATATTGGTATCCAGTGATGAATCTGTACAAAGAGGGGGTTGTAAGGAATTGTGTGCAATGTGCTGGATTGCATAAGAGTTTAAAGACTATGAAAACAGAATTAATGCCTATAGAGTGTCCTAAAATGGTTTGGGGGATGTTAGCGGTAGACTGTGTGGGTCCAGTTCAGACTGAAATGGGTGAGAGCAAATATATCATTGTACTTCTAGAATATTTCAGTAAGTGGGTAGAGTTGGAGGTGGAACAAAAGGCAGATGCAGAGACAGTTGTGAAGTTTTTAGATTCTGTATTCATGAGAGAATGTGTAATTCAAAAGCTATTAGGTGACAATGGACCACAATTTAAGGCTACATTGGTGGAGGAGTTCCTCATAAAGAATGGGGTGAAACATTTGTGTACCTCAGTTTACCATTCAGCAGGTAATGGCGCTGTAGAGTGATTTAACTGTTTCATAACAGGTATTATTCAGATAGCAAGTGGCAATTGGAAGGCATGGGAAATAGAGATAAAGAAGATGTTGTGGGCTTATCATTTAACCCCATTACTCACAGGTTATAGTCCCTTTGTTCTTATGCGGAGCAGACAACCGTACCGCAAGGGTAATTTCAGTTGGATGGACAGAGCAAGGAAAGTAGAGTGGTCTCTAGATAAAGGAAAAGAGAACATGCAGAAGGCAAAGCATGTCTACAAGAAATATTGTGATACTAAGAAAGGGGCCAAAGTGAAGGAATTGGGGGTAGGTGAATGGGCGAAAGTCAAGAAAGTGGGTAAAGGGCCAGATGTACAACATGGTTTTTCATGAACAAACGGGTTTGCGACCCGTTTGCACATGCAAAATCATTGTGGGCCATGTACAAACACTAATTTGCGACTAGCAAAAAATTCGACTCGCAAAATAGTGTTTCGTGACTCGCAATTAGGAAGGGGCGTTTCAAGGGCGTCCCGTCCTAATTGTGACTCATAGCCCTATGTGTGAATATTTTGCGACCGCAATTACGGTTGCAAAACACTCGGAAATTACCGCCCTATTCAAGAGAGTGGTAATGCAGTCGCAAATGGAAAGGGGTCCCCAGGGGACCCCTTCCCCTTTGCAAATACCTTGGAACATATAAAAAATAAAACAAAAAAAATGCATCTCGTCTTCCTTTAATGAAAACAGGTTGCATTAGCCCCTTCGCTGCGGCGGCTATTCCGCCGCAGCGCTAAGGGGGTGGGGCGGCCGCGCGGCGGTTCCGTGCTTGTGACGGAACCGGTCTGTCACGGCACGCAGGTGAGCTGTGCTTGTGACGGAAGGGTTCCGTCACGAACCTGCCCGCCCATTAAAACATCAGCGCAGGCGCGGAATTCGCGCCGCGCAGGCGCGGCGAGCGGGCCGTGACGGAACAGTTCCGTCACAAGCACAGCTCACCCGCGGCTTGTGACGGAACGGTTCCGTCACAAGCATGCAATGGTTTAAATAAAAAAAACTGTTTTCTTGAAAAGCACTCCCAGACATGGAGGTCTGCTGAGACCAGCAGTCCACCATCCCTGGGAGGGCCAGTCATTCCCAATGGGGTCGCAAATTGCGAGTTCCTCATTAATATTCATGAGGCTCTCATTTTGCGCCCCCATTGGGAATCGCAATCAGTGTTTCTGACACTGTTGTACACTTTAAATTGCGACTTGCAATTGAGCGCACATTGCGACTCGCAATTTACACTGGTCGTACATATGGCCCAAAATCCCTAAAGGAGAGAGTATGGATTTGGAACCAATTCAGTTCAATTCAATGAAGTCTTTATTTAGTTTATTCATCATAGAAGACAAGTTCATCCAATTTTAAAACTAGTACTCCACTTAAAATACATCATATAAATGAGAAATGTTGTGCAAAATTCTTACTCCTAATATCATCATATGTTATTAAATGAATATATATACATAATAAAACGGCATCTTAAAATATGATTTACATAGTTAAAAACTTTGTGCGGACATAATTTTAATAACAGATTCTTAAAAAGAGAACAAATTATCTGCCTTATAGTATCAGAACAATACAGATCGTATCTCAGACTCATATAAAGTGGGGCCCAGCTAAACTTTATGCACTACTTTACCCCCCCCCTTTTTATTGCGAATGGCCCATGCCCAACTCAGAAACTTAGTCACGCCGGTCACGATGAGGGCGGTGGTGTCTGAGTTTAAGATTCTGCTCGCAACCAACGCCGATCTTGTATTCATAGACGTGCATACTGGTTTAAGCCATTTTAACCTAGGCAGGTGGTAAGCAGGACAAGCGAATAGAAATTGATCTATGTTCTCAATATGGTCCTGACAGAATATACACTTGTCACACCTGGCAGGGTTCCATTTACGTGTGAAGAATCTTAATGGAAACGTGCCTATTCTGAACTGGTGGCAGAGCTTCCGATCATATGGCTTAGTAATAAGATCTCAATAGGCTTCCATAGCGGCCTCATCCTTAATGACGAGGAAATCCCTCGACAGTGACTGCCTTATGTGGGAAGAGTATCTCTTGGTTTTGACTAAATCCTTAAAGAGTCCATCTAGCACTCTAGTTTTTTTATATTCTTTTCTTATTTATTCAGTTCGTTATTGTGCAGCATTAGCCCCGTGTTTAGTCTGGAAACACTATGAAAACATGTGAAAAATTTTGAGTCAGCAGACAATCCCGCTGGCTAGGTGGTAATGTTGTGCACACTTTTACTAGAACCGCCTTGGTTCTCTTCTGGTATATTTATAAACAATAATACTCCATTCAATGTGTTGTTCGGATTGGAAGAGAGCTTGAATCGCGGGACGTTCACATTTCCCAAGACCCCCGAGGAAGGGTCACTATAGACCCGAAATGCATTGGGTAAATGGGATATGTTAATATGAAGTGTCCTGAAACAAAAGGATTCGCATTGATTAAGAAGATGAAATAAATACTAAAGATTGAAACAAGAACAACACATTGAATGGAGTATTATTGTTTATAAATATACCAGAAGAGAACCAAGGCGGTTCTAGTAAAAGTGTGCACAACATTACCACCTAGCCAGCGGGATTGTCCGCTGACTCCAAATTTTTCATATCTCTTGGTTTTGACCATTTCCCAATTTACTGCTCTATAGATCTTTTTAGATGGAAATTCCATATCCTCCAGAAAGTCCCAGAGATTACTCATCCCCATTTCAGCCAGTAGGGACCTGATGTTATTCAGCCATGGGATCTTATGTGATCGGTTCAAACTCTTCACTTCCCGTATGTCTTGGCATACAGGGAGTGTTCTGGTGTGGTCCAGAGATGCCTCCAGAATGCCAAGGGTCTATAGCACACGGCATCTTCAATGGTGTGGCAACCCAAGTCAAGAAAAAGCGGTAAAAGGGGCGAAGATTTCGGGAAGCCGACTATCGCTCTTACAAACTTGTTTTGGGCTATAGTCAGTGGAGATAAATTGCCGAAACCACAGAGTTCTTCACCATACAATATTGCTGGGCTAAATTTGGTGGTATCAATTTTTAGTATGGGGGCAATGGGCTTGGTTTGGGAATGCCTGTACTCCTTAATGAGGGCGTCAGCTAGCTGCACATGTTTTAGTGCCAGCAACCTGGTTTGGGACTTCCAGCTTAATTTGCTACTAAATGTGACACCCAAGTAGTAAAACACGTCGGTCTGCTCCAACAGAGCCCCACCCATATAGGCGCTGGCGCTGGCGTTAATGGTTTTGGTTTTATGGAGCACCATAAACTTAGTTTTCCCTACGTTAACCACTAGCTCATGTTCACGGCAAAACATCTCAAAACGAGACAGAGCCGCCTGCAGTCCCTGTCTCGTCTTGGATATAAGCGGTTGTTGTCCACGAACATGAGCAATGGTAATGGTACTTTCATACCAGCCAACATTGGTGCATCAGTAGGGTGGTTTGAAAAGTATTGGACTACCTCGTTTATAAATAGTGAGAACAAGGTAGGAGCCAGTACTCACCCTTGTCGAACCCCATTGGACACATTAAATCTCTCTGTGGTCTTTCCTGGTTTGCCCCAACGAACCTGAGCATAAGTCTATTCGTGAAATTTAACCAAAATTGCCACCAATCCCGGCGGCATCCCCATTTTCAGCAGTGCCTTCCATAGTTTCACCCGGGGAACAAGATCAAAAGTGGATTTTAAATCCAGAAATGCAGCAAAAAGCATTCCCCCACCCATAGCCACCTTATTCCAATAAATTAGGACAAACCTAAAGGCCTGGTCAAGAGTGCTTGTGTGTGACCTAAACCCTCCCAAGCACCAGTCTTGCTACGATCTTCTGAACTGCGTCTATGAGACTAATGGGTCTGTAGTTTGCTGGTTCAGAACGATCCCCCTTCTTGTAGATCGGCAGTATTTCAGCGCAAGACCAGGTTTCAGGAAGCGGGACACCATTTGCTATTGCATTTGCTAGAAACTTTAAATAAGGAGCCCATAGGTTTTTATCTTTTGTAAATAAGTCTGCGGGAATACAATCTGGCACCGGTGCCCCACCACTCGGGGCTATTTTTAACACAGACTCGACCGCAATACTAGTAAAGTTCAATGGTTTGTTACTTAAAGTGAGCTGGGGGAGCTCCTCGCTTCTATCTGTAGACCTGAACTGAGCCTCAAAATATGTCACCCACTTTTCTGGGTCAACGTGGTTAATCGGTACCTGCGACTGCATACTATTTCCCCATTTTACCAGGTTCCAGAATTGGGTCATATTCCTCCCATTACAAGCCAATAACAGGTTCTGCCATCTTTCTTCGTCCCGCTCTCTCTTTGCCTTGGAACCTTTAGGAGTCGTGTAATGCATGAAACACTCAGCCAGGTTAAGTGTTGATAAGGTGTGGCACATGTGTCGCAGAGCAAGGTGCAAGGGAACACAGGAGGTAATAAGACAGGTGAAGATAATTGGTTGTGCCAGCATGAAGAGACGGTTATATGGGACAGGGGGGTAGATGCCTCAGAGGAAATTTAAGCAGTTCGGGAGAAGATGGGGTCATGGTGGAGAGAATGGGAACATTGGGACAGATCATTCATACTCTGGTCAAACTGAAACAATTTATTTTAGAATAAACTGGAGACTAATAAGTAGTCAAGTGTTAGAACTATGTTAATAATTGCGTCACAGTCATTGTTAACTACTATATAAAAATGTATAGATTGTAACTGTTATCAGGAACTGTTGTATATTTTTAATCACATGCCTCGTGTGATATATATTTTATTCTCAAAAGTAATTATATTGCTAAATGATATATATATTTATATATATATATATATTAGTTGAATAAGTATTAATTGTTCTTTGACTATGTATAAAGACGGCTGGTGTGTGGTGTTGCTGCTCGCAGGCAGTAGAATGGATGAGGTAGGTAGACAACTATGACGTAATATCAAATGTGGGATATGCAAAAGTTTTACGAAGGGCGGTTAGGACTGTGAGCTGGGATCTGGAAGAGGACGGTCATAGTTTTGTCCAGCCTATGCAGAGTTCTGAATAAAGAATCTTTATACTTGCAATTAAATGATTCTTTCACTACGGTCTCACCACTCATCAACCTCATTTTTGAGGACAAGAGAGAAGCTGCAGAAGCACTTGCAAAGTAGTGTATGAGCCAGTCTGCAGACATAATAGTCATGACAAAGGATGGGTTCAACATTGGCATCTGCCAGCTCACAGGAGCAGTGGTTCTAAGAACTCAAGGATGTCTAAGATTTACAGACTTTCCCCAGAAATGCAAGCCAAGATTATGGACATGCCATTTGACTGGATTACATTGTTTGGGAATCACATAGATGACACCCTTCACAGCATTAAACAGACACAGATACTGTGAAGTTCACTGGAGCTTTAAATTATAGATGACCTGGTTTGATGTTTCACAAAAAAAGTAGGGTTTAACCACTATGGAGGTCAAAGGCAATCCTACTCTCCTCCCCCATCCCACCACCTCAGACAGATCGTATATGATGAGGCTACTTATCCAACAGAAGCCAAAGGTAACTGTGTGGTAGATCTTCCAGACAGAGAAAGAGTGCTAAACATTTGTGCTTCCAGTGCAACCAAAAGAGGCCTTATCTCTTTATGGTTACACCCCCCATCATCTCCACCTCATAAGGTATGATAACGCATTTCCTTTTTTGGGCCTGCATGGGAGTCTGTAACATTGCATCAAAAGGTGCGACAGACTGCACGCTCTGGACACACCCGAGAGTTTGTACAGAGCATCTGTATGCCCACCCAGGAAGGAACATCATTTTCACCTTAGAGAGTTATAGCAGGAAATTCTCCTTTTCCTAAAAGGAACAATCAAGATGATGCAGGAAAACCAGGGATTCTATTCCAGGTTCTTCATGATAAGAAAGAAAAGGGGGCAATAGAGGCTTATTCTAGACTTAAAGTTGTGGAACAATTTCATGATGAAACAGTTGTTTTGCATGGTAATGCTCCATGAAATACTCTTCCACCTACTTTTTATGTATATCCCATTGCCCACAACCTTTAAAAGTGGCTGTGAGAAATTGGGTTGTTGGTTAAGGGGGTAAAATCCTATTCAAGTAACAGCCACAATCATTGTCCGGGTAAACCCCAAAACGTCACTAAATTAACTTGTGCTTAACCCTCTTGTTGCATGCACTAACTCTGGGTATCTGGTCCTGCTAGAAAGGTTCAAAGTCATATTTTCTGGCCGGCAGAGATGGAGTGGTGTCTTGACACAGGGAAGAGGTTAGTCCCACTGAAAAAGTTACCTTCTCGAAGTCAGATCTTCAGGATTTCACAGGAGTAGCTCAATTGATGCCAATCAAGGGTGCAGGACCTGGGGATGCATCTCTTGTGGATTAGGAACCCACTCCAGCAGAGTCCAGTAGGGCGCTTGGAGGTCCAGTTTCGGGTCCATTGTCATCACTTCAGCTGGGCAGTTGCAGGAATGATTCTTGAGCTTGTTGTGTCCCTGTAGCTCGGAACAGGAGGTCAGCCATCTAACTCTTGGAGTCACTCTGGTAGTCCTGGGGTTCAAGGAGATGGTCCTCTCTCTTTCAAGCAGTAAGGCAGGCCTCAAGCAACAGGGCAGTCCTCTGTAGAACAAGGCGGACCTCAATCAGCAGGGCAGTCCCATGGTAGCGGCAGGGCAGTCCTCTGAGAAAAAAAGGCAGGCCTCAATCAGCAGGGCAGTCCTCCTGTGCAGTAATGCAGTCCTTGGAAGTACAAACCAGGCCCAGGCAGCTGGGAAGTCCTCCAAGAGTCCTTGAACTTGAAGTGAAATGAAGAGTGGGTCTGAGAGCCCTATTTTATATCTGGTGCTTCCTATGCGGGAGAAACATCTGGAGTTTTTCCGCACAGAAGTGCTTGGAATGTTCTGCCTCTCTGTCCTGGTGCCAGTCTGTCAGCAGGCAGAATAGGCTACTGTGAGGTTCTTTGTGTGTGACCTGAGGCTGTGTCTTTGCAGTGCAAGAAGGGCTGTGGACAGCTCCACCCCCCACCTTGCCTTGGGTGGCTCATCCTGCCAACACCCAGTTTGTCTACTGTGTGGCTGTCTGGAAGGAATACAAAAAGGCCAACTGCCTACTACACCTATTCATGTGATTCAGTAAACAGGCTGCAGGCACCAAATGGCTAGGACAGGTAAATGGCAGCTTTCTAAAGGGCACAAAAGTACAATTGATGGATGGAATGATGAACAATGTCAAACATTCACCCCCAGGACAGGGATCTGGGGCTAAATCAATCATTATGGCGCTCACTATGCCGTTCCAGTTTGGATCCAGCCACATGCAAATCAGTCTTGACACTCCTCTCCATGGGATCAGTACAGCCCGAACTGCCAGGCCAGGTCCTCCCAGGTCCAGAAACACGCATCCTGGGACCAGTCTTGGGGTATCACCGGCACCCCTAATCTGCCAGGCTAGCTTGACTCCAGTGGCTTGGGGAGCACAGGACCAATGTCTGGGCATAGCCATCCCACTTAGGCCGACAAAGGCAAAAGAAGCAATTGATGGACAGAATGCTGAACAATGTCAAACATTCACGCACAGTACATAGATGTCGGCCTAAATCCATACTTTGTCTTGCTCACCATGCCATTCCAGTTTTCATGTCCATGGGCTGGACTGTTCCCATGGGGAGAAGGGTCAAGACTTATTTGCATATGGCTGGGTACAAACTGGAATGGAGTGCTGAGCAAACAAACAATGGATTTAGGTTTAGATCTCTGTACTGGGGGTGAGAACTTGGCATTGTTCACCCGTCCATCATTTGTTCTTTTAGCATTTGTCGCTTTAATTGGGGCGCATATGCCCAAGCGTGGGTCCCGTGATCACGATGCCACCGCAGTCAAGCTATGCTGTCTGATTAGGGGTGATACCCCGAAATTGGTCCTAGGATGCTTGTTTCCAGTCCGAGGGGTGGACCTGGACTGGCAGTTCGGGCTGGACTTTTCCCAATGGGAGCAGGGTCAAGACTGATTTGCATATGACTGGGTCCAAACGGGAATGGCGTGGTGAGCAGAAAATTATGGATTAGGGGCAGATCTCTGTACTGGGGGTGAGTGTTTGGCATTGTTCAGTATTCCATCCATTATTTGTTCTTTTAGCAACTTTTTAAAAGAGGCATTTTTCAGAATTGTGACCTAAAATACGACATTACCATTAAAAAAGATTTTAAATTACAATTCACCAGGTACCAAACAAAACTTTTTTACCTGCTCCCAAACAAAAGCTATCACTCATTAAATGTAATAAGGTAATCAAATATTATCCTATGGGAGAGGTAGGCCCCACAGTATTGAAAAGCTACTGTGAGAGTTTTTCACTACCAGGACATGTAAAACTTAAAAATGCATATCCAACTGTTTAAATACAATGCATCCTAGGGTCTACCCTAGGTGTGATTTCTATGTATTAAAAAGTGAGTTTTAGGACAGGCAAATGGGTTATTTTGCCAAGTCGAATTTGCAGTTTAAACTGCATTTCGGCTGCAATGGCAGGCATGAGACATGTCTTAAGGCACTGGTTCAGGGGGTGGCACAATAGGTGCTGCAAGCCCGCTGGCAGCATTTAACCTTTTCTACAATGCAGGAGGGGAGAAGGCAAAAAGTTTGGGGGGATCCTGCAGAGTAGGCTAAGTCCAACAGAGGCCTTAAAACGTGTTATTGTTAAGAATGCTAATTCCATCTTTACTTCCAAGCAGAGTAATCTGACAACATACCTAACTCCAGAGTAACAACAACTGATACAAAAGGCCTCAGTATTTTTAGCACCCGCACGTGCCAGCAGCGCACTGTGGGGCATATTATCAAGGGGGTTTATCTCCGCTTTTTTGGCTTTAAAAGCCAAGAATGCGGAGATAAAATTATCTCCCTATTACCAAGCTGTTGCTAACACCAGTTAGCGACAGCTAGTAGGAGATAGCGACCATCTTGGGCCCCACTTTGCATGTCAGTGATATTTATCACTAATGACATGCAAAGTGGGCGTGCCAAGATGTTAGCGACTGGAAACAGTCCCTAACATCGCTATCTCCTATTACCAACTTTTGGAGATATTCGCGCTAAGCGCGAATATCTCCAAAAGCTAACACCTGCCCTGAGCAGTTCTTAGCCATGTTATCCAATGGGAGGTGGATAACATGGCTAAGAGCATTTGCTCGATAATGAATGAATATCACTGACTTTTCAGCGATATTCATGCATTGCGGCCGATTTTTATCGCATTTGCGATAAACCTTGCTAATAGCAAGGTTTATCTGCGATAAAGATCGCCGATGTGCGGCGATATTTTTGTCTCTAAACAAGTTAGAGACAAAAATTATCGCTAGTTGTTGGTAATATGCCCCTGTATTGCCACACAGGCAATCATAAGGGGATAAAAAAAATTACTTTTAGAAAACCAGAGCCTTCTAGGGGAGGGAATCATTTTGAGAGCACATAAATAATTTTTAATAATCATGCTGAATTTCACATAATGGGACAAACCAGTAAAGTGGAACCAATAACAATTGAAGCGCAGGTGCAGAGAAAGGGCGCACAAAGAAGAAATGCAAACAAAACGTAGTGCCCCAGGTGCAGCTCTGGATTTGTAACAGCTGTTAAAAGACTGCATGGACATTGTGCTCGAACACAATAAGTAAATAGTGGTTCTTGGTTATATTTTGTGCTTTTTTAAACCAAGCTTTCAGCTTGCCTATTGTCAGGCTTTTCCTAATTTTGAATGTCACATCTTAGGCGGGGAGATGTTGCTTTTTCGTACTGAATGACCTTGAGACTCGCAATCACTCGAGTGTGGAATCATAAATGCTTCCTGCTCAAGTAGAATGTGTTTAGTTTGCAGTGATGTTTCACTAGCTGGCACTTTTTAAATAAATATATGATTAAAGTTTTCTGTGTAATGATATACAACACAATAAAGCTAAAGATGCCTGTTGCATATGGTATCGAAGAATATACGCCAGAAATCAAAATATGGTCATTCATGAGAGTGAAGTTTCGTATGCCCTACACTCTGTGGGTGGGGAGATACGGCCTCTGTTTAGAAAAGGATAGATTGCCCTCCATCATTTCACTGTCAAAACCCTGTCTAATGAGGCCCTAAGACTGTGAGCATGTCTGACTGTCTCCCCCCTCCTGAAATAGAAGGGGCAAAGAATCAGTGGCATCAGGACTGAGGACCCGCTGTCAGTGTCATAACCGGGGAGTGTATGTAAATGTATGTATAGGCATTTATATAGCGCACTACTTACCCGGAGGGTCCCAAGGCGCTTCGACCGCTGCGAAACCCTTCCTGGCTTCCCTGAGAGATGGTCCCTTAATGGGTATCTCCAGGGTGAGACCAGGCATCCCCGGCGGTCTGGTGGGGCCGTTAGTGAAGATGAGGCAAGCTAATGCCCAGAGTTGCCGAGTGTGATCGCTGATCAGAGTGGGCACCGAGGCGAGAGAATTATCGAGTCCGCTGACCCTGGTCCAGAAACCTGCCGCACCGGTAATCGAACCCTGGTCCCGGGCCGTCCTCTGCTCTCGGGTCTGCCGCCTCTAACCAGTGAGCCACACTAGCAGCTAAAGCCCTCTCAGCTCAGTGGTCGTTGTGCGCATGCCTGGTCACTGGTGGGACTTGAAGAATTCAAACATGGGTTCCTGGACAGTTCCAAAAATCAGCATTGAACACCTTTTTATTTGTTTACATTCTCACTTATTTGAGTAATAATGTTACTTAGGGGGAAAAGTATATTGGTATTTGAATTGCGGAATGCCCATGAAGAGAGGGTACAAAGGGCTTGAATAACAATTGTGTTAATAATAGACACCACCACCAACCTGCAGGACACACTTTCACAAACACCACACACACAAAGTCAACAGTACACAAATAATCAGGGCCGGCGCTAGGCATGGGCAGTGTGGGCAGCTGCCCAGGGCCTCGCGCTGTGGGGCCTCGCACTCCTGTGAAAGGTCACACTTCCACAGCCCACCACAGGGCCCCCTGCCTCACCTGATTACATTACGAGTGGGAGAAGGTACAACAAAAATGGGGGACGGCACAACAGCTGGGCCAAAAATTATGTTGGCTCACAATGTCAGGGGCAGGGCAGCGCCTCGGTTAAGTACCGGCCATTATCGGCGCTGTTAGTGCATTTTGTATCTAGGCAACAGAAGGCCCCTTTGATTCCAGCACAAGTAGGACACAGGTAAAAGGAGGTGGGTGAGGGGAGGAGGGAGTAGCCAGATCAACTGGCTTTTGTTAACCTTCGAATCTTGATAGGGCAGTGTCTCTCATCTTCATTGAATACAGCTAAAGTTTGGTAACAACAATGCCTGTGACATACAGTGATCGATACATTCTTCCTAGCTCGATAAATCAAAAGCAATTAATTCATTTATGCAGAAACACTATCTGACTCATACTGATCTGACACAGGGGGGCAGTATTACATGCAAAACATAAAAATATTTACCGTTCTCGTTGCCATCTAAGCTAGGTACAGCTACCACTTTATTTTCTGCCCACTATTGAAGAACACCCCTTCAACTGAGGTTTTTTTTGTGTACTCTGATGAGCTCTCAACAGTGTCTTGGGAAGTGCCTTGTTACTGTTTTAAGGCCCATGGTGGGGGCCCCCTCCCAAGGCCCTCAAGTACTGGATCGAGCTGCAAGGCCCTTGTAGCCTTCGGTGTCTGTTTCAGAAAGTGCAGCAGTAGTGTAAGTTTTAAGCAGGACTCATTCATATATTGGTGATACATTCGGCAAGTCAGTGAAGGTGGCAATGTATGCCTCTATTGAGCCTGTCCTGGACTACAATATGGTTATCATCTTTGTCATGGCAGTGGGCACCGTAGCCATCGGTGGCTATTAGGCAGGAAGCAGAGACGTGAAAAAGTGAGTGAAGCAAAATCAGTTGCCGTGGAAACAACGTTCATAAGTTACTAGGAGAACGCAACAGCACCTTGCCGTTTAAGTATAGTGGACCTTTTAAAACAGTGCTCTACGCTTTAAATTTTGAACTGGGGCTTGCTTTAACATCCTTGGCTACCATGCTCATTCTCCGCCCACAACAGTTTTCAGCTGTGCCAGAGGTTAATACCTAACTTTTCAGCATTATTATATGTATCTTTTGGTGACAAACATCCCCGTGATTCAAATACATGTTCAGTAATATCCAAATTGATCTTTAGTGCTTCAACATCAACCATATAGTTTTAGAATGTAAATATTGTATTTTTTACTAGATAGTTCGAACACCTTACGTCCCAGGTCTGATGCCTTGGAGATAAGTATGCATCTGGATGCTGTCCCATGATTGTGTTGTTTTAGAGCTGGAATTTCGTTGACACAGGCCAAATATACAATGAAGTGTCTCAGTTAAATTTAGTGATCTTTGAATCCCTGGAACTGACCAGGGTAGTACTGTCTTCTTGACTCCACATGTTTTCATGTAAAAACACACCACTGTGACTGGGTTTGCGTATTATGGGTTATAAAAACAAGCATTGGCATAGCCAATAGGTCTTGCTTTTGGGACCTTCTAAGTATTTAGTTATGCAGCACAATATCTTTGGTGCAACCACATCAACTGTTGCATGGCTAAACCCTTATAAGGTCCCAAAGGTGAGACCTATTGGCTATGCCAACGCTTGGAGTGGTTGTGTGTGTGTGGTTGTGTGTGTGTGGTTGTTTGTGTGGTTGTGTGTGTGGTTGTGCGTGTGTGGTTGTGTGTGTGTGTGTGGTTGTGTGTGTGTGTGGTTGTGTGTGTGTGGTTGTGTGTGTGGTTGTGTGTGGTTGTGTGTGTGGTTGTGTGTGTGTGGTTGTGTGTGTGTGGTTGTGTGTGTGGTTGTGTGTGTGGTTGTGGTTGTGTGTGTGTGTGGTTGTGTGTGTGGTTGTGTGTGTGTGGTTGTGTGTTTGTGTGGTTGTGTGTGTGTGGTTGTTTGATTGCAATATTTCCTTTTATCTGGATATTTGCTCACCTGTTTTCCATCCACTCTACTTTTTGTCCATGTTACTGATAGCCACATTAGTTAGCTTCAGTGATGCCAAATAAGATCAATAGTACTGTGATGTTACTTTCTGTGATGTCACTTCTTGTGACGCAATATTCAATCAGGAGGGCCTCACATCTTCCCTTTCGCAAGGCCTAGGACCGGCCCTGCAAATAATGACACACTAAGGTAAGTTTGCACTACTGCTACCTGTGTCATTACTTCTGTGTGTATATGAGGGAAATTGTACCAGTTCTGTTTGTGTAAGTCATGTGCGGTAAAATCCAGTATTTGTAAAGCGCACAGCTACCCGTAGGCATCCTGGCACTGGGGGCCCTCGGGAAGATTAAGCAAGCTATTGCCAGAGTCACTGGTGCTGGGCAGACCCCTGCCGCCGGTGCCGGGGATCGAACCGTGATCCCCGGCACCGCATCCAGCATCAGTCGCCCTGCATCCGGCGTCAGCATCCGGCGTCAGTCGCCCTGGCCGCTGCGCCACACCGGTTCCTGTCTAGACTTTGGGGCTGGGGGGTTGGGGGGGGGGGTGTTTTTGATCCCAGTCTTCCTGGGTGCGGCTATTGAAAGGTAGTCCAGGGGCTGTGGCTAAGAGCTTCCAAGGAGAGGGCAGGTAGAACTGACCCCTTCATAGATCCTAGAGAGCAGACATGCCGGTCAGCAGGGCCAGGCCGACCTTTGCAGGTTAGGAGTTTGCTGGTTGAGGGAGCTATAAGTATGGCAAGAGCTCACAGTAAGCTTGTCATTGAGACGTTAAGAGGCAGGGAGAGCCGACCTTATCAAGCCTGGGGGGCAGATTTACAAGACCCTTGCACCACCGGTGCGTCACTTTTTACCAGGGAAAAAGGGGCGCACCAGCGGCGCAGGAAGCTTGTAAATAAGACCCTGGGTTTTTAGATGGGGCATGGGCCTCCAAGGGTGGGGGTCCTCCGATGCCGAGTGTGGGTAGTTGGGAGGCGGCAGTAGCTGCGGATATTTGAGCCTATCCCTCCCCACCCCAAAAAAAAACAAAGTGAAGTGGGTTGGTGTCGGCTTGGGGGTAGTAAAAGCAGAAGAAGAGGTGCCCTCAACGAGTCAGCCCTGTCTTAATAGCATTATAGGTCCCCGGGCAAAGCAGTGCACTGTGCTCTGCCTACACAACCACTCACTGGAATAACAAGCATTTGCTATGCAATAAGTTTAGCATTTACAAGAGTTTGAGCTATTGGCATTGTAAATGACAAGGCATTTTATTTATGTGTTGTTTTTAAAACAGATAAATGAAAGGTATTGTCATTCATAATGCCAATAGCTTAAACTCTCGCAAATGCGAGACCTGTTGCACTGCAAATGCTTTCGCGCCCGTGCTATAAACAGCAAGCAGGACAAAGCTATTATAGAAAATAGTGATTCTGAGGCAGTAATTAAAGCCTACAGAGTAACAACACACATAACAGGGGGTGTTGGCATGGGAGGTTACACAATGAGACAAAATGATTGTACTAAACTTAATGACCAATGAACAGCCACAGTTTACAGTGAACAAATGACTCAAGTCAATGAAAAGTATGGGCAGAGAGTGGGCGGAGCTTCAGGTCCCTACCTGAATACAGCATGCTTTGCGGGAGCAGGGCATGCGCTGTCCAGGCTCGACCTAAAAACTGATCTGCATTGGGACTGATACAGCACCTAACCGCTCCAGAAGGGCATTCTGTAAATGATTTCATACCAGAGGAGTTGAGCAGGCCGTGGCGTAACACAGGCCCCCACAGCCCCGCGGTGCGGGTGGGCCCCAAGCACCAGGGGGCCCCGTCAGCCCAGTACTCTGACCGGAGAGCTCTTGATTGATCCCAGAGTGGGCACCTCCACGTACCTTGCAGGGGGGCCCCCTCAAATTTCGTTACGCCAGTGTGAGCAGGGTATACTATGCTTTGGTAGGCTCTGTCACTGCCCTGATTAATAAGTTCGGATAGGAACTCTTATGGCGAAGTGTAATGTTACATCTGCTTTTTGACTATTGCCAGTGCACCCCATGGATTATGAATTGCTTGGGATTCAGTTTGCAGGTTTCTCTGGTAAAGCATTGCCTATGGCTGTTCCATTTTCTGTTTTTTGTTTGAGGCTGTCAGTACTTTTCTCCAGAGTCTGTTTAAGTTTGTGACAGAAGCAGACAATATGACCCATTATTTAGATGATTTTTTTCATGGTTTGTCCGCCAATATCATCAGAATGTGCCAGTTTGCTGGGCAAGTTTCAAGAATTGATATAGGATTTGTATGTAAACTAAGAACCGGATAAGATATGGGTCTGATGGAGATTTTGACTTTTCTGGGTGGGGAATTGAGGGGCATATTATCAAGAAAGGTCGTTACATTATCGCCGCTTTTATCGGCAGGAAACTGCTGATAAAGCGGCGATAATGGGCTTGATAATATGCTCTATGCAATTCCAATCGATGCCCATGTTAGATGTCTTCACATCTAACAGGGGCTTCGATTGGAATTCCATAGAGCATATTATCAAGCCCATTATCGCCGCTTTATCAGCAGTTTCCTGCCGATAAAAGCGGCGATAATGTAACGACCTTTCTTGATAATATGCCCCTGAATTTGTTGAAAATGGAGATGAGGTTGCCCTTGAAGAAGAAGGAAGAATTGATGGAGCTTTACAACAATATACTGGCAAAAGAAAAAGGCCAGGGAAGAGACATTCAGGTACTGCTTGGCCATTTGTTATGTTATGTTACACGGTATTTGTAGAGCGCGCGGCTACTCCTGGGAGTATCACGGCGCTGAAGTGACTCCTTAACAGAGCAGTGAAACACAACAGCAGATGCCCTCATTACTGTTGGAAGAACCAAGTCTTTAAGATTCTCCTGAAACTCAGGAGTTCCTGTACCTGTCTCAGGGAAGGCGGCAGGCTATGCCATAGCTTTGAGGCTGCCACTTGAAAAGGAGTGTCCCCCCTTTTGTGACCCAAAAAACGTTGGCACTATCGTCAGGCGCTGGGTCGAAGACCGCAAGGTTCTGGATGGTGTATAGGGCTGAACTCTATTCCTAATGTAAGGGGCCCGATGTTGTAAAAGGCTTTGAAGGCCAGCACCAAGGCTTTAAAATGTACCCTTTTACGTACTGAGAGCCAGTGCAGGGACTTCAAGTAAGGGGTCATGTGTGTCCTGGGTACGACCATAAGTACGGCCCTTGCTGCCGCGTTTTGTACCAACTGCAGGCGGCCTAGTAAGTAATCAGGGAGGCCCACGTACAACACATTGACATAATCCAACCTTGGCGTAATCAGCGCTTAGACCACAGTTTCCTATGCAAAATTGGAAGCAAGGGGAGGAAGTTCCTCCTCATTTTAAATAGCCCAAAACTGATTGAACCTGGGACTTCATGGACATATCAGCATCCAGTTTCACCCCCAGGTTTTTTACGGTGGTGACTGTGCTTACTGGAGGGGACAAATTCTGCGGCCACCATTGGTGCCATTCATCGCCTGGAGTATGTCCAAAGAAAATAATTTCTGACTTTTCTGAGTTACATAGCAGTTGATTTTGCCTAAACCCGGCAAACACCTTTGCCAAGCATGTGTTAATTTAATTTGCTCTTAGAGCCTCATCCTTCTCGCAGGTAAACAACAACTTAGTGTCATCAGCGTAGGATATTACTTTTGACCCATGTTCCTCTGACAGGGGTGCAAAGGGGCCCATATATATCTTAAATAAGGTTGGGCTTAAAACAGAGCCCTGAGGCACTCCTACTTTCAGCGGAGGGGTGAGGGCCAAAAAAGGGGGGACCAAACTGTTTGCTGGCTGCTTTCCAAAAAGAAGGAGAACCACCTAAGGACCGTGCCCCCAATGCCGCAACCCTGGAGTCTGCGCAGAAGCAAGCCGTGGGGCATGGTATCGAAAGCCGCAGAAAGGTCCAATAATATCAGTACAGCTTTTCCTCCTCTATCAAGAGGAGTTTCATTCGTCCCCGAGACTTCCAGTAAGGCTGTCTCTGTACTAAAGTTGGCTCTAAACCCTGACTGGCTCGGATGTAGTATATTGGTTACCTCCACAAAGTCAGTGGTGACAACATTCACATACTTCTCCAAAGTCTTGGAGAAGTAAGGCAGCAATGATATTGGCCTATAATTGCTGGCTACTGAAGGATCAGCTGAGGGCTTTTTTTAGGAGCGGGAGGATTTTTCCATGTGTCCAACTAGCAGGCATCACTCCCTCAGACAAGGACAGGTTCAAAACCTGGTTGACGGCTGGATTCAATACATCGGGTATGGATGCCAGAGTTTTGGCAGGACAAGAGTCCAAGGGAGAGCCGGATTTCAAAGCCTTCATTATTTTAAGTGACGTGGCCAGTGGAATAGGGGAGAACTCCAGAAGGGTCTCATCCAAAATTTAAGAGGCAGGGGAGGACATCCCAGTATTGCCCTTGCCAGCTAGAGGCAAATCCCCAAAAAAATCCTGCATATTTTAAATTTTATTTTAAAAGTATTGCGCAATATGATTCGCCCATTCATGGGTAGGGGTGAAGGGGCTCTGTATTGCATTGGGGGAAGAAAAGTCCTTTACAATCTTGAACAATTCCCTGCTGCTGTTCCCAGCTTGTTAAATCTTGAGGCCAAAAAAGATTTTTTTTCCTCACGGACTTTGGCATAGTGGGCTTTCAGCGGCAATTTATAGGTAATTTTACTCAGGGGATCAAAGTTCTTTCTCCATAGACGTTCTAAACATTTACATGCACTTTTGCTTTTCCTTAGCGCCTCTGTGAACCAGGGGGCTGAGGCTCTTCCGCGTTTGGCTACTCGATTTCGGGTGGGGGGGAGGGGGGCTAGTTGCATAGTGCACTCCTGAAGCCAGCCTTCAAGTGAGAGCACATCATACTCTAAAATGCTGTTGGAGGGAATAGGATTCTGACTAAGTATAGCAGCTAAAGCCTCTGGCGTAAGCTTTTCGAAAGGCCTAAAGCTTCTGGCCAGCGGCTTGCAATATTTGAATATGAATTTGCGTTCAAAGAAGTAAGTGCGGGTCATCCCTTTTGTCAGAGATTGGGTTTGGCCTATTCTGGGGCCTCGCTTCCTCACCATTGGGTGCATGTGACTTCATGGGTGAAGGCAGATTTGAGAGTGCGGCCAACCTTTTTGAGATATTTCCACTCTGTTCCTATGGCAGGAATGGGGGAGAAGGCAGAGTGGTCTTCGGAATTGTTTGCAGATGCTGCAGGTGGCTCTGGTTTTGGTGTATTTTGGCAAGGTGCACTAATGTGTGTAATCCTGGGCAGACGTACAGCGGTGCCTTGGCTGTAGCATTGCCTTTTTGGAGTTCTTTCCTTTGGTGGCTCTGGCCTGTCTGCATGGTAAGCACTTTGCTAATAAGAAGGTGCTTTTCATATTGGACAATATGACAATGGTTAATGTTTTCAGATGCCAGTCAGCCAGGGACCTTGAAAGGTCTGCATTTGTTGAGAATGTTTTTGTTTCAATGTGGCCTTTAAGTCTCGGCACATCGAAAGAGTGGACAATGAAATTGCTGATGCTCAATCTTTTTCATAGTGTCAGAGATTCTGTGGGCTTTGACTATGAGCAGATGAGAGGAAGAATAATGTTGTCGCTGTCGCATGAACTTTTGATCAATCTACGTGTTATGGAATAAGACCTGTTGGTCCCCCCTTGTTGTGCTCAGAGGTGCTCTCTCCCCAGAAGGGGAAGCTTTGTATTAGTTCCTTTGGATGTTTCACTGCCAGGCCAGACAGTGATTTCCTCTTGGTAGCACACTACACTCCTTTACAACCCTTTACCTTTGGACAATCAGCTGTGCAAGTTCCCTCCCACTTCAGATGAGAGGAAGGCATCAATGCTGTGGCACCAGTGTACTGTTGGATGGGCTGTGTGATGGAATTGATCAGTGGTTCTTTGTCAGATTCCACTTGACAGGCATATAGTCAGGCATAGAGTGCACATTTTCTCTCTAAAATCGATACATACTTACAGATGATCTTGTAAGCACAATTGTTTCTCTCAAAGTGTTGTACGCCTGTTATTTGCTTATGCTCGCGTTAAACTTACTGTACTAAGATTAAGAATTTGTAAATGTGAAGCGCTCTGATAACCTCTTGGGTCATGTCCGCACTATATAAAACACTGAATAAATAAATAAATAAATATAATCAAACATGGTCAGAGCTTTTAACTAGGAGAAGGAGCACAGATGATGGCACGGAGTTGATAAGAACGGATGTAGTAAACGTCATAATGTTGATTGTGAAAGCTTTGTTTGTGGTGTCTATTGCTGGTATGTTGGCAGGTTTGGCCTTTTTCGGGAGTCTTTATTGAGGGTAATGAGCTGTCAGCTAGAGAAATGGGAGAAGGATACTGGATGGATGGGTGCACAAAAGGAATAAGTCGCTCAGTTTTTCCTGGTCGGTACAAGGGTAAGCGACGCTGCCCGGCCTGCGGTTGGTCGCCCACGATGACGCTGTGCAGCGCCCTTAGGGCTACCGAGGTGCATGCAAAGTATCTTTGTCTGCTGCTTAATACAAGGTCGGTAGGAAGACATGCTCTGCAAATCTATGATCTTTTGGTCAGGGATAATCCTCTTTGTCTACTCCTGACCGAAACTTGGCTGGGAGAGGCGTCCAACCCGGACATCTTCACTGCGATCCCTCCAACCTATAACATCTTTCGCCAAGACAGAGCTAAGGGCAGGGGGGGCGGAGTCGCGGTGGTGGTGAGGAAGAACGTTTCTTGTTCAGTTCTTCCCGTGAACTCCATTGGGGGCTCTGAATCCCTTGCTTTCATGCTAAAACTGTCTCCTGGCCAAGCGCTCAAGGGTCTGTTGGTCTACAGGCCTCCTGGCCCGGTGGGCTCCTTTTGGGAGGACCTACAGACAGCCATCTCGGAGCTGGCGCTGTCTGCACAGCATTGTTTGCTGGCAGGCGATTTCAACTTTCATCTTGATGTCACGGACGATCCGGATGGGGCAAAATTGCTGGATATTACATCTCCGCTCGGCCTGGCACCGTTTGTGTCGGGGCCTACACATGAGAAAGGGCATACCCTTGATCAAGTGTTTTCCTCTGTCCCTATTGTCGACATTGATACGTGGCCTGTGCTCTGGTCGGATCATAGGCTGATTGGGTTCTCTGTGTTAGAGAAGGGGCGGTCTGACACCTGCGCCCCCTCGGTGCCCAGATCGGCCTCGAGAGCGTTACATAGAGTGACGCCGGCCATGCTAGAGCAGGCGCTCACGGAACATCCTTGTTCTCTCTCGGGAGATCCGGAAAGAGACACGGAGGCCCTGCAGCGATGGCTGACTGAGAGGTTAGATGACCTTGCTCCCAGGGTTACCCCCCGATCCTCGGCGAAACGGCAATCTGCGCCTTGGTTCACAGAGGCGCTACGCATGGCTCGCAGCCTATGTAAGGTTGCTGAGCGGGCCTGGCGCCATCAATATGATGGGGAGGCCAAACTTGTTTATAGGTCGGCGGTGAAGGCCTATCACCGTGATATTCTTGGTGCCAAGCGGGAATATCTCGCCCGAAGGATTGAGGCATCGGCGAACTCCTGTAAGGAGATCTTCACGATTGTGAAGGAGTTCACGTCTCCCACCTCTTATTCACCTCCGCCTGTTTCACCTGATGCGTGGGCGCGTGATCTTGCCACCTTTTTCACCGACAAGATTAAGGCTATTCAGGCCTCCTTCTCGGAGAGCACGGCGGAGGGTTGCTGTAATCTTGGGGCAGGACTTGGAACATCGGCCATGCCCATGGCTATCCTGGAGGACTTTCCATCTGTCTCCAGTGACATGTCCCGGACTCTGTTAGCCAGTCTTAAATCTGGATTCCCACTTGACCCCTGCCCCGCCAAATTTTTGGCCGGGATGGCGGCAGTGGTGAATCCCCTGGTCAACCCGATCCTCAATGCCTCCTTGAGCGAGGGGAGTGTCCCACACACCTGGAAAAGGGCGATGGTGATCCCCCTCCTGAAAAAGCCTGGTCTTGATGCCGAGGTCTTGGCCAATTATAGGCCAATTTCACTTCTCCCGGCCTTGGCCAAGATTACCGAGAAACATGTTCAAGGCGTCTTGTCGAACTTCCTGGAGTCTAACAATCTGCTCCATCCATCCCAATCCGGTTTCCGTCCGAATTTTAGTACGGAAACAGCGTTGGTGGAGGTCTCTGAGATCATCAGGGAGACCTTGGATGGGGGTGGCAAGGCCATGCTAGTCATGTTGGACCTGTCGGCGGCTTTCGACACCGTCCCCCATAAGGCGCTGCTCGCCAGGCTTTATGACATCGGCCTAAGGGGGACGGTGCTCAGATGGTTTACATCTTTCCTGGAGGGCCGCCGCCAGACGGTCTGGGTTTCCCAGAGCTCCGCCGAGATGCCGCCATTGGGTGTTGGGGTTCCACAGGGCTCTGTGTTGAGCCCGACATTATTTAACATCTTTATGTCCCCCCTGGCGGCTGTGGTGGAGGCTTACGGAGCCCAGATCGTGTCCTACGCCGATGACACACAACTCCTCTTCACATGTGAAAAAGACCAGACATTTGATGGGGAGAGAATCCGGGACTGCTTGGACAGGGTCTTCAGCTGGTTCCAGCTAAATTGTCTGAAGGCCAACTCCAGCAAGTCGGAGGTTCTATTCTTCGGCTGTGCCTCCGATCCCGAGTGGCGGCAGTGGTGGCCGGCCGCCATGTGTCCTCCGGCACAATCATCCTTGGTTGCCAAGAACCTGGGCGTTAAGCTTGATAACAAACTTTCTCTGAGAGCGCACATCCTTGGCCTGTCCGGCACCTGCTTCGGCATCCTCAGAATGCTCCGCAAGTTTCTTCCCTTACTGTCTGCGGAGCACAGACGGATTACGGTGCAGGCGCTCATCGGATCTAGGCTTGACTATGCTAATGCCCTTTTCTTAGGCCTTCCGGACTATCTGGTTCAGCGTCTGCAGGTGGCACAGAACTCGGCAGCCCGGGCAATCTTTGGTCTGCACAGACGAGCACAGGCTTCTGTGTTGCTGCAGACGCTCCATTGGCTTCCAATCCGGAAGCGGATTGTTTTCAAATCTATGACGCTGATGCACAAGGCTCTGTTTGGCTCAGGCGCTGGATATCTGAAGAAAAGATTAGCTTTCTATCGCCCGGCTCGCTCACTGCGTTCAGAATCCCTTTTCACTGCTGTGGTTCCACGCGTGAGGAAGGCCCGCATTGGGGGGCGCTCTTTCAGCCTTAAGGCTGAAGGACTGGGTTATTTAGAACCCAGCGGTGCCAGGGCACAACACCTGAAACCTTCGTGGGTAACCTGCTCCGGCGTACGAATGACAGAGACATGGGACACTTCCTTCGGCGTCAAAGATTCAAGGTTTATTTACTGCAGGGAACACAGAAGTCACGACAAGTACAACACGTGCAACTTGGGGAGACTGCTTCAAATTGGTTCTGTGGATCGCTCCTTTTATACAGAATTTACCCATAGGACAACATGATACACAAAGGTTTACAACCCGGTTCCCATAATTATCCCCCAGAGGGGTCGCTTTGGTCACTTTGATACACACAAGGTCCGGAACATAAGTGCGGAAACATTTGGCGGTTCCCAACTGTAAAAACCCATCTTCCCAACATTAGTGCATTCCAATCGGCAGTAAAACAGATCAAAATAGGAACAAAGACAGGTGCAGAGGAAGACGGAGACAGTGGGGAGATCGGAAAGGGTGTAAAAGGGGAGGTATCGGTAAACACGAGATACAGGCATCAAAGGGACGTGCCTAATGAGATGCACGGCTGAGACAATAAACCGGCACGGCGAGATGAGCCTCGAGCGGGGCCATCTGCCTTACAGTATCATCCCCCTCGTCATAAAGACACTTACAAAGAACATGTGTCTTCCGCAAATATCTTGGGAGTCCCAGGGTCGCGAAGCGGACAGCGTCCGTTCGCTGGCTACTTGAGGGCAAGAGACAAAATGGATGCCGTATCTAAGATGGAACCCGTGGGTACAGATGAAAAACCCACATAACAAACAAACGGTTTAAGTTAGCACAGCGAAACTGCGCACACTTACTAAACTCGTCATTTGCGGTTCGTAGATACCAGACTCGACCATATTCGTGCGAGTCGAAAACACCACTTACAATTGTCACGGAACCTCAGACGCTCCTTTTGCCCTCATGTAGGCAAGCACTAGTCGGAATCATATTCGATATTCATCAGACCATCGAGATGTTGCTGTAGCATAGCTCTGTCCAACCGAGTCCCCTTGGTAACAGGTGGCTGTCTCATACACGTTGTAGCACAGAGGCCACATAAGGCAGGACCACACTGCACACAAAGGCAACACGTGAACAGGAACGCTACAACGACTCCGATGATCATCAGAATCTTCCAACCCCAAGTCGACATCAGGCCCCAAAACCACCCAAGTAGCGTCCAATCCCCTACATCCACGTGTATGGATTCGGAGATCTTATGCAACTTCGAGATGGCTTGATAGACAGTCGGAGCGTTATCAGGAATGAAAATACAGCAGCTCGAATGGATCACCTTACATACCCCACCTCGATCTGCTAAGATCACGTCTAAAACCATACGGTTTTGTAACGTCATAAGTCTATCCGCCTGAAGTTCTGTGGTGATATTACCAAGGGCACTGGCAGTAATATTAGCTGTCGATTCTACCACTCGAGTCAACTGTCTCAGGTTCCTACTATTAACCATAGGTCCCCAAAACGGGAGGAAACCCTTGAAAAAGTCTCCTGCCTCTTGACCGGCAGTATCCTCTTCGCTAATTACGCCTCTCACAACTCTAGTCTTGTGATAATCTGCATCTACAGTAAACGTCGGAGGCAACAAGTTTGCGATGAAACATGAGCCCATGAAGTCAGAGGGCAACCATGCATACGCACGATCATGACAGATAAAGTAGGTACCCTTGGCAGCCAGGAACACAGGGGACGAGACCATCGGCAGAATGTAATTTTCAGTGCAAGCACTCTCTCCAAGTCGGGCTTTCGATCTTCGGCCACGACCTATGAGACAAAAATTACCAATGTGGGGTACGACCCATATCGGAGGCGAGCTTTTAAGCTGCTTTTCACTAGTGAACATACTATATTCGCCTCTACTTAGGACCCTATAGGCTTGTACCTCTTCTTCAGGAATAAGCGAGGGATCATAGATATCGCTATCTAAATCCTCTATTGCTATAGACAAAGGTTTTTGGTACGAGGTAGGACCAGAGTAGGGGGAACGTGGTTCTCGAATGGGGTGGAAACCCAGTGCGCTTCGAAACATTGTTTGGAATGCTCGAGCAGACCCTTGGGAACTATACGGTAACACCAGATATGGAATTCCCTTATCCGTAGTATGTGGCATCAACCCACACACCCAACAATTAGTAGTGTTAACCACTAACTGATGCTGATGGAGGAGCTGAATAAAGGAATTGTTGCGGAATTCTGCACGTCTAGCCTGCTCGTGTTCAGGTAAGATATGAAAAGAATGAGGAGATGCAGTGGAGGTGAGTTTAGGGTCAGGGGTAGGAGTAGGTGTAGCAGAAGGTAAGAAGTAAAACATCGTGTAATACACCCCACCCGCCAATAATGCAGAAACAGTCAAAAACAATACGAATATTTGGAATATAAAACATTTGGTACGACTGAGTTGCTGCAGCTTGAATCTTTGTGCTTGAGCTCCTTCCAAGTCCGTCAGCTTCGAAAATGCCATTCCCTATGACCGTCCGCAACGTTTCTTGACGCACTTCGTTCTGTGTAGCAGCAGTCAATCCCTAGGAGTTCCCAGGAACCGACGGTCTTTAACCTAGCGTCAAGACCTACTAACCAGAAGGAAGTACGCGCGCGGCCCTACGGCCTTTATTTCACAAATATATATATGCGAAAACAATGTTTCTCAGCTGTGGAAGCAAAAAGTATAAGGAACGAAGCTCAATGAATATGTACAAAATAATTACAATGGTACGAATGTTCAAACTGATCGTGGAAAACGGGATAATGCAATTATCAAGGGACAGAACAGGATCTTTTATTAGTCTTTAGTGCTGGATCGCAAAAAGTATCGGGTTTTCCCAGGACGTGTCTGTTCGTCAAACAAAGGATCCGTTGAAGGGACCACGTCCTGTTGATCAGCTGAATGTTCTGGTCTTGAGTCTCTTGCTGACAAATGTTCAACAATGTCTTTTTGCTGCACTGAGGATTCTCCGACAGGTTGTGCGTCGCTGAAAGGCACAAACGCCGGCAATCCTTCGGTTTCAGTTGATGCAATGCCTTTCCTCACCCACAAGTCTGCTGGCAACGGGATAGGGACTTTCTTGGTATGGGTGGCGTGCACCCAATTCTTCCGCCCCTCAAGACGAACTGCAGTTCTCGTGGCAAGGAGGACCTGGTAGGGTCCAGTGAACCTGGGATCCAAATTGTTCTTGCGCGAGAAGTTTCGCGTCACCACCCAATCTCCGGGCTGGAGCTGGTGGCCTGGACCCTCCGTCTGCGTCGGCAATGCTTCGTGAACCTGTTGGTGAATTAACCTCAGTTTAGCAGTCAAGTCATGAAGATAATCGATCAACATTGGATACTCAAGATCACAAAAAGTACCTGGCCTAGGAACCCCCCAAACATTCGCAGGACGACCGAACACTATTTCGTAGGGACTAAGCCCTACTCGGGAGTGTACAGTCGCCCTTGTTGACAGTAATGCTAAGGGTAAAGCGTCAGGCCACGAGAGACCAGTCGTAGCCTGAATCTTAGCTAGTTTTAGTTTAAGGGTGCCGTTATACCCTTCAACCAAACCAGCTGACTGGGGATGATTGGCACTATGGAATTTCTGATTAATTCCAAGGCCCTTACACACACTCTTCATCACACTCCCCACAAACTCACTTCCGTTATCTGACCACACGATTCTAGGCATTCCATACCGAGGAAAATATTCCTTCAGTAGGATTTTCGCAGTAGACAAAGCAGTATTGTCTTTGAGAGGGTAGGCCTCGATCCATCGGGAGAATGCGCAAACCACAACTAAAACGTATTTCAGGTTATTGCATCGCTCCATATGGATGAAGTCCAATTGAATCACCTCAAAGGGACATGAAGGGGGAGCAAAACTACCAGGAGGAGTTGGGGTTCCCTTACCAGGATTGTACAACATACATACCATACAATTCTTAACCAAGCGTTCAGCACATTTCGTGATACCATCATTCTTCCACACAGGGGATAGCAACTTACAAATACCTTTCGCGCTAATATGTGCTAACCCATGCGCCATTGTCACAACGGCCAGCACATACGCATCGGGCAACATCCACCTTTTCTGTTCCGATAAATCAGTCCAACAACCAATTGCATCCAACTTTCTCGTACTTTCTTTCCACTTCATCTTTTCAGTCTCGGTGGCCTCATTCTGAATTGCTTTCACACTCTCGATAGTGTCTTCACACATACTCGATTCTGTAGGCCACCTAACCGAACTCGTCACATACATTCTAGTGCTAAGGTTCCGGGCAGTCTCCTTAGCAGTCTCATCCGCAAAAGCATTACCACGACCCACATCATCCGTCACCTTACGATGCGCACTACATTTGACAATCGCCACTTGCTTAGGCAACGTAAGTGCATCCAAAAGATCATTCACAAGCTGGCCATGCTGAATCTTCGTACCATGCGATGTTAGAAAACCTCTCTCTCTCCACAACCGTCCAAAACTATGTGCGACGCCAAAGGCATATTGGCTATCGGTAAACACATTCACACGTTTCCCTTTCGCTAACACACACGCTCTAGTGAGAGCGATCAGCTCTGCAGCTTGGGCAGAATTCTGATTTAGTCGTGCAGTCTCAACAACAGTATTCAACGTTACAACAGCATATGCAGTAGTCACATCACCATTCGGCAACTTGAAACATGAACCATCCACATACAGTGTTCCATCTGGGTCTTCCAATGGGGTGTTTTTAAGGTCCACTCGACCTTTTGTTTCCTCCTCTGTCCTCAAATAACAATCGTGTTCTGTTATTTCATCTGACTCTGAGCTAATTGGTAACAAAGTTGCCGGGTTCAGAACATTACAACGTTTTATTTGAAGGTGGCTTGCCAACAGCGTCAACTCGTACCCAGACAACCTCGCACTCGTCAAGTGCTGAGTTTTCGTACGATTCAAAAGAGTGTCGACTGCATGCGGAACCATCACCGTAAGCATATTATCCATGACCAATCCTGCTGATTGTCGGATGGAGACCGCAGCTGCCGCTGTTGCTCTCAAGCAACTCGGCAATGCTCTAGCTACCGGGTCCAAGGTCGAGGAAAAATATGCACATGGACGTTGCTTTCCACCAAAAGGTTGCGTTAAAACACTCAAAGCACAACCTTCTCTCTCGTGAACATATAATGTAAACGGCTTGCTATAGTCAGGAGTACCTAACACAGGAGCCGAACATAATGAATCACGCAGTTCAGAAAAACTTTTCTGACATTCTTCCGTCCATGGTAAAGGAGTCGAAACATCCTTGCACGTAAGAGCCACTAATGGTTTCGCCAGCAATGAAAAATTAGGAATCCATTGCCTGCAGTACGACGTAATACCTAAAAAGGCACGCACATCTCTTTGGGTTGTTGGCACAGCCATTCGCGCAATTGCTGCAATTCTCTCTGGGGTCAACCGCCTTCCCTCCTTTGACAATAAGTGACCTAGATAGGTTACTTCTTGACAACAATATTGGAGTTTAGAAGGTGACACCTTGTGATTTAACTCGCAGAGATGTTGCAGCAACGACACCGTAGCGATTTTCCAAATGTCCTGAGTATCTGCAGCTACCAATAGGTCATCGACGTATTGGATTAAGGCCGCACCAGCCGGCAACCTAAACGCATCCAGTTGACCCTTCAAGGCTTGACTGTAAATCGATGGACTTTCACAGTAGCCCTGAGGAGCGCGTTTAAACCGGAAGCTGCGTCCACCAAGAGAGAAACTGAAAAGGTCTCTACTCTCTTCTGCAATCGGGATGCTGAAGAACGCATTCTTCAAGTCAATCACCGAAAACCACGATGCAGAAGCTGGAATCAGAGTCAGTAATGCCGTGATGTCAGGCACAACGGGGAACTGAGGAATCACAATTTTATTCACCTCCCGTAAATCGATAACAAAACGATACACAGGTGGTTTCGAAGGATCAGTACGTTTTAGAATGGGCAGTACAGGACTGTTGCACACGTTTCCCCGTGTTTCCTCAATAACGTCTTTCTCGATCAAATCATAGATGATCGCTAACAGCGCTCGTTCACCATCAAGAGAAATACGATACTGGGGAATACGTGGCAATCGCACATTAGATTTCAACTGAACAACATAAGGGGAGATGTCAAGTAGGCCCACATCATTGGGACCTGTTGCCCACAAGACGCAGGAAGAGAACTCAATTCCGGTGGAAGCTTATCGAGAGACAAATACATGGGAGAGACAACCCTCTCTCCCAACGTAAGCTTTACACCCGCAGGAGAACAATAGAGAGTTGCATACAAACGTTTAAGCAAATCCAGGCCCAAAAGATTTTCACCACAACCAGTAGTCAAAATCAACGGAGCTTCTAGCTCACGAGGCCCAATTGTAAGGGGCAAAGGGCGCGAAACTGGATTGCTAACGGGGGCGCCAGAGAATCCAACGGAAACATTTGTTAAGCCAGACAAAGGTGCGCCAGGGAGTTTCGAATGCTTAATGGAACTTTTCGCTGCACCAGTGTCCAACAGAAAAGGCTCAACGACGCCCGATGTAGCAACTGCGACGTAAGGCCCTCTCTGATCAACCGGAACTGATACCACTCCCTCTCCTTGTCTATGGCTGTCCTAGTAATTACTGTCGTCAGTTCCCTGATCGACGTAATAATCGTCTACATTGTACTGCGCAGATCGTCCTTGCGACGATCCACGTTGATCAAAACAATTATCGGAATTTGATGAGTTATCTGAACGATCATTCTGAGCACCACGACCTCTACCACGCGGTGCCTGCTGTGAACCACCACGACCTCCTCTAGATGAGTTACCACTATTACGTTCATTTAAAACAGGACAATTGAATTTGATATGTCCCTCCTGTCTGCAATAAGCACATTGATTGTACCCTAACGAGGATCTTTGGGAAGAGGAGTTATTACGAGATTGTGATCGGTTCGATTGCGGCTGCGATCTATTTTGTTGCGAAGCATTCTGATTCGAACGTGGAGGATACGCTTGCTGAAGCAACACTTTAGTTTTAAGCTCTTTCGTCTTCTTATCAGCGCGGTCGTTCTCTTCTTTCTCTCTGTTCTCATAATATTGTGCCCTGGCCAATATCTGAGCTGAAGTAGAAACGGCCCACGCACTTTCTGAATTTTTCAATTTATTGCTCAAATCGGGCAATAAGTTCGACACAAATTTATCCACGAACAACCTTTGACCACCCTCAGTGCTCATATCCTGACCACTATGATCAATGAATGCCTCCTCAAACCTCGTAAAGAAGTCGGAGACACTCTCGTCCTTTTTCTGTTTACAAGCTGACAATTTGTCCCAATTTACCCTCATAGCTGGCATAAGAGTTTTCATTAACGTTATTATTCTTTGAGGGAGAGCAGTAATCAACTGTTCGGGTTTAGCACCACCAGTTTGCAACCCATCCGCCGCTATAATGGCCGCCCAATCACCACCTAATTCGTTTGCGTGATTTTCCTGACGAATCTTAGCCCATACCGGTTGCGGTACAACATTGCCAAACAGCATGTCAATATCGGCAAGATTCATTACCGTAGCGTCTACGAGCTGCGATAATTCTTTATAGTACCCCGCAGGATTTTTGCGAGGGTCAGGCAAAGATTGCTTCACCTGTAACACTTCCGATCGTTTCCATGGGAGATGTATCCACACTCTCTGGAAGAACGGCGGGATCGGGGGGTTTGCCCCAGGATTACCTGGCATCCACACTGGTGGAACTTCTCGCATAGGAAACTGACCAGACTCATCTGGCTGTCTTTCAATATCCTTGACAAACAAGGCTTGAGGTATAGGAGTGGGACGAAAAGATAGCAACCGTTCAACAGCACGTCGAACATTGGTATCCACTATCAGTCCAGCCGAAAACTGAAGTTGCAAATCAGACAACGCGGTCAGCACCTCGTCAGGTGCGTCGGCCGATATCTGATCACGAAGGACCTTACACATTTCCTCGAACACAAATCTTTGGGTTGGTATATTGAATTGACAAAACGTGTCGAGTACAATACGTGGTGGATTTCTAAGGGGATGCGTCATCCAGCCCATCGCCATATTATATAGCGAAGCGCGTTCCCTGTTACCAGGAAGCTGACTACGTCTCTGAGGACCATCGGAACCAGCGGACCCAAGAACAGGTCCGAGCGAATGAAAGAAGCTAGCCGCAAGAGGAGAATTACGACTACGAGTAGAGGTAGAAGTATAGGACACAGGACTAACAAGTGAAGGAGTAGAGACAGAAACAACAGCAGGAGTTAACAGAGCAGGAGCAGTAGCGTGAGCAGGAGTATGTGGAAGCGGAGGAGCAGTAGGGATAGCAACAGCCAAAGGAGCAGGAACAGTTGGAAGAACGGGTGCAGGTTGAGGAACAGGCAAAGGAAGAATAGGTGCAGGAACAGGTACAGGGGGAATCACAGGGGCTGTGGTACCCTGTACATACGGAGGTGTCGACTTCATTAAATAGGACATTAAAGGATCCTCAACTGCCTCTTCCTTCTTTTCCGACTCCGTAGGCAAAGTAGGATAGCATTTATCTATAGTCATACGCTGTAATCTATCAAACACTTCCTTTTCCTTAACCTCCTTATCATGCTGAAACTGCTCTGCTTTCTTCACAATAGTAGCAACATTATCTCTCTGATTTCGTTTAGTCTGTCTGATTTCTTTCTGTCGGGCTTCTTTACGCCACAACCGAAAGGCATCAAACATGGCCGGCCTTGACTTTTTCTCGAACAATTTAGCCTCTAGGTTATCTAGGATCGGGGTCTCAAAGCTACCATGAGGTGGCCAACTAAGGACTCCGTCCTTCTTTGTATAACGGATCCAGTAATCATTAAAGGTAATCGGGCCTAGCCCATGTTTACTGTACAGTTCATAAGTCGGAGTTCCAACCGGAGGTATCGGACACGAGTCCTCCAGTCGGGAATCCATACCACAAGGTCTGAAACAACTGAACAAAGTACTACGACCAGGCATCTTGCACACTAGCCGAGTTTCACAAACTTCAAGGGTTACGGGATTTACCAAGTCCCAGCAAAGAGCTAATACCCTCGGTTTTTGGCGTCTGCAGGCGTCAAATAACACAACAAAGTCCGCTAGCAAAGTGTCACCGACAAAAACACTCACACAGCGTCAACAACAAAAACACTCGCTAAAGTGTCAACAACCAAGAACTCTGGGAGCGACCCACAAATACTTAACTCAAAGATCGATGGCGTCACCAGGAAGGCCCGTCAATCCTCTCGCTATACCAAGGTCTACGCCAGGCGCCAAAACAGGTCTACAGTCAGGGCAGCAGTCCGTCGCAGCCGTCAGGAGGCGGGAATCTTCGCGGGAAAAGTCTTCGGGCCACTTGTTTCGACAACAGGATCGATGAAGCGGAGTGCACCTTCCCTCGGAGATTTCACACGAAGTTCCTCACGATCGTCGGGCTTGGACCGGTACCACTGATGCAGCCCCACGTTGGGCGCCAACTGAAGGACTGGGTTATTTAGAACCCAGCGGTGCCAGGGCACAACACCTGAAACCTTCGTGGGTAACCTGCTCCGGCGTACGAATGACAGAGACACGGGACACTTCCTTCGGCGTCAAAGATTCAAGGTTTATTTACTGCAGGGAACACAGAAGTCACGACAAGTACAACACGTGCAACTTGGGGAGACTGCTTCAAATTGGTTCTGTGGATCGCTCCTTTTATACAGAATTTACCCATAGGACAACATGATACACAAAGGTTTACAACCCGGTTCCCATAATTATCCCCCAGAGGGGTCGCTTTGGTCAGTTTGATACACACAAGGTCCGGAACATAAGTGCGGAAACATTTGGCGGTTCCCAACTGTAAAAACCCATCTTCCCAACATTAGTGCATTCCAATCGGCAGTAAAACAGATCAAAATAGGAACAAAGACAGGTGCAGAGGAAGACGGAGACAGTGGGGAGATCGGAAAGGGTGTAAAAGGGGAGGTATCGGGAAACACGAGATACAGGCATCAAAGGGACGTGCCTAATGAGATGCACGGCTGAGACAATAAACCGGCACGGCGAGATGAGCCTCGAGCGGGGCCATCTGCCTTACAGTATCATCCCCCTCGTCATAAAGACACTTACAAAGAACATGTGTCTTCCGCAAATATCTTGGGAGTCCCAGGGTCGCGAAGCGGACAGCGTCCGTTCGCTGGCTACTTGAGGGCAAGAGATAAAATGGATGCCGTATCTAAGATGGAACCCGTGGGTACAGATGAAAAACCCACATAACAAACAAACGGTTTAAGTTAGCACAGCGAAACTGCGCACACTTACTAAACTCGTCATTTGCGGTTCGTAGATACCAGACTCGACCATATTCGTGCGAGTCGAAAACACCACTTACAATTGTCACGGAACCTCAAGGCCTCCCAGCTGTGGAACTCGCTTCCATTGGCACTTCGTAGCACTCCCAACTTGCTTCAATTTAGGAAGAATTTGAAGACGTGGCTTTTTAATCACTCTGTTTAGGTGGGTTTCTTTCTCCTTTTCTTTTGGGTTCTGTTTTACTTGTTATGTTGATTATACACTGTAAGTTGCCTGTGGAAAGCGCCGGGACACTCTTTTAGAGTAGCCGAGCGCTATAAAAATGCACTTTAACATAACATAACATAACATAATAAGGGAAAGTTCACACGTCTGGGAGATTGAGGGGCAGATTTATGTTAACTGGCGTATCCCCAGTGATGCGCCAGTTAATGTGCGCCACAGTGCACCACAGCTCCGCCACCCATGGTGCGCCGCATTTACAATGCGGCGCACCATGGTGCAAAAACGGCACAGATGCGTGACGCATCTGTGCCATAAAGGTGGTGCATTGCTGGAGTTGCGTCGCAAGCTCGTCGCAGCTCCAGCAAGGCTCGGGGGTGCCCCATCTTCACAATGCTGCATCAATACCTACGCCTGCTTCAACAGGCGCAGGGTTTTGACGCAGCATTGGCCTGTAATCTCATAGATTTCACTCAGCCACTTTCAGGAGGCGTTCCTGCGCAGGAACGCCCCCCCCCTGTGCAGGAACGCCTCCTTATGGCGCAGGGCTTTACAACGTGACGCATCTCCTAGATGCGTCACGTTGTAAATAGGGCGCATTGTTTGCGCCGCCGTTGCGTCAAATAAAGTGACGCAATTGCGGCGCAAAGAGGCGCTAGGGCATCATAAATCTGCCCCTGAGTATTTTAAAAAGTGTGATTGGTGCTCTTCCACAGGTGTGTAAGGATGGTCAGGAGTGCTTGCTTTTCACGGTTATTATGGGCTGGTTATTATTTGGTGCTTTTAGAGCGACAGAAGTAGTGGGGTCTAAGAGGAAAGAGGGAGTATGTGGGGGGACGTCAGGAACCAGGGTGAGGTGGTTCAGGTACGGTTACCAAGATCAAAAGCGGATTATATACATCAAGGCAGATGTGTTAAGTTGTGATTTTATGCGGATGAGACAATTTGTCCTCTATGATGTTGGCAGAAGTATAGAAGGAAGTGATCAGACAAGGGAATTCTGCATGCTGATGGTGGTAACATTTTGGCGTCACAAGTTTTGGTGGTCATGAGGAAGGCATGAGCTTTGATAGGATTACCTGGCACCTAATTTGGTACACATTCCTTTCAAATTGGAGTGGCAACTGAGGCAGAGTTTAGAGGTTAGTCCAAGGAGGAAATACAGAGTCTAGGGTTTTGGATGTCAGACTGTTCTAAGTACTATTTGAAATTGGCCTGGATGTTCAAATTACATTAATGCATTGCAATTTGTTTTGTTGCAGGATGCACCGGTAGTCCTCAGCACGAGCGCATTAGGGCCTGAATTTGTTGGTACTCATTCATGAAATGGGCTTCTTGTCAAGTGGAAATGAAGAAGTTTGGCAAACAAATGGGATCTTATAAACTTACAGTTCAAATTAAGTGATTTGGGAAAGACCGGATGTGTTGATGTGAGCAGCTGACAAAGTTAGAGTTATTAATGAGACCCTCCCCATGTCTGGATGTTTTAGTTATTCATCTAGGAGAGAACGATTTAGTACAGATGACAGGTTTGGCTCTATTGACATTGTGGGAGTTGTTTTTCCTTGTTCATTTTAAATATATTCGAACTGAACTTACGCTAACATAAACTGTGTTTACACTGTGCTCCATCTTGAATTTATGTTGTAATACACCATGTGATGATTAGTATTGTTGCTTCTTGTCCTAAATAAAGAATTGAGAGCTTTACACTAATAAAGGGAAAAGACTACTCTCCACACTGCACCTAACCAAGGACATCCCAGCCGTCCCAGGCTATCGCTTAAACAATGTATCAACCATAATGCTTAAATAAACTGTCAGAAAGGCTGAATCCAATGCAACAGTACTATGAGAGAATCTTCAAATGTATTCTGTGGTAAAATGTTTCTGCTTCCTTGTTCGTCATTTGATCATATTCTGAGAATCATGTATTTCTATAGTAATGTGTGACAACCATTGCCAAAGTCCTATAAAAGGACGCACCATTCTTTGTACCCTGGGACGCCTTATTTCCTATGTTTATGATGCAAATCTATGCTGGATATTCTATCAAACTTTACTAGGTTCTTTATACTTTGGTTTGCATACTCTGCTGCTAACTGATGGCAAATGCATGCAGATTGCCTATTAATCTTTTATGATCTTTTAAAACTTTGACCCGTGTTTATCATTCTCACCATTCAGATTTTTTGATATTGATCATACATGCATTAGAAATGGGTCTAATTGGGGAGCACCGAGGTGTGTTGCCATGCTTTTGACATGTTTATTGAAGACTACTTTGCATGCCGAAAACATGTATGAAGGAGGACCTTTTTGGAGATGAAACGAATGTGAGCATTGACAACAATGGTGGATGGAGTTTTTGCCCCTTAGTGAGTGGAGAGATGCCAAGAGGCCTGGGGCTATTGACAGGGTAAGGCAGGGGTGCAACAGGGAGAGGAGAATTTTTTTAAAGTGGAAGGTTTTTTCATGGTGGAGCACCCAGACATAAAGAACGGGGTAGTGCATTTCTTTAGAGATGGTGGGGTTCATTTATCAGTTATTGGAAGGGAGCTATATTTGCTTCAATTGTGGAGTGCGCTGGGAGAATTGTTGCATGTACTTTTGTATGGTGATTAGTTGGGGGACAGAAAAGTGCTGTTAGGTTTTTGTGGGGGCTGTTTGTTGAACACATTTAAAAATACTTTGTCCACTCGTGTTGGCTGGAGTGGGACGTCCCAAACTGCGATCGTCCCCCATATGCTCCCAGGAGAGTCACAAGAATGCTGGGGGGAGTATCTGGATGACAGCAGTGTGACTTCCTCTGTCCCACTTTAGTGGCTCTGGGATTGGATGCATCGGCCTGCCAGATTCCAAAATGGCAGCCGCCCAGTGGTGACCAGCGAAGGGGCCTGGTCCACGCAGCGGAGTACTCTACTGCGTACTCCTTAATCACGGCATTACTCCCTTGTCTGGACTGTGGCGGTGTGGGTGAGCTCACCCGAAGTGTGCCATTGCAGATGATTGTCTGGGAACCTCAGGAACCATGCGACTGATTGGCGTAGAGTAAGTTGGTCACCGGGCAAGGAGAAGCAGCGGGGAGGACTTGGCAAATAGGGAGAGCGCATCTTGAGCCTGTGGGGCAGGGTGAGGCCCCGTCCTCAACCAGTGACTGGCTCGTGGTGCAGCCACTGCGGCTCAGCTGTAGGAGTTTGATGTGCAAGGTCTGTGCGGGCCCAACTGCAAACAGTTTGCAATGGCGTGGGGCATGGAAGCACTCAGCATGAAGGAAGAAGTCCACCTGCCTGGCTGGCCCCTGGTGCCATAGGGAGAGAACGAGCAGAATCTGCCATGGACAGCAGGTGAGCAGGCCGGACCCTGTTCTCCCACTCAGCAATACAGCACTGCATGGTAGGTCACCCCTCCCTGCATGCCCCAACCCGGTTATTCTCGCTGGGTGCTGGACCTGCTCTACCTCCATGGCCTGGAGCAATCCCTGCTGCAAGTGGATTGTTCTCCTGGTGTTCCTGAGCCTGGGGACCTGACTGGTGTTAGAAATGTCAGTTCTCTAATTGGCAGAGGTATTCCAATATCAAACTCCAATTCTGCAACCTTATCTGCTGGTTTACCACTGAGAGACATGGTGCCTGGATACTTCAAGGGTCAATCAAAAATATGACCAAAAACACTATGTGGTTGCATAGTGGTCTGCACTAAACTAGTGATGTACACCAAAAACTGTGGGTCAAGTACAAATACAAGTTCAATCCTCACAGCTGACCACCAATGTTAGAAATGGGGGTCTCTAGTTGGCAAAGGTACGCACCTTTGTCCAAGTAGGGACCCTTGCTTCTAGGTAGGGTAAGGGAGTTGCACACTTTAGATAACCCCTGCTCGACCTCTTGTTAGCCTGACATGAGCAGACAGGCTTATCCCAAAGGCAATGTGTAAAGTATTTGTACCCAAACACACAGTAACACAGTGAAAACAGCACAAATGGGACACCACAACAGTTTAGAAAAATAAAGTATCTTTATCTAAACCACACAAGACCAAAATCAACAAAAATCCAACATACAGGTATCAAGATATCACTTTTAAAATAGTTATTTCAAAAATAGCACTTGTAGAAACAAATAGAACCAACTGGGGCTATTATGACTTTTTTTGTTGTTGCTATGGCGGCCACCTGACTTTCCGCTTCGTGGTCTTTGCTGAAAGAATTCCCGGGATCATGCCCAGTGATCAGTATCGAGACTTGGACCCTGGCTATCTACGCCACGCTATATGTGCAGCCTCATCTATGGCTGCCACTCAAATTTTCACTTTATGGCTGTTGTAGAGTGAATCTCCGGGACCACGCTTCTCAATTATTAACAAGATTAACAAGATTATTCATGTATTGGATCGACAGTATTTTCTGGATTCCGTGCTCCATTCTATTATTAGGTGTTACGCCAATTATTGTACACCGGTTTTAAACAGTTCAAGCTGTGGCGTTCATCGATCTCATATCCGCCTTGCGCTCTTGTCCCCGGTTTTTGAGCAACTACCAGGTATTACTGATTATGGCGTTCGAAGATTTGCCACAGCTCATTTTGAACAAGGTTTTTAGACCTATCACCAAGTTATTGTTTATCATCGGGTCTGCACACAGATTTTGAGGTATCGCACGTCCTGGTTTTAAGATCTTTATTTGGCTAAGAAGAGTAGTGTACTAGTTGCTGTTCTTAGCCATCCAGTTTCAGTGCAATAGACGGTAACCTGATGCAGGCCCACATGCCGAAACGCACGTAGTTCCATCTACCGCATTGCTTCCACCTTTACGAGTCTAATGTTATTTTGGTTGTTTATAATGTCTGAGATGTATATATAAATGTTTACAACAAATATCGATTTATGTGATTAAATGTGTATAATTATGTATAGTATGAGGCCAAACTAAAGAGCTATGACCCATACAAAAGTCTTATAATATTTTTTTATATTTAAAGAAAATATCAAATAATAAAAATAATATGTTTTCTATCACTCATGTGTGACAGTTTTGAATTATGTGAGATTTATCTATCTAAATCTGTAATCTTTCAACCTAGAAGTTATGTGTGTGTTGTCAATTGTTTGACTGACTAAGCTACATACTTTCACTTAAACTAGCTATTATGACTTTGTGACAGGCATAAATCCAAAGTATTGCGCCGACCGCGAGGTGCGAGGCATTGGGCATGGAGTCACACGGAACCCTCACATAACAGTACCCTGGAAACGAAGTCTATGGACAATGCATGGCATTGTGAAGGTGATTCGTCAGTGCCAAGGTCGAGACCGTTCCCTGGTTGTCACGGGGGAGGTGGAGTGGCGTGTCCATGAGGAGGCGATGCGTCAAATCCAGGACAGGGGAATTTAGGTGGTGTCGGCTTTGAGGCATCAGTTCCGTTGTGATGTGCTGTCAATGAGTTTGTGAAGTCACCCTCGTTGATTATCGGCTCCACAAAACAGGATGCTGGCACTGATGGCTTTGGTACGTGCACTGTCGTTGAGAAGGCCGATAACTGTAGGCGTCGGAGACCATCAGAGCTGCGGTGCGGGGGGGGGGGCGATGCATCGTGCACTTCACAGGCGGTCCCCCCGGCCTCAGTGCAGGTCGTGGCATCACTGGCGCTGTTGCTGACGGTGTCAGAGTTGTTTTTCTTGCTTTGGAGCACAGACCAGACAATTCTCAGGGCCCAGGAACTGGAATTGGTGCCATTTTTAATGCAGGGGTTCACAGAGATGTCCAGGTACAGGGTTATAGTTGAAGTTGTCTGCCCCTGAGACTTAAGAACAGGAGGCCAGCACATACAACCCCTTGGAGATTCTTCTTCAAGCAGGTTAACAGCAAAGTTCCTGTCTTTGTCTTCTCCTTGGCAGAAGCAACAACTGCATGCCAACCAAACAAAGCACACACAGAAAAGGGGCGGTATTCCTCCTTACAACTCAACAGCTCTTCTCCTTGGCAGATGTCCCACTTGAGTCCAGAAGTGATCTCATTCTCTGGGGTTTAAGGTCCAACCCTTATACCCCATTTTCTCTTTGTGGCAAGTTCTGCCCTCTCTGGTCCTGCTTCACTAAAAGAGGTGGAGACAGCATTGTGCAGAGGAGACGCTGCCTATTCAGGTCCTAGTGAAAACTCCTCCCACCACTCTAAATGCAGACAAGGCCAATTCCGTCCAACTATGAGTCACCCAGGAAAGGTAAGATACATCTCAACCCCCCATGGCTGTCTACAATGAATGCACATCCCCAGCCTCTGTCACTCCAAAACCAGACAGTCAAAACACAAGCCAGCAGAGAGGCACACAGAATGGTTAAACAAAAAAATTGATGGACAGAATGCAGAACAATGTTGTACCTTCACCCCAGTACAGAGACTTGGGCCTAAATCCATTGTTTCTTTTGCTCCTCATGCCATTCCAGTTTGAACCCATCCATATGCAAATCAGTCTTGATCCTGTTCCCAATGGGAACAGTCCAGCCCAAACTGCCAGGTCAGGTCTTCCCTGGACTGGAAACAAGCATCTTAGGACCGGTTTTGGGTATCACCCCTCATCAGCCAGCATAGCTTAACTCCGGTGGCATGGTGAGCATGGGACCCACGCCTGGACATACGCGTCCCACTTAGGGCGAATGACAGAGCCATGGCAAGACAGTGTCCTAGTAAGGAGGTAACCTTGATATTTGTTTGACTATAGGTACCCCTTCCCTCCCGTTTTGAAGGCTCAGGGGGCATTATCTGGGAGATATAAGAAACCCATTCAGCAATATACCTCCTGGGGTATAGTATACTGTGCATGTTACATTTATGTGCACCACTTAGGTAGGGTTTTATGTAAATACACAGTTGTTTTGATTTGAGTGTAGAAGGGATCTCTTCTAGATCCTGATGAGAAGCCAGGGGAGGGCTTCGAAACACGTTCGACACAGGAGACACTGCTCATTAAAGCATAGTATCTCCATCTCATTCCCCACTTTTAACGATACCAGCCAAAGGAGCATTAAAATAAATTTTTTTCACTGAGCAAGGTATTTTTAAATTTTTTACCATTCACTCACTTCTAACCCTTCCACTCACACTACTACACCACACATAGTGTTGGTTTTCATAACCAGTGCTCCCATGTAGTCTTAGGTCATGGCACACCCCGTCCCGCAGTGGGGCAGGAAGACCCCGATGATGAAGCATGCCACCAAGGGTCCTTTTGCTGGTGAGTGGTATTTAAACAAAGCTGTGTGCTTTCCACCAATGTAGGAGACCCACGTACTCTGGAGGACCACTTCTATACCTCCCCATAAGTGTGGATCCCTTTGTTTTTTGACAATATAACTTGAGGAGGACATATTCACTTCTTCTGCTCTTTTGAGCATTAACTCTTCACCGTCTTGTGCTACTTTGACTCTAGGCACTCCACATGACGAAGATGAAAAAAGAGCCACACCCATCAAGTTGGAGAGCTATAAAGAGAGAGCAGCAATTCTTCGCCAACATCAGCACCAAGAGACCACATCCGACCCTGAAAATGCTTGAATGCTTGAATGGCCTCACTACTACAGCAAGGCTATCACACCAAATTGGACGTTCAACTTTTTGGGATTCAGCCCCACCATGTTGGAATGTTCTGCAAGGGCAGCGGGGCTCCTACCTCCATGGATTGATGCATGACAGATCCTGGATGCTGTGACATGGACCCCAATCAAATTGTTTCATGCGATCTCCGGGAAAGACTGCTTTATATTTCATTGTTCACATACTATCTCTGTCATGTTCTTTCCCTTTTCCATCTAGCTAATATTCAACACACAGCAATGCCTTCATACATTAGCACTATGCAGATCGCCTCTCAGAACTACTGCAGCCACACCTGGTGTGAGATATCGCCTGCACCACCTGCCCACTACTGTGTAACCGATGGTTAGAATAATTAGCTATATGATCCTGGTCCTCAATGCACCTTCGAAACACCTAGCGATTTTTGTCTATGTTACTAGAATCCAAGTGTGACATCTGCCTGATCCAGGAGACACATCTTCTTAAGGCAGATTAGAAACTCTTGCGATCCCAATGGTTAAATCGTCAGTATTTTTCATCCAGCACAGGGAAAAGGGCCGGGGTAGCTTTTCTCTTGGCCTCTCACTTCCCCAGCAGGGTAGTCCAAACACAGGGTGAGGTCCCTGGTAGGCTTTTATCTCTTCACATGACATATAGACTTATACATTTACATTTGCCACCTTATATGCCCCAAACAATCACCAAGAGGCTTTATCATTGACAAAGCCTGGAATCCCATCTAAGTCTGCACCTTAGCTCCTTCCTTGGGGACTCGGCTCTTCTGGACCTCTCCCAGCATGTATTTAGGAGATCTCATAGTACTCAGACTGCCCTTACGGCTGTTGTTCATAACATCCGTTGTCAGGTCGATAAGGGCTACACCACACTCCTGGTCCTGCTGGACCTCACGGCGGCATTTGATACTTTGTCTCCATCTATTCTGGTCACCTGCCTCAGGGACATAGGGGTCGTAGATCTGGCATTGAACCTCCTGGCCTCCTTTCTTAATGAAATGGAGCAGAGAGGCAGAGAGTCAAGCTGGGCCAGTTTCTTTTTGCCCCTAAACCTGTGCATTGTGGGGTCCCCCAGGGCTCTTCATTGAGCCCTACATTATTAAACATCTATCTGGCCCCACTTGCCAGGGTAATTAGATCTTTTGGGTTGGAAGTACTGTCATACGCTGATGACACGCAAATAATGGTCTCCCTCTCGCAGCCCTTGAAGGATTCTGCTCTGAACTTCAGGAACTGTATGGAGGCCGTGTCTCAGTGGATGGTCCAGAACTTCCTGAAGCTAAACGGGGAGAACACGGAGGTGCTGATTTTTGGGGCAGTCAGGATATCTGGTCTGAAGATTGGTCACCTGCCTCTCTCGGGGATTACCCTCTTCCCCGCCAGTTTGCTAAAAACCTAGGAATGCTGGTGGACACGATCTCTCCTTTGACCGTCAGGTCAGTAGGACTGTTTCCACCTGTTGTGGTATCATCAGGGTTCTTAGAAAGATTGCCCACTTTCTTTCCCTGATGTCCGCAAGCTGGCCACTGTGGCTTTAGTCTCCTCAAGATTGGACTACTGTAATGCCCTCTATGTGGGCATAAACAAGAGCCTCATCCATCGTCTCCCGATGGTCCAGAACGCGGCAGCCAAGGCTTTAAATCTCCCCAGACTTGCCTCGGCCACGGCAGCCGGAGAAGTCTACATTGGCTTCCCATTCAGTCCAGGATCTCTTTTAAAATTCTTTGTCTGGCCTACGGGGCCCTCCATGGCTCGGATGTTGTGGGTCTTCAGTCACTTATTCATTTTTACTCTCCTAGCCGACCCCTTCACTCATCTAAGAAAAATCTTCTTGAGGTTCCCAAGTTTGTAAGAGCCAAATAGGGGGGCAGAGCATTTTCCTCGGTTGTACCCAGGTTATGGAATTCTCTTCCTCTCGAACTCCTGGGGCAACCATCGATCGCTCTGTTTTGCAAAGCACTGAAAACGTGGCTCTTTTCTGAAGCGTATCTGTAGAATACCTCTTTGGCTACCACATATTATTGGACCTGTTTAGGCGCCTCGATGCCCTTGGGCAAAGTTGCGCGATACAAGACTCCCATCATTCATTTATTCACACTGTGACAGGTGATGACCACCACTGATGCTGATGTCCTGATTTGAGGGGGACTTTAACTTGGTCCCTGACACTGGCCTGGACAGATCTGTACCACTGGTGCGACAAACAAGAACATTTTCTTCACAGAGTCATGATCAATTGGCCATGTATGGACTTAAAGATCTATGGCCTAAACTCCATCCCAAAGAGAGAGACTGTATGTTTTCAGCCTCCCACCAGATGTAAACTAGAATAGACCTCTTCCTGTTACCCTGTGGCTATTAGCATCCACCACCGCAGTCGATATTGGTGTCACCGCACCCTCTGACCACGCCTGCTTAAAATTAACATACAATTGCCAGGTATCACTTCCCAAAACCACACTTGTCACCTTAACCATAGGCTCCTAACTTACGAGGCACACATCTCCCAGATAAAGGAAGCCATTAGCACATTTTTAGATACCAATGAAACCCCTGACACACCTATAGCACTCTTATTGGATACTTTGCTTCAAGGTCGGCTGATCGCTTTGGCTGCATGATTAAACCAGCAGAGGAAGGATAAGAGGACCCCACTTGGGGGCAAGTGAAGGAATTGGAAGAGTCACATAATTAATCAAGCTCACATAACACATGCCACCTCCCCACTGCAGCACACAAACACCTCAAAGCCCTAGACATGGATAGAGCAGAATATGCCCCTTTGCGTACAAAGCAGATGTACTATGAGGCGGGAAATAAAGCAGGCTGCCTTCTGGCACATCGGCTACAGATTCCCTCTGCTTTTATGATTGGTGGACACTGAGAAGACGTTCGACTGAGCACACTGGCCTTACCTGTCATCAGTGCTACAAACAGTGGGCCTTAGTGTGCAATTCAGATGCTGGGTTTGGAGTAGCTATACAGGCCCCTGGGCGACTGTGCAGGTAAATGGCTTGACATCTTCACCCTTTCACATTGCTCATGGTGCTCATCAAGGTTACCCCTTGTCTGCGCTACTTTGCACCCAGTTCAGACATGGCTTGGCAGTTCAGGCTGGACTGTTCCCATGAGGTACAGGGTCAGACTGATTTTCATATAGCCATGTCTGAACTGGGGTGGCAGAGTGGGCTAAAGAACGGTGATGGATTAAGCCCAGATCTTTTGACTGGGTGTGAGTGTTTGATTCATTCAGATGCTCCGTCCATCACCACCCCCTTTTGCACCGCTTTTGGCAACCATAAGTGTGGCAGGGTATGCTCAGACGTGAGTCCCTTGCTCACTTTGCCACTGGATTCAAGCAAGTCGGGCTGAAGACGGCTGGAATGCCGGAAACCGGTCCTCGGAAGCTTGTTTCTGGTCCAGGGAAGACATGGCTTGGCAGTTCGGGCTGGACTGTTCCCATGAGGCACAGGGTCAGACTGATTTGCATATAGCCATGTCTGAACTGGGGTGGCAGAGTGGGCTAAAGAACGGTGATGGATTAAGCCCAGATCTTTTGACTGGGTGTGAGGGTTTGATTCATTCAGATGCTCCGTCCATCACCACCCCCTTTCGCACCGCTTTTGGCCACCATTAGTGTGGCAGGGTATGCTCAGAAGTGAGTCTCTTGCTCACTTTGACACTGGATTCAAGCAAGCCGGGCTGAAGACGGCTGGAATGCCGGAAACCGGTCCTCGGAAGCTTGTTTCCGGTCCAGGGAAGAAATGGCTTGGCAGTTCGGGCTGGACTGTTCCCATGAGGCACAGGGTCAGACTGATTTGCATATAGCCATTTCTGAACTGGGGGGCAGAGTGGGCTAAAGAACGGTGATGGATTAAGCCCAGATCTTTTGACTGGGTGTGAGTGTTTGATTCATTCAGATGCTCCGTCCATCACCACCCCCTTTTGCACCGCTTTTGGCCACCATAAGTGTGGCAGGGTATGCTCAGACATGAGTCCCTTGCTCACTTTGCCACTGGATTCAAGCAAGTCGGACTGAAGACGGCTGGAATACCGGAAACCTGTCCTCGGAAGCTTGTTTCCGGACCAGGAAAGGCAAGGCTTGGCAGTTCGGGCTGGACTGTTCCCATGAGGCACAGGGTCAGACTGATTTGCATATATCCATGTCTGAACTGGGGTGGCAGAGTGGGCTAAAGAACGGTGATGGATTAAGCCCAGATCTTTTGACTGGGTGTGAGTGTTTGATTCATTCAGATGCTCCGTCCATCACCACCCCCTTTTGCACCGCTTTTGGCCACCATAAGTGTGGCAGGGTATGCTCAGACGTGAGTCCCTTGCTCACTTTGCCACTGGATTCAAGCAAGCCGGGCTGAAGATGGCTGGAATGCCGGAAACCGGTCCTCAGAAGCTTGTTTCCGGTCCAGGGAAGACATGGTTTGGCAGTTCGGGCTGGACTGTTCACATGAGGCACAGGGTCAGACTGATTTGCATATAGCCATGTCTGAACTGGGGTGGCAGAGTGGGCTAAAGAACTGTGATGGATTAAGCCCAGATCTTTTGACTGGGTGTGAGTGTTTGATTCATTCAGATGCTCCGTCCATCACCACCCCCTTTTGCATCACTTGACCATAAGGCAGGCCAACAACTTGCCAAAAAAACAGCCTACCTACTGACCTGAGAGTTGGGCTTTAAGTGGGTTGAAAAAAACTGTCATTGCCGCCAGATAAATATTACAACACGTAAAATGACACCTAGTACAAGCCAGTGCAATTGGCTTTGTCAGTGGTTATTAGTTGCATAAGCTGAATAAGCAACATCTACAGCTTCCTTGTATATAATATTAAAAATGTGCCAGTTCTGACATGATGAGACTGTGAAAGAACTATAACAAGTCTCACTGAAGTTGCATTAAAGGTAGCGAAGGGTGGCACTGCTGCAGTTAAGATTTGTTTTTTCCCTCTGAGGGTGAGGGCAAAAATGGAGAGCGGACCTGTCTCATCACCTGCTTTTCAGAACTTTCATTCATTGTGCAGACACTGGATCAATGTGTTTGCAGGCAAAGTTAAGGACATGAATGTAGCGTCCATTTTCAATGTCCATTTTAATTTACTACCGGGTCTAAGACTTGAGTGACCCAGCAGACTTTAATCCCTGCTCCATCCACTTTTGCATGCAGATTCTGCTCCTCTGCGTGCACCTCTTGTCTCAATGCAGCACACACACCTATCTGCCCCCCCCCACTGTATTCCATTTGTCTTGCCCCTTTTATTCGCCTCTCTGCTCCCTTCCACACTCGGTGAGCAGTTTCCATTGTGATGCGCCGCCATCGCCTCTCTATCCTTTGATGTACCCCTGCAGGATATTCTGTCTTTTATTTATGCAGGGGCAGGGCCACTTCACAGGCAAGGGCACTCAAATTACCTGTCTGATTGCTGTCATCAACATGCAGATACAGCCATTAGGCCCACAGAGACGGGCCAGCAGGGGAGATTGATATAAAAAAGAAAACGTATAAACTCTCAGGCGCCCCCTGGGCCTAGAAATTCTGATGTCTTTAAAGGTGCGAGGCCCCACGGCTGCGAGCAGGGGCGGGGCCCTGGGCAGCTGCCCACGCTGCCCATGCCTAGCGCCGGCCCTGCACAATAACCCTGCACAAGTAGGTCCGTGGTAGAGAGACGGGGCTCGCACTGCTGGAGGGATTGTGGACAAGTGGTGACTTTGATCCATCTTCTTTGGCAGTGCCCGAAGCTCGAGCATTACTGGTCTGAAGTCCTTGCACAGCTGACTGAATGTACAACACCGAACTTCCCAGATTCTGAGTTATATTTTGCTAGCTCTCCTGAATGCTCTGACCTATCCCTGGGAATCTGCACGGGTCGAGCCATTACTTCAGCCTGATGTGCTGCTAAACAGGCCTTACTGACGTGCTGGGGCACTGCCAAAACACCCACTCATCTAGACTTGCGTTACAAAATATGGGATCTCCTATGCATCGGAAAGCTGACGGCTTTGGTAGAGCACACAATGCCTCAATTTGAGAAGAAATAGGGACTCTGCCTGACGTTCCTGTCGCCAGAACTCCTAGAATTAAAGTGCCCTATCTGCCTACTCATACTTCGCCTCACACCTACAGACCAGGCTGACGACTGACCCCATTCAAAGCTGATGTTACCTTTCCTTCCAATCTATAGACTAGGCAACACATTCTGCTTACATAGCGAAAGACATTCTTACAACTGAATAGGCTGCCTATTCTTCTTTCTATCTCTAACATGCCCCTCTCTCTGCCTATATTTTCTCCCTTATCTTATATCATATATTGTTCCTCACTGGCCAGTGAGATGTCTTTATATTGTTATTATTAAAATAAATAAATAAGATTTGAACCTAAAGTTTATTGAAGGAAGGTTGGTTATTTTGAGACCAAATTTGAGAGACAGTAGAGGAGGGGGGGGGGGGTGCGGGGGAGTGGGTATTTGGATGCAAGAGGAAGGTAACAGTGATGCTTCAATCAATCAATCCATCAGTCAATCAGTCATTTGTAGAGCGGGCTATTCACCCGTGAGGGTCTCAAGGCGCTGTGGGGAAGAAGGGGGTCCTGCTACTGCTCGAACAACCAGGTCTTGAGAAGTCTCCTGAAGGTCAGTAGGTCCTGGGTCTGTCACAAGTGGATGGGGAGGGTGTTCCATGTCTTGGCAGCGAGGTGAAAGAAAGATCTTCCGCCGGTGGTCATTCAGTGGATGCGTGGAACAGTGGCGAGGGCGAGGTCAGCAGAGCGAAGCTGGAGGTTCGGGTGTAGAAGGTGAGTCGTTTGTTGACGTATGTTGGTCCAGTGTTGTGGAGTGCTTTGTGGCCATTGGTGAGGAGCTTGAAGGTGATCCTCTTGTTGACTGGGAGCTAGTGCAGGTCTCTCAGGTGGGCAGTGATGTGGCTGTCGTGGGGGATGTCGAGGATGAGGTGAGCGGAGGTGTTCGGTAAGCGTTGAAGTCTGCTCCGGAGTTTGGCCGTGGTTCCCGCATAGAGGGCGTTGCCGTAGTCCAGCCTGCTGCTGACGATGGCTTGGAGGACAGTCCTTCTGGTTCCGGTAGGGATCCATCTGTAGATCTTGTGAAGCATGAGGAGGGTGTTGAAGCAGGAGGAGGAGACGGCATTGGTAGATTTGAGTCCATGATGAACCCCAGGATGCGCGCATGGTTGTTGGGTGTCGGATGGGTGAAGTTTGGAGTGAGCAGATGTTGTGTTTGATTTGGACATGTTAAGGGTTTTTTTAGGGACGGAGAGGTGGCTGCTTAGGTTGTTCAAAGTTTAGTTAGGCTGGGGTTTAATTTAGTTTGTATGGCATGTTGCCAAGAGTTTTTTCATTAAAACGGCCTTTTCCACACAGTAATATTGACTCATGCGGTTCAGCAGGGACTGTAACAACTTCCCCACCCTCCCCACTCCCACAGTAGTGGTTGTAAATGGGGATTTTTTCTTGAGCTATTTTTTTCTGCTATTGGTCCACTCTGGTGAGACAGGTTGCTAGCTTCAATTTTGTAGTGAATTTTTTAGTGTCACATATGAACAGGTGCATCAGGTAGGATATAAGTTTGTTGGGCACGTTTTGAAGTTCTTGCAAAGAAAATTGTTTATGTTGAAACCCAGTTCCAGAGGGGGAAGGGTTGGGAGTTTGCAAGGCAAGAGGAAGGTAACAGTTTAGAGTTTACGCATTGATGTTTGAATGGGTGAAGCTTGGAGTGAGGAGAGATTGTATTTGATTTGGACATGTTAAGGGTTCTTTAGGAGAGGGGTAGATGACTGGGCAGGTTGCTCAATGTTTAGTGAGTCCAGGGTTTAATCTAGTTTGTATAACATATTGCCAAAGCTTTGTTTTACCTGAAGTTTATATCTGTTTCATTAAAGCGGCCTTCTCCATACTCTAATATTGACTTGTGGTTTCTGGCTGCGCTATCTCCGTTGACTACTGTTGTGTGAATGTAAAGGAATCTTGCAATGCTGTTGTTATAAAAGTCTGACACAATGTAGAACTGAAGGTACTTTATTAACATCTCAAAACCACCACAGGTTCCAGTCAGCTGGAGTCAGATGTAGAACCTTGAGGTGACAGTTCTAAACCGCACATTCCAAAAGGGTGGGACTGGAGGGGGGAAGCGAATGTACCAAGCAAATTATAACACACCTCCCTTGTTGTATCTGTTCTCTATATGGTTAAGTAGTGTGCACTATTCTGTGTGTGAGTAAAGTAGCTACTACCTTATCCAGGCGCGCAACACCCATTGGGCTCACCGGGCTTCAGCCCCCCCCCCCCCCCCCCCCCCCCGTCGTCTTCTCCAGCCCGGGCTAATTTGACACGCACTGAAATGTGAAAGAAGGCTGCGCATCGGAGCCGAGAAAATCATTTTCATGATGCTTTCTTTCTGAGAGGCCCAGCAGCGGAGCCAGCCAGCCTCTGAACAGTTTCAGGGAACCCCCTGCCCCCACCTCTTGTCATCTGATTAGAGTGTCCTAGCAGCGAGTTGTGCTTTACCCAGCTGCCTTCCTCTGCTGCTGGGGCCCAGGTTAGTGGATGCAATGGGGACAGACGTCTCATCCAAGAGTAATTTAAGCATAGCCCGAAGGCCAGGGGCAAAGAGTTGACGCTCCACTGAGGTGTGCTGCTTAAGCCGACAAGACTAATGAGGTCTGTGGCTGAGCAGTAGTGATGTCATTGTTGTGTATGTTGAAAATAGACATGGGTGCGGTATTAGGCTTGGAAATGAATGTTTGTGTTAAGAAGAGGTTCTCTCATCTCCCATCTTAACTTTGGTTAAGGTTGTATTCAGGTGTCAATGTGTCAGCATAGGGACTTTCGCAGGAACTAATTACAGGCTGCGATGGCAGTGGAGTTATGTTTGCGTGCACATGTCGCAGTGCACACTGGTATCTGTACTGGAGCATCCACGTGGCTTCAATGCACTAAATCAATTTGTTGCACGTCCAGGTATCTGGGAGGGAGGTGGGGGGGAGAGGGAGAGAAGTGAAAGAGAGAGAGAGAGAGAAAGAGAGGTGGGGGCGAGAGGGGGAGAAGAGAGATAGAGAGAGAGAAACACCATGTCTCTAAATAGGCGGGATGTTGGCAATTGGATTAGGGAAGCAAATGGATTCATTCTCACACACACAAAATATCACTTGCTAATATTTCTCTCCAACATCACAAACCTGTATAGATGCATTTCTGCTGCTCCTCTTTTTACTTTTCTCCCATTTCCCCCTTCATTCCAGTTTAGAAGGGGGCCACAAACTCTACTATACTGGAGGTTAGGGCCACAATCACTATCCTTTCTAGCTTTTTCTTGTGGCTCTCACTTGCGCCTTGCAGACTCATGTTCTCTTTCTATGCCTCTTATGCTTTCAGCAATAAGCAAGTGTTGCACTAAAAGATAGCCAGTCCCTCCCAAGAGCACCTCCCAGGCACACTGCACTGAGTTACTGACTCCATATCCCTCATTGAGTCCATCTCACTCCTTGAGTGTGTATTTGGGGTCACAGTGGTCTGGCGCTCCATGGTCCGAAGGCCGGGTAGTTGAGCCTCGCTCCTCATAAATGCAGGCTCTCTTGCAATCCTAGTCTAGCATAATCCCTTCTCCTGACCCGCCTCTACCCTGTGGTTTAACCCAACTTCTGTCCTGGGCAAATGATTGTTGTGAAGAGTTCATCCCAGGAAGCCAGCAATCAGTGCAGAAGGCAGGCCTCTCAGTGCTCAGACACACCCAGTACCCAACCAAGGTACAGAAGGCACAAAACGAAAGCACTTGGAGGCACTGCCATGTCTGAAAACTCAGTTGCAGTCCTGCTTGGAAGTTGCCCTGACACTAGAGGAGCAATGCACCTAAGTGTACGTGACCGCACAATCTACTTCATTGGTCCACTTCCTTGAGGAGCAGACACCAACACTGCACAATAATTTGCCTCTCAGGAGTCTTATCTGGAATTTGCAGCCTGTTGCATCAGGACACAGTCACCAGCAGCAATCCCTTCTTCAAGGGCAGTGGACTTCATGGCAGACCAACCAGATTCATCTTAACCCTCTCAGACAGCAAGTAGCTGCTGCTTCAACACTCCCCGTTTCTCCTTGATCCAGCTGCAGGATTTGCCTGTATGCTGTCATCCTTCACAGATTTCTTCCTGGAAGCTTTGTATGCAAATTTGAAAGGCTGGGAGACACCCCTTGGCCCAATAAACTGTCACAGCACCTGGTAACTCCCACTTTCCTTGGTGCAACTCTCACAGTCACCCATGCAGCTCCTGAGATCATCCTTTGGTCCCAGGGCAGCGGACTCAATTGGTATCACTGTCCTGATACAGGGTACCATCTCTGCCTTTGGTCCCAGATGCAGATGCCTCTGTGTGGACAGTTCTCCAGTATTGGAAGTTTCATGGATTCACATGTTTGAACCTTCCCCATCGTCGAGCTTGGGAGTCCCACAGTATCATTACAATAAAGTCTAATGTTAAACATAGCCCTTAGGTTGTAAACATTTCCACTTATGTTACCTGTCCCATCATTTGAAAAGAACCAAACTCTAACTCTGTGGCAGATTTGGATTTCCTCCATGTTACATAACAAGACATACTTTTTTTCTTACAGCATTCATCCTCGGGCTTGTGAAGCTGTTTGACTACATGCTCATTGTAGTCAAACAACATCCTTTGCATGAAGTAGAGCTCACAGCAATCCCCCTAATAGTTTTTCATCACTGTATATGATATGTTATACTTTGATGCCTTTTTAAAACAAGCATTTGTAATGCAATAGGTTTTGCATTACTGTAAGTGTGAGCTATTGGGGCTAGAGGAGGTTACCTGCAAAACATAAAGAATAATATAGAGCATCCCATGCCCATTGTTTGACTAGCAAATGTGTGCTCTAATTGTTGTCCAGTTTCAAATGCAGAATTCATCACATGTTTTCTCCACTTGACCTGAGCATTAATCGATCCTGATTAGCTGCCATTTTAGCCCCGCCCCATTGATTAACATTAGCCACGCCCCTTCATTTGCCATGTTAGCCCCCCCCGAAATTAAGACCTAGTTGCGCCCCTGACCTTATCCGTACCTTTTCCATATATATGGGAAGTTTGCACTGCTGTCGACTTTGCCCTGTTTGTGTTTTGTGCTAGTGAAGCTTGGCAAAATCGTTTAAGAAGATCAAAGGAAATAAAAAAAATATATATTGCTGTTGCTCGCTTAATTACCACCGACGCTCCCGCATTCTTGTGCAGTGACGTACTCGCTTGATGACAGTGTACACCTGCTGTCCTGTAAACTGACGAATACTTGGCTGTAAAGTGGCCTGCTCGCATGTGGTAAGCTTTTGTATGGACTATGAAACACAACACCGCCCCCGCGAGGCCTCCAGTGGAATTGTCACATACTTAGCCGTGCAGCATTAGGTTTCCTGAGAAGCGGGAGTTCCTTGGGTTTGTTTAACAATGCAGCTGATGTCAGGTGCCAAATCCAAGCGGCGTTTGGTGTCAGTCCAGTAAGGAGCAGTTGCGTGATGAAGTTCTGCCTCAAACGAAGGACCGGCGAGTAACTCGAATCGTGCAGACATAGCTCTGTGTCATCAAAGAAGGGTCTGGAAAGTTCTAAACACAAGCCGTGTTCTTTCAGAGCACATGGAAAGAATTCTGCTGCGAGCTTTATAACAATATATCATCAATCAGCCACAACTGCAAAGACATCTATGAAGCCGTCGTGCAAGCCAAAACGTAAAACAGAACCAGGACCCTTGCGCGCGGGCCAAAAACTGAGGAAATCACTTCAAGGGGCAACATCTCAGGAGAGCTGTTCAGACCAGGAGGTAAAAATGGTAGGAGGTGTCATTCCATGGCACCCACCGCAAGAAAACACAGGGGCTGAGCATTGCCTTGGGAGGGGTAACAGAAACACTCACACAGAACATGGCCCGTGAACTGGGACTTCATGTTTTCATGCCAAGTTCTATTAAGCATTGCCTTTGATTTGTTTTCCTAATGTGTTTTAACAATGGTTTTCGAAAGCACCCTATAGGAGCAAAAATGTATGTATTCTTTATTGGAACCTAGAGCTGAACTTAACATAAAATAGCATATAATATAGTAAAAACATGTTTAAAGCACACTAATCCTGGACACATTGTTTGAGGGCTGAAATAGCATAATGAATTGACGAAAATAACCTATAGACACACACATCACACCCACGCACAAACATGTATTTTAAGAAAAGGTCACGGTGCTACTGTACACCTATCTTCCCACCCCTTACCGTACGCACCATAACTGCATAGGCGAGTCTATCAACTCGAATTTATTATTTACCAGATTTTGAAGCATTCATTTCGAAGATTCGTCTTTATTATTGAACTACACTAGACTAGTGCTTGGTAGGTAAATTAATCCAGAGGCTTCAGGGCGCCCCACGTGCTTTTAAAGCCTCAATGCATTTGATCACATTCCTATTCTTTAGCACGATTAAAGATAAATGTTTCACTGAAGCTGCATTTTGCATTTTTTTAAATTGTCTCTCAAGTGCTAGCTTGTGTCAGAAAGTAGTGCTGGTTGTTCAATTGGATGCAAATTCCTAAAGATGGCCTGATCCCTTATCGAACTCTATGAAACCGCTCCAAGAGGGTACGAGCAGTGCTCAATTTGTAACAAAAAAAAGAGGCAACAAAAAAAAAATCCATCCCTTCCGAAATTTTTTCTCATGAAGGTGATGGTGCAGAAGGTGTAGGCAAAGTTTAGGGGCAGTTGGGCTTTAGGTAGAGCTTAGATACAAAAACAATATCCCAACAGGTAACGGTAAAAGACAAATAAGCGTGTATGGAGCAAGCATTACAATGACAGAAATAAGGAGACCACTATTTAGTTGATAGAAGATTGTAGATCATCTTGTATTTAGAAATTAATATTCATGGTCGGGCATATACAGTTAAAGCAGCACTGTATAGAACCAATTCTGTGACAACCATGTAGCACCTGGTGCTCAAGAACGTGTCTGTGGAGAACGTGGCGACGCAAGTGATAGGGTGAACAGCGTGGACGGCACACAGTGAACAATGGTGCAAATAATGTACAGTGAGTGGCTCAAGTATTGTGACAAAGTGACATCACTAGATACAATGAATTTGTAATTTGTATTGAGCCACATCGAAGGTACGCCTAGTAATGCGCTGTTGAGTCGACGGCTTTTCGATCCACACGAATCGGAACCGTCATCAGGACTGGGTTGTCTTATTTAGGTAGTGCTGCGAAGAAGAGGGGATATATCAGGGGGGGGGCTGAGATCAGGGAACGCATGCGTACGGTTGGCGCAGTGTGGTCGGAGGGAGAACTGTCTACAGGGGAGGGGAGGGGGTTGAAGTGCACTCAGGGGGATGTATGTCGTTACTACGCATGCTTTTACAATGCATGCCTTTACCACGCAGGTTTTACAACGCAAGTCGTTACAATGACTTGCGTTGGGGGTGCTGGATAGTGAATAGTTTAATTTACTATTCCAACTCCAGTCCCCGTGGATAGTAGGGAAGGTTTTGGATAGTAAATTAAACTATTCCCTATCCTACAGCGCCCCCCAGCGCAAGTCGTTGTAATGACTTGCGTTGTAAAAGTTCCTCGGTAAAGGCACTGCGTGGTAAAAGTTGCGTTGTAAACGATGTTCCCCACTCAGGGACATACTGGGGTGATGAATGAACGTGTGGGAAGGCACGAGAAGGTAGGTGATGCCGTTGAGTCCGTGGTGAAGCTATGAGGGGTCTGGGTCGCGTAGGAGAGAGGATGCAAGGGGGCAGTGAGCACGCGGATGAGGATTAGGTTTGAAGGGTTCATCCAGCGTGTCCCAGATCGTGGGCTGGGGTGCGCGATTGTGGCGGCACAATGCAGTGGTGAGACAGGCTGCACGGGTTGGAGATACACAATGTAGAGCCAGTATAAGTGAAGAGACACCAGCAATCTTTACCCAGGATCCTAAATTTCGAAACAGCTTTAGCCATCTAGCAACCACCTGCTCTCGCCATTGGATGGTCCTTGGAATAGACATAGACATAGAACACAGCCGCCTGGAACTATTGGAAATTGCAGAACTGGAGAAACTCATTTTGGCTGACACCTCACTTACGGACGCCAAGAGCCTTCTGGATAAAATCAATACCACCATCTCCACTTTCAACACCTTTGAACTTACCAAAAAAACTCCAAAATACAAAAAGATATTAAATACTACAAAGTGGATCAGACCTATCCTTACCTCAACAAAGAGTTCTATAATACCCCATACATCCCCCACAGGACACGCAACTGGGGTCGCTACAGAAACAACCAGCAAATCACTTTCTCAGACTCCTCTAATACTTCCATTGAAGATTCAGACTCTAACAACTGTCCAAGCACTTCAGGCCCAAGCAACAGACCACAACCATTGCTCCCGCATGGTTTTTTAGGACAAGGCCGAGGTCGCGGACAACCACAACCTCCAAACCGCCCCATTAGAAACCGCCAGTATCAACCACAATTTGCAGGCGAGCGCCAAACACGCAACCGATACTACCAATGGGGACCCCACCAATGAATGATACCAATATGGGGGCATCACCAGATCAACAAATACCCATATTTAATCTATCAGATCACGTTCTAAGCCATGATGAAATTGCTCTGCTCTCCCGAGGTCTAACATTTGTACCCACAGAGCGAACAGACTTCCTAGACCTACAATCCAGTCTCTTGAAATTCTTTGGAAGAATAAGATTACAACACTTCTTCGCTGACAAACCAGATTCTGCCTCACCTACCTTGTCGCCCTTTCGCCCACCTTCCACCTTCAATCCGCCTTCACATACCATGCCACCAGAAATCCTAGCATTTGAACGTCTGGTGATGAAATGTGTAATGGACCTCAAGTCTCAACCACATTTCATCCCCTACAATCTCCCCATGGCAGAAAAACAAGCTCTGATCACCTTGAAAAAGAACCCTGAAATCATTATCAAACCAGCGGACAAAGGTGGCGGGATTGTTGTCATGGGTACTACCAAATATGACCAAGAAATCCAGAGTCAACTTGCCAACCGTGCACATTACCGTCCACTTTCCAAAGACCCCCTTTGATGACATCAGATGCAAAATACAGGAAATTACCGGCAAAGCCAAAGATTTAGACATCATTACCAAGAAAGAATTCGACTTCCTAAACAACCCTAGCCCACGTACACCGGTCCTCTATGTCCTGCCCAAAGCTCACAAGGACAAAGATAACCCACCGGGCAGACCTATTGTGTCCGGGTGCGGGTCAATCCTGGAGACTCTGGGTAAATATATTGACGCTATTAGCAAACAATTTGTCCCGGAAACAGACACCTACATCCGTGATACGATGGATCCTATTAACACCATTGAAGATCAACCCTTTGACACCACCACCCAAGTCATGGTAGGGATGGATATAGAATCACTCTACACCAACATCCCCCATGATGAAGGCCTTCAAGTTATTAAGACTCTTCTTTTGTCAAGGCCCCATCCTACGCGGATCCCCACAGAATTCATCATGAACCTACTACGCCAAGCACTTCAAAACAACTACTTTCTATACCGTGATACCTACTACCTGCAAGTGAAAGGTGTATCAATGGGCGCATGTTTCACCCCAAATTTTGCCATTCTTTTTGTACATCACCTAGAAAAAACCCTCATTCTAACACCCATCAACCCCTTCTTTTCTAACATTAACCACTGGCGTCGATATATCAACGATGTACTACTCATCTGGAATGGTACTACTGAAACTTTGGACCCTTTCATCAACTGGTTGAATAACTCACAAAAACATTTAAGATTCACTAGTGACTGCAAAAGTAACGATCTACCATTCTTGGACGTCACCATTCAGGCTGAGGATGGCAAGTTGGGTACTACCCTATACCGCAAACCTACAGAGAAAAATACCTTACTTTTGTACTCCAGCTACCACCCGCGGGAACTACGCGGTGGACTGCCTTACGGCCAGTTTCTGCGGATCCGCTGCAATTGTAAATGTGAAAAGACTACTTTAGAGAAGCAGAGGTCATCTCAAAGAAGTTAATACACAGAGGTTATCCCCGACGCCTGGTTACCAGAGCAAGAAATAGAGCCTGGTACTGCCACTGGGATCTTCTCCTCACTCCCCAGTCCAAGAAGCCCATGACTAGGATACCCTTTGTTTCTAAATTCAGCCCCAACAGCAACAAGGTCAGCAAAATCATCAGAAAAAACTGGACCCTCTTATGCTCCCATAAACAATTCCACGAGGCACCACTCTTCTCATACCAACGTGGCAACAACCTTGCCAGCCACCTAGTACATGCGATCCCATGGCCACAGCCCACCACGGATAAACATACCATAACAGCAGCTTGGGGGCTTGATCCCATCGTGGGACACTACAGATGCCAGAATTGTAGCGTCTGCTCCTTGACCTTAAACACCAAAGACTTCACATTTAACGGTCGCTGTCACAAACTAATGAGCCACACCAACTGCAGATCACAGAACATCATCTACGCGATCAAATGCCCGTGCAATCTCATTTACATTGGTCAAACAACACAAATGATAAAACAGCGGATCATCCAGCACAAAAGCAGAATCAACTGCAAAACTTTAACTGCACCTTTGGTTGCACACTACCTGGAATTGAAACATCTCGACACTGCGATCAAATGGCAAGTCATCGAAAAACCCACTCTTCCCTTCCGCAGAGGCGACATAAAATTCCTCCTAAAGCTGAATGCAAATGGATGACCCTCTGTGACTCTGTCAATCATTGCCTCAATACGATTGATGAGTGGAATAGCACTGTGACCACCTAGACTGCTTGACCACCACTTTCCTGTCTCGTTCCTACACCACTCTGAATTCCTTCCCCGTCCTCCACGGGGCTCATTGTCTCTCCCCCCACTTGCTCCACTTTTTGTAACCAAACAAATGTGACATATACCGCTGACTAGTGTGTTTAACTAGCATGCTTGCTTATAATGCTATTGTTTTTATTCATCTGTGCTGTTTAACTTCTTTACTCATTAATCATGCCATCACCATGCATTCCTTGAAAATGTGTCACCTGTTTCAATTGTCAACCTCTCCCTATTCTGCTCTTGAGAATAATATTCTTTGAAAATGTGTCATCTATTGCTAGTGTCACTTTCTCCTTACTTCGCCTTTGAGAATCATTTCATTATCGTTGACTGTTTCTTAGCAAATTGCTCGTGGTAAACACAGTATATGTATTTTCCTGCCTCGCGAGTGTATTCTCTCCCTTTCCGAATATCCAAATCAGTGGCATAATTGTCGAATTGCCATTCGCCTACAATGTTGACTGACTCATGTCCACCCCTCCCCGCCTCCGGCCCCCTGCGTCACCCGACACACGCCCACCTTGCAACTCACTTATCCGTCCCCTGCTCCCTGCGTCATCTGACACACGTCCTCAATCACGTGACCCCGCCCATACACCAAAATACTGCGACTCCCGAGTTATCGCTGGCATTGACAGACCCCTGGATTTACTCCCCAGCCGGCACGCCGATTGAACAGGTATGAGTTTCTCCAGGGTTCCGTTATCTTTAGAGACCCGCTCACGCTCCCCTGTTACTGTGCCATGTACTTAACTCTGCATACTTTCTCTACAGGACCCGTACCCCATACCCCGCCGATCGCTGATGGCCCTGATGCATTGTTTACCCGTTAGTATATCTGTTTACCAATTTTCTGTAAGCACACCGTTTTTTACCGCCCACACATTCCTAACTTATCCCTGTTTTCCCTTAGTGCCCCCAGGCAGATGCGGCACTTCCCATCGTTCTTGATTAATTCCCGCTTTCCAACTTGTTACCGCCAATTCTACAGGTACACGCCCACATGCAAACACTTAGTTCTTCGCATGTTCCAACCGGCGTATTCACTTATACCGGCCTAGCACTAGGTATCTCCTACCCGTGCAGCCTCTCTCACCACTGCAGCGCGCTACCACTAACACGCACAACATTCAACGCCACATCCCCGCATGTTACAACTGGCGTCTTCACTTATACTGGCCCAATATTGTGTATCTTCAACCCGTGCAGCCTGTCTCACCACCGCAGTGCGCCGCCACAATCGCGCACCCTAGCCCACGATCTGGGACACGCTGGATGAACCCTTCGAACCTAATCCTCACTCGCGTGCTCACTGCCCCCTTGCATCCTCTCCCCTACACGACCCAGACCCCTCATAGCTTCACCACGGACTCAACGTTACTAGGCGTACCTTGAATGTGGCTCAAAACAAATTACAAAATCATTGTATCTAGTGATGTCACTTTGTCACAATACTTGAGCCACTCACTGTACATTATTTGCACCATTGTTCAATGTGTGCCGTCCACGCTGTTCATCCTATCACTTGCGTCACCACGTTCTCCACAGACACGTTCTTGAGCACCAAGTGCTATATGGTTGTCACAGAATTTGTTCTATACAGTGATGCTTTAACTGTATATGCCCGACCATGAATATTAATTTCTAAATACAAGATGATCTACAATCTTCTATCAACTAAATAGTGGTCTCTTATTTCTGTCATTGTAATGCTTGCTGCATACATGCTTATTTGTCTTTTACCGTTACCTGTTGGGATACTGTTTTTGTATCTACCTTCATAACCCAGTCCCGACGTGGTTTATGGGTCACACTCCTGTAACCTTTTACTTAAGTAGAGCTTGCCATCCTCTCCTTTTAAACACTTCATACCCCCAAAATTCTTTAAAAGATGTCTTACCGCCTCTGCTTTTGGGCTAGCTGTAGAGCGGCTTGCAAAATATCCAGTAGGTAAATCAAGAGACTTCTATTATTTCCTTTATGGTTTGGGTAACTAGAAGAAAGACTGCCAATGCAACAGAATAGTGAGGTATGGCTCATTGGTTGACCTTCTTCTACTTCCATGGCTTAGCGTGGTAATTAAAAAAGAACTGCTCTGCTGCATTCCACTGCTGTGTATATTAAAGCAGCTGCAGGCATGGACTGTTTAGTGTGGGACATCTCAAAGAGTTCTGGCCCTATGAAATAAGTGCCGGTGGTGCTCACCAGCAACCAGGGGGACCTGGCCTGGCAGTCTAGGATGGACTGTTCCAAATGGAGTAGGACTAAGGCTGCTTTGCATATGGCTAGTTTTTGTCTGAGGTAGCATGGATGACAAAAAACAAATGAATGGATTGTGGCGCAGAGTAATTACCAGTGGCTGAGCTGAATTCAAGGTATCCTCCCATCACTTTTAGTTTTCCTCCTATGTGATGAGTATGCCTAGATGTGGGTTCAATGTCACTGTCTTGATAAACTGCGTTCCCCTGAAATTGGGGTACCGTCCTCCGGTCACTGCCTGTGTCCCTATGCAATAGGGCCTGTAATGGTCTTTCTTCAGCTTAAACAATATCCTTCACAAATCACTTTCATTCAATTCAAGTTGAAAGTATTTATTTCTTTATTCCAAATTGCATTTCTCCTTTTTTTTCCCTTTATGCAATATAAATCCTTATTTACAGTAAATCCAATGCATTTCGGCTTTTACAGGAAGCCTTCATCAGGGAATAATTCTAAGAAAACAAAAATGCAGCCGTTTATAGATGAGGCTAATAGTCTACAATGTAGTTACTATTCACTGAATTATATATGTGAGTGCCGGTAAAACCTACTATACCGTGATAAAGTGATGTCCTGAATGATGTACGTGCTGTTTACGTCGGGCTGTGCTCCCCGTTGAAATAGCCGTGATGTATATATCGTGCTCTGTTACCGAAGTGATGCCGGTCAAATGATAACGTGAATACTATCGTGCCTAATAGTTAAAATAATATCTCCTGAATTCCACTTTCTTACTAACGCGATCTAAGTCGTGTTCTCATCTTATCCTGCAGCGTTTCGTGTCAGTGGTCCTTTCTTCAATTTCACTGTCCCATAGGACTTAAACTGCACCCTACTGAAGAGGCCAAAATGGGCTGATACAGGTCTAGTTTTGCTTGTATTATCCCCTTCGATGCTGATGACGAGCTCAGCTCGTTATCAGCCACGGTGGTCGTGTGCGGATGACGAGCTGAGCTCGTCTCTAACGCGGCTTTTAGAAAAAAAGCCGCGTAGCGTAAAAATAACCGCCGCAGCGATGCGGTTAAAGATATAGGGGACCTGACTTGGGCTGTTGTGAATAGACCAGGACCAAGGCTGACCTGCATACGGCAGGCTCCTGTCTGAGGTATTGCAGAGGGGGAAACAAAATGATGGACTGGATTGTGGCACAGAGTAATTTACTAGCAGCTGAGATTAGTTCAATCCACCCATCAGTTTTTGATGTCCTCACCAGCAACCACCTGCACAAATTAAGTACGGGTGTGAGGATTTTGTGTGCGTATTCATTTCCAGGTGTCAGTGGTTTCAACTGAAGTCAGTGGGACTATCTCTTTTTGTATAATTTGGTAGCCTTGGGAACATCGCGATGAGAAGGAATCGTTTCTTTGAAGAGGCCTGAATTCAGGTTTTTTCTTAAAGGCATTCAGATTTGATTGAGACCTAAGATCTGGTTTCAGTCCACTAGAAGCTCTGCTGCTATCCCTCAGATAGTCTTACTTACCCGCGACTAGCTGTTGTATCTTTCATGAGTGTTTGTTTTGCATTGCTGGACCTCAGGGATGCACTACAAGAATATTTGGGAAAAAGTTTAGGTATTTTGGTCTTTGACCCTCTCCGTACAGAGAACCATGAAGCACGACACCTGCTGGTGCTGCAACCACACCCATCCAGCAGCCGTGGCTCCACCACAATGGCGGAGTGCGCCCCACTTCTAGCATTGTTTTATTTTTCATTTGCTGGCTCCGAGCCAGCTTGTGCAGGGAGGAGTGGGGCACGGGGAGGAGGAGTGCTGTGTACACTCCCTAAGTGCGCATGATGTGTTTGTCCGGCCGTCTCAGGCCACCCAAAATACACAAGTGCACTTAGGTTTCTCCAGCCCGGCTGCATTGAACAGCCGGGCTGGATAAACCTTCACAGACTCCCTGGTCTGAGCGGAGGGTCTTTCTAGCCTACTCAGGCCAATCCCCACAATGCTCTCATAAAATTAGAGCAGTGCGCGGATTACACAGGGAGCCCATGACGCTGCCCCACTGCTTGCTGGGGCCAGGAAGGACAAGGTGTGACGCTGGAGGCGGTTGCCCGCTACAGGTAAGTGTTTTTCTTTTTTTTATTATTAAACCCCTCGTACTCTCCTGCACCGCTCCACCCACCCCACCACTTCTTCATTGTTGCTGCCGCCGCTGCCACCCAGCGTCCCATGCAAGCACATGCTCACCATTCACAGGCACTTCCTGAGTTCATCCTTCCTGGGTGGCACACGGCACCTCATTCTTCTGGCGTGGTATCAAGCCCCGTCCTCAGCTCCTCATCTTTGGTAATCTTTACATGTCTCCCTTTCTTCTTTTTAAGTATGGAGATCACTTAAGAAGGACCCGCTCTCTGGGTGCAGTTTCTCGTCAGCTGGTAAACCAAGGGGTCCTTCAAGTGACGACAGCAGTGTTCCCTTTAGTTAATTGTTACACGTTTAGCATTGGTCTGTCTTTGTACCTGTATATGACTAGTTTTGACATCTATAAGCAATTCAATTGGAACCTCAATATGTACCTATTTTATTCCACCTGCACCTTCCAGCACAAAAACAATCCCCTGAGGCATATTTCTCTATCTATATGTGCTGCAGAGTCAGTACACATAGAAAGAGGAAGAAATGAGGAGAAATGAAGGCATTTCTCCTCATTATGCCTGGGAAGGCGTAGCATTTCGATGCATTCCCAGGTCTACCAGCAATGGTAAATCTGGATATGCGTCAAAATCCATGGGAGTTTTTTGGGAACACCCACGCAACGCCCTTGGAACCCCTTCCCAGAGCAGTGTATCTCAGTGCAGCGATTTTTGCTCTGTTGCGGTCAGCCGCGGTCGGTAGTGGGAGTAGCTGCTGGGCGGTGACGTGGGGAGAGGGAGGGGCATGGTGGGGGGTAGTTAACTGTGGATTACGGAGGTTTACAGGTAAGTAAACATATAAATAAGTAAAACGAATTTCGCTGCGTGCACTGCATCTCATTTGGGGATGCAGTGCATGCAACAAAATTCGTTTCATTTATTTATATGTTTACTTACCTGTAAAGCACCGTAATCCATAGTTTACTACCCCCACCCTGTCCCTCCTCCTCCCCACGTCACCGCCCGGCAGCTACACCCACTACCGACAGCGGCTGGTTGCAGTACTGCTGATTTATCAAGCCCCTGAGTGCCATGCAAAGTGGCCTTGTGTGACTTGATAAATCATATTTTAGGGTTTGCTTCGTACACGGCCTCTCCAAGTCTCACCATGTGAAACCCCTCCTTAGGGATCTCCACTGGCTCCCCGTGGCACAACTCTGCCTCTTTAAGATGGGGTGTCTTACCTATAGAGCTCTCTCTTCCCATGGGCCAGTTTTCGTGTCAGACCGAATCCAGCGTTACACCCCAAGCCGTTCCCTCCCCTCTGCCACAGCCAATCTCCTGACACCCCTCGCCGCTAAGCGGAAAAACATTGAGGGCTAAAATTCGCCTTTCAAGCACCGCAACTCTGGAACTCACTACCACCCTCACTACATCAAATTGAGTCCTACCCCCTGTTCAGGAAATCTCTAAAAACTTGGCTGTTCTCTCAGGCCTACAACCACTAACTCACATCCCCCCTCCCGTCTGGTCACATGCCCTCCACGCCAGCGCCAAGGAACCGTTGGTGAACGAGCGCTTTGAAAAACCTTTTATCATATCATATCATTCACCGCGTTGTGTGGTGCAAATGTGACACAATCCCTTGAAAAATATGCCCCTAAAGGTTCTTAAGGAAATCGCTTTCGATCAGCCAGCACCAGCTGTCGGTCATGACACCATCAAACGGCTCTTGGCAAGCCCAAGGGAACGTGAAGTTCTTGAGCATCACCAGGGTCCCTTCTCTGGCCTTTAGCGGATTCACGAGGCGACGGCGAGACTGCTTGGCATTTTCCCTTTTAAAGACATTGCGGAGGCTGTCTGTCTGCCTGGGTGTTCAAGACCATTCTTTTACCAATGTCCCCTAGTTTGCGAAAATGGCCCTGTAGATTCTGAAAGGAAATTAGCCTCATCTGTCGTCCTACCCTCATGCTTCCCGCAGATTCTGATTTTTTTGTAGAGACAATAAGGCTGAGCATGTGTTCTCTGAATTGGCCTCTAGCCCTGGAATGGGCCACCAGCCTTGGAATGGGCCACCCACCCATCTTCGAATGTATCCCAGACTCGCTGAGTGAAAACTGAAAACATGTCTCTTTGGAGGAACATCTTTAGTCTGGTCGGTATTGTCTCTTCTGGTCTCAAACATGTAGTTCTTAGCGCCACTAATCCCCTTACGATGTGCTTCGAAAGTAAATAAAGATACACATCTTCTTGATATCTACATTATTCTCATCAGTCGATGCACAACTTGGTCTTTTGTGTTACAACAATGCAAAGTTTGTTTATCTGTTGGGATTGTGTGTGAGTGTATGTGTTTGTGTGTGTGTGCTCGTGTGCAAAGACTTCTTTGCGCTGCATAGTGGCATCCTTCTGTCTTGGGGGCCCTCTGACGTGGATGGATGGCTCCACCCATGATGCTTCTGAACGATTTCTGAAGCATCTCAAGGGACTTGCTAGTCAAAACATAGTCTTTGTGTGAGCACCTGGACTCTACGATGTTTCAGAGAGTTTTCAGCACCAGGCAAAGATCTGTGACTGACAGATGGGAAAGAATACCTGCACCCTTGGGAGTGCCTACAGGTAGTTCGAATGTTTATGGTGCATAGAAGTCCAGGTCACCGGTGTAAGGGAGCTGGAGAAAAGTTCCACACAAAAGGCAATTAGGCACTACCCTATAAGAGAGGAACACGCTAGAGTGACCATGAATACACAACAATGTAAACTAATACATATTGTGTTTTGACAGAAGTAACAATGAGAACATGTTACTGATGAAAAAAAACAAAAAACAATTGTATCTCAGTGCACTACCCTCCCCCAAATGAGTGGGCCGGAAGGTGAACAGGGACGACAAATCCCGTTTCCTTCTTAGGTTTGCTTTGAAGAAGTTAATTCTGCTGCAGCCACATTTTCATTTGTAAAGTGCTCTGAAATCTGATTGTCTAAATTAAATCAGTTGGAACCTCTGTGTGAGCTGAGCTGGCTTGATATGGAATGATTGTTGCTTAAAACCAGTTTAATTTGTTGAGCTTTTTTCTTCCGCCCCTTTAACCGGATAGGAAGCATCCTCAAAAAGAAAGTTAGAAATTGTTGTGGACCTAAAATAATGCATTTCTAAATCGTTCACTGGTGAGTTTCCCAGGCTGTCTGAAACTCTCAAACTGGGAGGTGCGCGTGCACGCACAAGTTATAGAAAGGAAAAAATGACATACTTTTTGTATAGTGCCTTGGTACGCAACTCTTGCCATTTCTAGGCGCTGTAAATAATGTGTTATCATTACAAAATTTAATGGGACTCATTTAAATACCCTCAGAAGGATGAAAGTCTTCGTTGACTTTGCTAGGATTCGAACTCGTAACTCGCAGCCCGTATCGCATGTCAAGGATGAGTGGTTGAATCCTAGGGTGAGCAAACGATGAAACCCTGAGCTTATATATCTTCCTATTCCCCAGTGTCGAGCACAGATAGATGTCCATTAGACAGAGTCGTGCTGCAAACAAAGAGCCTTCACATGAACTAGTTCTGAACGAAGGTCCTGGGTTTGCTTTGTTACCTGTCCGCAAGAGGCGCAACTAGAGTCAAATTTTCGGTGGGGGAGGGGGGGGGGGGATAAGAATACATTTCGGGGGGGGCTGAATCTTTAAGCAATCGGCAGAGTGGAGCTGCAGGGGCTCTTAGAAGGGGTGAAACAACAACAAAGCCCCATTAACATGCACAAGGTCTTTTAAAGACCTGTGAAGTGCTCGGGTGCGGCTGTGAGCGGGCCGGGAAGTGTCTCATTCCGGGCTACCACACACGACGGGGGGGGGGGGGGGGTGGAGTCCTTTGAGGCCAATGGGTGTTGCGCTCCTGCTGTCCACTGAGGCAACCATCTCGTGAACTGTGACAAACTATCCCCTCAGGGCCGGCTTGAGGGCAGTGCAACTGGGGCGGCTGCACTTGGCGCTGACCTTGGGGTGGAGGAGGGGGGGAGATGTTTAGCAATAACTTACAATATAAAAACACCTTCAGCTGAGTTCCTTGCCCGTCTAGTTTTCAGGCAGCATTAAAAAATGTCATGATAACTCTTGTGAATAATATTCCTGCTAGAGAGAGAGAGATCAGAGTTTTGTGGAAGTACAGTTGTGACTCGCCATAAAGGCTAAACAACCTTGACCCCGCATCCATCACCCCACATGTTGTTACAACGCGTTCGTTACAACGACCGCGTTGTAACAATGCATACCATTACCCTGCAAGTCGTAACAATGACTTGCGGAGGGGGGAGAAGGTGTTGGATTTAAAGTCCAACACCTTCCCTACTGTCCGCACAGACTGGAGTTGGAATAGTAAATTGTACTATTCCAACATCCAGCGCCCCCCTCCACAACTCGTTGTTACGACTTGTGGGGTAATAGTATGCGTTGTTACAATGCCGTTGTTGTAGTGACCACGTTGTAACAACATGAAGGGTAAAGGGATCAAGAGACATATTCGCCATAAAGTAAAGCAGAGGGTTATAATAATAATAATCCACATTTGTAAAGGACACAATCACCCGTAAGGGTCTCTAGGCACTGGGGGCCGTCGGGAAGATTAAGCAAGCTATTGCCCAGAGTCACATGGTGCCAGGGATCGAACCGTGATCCCCAGATTCCGGAGTCAGTCGCCCTAGCCGCGGCACCACACCTCTTCCGTAATATGCCTGCTGCAGAGAATGCGTACTGTGAAGATCACGGATCTGTATTTTATGTGGCTAGTTCAGTGGATTACTGCTTTTGTCACAGAGATCCTATTGTTACTGTAGTTCATAAGAAAGAACCCTAATATATAACAGTGACTGTTAAAAACTTTCATCAGAGCTGCAAGCAATCTGCATCTTTACAAGCTATAAAAACACCCCCAAATTTGAAACGTAGGCCACTTTTTAGCTATGTAATTCACTTGTAAGGGTTACCTTTATTTTGGTGTCCAGGCCTATTTTCTATCCCAGTCCAACCTTGGGATGCAGCCTAGGCCTGTGCCTGCTGATATAAGGTGCAGAACCTGTTCTGTGGACTGGAGAAGGCGCACCAAGCGGACATTCAAAAGGTGGACATTGGACTCCTGTCCATGCTCTGGTTGCATCATATACAGTAGTGATGGCAGCATGCTGTGTTGATTGCATCTGTGAGCTGACGAGAACTTTTGGTCTGTGTTGAGGAGAAACCAGCCTCTGGCCGCTCTCCTGTAATTTTCTGCTGTTATGTGAAACCAAAGACTCGTGCTGGCATCCCATGTGAATGCCTGGTGTGTGTATGTGCTGTGAGTGTGCAACACAAGTATGGTAGTAGGACTCTGTGGACCTGATTCACAAAGGACCTCCGCACTTGTGGCGCAGTCCTCACTGCCGCGGAGGAGACCTCGCACTCTGGCGGAATCTCCACAATGAGAATTCTCATTGCTGAGATTCCGCCTCGAGGTTGGAAAATCCCCCACGACTGTAGGGTCTCCGCACCCGTGGCGAAGGCCATGCTGTGCGACGAGTGCCGAGGCCCTTTGTGAATCTGGCCCTGTGTTGTTCTGGGGCCAGTAGGATCAATTTTGGATGCCACTAGTTTAAACAGTTTGCAGGTTGTTCCCATTGGAGGAGGGTCAAGACTGATGTGCTTATGGCTGCATCCAAACTGAGGTGTCATGGTGTGCAAAATAACAATTTACTGGAATGCGAATTACCAGTGACTGATATTAATTCAAATATTCCACCCATCACATTTTTGTGTACTTCAGTGTGACACCCTAAGTGAGAATATGTGGAGAGATGAGCAGGAATTGAAGAAAGGGCACATTCCTGACCTTCTCCCCTGCACTGGGGCACAAACAGCAGCCGTAACGCAGACACCCTTGTATTATTTTGCGAGAGTGCCTGCGCTGAGCGCATGATTATTTATGTGCAGGAAGGGGCACCTTCCTACACAAAAACAATAAATAAAGGCATTTTCCTCTTTTTATATGTGCTGCAGAATTCAGCAGTCATAGAAAGAGGTAAAAATGAGGAGAAATAAAAGTATTTCTCCTCGTTGTGCCTCCTTATGCCTCCCCTGGGTAAGCGTAGGATTCTGACGGATTCCCAGATTTACAAAATGTTGTAAATCTGGAAATGCGTCAAGTTCCATGGATGTTGCATGGGAACCCCCACAGCAACAACCACGAAAAGCCACTTTTATGCAGAGTTATGCATGAAAAGGAAACATATTTACAGGGCCATGAAAAATCACGCAGGGTGACTTTACATGGCCTTGTAAATATGGGGATGCCCATAGCGCTGCCGGTGCGTCAATAAAAGTGACGCATCAGCGGTGTAATGGGCTTGTAAATAATCCCCTTTGTCTTGAAGCAGGGTATTGGCGCAGGAGAGGAGCTGCTACCATGCAGGCAGGAGCCCAGACTGCACCCGTTGCACAGTCTGAACTGCTACAGTAACCAGCAGGTAACAACGCAGGGTTTATTCTACACTGGGGATAAACGAGTCAACATACACCGTTGAGTTTGCTGTGTACATTTAGACCTCTTGCAGAAGAGGAGAAGACACATTGAACTTTGATAAAATTAACCCTGTGAGAGCATTTGAGCCATCTGCACCTGCTCTTAATACTACCTAATACAGTAGTGTGTTGTGGAATGTGTGTATATCTTAACTATAGTGGGAAGAAGTTGAGTACTGGGAAGAAGAGGATGAAACATCTCACTGTTTTACACAACTTAGTTTCCAATCCTGTATGTTGTTTCCAATTATTTAAGTAGTGCTGAGTTCTGTTATGTGAATAAAGTACTTTCTTGTCACATAAAATATAAGCTCTGTGCTGGACGTTATCTTATTGATTGACTGTTGGGTTCTGTGTTCTTACCTTTGACTGCTTGCCCTCGCTGTTCTGAGCATCAAGGGATGAAACTGTTGTGCTTGGCCCAGTTTGGACGGAATATATATATATATATATATATATATATATATATATATATATATATATATATATATATATATATATATATATATATATATATATATATATATATATATATATATATATATATATATTTTTTTTTCTATTTCTGGATTTGGTGAAGCGCAGCAGCTGCCCCAGCAATGGGGTGTCCCGGCGCTAAGAAACAGGCACACAGACTGAGGATAGAGGGGGAGGGGGGGAAGGGGAATCTAGGGATATATATACAAAATCTTCAAACAGCACACTCCCGCTGTGGAAATGAAGACACGGACCCATAGGCTGCAGTGAAGGAGATTTATTAAAACCTCACAGGTTACGCGTTTCGAGCAACTTGTGCTCTTGGTCACACACCGCGCACCTGGTCAGCAACAAATTTATACACATTTTTTTACGTGATGCTCCACCTCTTCTGTGAGTCACATGGTGTATAAACATAAAAAACACACTCTTGTAGTTTTATCTACGTGCACACCACTAAACAAATATAAAAATAGTGAGTAGGGCACTGAAACAAAATAGCTGCATGAATGCAAAAACTTTGATATACAACATAATGTACATAAGTAATATGAAGTCCTGTATCTGATTAATGGAGAAACAAATCAATCAAATTCGGGTTCAATAAAGTATAAACATATGTAAAAAAATATACTATCTATATATATTATTTTGTTCAAATATCAAAAATATGTATATATATATACATCATCTGTCTATTTACAATCCTATATACATATTTACAAATGAAAACTCCATAGCTCAATACATTGACAATCAGGACCTTTCCTAGAATCAATGATCCATAAAGATATGATTTGATCATGACTAGGATAATGTACATTAAAAGTGCCTTAACTCATATACCACTACCTATAGTGATTCCTACCAAAAATAATTTTTTATAGTGAAAACAAAAGAAGAAGAAGAATGCTAGTTGATTATAATAACTCAACAATCAACATTATTTACAATAAAGTTTGTACAGGGAGATGAATATTTACAGGGAGCTTTACAAATCAAGATCTAAGTGAGTAAAGAATCTTGACTGGAATTCTGTTGGGTGCACATCAGCGCAGTAAGGATTTTCTTAACAAGTGCCCGTTCATATGTTCAGCAGGACCTTGAAAAGAAATGATGAAAGACCACATGTGAATACCCTCAAGTTCTGATGAGAGAATATGTCAACAGATAAACAGGTACAAGATGGTAAGATGCAAACTCACAACAAATGATGTAAATCCTCAGTGGTGTTTAACCCGTTCGGGTATTTGCTGTCTAGTAGTATTATATACTCGGTTTCTTTTTTCCTTAGCAATCTTTCTCTGTCACCACCTCTTGCGAGGGGCGCTACCACATCAATGACATAGTATGATAGATTTGACAAATCATTGTTATGTGTGGACTTGAAGTGGCGTGCCACCGGGTAAGTGCTGTCACTGTTAACTATTGCTCGTAAGTGCTGCAAGATCCTGACGTGCACCTGTAGCTTGGTACTGCCCACATAACGAAGGCCACATGTGCACGTTAGGACATATATTGCGAACTCACTATGACAGTTGTAATAACCCTGGATAGCTTTCCTGATGGGACTGAACGGTGTATGATAATGCGAGGTGTTAACACCGAATTTGCACGCCCTACAAGAGGAACATTTAAAGAAACCTTTCTGTTTGAGCCAGGCACTGCCACTGCCCAGCTCCGGGCTGTTCTTAACTAAACAGTTGTGCATACTGGGAGCCCTTTTATAGGTTATAGTCGGGGCACTAGGGAGCATATCACTCAAAAGACTGTCAGTCTGGAGGATAGGCCAGTGCTTCCTAACAATGGACCTTATTTGTCTCTCTTGTTTGCTAAATGTTAGAATTACGCGAGGGGCAGAGTTGTCTGACTCTAAATCTTCAGTTTCAGATGTAAGAAGTGCTTCCCTAGGTTTATCTCGACAACGTCTAAGGGCACTATTCAGAATATTTTCTTTGTAGCCTCTCGCTCTAAGTCTGTTGATGGTGTTTTGAGCCTCCTGCTCAAATATTTCCGGAGTGCTGCTGATTCTTTTGACACGCAGCAACTCGCCGTATGGAATGTTGGCAATTACGTGCTGTGGGTGTTTGCTACTGGCGTGCAGTATACTGTTACCAGCCGTAGGTTTACGATATAATGATGTGATAACAGTATTGCTGTCTATGGTTACATGGACGTCTAGGAAGTCTGCTTGTACTTTACTAATGTTGGCCGTAAAGAAAAGATTGTCATTGTTTACATTGAGCGCACCAACAAAGGAACGAGCACTTTCCTCATCCCCCTCCCAAATGCAGAACACGTCATCAATAAACCGTTTCCAGTATTTGACATTTTGAAATCCAGGTGTTGCGATGAGACCGCGCTCCTCCCACCAGCCCACGTGTAAACACGCGTAGCTGGGGGAGAAGCACGATCCCATCGCAACACCCCGGACCTGTCTCCATACATTTTTAGCAAACATGAAGTAGTTATTGTGTAGGCACCAGTGCACCAATTCGCATAACATCTTGTTGTGTGCATAATATTCACATGATCTTAAACCAAGATAGTGTTTGATGGCATCCAAACCCTTAGAGTGATCTATTGAAGTGTACAATGACTCGATGTCTAATGTTAGTAAACACCAATTGTCTTGCCACTGGATAGAATTCAGTTTGTTTAAAAAGTCCCCTGTATCTTTAAGATAACTAGGTAAGTCTTTCACAATGTCCTGCAGAAAATAATCAATATATCGTGAGATATTTTCTCCAACGCTATTGATGGCTGCTATAATAGGGCGGCCTGGTGTAGGAATTATCTGCTTGTGTATTTTAGGGATCAAATACAAGATAGGTATCACAGGATGTTCTATGTGAAGATAGTCAAATTCAGTTTGTGAGATCAAATTATTTCTTTTGAATGAGATAAGCATTTTCTTCAAATTGTCTTTGGCTCTTTTATATGCCATCCCATTGGATCTTTCATAACATAAAGGGTCATTAAGCTGTCTCATGGCTTCCGCCGTGTATTCATCCTTTTTCCACAAGACAATATTTCCCCCTTTGTCAGATTTGTTTATAACCACTTCCTGATTATGACTTAATTTTTTCATTAATGTATTGTATTGAATGATCCTGGCATTGTTCTTATGTGTTTGTGCCTGCACAGTACGGTTTAACTTTTTCAGATCTTCAATGACACACTCGTGATATATGTCTACCGCATCTTTTGGCATGACAGGCATAAACGTGCTTACCGGCTTAAAAGGACTTTCTCCAGCTCCTTTTTGGCATATATCCACATTCATCAGTTCTCTCTGAGTATTTGGAACAACTCCATCGTGTGATGTTGATTCAACAGCCTCCCCTAGGTCACTCGCTCCTCTCTCACGGGCTGAGGGGTCGCTCCCAGTGTCCCTCCAGACATCTGGTATCTCAGCGCTGCATTGCTTCGTTTGCCTGAATTAGCCATTTGTTTTCATTTCGCCTGCTGAAGTAGCGCTTTGCTTCATCTGCGCACTGTTTTTCTGCCTGAATTGTGAACTGCATTGGCGCTCTGTGTATGTGCTCGAATTTTGCCATTTTCTTTCATTTCGCCTGCTTTGTGCCATTTGAGCGCTTTGCCTCATTTGCGCTCTGTGTATCTGTGTCCGCTTCCCTAGCGTTATCAGCGCGTTTACCTGTAGCGCTCCGCTGTGCTTCCCCCCTCCGCCTCCATTTTGTTTGTTGTTCTCGTCGTCCTCGTGTGCCCGCCCCGCCTCCCAGCTGAGACGCCCTCCCACTGTCCTCAAATAGATCTTCTCCCCCTGCAAGCGCCGTGACTCGCTCCTCTCTCACGGGCTGAGGGGTCGCTCCCAGTGTCCCTCCAGACATCTGGTATCTCAGCGCTGCATTGCTTCGTTTGCCTGAATTAGCCATTTGTTTTCATTTCGCCTGCTGAAGTAGCGCTTTGCTTCATCTGCGCACTGTTTTTCTGCCTGAATTGTGAACTGCATTGGCGCTCTGTGTATGTGCTCGAATTTTGCCATTTTCTTTCATTTCGCCTGCTTTGTGCCATTTGAGCGCTTTGCCTCATTTGCGCTCTGTGTATCTGTGTCCGCTTCCCTAGCGTTATCAGCGCGTTTACCTGTAGCGCTCCGCTGTGCTTCCCCCCTCCGCCTCCATTTTGTTTGTTGTTCTCGTCATCCTCGTGTGCCCGCCCCGCCTCCCAGCTGAGACGCCCTCCCACTGTCCTCAAATAGATCTTCTCCCCCTGCAAGCGCCGTGACTCGCTCCTCTCTCACGGGCTGAGGGGTCGCTCCCAGTGTCCCTCCAGACATCTGGTATCTCAGCGCTGCATTGCTTCGTTTGCCTGAATTAGCCATTTGTTTTCATTTCGCCTGCTGAAGTAGCGCTTTGCTTCATCTGCGCACTGTTTTTCTGCCTGAATTGTGAACTGCATTGGCGCTCTGTGTATGTGCTCGAATTTTGCCATTTTCTTTCATTTCGCCTGCTTTGTGCCATTTGAGCGCTTTGCCTCATTTGCGCTCTGTGTATCTGTGTCCGCTTCCCTAGCGTTATCAGCGCGTTTACCTGTAGCGCTCCGCTGTGCTTCCCCCCTCCGCCTCCATTTTGTTTGTTGTTCTCGTCGTCCTCGTGTGCCCGCCCCGCCTCCCAGCTGAGACGCCCTCGCCCCTCCCCCTCCACTATTCATATATGACAGGAGTTCCCGCGCGCAGCGTTTACGCGCAGCGACCGCGCCCAATCCGCGCCGAAGGTGCGCCAAAGGTAAGCCCGTCTACGCCCGTCCGCGCCTGGACCGCGCCCAGCGCCAGTCCCCCTGGCCCCCGTCCCTCCCAGCCCTCCCGCATCACCTATGATGCCGCCACCCTCCTAGCCCTTAACCCCGGTCGCGCCCCCAACTGCGTCCAAGCCGCCCCTGGACACACCCATGGACCTTTCTCTTGCTACTCCTGCAAATTCATCGGCACCAACAACATCTCCGCTACGACCACAACACAGATTCCCGACCCCAACCACCTACAGTGCATCCTTCTCAACACTCGATCGGTCCACAGACACGCCATTGACCTATGGAATCTACTAGACACCATCTCTCCAGACGTCGCCTTCCTAACGGAAACATGGATGAATGCTTCCTCCGCACCGGACATCACCATTGCCATCCCTGAAGACTATAAGATCACTCGCAAAGACCGTACCAGCCACACAGGAGGAGGAATCGCTATCGTCCATAAGAAATCAATCCGCATCTCAACCAGCTCTGACGCCAACCTCGCCAACTCCGAACACCTTCACTTCCAGATCCACATTGACCCCAAGACCACACTCAGAGGCACCCTCCTCTACAGACGACCAGGACCCGGCGCAAAATTCAGTGAAGACATCACGGACTTCATCACTCCTCACGCGCTCCCCTCCAAAGACTACATCCTTCTGGGAGACCTCAACTTTCACCTTGAAAAGATCAACGACCGCAACACCGCCACCCTCTTGGACAACCTCGCCAACCTCGGACTTAAACAACTGGTCACTTCCCCCACCCACATCGCAGGTCACACACTCGACCCCATCTTCACCTCCAGCAATCATGTCTCCTTCAGCCACACTACGGATCTCCTCTGGACTGACCAGAGCTGCGTTCACTTCACCTACAACAAGCCAAAACCCACCAACCACCTCCAACCAACTCTGCAAAGAAACTGGAACAAAATCACCACGGACCAGATCTCCACATCGCTCCTTCTTAACACCCCAGCCCACTCTTCTAACGTAAACGAAGCCGCTACCAACCTGACCCTATGGTTATCCAACACCGCCGACACCTTAGCACCACTGAAGAAACGTCAAAGCAAACCTGGCAGCAAAAAGGCCTCATGGTTCAACGATGATCTTAAGAAGTCCAAGAAACTCTGCCGCTCCCTTGAAAAGGCCTGGAAAAAAGACCCAACCACTAGCACCAAGGACGCCTTCAAAAACGCCACCCGCACTCACCCCCAACTAATCCGAAAGGCCAAGAAAACAGCATTCAAGGATCGACTTGACAACAACGCCCACAACAGCAAGGAACTTTTCAACATCGTCAAGGAATTTTCCAATCCCTCAGCCAACTCCAACGACATCACCCCCTCTCAAGCCCTCTGCGACTCCCTAGCCTCATTCTTCCACAACAAGATTGCAGACATCCACAACAGCTTCGACAACCAACCCGGAAACCAACCCACCCTACCATTTGCTGAACATTCTCCCCCCGTGAACATCCTTAACGACTGGAACCCAATCTCCATTGAGGACACAATCCGCCTGATGAATTCCATCCACTCAGGATCCCCCACAGACCCATGTCCTCACCACATCTTCAACAAAGCAGACTCCGTCATAGCACCGCACCTCCGAAACGTCATCAACTGCTCCTTCAAATCCGCCACCTTCCCGGAAGACTGGAAACACGCTGAACTCACCGCCCTCCTGAAAAAACCCACAGCGGACCCCACCGAACTCAAGAATTACCGCCCCAACTCGCTCCTTCCATTCCCGGCCAAAGTCATCGAGAAAGCTGTCAACAACCAACTCGCCGCCTTCCTCGAAGCCAACAAATCCCTCGACTCCTCACAATCTGGCTTCCGAGCAAAACACAGCACTGAGACCGCCCTCATCGCAGCAACAGACGACATTCGAACTCTATTGGACAATGGAGACACAGTCGCCCTCATCCTCCTCGACCTCTCTGCAGCTTTCGACACAGTCTGCCACAGCACCCTTTTACAACGCCTCAATAACATCGGAATCCAAGGAAAAGCACTTGATTGGATCACCTCGTTCCTCACCGGAAGAACCCAGAGAGTCCGCCTCCCACCATTCAAGTCCGAGGCCACTGAAGTCATTTGTGGCGTACCACAAGGATCCTCACTCAGCCCCACCCTCTTCAACGTATACATGAGCCCCCTCGCGGCCATCGCCCGCCAACACAACCTCAACATCATCTCTTACGCGGATGACACTCAACTAATCCTTTCCCTCACCAATGACCCCAGCACCGCCAAAACTAACCTACACGAAGGAATGAAAGAAGTTGCCGAATGGATGAAACAAAGCCGTCTGAAACTGAACTCAGACAAAACAGAAGTCCTCATCTTAGGTACATCCCCCTCTGCATGGGACGACTCCTGGTGGCCGGAAGCCCTCGGAAAAGCACCCATCCCGACAGACCACGCACGGAACCTAGGCGTCATCCTTGATTCTTCACTCTCAATGAACAGACAAGTCAGTGCCGTATCCTCTTCCTGCTTCAACATTCTTCGCATGCTCAGAAAAACATTTCGCTGGATCCCCACCGAAACAAGGAAAACAGTCACCCATGCTCTGGTCACGAGCCGTCTGGACTACGGAAACACCCTCTACGCAGGCACTACCGCTAAACTCCAGAAGAAACTCCAACGAATCCAAAAGGCCTCAGCCAGGATCATATTAGACATCCCACGCAACGAACACATCTCTGGTCACCTTAAAGACCTCCACTGGCTACCCGTCAATAAGAGGATCTCTTTCCGACTGCTAACCCACGCACACAAATCACTCTACGACATCGGACCAGAATGCCTCAACTCACGACTATCCTTCTACACCCCCTCCCGCCAACTACGTTCTTCCAGCCAAGCCCTCGCCACTGTACCTCGCATCAACAAGACCACCATGGGAGGCAGATCCTTCTCATACCTGGCTGCTAAAACATGGAACTCACTCCCCGCTTACCTTCGCCTTACCCAGAACCACCTAGCATTCAGAAATCAACTTAAAACGTGGATATTTGACAAGTAATCCTCCTCCCCTTTCTAAGCGCCTTGAGACCCTCTGGGTATGTAGTGCGCTATATAAATTCTCTGACTTGACTTGACACAGGGTAAGCAGAAGCCTTGCATCTCGTGCTGCTGGGGCTGCGACGGTTGTTACTGTGTCCGTGATCCTTTTGGCATTACTTTCCTTGTGTTTGGACACAGTCTTTGAAGAAAAAAACTTTTTAAGTTTTAGTTTACGAATAAACTTGAACACATCCGCTCTGGTGTGGGTGTAATTAAATGAACTTTCAGGACAGAAATTTAGTCCTAGCGCTAGTAATTGTTCCTCTGCCGCTGTTAGGGTTATATCAGAAAGATTGGTAATGGTGCAATCCTTTATTGTTTTTTCTTGTTGAACCATTGTTTCTTTTTCTTTTGCTGCTGCTGTGGCTGTGATTGCTTTTCTCTTTTTGCGTCTTGCATGGCGTCTTGCGTTGCGCCTTTTGTGTTTGGATTCTTTTTCAGTCTCGGATGCAGTGTTTGAAGCCGGTCCTCTACTAAAAAATCAATCTCTTTGCCCAGATCTAAAATCTTTCCTGATTGACCATCAATGTTGCTGATTTCCGAAAGGGATGTACTGGACGTACTAGCCAATGAAACTGTTTCAGCATCCGAGTTTTCGGTCAATTCCTCCTGCTGATTAGTTCTAGCCACGCCGCCGCTGCCTCCACTCGCTGCTGCTTGCTTGGATAACTTTACTTGCTTGGCTTTATCATACTTACGGGCAAATGTGTAGATTTGCCCGGTTTCATAATCCTTTAAATCCCTTGCGAACTTGTGCACTTTTCTTATTTTAATGCGTTCTTCATGTTTGTGCAATCTCTCGCTTATCTCCTTGCGAGAGTTCATTATCAGCAATTTGGTGTCAGGATCAGCAATGGCATCCAGCTGCTCATTTAAGTCCTTAATTTCCTCCAACAGCTTTTCGCGATCTATAACCACATATTTTATGAGGACTTTAACTAAGTTCATCGAAGCATTCAAGTTTAACTCACCCCACTCCTTTAGCATCGCCGGGTTGGGGTCTTCAAAGCTGGGTGCCAGCATGATCCGCAGACCACGCGGAACCCGATCCGCTTCAACATATTTAGAGAGCGACTTGTGCTCCCACCATTTGGTGATTTCTGACTTGGTTTTCTTTTCTAGGACTTTCAAGAGTTGTTTGGCGTCCTGTTGTGCACCACTAGATTGAATATTTGCCGCGTTTGCAGTTGTAGCGCCCTTCCGTATATTGTTGAAAAGCGTCTCCGCGGCATCCTCCCTCTCTCTTTCCAAACTTGCTGACATGGTGCAATTTGAGAGGTTTTATGTTAGAAATGTAACACCGATGGCTTGCGACGCTGCCGGTCTCTTCACTGCATGCCTGCTTCTCGTCACCTGAGAATCCCGGAATAACAGCCCCGCTGCGGTTGGACGCCACTCACCACAGCCCGCCAAACAGACCAGCCGTTAGTTCGTCTTCGTCCACCGCCTCCGGAGGCTACTGCTTCGGCTCAGGGGGTCAGGCAATTTTCCTCCTCGGAAACAGAAAAGTGCTTTCAGCTGTTAGAAGCCAGACCTCCTTGCTGACGAGCGGGTACCGTGGACGAGGACAGCTGCTCCTCGTATAACGTACAGACAAAATCTTCAAACAGCACACTCCCGCTGTGGAAATGAAGACACGGACCCATAGGCTGCAGTGAAGGAGATTTATTAAAACCTCACAGGTTATGCGTTTCGAGCAACTTGTGCTCTTGGTCACACACCGCGCACGTGGTCAGCAACAAATTTATACACATTTTTTTACGTGATGCTCCACCTCTTCTGTGAGTCACATGGTGTATAAACATAAAAAACACACTCTTGTAGTTTTATCTACGTGCACACCACTAAACAAATATAAAAATAGTGAGTAGGGCACTGAAACAAAATATATATATATGTTTTCAAAGTCCGCTCTGCGGCGCGCGCTGACTGCGGCCCGAGGGAGGTGGCACCAATGCCGGCCGAGCACGCCGGTAATCAATGTTCAAGTAATCAAGGCTGTCCGCAGCCGAAACATGTGTTTAGGTAAATAAACACCCTTGGAGTAGCAGTGGAGTTGCGTGTGTTTTTTGCGAACTGAGAGCACCTTTAACTTTGGAACTTTTGGAATATATATATATATATATATATATATATATATATATATATATATATATATATATATATATATATATATATATATATATATATATATATATATATTACCTACTGGCGGTCGCCAGTAGGTATATATAGTTAGGACCTAGTTACCAAAGGAAATTCCGAACATTCTATTGGGAATAACTTTGGCGCCGATTGAGGGATCTGCCTGTAATTTCCCTTAAATTTGCCTCGCTGCACTCCGCTCCATCCCTGAAAGTTTCGGGGGGATTAGTCAAGCGGGGGCCGAGAAAAAAGGGGGTCCCAAAACGTGTTTTCCCCATGTTAATTCCCATAGGGACATTCTGACAAGGCTACAGCTCTAAAGGCTGAACGGAATTATACCAGATTTGGCAAAATGGTAGGGACTGGTATGCAGCAGTGCCTTTTGTATGTTTGGTGTAAATCCCTCCAGTAGTTCTTGAGAAAATTGAATTTGAAATTTTTCAAATGGCATTTTCTATGGGACCTTTAGACACGGCTGCAGCCCGAACGGCTGAACGGAATTACACCAAACTTGGCAAAACAGTAGGGACAGGTATGCAGTAGTGCCTTTTCTATATTTGGTGAAAATCCCTCCAGTAGTTGTTGAGAAAATGAATTTGAGCAAATTATATATCTATATGCTCTCAACATTCTATTGGGAATAACTTTGGCGCCGATTGAGGAATATGTGTGTAATTTTCTACAATTTTGACCAGTTCCGCTACGCTCCTTCCCTGAAAGTTTCGGGGGGATTCGTCTAGCGGGGGCCCCCAAAACGTGTTTTCCCCATGTTAATTTCCATAGGGACCTTTAGACACGGCTACAGTCCGAACGGCTGAATGGAATTACACCAAACTTGGCAAAATGGTAGGGCCTGGTATGCAGATGTGCCTTTGCTATGTTTGGTGAAAATCCCTCCAGTAGTTCTTGAGAAAATTGAATTTGAAATTTTTCAAATGGCATTTTCTATGGGACCTTTAGACTCGGCTACAGCCCGCATGGCTGAACGGAATTACACCAAACTTGGCAAAATGGTAGGGACAGGTATGCAGTAGTGCCTTTTCTATATTTGGTGAAAATCCCTCCAGTAGTTGTTGAGAAAATTGAATTTGATCAAATTATATATCTATATCCGCTCACCGTACACGCACCGTACGCATACGGTACGCGTACCGAACGAGTACCCTTACGGGCGGGAGCGAGTTTCTGATTGGCTGGCAGTCGACTGTCAACATTCCAAACTGTCCAAACCAGGAAGTGTTGGCCACCATCTTGTTTTTCAGGAGAACTGAGGCACAAGAGAGCCCAAAACAAGAGTGGAAAACATGAAAAGGGGGCAGGGTAGTGACCCCCCAACCCTCTAGCCCTTCACAGGGGGTCCCAAAAGGACCCTCAAGGGCAAAAAAAAAAAAATCGCGGGGTACGCGCACCGTGCGCGTACCCCGCGATTAAAAAAAAGCAAACATTTTTTTTTGCACTTGGTGGTCCTTCTGGGACCCCCTGAGAAGGGCTAGTGGGTCAGAGGGTTTCAACCCTGCCCTCTTTTCACGTTTTCCACTCTTGTTTTGGGCTCTCTTGTGCCTCACTTCTCCTGAGAAGCAAGATGGCTGCTCAGGTGGTCCCAGAAGGATAATAACATATATAAACGTTATCCGCTAATAGAATTAGCATTTATAAAACCTTTGAAATGTATTGAAAAAAAATATAGGTTTCACGCCTGATATAGTTAGGAATTAGTGTTTAAAAAACCTTGCAAATTCACTGATAAAACCATAGGTTTCAAGCCTTATATAGTTAGGAATTAGCGTTTAAAAAACCTTGCAAATTCACTTAAAAAACCATAGGTTTCAGGACTTATATAGTTAGGAATTAGCATTTAAAAAAACCTTGCAAATTCACTTAAAAAACCATATGTTTCAGGCCTTATATAGTTAGGAATTAGCATTTTAAGAACCTTGCAAATTCACTTAAAAAACCATAGGTTTCAGGCCTTATATAGTTAGGAATTAGCATTTTAAAAACCATTGAAATTGCTCCTATATAGTTAGTTGTACTAACTATATTTCGCACACCCGCAATCCACTGCTGATGATGTCACATATTACATCATTCATGACATGGTCAGTGACATCACTGATGACATCTCAAATGACATCACGGATGACATCACTGATGACATCTCATTTGACATCACTGATGATATCATTCATGTCATAATATGATGCACCTCCTCACACTCTAATATAACCTTTGATACACCCAGTGTTAAAACCTTTGAAACCGTTGACACACCAATACCAGTTACTACATGCGCACTCACTGATTCCTAGGTCTACACACACATTCACTCATTCACCCATAGAATCACTCATACATACAGTCACTCATCAATACAACACTATCATATGCACTCATACACCTATACAGACACTCACACACTGCCACTCATCCATGGAGTTACTCACACACCTAGTCAGTCATGCAAAGAATCGATCACACTTCCATTTCCTCAACTATACAGTTATACACACAACACCTTACTTATTCAAACATATATTAACACATACTTACTCTCTTATACAATCACTGATACAAGTACACAATGATCCATACAGCCACTCACACATTCACTGGCTCTCATGTATAGTCATTTATATATGCCACATCTCACATGCACTGTGTTTTACATATGTACTTACTTGGACATGTAGCACTGAGATATCCATTCACTCACCAACACACCCATGCACACAGTCAACCGCACATATAGCTGTTTCCACATGCACTCTTGAAATCATACACCTAGTGAATCAACTGCTCACACATCTATGCACAGAGTCACACACCTCCAAGCCACCCACACACACACTCAGTCTCCCATTCAAATTCTTGGGCAACCAATCAATAACCCATATAGTCACTAATATAGCTACTGATCAACACATGCAGCAGCTTACACAACAGACATACTGATGCACACATTCAGACAGTTTAGTCACTAACCCATGCATTTAGTAAGACACATTTAATCACTCACTCATACAGTCAGGCACGCCCTACTAAATCCTTCATCCAGACACTTATACATCCACTCATTCTTCAATATGTAAAACATATTTCAACTTTACAGAAACACACAGTCACTGGATGATGTCATCAGTGATGTCATCAGTGATGTCAAATGAGATGCCATCAGTGATGTCATTTGAGATGTCATCAGTGATGTCATCAGTGATGTCACTGACCATGTCATGAATGATGTAATATGTGACATCATCAGCAGTGGATTGCGGGTGTGCGAAATATAGCTAGTACAACTGACTATATAGGAGCAATTTCAATGGTTTTTTAAATGATAATTCCTAACTATATAGGAACTGAAACCTATGGTTTCTTAAGTGAATATATATATAAATATCTCCTTTACAAAAAGAACATGTCTTCACCTGCTAAGTTAAATAAATCAGGTTTTAATTTTTCAAAAGGTGCTTGCCAGCACTCCCCACACCTACGAGTTTCGACCAGCAGGTCTTGGTCACAATGTCAACAATTGTCCTTCTACAGTTTCTTTAATTTATACCGAAACCCCTTGCCAGCACATTATGATGCATTGTGGAAACGGTAGTTTAAAATGTGTTTCATCATCTTTTTTTAAAGTTTTTTACTTAACATTTCAGTTTGCGACAATTACTGATGTTTTGTTGTGTGTACACAAACTGACATTTGTGCATATGTCTTCAATTAAGTTGTCCACTGCAGTTATCAACATAATTATTGTTACAGTTCCCATCTACTTTGATACTCTTTCAGGATAGTCCTGTTTGACATCACTAGTGGAGCTGTCTTGTCTTTATCAAATTTCAAATTTGGTCAATGTCCCTCTGTGGCATCTGGTGGAAAAAGCTTAAACATCAAAATTCAAGCCGTGATACAGACGGGCAGCCAAGTCTCAACTGTGATTTCCTATTGTACCAACCTCTTCCATTGCCTTTGATTTCTCCTTCCATTAGTCCATCAGGATCGCAATATCAGGCATCACAGGTGTTGTAATGATGTAATGTAGTGTGATCTTCAAGGCATTGTGCTGTAGTACAGTTCTTGAAATGTGTTTGGCACTGTGTGTCCCCCCACACGCATGCAATCCACAGTTGATGATCGGATGTTCAGTGATACCTATGGAACCAGACGTGTCTGGGGCTATCAGGAATAAACTCACCTTGAATACTTGAAGACGAATCCCGTTCATTATTACAACAGGAGCCAAGTTAGACTGCTGTAATAGTCCTTATTCAATATGAAGAAGCTGCTTTTCTCCAAACTCCAGGTAATTCAGAATCAGGCAGTGAGGATGGTGACAGGATTCCTATTATATCTTGAATTATGCATGATGCATTGGGAAACTTTTACCACGCAGTGCCTTTACGACGCAACTTTACAACGCAAACCATTACAACGCATTGCGCTGGGGGGCGCTCTAGGATAGGGAATAGGTTTAATTTACTATCCAACACCTTCCCTACTATCCACGGGGACTGGAGTTGGAATAGTAAATGAAACTATTCACTATCCAGCGCCCCAAAGCACTATGCGTTGTAAAGGCATGCATTGTAAAAACCGCGTTGCAAATGCATGCGTGGTAAAAGCATGCGTTGTAACGTCATACATCCTGATGCATTCTCTCCTTGGTTATCTGCTACAAGCTGCTCAGCCAGTGTGTATGTTCCTAATGTCATAGAGTTAGAATGTTTATGTATGCTTGAGACATCAGTTGAAGTGAGCAGGCTGAGACCTCATCACTTTCTCCCTTCTAGATATATAAACTCCCCAGGTTAACTATTCATAATCCTGTGATGCTCAAAATGCTCGGCCTGGTTTATTGTTTCCTGTACAGGAAGATCGCTGAATCTTTTTCAGATAGGCTCTCTAAATATATGCCTTCTCGACTACTTCAAAATTCTAGCTCAGCTTTTTAACCTTTCCTCACCACCACAAAAGTCATTTTGGTGAAAGGGCGTTTTCCGTACAAGTCCCTCGCATCAGGAGCTTTCTTCCATGGAACACTCAATTGAGCACTTATCAATTTCAGTTCAGAAAAACTCTTAAAAATGGCTTTTGTATCATCATAGTCTTTCTGTTTTTGTTTTTAGCCTGCTGTTATGTTTTCTTTAGTTTGGTACAGATGAGCGATAGTATGGGCCTGATTACGATGGCGTGGAGACCCCCACCGACAGGCTATCGGTGGCGGTCTCCCCGCCATCATTACCAACTTTACCTCCCGCCAAATTATGATGGCGGGAAGATGTGTGGGGGTCGTACAGACCCACCACCATTCATCCGACGGGCTCCTTGAGCCCCCCGGTGTGGCAGAGGGGCTCATAGTCCCTACAATGGTGGCAGTGCCTACCAGGCAAGGCCGTAGGGATAACCATGTCCCTTTCCACCTGCCTCTTCATGGCGGTTAACCTGCCATAAACAGCCAGGATGAAAGAGACTTTGGGGACCCGTAGCGGCCCCCCTTATCTCCTGGCCCCCTTATCTCCTGGCCCCCCTTATCTCCTGGTACATGGTGCCCCCTACATATCCCTGCACCATGTGGCAGGCACTGCGTGGTGCCTGCCACGTAGTGCAGGGATATGCAAAGTGTCCCTTTTTTACATTGCGGCCGGTGCTGCAGCCGGCAGAACCTGCCCAATGCGAAACATGGGCAATGCGACCGCCTCAGTGGTGGCCGCATCATAATTCGTAATTTTGGACTGCCGCATTGTAGGCGGGCGGTCCCAAATAAGAAACGATGGCGTACCGACTGAAGTCCGTCCGCCGCCGTAATCAGCTCCTATGTTATATAAACTTAAATAACATAACATAACAAGTGTGAATGCTTCAATTGGTTGATATGGGGATGACCACATGAAAAATATGAACTTGACATTGACAAAAATTGTCTTTTACTGCCCAAGCATGAATTTCTTCAAACATCTTCTAACAACTTAAAAGAAAGTCGACACAGCGCTACTCTAGGTTGCCAAGCTGTCCACCCATTTACAGGTATCATACATAGGATAGACACTTCTTGCTGACCACTGACCCAAAATGCCAACAGCCACTGAAAAAAACAGAACAGGCTGAAGAGATTGAACGCTGGCCTGAAGTATGACGTCGCTGGGAATCATAAAACCAATTCTCACAGCAGATGAAAATGAGCAATAAACACAAAAGAGGAGACAATACGAGAAAATCCAGATGTGAGCCATGCAACTCTCGCGTGTATTTCACTTAATCCAGCAGAGTTTAACAAGGCAGCATGCAAGGAAACGTAAAACACACCATCAGTTTCAGCAAGAGGCAACCACAAGGAACAAGAAGGCTCTTTGTGACGGTTCGGAACGAAGGGTTTCTGCTGGAATGGGTATGAAGGGGTGGCCCTGCAGACCTCCTTGAACCGTGGACAGATTTTTTAATAGGAGAAATAAAGTGGCGTGGAGTGAGCTGTTTGTATGCCAGGTGATTCTCCTGTGCTTTTGGATTCAACGTACGTCCCTGCAGATCTTTTTGTAGGTGGAGACTGTAAGCCATGCATAGAAAAAACTACTTTGAAACCAGTATAAATAAACAAGTGCCCGGGGCCTCATCAGGAGGCCACTGCAGCTTGGACCACCCATTACCCCTGCCACCGCTGCCAATCATACTACCAACACAATTTCCATCATTTATGAAAGCATAGTGCCACATAAATATGGCTGTACTATTTTCATGGCACGTAGCAGCAGTCCAGGAATATCTTAGGGCAAGTTAAAAATTCCCCAAGTATTTTAAGAAAGGTTTGAAAAGTGGTAGCTTTGCATTGTGGAAAGTGCTGCCATGGGAGTGCAGCTCAAGGCAAGAAACTAGGAATACAACCTGGCAGACACCTTTTATAAGAACTGATGGTAGCACTGAGAATGAAGCATGCACTGAAGGAGCATTTCAAAACTATATGCAGAGATAGACAAGGAGATCCTAAAAAGCATCTCAAATGTGTACAACAATATTTGTCTCACAAGCATGAAAGGTTATTTATGATATATATATATATATATATATATATATATATATATATATATATATATATATATATATATATATATATATATATATATATATATGAATTCCAAAGATTACCTCAATGGGGCATCCGTCGTCTCGTGGGGGTGGCGCGCTGCCGGTGAGGTGTCCGGTAATTAATATGCAAAGTGAAACGGCGTCCCAAGCGCGCACTCAGGCACAACAATAACCACACCACCAAATCGGTTCTGCCAACAAGTAGGGTTTATTCACGCCATAAGCCCTACGTGACGCGTTTCGCACTCCGTGAGTGCTTGTTCACACAGTAGTTCTCAAAACAATCGCTGTATTTACCATGTGTGTGTACTAAACATCAAAGATGGACTCCCACGCCTAACCTTGGTATTGGAGGCGCCATCTTACAGTGGGTTTACTCGAACTAGTTTAGAAAGTGGACCTGATGATTGGGTCTGTTTAGAAGTATTTGCAATAAACATCTCGCAATATGGATCAGATGTATGAATTACAATACTAGTCCAGATGAATGTATATTTACTGTAAATAATGTCGCAATGGGATGACGACTTTGAATTGTAAATTTCTTGCACATGTATATTAATTTAGTTGTATATAACAGGCAACTATTGTATGTCATAAATACAAGTGATAATGTGTATATATGTCGTGATTACCATTCAGGTAAACCCACTGTAAGATGGCGCCTCCAATACCAAGGTTAGGCGTGGGAGTCCATCTTTGATGTTTAGTACACACACATGGTAAATACAGCGATTGTTTTGAGAACTACTGTGTGAACAAGCACTCACGGAGTGCGAAACGCGTCACGTAGGGCTTATGGCGTGAATAAACCCTACTTGTTGGCAGAACCGATTTGGTGGTGTGGTTATTGTTGTGCCTGAGTGCGCGCTTGGGACGCCGTTTCACTTTGCATATATATATATATATATATATATATATATAATATTTATGCTCCCTTCTTTCCTGTTAGGAATGCAGATATTCTCTCTCTATATATATATATATATATATATATATAACCTACTGGCAGTCGCCAGTAGGTAGTTATAGTTAGGATTTTTTACAATGCAAAATCTCAAAATTCTATTTGGAATGACTTTGGCGCCGGTTGACGAATCTGCCTGAAAATTTCCTCAAAATGGCCTCGTCGAGCTCCGGTCCTTCCCTGAAAGTTTGGGGGGGATGCGTCAAGCGGGGTCCGAGATAGAAGGGGGGTCCCAAAACGCGTTTTCCCCATGTTAATTTCCGTAGGGTGGTCGAACTCACTTTTAACCCGAACGGCTGAATGGATTTACACCAAACTTGGCAAAATTGTAGGGACTGGTAGCCCGATGTGCCTTTGCTATGTCTCAAGATATGTGCTCCAGTGGATTTTGAGTAATTTAGGTTAAAAAAAATATATATATCTATAGGCGCGCCCCGGTACGCGCACCGGGGAGCGCACCGTGCGTGCTACGCGACTTGCGCATGGAAAGCTGATTGGCTCACGGGTGTTTGTAAACATTCGAAACAGTCCGGAGCGGCCGCCATCTTGTGTCTCGGTAGGATCGAGACACAAGAGGTGGCATAAAAAAAGGGGGAAATGACTATAAGGGGGCGGGGTAGACCCCGACCCCCCCCCCGACCCCCTAGGTTTGATGTGGGGGCTATAATAGGGTCCCGCGGGGCATTTAAAAAAAATATTTTTTTCGATTTGCGCGGGGGAGCGCCCGGTATGCGCACGGGGGAGCGGACCGGGGAGCGAAGCATGAGGAAAATCCAGGGCCTTATTTATGAAGGCCTTGCGACAGTTTTGCGCCGCCGGTGCGTCACTTTTTGTGACGCACTAGCGGTGTAAAAAATGCACCTCTTTGCGCCATATTTAAAAAGGGACGCATCTAGGTAGATGCGTCACTTTTTAAACCCCTGCGCCACATTATACCTGCGTCAGGTATAATGTATGCAGAGGGGGAGTTCCCCCGCAAAAAGCCTCGTAATAGTGACGCAGTGAAATCTATGAGATTTCATTGCGTCACTTTTAGTACGCTGTTGCGTCAAAATCTTGCGCCTGCCTCACAGCAGGCGTAAGACTGACGCAAGCCCTTTCACATGGGGCTTTCCCCATGTGAAAGGACGCATTACTGGAGTTGCGTCACTTTTGTGACACACTCCAGCAATGCGTCACTTTTGCGCTTACAGATACGCCAGAAATACTGATGAATCTGTAACTCTTTGCGACATGATTCGTCATACATTAAATATGACGCATCAGGAATGTCGTAAGGAGTGCGCACCGAAAAGTGACGCATCGCTGTTTTCACGCAGCGATGCGCCACTTTTCATAAATGAGGCCCCCAGTTTATTCACTGTGTCACCTCTACGACCCCTTCTTGCGTCAATACGTCCCTTTTGCATACATTACACCTGACGTAGGAATAATGTGGCGCAGGGGCTTACAAAGTGACGCAACTACCTAGATGCGTCACTTTGTAAATATTACTGAATAAGGTGCATTTTTTACAGCACTGGTGCATCACAAAAAGTGATGCTCCGGTGGCGTTAAAGTGACGCATAGCCTCATAAATGAGTCCTTCAGTCTTCTACTTATGCGTCATAATAAATTTATGACTTATTATGTTGGAAGTTCTTACAGATACGTCAGTATTTCAGACGTAGCTGTAAGCGCAAAAAGTGATGCATTGCTGGAGTGTGTCACAAAAATGAAGCAACTCCAGCAATGCATCCTTTCACATGGGGCCAAGCCCCATGTGAAAGGGCCTGGACGCCTGCTGTGAAACAGGCGTAATATTTGGAAGCAACAGCGTCATAAAAGTGACGCAGTGATATCTCATAGATTTCACTGCGTCACCTCTACGACCCTTTCTTGCATCAATACGTCCCTTTTGCATACATTACACCTGACATAGGTATAATGTGGTGCAGGGGCTAACAAAGTGACATATCTACCTAGATGCGTCACTTTGTAAATATGACTGAATAAGGTGCAATATTTACAGCACTGGTGCGTCACAAAAAGTGACGCACCGGTGGCGTTAAAGTGACGCATGGCCTCATAAATGAGGCCTTTAGTCTTCTACTCATGCGTTATATTAAATAAGGACGTATTATGTTGGAAGTTCTTACAGATACGTCAGTATTTCAGACTTATCTGTAAGCGCAAAAGTGATGTATTGCTGGAGTGTGTCTCAAAAATGATCCAACTCCAGCAATGCATCCTTTCACATGGGGCCAGGCCCCATGTGAAAGGGCCTGCACGTCTGCTGTGAAACAGGCGTAATATTTGGACGCAACAGCGTCATAAAAGTGACACAGTGATATCTCATAGATTTCACTGCGTCACCTCTATGATCCTTTCTTGCGTCAATACGTCCCTTTTGCATACATTACACCTGACGTAGGAATAATGTGGCGCAGGGGCTTACAAAGTGACGCATCTACCTAGATGCGCTACTTTGTAAATATGACTGAATAAGGTGCATTTTTTACTGTACTGATTCATCATAAAAAGTGATGCTCTGGTGGCGTTAAAGTGACGCATGGCTTCATAAATGAGGCCTTCAGTCTTCAACTCCAGCAATGCATCTTTTCTTACCTTTCCACACCCCCGTTCCTTTTCAACATTTTCTTTGAATATCCACATTCCCCATATTCACTCTTCTTCTCCTTACTTTCCTTCCCAACACTCACCTTCTTTCAGTCCCAATACTTCACTTCCTTTCTCCTCTCATACCTTTCTGTTGTTTCTTACTCATTTTCCTTTCCATTATCAATGCACTCCATTTCACTTACTCTTTTTCATTTTTTTAAGAATATAGCTCTTTGATGAGAATTGGAGGTAGTTCTGAAAATAACTTTTTTTTTCTCCTTTTTTTAAGATTAGAAACAAAAACAGGGAATGGAAACTGCTCAACAGGAGCAAAAACAACAAAAAAAATTAGGGCTGGGAACGGCAGTGATGGTTCTCCAATGCTCGAACCATGAGCAGGACACTTTGCTCCCCATATGTAAGGAGTTGATCGCAGTATCTGCATTTCAGGACAGCATTGTTGAAAGCAGGGTGAATATTTGGAACGAGCTCCTGCGATCACCCCCTCCCAGTAGTAGTTGCTCCTACGGTGGATGTAGAGGCCCCATCACTGGGAACCTCTTGTGCCAGAGCCCTGACACTTTCCCGGGCAAAATTCTGGGGGTTCCTCCTCTCCACATGCGTATCATTGTAAAGTTCCCAAAAGAATATTTCTTTTTGGGGTCACCCCGTGACAGGACTGGTTTGCAGATCCTGCACTCCACTTTTGGAGCATTCACCTTTTTCTGGTTAGGTGGTATTGAAAAAAATTTCCAAATGAAATGCTCCTTCACCTTTGGCTGAGGAGGCTCTTCATCGATGAATTCAAGCTCATCTTCACTGCTAGATTCTCTGGCAGCCATGGTAAACCAAGAAAGATCCAAGAGCAAAAACAGGTCTTTCAGTCACAAAAGTGAAAGAAGAAGTGAAGGAAATGGGTGGGGATTTCATTCCTTGTGAAAAAAACTGTTAGCAACCAATGAAAAGTGTTATTTTAAGGTCACATGACTTGACACGCTGACGCTGCGCGCACCGGAGCGCTTCAGGGTGCGCATACGTGGCGCGAACGTAGGCGCTTCCGGGGGCGCACACGTGGCGCGAACATAGGCGCATACGCGGCGCAAACGTAGGCGCTTCCGGGGCGCATTCTGATAGTTTCACGGAAATGCAAAATCATTTTCATTTCCTTATTAAAAAAAACCTGCTTTTATATGTATGGTACTAAATGTCTTGCGTTATTATTTACTTTTCATTCATATTTTTTTTCACGAACGAAAGTAGAGCTCTGGGTGCACTTTCCGGAGAGCTTACTTACACAAAACAGCAAATTAAAAAAAAAATCATAGGTTAGAAACTCGATATAGAAAGGAATTAGCATTTAAAAAACCTATGAAATTCACTGAAAAAACCATAGGTTTCACACCTAGTTATAGTTAGGAATTAGCATTTAAGAAACCTACTAAATTCACAGAAAAAACCATAGGTTTCACACCAGTTATAGTTAGCTGGAAATGTTACTGACATAAAACCATTGAAATTCCCACGTTATAGTTAGTTGGACTCACTATAACTTGCGCGCCTGCAATGCACTGCTGATGACGTCACATATTACATCACTCATGACATGGTCAGTGACATCACTCATGACATCACTGATGACACCATCCTTGTGACAGAGTGACAGACCTCCTTTCAGTGTAATGTAAGCCTTGAAACACATATTCAAAAATAGAAATTAACATTTTCAAAAAAATGGAAATACCCATACCAGTTACAACAAACAATTCAGTAATTCCACCATCTATATACACATCCACACATTCACCAACAGTTCTATATGGTCACTCATACATATACTCACTCATTATATGTAGTGATACACCTATACATCCTGTTACACACCGACAGTCATCCAAAAGTTACTCACACACATATTCACACTTGCAAAAAAACTATTGAACTTCCATTTATTTGCATATACAGCTATACACACACTACCACTTTACTTCTACGGAAACTTACACATACTTACTCTCTTAAACAATCACTTATAGAAACACATACTTATTTAAACAGGAACTCTTACAATCTCTCACTCTCACATATACTCACTTATATATATCAATACTCACATATACTAGATTAAAACATACGTCGTTACTGAAAAAGACAATAGTGAGACAGTCGTTTACTCACTAACATTCACATATACACACTCATCCATCCATACAGTCCTGTACATATGCTGTCTTCAAAACACATACAAACAGTGAGTCAGTCACCAACCCATACAGCCACTTATACACAAAGTGAAAAACTGATACATACATTTCAATATTTAAAAGTTACTTGCTAATATATGTATTCACTAAGATACATTTAATAAGGCAGTTAACCAGTCAATTCTTTTAAAAACAAACATCCATTTACAAACTTATTTAACCATTTATTCTTCCATCGTCCTTTACAAATACATATATAAAACATATATGCTTTTCAGAAAGACACACATTCACTGGATGGTGTCATCAGTGATGTCATGAGTGATGTCACTGACCATGTCATGAGTGATGTAATATGTGACGTCATCAGCAGTGCATTGCAGGCGCGCAAGTTAAAGTGAGTCCAACTAACTATAACGTGGGAATTTCAATGGTTTTATGTCAGTAAAATTTCCAGCTAACTATAACTGGTGTGAAACCTATGGTTTTTTCAGTGAATATATATATATATATATATATATATATATATATATATATATATATATATATATATATATATATATATATATATATATATATATATATATGTATATATATATATATATATATATATATATATATATATATATATATATATATATATATATATATATATATAATATTTATGCTCCCTTCTTTCCTGTTAGGAATGCAGATATTCTCTCTATATATATATATATATATATTTTTTTTTTGTGTATATATATATATATATATATATATATATATATATATATATATCCATCAAATATAACCCAGCAGGTTGGTTCCAAACGTGTTTATTTAGGAGAGGGGTACAAAGCGCTGCAACCAAGTCTTCACCATAAAGTTCAGAAGCCTGACGCGTTTCGTGCAACAAGCGCACTTCCTCAGAGGCTTAAAATATCGCTGCAGCTGATCACAGTCTCTTTGATAACAGCCTCCTCATACACAAGGGCGTGGGCCACCCCCGAGCATTCTGGTCGCTGTAGTTTTTAAGTGGCAGCTTCAGTGAGTTCGTTTTTCTGCAGCGAAATGGATCTATAAAATATATATCCCCAGTGGGTTGGGAAGAATTCAGTTCAAACTGCTTTGCAATGTGATACCTCTCCACACGGGCCGCCTGCCCTTTCACAGCCGCTTCAAAGAATGCAGCCTGGGTCCACGGAGTCATGGTCGGGCTTCTCTCCGACCTGGGCCGGCCGGTAATATCCATCAAAAGTTGCCCTGTTACAGAGAAGCCCAGCAGGTTGGTTCCAAACGTGTTTATTTAGGAGAGGGGTACAAAGCGCTGCAACCAAGTCTTCACCATAAAGTTCAGAAGCCTGACGCGTTTCGTGCAACAAGCGCACTTCCTCAGAGGCTTAAAATATCGCTGCAGCTGATCACAGTCTCTTTGATAACAGCCTCCTCATACACAAGGGCGTGGGCCACCCCCGAGCATTCTGGTCGCTGTAGTTTTTAAGTCGCAGCTTCAGTGAGTTCGTTTTTCTGCAGCAAAATGGATCTATAAAATATATATCCCCAGTGGGTTGGGAAGAATTCAGTTCAAAATGCTTTGCAATGTGATACCTCTCCACACGGGCCGCTTGCCCTTTCACAGCCGCTTCAAAGAATGAAGCCTGGGTCCACGGAGTCATGGTCGGGCTTCTCTCCGACCTGGGCCGGCCGGTAATATCCATCAAAAGTTGCCCTGTTACAGAGAAGCCCAGCAGGTTGGTTCCAAACATGTTTATTTAGGAGAGGGGTACAAAGCGCTGCAACCAAGTCTTCACCATAAAGTTCAGAAGCCTGACGCGTTTCGTGCGACAAGCGCACTTCCTCAGAGGCTTAAAATATCGCTGCAGCTGATCACAGTCTCTTTGATAACAGCCTCCTCATACACGAGGGCGTGGGCCACCCCCGAGCTTTCTGGTCGCTGTAGTTTTTAAGTGGCAGCTTCAGTGAGTTCGTTTTTCTGCAGCGAAATGGATCTATAAAATATATATCCCCAGTGGGTTGGGAAGAATTCAGTTCAAACTGCTTTGCAATGTGATACCTCTCCACACAGGCCGCCTGCCCTTTCACAGCAGCTTCAAAGAATGAAGCCTGGGTCCACGGAGTCATGGTCGGGCTTCTCTCCAACCTGGGCCGGCCGGTAATATCCATCAAAAGTTGCCCTGTTACAGAGAAGCCCAGTAGGTTGGTTCCAAACGTGTTTATTTAGGAGAGGGGTACAAAGCGCTGCAACCAAGTCTTCACCATAAAGTTCAGAAGCCTGACGCGTTTCGTGCGACAAGTGCACTTCCTCAGAGGCTTAAAATATCGCTGCAGCTGATCACAGTCTCTTTGATAACAGCCTCCTCATACACGAGGGCGTGGGCCACCCCCGAGCATTCTGGTCGCTGTACTTTTTAAGTGGCAGCTTCAGTGAGTTCGTTTTTCTGCAGCGAAATGGATCTATAAAATATATATCCCCAGTGGGTTGGGAAGAATTCAGTTCAAACTGCTTTGCAATGTGATACCTCTCCACACGGGCCGCCTGCCCTTTCACAGCTGCTTCAAAGAATGCAGCCTGGGTCCACGGAGTCATGGTCGGGCTTCTCTCCAACCTGGGCCGGCCGGTAATATCCATCAAAAGTTGCCCTGTTACAGAGAAGCCCAGTAGGTTGGTTCCAAACGTGTTTATTTAGGAGAGGGGTACAAAGCGCTGCAACCAAGTCTTCACCATAAAGTTCAGAAGCCTGACGCGTTTCGTGCGACAAGTGCACTTCCTCAGAGGCTTAAAATATCGCTGCAGCTGATCACAGTCTCTTTGATAACAGCCTCCTCATACACGAGGGCGTGGGCCACCCCCGAGCATTCTGGTCGCTGTACTTTTTAAGTGGCAGCTTCAGTGAGTTCGTTTTTCTGCAGCGAAATGGATCTATAAAATATATATCCCCAGTGGGTTGGGAAGAATTCAGTTCAAACTGCTTTGCAATGTGATACCTCTCCACACGGGCCGCCTGCCCTTTCACAGCTGCTTCAAAGAATGCAGCCTGGGTCCACGGAGTCATGGTCGGGCTTCTCTCCAACCTGGGCCGGCCGGTAATATCCATCAAAAGTTGCCCTGTTACAGAGAAGCCCAGTAGGTTGGTTCCAAACGTGTTTATTTAGGAGAGGGGTACAAAGCGCTGCAACCAAGTCTTCACCATAAAGTTCAGAAGCCTGACGCGTTTCGTGCGACAAGTGCACTTCCTCAGAGGCTTAAAATATCGCTGCAGCTGATCACAGTCTCTTTGATAACAGCCTCCTCATACACGAGGGCGTGGGCCACCCCCGAGCATTCTGGTCGCTGTACTTTTTAAGTGGCAGCTTCAGTGAGTTCGTTTTTCTGCAGCGAAATGGATCTATAAAATATATATCCCCAGTGGGTTGGGAAGAATTCAGTTCAAACTGCTTTGCAATGTGATACCTCTCCACACGGGCCGCCTGCCCTTTCACAGCTGCTTCAAAGAATGCAGCCTGGGTCCACGGAGTCATGGTCGGGCTTCTCTCCGACCTGGGCCGGCCGGTAATATTCATCAAAAGTTGCCCTGTTACAGAGATGCCCAGCAGGTTGGTTCCAAACGTGTTTATTTAGGAGAGGGGTACAAAGCGCTGCAACCAAGTCTTCACCATAAAGGTCAGAAGCCTGACGCGTTTCGTGCGACAAGCGCACTTCCTCAGAGGCTTAAAATATCGCTGCAGCTGATCACAGTCTCTTTGATAACAGCCTCCTCATACACGAGGGCGTGGGCCACCCCCGAGCATTCTGGTCGCTGTAGTTTTTAAGTGGCAGCTTCAGTGAGTTCGTTTTTCTGCAGCGAAATGGATCTATAAAATATATATCCCCAGTGGGTTGGGAAGAATTCAGTTCAAACTGCTTTGCAATGTGATACCTCTCCACACGGGCCGCCTGCCCTTTGGTGAAGACCCACGCCCTCGTGTATGAGGAGGCTGTTATTAAAGAGACTGTGATCAGCTGCAGCGATATTTTAAGCCTCTGAGGAAGTGCGCTTGTCGCACGAAACGTGTCAGGCTTCTGAACTTTATGGTGAAGACTTGGTTGCAGCGCTTTGTACCCTTCTCCTAAATAAACACGTTTGGAACCAACCGGCTGGGCTTCTCTGTAACAGGGCAACTTTTGATGGATATTACCGGCCGGCCCAGGTCGGAGAGAAGCCCGACCATGACTCCGTGGACCCAGGCTGCATTCTTTGAAGCAGCTGTGAGAGGGCAGGCCCCTGCATGAAGACACACTCCTCCAGTTGGTAAGTAACAACTTTTATTATTCCAAAAAACAAGGTAACAGCTCCGCACAGTTTGTCCATCCACCTGACCGGTTTCAGTGCATTCACGCACTTTCTTCAGAGGTGACTTTGTACAGCAACAGTTCCAAGCTTACACCCTTGCGTGCTTCATTCTTTTGAATTGGTCTCAGGTGTGCCGTTTTATTTCCTTTGCAGGGTCAATGCACGCCGGGATTTGTAGTGCAAAATTTGTGCCTATTTACAACCTCCCATGTGGGTAGTTTGAGACTGTGACGGGTGGGAGAGTGCTGTCATTAGTGTGTGCTGTATATAGAGCTCTGTGCACGTTACCCCTTCTAACCAGAGGCAATGTTCTCGTGCTCCTCTATTCCTCATGATGAAATTGGCATACCTCTGATTGGCATAATTATCTTACCTATAAGTCCTTAGTACTAGGTACCCACAGGTTACCCAAGATTTGTAAATTAAATGTCACCAGTGGGCTGCAGCACTCATTGTGCCACCCATTGCAGCGACAATGCAAACATGATTGCTGGTCTGCCATTTGTTAGTCTGGCTGTGCCGGTGTAAACTGCAAACTTGACCTGTCAAAATAACTCATTTTCGTCACGTCTAACCCCCCTATCAGATGTTTATAGATTAAATATTAAATATTCAAAAGTCACCACTAAGAAAGCTTTACTGCCCATTAAGGCAAGGTGCATGATATTCATAAGTAGGGCATGTTAAGCATGCCCCAACAGTGAGTGGCACTACAAAGGTATTTTACTGTAGCAGGGTTGGCTGTTCCAAATAAAAGCATTGGATACAATATTATGTTAAATAAATGTTATCTCCGTCTAGGTAACTGTTATAGAAATGGCTTTTTAATAGTTAAACAACATCCAATTTGATTGGTAAAATTTGGCAAACTATTACAGAAAAGCTTCTTTAGAACGGTTACCTTTTGCCTGCATAAAGCCTCGGAAGGTCTTTCTGTAAGTAAAGTATTCAACTGTCAACTGGCAGCTTGATGGCCCCCCTGTGGTGATATGTGGGCTACTCCCAGGACAGGGACAATGGGCCCTGGGTGTGGGGAGGAGTTGAACTGTGTGCGTGTGGTGTTGCATGGGTGAGCTTGTGTGCCTGTGTCTTTTTGTGTGTATGCAATGCGTACATGTAGTGTTAGCATACATGCCCATGATGTAGTCTGGATGAGCAAATGTGCCTGTCTGTATATTTCCTCTGAATATGTGGAAGTGTGCATGTAATGTTGACATGGATGCCTGTAATGTTGCCTAGTTAATCATGTTACCTGTCTATTTTCTATGCATATGGATGCATGCATATAATGTTGATATGTGCACTTTTAGTGTTATCTGCCTTAATATATCTACCTATACACATATTTCCCACAGGTGTATGTGGATGCATACCTGTAATTCTGGCATGCGTCTGCACTGTTGTATAGCTGAGCATGTGTGCCTGTCTGTACATTTCCTGTGTGTGTACATGTGTGTGGAATGTTGGTATGTGCGCCCTTAGTACTCTTAGAGTTAACATGTGTGCTTGTCTGTATATTTTATGTGTGTGCACATGTATGCATGTAATGTTAACATGTGTTTCTGCAGTGCTTTCTGTGTGAGCAGAAGCATAGTTCTTGTGTGTGTGTGTGTATTTCTGTGTGTGCTTGTAATGTTGGGACATGTACCTGTAGTGTTTTCAGGGTGCACATGCACGCCTTTCTTCATATTTCCTTCGTGTGCATGTAATGTTGGCATGTGGGCTTATAAGTATGTTTTCTATGTGCCTGTAGTTTGAGTCTGTCTGTGCATGGCGTTGTCAGTCCTTGTTGAACACTTACTGTTATGAAGCAGTGCAGAGGCAATCAACTTTTGTTGATGATGCATGTTCTGTGGGTTCTGGAGTCTTAACGGAGTGCTTTAGGTGACTGTCTGTCTAAGAAGCACTAAAAGGTAACTATCTTTGAACCAGTGAGACATACCTTTTCCACACTTTAAGTGGGTAGCGTTTAATTGTGTTCTCTTTATCCTTATTTATATTCTTTTCTAAGATCGCGTCATTAAACGTTTCTTTTTCAATAACAAGCCTCGGGTTTGTCTTACAGTGGTGTTATGACATGCTAAGATCCCCACATCAGCACATTCTGTCCCAGGTTCGGATTCCTTGAAGGCACTGATGTCCTTCTATAGACACGACATGTTCTGCTCCATCCATCACAATTGTTCATTATGTGGTTAAAGTGCATTGCCACATGTTTTGAAATCACTGCTTTTCATAAGCATCAAAATGCCCCAAAGCATTCAGAGCGGCCTTGTGTCAAGCGGAAATGTAGAAAGTTTTTTCCAGTTCATATTTTGTGCATCAATAACGTGTACTATGGAATCCCACACATAATTCTAAAAATGTAGACTGAATAAACATATTTGCAATTGAAACACATTTCTTATGATGTATAGAAGTAAAGTTATTAATGTGTTTTAAGCCACATTTCTGTATAAAACTCAATTTTCAACAAGACGGCTATCATCTCTGTCATTAATTCCAGCTTCCCTCCCTGCGCTTGTGGGTGAGCCAGAAGAGTTACCTATTAGGGATGCTGCTCAATTATATACTGATTTTGTGGCTCATTTGGCACTTAGAATTATTTTGGATTTTTACATACTCCATATAACTCTGCTTCTAAGAGCCTCCATTGCATTTATTGTGTAACATTAACCTATTTACAATTTTGTAATACAGCCCTTTGACTTGATCTAGAACTCAGTTTCTTCATATATTAAAGCTGGGGACATATTTCCTCATGAAACTGAGGTTTAACGTTATCTCTGATCCAGTAAATTGTGGGAGTACAGAATAAGGTCAATTTTGGGATGTCTACATTTTCAGGTACTGGTTTTGCTCCCACAAAAACAGAAGGGCATGAACATATACCTTCGAATCAGGAATTAATGATTCCACAGTTCTTCTGTGCATATGCACCGCCTTTCTCCACCGATATCACCCAATTCCAATTTCCAACGCTTCCAGGGCCGGACTGGGAACTGAAAGCAGCCCTGGCAAATTTTGCCAGACCAGCCCCCATCTGGCGCAAAGCGAACCAGCCCCCATCCTGCGCGTAGCGAGCGAGTGCAGCGAGCGCGCCCGACGGCCACTAGGGGGGTTTGGGAATTTTGGAGAAACGACAGACCAAAATGGTGAATTTTACAGCATATTTTTCATTACATATTCAAATTGTATCAACTTTCAAAGCACAGTAAACAGTAGATGATGACCTTAAAGAACATCAGGTTACCCAGCCAGTCATATGTATTCATAGGCATTCTTTCAGAGAGCACTAGAAATAGACACAAGTAGTGAATCAGAGAGAACAAAGGCTCCCCCAGCTTCAATGTTTAGAGCCTGTGCGTGGCTCCAATGACGTGGGCATCATTGTTTTCTTAGAGCCTAGATCGCTCCTACGATGGGCATAAGTATTTCCTAGAGGGCCAAGAGGGGCCCATGTCTGCCCCCATGGTGTGGCGCAGTGGTGCCCACGTTCTTGCCATTCCGTAGAGTGTCCCTGGGAGGGACAGAAGCGGCACAGTGGTGCCAGGCCTTATGTGTAGATCCCCAGCTGCCCAGCAAGTAGTGGGCAACTGCACCGTTTAGGCCATTAGGTACTTTGGGGACATGTTCTTTTGGCTAAAGGAGTAAGTGAGACACACTCCTTTACCCCTACTTTGGCATCCACAGCTGCACAGCACTTAGTGCCAGCTGCAGCGTTTAGGCCCTGTTCTTGTTCTCAGCTGCCCAGCAGGTAGTGGGCTGCTGCAACGTTTAGGTCTGCGCAGATGGCGCACCTCTGATTGGCGCTGCCCTGGCAGCGCGCCCTGACATTCTGGGCACAGGGCATTTGAGCCCCTTTGGAGATGGCCAGTTGGCCAGGGGGACTGGTAGATGTATAGGGCGCAAGGCCCTAATGTGATTGATGTACTCTAAATGTAGTGCTAGGAAATTTAATGCATTTAGCATGTGTTACGCACCCTGTGTTTTATACCTCTAAACTGTGGTTTATGATTATGAGGTTGTGTAGCATATTATAGTTTATGCTAGGGAGATTATGTTTCACTCTGTGATTTACGCCCCTAATGTGAGTTTTACTTAGGAGGTAGGGTCTAATGTGTTTAGACTAGTGAGAAATTGCATAATGTGTTTATGCTGGTGAGGTTGGCGCAGGAGGTAATACGCACCTGAGGTGACTGTGCATAATGTAGTTTGTTACTGGTTGTGGTGGAGTACAGTGATTACCATTGGTTACTGGTTGTATGTTTATGACCTATTTTTACTTGTACCAATTTCTGCTAAGTGTTGATCCCGACAGTGGCGTGGCCCTGTCCTGTGTAAATAATCCCTTGTGGATAGTGCCCGTGCCAGTTGGCACAATGTATGTTGTGTGATTACTATCTGATGTGTTGAGAATACAAAGGCTATTTTTATATAACCTTGTGTGGAGTTCCTTTTGTAGTGTGCCTGGGGTGTTGTTGCTGTGTGCGTGCGCAAATGCTTTAAACATTGCCTCCGGGATAAGCCTGACTGCTCGTGCCAAGCTACCAAGGGGGTGAGCAGGGGTTATCTTGGCGTGTAACTCCCTTGCCCTGTCTAGAGTGGTGGTTTCTGCCTGGCTTTGGCGCAAGCCTTAGCCAACCAGAAATCCCTTTTCTAACAACTTGCATGCTAGAAGTACAATTTGGCATAACAGCCATCTGTGGAAGAATACGGAGGATGGCTTACTGAAGAATATTCTTGGCATATGGGGCACCCGGACTAAAATACTGGCACATTGAATGTAACCGTTGGCATGATAAAGGACAACCGTGGAATATCTAAGGTGGTGCAACCATGACGAAATGCTAATCCTGATACTAGAGTTTATCTTTGGCTTCAAGGTCACCCAGAGTATTTGGATAGCATCAGTGGTGAAATTCTGGCACAATAGTGGTAATTGTTTAAATGTGGGTTGTCCATTACATGAAAAAAAATGGGTTTCATTTCTGCGCTGCATTTGGTTTCATTGGCTCAGTACATCATGAAAACACTTGAATATTGAATTTCCTTACATTGCAATGGATCTTAGGCAAATTTATGTGGAATCAATGCTTTAAAATACATTATTCTAAGTCATTTTTGACAACATTTTCCCAGTGGGGAGAACAAGCCCAATTTCTTCTAGAGGGTTCGGGAGGTGATTTGTTTTGCACACCTGCTACAATTGTGTACAGATGACACCCCACCACATTCATAGATCAGTAACATCAGTAACTGCCGCCTCCTAAACTGACATCCTCTTTCTTGCATGCTAGTGCTTAAAGTAAAACTAGGTTAAAATATCTATAAATATAATGGTTATGCAAAATTGAGGAAATTTCTTTGCCTGTGCGCCTGCAACTCATTAGGGATGTGGGCACAGAGGCAAATATGCCCTGAGAAGGTGCACTGTACCACTAAAAGGTGGTGCACTTTCAGTGTGATTCCTAATGGCAGCCTTCTGGAGGGGAAAATTGGAGTCCCATGAACCCCCAGACATCCCCCTTGCTGCCTGCATTCTGAAACACGGAGCAGCTTTGAACCAGCCCCTCCATATTTCACTCTTAGTCCTCTGCCCTGGGGCAGTACATTTTTTGTCATCCATGCACAATATCCCTGTTTGCGCCTGGCACTCCTTTTGAAAGGTACGCCGTTGCGTAACAGGTTGGGTGCACGGTATGCATAATATGTCTTCTGGAATTTACTGTATTGGAGATCACACTGTGTTGCTATTAGGTTACATAGTGAATACATGCTATGCATAGCTGCCAAGGTTTCAGATTGCTGTGAGTGACATTTTCATAATCTCAGTGTAATTATGAGTGACATTTCAACGACTATGAGTGACACTTTCTTGCAAGCAAAATCAAGCAATGAAGACGAGGGAAGCACATGAATATCAGAAATTGCATCCATTTGAGCAACAAGAATCTCAAAGAAGAACTTAAAACCGCTGAAAAGCACCAGAAATGGAAGAGCACTGCCTGGAGACAGCCTGCTGTTATAAGTTATAGAGGGCAGGCTGGCACTGCAACTGTTCTGAATATGATCTAATTCATCTGATCATTCATGACGGTGCATCAGACCATCCTACCTTTAAGCCAGACTGGGCCCCCAGACTCCTACTCTGCCATTGGCAGTCAATATTAATGGCATGAAAATACATTACAGCACTTTGAACTCCAGGCCGCTCTCTGACAATCGAGTCACCACTCCAAGATGATGTTAAGGGCCCCAACTACACTGAAATTATTAGAATGTCACACAGCAATCTGAGACCTTGGCAACTATCAACACGGTCTGATCTCACCATCAACTGCTGTCTAATTAGAGTCAGACTAGGTCAGCAGACTTACTCGAGCCCCCCAGCGCTGCATAAGGCACCGGGCATTAAGCATCAGAGCGTCAGTGTCGACGATGTTAAGACACACTGATCCACACCTTCAGTAAGTTACATTATAGGTCACAGCCAGGCAACCTCAGGCTGGCTGTTTTCAAAAACTGCAAAGTTGTTTCCTGTTTTATAGCTCATGGCTCAGGCAGTCGGTCATACATCAGAGGACCGGCGTAACTGCACCAGATCACACAAGCTGCAGGCACTGTGCCGCCAGCAGTAACTTGCTCGCCTCTGCTAAACTTTAGTGACGGCGCAAATGCATTCATTAACAAGCAGCAACTGATACTAAAGCGAATTTACTCAACCTTACAATAAAATCTATAAAGAAGTTAACTTGAAATGTGACTTTAAATGGGGAAATCACATTTAAACTAATTTTAGTAGCACGCCTTCTTACTACGAATTGGGCACATAACCATAATTTTAAAAAGAACTATTCGTTGTGCTTTGTTTATTTTATGTACATATCGTTATCGGCAGTGAAATAACCCAAAACTTTGTAAAGAGAATAGTAAATCTCATGGCAGTCAGATTTCTGGCTTACCTGACTGGAAAGTGGCGTTCAAGCGGCTAATGACACTGTCTGTGCGTCCTCCTAGGCACATGGTTTAGGCCAGTGTAGTGTACCTGGCAGGCCGTGTGCTCTCTAGACTTCTCCCCAGGGTCCGACTCTGTCCATGCGGGCCCGGCAGGTGCAACGTTTCATTGCCTCCCGCACCCTCCAGGGCCTTCCAGAACTGACTGGGTCTCTGCCGCCTCGGGGTTTCTTGAGTCTGGCTGCTGACCACAGCTAAGTTACAAGGCTCTGGTTTCCTTCAAATGAGCGAAGAGGCTGAGGGCGATGACTAGCACGATCCAAAGCCCCCTGCGACCGGGATGCATATCGAGGATGGAAATTTAATTTCACTCTGGGTTTCGTCCTCCCGATCTTGTATTTAGCCGAAGGCCTTTCTCTTTTTGCCACGCTTGGTTTCTCTCGTCCACATGCATGCAGAGCGCGGGGCCTGTGAGATCAATCAATCAGCCAGCTCGGCCCGGCCCCTGCTGAGAACACACTAGAGTTCTTACAAATACTCTCCTCTGAGGCCTGCCGCAGCACACTCCTTAGGACAAGATTAGATGCCTGAACACATTACACATCCACCCGAAATGATGTTTACTCAAATACTCACTCACGGTCGGGCCGTCACTCTGACCACGGCAGGGTCGGGGGCCGCGCTGTGTTGGTGGCAGAAAGACACAGAACAGGAGGAGAGCTGCCTACTTCCAGGGGCGCGGGCAGCGTGCCAGCGGCCCCGGGCCTAGCCCCCACAGTACAATAAATTAAATGATGGGGGACTGGCCGCTCCGGTCCTCGTCTCCTGGCTGGCTCTCGTGATCAGGGCCTGCAACCTGACCAGTTTTAATTGCCCCTATTCAATGCACATGAGTTAAAGACAGCACCCTAGGCGGTGCGCAGACACGCCGGAGGAGGAGGCAGGGCATAACTGCGCGCTGCGCATAGTCAAGCACCTCCCTCTCCTCCAACGTTACGCTTCCGCTTTTTTTGTAGGTTTTTTTTTTAGGTTGCACCGCACGTCAGTGGAGTGCAAAGGTCTACAATCAAGCTTGTGTTGCTGTCTGCTGCTGCAGTGTATGGGCGGCGCGGTGACTGAGTGAGTACAGTACAGTACTCTGTCTGGGTGGGGGGCCGGTTTTGGATCAGGGTCAGGGGGCTGGTTTTGTGAGTGGGGGCCGATTTTCGGTCCGACCCGACTGGTACAGCTTGTCAGTGTCAGACTGTTTGACTGACACGCTGTACCGGTCGGGTCGGACCGAAAATCGCCCCCCACTCACAAAACAGGCCCCCTGATCCAAAACCGGCCCCCCACCCCCTCCAGCCTACCGGGGGATTGCCCGGTGCCCAAAAGCACCAGTCCGGGCCTAAACGCTTCCCTCCTGATCCGTGCATTTACCATACAAATTTTTACCAGCAATAGCATTATGAAGCGGGCTGCAGAAAATATTTTGTTCTGGCTTGTGGATACAATTCCCCATAACATTAACTAAAGTAATTAATGCACTGTTGCATGATTTATTTTATTAATCCAACCTAGATTAAGTTTGCACCACACATGAACACGCGGGAAACTAATTACATGTGCTCTTGTTGCATTTGCAAGTCTGTTTTGGTAACACATTATTAATATTGTCCTGTTTGTTGTGTCTGTCCTATTGTCTTTGTCACCATTAATATGCAGCTGATCATTCATGGCATGTGCTATTATATGTGCTTACATGTAAGTCTTATGTTGTGTATTGTCTGTGTCTGTCTGTGTATCATTTAATTATCTTTTTATTCTTTCAGAAACATTAAGCTGGACTACATGAAGAATGGTGGTTATTTTATGTGCTGCTTTAAATGTTTGCTTTTGCTAAATGTTTTTATTAGTGGGTTAATTAATAATTAATAAGGGACTGGGTGGTACAGAAGGGTTTGTTTTACTTGAATTAATCACTCTTTTTGTGTTTGTTTAAATAATAGCTCAAGAGTGAGCTGAGGCCTAGTCTTTGCTTTGGAGAAAAGTTGGTCGGCCTGAACTGAGCAGAAGGAGCCAAGCTGCACGTTGAAAGAAAAAAACTTTCCATGCAAGAGGTTATTGAACTTACTTCTCTGGCTCTGACTTTTTATAAAAAAGAGACTTTTACAATGGAGAATATTTTCATAGACTGCTCTGAATGTTCTTATTCAAGGCCGAGGAAGTGACAAGCGTGAATCTGCCGAGCTTAGGTGGAAGTAGATTGGCAACTTTTTGTTGCAATGCCTCGGAAGTTGTTGTCACTCTAATGAGCAATGGCACGGTGACGCACATATTCTCTGGACTGGTAGCTGAGGTGGCCTGACGGCCATAAACCAATCACAGTGCTGAACTTTCTAAAATAATAACATTTAGTTAGTTTTGAGAGCGAAAAATGATATAAAATTGGCTCTCTTGAGGGGTTTGGGACTGTCTTTTCCAGAGGGGCGAAGCGCTGTCGGATTGCCTTGGGATTGTAAGCATTCAACTGTTTATTATTTGTTTCTCTTTCAGGTTAGAAAATTAACTTAGAGAAAAAGTTATGATTTCTTAAATTCATCATTTTGATCAAGTCTATCTTGACAGCTTACATTGTGCCAATGATTATGTGATTTGAATTAATAAAACTAAATGCTTGATTTTAATAAAGAGAGTTATTAAAGATTTTTTAATTATGAATTTTAAAAAATAAACTTTTCAAAATGACAAGCTGGTCTTGTTTATTGTAGATAGTTTATTGCTAAAAGTTATACAACATATAGTATCCATTCACCTCACTCACTATGTTTATGGGCCTGGTATTGATTGGTAAGTGTGATAGTGGATTGAGTCATCATTTATAAAGAATTTTAGTTTCTGGGCTCTATCAATTTGGTAGCAGAGGATGGTTTATATGTTGTTTTTGACATACATGTTACATATATGTTGGTATAGACATAGGATTGATGTTTAACATATGTTAAGTTTTTGGTTATGTCAGAGTGTTATATGTAGTCTTAAGGAATTTTTCCAGTAGTGTGAAAGATTCCTGGTTAATTGCCGGCAAGGTAGTGTGACTAGAAGAGTTACACAGTGCATTTGTCTGTTTCAAAATTGTGGTATAGAATATATCACGTGTTGTGGGCGTACAACACAAGTTTAGGGACCTTAGATTGTATGGTTAAATGTTTAGTGAGGATTGCCTATGAAATTGTAGCATTAAGCAGAGGGACCTGGTGAGCCTGTTTTAAAGCTTTCTGTGAAAAGAGTAGTAGGATTTATTCAAACTTGAGTGAAGGGTGAGATAGCGTCGTCTATTCTTATCAACGCCTGACGTTTTCTGTGGTTGGTTCAAGTCCTGCCAAGAATTTGTGTGTGTATGAGCAGGGTTTTCCTTGTTTGAAAGTGTGTGAATGGTTTGTAAAACTGAAGGGTAGGGTAAGAATTACTCTATTAGTAATTGAAACTATTCTGTGAGAATAGCGTCGTCTATTCCACACTAAGGATACTATCTCTTTGTTAGAGAAGCAGACAAATGGTTGTTTTCAATGTTGTTATTAATTGCGTTTTTATAAAATGATTGGAAACGTTTTTTTTTTAGCCTTAGAGTAAAGAAAACGCTGTTTTAGGGTATTATAAAGTGTTTTTCACCATTTAAATATATTTAGAAACATTGTGAGCTGTTTAAATCCATTTAAAAGTGCCCCGATCGAAAATCCTGAAGGGAGGGGCTGTTTTTAGGAGTAAAAGCGTGTGGGGAGAGAGCCTGCAGCTGCAGCCTGCTGCATACGTCAGAGCCTGCCGCGCTCTGATTGGTTTAATGTCTCTGGACTGACAGAGCAAGCGCTCTCATTGGTTGAAGCGCGATCTAATGTTTGAAATGGTATTTGTATTGTAAATATCTTATTAAATTAATTGCGCTATTTTTAGGGTGGGTTTGACCCCATCCTTGTGAGCCTTTTGCTATTTGCATTTGCGCTCCTTTCTTTAGCAACCCGCCTAACTACAAGCGCTTTTCTTGAGCCTAACTTATATATTGCTCGCTTGTGTGAAATTAGCCGGTAGATTGCGCATTGTGAAGGAGGAGGGGGCTGCTAGGAGCGAGTGGGAAGGAGAGGAGAGCTGTCAGCTGCAGCGGCTGTTTACGTCAGCCGCCGCGCTGCCATTGGATAAAGGGCCGACGCGTCATACACGGAGCCGCGCTCTGATTGGGCGAAGCTCCGTGTTGTGCGAGGTCTGAAGCTCTGTGCCAGTCAAGAGAGAAGAGCCGCGCTCTCATTAGGCGAGGCTCTGATAAACTTTAGTTTAAATAGTTATACTTTTTTGCTCTTGTGAAAAGCGTCAGCTGTTGTGCTGGCATCGATTAAAGGTTCCGTCGTGTCATAGCGACGTCGCGCTCCCATTGGATGCTAGAGCGTCGCGTCATCAAGGAGCCACGCTCCTATTGGGTGAGGCTTCGTGAGCCGCGCTCCTATTGGGCGAAGGTCCGTGGAGACTGAAGCTCTATTGGGCGAGGCTCCGGGGAGGTCTGTGATCGCGCTGTGTAGATGGTCTTGAAGAAGCAAGCGCGTGTGATAGAAAAGTGACACGCTCTCGTTAGAGGAGCGAGCGTGTATGATAAAAGAGTGATGTGGTCTTGTTTATGGTCGCGCAGTGAGCGCGTGTGGTGACACGCTCTTGTTTATAATAGGGACGAGCATTTATTTCTGTTGAGGAGTAGAACAGCTGAGAGGAGGCTTTGTGAAGCTCCGTGAGACGAGGTGCATCACGAGGGTCAGGAAGGAGTTGGCTGTGACGTGTGTAGTCACATGTTGCGTCCTGATTGGAGGCTGAAAGTTAGCTCTGTCCTGATTGGTTGATGACACTACAGTGTCATAGAGAGGCCGCGACCGGATTGGTCGAGAGACAGTAGGCATTCTCATTGGCTGAGTGCTGTGTAGCCACACGGTGATTGGTTAAAATACACAAACACATTGTTTACATTTGCCAGAATTGATTTTCCCACGCTATTAATGCTCAAAGCATTATTTCTTTTAAATTTAAAAATTATTTTGATATTTATCACTGTTAATTAGTAAATAATACAGTAATAGATACCCTGATTAGGATAATAGTAGCAAAGGTGATTAAAATAAGGATATTAATTATTTAATTAATACAAATTAGATAAAAACAGTTGTTTAAAATTACAAATAAAATTATACTATTTATAGCTTTTGATAAAACAGCATTAAAAATAAAAACATGAGTTATTGGGATGATCATAAAAAAAAGCCTACATGGTTTCAAAGGGTGAAAAATTATTTTAAACCTGACAAGAAAATTGAGACACGTGGTGGTAAATTACTTCATAAGTACAAAACACCTGCAGCCTATATGGAAGGTGAATATGGTTATCATACTGTAATTTGGTTTGATAACTGGATGCAGTATACCAAAAAGGATGGTGTATTAGCCTGGCCAGAAGATGGGTCATTTAATATGAACATTTTACAAAATTTGAGAGGAAAGATGATGGATCTTGTACCAAAGCCAAGACCTACACAATTTGAAGCCCTAGTTGAGTGGGAGGTTGAGATGATGGAACTTGAACGTGAAAGCAAGTGTACAGCACCTAAATATTCAAACTATGTTGTAAATAAAGAAACACATGAAGATAAAGTGAGACGCTGGAGAAAAGCAGACATGTATGATGGTCTGTATCCCATAAGAATAATGATTAATGAAGATTTAGAACAAAAGACAGCTGGAAGAGGAATTGATGAAGAATTAGATGATGCTGTTTTAGAAGATATTTATGCCACTAAACCCAAACCGCCACCTTATCAAGCAGGTTCTCAATCTACCCCGAGAGTTTCTACAGAAGCTTCTCCAAGTGCACCACCTAGAGAAGTTGAGGAAGGTTCTCCCAGATTTTTAAAATTACCTGGAAGGGTAGGCTCAGTAAATAATTGTAGTACACCTAACAGAAGCAGAGTAGCTTATCAAGGAAATAATTCTGTAAGGAATCAGGAAAGATTACCAGCTGAGCAAGACATTTCTAGTTATAATAAAGCAAAGCATGATTTAATTGAACAGCTGACAAAAGGTATGGAAGCAGTTACAGTACCAGTAACTATTGGTCCTGTGGTACCAGTTTTTGATCAAGGAGAAAATAGGCAAACAGCTTTAACAGTTCCATCAAATGCTGAAATTCAAAAGGTTGCTGAAAAATTTTATTCAGAACTTTCAGAGATTCATAGAGAAAAATCTATGATGCCAAATTTAACACTACATGGAAGTTTATCAAGCTCGCAAACACCAACTGTGGCAGGTTCAGACTCAGGTTTGTCAGAAAAAAGTTTAAACAGAACAGAATTATCTCAAAATGGAATGTCCCCTGAAGCCCCTGATTATAAAAAGCTTGATGTAGCTAAATTAAAAGCTGATCTGGAGGAATTGATCATTGGCACAATTGGTACTGATAATTTGAAGTTGTATCAGGATGATGAATTGTTATTCATTTGCAAGAGTATTCAGTGGAAAACTAAAAACAGGTATGAACAACTGGAAGAAATGTCTGCTGAGTTAGAAATTGATTTGAGCAAACAAAAACATTTACAGAAACATTACAGGGCGGATTTCTCTGAGAGGGACATTGATAATTTAGTGCTGCTGGAAGAATAGCTCACAAAAGAGAATTAATAAGCTTTCTTAGAAAATTAGGCGAGTTAGGTAAATGGAGAATAAAATGGTCAAAGAAAGAACAAGATAAAAGACTAAGAAATTATGAAATTTCTGAATTTCCAATGAGAGAAATAGCTGGAGGTGGGTATGTGCATGTTCCTTGGTCTAGACAGGATATTCTTCTATTTACCAATGATTTTCCACGTTTGAGGGAAAAACCAGTGGAGTGGTACCGTCAGGTAGACAGATTCATAAGGGTGTCAAAGGTTCTGTGGATTGATCTGGATGGATTCTTTGACATTGTTGTTCCATCAGATCTTGGGACAGAATGCAAGATCTCTATAGATTGGCCAAAAGAAGAACCTGCCCGAGATAAAATTACAGGTGCCCCATCAAAAGATGTCATGGACCTTTATAAGAAAGTAATTTATTGGCTGAAAGAGAGAATTCCTTCAAAAGAAGTGGACTGGGTTAAAATAGACAGAACAAATCAGGAACCAAAAGAATCAGTTCATTCATTTTATGAAAGGGTACTGTTAGTCTTTAAACAGTACAGTGGCTATGAAAAATTAAGTGAACAAGACATGAGCCACTTTATATACAGATTTGTATATGGCCTGAGACCTGAAATTGGTGACATGATTAGAAATGGAATTGTTTGTTGGCAATCATTATCAGTTGATGACATCCTGAGAAAAGCAAAATATTGCAGTGATGAGTTAGATGCAAGGCAGAAGAGTCTCAAGGAGAAAGCAATGTGGGCACAGGTGAAGGTAGCTGAGCAGCAACAACAACAACAGTTAGTTCTATGCAACAGGGAAAGTTTAGGGGTAATTTTAATAATTCTAAGCCAAAATTTAATGTAAATATTGATGAGTTAAAACAAAAGCTCCCATGTTTTAATTGCGGCGAAATTGGACACTGGAAGCGAGAGTGTAAAAACCCGTCCAGAAATTTTAAAAATAATTCATTGAATCCACAGGTGCAGTGTGAATTAAGTCCGCAGCAACAGCAACAGCTACAGCGGCAACTGCATGAGTTAAATCAGCAGCGACAGCTACAGCGACAGATAGTGAACCAGACACAGCAAAGCCAGTTTCAACAACAAACTCAGGTACAGCAGAATCAAATTCAACAGAGTCAGTTACCTCAAGCACCATTTCCTGGTAGTGCTAACACACAGAGATTTTCTCCTGAAACAGGTTTCTGTGGAAATAATTCGGTTAAAAATGTGTCAAAAGTCAACATGACAAATGCTTCTCAATTTTGGTTAAGTGACAAAGAGGTGAGTGATTCATCAGAGGATTACTCATGACGGTGCCTGAGAGAGGAGGAAGAGTGTGTGCTTGGACCCACTCTTGAGGTAGATCAGTCTGGTCCATTTGTTAATGGTAAAGTAAATGATAAAGATATCACTTTCCTTGTGGACACAGGTGCTACCCGTTCTACTGTTAGATCAGCAGAAATAGAAAACCTTCCTCTCTCGGGTGAAACAATTCAAGTTGTAGGTGTAGCTAATCAGCAAATTAGAACCAGTTTGACAGATCCAGTAAAAGTGGAAATAGGCAACTACAAAGATAAACACAGATTTTTAGTTTGTGACAGTAGTCCTGTGAATCTGTTAGGTCGTGATATATTATGCAAAATGAATTGCAGAATATATTGCTCACCAGAAGGCATTGAAATGCAAACAGCAGAAGAAGATGGTCTTTATAAATGGACTATGATGATGGTGGAAGAAGAAAAAACACCACCAATATTTCCTGTATTTGATAAAAATGATTTGCCAGAAGAGCTCAAAGAGCCAGTTAATCCAGCAATTTGGGACCTAACAGGTAATGATATGGGTCTTATGAAAAATATTGATCCAGTAAAAATCACTGTTAAACAGGGAGTTGATTTTCCAAATGTTCCACAATATAAAATGAAGGCAGAGACAATTGAAGGTGTCATTCCTGTGATTGAAAAATTCATAAGTCAAGGAGTATTACAAGAAATTGAAAGCAGTCCATGCAATTCACCAATTATGGGTATTAAAAAGCCGAATGGAACATACAGAATTGTTCAAGATTTAAGAAAAATTAATCAGATAGTTGTTCCCTGCTGTCCCATTGTTCCAAAACCTGCAGTAATTCTTTACCAGATTCCACATGATGCAGAATGGTACACGGTCATTGACCTGTGCAATGCATTCTTTACAGTTCCATTACATCCAGATAGCCAGAAAATTTTTGCTTTCAGATTCCAAAATAGGATCCTAGCATGGTGTCGTATCCCTCAAGGGTATACTGAGAGTCCATCTATCTTTAATCAATTATTAAAGAAATCCCTGGAAGATCTAGTGTTGCCTGGTAATTCCACATTGGTACAGTACATTGACGATTTGCTTGTGGCAGCCAAAACCCGAGAAAATTGTGTTACTGATACCATTACCCTGTTAAATCGTTTGGCAGATGAAGGACATAAAGTCTCACCAGCAAAATTGCAGTTTTGTAAACAAGAAGTGAAATATCTTGGTCACAGAATTGCAAAAGGAACCAGAAAAGTGACAGTTGAAAGAATTAAAATGATTCAAGCAATACAACCACCGACAACACAGAGACAGGTGAGAATGTTTCTAGGAATGGTTGGTTACTGTCGACAATGGATTAGTGGGTTTTCAGTCATTGCAAAACCACTTCAGAGATTAACAAAGGCAGATGTAAAAGATCCAATTAAATTGTCAGATATTGAGCTGGAAGCTTTTGAGCAGTTTAAAAAGAGCTTATGTGAAGCTCCTGCTCTGGGTATGTCAGATTATGAAAAAGAATTTGAACTCTACTGCAGTGAAAGAGAAGGTTGTGCATTGTCAGTCCTTATTCAAAGGCACGGAAACTTGAGAAAACCAATTGCATACTTTTCAGCTGGATCCTGTTGCAAAAGCTTTGCCAGGTTGCTTAAAAGCAGTGGCAGCAACAAGTGTAAGTCTTGAGCAAAGTGAGGGTATCATTATGGGTTTTCCTGTAAAGGAATATGTACCTCATTCAGTTGAAATTCTCCTTACAAGAAGTAGAACTCAACATTTAACAAGCAGCAGACTGACAAAATATGAGAAAACAATTTTGGGTTCAGACAACGTATCAGTTGTTAGATGTGTGAACTTGAACCCTTCCACATTATTACCTGATGGAGCTATTACTGAGGTAAGTAATGAGGATGACAAAGATCATGAATGCCTGGATGTTGTAGATTACTGCACAAAACCAAGACAGGACATAAAAGATGTCCCATTACCTGAATCAGATATAATATACTTTGTGGACGGATCTTGTTTGAGAAATGATGAAGGGATTCTGAGAGCAGCATACTCAGTGTGTACAGTTTCAGATGTTATTGAAGGTTCACCTTTGGATGGAATTCGTTCCGCTCAAATTGCAGAATTAATTGGTTTAATTCGAGCCTGTGAAAGAGCAGTTGGCAAAAGAGTAACCATAGTGACTGATAGTCAGTATGGTTATGGTGTTGTTCATGATTATGGACAACTGTGGTCCAATAGAGGTTATTTAACTTCTGCAGGAACACCAATTAGAAATGCAAAATTGATTAAAAGATTAATTGATGGCATTCAGTTACCAGAACAAATAGCAGTAGTGAAGTGTTCAGCTCATAAAAAAGGTGATGATTACATTACCAAAGGAAATGCTTTTGCAGATGAGATGGCAAAATATTGTGCCAGAAACAATTACGCAATCAATCGGGAAAAAGACGAAAGTCACACAATGAATTCTCTCATGCTAATTTCTGTAGTTGAGACATGGCTGGAAGTAAAAGATTTACAGGAGGAGGCAAGTGAGGAAGAGAAAGACACATGGCTAAAAGGTGATTGCAGACCAAGAGAGGAAGACGGGATCTGGGTACACAAAGATGGAAGAGTTGTAATGCCAGACAGCATGATTGCTGATATGGCACGATTGTGCCATGGTCAAGGTCATATGGGTAAAGGGTCCATGGTTAGATTATTCAGACAAACATGGTACAATGTAAAATTTAGAACAATTGCGGAGTCACTTTGTCAAAGATGTTTGACCTGCCAACAGATGAATGTCCACAAAAAGGTTGTTGTAAGCATGGGAATCATAGGACGGGAGGGTGGTCCTTTTACCAGATTGCAGATGGATTTTGTTGAAATGCCAAGACATAATGGTCTACATTATATTTTGGTATTTGTTTGTTTGTTTCCAAGATGGGTGGAAGCTATCCCAACTCGTCATGCCAATGCTGTTACTGTAGCAAAGTTACTTCTAAGAGAAATCATACCTAGGTATGGATTTCCGGTTACCATTGAAAATGATCGTGGAAGGCATTTTGAGAACAGTTTGATGAAAAAGATCTGTAAAGCTTTAGACATAGAACAGAAGATGCATTGTGCTTACAGACCACAAGCATCAGGTGTCGTTGAACAAATAAATGGCACTATCAAAAATAGGATCGCAAAGATGTGTGATGCTACAGGAGTAAAGTGGACAGATGCACTTCCACTTGTTCTAATGTCAATGAGAAGCATTCCAGATAAAAAGACAGGTCTTAGTCCACATGATAATGTGATGGGCAGAGTGATGAGACAAGCATTTGTTCCAGTTGGCAAATTAATGAGTATTAATGATAGTGCAATCTTTGAGTACTGCCGAAATCTATCTGATGTAATGCATTCTGTATTTCATCAGGTGGGAACTGACATTATTTCAAAAGAAAAAGTACAAGCTCATGATTTGCAACCCGGTGATTGGGTCAGAACGAAGGTTCACCGAAGAAGGAACTGTTTATCACCGAGGTGGCAGAAGCCACGTCAAGTTATCCTAATAACAACAAATGCAATTAAATGCAGAGGACTAAAAAGGTGGATTCATCCAAGCCATACAATTCGTGTGTCACCTTCTGAAAATGATGAAGAAGGTGATATAACAGCTGATTCAGATTCAGAAAGAGACCCAGAAGATCCTGATTCTGATGATTCTGATGATCAACAAGAAAATCAACATCAAGAGAATCTAGTTGGAAATCAGAACTTGAATAAAGAAGATCTGGAAACTGGAAATCGAGATGTTGAAGATGATGATTTGCTTGAAGAAGAGTCTCTGAGAGAAAAGAGAGATTCAGAAGAAGCAGAAATTTCTGAGCGAGACGAAAATCGAGCGATATCCTTGAAAGGCAAGGAAGAAGTAGCTCTGTGAACAAAAAACTTGAAACTGGGAAGCTGAAGGTGATTCCTGAAGAAGAAGAATTACCAAGTACCAGTAAAGGTATTGTTTCAAACGGAGTGAAGTTGCCGAGTAAAGAAGTTCCTAGGAACAGATTTGATGTCTCTGATACAGACACTGAAAGTGATGAAGATTCTGAAATAAGAAAACACAGAAAAAGAGCTTGGAAAACTGAATGTAACGAAAGTGTGCCAAAGAAAAAAGTCTTGAGAAAAGGAGACATTTGGCCTGAAAATAATTTCAAATTCAAACTGGTGAAGAAATCAAAGGATCAGGTCAATGAAGTTTCTAGTCAAGGAAGTGAACTTGAAAAAAGTAACGAAGGTGAAAACAAGAAAATAGAGGTTATTACTCGCAAGACAAAAAGAGTAATTAGGCCAAACCAAAAATATAGATCTCCAGAATGGACATATATAATCATCCCACCTATTGTTGAAGTGGAAAGCAGTGGTCAGGAATTCTTAGAAAGTGACAGAGATTAAAATTGTTAGAAATCAGTTGAGGATCTATTTCCTGGCACAAGGCTGAAGAAAATATGTGTTAGGTAACTTTTTGTTTCCTGGCATAAGGCTGAAGAAAATTTGTTAGGTGACGTTAGGTCGAAGAAATTCTGTTTAGCTAAAAGAAGACATATTTTGTGACACTAGGTCGAAGAAAAACTGTTTAGGGTTAAAATCTTTTAAAAAAAAAAACATTTTAAAAGGGGGGATATAATTTTGATTTTGTTAGTTATATACTGTTAGTTATACTTACATTCCTATTTAAAATTTTTGTTTTTAGAAATGCCTAGATCAGATACTTCTAGGTGTTCAATTTTTAAAAGGTGTTGTAAGATGACCTCAATTTGTGTGATATTATTAATTTTACTTTGGCTAATTTTAGCTGTGGTCTATCCTTTTGATGTTAATAAGCAAAAATCTAAGGCTAATATAACTAGTAAAGTAGAGTCTAATCATGAGAAGCATGCTGGCAAGTCCAGTAGAGTTATTAATCATGATCCACTGTCTCATCAAGATAGATCAATTGGTGATTTTTCAACCAATTCGTTTTCAAGGCTTTTATCTGAATATGTCAAAGTAATGAATGTCAAAGATTGCTACGTGTGCGTAAAATTACCCGCTTCTGTTTCTGAGGGAGTGACATATAATATGTTACCTCTCACTTATGGCATTACCTGTAGTGTGATTGCTAGCCTGTTCTATCAAACTGGTCGTCTGGAGAATTATTACTCAGACTTTGATGAGGTTTTTGCGAATCTCAAAATTGTAAATAGCTTAAACAAAGTAAGGTCTGCAAAGCAGATGAGGGAATTCTTTTTAGTTACTAATGAACTAAACTATGAATACGCGTATAGAAATAATTTAACATGCAAAATGAGAGCTGAAGAAAAGACTTTCCTTAACATGGTTGAGGAGAGAAGGGCTGTTTACAAAAGAATTGAAAAACTAAAACATGCTAAATCCAAATACTGGCAGTTAGAAGATGCTAAATTAAATGGTGTTAATACTAATGCAGCAATACACATAGATGAACCAGTTAGTGGTAAATTTTGCATTAGAAGAGATAATACTTTATATGATAACCTTTTTGTAGGTGCTAGTCAATGTGAAGATACTTATCGTATTGAAGGGGGATGGGGATTCAAAGGTGGAAAGGATCCAATTTTCCCTGGAATTTATTTTATTTGTGGTAATAAGGCTTATTTTAGCCTCCCAGACCACTGGTATGGGACATGTTATCTTGGCCTGGTCTTTCCAAAAATATTTCATGTTGACAGAAATGAAAAAGGTACTTTTGAATTTGGCGAACACTTGAATCAAAATAGACACAAAAGAGAAAGTTTCTCTGAAATCCTGGGAGACATTTTTGGTGCTGTTATTCCTATGGTGGGGATTACAATGAATTCTATCAAAATTAGAAAAGTGTCTACAATTGTAGATAGGTTGTCAACTGATACTGCAAGTGGTTTCCAATTGGTTAGCACAGAACTTGTTGCAACTAGAAGTATGGTTATGCAGAATCGTCTTGCATTAGACATTCTGCTTGCAAAAGAGGGTGGAGTCTGTGGGGTCTTGCATGTCCAACATTGCTGTACTTATATACCTGACAAAAGTCGGGATATAGAGTTACTTGTTAAAAATATCACGCACTTCCATGAGGAAATTGAACCCATGGAGGAGGAAACCTTTACTGAGAAAATTGGGAAAAGAATGGAGGCTATCAAAGGTTGGTTTTCAGAACTTGGCAGTTCCATCATTGGCAAAGTGCTCTATCCAGTAATTGTCATTATTATAATGATAATGCTGCTAAAAATTAGTTGTTTGATTCACAAGAGGAGGAAGCGTCAGAATGAAAAGAAAAGAATTTATAAACTCAGAAAGGAACAAGAAAAGGAATATGAATTAGAAGAAATGCTAAGAGTTCAGTTTGATAGAGATAATCAGACAGCTGAAACAGGAGTTTATGGAAACTAATATCGAGAGAATTCAGTGTGTGTTGTCTCTAAAATGGGTAAAAAAAAATTCTAAAAATTTTTGGTGTGTTGTTTGGTGATTTTTAAATCACCAGATGAGGGAGTTGATGAAGCGGGCTGCAGAAAATATTTTGTTCTGGCTTGTGGATACAATTCCCCATAACATTAACTAAAGTAATTAATGCACTGTTGCATGATTTATTTTATTAATCCAACCTAGATTAAGTTTGCACCACACATGAACACGCGGGAAACTAATTACATGTGCTCTTGTTGCATTTGCAAGTCTGTTTTGGTAACACATTATTAATATTGTCCTGTTTGTTGTGTCTGTCCTATTGTCTTTGTCACCATTAATATGCAGCTGATCATTCATGGCATGTGCTATTATATGTGCTTACATGTAAGTCTTATGTTGTGTATTGTCTGTGTCTGTCTGTGTATCATTTAATTATCTTTTTATTCTTTCAGAAACATTAAGCTGGACTACATGAAGAATGGTGGTTATTTTATGTGCTGCTTTAAATGTTTGCTTTTGCTAAATGTTTTTATTAGTGGGTTAATTAATAATTAATAAGGGACTGGGTGGTACAGAAGGGTTTGTTTTACTTGAATTAATCACTCTTTTTGTGTTTGTTTAAATAATAGCTCAAGAGTGAGCTGAGGCCTAGTCTTTGCTTTGGAGAAAAGTTGGTCGGCCTGAACTGAGCAGAAGGAGCCAAGCTGCACGTTGAAAGAAAAAAACTTTCCATGCAAGAGGTTATTGAACTTACTTCTCTGGCTCTGACTTTTTATAAAAAAGAGACTTTTACAATGGAGAATATTTTCATAGACTGCTCTGAATGTTCTTATTCAAGGCCGAGGAAGTGACAAGCGTGAATCTGCCGAGCTTAGGTGGAAGTAGATTGGCAACTTTTTGTTGCAATGCCTCGGAAGTTGTTGTCACTCTAATGAGCAATGGCACGGTGACGCACATATTCTCTGGACTGGTAGCTGAGGTGGCCTGACGGCCATAAACCAATCACAGTGCTGAACTTTCTAAAATAATAACATTTAGTTAGTTTTGAGAGCGAAAAATGATATAAAATTGGCTCTCTTGAGGGGTTTGGGACTGTCTTTTCCAGAGGGGCGAAGCGCTGTCGGATTGCCTTGGGATTGTAAGCATTCAACTGTTTATTATTTGTTTCTCTTTCAGGTTAGAAAATTAACTTAGAGAAAAAGTTATGATTTCTTAAATTCATCATTTTGATCAAGTCTATCTTGACAGCTTACATTGTGCCAATGATTATGTGATTTGAATTAATAAAACTAAATGCTTGATTTTAATAAAGAGAGTTATTAAAGATTTTTTAATTATGAATTTTAAAAAATAAACTTTTCAAAATGACAAGCTGGTCTTGTTTATTGTAGATAGTTTATTGCTAAAAGTTATACAACATATAGTATCCATTCACCTCACTCACTATGTTTATGGGCCTGGTATTGATTGGTAAGTGTGATAGTGGATTGAGTCATCATTTATAAAGAATTTTAGTTTCTGGGCTCTATCAATTTGGTAGCAGAGGATGGTTTATATGTTGTTTTTGACATACATGTTACATATATGTTGGTATAGACATAGGATTGATGTTTAACATATGTTAAGTTTTTGGTTATGTCAGAGTGTTATATGTAGTCTTAAGGAATTTTTCCAGTAGTGTGAAAGATTCCTGGTTAATTGCCGGCAAGGTAGTGTGACTAGAAGAGTTACACAGTGCATTTGTCTGTTTCAAAATTGTGGTATAGAATATATCACGTGTTGTGGGCGTACAACACAAGTTTAGGGACCTTAGATTGTATGGTTAAATGTTTAGTGAGGATTGCCTATGAAATTGTAGCATTAAGCAGAGGGACCTGGTGAGCCTGTTTTAAAGCTTTCTGTGAAAAGAGTAGTAGGATTTATTCAAACTTGAGTGAAGGGTGAGATAGCGTCGTCTATTCTTATCAACGCCTGACGTTTTCTGTGGTTGGTTCAAGTCCTGCCAAGAATTTGTGTGTGTATGAGCAGGGTTTTCCTTGTTTGAAAGTGTGTGAATGGTTTGTAAAACTGAAGGGTAGGGTAAGAATTACTCTATTAGTAATTGAAACTATTCTGTGAGAATAGCGTCGTCTATTCCACACTAAGGATACTATCTCTTTGTTAGAGAAGCAGACAAATGGTTGTTTTCAATGTTGTTATTAATTGCGTTTTTATAAAATGATTGGAAACGTTTTTTTTTTAGCCTTAGAGTAAAGAAAACGCTGTTTTAGGGTATTATAAAGTGTTTTTCACCATTTAAATATATTTAGAAACATTGTGAGCTGTTTAAATCCATTTAAAAGTGCCCCGATCGAAAATCCTGAAGGGAGGGGCTGTTTTTAGGAGTAAAAGCGTGTGGGGAGAGAGCCTGCAGCTGCAGCCTGCTGCATACGTCAGAGCCTGCCGCGCTCTGATTGGTTTAATGTCTCTGGACTGACAGAGCAAGCGCTCTCATTGGTTGAAGCGCGATCTAATGTTTGAAATGGTATTTGTATTGTAAATATCTTATTAAATTAATTGCGCTATTTTTAGGGTGGGTTTGACCCCATCCTTGTGAGCCTTTTGCTATTTGCATTTGCGCTCCTTTCTTTAGCAACCCGCCTAACTACAAGCGCTTTTCTTGAGCCTAACTTATATATTGCTCGCTTGTGTGAAATTAGCCGGTAGATTGCGCATTGTGAAGGAGGAGGGGGCTGCTAGGAGCGAGTGGGAAGGAGAGGAGAGCTGTCAGCTGCAGCGGCTGTTTACGTCAGCCGCCGCGCTGCCATTGGATAAAGGGCCGACGCGTCATACACGGAGCCGCGCTCTGATTGGGCGAAGCTCCGTGTTGTGCGAGGTCTGAAGCTCTGTGCCAGTCAAGAGAGAAGAGCCGCGCTCTCATTAGGCGAGGCTCTGATAAACTTTAGTTTAAATAGTTATACTTTTTTGCTCTTGTGAAAAGCGTCAGCTGTTGTGCTGGCATCGATTAAAGGTTCCGTCGTGTCATAGCGACGTCGCGCTCCCATTGGATGCTAGAGCGTCGCGTCATCAAGGAGCCACGCTCCTATTGGGTGAGGCTTCGTGAGCCGCGCTCCTATTGGGCGAAGGTCCGTGGAGACTGAAGCTCTATTGGGCGAGGCTCCGGGGAGGTCTGTGATCGCGCTGTGTAGATGGTCTTGAAGAAGCAAGCGCGTGTGATAGAAAAGTGACACGCTCTCGTTAGAGGAGCGAGCGTGTATGATAAAAGAGTGATATGGTCTTGTTTATGGTCGCGCAGTGAGCGCGTGTGGTGACACGCTCTTGTTTATAATAGGGACGAGCATTTATTTCTGTTGAGGAGTAGAACAGCTGAGAGGAGGCTTTGTGAAGCTCCGTGAGACGAGGTGCATCACGAGGGTCAGGAAGGAGTTGGCTGTGACGTGTGTAGTCACATGTTGCGTCCTGATTGGAGGCTGAAAGTTAGCTCTGTCCTGATTGGTTGATGACACTACAGTGTCATAGAGAGGCCGCGACCGGATTGGTCGAGAGACAGTAGGCATTCTCATTGGCTGAGTGCTGTGTAGCCACACGGTGATTGGTTAAAATACACAAACACATTGTTTACATTTGCCAGAATTGATTTTCCCACGCTATTAATGCTCAAAGCATTATTTCTTTTAAATTTAAAAATTATTTTGATATTTATCACTGTTAATTAGTAAATAATACAGTAATAGATACCCTGATTAGGATAATAGTAGCAAAGGTGATTAAAATAAGGATATTAATTATTTAATTAATACAAATTAGATAAAAACAGTTGTTTAAAATTACAAATAAAATTATACTATTTATAGCTTTTGATAAAACAGCATTAAAAATAAAAACATGAGTTATTGGGATGATCATAAAAAAAAGCCTACATGGTTTCAAAGGGTGAAAAATTATTTTAAACCTGACAAGAAAATTGAGACACGTGGTGGTAAATTACTTCATAAGTACAAAACACCTGCAGCCTATATGGAAGGTGAATATGGTTATCATACTGTAATTTGGTTTGATAACTGGATGCAGTATACCAAAAAGGATGGTGTATTAGCCTGGCCAGAAGATGGGTCATTTAATATGAACATTTTACAAAATTTGAGAGGAAAGATGATGGATCTTGTACCAAAGCCAAGACCTACACAATTTGAAGCCCTAGTTGAGTGGGAGGTTGAGATGATGGAACTTGAACGTGAAAGCAAGTGTACAGCACCTAAATATTCAAACTATGTTGTAAATAAAGAAACACATGAAGATAAAGTGAGACGCTGGAGAAAAGCAGACATGTATGATGGTCTGTATCCCATAAGAATAATGATTAATGAAGATTTAGAACAAAAGACAGCTGGAAGAGGAATTGATGAAGAATTAGATGATGCTGTTTTAGAAGATATTTATGCCACTAAACCCAAACCGCCACCTTATCAAGCAGGTTCTCAATCTACCCCGAGAGTTTCTACAGAAGCTTCTCCAAGTGCACCACCTAGAGAAGTTGAGGAAGGTTCTCCCAGATTTTTAAAATTACCTGGAAGGGTAGGCTCAGTAAATAATTGTAGTACACCTAACAGAAGCAGAGTAGCTTATCAAGGAAATAATTCTGTAAGGAATCAGGAAAGATTACCAGCTGAGCAAGACATTTCTAGTTATAATAAAGCAAAGCATGATTTAATTGAACAGCTGACAAAAGGTATGGAAGCAGTTACAGTACCAGTAACTATTGGTCCTGTGGTACCAGTTTTTGATCAAGGAGAAAATAGGCAAACAGCTTTAACAGTTCCATCAAATGCTGAAATTCAAAAGGTTGCTGAAAAATTTTATTCAGAACTTTCAGAGATTCATAGAGAAAAATCTATGATGCCAAATTTAACACTACATGGAAGTTTATCAAGCTCGCAAACACCAACTGTGGCAGGTTCAGACTCAGGTTTGTCAGAAAAAAGTTTAAACAGAACAGAATTATCTCAAAATGGAATGTCCCCTGAAGCCCCTGATTATAAAAAGCTTGATGTAGCTAAATTAAAAGCTGATCTGGAGGAATTGATCATTGGCACAATTGGTACTGATAATTTGAAGTTGTATCAGGATGATGAATTGTTATTCATTTGCAAGAGTATTCAGTGGAAAACTAAAAACAGGTATGAACAACTGGAAGAAATGTCTGCTGAGTTAGAAATTGATTTGAGCAAACAAAAACATTTACAGAAACATTACAGGGCGGATTTCTCTGAGAGGGACATTGATAATTTAGTGCTGCTGGAAGAATAGCTCACAAAAGAGAATTAATAAGCTTTCTTAGAAAATTAGGCGAGTTAGGTAAATGGAGAATAAAATGGTCAAAGAAAGAACAAGATAAAAGACTAAGAAATTATGAAATTTCTGAATTTCCAATGAGAGAAATAGCTGGAGGTGGGTATGTGCATGTTCCTTGGTCTAGACAGGATATTCTTCTATTTACCAATGATTTTCCACGTTTGAGGGAAAAACCAGTGGAGTGGTACCGTCAGGTAGACAGATTCATAAGGGTGTCAAAGGTTCTGTGGATTGATCTGGATGGATTCTTTGACATTGTTGTTCCATCAGATCTTGGGACAGAATGCAAGATCTCTATAGATTGGCCAAAAGAAGAACCTGCCCGAGATAAAATTACAGGTGCCCCATCAAAAGATGTCATGGACCTTTATAAGAAAGTAATTTATTGGCTGAAAGAGAGAATTCCTTCAAAAGAAGTGGACTGGGTTAAAATAGACAGAACAAATCAGGAACCAAAAGAATCAGTTCATTCATTTTATGAAAGGGTACTGTTAGTCTTTAAACAGTACAGTGGCTATGAAAAATTAAGTGAACAAGACATGAGCCACTTTATATACAGATTTGTATATGGCCTGAGACCTGAAATTGGTGACATGATTAGAAATGGAATTGTTTGTTGGCAATCATTATCAGTTGATGACATCCTGAGAAAAGCAAAATATTGCAGTGATGAGTTAGATGCAAGGCAGAAGAGTCTCAAGGAGAAAGCAATGTGGGCACAGGTGAAGGTAGCTGAGCAGCAACAACAACAACAGTTAGTTCTATGCAACAGGGAAAGTTTAGGGGTAATTTTAATAATTCTAAGCCAAAATTTAATGTAAATATTGATGAGTTAAAACAAAAGCTCCCATGTTTTAATTGCGGCGAAATTGGACACTGGAAGCGAGAGTGTAAAAACCCGTCCAGAAATTTTAAAAATAATTCATTGAATCCACAGGTGCAGTGTGAATTAAGTCCGCAGCAACAGCAACAGCTACAGCGGCAACTGCATGAGTTAAATCAGCAGCGACAGCTACAGCGACAGATAGTGAACCAGACACAGCAAAGCCAGTTTCAACAACAAACTCAGGTACAGCAGAATCAAATTCAACAGAGTCAGTTACCTCAAGCACCATTTCCTGGTAGTGCTAACACACAGAGATTTTCTCCTGAAACAGGTTTCTGTGGAAATAATTCGGTTAAAAATGTGTCAAAAGTCAACATGACAAATGCTTCTCAATTTTGGTTAAGTGACAAAGAGGTGAGTGATTCATCAGAGGATTACTCATGACGGTGCCTGAGAGAGGAGGAAGAGTGTGTGCTTGGACCCACTCTTGAGGTAGATCAGTCTGGTCCATTTGTTAATGGTAAAGTAAATGATAAAGATATCACTTTCCTTGTGGACACAGGTGCTACCCGTTCTACTGTTAGATCAGCAGAAATAGAAAACCTTCCTCTCTCGGGTGAAACAATTCAAGTTGTAGGTGTAGCTAATCAGCAAATTAGAACCAGTTTGACAGATCCAGTAAAAGTGGAAATAGGCAACTACAAAGATAAACACAGATTTTTAGTTTGTGACAGTAGTCCTGTGAATCTGTTAGGTCGTGATATATTATGCAAAATGAATTGCAGAATATATTGCTCACCAGAAGGCATTGAAATGCAAACAGCAGAAGAAGATGGTCTTTATAAATGGACTATGATGATGGTGGAAGAAGAAAAAACACCACCAATATTTCCTGTATTTGATAAAAATGATTTGCCAGAAGAGCTCAAAGAGCCAGTTAATCCAGCAATTTGGGACCTAACAGGTAATGATATGGGTCTTATGAAAAATATTGATCCAGTAAAAATCACTGTTAAACAGGGAGTTGATTTTCCAAATGTTCCACAATATAAAATGAAGGCAGAGACAATTGAAGGTGTCATTCCTGTGATTGAAAAATTCATAAGTCAAGGAGTATTAAAAGAAATTGAAAGCAGTCCATGCAATTCACCAATTATGGGTATTAAAAAGCCGAATGGAACATACAGAATTGTTCAAGATTTAAGAAAAATTAATCAGATAGTTGTTCCCTGCTGTCCCATTGTTCCAAAACCTGCAGTAATTCTTTACCAGATTCCACATGATGCAGAATGGTACACGGTCATTGACCTGTGCAATGCATTCTTTACAGTTCCATTACATCCAGATAGCCAGAAAATTTTTGCTTTCAGATTCCAAAATAGGATCCTAGCATGGTGTCGTATCCCTCAAGGGTATACTGAGAGTCCATCTATCTTTAATCAATTATTAAAGAAATCCCTGGAAGATCTAGTGTTGCCTGGTAATTCCACATTGGTACAGTACATTGACGATTTGCTTGTGGCAGCCAAAACCCGAGAAAATTGTGTTACTGATACCATTACCCTGTTAAATCGTTTGGCAGATGAAGGACATAAAGTCTCACCAGCAAAATTGCAGTTTTGTAAACAAGAAGTGAAATATCTTGGTCACAGAATTGCAAAAGGAACCAGAAAAGTGACAGTTGAAAGAATTAAAATGATTCAAGCAATACAACCACCGACAACACAGAGACAGGTGAGAATGTTTCTAGGAATGGTTGGTTACTGTCGACAATGGATTAGTGGGTTTTCAGTCATTGCAAAACCACTTCAGAGATTAACAAAGGCAGATGTAAAAGATCCAATTAAATTGTCAGATATTGAGCTGGAAGCTTTTGAGCAGTTTAAAAAGAGCTTATGTGAAGCTCCTGCTCTGGGTATGTCAGATTATGAAAAAGAATTTGAACTCTACTGCAGTGAAAGAGAAGGTTGTGCATTGTCAGTCCTTATTCAAAGGCACGGAAACTTGAGAAAACCAATTGCATACTTTTCAGCTGGATCCTGTTGCAAAAGCTTTGCCAGGTTGCTTAAAAGCAGTGGCAGCAACAAGTGTAAGTCTTGAGCAAAGTGAGGGTATCATTATGGGTTTTCCTGTAAAGGAATATGTACCTCATTCAGTTGAAATTCTCCTTACAAGAAGTAGAACTCAACATTTAACAAGCAGCAGACTGACAAAATATGAGAAAACAATTTTGGGTTCAGACAACGTATCAGTTGTTAGATGTGTGAACTTGAACCCTTCCACATTATTACCTGATGGAGCTATTACTGAGGTAAGTAATGAGGATGACAAAGATCATGAATGCCTGGATGTTGTAGATTACTGCACAAAACCAAGACAGGACATAAAAGATGTCCCATTACCTGAATCAGATATAATATACTTTGTGGACGGATCTTGTTTGAGAAATGATGAAGGGATTCTGAGAGCAGCATACTCAGTGTGTACAGTTTCAGATGTTATTGAAGGTTCACCTTTGGATGGAATTCGTTCCGCTCAAATTGCAGAATTAATTGGTTTAATTCGAGCCTGTGAAAGAGCAGTTGGCAAAAGAGTAACCATAGTGACTGATAGTCAGTATGGTTATGGTGTTGTTCATGATTATGGACAACTGTGGTCCAATAGAGGTTATTTAACTTCTGCAGGAACACCAATTAGAAATGCAAAATTGATTAAAAGATTAATTGATGGCATTCAGTTACCAGAACAAATAGCAGTAGTGAAGTGTTCAGCTCATAAAAAAGGTGATGATTACATTACCAAAGGAAATGCTTTTGCAGATGAGATGGCAAAATATTGTGCCAGAAACAATTACGCAATCAATCGGGAAAAAGACGAAAGTCACACAATGAATTCTCTCATGCTAATTTCTGTAGTTGAGACATGGCTGGAAGTAAAAGATTTACAGGAGGAGGCAAGTGAGGAAGAGAAAGACACATGGCTAAAAGGTGATTGCAGACCAAGAGAGGAAGACGGGATCTGGGTACACAAAGATGGAAGAGTTGTAATGCCAGACAGCATGATTGCTGATATGGCACGATTGTGCCATGGTCAAGGTCATATGGGTAAAGGGTCCATGGTTAGATTATTCAGACAAACATGGTACAATGTAAAATTTAGAACAATTGCGGAGTCACTTTGTCAAAGATGTTTGACCTGCCAACAGATGAATGTCCACAAAAAGGTTGTTGTAAGCATGGGAATCATAGGACGGGAGGGTGGTCCTTTTACCAGATTGCAGATGGATTTTGTTGAAATGCCAAGACATAATGGTCTACATTATATTTTGGTATTTGTTTGTTTGTTTCCAAGATGGGTGGAAGCTATCCCAACTCGTCATGCCAATGCTGTTACTGTAGCAAAGTTACTTCTAAGAGAAATCATACCTAGGTATGGATTTCCGGTTACCATTGAAAATGATCGTGGAAGGCATTTTGAGAACAGTTTGATGAAAAAGATCTGTAAAGCTTTAGACATAGAACAGAAGATGCATTGTGCTTACAGACCACAAGCATCAGGTGTCGTTGAACAAATAAATGGCACTATCAAAAATAGGATCGCAAAGATGTGTGATGCTACAGGAGTAAAGTGGACAGATGCACTTCCACTTGTTCTAATGTCAATGAGAAGCATTCCAGATAAAAAGACAGGTCTTAGTCCACATGATAATGTGATGGGCAGAGTGATGAGACAAGCATTTGTTCCAGTTGGCAAATTAATGAGTATTAATGATAGTGCAATCTTTGAGTACTGCCGAAATCTATCTGATGTAATGCATTCTGTATTTCATCAGGTGGGAACTGACATTATTTCAAAAGAAAAAGTACAAGCTCATGATTTGCAACCCGGTGATTGGGTCAGAACGAAGGTTCACCGAAGAAGGAACTGTTTATCACCGAGGTGGCAGAAGCCACGTCAAGTTATCCTAATAACAACAAATGCAATTAAATGCAGAGGACTAAAAAGGTGGATTCATCCAAGCCATACAATTCGTGTGTCACCTTCTGAAAATGATGAAGAAGGTGATATAACAGCTGATTCAGATTCAGAAAGAGACCCAGAAGATCCTGATTCTGATGATTCTGATGATCAACAAGAAAATCAACATCAAGAGAATCTAGTTGGAAATCAGAACTTGAATAAAGAAGATCTGGAAACTGGAAATCGAGATGTTGAAGATGATGATTTGCTTGAAGAAGAGTCTCTGAGAGAAAAGAGAGATTCAGAAGAAGCAGAAATTTCTGAGCGAGACGAAAATCGAGCGATATCCTTGAAAGGCAAGGAAGAAGTAGCTCTGTGAACAAAAAACTTGAAACTGGGAAGCTGAAGGTGATTCCTGAAGAAGAAGAATTACCAAGTACCAGTAAAGGTATTGTTTCAAACGGAGTGAAGTTGCCGAGTAAAGAAGTTCCTAGGAACAGATTTGATGTCTCTGATACAGACACTGAAAGTGATGAAGATTCTGAAATAAGAAAACACAGAAAAAGAGCTTGGAAAACTGAATGTAACGAAAGTGTGCCAAAGAAAAAAGTCTTGAGAAAAGGAGACATTTGGCCTGAAAATAATTTCAAATTCAAACTGGTGAAGAAATCAAAGGATCAGGTCAATGAAGTTTCTAGTCAAGGAAGTGAACTTGAAAAAAGTAACGAAGGTGAAAACAAGAAAATAGAGGTTATTACTCGCAAGACAAAAAGAGTAATTAGGCCAAACCAAAAATATAGATCTCCAGAATGGACATATATAATCATCCCACCTATTGTTGAAGTGGAAAGCAGTGGTCAGGAATTCTTAGAAAGTGACAGAGATTAAAATTGTTAGAAATCAGTTGAGGATCTATTTCCTGGCACAAGGCTGAAGAAAATATGTGTTAGGTAACTTTTTGTTTCCTGGCATAAGGCTGAAGAAAATTTGTTAGGTGACGTTAGGTCGAAGAAATTCTGTTTAGCTAAAAGAAGACATATTTTGTGACACTAGGTCGAAGAAAAACTGTTTAGGGTTAAAATCTTTTAAAAAAAAAAACATTTTAAAAGGGGGGATATAATTTTGATTTTGTTAGTTATATACTGTTAGTTATACTTACATTCCTATTTAAAATTTTTGTTTTTAGAAATGCCTAGATCAAATACTTCTAGGTGTTCAATTTTTAAAAGGTGTTGTAAGATGACCTCAATTTGTGTGATATTATTAATTTTACTTTGGCTAATTTTAGCTGTGGTCTATCCTTTTGATGTTAATAAGCAAAAATCTAAGGCTAATATAACTAGTAAAGTAGAGTCTAATCATGAGAAGCATGCTGGCAAGTCCAGTAGAGTTATTAATCATGATCCACTGTCTCATCAAGATAGATCAATTGGTGATTTTTCAACCAATTCGTTTTCAAGGCTTTTATCTGAATATGTCAAAGTAATGAATGTCAAAGATTGCTACGTGTGCGTAAAATTACCCGCTTCTGTTTCTGAGGGAGTGACATATAATATGTTACCTCTCACTTATGGCATTACCTGTAGTGTGATTGCTAGCCTGTTCTATCAAACTGGTCGTCTGGAGAATTATTACTCAGACTTTGATGAGGTTTTTGCGAATCTCAAAATTGTAAATAGCTTAAACAAAGTAAGGTCTGCAAAGCAGATGAGGGAATTCTTTTTAGTTACTAATGAACTAAACTATGAATACGCGTATAGAAATAATTTAACATGCAAAATGAGAGCTGAAGAAAAGACTTTCCTTAACATGGTTGAGGAGAGAAGGGCTGTTTACAAAAGAATTGAAAAACTAAAACATGCTAAATCCAAATACTGGCAGTTAGAAGATGCTAAATTAAATGGTGTTAATACTAATGCAGCAATACACATAGATGAACCAGTTAGTGGTAAATTTTGCATTAGAAGAGATAATACTTTATATGATAACCTTTTTGTAGGTGCTAGTCAATGTGAAGATACTTATCGTATTGAAGGGGGATGGGGATTCAAAGGTGGAAAGGATCCAATTTTCCCTGGAATTTATTTTATTTGTGGTAATAAGGCTTATTTTAGCCTCCCAGACCACTGGTATGGGACATGTTATCTTGGCCTGGTCTTTCCAAAAATATTTCATGTTGACAGAAATGAAAAAGGTACTTTTGAATTTGGCGAACACTTGAATCAAAATAGACACAAAAGAGAAAGTTTCTCTGAAATCCTGGGAGACATTTTTGGTGCTGTTATTCCTATGGTGGGGATTACAATGAATTCTATCAAAATTAGAAAAGTGTCTACAATTGTAGATAGGTTGTCAACTGATACTGCAAGTGGTTTCCAATTGGTTAGCACAGAACTTGTTGCAACTAGAAGTATGGTTATGCAGAATCGTCTTGCATTAGACATTCTGCTTGCAAAAGAGGGTGGAGTCTGTGGGGTCTTGCATGTCCAACATTGCTGTACTTATATACCTGACAAAAGTCGGGATATAGAGTTACTTGTTAAAAATATCACGCACTTCCATGAGGAAATTGAACCCATGGAGGAGGAAACCTTTACTGAGAAAATTGGGAAAAGAATGGAGGCTATCAAAGGTTGGTTTTCAGAACTTGGCAGTTCCATCATTGGCAAAGTGCTCTATCCAGTAATTGTCATTATTATAATGATAATGCTGCTAAAAATTAGTTGTTTGATTCACAAGAGGAGGAAGCGTCAGAATGAAAAGAAAAGAATTTATAAACTCAGAAAGGAACAAGAAAAGGAATATGAATTAGAAGAAATGCTAAGAGTTCAGTTTGATAGAGATAATCAGACAGCTGAAACAGGAGTTTATGGAAACTAATATCGAGAGAATTCAGTGTGTGTTGTCTCTAAAATGGGTAAAAAAAAATTCTAAAAATTTTTGGTGTGTTGTTTGGTGATTTTTAAATCACCAGATGAGGGAGTTGATGAAGCGGGCTGCAGAAAATATTTTGTTCTGGCTTGTGGATACAATTCCCCATAACATTAACTAAAGTAATTAATGCACTGTTGCATGATTTATTTTATTAATCCAACCTAGATTAAGTTTGCACCACACATGAACACGCGGGAAACTAATTACATGTGCTCTTGTTGCATTTGCAAGTCTGTTTTGGTAACACATTATTAATATTGTCCTGTTTGTTATGTCTGTCCTATTGTCTTTGTCACCATTAATATGCAGCTGATCATTCATGGCATGTGCTATTATATGTGCTTACATGTAAGTCTTATGTTGTGTATTGTCTGTCTGTGTATCATTTAATTATTTTTATTAGTGGGTTAATTAATAATTAATAAGGGACTGGGTGGTACAGAAGGGTTTGTTTTACTTGAATTAATCACTCTTTTTGTGTTTGTTTAAATAATAGCTCAAGAGTGAGCTGAAGCCTAGTCTTTGCTTTGGAGAAAAGTTGGTCGGCCTGAACTGAGCAGAAGGAGCCAAGCTGCACGTTGAAAGAAAAAAACTTTCCATGCAAGAGGTTATTGAACTTACTTCTCTGGCTCTGACTTTTTATAAAAAAGAGACTTTTACAATGGAGAATATTTTCATGGACTGCTGTGAATGTTCTTATTCAAGGCCGAGGAAGTGACAAGCGTGAATCTGCCGAGCTTAGGTGGAAGTAGATTGGCAACTTTTTGTTGCAATGCCTCGGAAGTTGTTGTCACTCTAATGGACAATGGCACGGTGACGCGCATATTCTCTGGACTGTTAGCTGAGGTGGCCTGACGGCCATAAACCAATCACAGTGCTGAACTTTCTAAAATAATATTTAGTTAGTTTTGAGAGCGAAAAATGATATAAAATTGGCTCTCTTGAGGGGTTTGGGACTGTCTTTTCCAGAGGGGCGAAGCGCTGTCGGATTGCCTTGGGATTGTAAGCATTCAACTGTTTATTATTTGTTTCTCTTTCAGGTTAGAAAATTAACTTAGAGAAAAAGTTATGATTTCTTAAATTCATCATTTTGATCAAGTCTATCTTAACAGCTTACATTGTGCCAATGATTATGTGATTTGAATTAATAAAACGAAATGCTTGATTTTAATAAAGAGAGTTATTAAAGATTTTTTAATTATGAATTTTAAAAAATAAACTTTTCAAAATGACAAGCTGGTCTTGTTTATTGTAGATAGTTTATTGCTAAAAGTTATACAACATATAGTATCCATTCACCTCACTCACTATGTTTATGGGCCTGGCATTGATTGGTAAGTGTGATAGTGGATTGAGTCATCATTTATAAAGAATTTTAGTTTCTGGGCTCTATCATTAACATATGGATTTTATGCTTCATTGTACTAGCTTTTAGTTTGGGGACAGGTCCCAGCAAACAACCTGGAATTCCTGGGGTGTTAAAACTCATAGTTGTTCTTAAATTCAGCACTTCGATCTAGTATTTAGCAAACAGTAGGACATTTTCACATTAGGTAAACAAATGTCTGTCCCTGTTCGCAGATAGGATATTTATCATCTCTTAAGTCATCAGATTCACTCATCATGGCCGGAATCCTATACAGAGTCATGTGCCCACTAACATAGACATCACTGCCACCAGACCAGAGGACTCTCCCGTGGCTGGAAATCGCAACTGCACATGCGACTGAGCCACATTTCCCTGTATTATTAGGCTACATATAGATGGGTGAGAGTGACACCGCTGGTACGACCCCATTGTAGCTCCTGAACCAGGATCCTGGGGTGGTGTGGGAGCTACACGGAATTGTGTAGCCCATAGTGTTGGAGAACCTTGTAACTTTGCCCCATTTCTAGTCCTTTGTTTTGCTGTACTGTTAAAGTACTATCATTTGTGTGAAGACAGGCACTGGACTGAACATTATATTACTGTGTCTGTTGATTAAGCGTGGAGTTTTGAGTTCTTTCTCTCCACATTGAAAAGTCCCCTGAGAAACCTTTCATTGCTCATCCTCTTTGAATGAATGAATGAATGAGGCATGTTAATAGGGCGCAACAGCTGCTCCAACCCAAGTGTCCCGTTACTAGCTTGATGAAGGGAAGCAAGAACCTGAGTCCCTTACTGAGCAGCAGGGTCTCTAAAGGGACGGACAGCCTGGGTTATATTCCTTTGAAGAGGTATGTCTTCAGGCGAGCCTTAAAGCGGACTCGGAGTAGATACACTGAAGATGTTCTGGAATAGAATTCCACAAGCTGTGGGCTAGAAAAGAGAGGGATCTACCACCAGCTCTTGCTTGATGCACCCTAGTAATGCACAAGAGATGTTAGTTACCCTAAGAGTCAAATGCTGCCTGAGTATACTTGGGCCCTTATGCGGCTCAATAGTAGGACGAGCTGCAGGACACCAAAGGCAAACAATCCCAACCATCACGGTTGTGGCTCAGTAGTCCTTGTCTCCCCCTGTAGCCCCCTGAAGGTAGCCTGACAAAAACAATACTATCTCATACCATTCACATATAAATGGTATGAGTAATCAAAAGGCCTGTAAGGGGGTACCCCTGGTGCCCCCAGGTGAGACAGTAACCTGTGACCCCTCCCTCTTGTTTTTGCAGCCCCCGCTTCCTCCCTCGTGGAACCGGTTCGAAGAACGTTACAGCTGTGACGAGGAAGAGACTGACTGCGGCCCCTTTAACTGGGACGGCGGGGCTGTGGAGGCGGGGCCCGACTCCGCCTTAAAAGAAGAAGGAGAACAGGTACAGGTGTGTCTATACACCGGAGGAGCGGTCAGCAGAAGGAGAGGTGCGGCGTGGAGCAAGTGGGACGAGAGCAGCGAAACGTGGGAAGAGGACGAGGTGCAGGAGGCATCGCTAGAAGGAAGAGAAAGGCGAGAAGCATCGACTACTGAGGAGGCGGAGAGGAGAGAAGTCCGGAGATTCGGAGACGTGATACGAGAGCCTTCGGCATCAGGAGAGGCGAGACCAACTCCGGAGGCAGGCGGGGACGGAGGAACACCAGAAGCCAACCCCCGTGAGCAGGAGTATCGAGAGCGAACCAAGGCAGAGACCGGACCAAGAGAGGACGGCGCACAGAAGCCAGGAGGCCACCGTTCCCACGAGCCGCCCAGCCGCTCCCCTGGAGGGGTGTGGCTCACAGAGGTGCGTGCTCGTATAGCGGGTTGGGTGGGGAGGAAGGCTAAACGCAAAAGTCAACCCTGATCCCTTTTTGTTTGAATTGTAAAATAACACGGAGTTCACGTCCCTCACTTCCCCTAGAGTGTGTTGAGCACCGGGTTCTCCTCACATCCCCCCCCCTTGGGTTGCACTAGTAAACCAGACAGCTGTCCTGATACATTCCTCTCTTATCTTTCCCTACCAGTGGAGTCAAGGCCAAGACGGAGCCGGAAAGTATCGAACAACGGCGGACACTGACAAGGAGACGGGAGGAAGGGGTGATCACAAAGAGTCGGAGAGAAAGAAGCCGCTCCCCTAGGAGAACAGTACAGAGAAAAACTTGTACAGACTATCTTTTGACTCAAATAAAGCCAAGTGGTTTAGTAACCAAAACACGTCTCCTGCCTATCCCTGTCCTGCCCGTTACAGTGGTGGAGAATGCGGGCATACAACAGCAGCTCCTGTCAGCGGATGCAGACTGCGAAATAAGGAAAGCAGCTATGGCCGCCCGGGCCCTGGACCCGCCCGTTATAGCCGGACCGGTAGCACTAGGGGCACCCTCCCAACACATCAGCGGGGTGTCCTTGCAGAAGTATCAGCCGGGAGAGGACCCCGACTACTTCCTCCTTAATTTCGAGAGAGCCGCCCAAGCCTGCGGGTCGCCTATAGCCAAATGGCCTTTCTTCCTCGCTCCCCTACTGGTGGGCGACGCCCAGGCTGCCTACCAGGTGGCCAATCCGATGGGGGATACCGCTTATACGGACATTAAGCGAATAATCTTGGATCACTTGGGTCTGGATCAAGAGGCTTATCGCCTAAGGTTCAGGAAAGAAAGGGGCATGCCGGGTGAAACCCCTAAAACATTGTTTGTGAGGCTGAAAATGGCGGCCGACAAGTGGTTGACCCCAATCTCTGTACCAAGGAAGAGATTATGGATCGGGTGTATCTCGAGCAATTCTTGGAGGCCCTTCCTTTTGCGACTCAGCGGTGGTTGAGACAACACCACCACCTCACCACAGCCAAAGCAGTGGACATGGCAACCCCCTTTTCACGGGTCCAACCTAGGCCCTCTCAGCTGTGGGAAAACGAGAGACATAAACATAGCGTCAAGTTGGAAAAGAAACCCCTAAAAATCCCGGAGCCCAGCAAGACAAGGCCATGGAGACCCAAAGGTCCACCACATAGTGGGCCACAATGCTTTGACTGCGGTGCATGGGACCATATAGCCCGCCTATGTCCAAGGAGGAGACAGCCCGAGGAACCCATGGAAGTGGGCTATCTTCCCCGATCGGTGCTGTATTCAACTGAGATGGGACATGCGTTCCGAGTAAGTGTAGGGGTAAACGGTACCTCCCTCCAAGCCCTACTAGATTCCGGCTGTAGGCAGTCGGTTGTACAATCTAAACACGTAAAGCCCGACCAGATAGTAACCAGGGAGCAGGTGAATATCCGTTGTGTACACAGGGATGTTAGACCCTACCCGATAGCCCTATTGCCTATACAACCCCAGGGTAGCAGGCCACATACCATCAGAGTAGGGGTGCTGGCCACTCTCCCAGAGGACCTTATTATAGGCACAGATAACCCCGAGTTTCTGGACATGTTCAACAGAAGTCTGATGACAGGGAAGACACCAACCCGGGCACAGACACCAAAACAGCCTATCCCTGCTCTTGTGTCCTCCGAACCATGGATACTAGATCGCAGTTTTAGGTTCTCACAGACAAACGACGCCACCCTATTCAACGCTTGGGAAGCCGCCGAGAGGACCCAGGACCAGGACCCTATACAGTATCCCAGGTTTTTTGTGAAGAATGACCTGCTGTACAGACAAGGACAGAAGGATGATCCAGAACAACTGTTAGTACCGGTGTCCTTTAGGGAGCAGGTACTTTTCTATTCCCATGCGCATTTGGTGGCCGGACACACAGGAGCAGAAAAAAACACCCAAAATATACTCCGCCATTTCTACTGGCCGGGTATCTACAAAGATACCATGATGTATTGCCAGGAGTGCGAAGTATGTCAAAAGCGGAATATGACCCGCCCTCCGGCCATTCCCCTGCAACCTTTACCCATTATAGGGGTTCCCTTTGAGCGGGTGGGAATGGATCTCATCGGACCCTTACCCAAAACACGCAAGGGGTTCCAATACGTGCTTGTGATGGTGGACTATGCTACAAGGTTCCCAGAGGCCTTCCCCTTGACTACGACCACGACTAAACAGGTAGCGGATAAAATGCTGGAGTTGTTTTCACGAGTGGGGTTCCCCAAAGAAATCCTCACGGACCAGGGAACCCCCTTTGTTTCCCGGTTAATGAGGGAGGTATGCCAACTGCTGCACATCCAACAGATCCGGACTGCTGTGTACCACCCCCAAACCGACGGTCTCGTCGAACGCTATAACCGAACCCTGAAGAGCACTCTGAGGAAAATGTTGGAGGTCAATGGGACCAAGTGGGATCAAGTGCTGCCGTTAGCCTTATACGTGATTAGGGGCCAAAAACAAAGCAGCTTGGGATTTACCTCTTTTGAACTGTTGTACGGCAGACAACCTCGCTCGCTCCTCGAGATGACCAAAGAGGCCTGGGAGAAAGAGACCCCCGAGGAGACATTGAAAACCCTGGAATACGCCCGTAACCTTAGATCCAAGATTGGAAAGTTGAGAGACTTAGCCTATACCAATCTGGAGCGAAATCAACAAAAACAAAAAACTTGTTATGACAAAGGAAAACGGTGGAGAAAACTGCAGATCGGAGACTGGGCGTTGGTGCTGTTACCCTCCTCTACTCAGAAGTTCAAAGCAGAATGGGGAGGACCGTATCGGGTAGTCCCCACTATTGGAAACACCAGCTACCGACTACAGATTACACCACGAAAGGTCCAAGTCTATCACATCAACATGTTAAAAAAATGGTTGGGTTCTCCTCCCGTGGGGGTTCATTTGATGGACTCCAAACCCCCAGAGAACCCCAGCACCCTGGACCAACTAGTGATAAACGAAGACCTGATGGAAGAGGAAAGAAAGGAATTGAGGAAAACCTTACAGGAGCACGCTGAGGTGTTCTCAGACATTCCAGGGAGAACCTCCCTTGCGGAGCATCAAATACAGACCCATCCAGGAAAGATCGTGAAAATACGACCATCTCGCATCCCCGAAGCAAGACGAAGAGGGATCAAACAGGAGGTACAAGACATGCTGAGCCTGGGAGTCATCCGCCCCTTGAAGAGCAACTGGTCCAGCCCCATCGTGATGATTCCAAAACCGGACGGGTCACGCCGCTTCTGCATGGATTTTAGGGCCCTCAACGAGATCCCTACGTTTGACGCTTACCCTATACCGAGAATCGACGAATTGATCGAAAAACTAGGAGAGTCCAGGTACATCAGCACGATAGACTTAACAAAGGGGTACTGGCAAGTACCCCTTAAAGAAGAAGATCGACACAAGACTGCCTTTTCAACCGAGGACGGACACTTCGAGTTCACGGTGTTACCGTTTGGCCTCCACGGCGCCCCCGCCACCTTCCAAAGGTTAATGAATACTGTCTTAAAGGACTTAACGTCCTTTACCTCTGCGTATCTATACGACATTGTGGTCTTTAGCCCTGACTGGGAAACCCACCCGAAACACCTGCACCAAGTGTTTGCAACCCTGGGTAGAGCGGGCCTGAAAATCAATGCCAAGAAATCAAGGATGGCGTTCCAGCGGGTGAAGTACCTAGGATACATTCTAGGACATGGTCTAATCGAGCTCCAAATCGAAAAAATCCGTGCTATAGCTGAAACTCCTTTTCCTAATACCAAGAAGGAAATGAGAGCGTTTTTTGGGCTGATCGGATACTACCGACGTTTCATTCCCCAATTCGCACAGGTAGCGGCTCCCCTCACAGACACGTTACAAAGCAGGTTCCTTGAAAAAACCCTGAACCTACCCACTCCAGAGATGATGAGAGCCTTCGCTTCCCTGAAGAGAAGTATAACATCCACTCCGATCCTGACATCACCAGACTTTACTCGTCCCTTTCCCTACACACTGATGCCTCAGACTATGGGATAGGGGCGGTGTTGTCTCAGGTGGGGGAGGACGGGGCTGACCATCCCATCCTGTACATAAGTAGGAAACTTTTCCTGAGGGAGTTGAAGTATTCCACAGTTGAAAAGGAATGTTTAGCGATCCGGTGGGCTGTCGATAAATTGGCATACTATTTGGAGGGGAGACCGTTTGCCCTTTATACTGACCATGCCCCCCTTCAATGGATGGCCCGAAACAAATCTAACAATGCTAGGGTCATGCGTTGGTTCCTGGCCCTACAACCTTACGCCTTCACGGTACATCACAATAAAGGCATCGACAATAAAGGGACCGACTTTCTTTCTTGACATCCCCTTCCCGAACGGAAGAGTCCAGGGGGGGAGGTATGTAAGGGGGTACCCCTGGTGCCCCCAGGTGAGACAGTAACCTGTGACCCCTCCCTCTTGTTTTTGCAGCCCCCGCTTCCTCCCTCGTGGATGTAACTAAGAAACACACACGATGTCTTTCTTTTCTTTTTTATATTATTTCAAAATGTGTGTTACTACAATTCCCAGAATGCTTCCTAATTGGCAGAAATGGGATAGTACAAAAAGCAACACTGTGGAAGGACTAACCGACCGTGAGCAAGGCCAGTTGTGGCTGAAACGCGTTGGTGGGGTGAAGCAGAAAATAAATAAGGCGTGAAAAAGTACCCTGGCTAGTGTCTACTATGTGAAGCTTTTCGGCTTTGTGTCTAATGGACTTGCTTTGTAGAGAAATTATAAATAAACATGTGAATAAGAAATAAACAAGGGCGCCCTACCTTCACAAATTAGTTAAGAACAATTTCTGTGCTAATTGTCTTGGACAACTCGTTAATACTGACAGCTGGATGTGTTTCAATGCATTTGTACTTGTCAAGAATACCTCCTTGAAGTGACACAAGTTAAAGTCATCGATACCAGTAACATTAGAACCCCCTCTGTTTATCACACACACCGAGGCCAAGTTTACTTTTGACCATTATTGGAAACAATACATTTGTTTCGTCTGCTTGTTCATGCATGTTAACCAATTAACAATGCATTTCAATTAGATCACCAAGAAACATGAATGCCGACTTTTTTTCTATACTTTAACATTGTACATTTTGGGCTAAATGTATCTATACATTACCAATTAAAAATAAGAACATGAACATGATAACAAGTTTTTGACATTTATAAACAGCCAATTAGGAGACAAAAGAGGGAAAAACTGAATTAGAATGAGCCCCGGTATACTTTAAGGTATGTTTCCTTTCTAAAAGCAGAGACTCTGCCGGCTTAATTTTTTTAACGCCTGATAGTAGTTACCCACAGTATGGACTATTTCATTTCACCAGCGATAATGAATAAGTGCAAAGCTGTAATCTACAGCAGATGTAATCTTTTAGTGAGTGGGTGCCTGCCAACTCTTTACGTAAAAAATGATAAAGCAGGTAAATGAACCAATTCACAAATTTACTCTTCAGTTCCTTTTCCAATATTAAGCTATCTTGTTATTTGTAAATGTGTGTGTTGTATTTTGTATAGCGCGAACAGTAACCCGTAAGCATCCCGGCGCTTGTACTCCTACCACAAGGGAACCCCTCCTGGCTTTTCCTTGTGAGGTGTCCACTCTTGGGCATCCCATGGTGAAACCAGGCATCCCTTGTGCATCGGGGGCCATTGTGGAGACTAAGCAAGCTATTGCCCAGAGTTGCAGCGTGGGGCCCATGCTTAGATTCAGCACTGAGGCGAGAATATCCGGTCAGAGGAATTTAAGCCTGATCCCACCGAGGCGAGAATCGAACCCTGGTTCCTGGCCAGCGTTCTGCATCAAGGTCTGCCGCTCTAACCATTGAGCCACACTTCTCCACATTTTCATGGATGGATTTGAGTAGACAGGACTCTGGGGCATATTATCAAGGCAGTTTATCTCCGCTTTTTTGGCTTTCAAAGCCAAGAAAGCGGAGATAAAATTATCTCCCTATTACTTAGCTGTCTCTAACACCAGTTAGCGACAGCTAGTAGGAGATAGCGACCATCTTGGGCCCCGGTTTGCATGTCAGTGATATTTATCACTAATGACATGCAAAGTGGGCGTGACCAAGATGTTAGCGACTGGAAACAGTCGCTAACTTCTCTATCTCCTATTACCAACTTTTGGAGATATTCGCGCTAAGCGCGAATATCTCCAAAAGCTAACACCTGCCTCTGAGCAGTTCTTAGCCATGTTATCCAATGGGAGGTGGATAACATGGCTAAGAGCATTAGCTCGGTAATGCATGAATATCGCTGACTTTTCAGCAATATTCATGCATTTCGGCCGATGTTTATCGCTTAGGAGATAAACCTTGATAATAGCAAGGTTCCTAAGCGATAAAAATCGCCGCAGATCGGCGATAAAAATATTGCCGCTAAACCAACATAGCGATAATTATCGCTAGTTGTTGATAATATGCCCCTTTGTGTCTCATTTGTAGGTAGCCTTGATAGAGCTTAGCCTGACTGCAGGATATCTCCATTGAGTCCTACTTAGTAAAGCAGTATAAATAAGGGACTTTGGGCAAGTCAGAATTGTATTGAGCACTGGAAAGCCACAGTGTAGAATCTAGAAACACACAGACTTGCACGTGATAGTAGTTTCTGCTGTTACAAAATGGCCTTACACAACATGGGTCGTCCCTTTCGCAGCAAAAGTGTTAGTTAAGAAATCACTTGCAGTCAACGTATTCTCACAAATTGGTAGTCAAACAAACCGTCCATAATCACAGTGTGTACTAGAACAAAAGTAGGTAGTATTCTCAGATAGTGCAACAAAGCAGTGTCAGTTACAGCAAACCACCAGAGCTGATTGCTAACAATTATGTCCCAAATGTATCCAACTTTCACACAGCACAATGAAGCAAGCCACCCTGCTGCACTGCGTGAAAGGGGAGGAATGGATGTATGACGTTACAACGCATACTTTTACAACGCCTACCTTTACAACGCATTTTTTACACTGCAACATCCATTACAAAGCATACCATTACAACAAATTCTTTGAAACTACCTTTACAACGCATTCCACTACAACGCATACTACATTTACAATGCATACCATTCCAACGCATAACATTACATTGCATGTAAGGTAAGTATTGGATAGTGTAGGGGTAAAAATTACTATTCTAACTCCAGGGGGTTCAACAGTAGGGTAAGTGCTGGATAGTGTAGGGGTTAAAATTACTATTCTAACTCCAGGGGATGCAACAGTAGGGTAAGTGTTGGATAGTGTAGGGGTAAAAATTACTATTCTAACTCCAGGGGATGCAACAGTAGGGTAAGTGTTGGATAGTGTAGGGGTAAAAATTACTATTCTAACTCAGAGATTCATTCCTCGCAGACACTGGACGATACCGGTGCTCCTTGAAGCCAGTGCATGCCAGAATTAAATTCAACATCGTCATACAGCTGGCAAATTACCTCCATCCCTCCCGTGAAGCACGCTGCCACACATAGCCCTTTAAGGACCACTGCACCTCCATAAGCTCTGAACTATCCGGATGTCCGTACCTACCCACGACGTCCTACCTTATGCTACATGATCTTTGATGCGCCCATATCAAATATTGGGAATCTTGTGCGCCCCGTTCCATTCAAGAGGCCTGCCCTCAACAGATGCCTACAATATCCTAATGCCTAAATAATCAGAGATTAAAGATGACACATGCTTCTTTCCTTAAATCTACGTTGCTGATACTACCATGTCCTGATGATGATCTCAAGTATATGATATCGAAACGCCCTCGACCACTTCAAAAAATACCTCATTCCTGTATTCAATTGATTTAAGATTTTTTACTGTCATTTTTTCAATGTGATGTATCTTTAAATGTTCACTCTCACTCCTCTCACTTCACGCACTTTCACAATTATGTGTGAACACTGGATCTATCACTTACGTATATGATACTATGACAATAATGAATGAGTTGTCATTGAAAACCTTGTGTTCTAACATATATTAAGTTCTACAGTCCTGTGGGACTGTCTCTTGAGTAACACTTTTGTTGAATCATTAGTCGCCTAGGTTACCTGCTGACGTCTTTTGGCCCCTACCAGACCTCTGTCTCTTGCACCAGCACTCCGTGAAAGGGCAGGAATGCACCACACAAATAATAATATAATCATACTGCGAATTTCTGTCATTTCCTTGCGCCGGTGCGCAATGTGCTGCCTTGCGCCAACGAAGGCACCCTTACGTCATGGTGCAAGGGTACCTGCGTTGCAGGGAGCATTGCTGCACAAAAACAATCCAAAGACACATTTTGTTTTCTGTTTGTGCTACAGAATGAAGCAAACATAGAAAGAGGAAACAACAAGGAGAAATAAAGAGATTTCTCCTCGTTACGCCTCACCTAGGGCGGCGTAACATTTTGACACATTCCCTGGACTACCACTCATGGCAAATCTGGGAATGCTGATACTGGTAGGGCAGATGCACAGCTAGTTTGATAAGTTCAATAAGTTTCTCAATTTTCCAGGTGCTCCATAAGTAACGTCAAGCGTCCCACGACGTTAATTACAATGTATTACAACTGTGAGGCCAGTGGACCACTGGTCCCATCCTTATGTGCACACTTTTTCTCCTCTATAGGAACAGAGGATTCACACACCGCTTTGAGTATTTGTTGATTTTTTATTCATCAAATGATTAATAAACGGTCCCCATATCATATGTTTGATATTCATTTTTTTGTTCTTTTTCAACATGTAACACAATCCTTTATACAGATCCTATAGAGGAGAAAAAGGGTGCACATAAGGATGGGACCAGTGGTCCACTAGCCTCACAGTTGTATTAAATCTGGGAATGCGCCACATTCCATGGGTGGATGCATGGGAACTCCCATGCTCCACCCATGGAACCCCTCCCTGGGGCAGAGTTATGCAAGGCAGTGATTTTCCGCTGCGTTGTTTCACTCTAGATTTATCAAGCCACGCTGAGCAATACAAGGTGGCCTTAAGTGGGTTGACAAATCTGACTTTAGTGTTATGTCGCCGTTTCACTCCCTTGTGTGGTGCAAGGGCAATGCACCACTGTGATAAATGCGCCCCTAGAAGTGGAAAGGGCCCTAAATGTTTCTAGGTCTATTCACCGCAATGTAAAGGAGTCCTCCTACTTATTATGACTATACAGTAGATCCTGCAGGCATACTGTACGTGTTATTGAAGGACCCCTAGGATCCCCCATCAATATTCTTCTCATGATGTAGTTTAGTTCCTATATTCCCAATAGGCTCTGCGCATTGGAATAATATATACTAAAGTTTAGACGTAGGGCTGAGGTCGACTAGGTCTCTATCGAATATATTAAACTTAATTGTGAGTGCCAGCTAGCTCAGAGGTCACTAGAAACTTTCTCGAATAAACAAGAAGGGATTAGTCTCTGACAACCGCATAAATATGACATTTTTGTTTCCCAAGAATAAGAAATCAATCTCTAGAGTCCCAGAAACAATAGATAGCTATTTTACTCAGTCAATCGTGCATGCTTCGTTTCACCAGAGGTGCTGAGAAATAGAGAGAGCGGCGTTTTCAATAAAAGGGTATTTATTGAACAGTCTTTTTTCTCAAGCATAAGAAATGAACTGCTACAATCGTAATACTGGTTATAAAGTACAATGCGTACAGTATGAAGAGTATTATAAAATAATACTGTAAAAGCATGATATGGTTTCTAAGCCATAAAATACATAAAACAGATAAAATACATACAGTGATATATAATGACTAAAAGTACTCAACTGGCGCTTCTAAAATACGCCTACCCCAGTGTACCCAACTTAGGTCTAGTACAAGGGAAGAAGTAAGTGAGGTGTAGCTTAAGTTTAGTATTCTTTGCCAAGAATCTATTCCAAGAATTCTCTAAGGGTCTAATCAGCTCTGTATCTTGGTTTAAAATGCAGGAGGTCTTGTATCTCTCTCTCAGAACTCGATTTCCCAGCAACCCGCAAGGGTAGCCTGGAAACACTGGAGCTGGATTTCTCGGCAGGAGAAAAGACAGCGTCTCTCTCAGAGCGTCAGCTGGAGGGTCGGCTTCCTTCGGCACTTGCTACTGCAGGGCGTAGGGCAAGTAGATAGTCAAACTGCTCCAAACCACCGTGTGTCTGTCTGGGCAAATGTGGGCATATTTATACCTTGAAGGTGCCGAGTTTGACGGAAAGTTGGACATAATAACGTCATAAAAGTCTCAGTTCTTTGAAAACTCCTTGAGTTCTTGGATAAATCAATATTCAAGCAGGGGGAAGTCCCTGACTGCTGAAGGCGGGTTTTTCCAAGAAATTGTTGTGGAGTTTCGGAACTAGTGGAAGTAGCCATGCCGTATTGGGCTGCATAGGCTAAGCCTAAATATGGTTATGATTTCTATGCCTATATAAGGATAGGGTGATTTATACCTATATATGGGCATGAATCTGGAAAATTACACTAGGGTCCTAAAACGCTACATAACACCCACTCCACTTTAACAAGTTCAACATTACTAATTTGTAAGCATCTAAACATATCTAATGCATGTGCTTACAATCCTGCCCCAAATTACATGAAATGCACTTGAAATGGTTGTACACAAAAATGAGCATTTCTACAGTACGCATTTAAGGAAATTATGTCATTCTAAGCATAAAGTATGATATCTGAAATGTAAACCGAATGAGTCATGTAATTACATTTATGAGAATGGCTCTTAAATACAGAAGAAGAGGTCGAGACCATTCCATAGCAGAATATATAAACTATTTTGTTTTCGAGAACAAGGCCAAATATGGTCCCTAGGAAGTGTTCAAAAAAGAATTTCTTGTTCTCTAAGAATAGTTCTACTTTAAGCAGATTACTTTGTGCCAAAAAAGTTCAATGTTTTAGGAGTAAGAAAAATTAAATCGTTGAGGTGAATAGAGTTCCAAAGTTAGAAGTCTTGTTTTAAAAAAATGAAGGCCGAATTTCAGAGTTCATAGAACGCTGTGTGCTAATTTCAAAAGTTATTCTCGGTGCCAGGAGAAAACATTAAATCATCTAGGCTGGCAAAGAAATCGTCTACCACAGTAGGTGAAAGTGGATCCTCGTATCTCACCCTCAGTCAAACTTACTGGTGAGACCTCAATGAATGCCGTCATCAGGATTGGTAGCCGTTGGGGGCAACACAATGCATGAGTCGTTACCGGACCTAGCAAGGCGTCAACATCCGATGCCAGTACTGATGAAAGTGTAAGATAGATGTCCAACACAAATTCTTCTACGCAAAGCAGACATCGTAGAACAAGTAAGATGCAATCTTGCCAGATTGGTTTGAATGAAAGGGACCAAGTGGTATTCAGATCTCTTAAACGAGCCAAGCCAAGAATCTGTGTAATCCTTTCACGATACCGCATGGCTAGGAGGGCTTGTTCCATGGTAGTCTCGGTATCGCTGGTGACTGGACTTGACGTATCAGAGCAGAAGGAATAAAATTAAAATTCCTGCTACGAGCCCCAAAATGAGAGGCAGGCCGCCGAACACAAAGTGCACGAAATTTGGAAAAATGCTGAGGACTGCTTCAAATGTGCTAACAGTCCTGAAAAAATCGTCTTAAATACATGTGCAATGCCGCTGGTATCAGACATGTTTAAGATTTGACCTAACATTTCTGCGAAATGTACTGGGCAGTTTGTTGATATTAATGCATATATCTCTGCAGAAGTCCTTGCAACTTGCAGATCATACTTCTCTCTAGATGAGGTCAGTGGCACAGTTTTTTGCAAAAGAATGGCTTTCATTCTGCTTAAAGTATCAATTGGTATAGAAGAGATATTCAGTGAAGGCCATAACGCTGTCTTCCTGTCTGTCTTGCTTTTTGGATACAATACTTGCATACAACAAGTGACCCTGGCTGACACAGTAACTAGATACGCTCTTCCTGGCAACATGCCACAACAGTTGTGATCATTGAGCATAACATAGCTGCCATTGTAAAGCTGCCTGAAAACTGATTCTATCATGGTTGCTGGTGGGCAAGAGAGGTCATTTGAGGAACCTTCACAGGCTCTGTGTAAATTAATACCTTGACACAAGGTATTACAATTTTTACCAATAAGAAAAACCTCCTTTACCCCACTCCAACATCTGTGTGTGTACGGTAGATTTCAGGTCGACTTAATGTATCCTTTACCCAACCTTTCATACAGGCCTGCTGGTATATGTCTTAAACAATATTGAAACTGGAAAATCGTCACTGGTATTGTGATGGTGCCATGTATTATCCATTCAATGACAGGCTTCTCAGAAACTGTCAATGGTAATCTTTCTAGTTTTTCAATGATCAGCACCGTATAGTCTGCTTCTCTTTGTGCCAAAGCGATTTGTTTATCTCTAAGGTTAAATATAGAAAACAATTACGTGGTCTTGATTAGACGCCATGGCACGTAGCCTGAACTGAGATTTTGTAACGTCCAGCCTGGCTGTATTATAGAACGTAATTGGGACTGGCCATGTTGTAACATTAGCAAATCCTGTTCTATTATATCAATTGCAGATGACACAATGCTGTCCAAAGAATAAATTCCGGAGGATAGAGTTGTTAACCCGTTGTCCACTTCAGAGAGAGCTTTCTCTAAATTAATACGATCAATTTCTCGTATTTTTTCTGCAGCTTTCATTTGCGTGATTTTCCAAGCTTCATTGTAAGCAGAATATATACCGGCGTATATGAAACGTTTTTGACGCTTTGACTGTTTATGAGGTCCAAGTAAGAAGTCTTGCAAATCAACGCCTTCTTTAAGTAAAGATAAGTGTTTTTTAATTTCTGGAAGTGTGAATTTCTGTAGCCACTCAAGGCATAGTTTTCCTACACTGTATGTTGTAACTTACCCTGGATGTTGTCTCTGGGAATATCTCGGATCTGGCCTGTCATTTTGAACCCCTGTGTTTTGTTCAGGAATCTATCTTGACAGTTATTTGTTTCGTGGGCCAGATTAACCATTTTTTCCAATCAGGATTAGTTCTGTTGTGTTTTAAAATATGGGATAAGTCTACCTCGTCATTGGCAGTGTTATTACTGTCAGGTATGGGCTTTGGTATGGACGGTTTGTTTAAATCTTTTATCTTACCCAATCCAAGACAAGATGTTTGTTGAACAGTGTCATTTAAAAACATCATTTGTTCTGGGATGATGCAGGCTCTGAATAAGGCAGGTACAAGGTACCTGCCAGTCTTTTGTGCCCCAGGCAGTTTTTGTCTCTATGTTGTCTTTCCAAAAGTCAAAACCTAATGTCGACAGTTGAGCATAAAAGTTCGCAGAATAAATTTGGTCATTCCAGTCTTATTTACATTTTTTAAATAAAAGGTTTCTGGATTTGTGACATTAAAACCTGAGAAGTATAGAAACTTTTCAAGAAATGTTTTTGAGCTGCTCTTTGGCGGTGTTCGACAATGTTCCCATTGTTTATAAGAAAAAACATTTCTAGGGTTTGCAGATTTATGCAAATAATGATGACCATAATGATTAAAACAATACATTTGTTCATAATCTGATGAACCTTCTAAGTAGTCATGTTCTGTAAATTTAGCAGACATTTCTAAATCTGACATCATATTATTCATAGTTTCAAAGTCCCAATCATCAGAAAATGTGCTGGGTGAGACAAAGTCACTTAAAGAAACCTTAAACTGGTGTGGAAATTTCAACAGTTCCACCGGGCCATAGATGTCATAATCAGTAGCGTCCCATGCTATACCACCAGGTATAGAAACGGCTGTGATGTTTACTGATGACAGGTCTCTTCGTTCACAATGAGATGATTTGTGAGGTTTCAGGAGCAAGTTGATGTTCTTACTTGCTGTGTCCATTGTACTGTATTTTCCATCTATCAACCCTCCCAAACTTAAAACAAGAATGATCCAGAGCAGGAGAAAAAGTACACCTAACACAATCCAAAATTCAACCCATGGTGAAACCAGATATGTTTTCTCAAGTTGATGAAAGAGTTCTGTTATTTTTTCTTTGAAAGTTTTATTTGCTAGCGTGTCTTCAGGCTCACTGGGATCCTCAGAAAATGTATCAAAGTTGATGAAATAGTCAGAGACAGTTCTGTCAATTGTTGGAATAGCATCAGGATTGTTTGTAATCGTTGGAGCTGCTTCTTCCTTTGTCATATTTATATAGTCAGAGGCAACATCATTGTAGACAGGTGTTTCTTGACGAACTGTTCTTTGGGTATCCAGAGGCACAAGTTCCATGGCTTTGTTGCACAGTTCTTCTTTTCTTACTGCAGGTTTATCAAAGGTGATAAGTCTTTCAGTTTGAACCTCTTGGATTGTAGCAAGGTTCAGTCGTCTGCTACATATTGGGAGTTCACTGGGCCTACTACTTATTATTGGCCACATGATGTGGTTTTACCAGGTCGATGGACACGACTCAGTTCTCCTTTTTACCAGCAAGGGGCGGTAGTACTACTAATCTTGTTCCATGGATTGCTAAGACAGGTACTGCTTTTCTGTAGGAAGGCCCAAATTCCTTCTTCACCGCAATCTTTTCTCTGACTAAATCCCCAATTTTTAGAATCCAGACAGGTCTTGCTGGGACAGGTGGTTCTTCTTCAGTGGTTGATGGCTTTTGCTTTGTGTTACTCAGACTTCTTTTTGTTTCATTTAAGTCCTGTAAAGCAGCCAAACGATCTTTGACATCAAAGGGTTTTTGTTCTACCACTGAAGTTTGACAATCGAGGTCTTCGATTATCATTCTAGTACCAAACAATAATTCATATGGAGTGATTCCACCCAGAGAATTTCTTGGCAGATTGTTAAGACTACGTTGGACACTTATTAGATGTTTGACCCACCCATCACCCGAAACTAATACCCTAGCTCAGGTGTCTCCAACCGGTCGATCGCGAGCTACCGGTAGCTCGCCGACCCTCTGGGAGTAGCTCATGATGCTTCCTAATTACAGAGACGTAATTTAAGCATTTTATTTTGTATCCCTTTGTGGTCTTTGTCCGCTATCAGCCCTTGCCCGCCCTCACACAAACCAGCTGTTCTGATTTGCTGAAGCAAGCTTAGCTGGGGTGAGTCGGGCTAAAGAATGTGACGTTCTTCCTGAAGTCACGCGCCACCTGCCTTTCCAGGCAGGCACCATGCTTCATAATTGCCGTCGGATCCTCGTGGGAAGTTGCGCAGGACTGGTAAGTGTGCACCTGGATTAATAGCAGCATAGTTCTTAAAACCGGCTAAGTGTATTGTAACTAAGGCCTTTGATTTTAACATCAGCTGCCACCGCACTTTACAACGGACTTCAGTAACTAAGCGCAGTGGCAGCCGATATTAAAATCCAAGGTCTTTGCGGGCAAAATCGAAAGTCCGGCCCTGTGTGTTTGCTCTTCCACTGCCTGCAGCATGACCTCCCGTGGAACCCCAAGCCGGTTCCTGCAGAGCGTGCTGCAGAACGGAGTAGGACGGTACGCCAGCTCAAGAGACTCACCCTGGTTTTCAGCAAGGGCGCACAGAATTCAAAGGTTGCCAGAAAGTTTATATAAGAAAACGTTGTAGATTTTGCCAAACGGAATCCTGGCATTGTGATGTATGTTACTCCCCAGAAATGCACCATCCTACGCTCATAGCAGAATATTTGAACGGAGCGATGAAGGAAGAGCTGGTAACTATCAAAGCTGCTGATTAAATTGTACAACTTGTTCAGAAAATGGGTAATCAATCTGGACTGGACATTATCCTCATACGCGAAATGTACCACACAGACAGCCCCAGCATCCAGGGGCTGCGGCACCCCTTCATCAACCAGCCAATCTTTCTGAATGTCAAAGCTTTTTACTCGGTTAACCAAACACAAAACGAACTGCCTAAATAAAGTTAAGGAAAAGGACTAAAAAAAACGAAAGTCCTTGCCTGCACTAAACTGCTTTCACGGACTACAGCATGCTTTAAATTTGCCTTCGTGTTGAAGTCAGTGAAAGCAGCTTAGTGCATGCAAGGCCCTTTGATTTTAACATCGGCAGCCACTGTGCTGTACTGTATTATATATTCTTTCAGTTTTAAAGCGCAGTGGCAGCCGATGTTGAAATCAAAGCGCTTTACATGTACTGACCCGATCCTCCCAAAACAGGCCCATCACTTTGTGCCAAGGCAGCTCTGCTTGTGTGACATGGAGCTGTGTTTTGCTGCACCACATCTATGACAAACAAATTGATTTGTTAAGTACTTTTACTACTATGCGTTTAATAGAGGCAGTTCACAATTTCAGTGGCTGAGATGATTCAATTTTTTTTTTTTTTAACAAGGCTCTTTAGTCCTTTCCTGATTTTAGCCATGCACTTTGATCCCATTGATGTTCTGTCTATGTGGTTCTTGAGGTGCTACTTAGAAGAATGTTAAATGAAGGACTCTATTATTACACTGATTCAGATACTCATGGCCTATGCAGGAAGGAGGAAAGCAGGCTGGTGAGTGCAGTAGTGATCTGGAGTGTGTGTGCATGCACAAGGTGTGATCGGATTTGACATTTTGTTTTTAAGGAACAAATTCATGGTCACTTGTTTGCAGCGTTTTCAGTATTTGATTATGTGTAAGAGTTTGGATAAATTAGATCTGTATATTACATTTGTTAATGTATAAGTATGCTTTATTTCTATTATTTCAATAATATGCAAGTTATCAAACTATCTGTTTTTGCATGTGTTCGTATTGTTTGTAGGTGAGTCCTACTCAACAGATGCTTTTTTAATGGATTACAAAGGGTCGTTCCTGGCTAGTACTTGTTATTGATCTGACTATGGAGCATTCTGTTTATTGAGGTATGCTCTGAGGGACATTGCCCTATTTTTCATGCTACTATAATATTACTGGAAGTAGAAGAGGACTGTACAGCGAGTGCAAGGCTTAGCAGACAGTCTGTTGCTGAACATTGCAGAACTATGCATTTTCTGAAAATGGACTTTGCAGAGTTAAAGCATGTGTTGTGAGTGAAGTGCTTTATAATGAAGTTAAGGTTGCCACCTTTCCAAATATCGGCCACTTGTTGCTCCAATAATCTGCAAAGGTTTCCTTGTCTTGCCTGATGAACTCCAAGGTGCAATTATTATGGTTTGAGTATGCAGCACGTAGCAGTGTGGTGAATGAGGTGTGAGGTAGATATACAGTTTATTATGTTATGTTTTTCAGTCTGCAGACAGCTTTGAACAGCTCTATAGGTCAATCTATGTGTATTTTGTTCAAACCACAGAATGGGTCACAAAGAAATTAGGCTTAGAGACAATGAAGCAGGGCGTGGGAGGTATCTCAAAAAAATGCGCAAATTGCCTGGCCTTTAGTGGCTCACGACGATTTTCACTGATCAGAAGTAGCTCTCACTACAAAAAAGGTTGGAGACCCCTGCCCTAGCTGTTATAGATTGCTTTATGTCACAGTTTTTTCTTTCCACTACCACATTACCCTCAGGATGGAAGGGACTAGCCATGGCTTCTTTGTAAGCTCGAAAGCTAAACGCAGGACCCTGGTCAGAATGTAGCGTGCCGATTGCGTATGTGACGATAAAGACTCGCAAATCTTTTATAACAGTTCGGACATCAGTCGAGCGCTGGGGCCACATCCAAATGAATCTTGTCCTAATAGTTGTGTGACCGCATCCGTCCATGGTGACGTCTGCGTGTAGATAGTCTAATGCTGTCTAACAATGGTGTATGAACTGGGCTGGCTACGCTGTAGTCAGGTATATGGTGTTTATCAAAGCTATGATCTCTGTAACAGGTATCACAGTTGATTCCAAATTCGTAAACTTGGACGCTCATTCCCGGCCACCAGTACATCTCTCCTAATTCTATTAGAGATTTTAAGATCCCTTGATGTGTCAGACCCTCTCCCATATGTGCTTCTTGAACCAAAGCACCTCTCCAGTTCCTGTTTGGAATTACTCTGTCCCCACTCCAGGGATTCGAGCAAAAGGAATGGAGTTTGCATCTACTATGTATATATACGTGAGTGGATAGTTTAGAGGTAATTCTGCATAGCTACCTTTCATTGAGGTTTTGACTGCTAGCAATGTTTCACCATCTATTACTCCTTTTGAGGGAGTGATTGTAGCTACAGAAGCCGTTTGCACAGCTGCCTTCGCGGCTTCATCAGCCAATGAATTCCCTGCAACGTGAACGCCATCACGCTGATGACTTAGTGTATGAATCACGTTAGTCTTTTGTAGTTCTTTCTGCAGAAGAACTACTTGTTCCCAAAGCGTTTTATGCTTAATTGTGCCAACTTTTGCATTTTTTAACCCATTTTTTAACCCAGCTCTGCAAGTGTTCGTTGTAAAATTCAATGCAGAAATATGAATCGCACACTATGAGTGTGGGGACTTCGCGATCGGTATTTTCAAGCGCCATCTTGAAATCCTGTAGTTCAGCTCGCTGAGCTGTACAGTCTCCGAATGATTGAGTCTTAGTGACCATCGGTCTAAATTTAACTTCGCACCAGCGACCTTTAACAACTATAGGCTTGTTTACCCCCAATTGCGGGCTGTGCTGATCCGTCTGTATATATTATACATCCGTAATGTTCTAGAGGCAGAATCTCGGTCGGCAGAGGACATTCGTGTTCATATTGTAGGAATTCTTGTGTTTTCAAGTAGGGGTCAAAGACGTATTCAACGTCTGTTGCAGCGAGAGTTAACCCATTGTATCCATCTCAGATGTAAAGCTTTAGCATTGGGAATGCTTGCTTTCGTCCCTGCCTCTAAGGCAGGTACAGGTGTAACGATCATTATGCGTTTTCCCTGTGCAAGAGCTCTCTCTTTTGCTACTGCAGTTTGAACCGCTGTCAGAATTTTTTCTGTAGAAGTGAACTTCATTTCTGCTTGTGTGTACAAGTGTGATTTGTATGCAATTGGTACCTTTTCACCTTCATTAAAGGTTAGGTATGTGAATCCACATCTCCCTGGGAGGATTCGGATCAGAAGATTTCGCAAGTTGTCGCGTGTCTGTAATTGTGTTTTTGCTAACATGTCTGTTTGCACTAAACGCAACATTTCTTTGTGTATTTGAGTCCAATTAGTTGGTTTGAAATCAGGTTTGATTAGTTTGTAGAGACTTTTAACCCTTTCTGCGTAATTTAGAACATAAGTTCTTCCAACATTCAGGAAACCTAGAATTGACAGTAAGTTTTTCAGCTGTTATGGAGGTTGGAGCAGCGCACATTTTTCTAGAAAGTTGGCTGCCAGGCTTTTGCCTTCACTTGATAACTCGTAGCCTGAGAATAGGATGTTGAGGTGGGCAATTCGTGATTTCTTAAAATTGAATTTGTACCCTTCAGAAGCGAACCCAAGTATTATGGTGTTCACTCTTTTCAAGTGCACGTTCAAGTCGTCATCTGTAAGATAGATGTCATCGACATAAGATAATGCCTCATCATCGTACTTTTGTAGTAACTCTGTTACTCTTGCTGAAAATAACCCTGGGCTATTCTTGAATCCTTGGGGAAGATGGCAACATTGTCGCTGTGCCCCCATAATTGAGAAAGCGGTCAAGTACCTGCTTTCTGGTGCAATGTTTTGACAGAAAAAACCATTACAAATATCTAGTGTTGTTTTATATTTTTTACGCGCTATGTTATTCATCAGTGCTGCACTGTGTGCATTTTGTACTGCAAATGTTTTTCAACAAGAGTTTAAGTGTCTGTAGTCCAAAACTAGACGATATGAATTGTCGGGTTTGGAGACAGGAAACAGAGGATTGTTCATTGATGAGGTCCATGTTTCAATCACCACTTGATATTCAAGTTGATTTAAAATCTCCCTAACCTGTTTTTTAGCTTCCTGTTTTACAGGATATTTGCCTTTGCATTGTTGGTTGATTTTTTAACTGGATTTTATGGTGAGGAGAATCCTCATCCCATCCTACATGATTTTTGTATAATGCTGGAGCCTGAGATACTGCCCATTTTCTGGCATATGTGTATTTGTTATGAATTGGAATGTGATTTGAGAAGACCAGCATAATTATCTCTTCGCCATGTGGGCACTCCCTGACAAATTCAGGTGGCCAGTATTGTTCAGCTAGAAGAATGTCATAACCCTTAGATAGCTTCTCCCAAAAGAGTGCTTTTATTTTCCTAGGTATGTCCCCCTCCATCCATTGTCTGGGCCCACTCCCTGTTCTTGAGTTGTGTCCTCAAGATCCTCGGCATGTCTGATCTTTACGCTTGCTACCTTCTTCTTGGTAAATTGAGTTTTCCTATTTTTTGGAACGTGCTGTTCGTCTTTGGACTTCACGCATTCTTCTTTTTGTTCTGATCGTCCTCTCCTCTCGGATTTCTACGAGGAAGTCTGAAAGATACGAGAGGAACGTGTATCATTCTCTTTACATCTATCAGGTTTTCTCAAATTATCCCTATTTCTAAGGTTATACCTTTTTTCAGAGGGCTCCTGTTGGGGAGACCTACCTCCTCGTTGGGGAGATCTTCCTCTGGACTGAGGACGTTTCTCTTTAGGAAGTGTCTGTTTAATATTTTCCCACTTCTTTTTAGGAGTGGTGAGATTATTTTTAATAAAAAACTTTTCCAGAATTTTCTGTTAGTTGGGGTTTTAATGGTTTCCCACCCAAACTATCTCTACCTAGTTCGTCATATGATTTTTCAATAATTCTTACAAGTTAATATGGTTGCTCTGCTATATTTGTTTCTTTTAACTTTTGGCGGATTGCCACTGATGCTGCTTCACCTTTAATATTGGCTAGTAGTATAGCCGAGACCTGTTTGAAATCTTTTAGTAACTTCATACCAAGATTTAAAGCAGGTTCTGGATCGTATTCATTTTGAATCTGTCTTAGAACGTCTGGTATTACCGCCATAGACGGAACACCATGTGTTTTTGTGTAGATTGAAGCAAAGACTGTACCCCAAGTGTCACAGTCCTCTACGTGTGGTGCAATCCCCACTGGTAAACAGATTGTCAGAATTCTGTGTTTCTCATGAGGTGTACTATTAGGGAATACTGCCTCTATTTGAGTAATTTTTTGCGCTAACCAAAAGGGAATTTGTTCCCTCTTTGCAGGCAATATACCAATGACTGATTGTATAGTCTGTGGTGTGATTTTGTTTGTGTTCCCCTGATGAGGGCTGTGCTGTGGAATCCTTACAGCTGGTTGGACTGTTAAAGTCCGCATTACATATTGAACCAATTGTCTGTGAATTTTAATTAGCTGTTTTAGCTGGGCTAGCAGTTCTGGACCTGTCATTCTTTCATTGTCAGGATGTGGCGTATAGCTGGCTAGTACCGGCCATGTTGCTCCTGGTCTACCTAGTGGACCGAGCCTGGTAATGTGATTTTGATGTGTAGGGCACCTTTAAACCAGAGCTGATGCTCTTGGTAAGTTAATGGAATTTCAACGTCCTCGTAAGGAACTTATTCCGCTGGAGGTTCCTCTTCTTTGTAGTAGTGGAACTCATGTGTTGTTGGATTTGCTTGTGGAAAAGTAATCCATGAATAGAATACCTCTGTCTGCCGATATTCATGTGCCTCTATGGCAAATATAACTCTACCACCTCTGGGTGATAGGCCATTTTCTATAAGTTTTATAGTTATAGTTATTCTTACATTTACCGGGATGATTATAGCACTCGGGTCATTTTGTTGGAGACTTGTGTCGTCTAAAACTGCTTGAGCAGCTGCTGTAACTCTAGCCAATTCTTCGTCACTATCCAACATTTTTTTGTCGGTTGAAAGTTTTGCAGAGCAAGTTTCAAGGAAGCAAAGATTTGGGGCACAATATTTTGGAACACTGTATCCTTCAACGTTGAACAAACCAAAAACGAATACATAGGCTTTTTCGTCCCACTCAGTTTTGGCGGATATTAGACTTTTACCCACTCCAGACGTCTATTGGAGTATTTTATGGGAAAAAGGGGTCTGTGTGAAAAGCACGACTGAGTTACTCTAGTATCTAGCGTTAAATTACCGCCTTACCAAATGTTGGGTGCCATGTAGTGTAGTTCCTATATTCCCAATAGGCTCTGCGCATTGGAATAATATATACTATAGTTTAGACCTAGGACTGAGGTTGACTAGGTCTCTATTGAATATATTAAACTAAATTGTGTGTGCCAGCTAGCTCAGAGGTCACTAGAAACTTTATCGAATAAACAAGAAGGGATTAGTTTCTGACAACCGCATAAACATGACAACTTTGTTTCCCAAGAATAAGAAATCAATCTCTAGAGTCGCAGAAACAAGAGATAGCTATTTTACTCAGTCAATCGTGCATGCTTCGTTTCACCAGAGGTGCTGAGAAATAGAGAGACGGGCATTTTCAATAAAAGGGTATTTATTGAACAGTCTTCTTTCTCAAGCATAATAAATTAACTGCTACAATCGTAATACTGGTTATAAAGTACAATGCGTACAGTATGAAGAGTATTATAAAGTAATACTGTAAAAGCATGATATGGTTTCTAAGCCATAAAATACATAAAACAGATAAAATACATACAGTGATATATAATGACTAAAAGTACTCAACTGGCGCTTCTAAAATACGCCTACCCTGGTGTACCTAACCTAGGTCTAGTACAAGGGAAGAAGTAAGTGAGCTGTAGCTTAAGTTTAGTATTCTTTGACAAGAATCTATTCCAAGAATTATCTAAGGATCTAATCAGCTCCGTACCTTGGTTTAGAATGCAGGAGGTCTTGTATCTGTCAGAACTCGATTTCTCAGCAACCCGCACGGGTAGCCTGGAAACACTGGAGCTGGATTTCTCGGCAGGAGAAAAGACAGCGTCTCTCCCAGTGCGTCAGCTGGAGGGTCGGCTTCCTTCGGCACTTGCTGCTGCAGGGTGTAGGGCAAGTAGATATTCGAACTGCTCCAAACCACTGTGTGTCTGTCTGGGCAAATGTGGGCATATTTATACCTTGAAGGTGCCAAGTTTGACGTAAGGTTGGACACAATAACGTCATCAAAGGCTCAGTTCTTTGAAAACTCCTTGAGTTCTTGGATAAATCAATATTCAAGCAGGGGGAAGTCCCTGACTGCTGAAGGCGGGCTTTTCCAAGAAATTGTTGTGGATTTTCGGAACTAGTGGAAGTAACCATGCTGTATTTGGGCTGCAGAGGCTAAGCCTAAATATGGTTATGATTTCTATGCCTATATAAGGATAGGGTGATTTATACCTATATATGGGCATGACATAATTACACTAAGGTCCTAAAACTCTACATGACAAAGCAGCTACTACAATTATCTAAAAAGTCATGCTCACTGCATTTCCTCATCATTTTTCCTGGACGGGAGAAGGGTGTAGGATGCTCGCCCAGAGTAAAGTAGAGGGTGTTTCTTTGCAAACAAGCAACAAAACATGACAGAAACTCTTGAAGTGAGGTGAACCACTGTTAATTACTTTGTGCACATCGCAGTCTATTCTTTTTATGTCCTGGGTGCCATCCCAAACAGAGAACAATGCTATGCAAATTTCTCCTGGCCCAACATCCAATAAGGACGGTCCTGCCCAGACTAATAGATCATATTTCCTTTGAATGGGAAAACAAGTAGCCCCACATAGGTTTTGGCATTGTTGGGCCTTCTCTGTGATTTGCAGGTTAAGTCATAAGACATAGCGAGCTAAGGAGCCATGTCTGGGTATACCTCTGCTAGGAAATCAAGATGGCGCCTTGATGGGGAATGACTGCAAGAACCCAGTTCAGCGCATTGTCCTCAACATTTTGTCATGTAAATACTACTCTCACTTTTCCTGATTTATACATAGAAGTCTGTTCATAAATTACAGAATACACTGGGTTAGGAAGTTTTGGTATTCCTAGCAAACCCCTAGATAATTATGAGGCTTCCCTGGAAGAAGTTGTGCTGAAGGAATAGAACTACAAACCCATGGATACAGCCATTGAAGGATTGCTTGAGTGTTTTTGTGTTTTTGAACAACTTAATTTCAAGAAGGAGGGTGACAGAGCTTTGAAGTTGACGCTGACCACATGCCATAGCCAGTTTTTGTGGGCAAGACAGTTCAATGGTCCAGTGTGAAGTACCTTTTGAGTAATGCATTCATGTTTATAGATACTTCTTGCCTCAGTGTGGTGCCATTTCATTGAGGGGATACAATAAAAAGAATTTGAGCCAGTTACCTGCCTCCCAGCAGCGGGCAGTAACACTTTCAGAGGTTCTATGCGTAGATGGGAAATTCCACAGGGTAAGGGTTTTTTTAATCCAGTACCTATAGCAAATGGAAGGAAGTATTACAATATGACCGAGTAACATGGAGCAGTATCTTTGCCACATGTGACATATGTGCCAGGTGAAGGAGGATGTGCCAGGAGGAATAAAGTTACACAAAATTATTTATGAAGAAAGTGAATCACAATGTAATGAATGGTATGTTGAAGGTACAACAGGTTTAGACACAAAATAACTGAAATTAACCCACTGGGTGTGGATATCAAATTCAAATTCAAATTCAAAGATAGCTTTATTCTGTATTTTGACAAAAAAACATAAAAGCAGACATAAATGCAAAATACAAACATGAACAGACTAAGTAACTTTCTCATTAAAAACTTATTACAGAAATACACATATCATATAAACGAAGCAGATGAAATTCTTAAGATGCATAAAAGAGTTCTAAAATTCATTAAAAGATCATAAAATTCGTACGATGTCCTGGGATACATGTTTCATCTTAATTATTATGTATTATTTGATGTAATTATGCACAATATAATACGTTTTTATCCTCGAAATCCTAATCATTACACATGGTCCCTCTACATTTTACGGCGAAAGTCAAAAATTTTATCGCCGTCACAATGGTGAGTTCATCTTGCAACATATACAGTCTGATCAGTGCAGTTTTGCAATTTCTCAAGCCCCATGTCTTTAACAGTGGTAACAGGTATCTTTTTCTCCCCCACTGATAAAACTTGCAGAAAAAAATGCAGTGTATGTTTGACTGGTTAGATAAATCGTCGCACGGGCATTTTATCAAATTAACAGACCAATCATTCGGAACAGGGAATGTTGTTAACCTATAAAAAGACTCAGTCCTCATTCGTGTCAAAAGCATTCTATGGTAGCACGAATAGGTTGGTGCCAGATATGGATGAAGGCCCAAACCATGAAGGATGCAACGGTGGGCTACAATAATAGACTTATTCCCATCTAAATAGCATCTCCTTTCCTCCAATAAGTCAAGGCATGCCACTTTTAAAGCTTTTTTAGATATTCGTGAGCATGATGTGGGGTTTAGATAGAGATCTGGTTGACCAATAGAGTTCAAGAACTTTTTAACATAGGCTAACCATGGCTGCTTACTAGAAGCGGATTGGTTTAAACAGTCTTGAATTACTTCCCTGTTGAAACCTGTATCCTCACATGTCTTGATCTTAAACCACAGCATAACTGGCGCTATGTTTATCAAATCAATGATATGAACTCTGTCAAGTTCGTTGTGGCATATGGTAGTAGATGTGGAACGAGGGACTGATAAAAGGTGCCTCAGGAAAGCGTTTTCCACTGTTTGTATTTGGGAGCAATCTGCCAATCCCCAGATGCCAGCCCCGTATACAGCAGTGGACACACATTTAGCTGCATAGATCTTGAGTAATATATCTACAGGTTTCCCGCCCAGTCTTTTGGCAAATTGTTTAACAGCACCTATTGTGCGAGAAAAGGCCAGGTTCCGGGAGGTTATTGCTGATGACCATGTGCCCCTGTTATTAAAAATAATACCCAAGTAGGAAAATGTTTTGGTCATGGCTATCTTCGTATTGTTAACAAAGGTTTTACAGTCTGGTATGTTTTTCCTCGTAGTACATGACATTGTGAATGTTTTACCCACGTTTATTTTTAGACCTCTAATGCTCATAAAAGTTGAGAATCCCGTTAGGGCCCTCTGGAGACCCAGCTGTGTGCGAGCCATGATCACCGCATCATCAGCGTATAATAATAGTGGGACTGGGATGCCATTTATTTTAGGGTAATCCACTTCAAGTTCATTTAAAAAGACTGCTACCTCATTAATATATAAATTAAAAAGGAATGGCGCAAGGATGTAGCCCTGTCGAACACCCTTTTCTATTGGGAATTTTCTAGTTCGCTCTCCGTTTTTGCCATATCTAACCGTGGCACCTGCATCTTTGTACAATTCCTGTATAAAATATAGAATGTTTTTGTCTATCCCCAATTTAACCAAGGTTTTCCATAGCACTCTATGGTCTAAACAATCAAAAGCCGAGGTTAAGTCGACGAATTTTAGGAACAGATTCCCTTTTTTTACTCCAATATATTTGTTTATTATTAGGGCCAGGTTTAAACCCTGCTCTACAGTGCCTAGGCCGGTCTTAAAGCCATATTGGAATTTCGAAAGAATCCCATTGCTCTTGGTCCAGGTTTGTAATTTAGTTAACAACACTCTACCTGCAACTTTCATCAGGGTATCTAGCAGGGAAATAGGACGATAGCATTTTGGGTCCTGCCTGTCCCCTTTTTTAAATATTGGAATTACTATAGCTTCGTGCCATGTATCGGGGAAACCTATTTTACTGTAAGCATTTATTACATTTGCTAGTAAGGGAGCCCAAAGATCTACATTTTCTTTAAATAAATCAATGGGAACTCCATCTGGACCAGGGGCCTTTAAGTTAGCACTCTGGGTGATTGCTTGCTCAACCTCTAGAGGGGTAATAACTACATTTAATGGGAAACTACCTTGCATCAGTGCCTGTTCCACCTGCCTAGTATTCAGATCATCTTGTGGGGTCGTTGTTATTGAGTCTTTCTTATATAGGGAGGTAAAGTAGTTGACCCAAACATCTTCCGTTATGGCTATCTCCATGGAGTCATCCTTACTGTCCGAGAAGAAGGGGGCATTAATTTCTTTCCAGAAAGAGATGTTATCCCGTAAGGCACTTGCCTTCATCAGGGCTTCCCATGCTTGATTTTTCAGTTCATCCTGTCTACTTCAAAGGGTCTGCTTATAGGCTCGCCTGGCGTCCTTAACCAAACTACTGTCTTTTGGGACAGTCTTTAATGCCTGTAGAAGATCTTTATGGGCTTTGGTGCAGGCAGAATTAAACCAGCCACATAATCTTCTTTCTTCCCCTGTCTTTTGTTTTTTAGTTAGCTTGTCATTTATAGTGGCAATTATCCTGTCATAAGCCACTGTAATTAGCTGGGGATTAGTGTTAAATTCTAAGCAGGTCGAGAAATGTTTCAATTCTTTCTGGACTAAGTCCTTCAAGAACTTTGTGGCGTCAATTTTCGCCCATTTTATGGCGTATCCATTTTTCCTGGCCAACGAGACCGAGTGACCGTGAAGTATACTAGATGTACTTGTTGTAAGGCTCCCGGGCTTTCCTACAGAGATACTGGCGCTAATCAGAAAATGATCACTTAATGCCAGATCTTCCGTGTTAAACCCCTCCAAACAGCCCTGTTTCCTATTCAACACTAAGATGTAGTCAATTACAGTGCCTGGCCCTCGACCAAAAAAGGTTGTCTGAAATGCTACAGGTGGCTCACAAAGTTCGTTCGCAAAACCCATATCCCAATCGTGCATAAGTTGATTTAACATGTTACCCAGAGTAGAATGTTCAAAGTGTGTGGTTGGATCCCCTCTTAAGTTATAAATGCCACAATTTTTGTTGGCGCTATAAGGACATAGATGACAATTAAGATCTCCTGCTATGAGGGTACAATCTGCGTCCTGCCCGCCTCTCTTAAGCATTGCAATGAGCTCAGCTATTAAGGCTTTAAGATCGGCTTTTGGCACGTTATTATAAATGTTAATCAGGAAAAGGGACCGCCCATTTGCTTTAATCGCAAGTCCTTGTAGTGATCTGCCTACACCTACTTTAGATCCGCTCGCCTCGTGTGTGGTCAGTTTTATATTACACAAATTAGAGACACAAATACACAGACCCCAAGAGCCTCTGCCTCGATTTCCCTGTATAGATGGAATATAGAAGGTGCTGAAACCCTAAATATGGGTCTCCTCCTGATCCCAGCACTCCTGTAAACAAATTATGTCCTGCTTTTCCATAAAGGTTAGAAATAACTGGTCTCTTGATTTTTTGCCTAGCCCTGCAATATTCCAGGAAGTTAGTTTTAAGCTGGATTTATGTGAGCTGGCTTCTGCCTGAGGAGTTAACAACTCAATGCCCTCTACACTATGTTCTACCTCCTTTTGGGTTTGTATAGTGTCCGGCAAACTTGTGTGTATACTCCCACCATTAATTTTTTCTTGGACTAAAGATCCTTCCCCTATTAAATCCCTAATTAATTGTTCTGGTAATTGCTGGACTGGGAAAAGTAATTCCCCAGCTGGGGCATTGGGTATGTTCCCTATTGGCAAGATATTAACGTTATGAATCTGGGGATCATCATTGTGGGTCTCAGCTGAAGGGACTAAGTTTACTTCTTCCCCTTTTGTTGTCATTATTGGTCAATCGACCATGTCTAAACAGTCATACCTATTCCTTGTGGGGGCCCCCCTCCAATAGTCAGGGTTTAGATTTTCTGTTCTAGGTAACCAGGGACGAACATCCCACCCTCTATTCCAGTAATTATTGCTGTTCCTATTTCTATTTCTATTGTAGTGCCCCACCTGTGTCCAAGGCCAGTCCTGGACTTCCTCCCAACTGGTAGAGTCGCCATAGTTAAAAGTATTTAAAGGTGGATAAAAGAAGGAGAGACGCTGTACGTCAATCCCCCCCTCTTTTCCAGAGCTGGCCAAGAGGAAATATAGTCAGCTGTGGAAGGGTCATCACAGTTAAGTATGACACAGTCGCCCTGTAAACTTTTTTTGGTATCGCCAATCCAAGACTCTCTTCTCATTGAGTTGATTTTACTGTGATTAGATGGTTGGAGAGGTCTATTTTGACTCAACCACTGCAATACCTTGTTACGCAGTGACCATGGGGGTTCGTCTGTACCATCTGCCAGCTCGGGGACCCCAGTAAGAATGACAGTGTATGGGGTCGCCTCAGGAGGCAGATGTATCGGACGCCTATACCTAGCGCCTTTCCTCTCGTTGGCCTGTGGTTGGGATGGTTGGGCTTTGTGTATTATCTGTGGAGTGTCCTTCAGCTTAACTGGCTGAATGTTTGGTTCCAAAGGAGCCAGAGTTTTTTGGGAGTTATCAATAACGCCGTTTGCTTTTCCATTCCCCACTGTTGGGGCGGGATTTGAGGTGTTTTGTTTGTTTTGACTAGCACTCTTAGAGGTTTCGGAGTTTACAGCTCTTTCGAGCGACGGAGGCTTTGGTCGGGTAACTGGTAAAGACAAAGGTTGGGCCAGTTTATTTGGGTCTTCAGATTTCCCCCCCCCCCCCCCCCCCCCCCTGGCAAGTGTGCCTAATGATTTCTGTGTGAATGCTGGGGTATTTAGTTTCGCTAATTGTTTTCGATAGTCATAATGCTCTTTTCCATGGGTTGCAGGTGGCGTTTTAACAGCTCCCCCATGCTATTTATGAGGAAATCGTGTAGTGTTACACATGCCGTGCATGGTTTCTGTATACCACCCATGAGTCCCCGATCCTCTAGCATCTCTGGCGAACCAGTATCTTGAGAGGTCAAGGTGTAATCCGCACTTCTAGTGATAGGAATCGGTTGGTCTAACCGAATTGTATCACTATTTGGATTGAGGGAGATCTTAATGTTGTGCGGAGCAGGTGTGATCTCATGTGAGGTCATCTCTGTGTTTTGCCTCTTAGCTATGGCATCCTCCCGCTTACCCGTGGAATTGGGATCTGAAATATCCACATGGTTATGGGAAAGTTGTAAATCTGGTGTTTTTTCCAAATCCTCACTGTAGTTAGACCCCAGTGACAATTGGGTAGCGGATAGATCCACAGTATTTGGGACCGTGTGTATTAGTGCGTTAGTATTTTCTGCTTGATTGAACAGTGGGATAATCGGTCCCTGGTGGATAGGAGTTCGGGCAGAAGCTAGGGGCCCCATAGATGATCTTCTTGCAACCTCCAATTCGTGTGATACCCTACGTTCTAGCATATGTATACTTTTCTCAATGACTTCGTTGGTCTTGGTGATAAATAAGTCTATAGGGCCAGTTATATCGGTAACTTTAGGGGTCTTTTTCCTTCTGGTACTCCTATTCATTGTTGCACAATGTAAAACAAGTTCAATGGTAAGTGAATAATCTAAGTTAGCCGCAATGTACAACAGGAGTGCGGGTCGACGCGGTGTCTAACAGGGGATAGCAAGTAACAGATAGAAGATTGAAAAATAATTAAAATACCGTGGCCCAGTCCAGTCCTGCCCAGTCTTGAACGGGCTTAAACGGGCCTGCCCTTGGCCCGGGCTTCGCCCGGCGTCCCGCTCGCGTCCCGCGAGACGGGGGTGACGCTGTGTTTAAGCGCCTCCTGGCGCGCAAATGTCGCGGACAGTGCCACTATGGGTGGTGGGTTATGTAGTTTTTGAGCACCACACCACGCTCCACTCGGCGACCGGCCCCCAGGGTGAAACAGGAGTCGGCGGCGGGAGGCGGGTGGTCGCAGGCACAGCTTGTAGCAAACCCAGATGGCCTCCAAATCTGCACGGGTTCCGTGAATACAGCAGGTGAAAATGACAATGAGTTCCCCCCCTCGACCGGGGTGACGCTGTGTTTAAGCGCCTCCTGGCGCGCAAATGTCGCGGACAGTGCCGCTATGGGTGGTGGGTTATGTAGTTTTTGAGCACCACACCACGCTCCACTCGGCGACCGGCCCCCAGGGTGAAACAGGAGTCGGCGGCGGGAGGCGGGTGGTCGCAGGCACAGCTTGTAGCAAACCCAGATGGCCTCCATATCAGCACAGGTTCCGTGAATACAGCAGGTGAAAATGACAATGAAAAAGCATATGAAAAATGTACAATGCCGGCACTTTTAGTTGTATATCAATATTGTCTTCAACGACTTCTATGTCGATGTACAATTCGATCCACATCACTTCCATTCCCTTTTCTATGTATTCTACTGTGGCTTGTGGAGACTGCACATGTGTAGGGTGGCAAGAGGCGATATCACTCTACCTGATCTTGAGTATTCTGGTGTTTTAGAACCTAAATTTCCGGGTTTTTGTACCCTGGCCCACACTCAACCCCTGCAAGCTTCACAGGGATCCGACAGTGTTTCCCTTGGACTTCAAATGCTCTGACTTCATTTTCACTCCAGTCTCCTATGAGCAGAAATTGCCACGGACCAGAAGAAGACGCCCAAGAGGGCCAGCAACCCAGGCATGGTGCGTGCCGGACGTTATACTGGGGCGGTGACGTCAGGCAGGGGAGGGTCAGGGTGGGGGGTTGCAGGATATGGACAATTAGAGGTAAGTACCGGAAAAAAAAGAAAAAATGTTGCCCACGCTGCGCACATTTGGCGATGCAGCGTGGGCAACAACATTTTTTTTTCTTTTTTTCGGTACTTACCTCTAATGGTTCATATCCCACATTTTACAACCCCCTGCCCTGACCCTCCACTGCCTGACGTCACCACCCCAGTATAACGCCAGGCAGGGGCCTTGCCTGCAGCAACCGCTCCTGTGCCATAGACTGCCTCATGTCCCCAAGTACCCCACTGCCCCCCACCACCTGCCCTTCAACAATGCTGGATGTGAGTTCCCACTTGGCCAGAGGAACAGTGGGGGTGGTGGGGGTAGAGCCACTGGCTGAGGTGTTAGAGTGCCCCCCATACCTGCCCTTATAACAGTACAAAGGGAGCACACAATATTCCCCTTGGCCATGTTGGACTCCACCCTCAAGCGACCTGCACCCTAACCTGCTGCCCTCCACACTGCTAGAAACCAGAGCTCCCGGGGCAGAGGCAGAGGAAAAGGGCACAGGAGGATCCCCACCAGATAACAAGTGAAACCACAGGGGAGCACCAACAGCTCAGAAAAGTTGGTAAATGGAGACCTTAGATATGGTAGGATTGTGAAAACTATGCGGAATTCAAAAGGGGGAAACTGTCTCTTCATAGTCATGGACCATTCCAGCCTACTTAACTTCTAATTTGATGCTAAAGGGAATGAATTGCCATCTGGTATTGGCCCACCTGCACCGCTTAACTCGTAATCAGGGGGGTGGGCTTGACGGAGGTGGCCTGTCTGAGTGTCGGTACGTAGGGTGCTCTATGTTCTTCTTACCCTCCCTCATACTTAAAAATCAGAAGGCAATGGACAGGATGAGAAGAACTAGATGCTGAGGTGAGGGGTCATTGCAAGAACATGAGTCAAGGGAAGGCAGGATCCTAGGACAGCACAAGACCAGGTAGAATCCTGCTCACTGTTGCCAAGGAATAAGACATAAGGAGGGACAAGAGCTTAGCATGGCAAGACAGGTACACTCTTGCCCATGTTGGTCCAGCTGAAATGCCGTGCTCATCTAAAAAAACTCCAGACTCTGCCTTAGAAAATCAGATATGAGCCATGGAGGTAAAAAAAACAGATTTTGTACCAATGGTAAAAATGTAGACAGGAAAATATTGGGGTTTCTGACAGGTCCTACCAGTTAGAGCTTCCGGCGCTGGTGTGGATATGATACAAATGCTGCTGCTGCGCCGCGGTGGGCTATGTCTTGGTCTGTGTGCATCAGCAGAGCTTGCCAGAAAACCTGCTTTCTGGGCATAGATAATCAGATGTTATTTCATGTACAGAATATCTGATTCCTTCAAGGTACACTCCAGGGTCAATGAGAGCATGACTCTTTATATCATGGATGGAATCTCGGACTTATTCCAGGATAATACCCAGATCCTTTGGAGTGCTTCAACCTATGAACTTTAGGGTTCAGTGTAATGAATGTTTTAGTGACCATCTTAACAGCCTATGACCCACGTTCCTAGGGCATTGGTACTGGAATTTTATGACAATGCTCCATGTTTTCAGCTTTACCAAACGGCAAAAGGCAGAATTGTTCACTTATTCTCTGCAGAAATTCGATTTTCCGTGCTCAAATTTCATTAGTGCACGAAAAATTGCCAACTTGCAATGCTAATTTGGGCGGGAAATACTTGTTTAGAATTAAAGTTAGCCAGGACCTTTTGATCTTACTAAAATGATATAAATAAAATGCTTACGGTTCAGTGACAGAAAATCGAGTCAGAAATATCGAGTTGCACAAATATCGAGCCATAAATATTGTGAACCAGAAATATTGACAGCAAGAATATCGTGGTAAAGAACATAGATTTAAGGTAGTAAGTAATATCGACTTAAAAAATATCGAAGTGTTTAATATTGTTTTCCAAAATACAGTTGTTAAAAATATTGTATTTATTAATGTTACGTATTTTAGATATATTTTATATGTATGTGATGTATGCTTTTTTGTATAACAATTGTTTGCATTTTCAATATCTTTGTTAATCTTTTATTCCTTTTTTGTTGTTGTTTTATTTGAATTTAGTTCCGTAGTGGGTTGTGGGTTTATAGGGGAATAGGGTGGGAAGTAATTTAATGATATAAAATAAAATGAATATTTTTATTTGAATTTTGCATTTTTTAGTTCCGCAGCGTGTTGTGGGGTTATAGGAGAATAGGGTGGGAAGTAATTTAATAATATTAAATGTAATACATTTTTCTATGGAATTTTGCATTTTTAGGTCCGTAGCGGGTTGTGGGTTTATAGGGGAATAGGGTGGGAAGTAATATGATTATATTAAATTTCTTGATTATTATTTATATATTAATATTTGTTTAATTGAGATATTAGTGTTGTGTAAATTAAAGTATTATTAATTAATAATAATTGGTTCTTCAATAATTGTAATTAATTAATTGGTAATTCATTATCATAATTGTGTAAATAATTTTTGGTGTGTGTTGTGGTGTTTATAGGTGTAAATAGTGGGAAGGGTGGGAAGTAATTTATTTTTAAATGATGAATTAATAATTGGTTGGTATTTAATTTTGTTAATTGTGTAAATAATTTTTGGTGCGTGTTGTGGGTCTTATAGGTGTAGCTGGTGGGAAGTAATTTATTTTTAATTGATGAATTAATAATTGATTGTTAAGTAATTTTAATTAATTGGTAATTAATTATGGTAATTTTGTGATTACTTTTAAGTGTGTGTTGTGGTTTCTATAGGTTTAAAGGGTGGGAAGAGTGGGAAGTAATTTACTTTTAATTGATGAATGAATAATTGGTTGTTAATTCATTTTAATTAATTAATTGGTAATTACTTATGGCAATTGTCTAATTAATGTTAGGTGTGTGTTGTGGTTTTTATAGGTGTAAAGGGTGGGAAAGGTGGGAAGTAATTTATTTTTAACTGATAATTTAATAATTGGTTGTTATTAATTTTAATTATTATTGGTAATTAATTATGGTAATTGGGTAATTAATTAATTTTAAGTGTGTGTGGATATTATAGTGTTAATGTTTGTGTAGTTAATTCATGTTTATTAGTTTTATTTATTCGCAATTAATTATTAATTATGTTATATATTTAAATAAATGTAATTAAAAATGTTGAAGTGTTTTGTTATTGGTGTGGTGTTATAGGATAGGAAATAAAATGAATTAATTTCTATTTTAATTAATCTTTTTGCTTCTAAATATTTTTTAGTTTAAAAGAATTCTTTTTTTTGTAAATGTAATTAATAATTTATTTTATATAATATTTCTAGGCTTTTGTTATATGTAATTAATATTTAATATGTGTTATTATTATATATTTAATAATGTATATATATATGTTTTAAATATTGTTTATTATTTATTTTCAAGTTTTATATTTTTATTTAAAAAAAAATCTAAGTGTTTGAGTGTGAATAGTAATTTATTTTTCTTTGCTATCCAACACTTTCCCTACTGTTGCATTCGCTGGAGTGGGAATAGTAGTTTTTTCCCATCTGCTATCCAGCACTTTCCCTACTGTTTGACTCACTGGAGTGGAAATAGTAATTTTTACCCCTGCGCTATCCAACACTTTCCCTGCTGTTGCTCTTACTAGAATGGGAATAGTACATTTTAACCCTCCGCTATCCAACACTTTCCCTACTGTTGTACATACTGGAGTGGGAAGAGTAGTTTTGACATCTCCACTATCCAACACTTTCCCTCCTCTTGCTCTCTCTGGAGTGGGAATAGTAATTTGTACCCCTTCGCTAGCCAATACTTTCTCTACTGTTGCACTCACTGGAGCGGGAATAGTAATTTTTACCCCTCTGCTATCCTGCACTTTCCCTACTGTTGCACTCACTGGTGTTGGAATGGTAATTTTTACCTCAATGCTACCCAATACCTTCCTTACTGTTGCACTCTCTGGAGCGGGAATAGTAATTTTTACCTTTCCACCATCCAAAACTTTCCCTACTGTTGCACTCACTGGAGTAGGAATACATTTTTTTACCCCTCCGCTATCCAACACTTATCCTACTGTTGCACTGTTTTGAGTGGGAATAGTAATTTTTTCCTCTCTGCTATCCAGCACTTTCCCTTCTGTTGCACTTACTGGAATGGGAATAGTAAATGTGTCCTCTCCTCTAGCCAACACTTTCCCTACTGTTGCCCTCACTGGAGTGGAAAGAGTAATTTTTACCCCTCCGCTATCCATCACTTTCCCTAATGTTGCACTCTTTGGAGTGGGAATAGTAATTTTCAAATTTCCGCTATCCAACCCTTTCTCTACTATTGTACTCACTGGAGTTCGAATGGTAATTGTTACCTCACTGCTACCCAATACCTTCCTTACTGATGCACTCTCTGCAGTGGGATAGTCATTTTCACCTTTCCACTATCCAACACTTTCCCTACTGTTGCAGTCACTGGAGTGGGAATACATTTTTTTACCCCTCCGCTATCCAATACTTATCCTACTGTTGCACTCTTTTGAGTGGGAATAGTAATTATTTACTCTCTGCTATCCAACACTTTCCCTACTGTTGCACTTACTGGAGTGGGAAGAGTAGTTTTGACATCTCCACTATCCAACACTTTCCCTCCTCTTGCTCTCTCTGGAGTGGGAATAGTAATTTCTACCCCTTTGCTAGCCAATACTTTCCCTACTGTTGCACTCGCTGGCGCGGGAATAGTAATTTTCACCCCTCTGCTATCCAGCACTTTCCCTACTGTTGCACTAACTGGAGTTCGAATGGTAATTTTTACCTCAATGCTACCCAATACCTTCCTTAGTGTTGCACCCTCTGGAGCGGTAATAGTAATTTATACCTTTCCACTATCCAAAACTTTCCCTACTGTTGCACTCACTGGAGTAGGAATACATTTTTTTACCCCTCCGCTATCCAACACTTATTCTACTGTTGCACTCTTTTGAGTGGGAGTAGTAATTTTTTCCTCTCCGCTATCCAACACTTTCCCTACTGTTGCACTTACTGGAGTTGGAATAGTAATTTTGTCCCCTCCTCTGGCCAACACTTTCCCTACTGTTGCTCTCACTGGAGTGGAAAGAGTAATTTTTACCCCTCCGCTATCCATCACTTTCCCTACTGTTGCACTCTTTGGAGTGGGAATAGTCATTTTTGAATTTCCGCTATCCAACACTTTCTCTACTATTGTACTCACTGGAGTTCGAATGGTAATTGTTACCTCACTGCTACCCAATACCTTCCTTACTGTTGCACTCTCTGGAGTGGGAATAGTTATTTTTACCTTTCCACTATCCAACACTTTCCCTACTGTTGCACTCACTGGAGTGGGAATACATTTTTTTACCCCGCCGCTATCCAACACTTATCCTACTGTTGCACTCTTTTGAGTGGGAATAGTAATTTTTTACTCTCCGCTATCCAACACTTTTCCTACTGTTGCACTTACTGGAGTGGGAATAGTCATTGTGTCCCCTCTTCTAGCCAGCACTTTCCCTACTGTTGCTCTCACTGAAGTGGAAAGAGTAATTTTTACCCCTCCGCTATCCATCACTTTCCCTACTGTTGCACTCTTTGGAGTGGGAATAGTAATTTTTAAATTTCCGCTATCCAACACTTTCTCTACTATTGTACTCAATGGAGTTCGAATGATAATTGTTACCTCACTGCTACCCAATACCTTCCTTACTGTTGCACTCTCTGGAGTGGGAATAGTAATTTTTACCTTTCCACTATCCAACACTTTCCCTACTGTTGCACTCACGGGAGTTGGAATACATTTTTTTACCCCTCCGCTATCCAACACTTATCCTACTGTTGCACTCTTTTGAATGGGAATAGTAATTTTTTACTCTCCGCTATCCAACACTTTCCCTACTGTTGCACTTACTGGAGTGGGAATAGTAGTTGTGTCCCCTCCTCTAGCCAACACTTTCCATACTGTTACTCTCACTGGAGTGGAAAGAGTCATTTTTACCCCACCGCTATCCATCACTTTCCCTACTGTTGCACTCTTATGAGTGGTAATAGTAATTTTTAAATGTCAGCTATCTAACACATTCTCTACTATTGTACTCACTGGAGTTGGAAGAATAAATGTAATTATTTTGCTATCCATCACTTTCCCTGCTGTTGCCCTGATAGTATTGGGCACTTTAAGTTTAAATATATTTTTTTAAAGTTTAATGTTTTAATTTATTCTTGAATGTTTTATTTTATTTTAAATTATTAATATATACATTTTTTACTTTTATATATAATTTTAATAATTAAAAATACATTAAAGATAACAGTTTATTAATTGTTTTAAAGTAAATATATATATATATGTGTGTAGCTCCTGCACGAAAATAAAAATGTGGTTACCCGTACCCTCTTGAGTGCTGCGACTTTTTCCTGTGAATTGGAGGGAAATCTTGAGCGTAATATATATATATATATATATATATATATATATATATATATATATATATATATATATATATATATATATATATATATATATTCACACAAAGAATGCGGCACAACAAAGTTCCATGTTGTTTTTACGAGGGTTTATTGCTCCAGCTCAGACCAATATATATGTCTATATTTTTATGTTAGTGTGTTTAATTTTAAATTAAGTTTTTGTGTTATGTTTTGTAAAAATATATATATCATGTAAAAAATGATAAATTAATATTAATATTTAATATATTTAATATATATTATTTTATTATATATATGTATATATATTCTTTTCCAAAGCTTGCTCCGTCCCGCTACAAGTGGCCCCGTCGGAGGTGGCGCACACTCCGGCCGAGCACGCCGGTAATTCAATTCAGCAAAAAAGGTTCCAAACTCGCAAACGCTCTCAGAAATTGACACGCCACGCCAGGATTCACAGTCCAAGGGTGTTTATTCACACCTACAACATGTTTTGGCTTGAGACAAGCCTCGTCTCAAGCCAATACATGTTGTAGGTGTGAATAAACACCCTTGGACTGTGAATCCTGGCGTGGTGTGTCGATATATATATATATATATATATATATATATATATATATATATATATATATATATATATATATATATATATATATATATATATATATATATTAAATCGATATTTTTGTACATCTATAGTTTTTAAATCAATATTTTTTATTCAATATTTTTGTACTTACCTGTGAAGCATGCTTACTTATAAGGCTTTTAGCCATCTTCATCCATTGGTGTATTATTGTGTCATTCACAATTCGATTCTGCCCCATACAACGTGCAACATGAGGAAAAGCATCATCCTACTTCAGCTATTGACTAACTTCACTATGAGAAATTACATTCTGCCCTTTCACATTTGCACACCTACACCTCCAACAGTCCAGTGCCAAGAATTACAATGGCAATGTGTGCTTTTTTAGTACAAAAACAAAATTAGGCTTTATACAATGTGTTTTACATTGACGAGGGTCCAGCCTCTTCCCCAACAATTACATTTTACAAAATGTATAACAATATACAACAAGCACTGACAAAGCCAAAAGGCTGGCAGTCAAAGCTATACCTAGTGGATTCGTCAATGCTAATTTCCCTATGCTGGCATCTTGGAACTACCGGTCAGCCTGTGTCTTCATATTCTGCATTTTTTTGCAGAAAGAGCAAAGGGTTTAAAAGTGTCATGCTGCCTTTCATCCTGCAGTGAATGGTAACGCATTCCCAAACAGGAAATGGTCCATAGATCACCCCTTTCTTTACTACATAGGTACTCTGAGTACTGCTTACGCCCACCTTGACTTTGAAATGAAAATGGGATTGGATTCACCAGCTGTCATGAGATGGAGCACACCTTTTAAAACCCACTAGTATAAATCATTCTTTCTCAGAGCTGTTATCCATGTATGTGTCACTTTGTCTTTAAAGGTGAAAAACAACTGGTAGCGAAAAAGGTATCTGCAATATATTCCACATTTTTACTGATTTATTTGCCAAGAGCTTTTAAGTGCCAGGAAACATTGCTGTTAATTGCCTATGCAGTGTTAACCACAAAAAGGAGAGAGTCAGGGGAAGTAACAGCCATCCTACTGTGCCCACTCGAAAACGGTAAACACAAAAGAAGTTGGTAGCCAATAACTAATGTATAAGCAGTGAGAGAACTGTTCGTACTGGAGATCCAGAGATAATGCGTTATGTGAAATCTGAAAAGGAGGTCTGGAAGGCCATCTTAATGGAAGAGGATGTCTCACACACAATATTGTGTCATGCTTCAACCATTGGCTACCTACTTCTTTTGTCTTTACCACAATTGCTGTGCAGTCTCAGGACATTACTGGCAATGTTGTAATGTGATGGAGTCAGAAAAATATTCTGCAACCTGATTTTTTTAACTTTACGGCGCTCCACTATATTCCAAATGCCCCTCCACTTTCTTAAAATTGGAGGCTAAAATGTTACTTAATAATAACACATATTTGTTACAAGCAGGTTACAGCTGTGTTAAATGCTTTGGGGTATGATTTTCTGAATTTAGAAACTTAGTATTACAGTCTGTTCTCCAGTAGCTATCATTTTCATGTCTATCCTATAGACAGCTTTATATATTTGTCACTCGTGAGTAATACATTAAAATACATACATACAGTTTGTTTTGATCCAGGCCCTTGCTTTTGGTTAGATGGTTTTCTTGTCTATCTCTTTCCTCTGCTTCTTATTAAATGTCGTTCCTCCCATTGCTTTGTTGGACCACCTATGAAGCATTTCTTATTTACTACGTTCTGATTGTAGGTCTTGCACTCTTCCGCTGCTTAAATTCAGGGAACTACTTCTTTCCTTTTCTTTCAGCACTTCATGGTGGTGCCCATGCTTTCTTTCTGTCTCCTTTGTGTTCTGCTTTTCTCCTCATATACCCCCAGCATGTTTTTTGTTTATTTTTCTTCTCTCTCCCTGCCTCAAGATCCTCTATTGTTCTCCTGCCCCATTTCTCCACTTCTATTGCTCTTCCCTGCTTTGCCGTCTTCCAACATCCGCTCTTAATTTGCCCTTGCGGTGTTTGTGTTCTTTAAAAAAGGAAACAATTCTAAGACCATCAGGACACCACAGCAGCTTTAATTTTCTGCTGGACTGCTTCTTTTTAAAAACACAGGGGCATATTACCAAGCAATAGCGATAATTATCGCTATTGCTTGGTTAGAGACAAAAATGTACCGCTGAGCTGCGGCGATTTTTATCGCAGATAAACCTTGGTATTACCAAGGTTTATCGCAAATGCGATAAAAATCGACCGCAATGCATGAATAACGCTGAAAAGTCAGCGATATTCATGCATTACCGAGCTAATGCTCTTAGCCATGTTATCCACCTCCCATTGGATAACATGGCTAAGAACTGCTCAGGGCAGGTGTTAGCTTTTGGAGATATTCGCGCTTAGCGCGAATATCTCCAAAAGTTGGTAATAGGAGATAGCGATGTTAGCAACTGTTTCCAGTCCCTAACATCTTGGCACGCCCACTTTGCATGTCATTAGTGATAAATATCACTGACATGCAAAGTGGGGCCCAGGATGGTCGCTATCTCCTACTAGCTGTCGCTAACTGGTGTTAGCGACAGCTTGGTAATAGGGAGATAATTTTATCTCCGCTTTCTTGGCTTTTGAAGCCAAAAAAGCGGAGATAAACCCCCTTGATAATATGCCCCACAGTTTTCAGCATGCTCAGAGAATGGCGTCCCTCACATTAGACCGGTAAAAAGAAATGTTGGCCACATCATGTCAGAAACATGCACGTGTGGTGAATGTCAACATTTTCTCATTTTCCTTAGGCTTGTAAGATGTTTGAATTCGAGCTTGCCCTAACATACCCTAACCCGAAAGTCTACTGTCTCCCGTTTTTTAAATGACGTTGCAATACATCACATGATCGTTGTTGTTGTTTCCTTTCTTCTAACTGAGAATTGTGAGCCTCCAAGGTCTTGGACAAGGCTCTGTATACAATGTTACAAGTCAAGTCAGGTGAATAGACTCTTGGAGCCTCTGAATCCAATGTAATAGTATTATAAGAATCCTCAAAGGTATTTTGTAGTAAAATGTTTCTTGTTGCCTGTTCCTTATTGGTGCATATCCTGAGAACTGGGTCCTTGTGTAATAATGTGTGAAATCCTTTGTCTGAAGTGCTTTCAAAGGATCTGTATTTTCTAGTACTACGGAACCCCCATTTTCCTACTATTAGAGGGCGAATATATGCTTGATTTACTATTGAACTTTACTGAGTTCTTTGAACTTATGATCTGCATTGTTGCTGCTAACCGGATCAATGACATATTTCCTGTATTTTGCCTAATAATTCTTTTCATAAAGCCTTGATACTTTGACCTGAGTCTGTCATTCTGTCACGGTCTTATTTCATTACAGAGTCTTACAATATATAGAGACGGATCCAATCGGGGAGTACCAAAGTCCGTACAGGGACTACACCGCTCCGAGTCAGAGCCATTGTAGCACACAGGGTAAGTTAACCCCTTCCACGCTGATGACGAGCTGGGCTCGTCATGGCGTAGCCTCCTCGCACACTGATGACGAGCCCAGCTCGTCACGTAACATGCGCTTTTAAAAATCTCAGCGTAAGAGCGGAATTCCGCTAGCGCGCATGAGGTTAAGGTGATACACATCTGCACCAACATGATGCATGCATGCTTATATGTAATCACTGCTGGCTTCTGTAACATCATGATGAATGCAGGCATGTGTACAGATACATGCATGCTTAAACTGATTTCTTTTTTGCTTGCAGCTGATGCACAGCATTGACAAAGAGCCAATAGATCTACATTGCCAATGCTTCATACATGCATGTGTTTGCATGGAAAACTGAAAGCACTGACAATAACATGGCATTAAAATGGCGGTTCAGTCAGACCCTTTTAAAGGATCCCATTCAGGGCTGGACTGGGAACCGAAATCTACCCTGGCAAACTGCTCGGCCGGCCCCCAGTTGTGGGGGGAGGAGGGGGCGGCCAAGCTGTGTGTGAGGGCCAATATTGTTACAAGCAGGGGTGGCCTTAGGCATGTGCAAGCTGTGCACCTGCACAGGGCCACCAAACCCCAGGGGCCCCCATGCCAATATATATCCTTAATATAATAATCCTCTGAGGATGGATACATATTTGCGTGGCGGCCCCTGGCAGGGATTTGGCGGCCTCTGGCTCTGTTCCTCTTCCAAACACCCTGACCCCCTCCCACCACCCCCTTCACTGGCCTCAGCGCTCCGCCCCACCCTACCCCCTCTTCTTGGGCCCCCTACATATGCTCCCTGCCCAGGCCCGCTATGAGCCTAGAGCCGCCCCAGGTTACAGGGTGGCAATATTGCCAGCCCCGGTAACAAAAACTTTCCCCCAGGGGTCCAAAACAGGACCCCAGCCTGGCTGCAAATTGGGGAAACGCCCGGTGCCCGCTACGGACAGTCCGGCCCTAGTGAACCTGCTTCCTGGCTAGCTGAGTGAGGACCTAAAAGTAACCTTAACACCTCAGTTGCCAGCTAGGTCTGGAAATATAGTCTTCACCGCATTTGCATTTTCTAGTCCTGAAAAATGATGCAACTGTGTGTAAGCCTCCTACGCGTTCCACCACCTTCTGAGGGTGTTGTATGAATTCACTGAGCAAACGCTAAACCCTTTTCCTTGCCATGTTAGTAATGTTTCACGCAGTTTTGAAAAAACGCTTCTCCTGTTTCAATTGGATGTGAGTTTTAGCTCCGAGACCATAAAATCCTATTTGAGCGTTCATCTGTGGGTATATGTAAACCTTTAAATATGGAAATGGTGAGTCTAATATTACTGTAATTTCAAAGAGAGCATTGCCAGGGGAAACAGACGTCAGTTAAATGAGAAGTGTGAAGGAGAAAAGAACTTGGCAGGAATTATAACAGAGAGAAATGAAAGGCTCTCTTGGAACTGAGCAACTGCCCAAAGCTGGTTCTGTACAGGAGCAGCTGACTCAAAGCCAATGTTTCTAAAACATCAAGAAACGTCTCTCCCCTAGTAGAACATTGTGGCTCTCATAGATGAACTAGTCTGCTGTTAACCAATGCACTGGACGGTGATATGCATTGCAGCTGCAGATTTAACAGTATAGTCTGTTTTCCTTTTCTATTTTAGAATGTAAATAGCATTCTATGATGCAGAATGTCAAGGGGCAGTGCAACGCAGTTGCCCGCAGAAACACAAAATGTACAATTCGTAATACATATATGTGTATAAAATGCGAGACAAAGTAAAAGTTACAATCCATAATGCGCATATGTGCCTGAAAATTCGAAAGTAGAATTGTGAGCCATTATGTACATATGATGAACCTTGTGAGTCTCCCTAGGGATGAAATTGCCAACACAGTGCAGGCAGCTCAATAATGCTTTCCCTTTTGGGATTTTCTGATTAAACTTGAGTTTTTGCCTCAATGATGTTAATAACTTTGAGCCCATTGGAAGTGCACCGCATTATTTAGAGTGATATTAACAGAGCATGATGCTATATTGAACTGGGTGCATAGATATTGAAACCCGCAGATAGTGGAGCTTTAGCTATTGCCCACCTCATCATCAGGCTGCAGAGAAGCTGATGCCTGGGCATCCAATTACTATGAAGCCTAGTCACAAATTGCATTTTTGGAATGTTTAGTAGGACTATGGTAGTACTATTCATGTTCTACAAAATGCAATTCACAAAACTACATGCAGAGACCTCTCCCTCCGCTTCTCTTATCATATCTATGTGAAGACGTCTACACAGGTATACAATGTTGTAGTAATTATGGGAGCGGAAAGGGGAAGTGGCTCAAATATAGGGAATACGTACTACAAAATGGGAGGATTTAAGGGAGGGGTGAGGAAGGGTTTAGGGAGGGACATGCAAATATAAAACATCTACCCACACAAGAGTAATCCCACTGCTATTCACAAACTACAATTCTTAAAGTTACTACAACCAGAGAAGTGACAGAACAGTAGTAAATGTACTCCAATCAATACTTGAAGTAAGTCAAGCACCACACCGAGATCGAGATCCATGTGATCGGGATTCATCAAAACTTCGTACCAACAGCTAACGAGCCTGCTACTCGACGTTAAAGAAAAGGGAATTCGTACTCCAGTGGAATCATTAATGCTTTTTTTATATCAGGCAAACCTTGAGATTTTCTCAAAAGTGCTACTAAGACATGACAGTACCTTCGGTTTGTATTCAGGGATTGTCAGATTGTTACTACACTGTGACATTCAGAACCCAGCATGAGAGAGGTTGACTCCCAGTGTGTGGATCCAGACACCAGAAACATTGACTGCAAGGTAAGAGGTAAGAGTATTTTCTTTTTTTGTTTTAACTTTTTATTTATTGCAAGAGAAGACATAAATTAAAAATTGAACTCATATTTTGTTGTACATATATCCTTACATGATTATCTATACATAGAGTTGTCATTATTGTAGAAACAGAGGATTACAATATAAATATTCACAGGTATCTAAAACATAACAAAAGGGCTAGCATGCTGGTCTCTCAAAGCAGTTATATATTTAACTAATAAAGGTTCCCCATATTTTTTCTCTCCCTTTTAATGCCTTTGGGCCCCTAAGTTTAGCCAGTGAAAACTCCATGGTATATATTTCGTGAATGAGATGCCACCATTCCATGACACTAGGAGGTTCTTTCGAAATCCAAGTCCGCGCAATGAACAGCCTAGCGCAGGCAAAAACAATTGATATCAAGTCTTTATAGTTGCTATTAGTATCTTGTATGTCTAGCAATACCAAATGTGCAGAAAGAGCAGGTGTTGTTATGTGTCTATTATTAAGAACCTCTATTATTCCTTGCCAAAATGTTGTGAGTTTCGGACACTGATAAAGCATATGTTCTATACCACCAGCTTCCATATTACATTTTAAGCATTTAGTACGTTCATTAGAGATATTTCCACAGGTCCAACTAGAAATTCTTTGAGGCCTATAATAGATTTGTGTGATCGTTTTATGAAATTGTAGCCTTAGATTTGAAGACTGAACCACCCGATTTATTTGTTTAAGTGATCCTGCAATCTGGTTAGAGTTGATATTCGTTCCTAATCTATTGGTCCATTTGTCCGCCATTTTCACACAATCTCCTATTCGGCCTTTATTAAGACAAACATAGCTCTTACTAATAACTGATTTAGTATAGCTAGAGTAAATACATTGTAAGATGTCTGAATGTTCTACTCTCTCAATTTTCATTTTATTAATCAAAAAATCTTGTATCTGTATGTATTTAAAATACATTGCATCCTTGATTTTATATAATGTTTTTAGTGCATTAAAACTCAAAAGACCATCCGGTCCGTATAGATCTCCTAGAGTGTTTATACCATGATCCATCGATTGGGCACAATTACCATCAGAAAAAATGTTTGTCATCCTCGGATTCCCCCAAATTGGAAGCTCAGCATTAAAAAATGAAATTTTGTCAGTGCTCATGATTTGGTCCCAGATTCTTTTAATGGCTCTTGCGGTCTTAAATTTAACCCTCTTGTAATAATTTGGGTCATGTACACGAAACAGAAACTGGTTACTTTGTGATCCCAACATAAATTGATGATAAAATAGGGGACCTTCCTTAGACAAAAGACTGCGTATACGTTGGATAAAAGTGGCAAAAAAATAAATTTTTAGATCTGGAAAGTTCAATCCCCCCTTTTTGATTGAGAGTTTCAGTGCAGTCATTGACCTGCGGGCTTTTTTATATCCCCAAATATAGCTGCTACAGATACTTTCAATTCTCTTAATATATAGATTGTTCAATTGCATAGGAATGGACCTAAATAGATACAATATTTTTGGTACAATCTTCATTTTGATTATATTTATACGTCCTACCAGACTGAGTGGTATCTTATTCCAATTTTTAAGAGTAGCAGTAATCTCTTTGAGTAGAGGGTCATAATGCAGTAGTGTGGCTCACTGGTTAGAGGCGGCAGACCCGAGAGCAGAGGACGGCCCGGGACCAGGGTTCGATTCCCGACGCGGCAGGTTTCTGGACCAGGGTCAGCGGACTCGATAATTCTCTCGCCTCGGTGCCCACTCTGATCAGCGATCACACTCGGCAACTCTGGGCATAAGCTTGCCTCATCTGCACTAACGGCCCCACCAGACCACCGGGGATGCCTGGTCTCACCCTGGAGATACCCATTAAGGGACCATCTCTCAGGGAAGCCAGGAAGGGTTTCGCAGCGGTCGAAGCGCGGAGATACTCCTCCGGGAGTCTATCCTAGCGCTATATAAACCCACAATTAATTAATTAATTAATAATTCAGTGCAATGATTTTCCTTATATCGGCAGTAAGTTTAACTCCTAAGTACGTAGCATTTGAGCAAAGCCCTATTATTGGTTGTAAAGGCTTTTAGTTCGCTATCACTTGTGTTTTATTGACGTTTAGCCTATACCCCGATATGTCACCAAACTTACTAGCTTCCTCAATTATTTTAGGGGTGGCCAGAGCTAGGTCATTGGTGTATATAGCTATTTCATCAGCGAAAGCTGTGATTTTTAAGCTCTTACCTTCATGTTCTATTGGAATTAAATTCTCCTGAGCCGTTAGTGCATTTAAGAATGGCTCCAAAGCTAAAGAAAATAACAGGGGTGATAGAGGACACCCCTGTCTAGTCCCCCTTTTAATTGGAAAGTTAGCCGAGTTGTCTCCTAGATAGCTAACTGTTGCTGTTGGTAATTCATATAAGGATTGAACCCAACCCAGATATTGCCCCTGTATACCGTACGCCCTCAGCGTTGCCCAGAGGTACTCCCACCCCACTCGGTCAAATGCTTTCTCTCCATCTAACATAACCATTCCGAGTGGGGCAAGAGTAACCGCGGCAACGTCGAAAGCTGTGACAGCAGTATTAACATGGGTAGTGGTGTCTCTCCCCACCACGAACCCATGTTGTTGGCAATTGACCAACTCTGGCATTATAGGAGCAAGGCGATTTGCTAATATTTTGGCAAACACTTTTGCATCAGTATTGATTAATGAGATTGGCCGATATGATCCCTGTTCCTCCTGTGGTTTATTCTTCTTTAAGAAAAAAGACTATTTTGGCAGTACACCATGAAGTAGGAGCACTTCCTGTTTCCCCCATAGAGTCTATCACCTGCTGAAAGAGAGGGAGTAATTCCTTCTCACAGATCTTATAGATCTCTATAGGTAAACAATCTTCTCCAGCAGCCTTACCTAGAGGGAGTGTTTGTATAGCTTGCCCTATTTCCTCGGTTGAGATTTTGGAGCTAAGCTGTCTGATTATTTCTAAATCTAATCTCCCGGGTGTATGTTTCTCTAAATAAGATTTAATTTCTTCTGAAGTGGGTGTTTTTTCTGGAGTATAGAGGTGGCAGTAGTATTTAGCGAATTGCTCTAAAATCTGCTCCGGTTTTCTATATTCTTTAGAGTCTAGCCCTTTTATTATTTTTATAGTAGTTTTGGCCTTTTTATCGGCTACCTTATAAGCCAAAATTTTCCCAATTCTATCTCCCCCTTCGTACTGAGCCAGTTTATATTTATGTATCTTGGAGCTATATTTTTCCCTGAGAGTTTTCTTTAATGCCGCCCTTAATGACACTAATCCTAAGCCTAGCTCTTCGATGTTGGTTTTGCCTTGTATTATAGCATCTGACAGTTGTTGTTCAGCTAGTAGAATATTAGATGTAGTAAATTTTTCTACGCCAAGTTTTTCAGCATTGTCCCGAAAGATGTATTGTTGTACATAGCCTCTAATGCAGAGGTCTTCAAACTTTTTGATGCCGAGACCCCCTTGTAAAACCTTTTTAGGGGTAAGGACCCCCTTCTGACAAAAGTTTCTAGAAACTGGTACTCCTCATCATCATCTTTTGACAACCATAAATGCGTCTGTTAGACCTCATCACATCCATCCATCATTCATCCACCCACACTTTCACACATCCATCCATTCATCCTTCCATCCATCCATACATACATCCATCCTTTACCCATCCACCCTTCCATCCATCCACCCATCATTCATCCACCCACCTTTTCACACATCCATCCATCATTCATCCATGCAACCTTTTATCCATCCATACATCCATCCACCCTTTCATCCTCCCATCCATACATGCATCCTTAATTCATCCACCCTTTCATCCATACATCCACCCACCCATCATTCATCCTCCCACCTTTTCACACATCTATCCATGCATCATTCATCCATGCAACCTTTTATCCATCCATACATCCATCCATCGGTCCACCCTTTCAACCTTACATCCATACATCTATCCTTCATCCGTCTATTCTTCACCTTCCTTACATCCATACATCCACCCTTCATCCATCCACCCTTTCATCCTTCCATTCATACATCCATCCTTTACCCAACCACCCTTCCTTCCATCCACCCATCATTCATCCACCCACATTTTTACACATCCATCCATCATTCATCCATGCAACCTTTTATCCATCCATCCATCCCTCCACCCTTTCATCCTCCCATTCATACATCTATCCATCATCCATCCACCCTTTCATCCATCCACCCACCCAAACTTTCATCCATCCATCCACCCATCATTTATCCCCCCACCTTTTCACACATCCATCCATGTATCATTCATCCATGCAATCTTTTATCCATCCATACATCCATTCTTCATCCACCCACCCTTTCATCCATCCACCCATCATTCTTCCCCCACCTTTTCACACATCCATCCATGCATCATTCATCCATGCAACCTTTTATCCATCCATACATCCATACATCCTCCGTCCACACTTTCATCCTTCCTTCCATCCATCCACCCTTTCATCCATCCATCCACCCTTCATCCGTCCACCCTTTCATCCTTACATCCATACATCTATCCTTCATGCATCTATCCTTCACCCATCCAACCTTTCATCCTTACATCCATACATCCATCCTTCATCCATCCACCCTTTCATCCTTCCATCCATACATCCATCCTTTACCCATCCACCCTTCCATCCACCCATCATTCATCCACCCACCTTTTCACACATCCATCCATCATTCATCCATGCAACCTTTTATCCATACATCCATACATCCACCCATTCATCCTCCCATCCATACATAGATCCATCATCCATCCACCCTTTCATCCATCCACCCACCCACCCTTTCATCCATCCACCCATCATTCATCCCCCCACCTTTTCACACATCCATCCATGCATCATTCATCCATGCAATCTTTTATCCATCCATACATCCATTGTTCATCCATCCACCCTTCCATCCATCCATTCACCCATCATTCATCCACCCATCTTTTCACACATCCATCCATCCATCATTCATCCATGCAATCTTTTATCCATCTATACATCCTTCATCCAGCTACCCTTTCATCCTTCCTTCCACCCTTTCATCCATCCACCCTTTCATCCACCTTTTAATCCACCCATTCATCATTCATCCACCCACCTTTTCACACATCCATCCATCCTTCATCCTTACATCCATCCATCCACCCATCATTCATTCACCCACCTTTTCTGTGCCTTTCTCATGGGGGAGGGTGGGGGGGGGTTAGTATCTCTCTGCGTGTTTTTCCTTCTTTCCCGATCATGGGAGGGCATCTCTGTGCCTCCCTGCTGGGGGCGGGGGATGTGTCACGGGACCCACAGCTCCAGGCGTGCAATATCCATTGACCTCAAAGGGCAGGCTACAACTATAGCCTGCTCCCCCAGCCCCCCTCCCCCACTTCCCCCAGCTCGAAACGGCTTCAGGGACACGCACAGCCACACCCGAGTACTTGACAAGTCTTTTACTTGTTAATGAGGCTTCGATGTTTTTCACACCTCGAGCCATGAGCACCCTCATCAGCCCAAGCCAGGGACAGAATCTGCGACCCCCTTCAAAGGACTCCACGACCCCCCTGGGGGTCGCGCCCCACAGATTGAAGACCTCTGCTCTAATGCTACATTTACATGCGTCCCATACAAAATTGACTGTTGTCGAATTAATGTTCAATTATATAAATTCCTCTATGTGGCTTTTAATACCAAGAATGAATTTAGAATCAGTTAGTAGATATCTAGGGAATGTAAACTGTTGGGTTGTTTGTTTGCAGTCCAAAATTTTAAATTCAAACAATATCGGGCTGTGATCGGAGGTAACTTTGGGGCAAATTTCTATATCACAGTTCTCTAAGATATTATCTGTTGCCCATATCATGTTGATTCTAGAGCAGGTTTTGTGTGGAGCCGAATAGTATGTAAAACCAGCTATAGTGGGATGTTTAGTGCGCCAGACATCTTTCAGATTGTGTATCCTAGCCAATTCTATTATAGCTGATCTCACTTTACCCATCCTATTAATATTTCCTTTACTTGTAGAATCTATTTTATAATTCATAACGCAATTAAAATCCCCCATTATCAACAATTCGCCATCCCAATCGAGTAGTTCAATATTCCATTGCTCATAAAGTTTGGGTACATCTATGATGGGGCCATATACAATACAAAATACAGAACATTTTTGATTGAATTGTAATTGTACTATTGCCCATCTTCCCTTGGTATCAGCAGCGGTTTTAATGATATTAATTCTTAACCATTTTTGTTTCAGAATAGCTACCCCCCGGATCGATGCCCCTAAAGTAGAGCAGACAACAAGGTCATAACCCATTTGCGATAAGAGCTTACGATCCTGATATCCAATATGGGTTTCAGAGATGAATGCCATATGTGGTTTATACATGTTTATTTCTTCTTGTACCAATTTTCTTTTACATTTATTATTGAGTCCAGCGACATTCCAAACCAAACATCTAAGAGAAGACATATCCTATGTTTGTGTTTCTCGATCTCCTCTGTAAAGTATATTGCTTGAAAAGAAATTCGACAACCTTATTACCCGTTTCTATCCATATACTACTCTTGCAATAGAAATGTTTCCCACTTTTAAGCCCTACCCACCCCAGAGTCTCAGTCCCACCCCCTACCCTCTCACCCTCAGGTCCCTCAGGGGGGAGCACCCATCTATCCCTTGCTGCCGTTGATGGGGCAGCACGGTGAAGTTGTGAGCATGGAGTCTGCTCCTTCCACTTTCAAATCAAAATATATATTCATCAAAGAGAAAAGCATTAGAATAGAAGAAAGAGATAATAGAAAAAAGAGAGCGAGAGAAAAAGAAAATATAGAGTATATAATAATAAATGTCTCCTTTAACGATTTAGATTCAGATAACTTTCAAAATACTCGAATAATCAGAATTATATCTTATTAAAGCATTTGTCTTTCTCTCTCGTAAATTTCTCTACATTTCGGATCGCCTCTTCTGGCTCAGTGGAAAATAATGACTGGCCATTTCTATTAACTTTGAGGCGGGCAGGTTCTTGTAGATACACCATACAGCCTATAGCTTTGAAAGAGTCTATCAATTTGCAAAGCTTCCAACGTCGATCCATTGTGCCCTTACTCAGATCAGAGCGTACAAAGAAAGTAATATTATCGATAGTGACTGGGCTATTAGATTTCGCTTTGAGAGATACAGCTTGTCTCAATAAAAAATACCCAAAGTATATCAAAAAGGGTCTAGGAAATGTATTGTTTTTATTCTTTTGGAAGAAGGGCAATCTATGCACCGCTGTAGTTGGGAGTCCCAGTCCCAATCCGATAGATCACTGAAGGCTTTTTGGAAGAGTTTCACAACAAAGGTTCGGGGATCAGCCCCCTCGATACTCTCAGGAATTCCAAACAGTCTAAGGTTATGTCTGCGCGCCCTATTCTCCATGTCCTCCACTTTAGCCTCTAGTTTAGAGATGCGAATTGAGTGAGATCTTGTTGTTGACTCTGATCGGGTGGCACCTTCTTCTACTTCCACAACTCGTTGCTTCAGGTCTTCTATCTCTTGCGTGACCCCTCCAAGCTTTTGACACACTTCGCTCATGAAAGCTTGTAGTTTAGTATTATCTTCTCTTAATTGTAAGTATTGTTGTTGGCTTTCCTGTCTTTGTACCATAAGAGTTTGCATGATTAGATCCGTAGGTGTGATATCTGAATGAGATTTTATTTCTTGCCCTTGTTTGGTTGTTTGAGTTTGCGATTGGCTTGGTGTGTCACTATGTTCTAGTGTTATAACCGAACTGTTAGCCCCCAAGGAGCTAGGGATCGTAGTTGTATTCACTATTTCAGTATGTTCAGCATTTGATATTCCCAGTGGATAATTGTCAGAAACGATTTCGATCGAAGTTGACCTTATCTTGGGATTTGTTGAATCTGCGAGCGGAGTAGTATTTTCATTTATTGCCGGACTACTCATCAAATTGGTGGTTAAAGTTGTAGTTAGAGTATCTAGCTGTATTACTGTAGTGGAGCCGGCATTATCAAATCCATTATCAGTCAGTGAAGTTGGTAAAGTTATTACATCCACATTTGTTTTTGTAGTCTCTATTCTAGGAAGTATATTTTTATCTCGCAAATTCAAGTCTTCCTCAAAGCTTGCTCCAGAGAGTCTTAAAGCCATACCCTTTACTCCTCCTTTTGCCTCGATCCATTTCCTCAATGGGCTATCGTCGACTATAGCCTTGCGCCCTTTCTTGTTTGCGATAGGATCTTTGTTCAATGGTTTACGAGTTGTGGTTTTTTGCTTAGTTTTGGCTTTCAGTTTTGTTTTTCTTAATCCAGATATTCGGCCAGCATTATTTCCATTAGTGGAATTTTCTATTTCAGTTTCACCCTCTTCAGAAATTTCTTCATACTCAGGGTTGGAGCTTTCTTCCGCGCTTTCTATTTCATCGTTATGTAAGCAAGCATTCTTTCCCAATGGATTTTCGCCAACTTGTTTCTCAAATGTAGATTCGGTTGTATTTAATTCAGTTATTTGTACAGACTGCATGGTGTCAATATGGCCAGTTGTGTCAGCATCAGTGTCTATATTAGCATGTAATATTGCTGGCGCAATATCCAAGTGAACGTTAGAAGCCCCATCTACTGCATCAGTAATGTAATCTAGTGATGAATGTGCCGTTCGGTCTTCGCTCAGAACGCACAGCTGTGAGGAGAATAGTCCAAGGCCCGCCCTATTGCACGCCCTGCCGAGCACTCTGAGGGAGCCGGTATTCCTGATCTTCCAGACCGGCAACAGCCCTCTGCTCAGCCGACAAACAAACTGCAGCATCCGGACCCAGCCACGGTAAAATGCAGCTACAGATACTTTGTGGGTGTTTTACGAGGATGCTTTTTGAATTCAACAACTCTCGATAGGTGGCTGCACTAAAGAACTATAGACGCTTTTCGCTGCTTTCCTCGTAGTTTTTCGGGAAACGGTAAGGAGCTACTCCATGGGACCTCCTTCACCTGGCGGCTTCAGCCCACCATCTTGACTCCGCCCCGAGGTAAGAGTATTTTCATACATCTCATGGTTCTTTTATAGGACCAGGAGACAGAGGGGATGCTGTCAATGTTGGACTGCTGGATCCCTGGTGCATAGCTCAGAGTTTGTCCTGGAATGGGAACCATCTGAACACCTTACAGGTAGCTAGGTGCTGGCATCAGAGAGCCTACCAGGGGTACAGGAAGTGTTGTCCGCTGAAAGTTCTAAGAGGTCTGATTTCTAAAAGTGTAACCACAAAGACCAGATAAAATCTGGGGTGAGGGAACCAGAGGCAAGGGGTGCTGGGAGACAGCAGCCTCCAACATAAACTATGTATCATAATAAGCCGCTCCCAGTGTATTGTCGCTAGTGTTAGTGCAGTTTTAAATTTGTGAGTACAGGCATCTCACAAAAAGTGAAGGACTGGTCTCACACACCAGCTGGTGTCATGCTTCATCATAGACCAGTCCTCGCCCTCTAAAAACTTGGTTTGATAGAGGGCGGGCATACACCTGATGACAGGGATGCACTTCTAAACTAAGTGAGGGCCTATGAAAAAGAAATGGATTAAAAGGCCATTATAGGTGTCAGCCTAAATTTGAATAGTGCTGGCATCCATATGGTGGTTTAAAAAAAGGTGATCGGTGTAATGGGAATATCACTGTCCCCCCACCGCCGGGAATGAGGTCAACATGTTTCTGGCTAAAGGCCCAACTGGGTCTGCGGCATCCATCAGGACCGTGAAAGAACGGGCTCCATTCTTACCACACTATGGCCAGAGGGTTCCACTCAGTGGGGTGATGCCGATCACTCTCCACTTTAGTATGGCTAGATCATTACGCCCTAAGATGAGGTCAAAATGGCCCCATAGGAGGGAGAGGGTAGGAGAAACCTTGGGTCCAAGAATGTCCAATGATGTGGTCTCCGCCTCTGTACCTAGATGTGCATGCCTGATTTGTATATGGCTGGGTTCTAACTGGAATGGCATGGTGAGCAAACAAACGATGGATTTAGGCCAAGATTTCTGTACTGGGGTGAATGTATGACATTGTTCTGCATTCTGTCCATCTACTGTTGTTTTTGCATTTGTCACCCTGAGTGGATGGGTATGCTCAGACGTGAGTCCCGTTCTCTACATGCCACTGGAATCAAGCTATCCTGGCTGATGAGGGCTGAAAGCCCGATACCGGTCCTAGGATGCTTGTTTCCAGTCCAGGGAGGACCTTGCTTGGCAGTTCGGGCTGGACTGTCCCAATGGGACACAGGGTCAAGAGTGATTTGCATATGGCTGGGTTCAAACTGGAATGCCATGGTGAACAAAAAAACAATGGATGTAGGCCCAGATCTGTGTACTGGGGTAAATGTATGACACTGTTCTGCATTTTGTCCATCAACTGTTGTTTTTGGAGTTTCACTGGAAGCATGACTGTAAACATTGCTGGCCTCATACACCATCTAATAACCTTTGGCAACAGGGAAAGCCTTATTGTGAGAGTTTCTTGCCATGAGATACACTGAGTATGCCTTTAAAGAGCACAATGTCTGTTTTGACTAGAGCCCTCAGAGGTATCATTTCTTGTTCTGTGTTCCCTAAGGAGGTTTTCTACAACCAATAGTCATACTTGAAGTCCAGCTCCTTAAAGTCCAGATAATCTGAGTGTAGTTGAACTTACATGTTTCACTCCCCACTCAAATCGTTGCATATGTGAAGAATGTCGATAATATGACAAAAAGCATGACAGATAAATTGGAGCAAGCCTTGATGAAGAAGTGTGCCAGAAAAGGCGCGGCTTTAAACGTATTTAAACTTTTATTTTGCCACCTCATCCATCATCCTTGTCTGCTATCATTGGTGATGAATGTTTCGGTAGGGACAAAAGGTTCGCTGAATTAAATATTGTGTATCATGTGTTGGACTTGTAAAATAAAATGGCGTAACAGACGCTCAATGAAAATATAATTGTCACAAGACCTACACTTAGTTTGAGGCTAAATTCTGATCCCTGTGCTTAAGGGTTTTGCACAGGAACTGGAATTATGAATCGTGTTTAATTATAAAACTCTAGTTGTTTTAGACCATACACATTAAAATGTTATAGAAATGGTATTAATAACCAACTCTACAGTAATCCATTTACCTTCGCCATCAGTCTGTTGTGATGTGATAAAAACACCAGATATGTGTTGCAAAAAATAATAAGGGCCATTTTCTTATTAGAGGTAGGAGAAACAAGAACTTTATCAACCCAACATCTCCAGTGTTTTTGAGCTTCTAAATCAGATAAATGAGTTTCTTGTAACACAACCAGATCTGGTTTAAATGTAGTATGGTGCAAAATAACTCACTGTCTTTTAATTGAGTAGTTTTGAGCATTACCCTTACAGGATATGATTCTGAACTATGCAGACAGATAAAAATAATACAGTCGGGACCCGGGCAACTTCCCCAACCCCCTTAAATCCTACAGATTCAATGACATCAACCAGTGAAGCACTCAATTTAATAGACTCTCCTTCTTTAGATATAAAAACTGCAGCGAATGAAGTCTCAACTCTTTCTTCTACGGTTGTTCCCTCTGCAGTATCTTCCATCTTGCCACAATCTAAATTAGATTCGAATGACGATGCTATGGCATATGCAATGGCACAGAGCCCGATTTTGGAGATGGACACGAAGATTACTGGGGACTTCCAAATCACAGTGAAAGACATGTTAAACCTGATATTAGGAGAAATAAGAGAGATGAAGCAATTTCACAAGGCTGAATTGGCAGTAATTAGTATTCGCTTGGATAAAATTGAAGACTCAATGGCTTCTTTTACAACTGATTTCAAGAATCCGAGACTAGAATTTCAGGGCTGGAGGACAATATGACTACTATGCAGAAGGAGGTGTCTACTATTTGTAAATCTTCAAAAGCCTTTGAAATTAAACTGGATGAGTTAGAAAATTATAATAGAAGGTCAAACCTTCGAGTGGTAGGCGTGCCAGAGAATATTGAAGGATCGGACATGATGCAATGGATTACTTCCTTCTTTTCTCGAGAGGTAATCCCTGAGTTCAAGGGAGACCTAACAATTACACGCGCGCACCGAGTTCCAGCTCGTCCAATTCCTAACTCCCCATTTCCTCTGACAATTATTGTTAACTTTGCTGATGTACGAGTCAAAGAAACAATCTTATCACAGGCCTTTAAGCAAAGACAATTTTATGCCAATCCAACTACTAAATGTCGGATTTTCTCCGATATGTTGGCTGCTGCTGGAGAAAAGACTTTGTAAAGATTTTGCAATTATTCAAAGAAAAGGGTGTCCAAGCTTCAATGGCACAGCAGGCAAAGTTAAAAGTTCTGATAAAAGGCAAATTTTACTTGTTCACTGATGTTGATGAGGCATGTGAGATGCTTAACCAGCTGCGGAGTTAAGCCCAAATAAGACATTGATGTAACTAGACATGATTGTGGAGGGGAGGGTAGGTGAGAAATAGGGGGATCACAGGGTCAGGGGCGCAACAACAAGGCGCCTCCATGAGAAGGGTGAGTGTCAGGTGGCCAGCGTGGGGAGGAGGTGTAGTGCAGGGCCACAGGGCTAGGGGCTGGAGGGGAGCACCTGAGGTGGGGTGTGGGGTGGGGGCAGGAAAAAAAAGGAAAAAATTGAAGTTCTTGTTGGATTTTGATGGAAAAATAAGTTGGCAAGATATATGTTCTAATGAATTATCTATGATTTATATATATGTCCATTGGGGGCTTAGAGTGATTTCCTTCAACGTTAATGGGCTGAAAAATAAAAAAAAAATGCGAGCAATTGAGCTCTGAATTAAGTCAGAACGACCAGCTGTTGTAATGCTCCAAGAAAATCATATTTCTACAGCCAAAATTAACTCCTTTTCTATGTTTAAAACCTGGTCATTATATAGAGGGTTTTCATGCGCTCAAGAATCTAAAAGTGGGGTCGCTATTTTTCTAAATCAGAATTTAGATGCAGAAATTGTCCAGTTTGAAGATGGAGGGGCAGGACGGTGGTGCTGGGTCACGTGTTTAATGAAAGATAGGAAAAGTCCAATTACTTTTGTCAGTTTTTATGCCCCAGTGGAAGACTGTGCCCCAATCTATGATGAGTTATTTCAATCTTTGTTGTTAGTTAGGGGGGATATAGGGATAGGTGGTGATTTTATTATCCTTATGGATATAAGATTAGACTCCACTGGTGTGTCGAGGAATCAATCTAAACCAAAATCAAGAAGGTCCATTATGCAGAATATATCTTTATTGGATCTCTGTGACCCATGGCGTATTAAATTTCCACAGAAAAAAGAATTTACGTGTTACTCTGGGAGACATAGATCCTCGTCTCGATTAGATTTTTTTCTGGTTTGAAGGTTATTGAAATTTTCCTACCAAAAATTTTTTCACAATGGTTTTTCAGACCACGCAATGTTGTTAATTGAATTTGAATTAGGCGAAGAAATTAAGTCATCTAAAAGATGGATATTTAATAAAATGTATCTGCAGGACAATAATTGGATCTCTTTCTTAAAAACTGAAACTACTGAGTTTATAGCACGTAATTTAGACACCGCCCCACTCCATATTGTATGGGACTCATTAAAAGCTTTTATTCGTGGTATTATAATTAGTTAAGATGCAGAAGAATGGCGAACTATCAAACAAACTAAGACCTCGCTTTATCAAAAAATCCATTCACTTACTCTGCTGCGCCAAGTTAATCCTACCAGTGATGTACAAAAAAGATTAAATGAAGCTAAACGTGAACTTAATACTTTCTTTTTACACAGAGTGAACAGCAATTCTCGATAAAATCTCAGAGGATTTACGAGGAAAGTAATTTTTCTGATAAACTCCTCGCATGGCAGGCAAAAGAGCAAGTTGCCGCAAAATTAATCCCCTTATTAAAGTGTCCTGTCACTCAAGTTGAAGTATCCCAGACGGATGCTATTAGCGCTATTATGTTGTCCCACTATAAACAGATTTACAGTCAACAGCAAATAATAGATCACTCCAGGCTCTCAAATTTTTTATCCAGATATAATATGCCCTCCCTAACTCAGGCAGATAGTGATTCAATGCAGCGTTTATTTTCTAAATCAGAACTAGAATTAGTGGTTAAGAATTTACCAATCGGTAAAGCATGTGGCCCGGATGGCCTTCCGCCTGAATTCTTTAAGAGCTTCTTTAGCGCGTTTTCTGACTTATTATTACAATTATTTAATTATATGTTACTGTTTGGCCAAGTTTTGGATTCTTTTGGGGAGGGCACTGTTGTTAGTTTTCCAAAGAAAGGTAAAGATTCAAAAGACCCTAACTCGTACAGGCCTATCACATTACTTAATACCGATCATAAGATCCTCACGTAGGGCCCGATGTAGGTACCAAAATACCGGTCGGAAACGGCCGATTTCGGCCGTTTCCGACCGGTATTTGGCCTACTGAGATGTAGGGGACCTTTTTTTGTCCGATTCGGTATTTTACCGATTCGGTAAAATGACCGAATCGCAAAAATACCGAATCGGTAATTTTACCGATTTTTAAATTTGGGATGTAGGTGGGACTACTTTCTGTCCCACAGGCCCTTCAGATTCTGTATTTTAACACCCAATCCAATTGGGTGTTAAAATACCGAATCCAGGTGTGCATGCACATGTGTGCATGCACACCTATGCCATGTGACAGACAGACATGCCCTTAGGGCATGTCTGTGTGCCACATGGCTCACATGCCTGTTGTGGGGGTGCTAGAGGGTGTCAAAGTGACACCCCCTGCACTCTTGCACAAATCGGTAATTACCGAATCGGTAATTACCGATTCGGTAATGCCCATTGATTCCTATGGGCTTCAAGGCCCATAGGAAGCAATGGGGGATACCGAATCGATATTTACAGAATCGGTAAATACTGAATCTTACAGATTCGGTATTTACCGAATCTGAAATACCTACATCTCCCCCCCTCTAATTTACCACTTCATAAATACCGATTCGGTATGATTCGGTATTTATGAAGTGGTAAATGTAGATTTACCTACATCGGGCCCTAAATTACTTGCAATACGTTTTAATTCGATCGCAACGGATCTTATTCACTTAGATCAGAATGGCTTTGTGGCAGGCCGCCAGTTAGTGACCAACACCCATTTTCTCACAGAAGCGCTAGATTATTTTCAGGTTAACAAAATCCCGGCTTTAATTTTATTATTAGACGCAGAGAAAGCTTTTGATTTAGTGGTGTGGACAACTTTATTTGCTATTTTAAAACACTTTGGTATCCCTTCACAAATTATTAGTTTAATTCAAAATTTATACACCAGAGCTAATATAATTATTAATTCTGTTATGGCAGGCACAGTATCGGTCCAACGGGGCACCAGGCAGGGTTTCCCCTTATCCCCTATCCTTTTTGCTTTCTTTATTGAACAGTTAGCCACAGCAATTCTTGAATCTGTAAATATCCCTCCACTGAATACATCTATGGCAAAAATTAAACTCTATGCCGATGATATTATGTTGATAATTAAGACAGATATCCAATCTCAAACTGCTGTTTTACAGCTTTTTGAAGAATTCGAGGCCTTAGGAGGTTACCGAATTAATAAAAAAAAGACTGAAATATTAGTGTGTGGTGGGGGGGAGGTGGATTTACATGCGGATTTAGTTGGTTGTATTAATTTAAGACCAAAACGGTATCTAGGAGTTATGTTTTCTACCTTGGTATCCGATTTAGTTAAGCTGAACTTTGACCCACTTTTACGAAAGGTACAATCCTTATTCACTAGATGGGATTCACTACCATTTACTATTATGGGACGGGTGGCACTTATAAAGATGTCTGTACTTCCACTATTTAATTTTTTATTTTCAGCTATTCCGTGCTTTTTGCCTAGTAGCTTTTTCCCAAAAGTAGAATCATTATTTTCAAGCTTTATATGGGCTAAAAAACGAATATATGATTATACCACGATTTCAATTACCACGCATGGCTTTACCACGCGAATTTTACATCGCAAGTGGCTTTACCACGCTGGTATATACAACGTAGGATTTTACTACGCGTAGAAACGTCTTACCTGCACGTCTTTCTCTACGAGCCCTTACTTCCATCTTCCATGGAAACAAGCGTCAAAACACGTATACCAAAATAAAAAAAGGACTGCTTTTTTTACGTACACGGCACGTCTTTGGGGGAGGCACTTTCCTTTTTTCTTCGGTGGTACTGAAGTTCGTTTTTTTTTATTTAAGTAATCCGCCCCTTTGTTTGTTTTTTGGAGGGGAGACCCCCCCAGCCCCCCTCCGAGCCCCCCCCCTGCCCCCCCAAGCCCACGCAGAACGACTTGAAGGAATACCACGTCTCCCCCCCAGCCCGTGGTAAAGACGTTGTGGAAGGCACCCTCGTTGTAAAGAAGTTTGCGTGGTAAGTGTCACGTGGTAAAGGTTATTAGTGGTAATGCCTTCGTGGTAAATGATGTTTCCCCTAAAAAACGCCCTAGGATAGCAATGAAGACAGTTTACGTGGATATCGAACTGGGAGGCTTATCTGTTCCTAACCTTAGAGATTATTACAGTGGATATTTCGCCCAATATTTAGATCGATTTAAATCAGGAACGCAGAGTTCAAAATTATTTATCAATTTCTTTTTTGACCAAATTAGTCAAGAGGTACAAACCCCAGTTCCTCTGCACATCCCTAAATCGCCAAAACTCACCCGATATAAAATGATGTATTGGTTCTTTAAACGCCGCGACGTTCTTCTAAAAAGGTATTCTCTCCCGCAGTTCAATTCTAGAACTCCTCTAAGGAATGGTCTCATTTTTATGGGAATCAAAATCGGAGCAGATATTGTTTTTCAATGGGAGCGGGCTGGGTTTAGCATTCTATCAGATTTTTTAAGAGAAGGGGCCTGGCTGTTACCAGGAGAGATGCACCAATTAATTTCAGGGAATTTTATGTTATCAAATTCATATGTTTCGATTTTCAAAGTACTGGGACAAGTTGAGTCAAGAATGATTGACTCTCCTTGTCAGTTGTGGGATGATTTGTTTTTGATTCCTCAGAGTAAGAAGCCAGGAGCATGGAAACGTTATTTAGCTCAACATATTGAATTAGATCTCAGTACAAGAGCCATTAAAAAATGGCAGGAACAAGAAAATCATGTTCTGACTATGAATACCTGGAATGTATAAATAAATTGAATTTTAGTGTTCTTCGAGGTTCTAATTGGAGGAGAATGTTCTTTTTTATTAAATAGCTCCTATATCGAACTCCTGCCGTCATTTCTAAAATGTATGTGAATGTTAGTGCCATCTGTTTTAGATGTTAGCAATACAGTCCCGCTAATTGGTCCCACACTACAGCTCACTGTGTTAAAATTGTACCTTTTTGGAACAAGATTTTCGAATATTTACAAATGTTTTGTGGGATTCAGACTACTTATAACGTTACATTAATACTTTATGGATATGATTCTGATCTTGGATTGTTAGAACAGATGGTTAAACTATTAGTTATTGTGATGGCAGTAGCGAGGTCTTTGGTACTCCAGAATTGGAAATGTACACAAGCTCCTACGTTTGATTCCTGGCTTCAGAAAATGAGAAATGTTAGAATAAGTGAATTTCGTTATGCACAGCGAATTGGGCGGATAAGGAAATATGACAAAATTTAGAAATCGTATTTTGAGTAATATTGGAAATTGTATTCTGTAAACTATGATTTTGTATTTCTTGGTTGTCAATGTACGCATTTTCTTTTTACTAACTGATACTATGATACAAGAACTTCAATAATAAAAAGTTTTTAAAAAAATCAGATAAAAATAATAAGGTCTAAAAATGTCTACAAGAAATTTTATATGATGTGAGACAAAAGTTGTGTGTAAAAAATGCTTGCAAAAAGAAGAAAACCTTGGAATGAAAGTAAAAGGAAGCAGAAAAGGCATACAGGGAGAAAGACAAGGATGATCGGAAAATATTTATTCCAAGAGTAGACAGACTGTACATACCAAGAAAATGGCAACAGAAAACATACCTCTTAGGGGATACAAGAGTGAGGAGTTCTGACAGTGTGTTACGGAAATGACACATCCAAGGAGCTAAAGGTATGGTGAGTGAGAACAAATTAACACAATAGGGAACCATACAGAAGACGCACAGGGTAACAAAATCTGCAATAAGAAAAGGAATATGTGTCAACAATGTCAGCATCGTATAAAAAAACAAGCAGTTTTTTTCAACATTTTAGGAAACTGATACTTTTCCTATGCTCATTGACTCATCTCTGTATTCAAAAATAAATTTTCTAAGGGGGCGTGACCAACAGCATGGCTGAGTGAGACGTGCTTTCGCCAAGCTCCGGCTGAAAGCTTTATCCGTCATACGATTACGGTGCCCAGCGCACCCAGAGAACACAGCAAAGGTCACTGGAGGTGCCCTGCTGCCACCCGTGGTCGAAAGCGGGAGAAATGTGATAAGATTTGGCCCTGAGGAGCTGAAAATCGGGTGAGTTCGGGCGAGCCGGCGAGCCCCAAGATGGCGTCCAGCAGCGGCTGAGGGCTGGAGATATCGAGCAGAGACCGGAGCGCTGAAAAGGAGGGGCAGTCGACAACTGAGCCTGCCCTGTTGTGAGCGACCCCGTTGAACCAGCGACTGGTGCGCTGGTGAGGGCCCCTGGCTCCTAAAGCTGTGTTCGGACTGAAATGAGTCACGGCGGACCCGTAGAAGGACCCCTTACCCCCATCCTGCTGAGTTTGAAGGCTGTTGCGGGGACTGGGTGAGGAGCCTGAGATCCGGGCTTGCTGGCGGGACGAGGTGCAGTCCCTCGGCCGCTCTCGGGCCCACTTGTGCTAAGTGCAGGCCTGCATACTGGGGGAGCAGTGCGGTTTGAGGCGGGCCGCTGCGAAGGGACTGCAGACTGGCGAGCGGTCCCCCGGGGCTGCGAGACCATACGGAGTAGCGAGCTGAGGCGGTGAGTGGATACAGGGACTTCGTGTCTGCAGAGCGCAGCTGGGCAGTGGAGTGGTGTGGAGGATGGGCCTTCCCCGTCCCTGGCGTCCATGAACTGGCCCCGAGAGGGGCGAAGGATCGGCAAGATGGCGCCGGAGGGGAGGTGAGGTGCGGGGGGGACGGATATCTGGACTGAAGCTAAGGCTGGGGGGTGGTGTGGTTTTCTCGCTACCCTTACCCATCCTTGGGATGTTATAAATAGAGACAGCTTAGAGGAGGAGGAGGTGATGCAGGGGCTGGCCGTGACGGCCTGAGCCACTAGCACCACTAGGAATGTGGAACTGCTGCAGCTGGCAACTGTGACAGGCCTGAGATCACAAGCAGAGCAGGAGACCCGGGTGAGTAGACTGACCTGTTGGGGCTGAGACAGACCCCCACCACCCATTTGTGAGAGCGCTGAGGCTCTGGACATCTCTAAGCGGGACACCCGGAGGTGCCGCATTGACTGGTGGGAGCGGAGGAGGCCACTAAGGGAACCAATCTGTGAGCATGTGCGGAAGGGCTGGATGGTGGATTGGTGAACCTGACTGACGGTATCCCCCCGCCTTCCGACATATGTTCATGAGCCTCCTCTGGACCGTGCCTGGGCCCCCCAACTTTGCCCTGTGATGCTGCGCCCCTTGGAGAGGTGCCCGCTCGCAGACGCACCGGATGGGCTGCACCCGCTGTGCGGGCGACGGGTGACCTGGCCTGCAACACACGTGGGAGTGGGGACTGCCTCACACCTGAGCCTGTCCGAGCACAACATGGGTAGAGACAGAGATCCGAAACAGCCGTGCCAGGGCAAGATGGATCAGTATGCGAAGGTTATTGCACCCGCTCAGGAGGAGCGCTTGGGTGCCTATTCGGACACGGATACCCTCCTCCAGGCAATACAGGCATCCAGGACAGCGCTAGAAGGCCAGATCGGTGCAGTGGGATCGGAAGTGGCACTCTTGCGGCAGGTCCTCAGGAACCCGGCGGGAAGGGTCACGGAGGCAGAAGCACGGCTGGGCGAGACGGAAGATTCGGTCCATGATCTCCGCAAGAACATGCAGGAACTCCAATCCTCTCACAAGGACCTACTATGGAGAGTTGATGATGTGGAAAACAGAGCCCGACGGAACACTCTACGCTTCGTGGGTTTTAGAGAAGGAATTGAAGGGGCCAATATGCCTGGCTGCAGAACACCTTCTCGGCGGACAAGTTCTCCTGTTTCGTCATAGAAAGAGCCCACCGGGTGCTGCTAGCCAGACTGCCGACGGGCGCTCAGCCAACGCCTGTCATAGTGCGCTTCCATAACTTCATGGATAGGGATATGATACTTAGAGAGGCTCAGAAGCTTGGAGAAATACGACATGAAAGTACCCGCAACATGATTTTTCCGGACTACAATAGGGAGGTGCAAAAACAAAGGTGCACTTTTGACTCCGTGAGTCACAATTGTTTTTTGGTTGGGAATGTTTTGGGTTACATGTTGTTTAACGTTTGTTTGGCACACTGACAACAGAATCACATGGGTAGGCGCACACACTGTCCACCCCCCGCCAGGAATGTACTGGACACACACCACTCCATGGCTTCCGTGATGGTGAATAGAACCCCCAAGGGTGGATTGGTAACTGGCCCCTACAGGGTTCTCACGTGGAATGTGAATGGTCTGGGGGACAAAATTAAGAGAGGACTGGTGACGGCATATATAAAGCGGATGCAACCCGATATAGTCCTCCTCCAGGAGACTCACCTTCAAGGGACGAAATGCAGGTTTCTAGCAAGGGGAGCCTATAACGTGCTGGCACATGCGGGTTATACAACGGGTTCCCGTGGGGTGGCAAGCCTGATTAAAAAATCCCCGCCTTTTACGGTGACCCGGCCTGGACGGACCCCTCAGGGGACTTATGTGGGGGTGTCGGGAACATGGGGGTGGCGGAGGGTCACGATAGCATCGGTCTATGCCTCCGAAAACTCCAAGCAAGGACTCTCTCCAGAGTGGCCAGAGTCCTGATGGATACACCAGACACGTTACACATCATAGGTGGGGACTTTAATGACGTTATGTTCACCCCCATGGACCGCTCAGGGACCCGAGAGGATGACTCCTTGACCACGCCCTTGGCCAGGGCTATGACCACACTGGGCCTGACGGACGTGTGGCGACGATTACACCCCACCACCAGAAGCTACTCATATTAATCCAGGGCACACAGGGTACACTCCAGACTCGATTATGTCTTCCTTCCCAAACATGCGCTTGGGACTGACAACAAAGCAGAATATCTGGCAAGGGGTCTCTCGGACCATTCGCCCCTCTTGGTCCGGCTGGGTGGGAGGCCTCGGGCCAGTGGTGGGGGTTGGAGACTGACGCCATGGGATCTACAGAATAATGAGATAGTACAGGGATTTAGGGCTGACACGAAGGTGTACTTTGCAGAAAACATGGGTTCAGTGCAATCTGGAGTGACCGTATGGGAAACCTCTAAGACTGTACTCCGCGACACGGCTCAGAGTCGTATGTCCTGGGGGAAACGAAATGCCCAGGAGGAACTTAATGCCCTGGAAACCCAAACACTCGACTTAGAACATATGTATGTGTCGGGACGTGACCCTCAGGTACTCCGGCACTTGATGGATACCCAACAACAATATAAAGACTAGGGGCCAGATGTAGGTATCCAAATACCGGTCGGAAATGGCCGAAAATACCGATTTTCGGCCGTTTCCGACCGGTATTTGGATATTGAGATGTAGGGGCATGTTAAATTACAGAATCGGTAATTTTACTGAATTTGTAATTTTTCCGATTCTGTAAAATAACGAATAGGTAAAATTACCGATTCTGTAATTCATCATGTAGGTAGCACTGTAATCGGTGCTACAAGGGTTTAAGAATTCGTTATTTACCACCAACTAGAAGTTGGTGGTAAATAATGAAAACCCTTCAAAAAGCATTTTTTTTGCTTTAAAAAACGTGCCATGTTGGTGACATACATGCCCTAAGGGCATGTATGTCAGCAACATGTGCACCCAGCACAATTGAGGGGTGCAACAGGGTGTCACAGTGACACCCTGTCCCACTTGCAAATTTGGTAATTCAAGGCCCATAGGAATCAATGGCAATTACCGAATCGGTAAATACCGATTCGGTAATTACCGAATCATTCCGATTCGGTAATTTAAAATGTGAAATTACCTACATCCCATTAACCTACTCTTAAATACCGAATCGGTATGAATCGGTATTTAAGATTAGGTAAATCGAGATTACCTACATCTGGCCCCAAGTGACGAATGAAGCCAAGGCTCAGGCGCTTGCGACCTTACACAGGGTAAATGACGTTGGAGATAAGTCTGGGAAATTGTTGGCCTGGCTAAGTCGTAGGGAACGGGATGCCAGGTGGATTGAGGGGGAGTTAGATGACTGGGGACAGCTACAGAGGGAAGATGCCCAGATCGTCAAGACGTTTGCTTCCTACTTTCGGGTCTTTTACAGAGCCAGGGAACTGGGTGGACCGGAAAAAGTCACGGACTACCTGCCTACTGTCCAACCTCGGTCTTAATGGACAAGGACAGGGAGTCCCTTGAAACCGACATAACGGCCGCGGAAATCAGAGAGGCAATAGCTTGACTCTGGCCAGGGAAGTCACCGGGCCTGAACGGATTTCCGGCGGAATACTTTAAAAAAGGGGTGGATCTGTTGACGCCCCACCTCCTGGCACTCTTTAAAGATGCAGCCCAGGAGGGTCTTCGATCGTACCAATATACAAACAAAGCAAACCCCCTGAGAACTGTGCGTCCTATAGACCGATCTCCCTCCTAAATGTGGAAGCTAAGCTCTTAGCAATGGTCCTGGCCCTTCGTATGCGTCAGAGGATTTTTAGCTTGATTCATCAAGACCAGACGGGATTCCTGCCAGACAGAGCGACTAGGCAAAATTTGCGGAGAACGCATAACTGGCTTATGGAGGTGAAAGATGTGGAGGAGCCACATATGTTCCTCTCTCTTGACGCTGAGAAAGCGTTCAACGCCGTACATTGGCCCTTCTTGGAGGTGACGATGGTCAAATTCGGCATTGGGCCCAACTTTAGGAAGTGGGTGGGACTACTCTGTCCTGATCCTAGAGCCCGGGTGAAGGTGAACGGGATCCTGTCTGAAGACTTCCCTATCCGGCGGAGGACTCGACAGGGATGCCCCCTGTCCCCACTCCTATTCGCCCTTACTATTGAAGTAGTGGTATGTGAGGTCCGGCAGGCGGACACAATACGGGGGATTCCACATATCACAGGCCGACGTACAGGTGGAGAAAATCTCGCTGTATGCGGATGATATTCTTCTGTATGTGGCCCATCCGACCACCACAGTGCCTGCATTGTTCACACTCCTGGGTAGGTATGGTTCCTTCTCAGGGTACACGATTAACTGGCACAAATCAGTCCTGTATAGCCCCCGCGAGAAGGAGGAATGGCCCCCTCTTCCCGCCGCCCTCCAGGTCACCCAGACAGGGTTCACGTACCTAGGGATTTACCTGACCACGGATCGACACGTCTCCTATCAAAACAACATCCATCGGGTGATAAAGAATTTTACAGAGGATGCTCTTCAATGGAAGGACCTCCCCCACTCGATCCTAGGCCAGGGGGCAATGTTCAAGATGATCACACTGCCCCGCTTTCTCTATGCATTGCAGAATGAGTAATTCCCCCTCCTCAGACAAACGTTCAAGGCGATAAACGCGGAACTCCGCTCTCGGCTGTGGTTAGGGAAAGAACCGAGAATAGCCCTAGATACGTTACTGAGAAATCAATACAAAGGGGGGATTTCGTTGCCAGATATAGAAGTGTATTATTGGGCGGAACACTTGGCACAGATAAACGACTGGCTCCATGCACCTGCGGATCACCCGACGTTCAGACTAGAAAGAGACACAATGGCGCACCGCACTAGTCTCCACTACTTATATGGGGGGACTGGGAGGAGACGATTACTCCCGGCCATACAGATAACCATAGAGGTCTGGGACAGGGCGACAAGGATGATGGGATGGTCACATAGGCCCACCAAGCAGACACCGATATGGACCTGTACTTGGCTAAAGGAGCTTCATAAACTCAAAGGTTTTAGGGATTGTGACGATATCAGGATCTCCGTGTTGAGGGTCCTGGTAGCGAAAGGGGAATTCAAACCATATGGGACCCCGGTGGCGGAATATGGCCTACGACCTACTCAGTTTCTCAAATACGCTCAATTGTGATACGCATGGAGGGCTGAGGCGGCGCTTACCTCTACATTGCCAGAATATGCCCCGCTGGAGGGTCGTCTGTTGCAAGAGCAAGTACCCAGTAAACTGGTGTCACTGACGTAAAAGACCTTGAATAATAACACGCCAGATAGATTGGGAAAACTGAGAGCAGCGTGGCAACAGGACTTGGGGGAGATGGACACAGTAGATTGGGAAGCAGCCTTGATGCACGCCAGAGAAGTCGCGATTAAATCCCGACTGCGACTCATACAATATAAGATCCTACATAGGGCATACTATGATAGAGTCAGGCTGCACAGAATGGGTCGCGCTACTGACCCCTGTTGTCTTAGATGTGGACACTCGTAGGGGACCTTTTATCATGCTATATGGGACTGTCCCTTTATTCACACCTATGGACACACATACTGAGGGAATTGAGTGAAGTGCTGGAGGCGGAGCTCCCAATGGACCCAAAATTAGTCTTACTTGGGATAACTACTGATATAGATTTGAATCCCCCACATCTGAACTTTGCAATGCTGGCTCTGATGGTGGCGAAATGAGATGTGGCACGAGCGTGCACCAGCGCCTCCCCCGGAGGGGGAATGGAGACAGGAAATGGATATGTATATGGCGGCCGAAAGAGTCACGTACAAAGCTAGAGGTTGTCCTTGAAAATTCCGTAGAGTGTGGGGCAAATGGAGAAGATACCATGGTCTTGATGGGGGTGTGGGGCCAGAGTGATGCATTAAGAGCCGTAAGGATGAAGTTGGGGGAGGGGTGGGCGAGGGACGAGGGATGGGGCTGAATATTGTGAAGAACTGTCAGGTATAATGGTGTATGGCAGAACTATACCCTGTAGGACAAGGCTAGATCTTGTGGAATTGATGCTTATGTTATCGCATTTGTGGATGGTGGGTGGGGGTAGAGGGGATCGCCTGGGTGAGGGTTTAACCACAGGGGATTTGTCAGTGGTGCTACTGTTGGTTGAAAATACAAATGAAAATATATATTTTTTAAAATGAATTTTCTATGTTTAGCTAGATCCTCGTTTCTGACTGTCTTATCTCAATGCATCAGTTTGTAGTGGCAAGGATGAATTATAAGCATTCATGGATCTAAGAGCTGGTCGAAGATCTAAACATTATTTTCGTCTATTTGCTGTCTCCTTGGCCACATCCTGAGTGAGTAACACCTTATTGCCCAACCAAAACAGTTGCCTTTTAATATTTGCTTCATTGACAATAACATGATCAGTATATTCCAAAATGGAAATAATAATTCCACTAGTTATGAAAGAAACAGGGAAGTGTTTTTTTAGGACCCAATCTATGAGCTCTTTGAAAATTGAATTTCATAGGATGAGATCAGATCTTAGCTCCTTCAATTTCCTCCAGTAAGCCATAGACAGTTAAATTATTTGTTCTGTTTCTATTTTCCAAGTCATCTGTTAGTTTTTTAAGATTTGTTAATTCCTTCTGCAGTTAATCAATTTTGATAGATGCTTCCTTAATGTCACTTGTTTATGGAGAAAAGACAATGTGTAATCTAGTGCTTGCAACCTCTTATTTGTTTGCCCTACAAGAGGTTGAAGAGCTCAAATGTCTTCAAATAATGTTTCCATTGATTTAGAAAAAGCAGAATGAATCGGAGAGGGAGGGTCTTTCTTTAACCTTTGGGTAGTGGGCAAAAAAGCAGAAGGTTTAGCTGGTGAAATGAGCTTCAGAATCGCAGAGGGCATTTGCTTTTGTTTATTGGACAGAATGTTGGCCATTGCTTACTTACTTACTTCTGCATACATTATAGGCCGTCAACGTATAGGCCATCAACCAGGACTCTCCAGCCTTATGTTTGAAACATATGGGGGAGGCTGATTCAGGGTATTCACAGGATATGGCCAAATGGATATAAGGTATCTCATTATATGAGATAACGATTCTTTAAATCATATAATATCCAACAAAGTAACAAGTCAAGCAAGGATGTGGCTTAGAAACAATAAAATATTGAAAAGACTAAATGCACAATTATGCTCAGAGCAAATAGGAAAACCTTCCTTTAAATCCTTGTTAAAAAAGAGGAATCATGTATGTTTTGAACAACGTTTGTATGAGCTTAGGAAATGAATGCATCAGTACTTACAGGAAAATCGATTAATGATGCAAGCGCTGAGGAGAGAGGATGACCAGCAATATGTAAAATGGTAAAATGGCTGCTGTGACCCATTATTCTCTCCAGGGAGGAGCACAATCATGGAAACATGAAGATAGAGCCTTGTGACGACTAGTAAATAGCAAAATGATGAGTTTTCAAGATAATGGTGCCCCCGGAAGGGATACAGGAGCTACAGTGGAATTAATTATGTTCCTGATCACTACAGCAGTTGTGCAACAACAGCCTCCTCAGTCCCCGTGGTGTGAGGGCCCCCGATCTACGGGGGCCACCTCCGGCACTGTGCATGTGTGAGAGGTCACTGGGCTGAGAGCTCCTGACTGGGTCCGGAGCATGGGGAGCCTCCCCAGGCACTTTGCACGTTGGCCATTGCTTACTTACTTACTTCTGCATACATTATAGGCCATCAACGTATAGGCCATCAACCAGGACTCTCCAGCCTTATGTTTGAAACATATGGGGGAGGCTGATTCAGGGTATTCACACTATATGGCTTAATGGATATAAGGTATCTCATTATATGAGATAACGATTCTTTAAATCATATAATATCCAACAAAGTAACAAGTCAAGCAAGGATGTGGCTTAGAAACAATAAAATATTGAAAAGACTAAATGCACAATTCTGCTCAGAGCAAACAGGAAAACCTTCCTTTAAATCCTTGTTAAAAAAGAGGAATCATGTATGTTTTGAACAACGTTTGTATGAGCTTAGGAAATGAATGCATCAGTACTTACAGGAAAATCGATTAATGATGCAAGCGCTGAGGAGAGAGGATGACCAGCAATATGTAAAATAGTAAAATGGCGGCTGTGACCCGTTATTCTCTCCAGGGAGGAGCACAATCATGGAAACATGAAGATAGAGCCTTGTGACGACTAGTAAATAGCAAAATGATGAGTTTTCAAGATAATGGTGCTGCAGTGGAATGAATTATGTTCCTGATCACTACAGCAGTTGCGCAACAACAGCCTCCTCAGTCCCCGTGGTGTGAGGGCCCCCGATCTACGGGGGCCACCTCCGGCACTGTGCATGTGTGAGAGGTCACTGGGCTGAGAGCTCCTGACTGGGTCCGGAGCATGGGGAGCCTCCCCAGGCACTTTGCAAGGAGGACCCCTCGGGTTTCGTTATGCCACTGGATTACAGTAGGCCAAGTCGACTATCAAAGAACATTAAAATAACAAAGAGCAAAATAGCACTGAGTTTTGTGGTGGACATTGGACACCGGTTAGTACAGTAGGAAGGTATGACACCTTAAATCTAAATTCCAGGATGTGCATTATTAACTACAATAGAATGTTTAGAGCCAACTATGGAACCATAAAAGCTTCTTGCCATTCAATACCTCTAAGAAATTGCCAAAGTAGGTAATGTGGAGATGTAAAAGAGGTGTACTACAAGGTACGAGTTTGGAACCCACTTTACCACCAAAATAAGCAACTAATTTCACAATAGAATGAAGAGGGAACTGCAAGCCTCTATGGTGGTCCATTTCAGTGCAACTGTTGACTTTTATAGTGGAGACAAGACATCACATAAGACAAATGCGTACCACTGCCTCTCCTGCTGTTATAATGCCCATTTTACATCAACAAGTTTTCCTTAACTATAATCACCGTTTCAGCCTATTTTTAAATTACCATTTCCATTATCTTAACATTGTTTACTTTTTTGACATTTATCTCGACACAAATGCCCAGCTTTATCAATACCACCTAACAGTGATATACATTTCAATATTTATAATTTATAGCATTATTTTAATTAAATTAAACAAGTATGAATCACCATAAATCTATTCCTAGACTGTGCAAAAAATGTGTTGTATTTCATTATATGCAAATTACATTACATTAAATTCAAATTGACTTTGTTGTTTCTAACCATAACCATTACACTACACCTAACTGGTAATCAAATTATATTTATTTCTATATACATTAAACCAATTTAAATAATATTGAATTAAAGAAGGAACCATAATCCTACTGCTAATGCCAACCTAGCCCATACCAATGATAAATATATAACTATTTAAATGTAACTAAATAAAATTATATTCAAGTTCATTTTCTTCAAATGTGGTATCTTTACTTTAATGGACACACGAGGGATGTGAAGCTGCTTGGCTTAATTTAATAAAGGCTGTTACCTACTTGCCTGAGGAGTGCAGACTTGTCTCTGAGCAAACTTGCGGAAGGAATATATATATTCACTGAGAAAACCATAGGTTTCACACCAGTTATAGTTAGGTGGAAATTTTACTTGCATAAAACCATTGAAAATCCCACGTTATAGTTAGTTGGACTCACTATAACTTGCGCGTGCAATGCACTGCTGATGACGTCACATATTACATCACTCATGACATGGTCAGTGACATCACTCATGACATGTAGTTTTCTCAAAGCGGGTGCGCTTATCAAAAGTTCCGAAGTGTGATGCACAGTTGCAGGCCAACTCTGGACACCGGTGTTTCTGGATTATTGTCCTCCATCAGCAGAGTGTAGGATGAGTTTCAGGGGTTGCTGTGCAGGCTGCCAAAGTTTTATCAGGTATGGTACCTCTCCGGGCGCGTAGGGCGTTACCTGAGCTCGTCAGCTCGAAGGCTCAAGGGAGCCGTAATTAAGTACAAAGTTCATAGGTCGCACGCTACTCCACCATTCCAGCGTGTGTACCCCAGGAGCATCACGGTAGATGTAGTTTTCTCAAAGCGGGTGCGCTTATCAAAAGTTCTGAAGTGTGATGCACAGTTGCAGGCCAACTCTGGACACCGGTGTTTCTGGATTATTGTCCTTCATCAGCAGAGTGTAGGATGAGTTTCAGGGGTTGCTGTGCAGGCTGCCAGAGTGTTATCAGGTATGGTACCTCTCCGGGGCGTAGGGCGTTACCTGAGCTCGTCAGCTCGAAGGCTCAAGGGAGCCGTAATTAAGTTCAAAGTTCATAGGTCGCACGCTACTCCACCATTCCAGCGTGTGTACCCCAGGAGCATCACGGTAGATGTAGTTTTCTCAAAGCGGGTGCGCTTATCAAAAGTTCCGAAGTGTGATGCACAGTTGCAGGCCAACTCTGGACACCGGTGTTTCTGGATTATTGTCCGTCATCAGCAGATGGATCACTGAAATAATATTGAGGGACAAAATATCGACTTGCAAAAATATGCAAAAATATTGTGGACAAAATATCGACAGACAAAATATCGAGTTTGTATCTACAAACAGGTAAGTACAAAAATATCGAGTAGTAAATATCGTTTACAAAAATATAGTTTTAAAAAATATCGACTTTATTAAAAACAGTGTTAAATTAAATTAATATTAAAATGTAATTACTAAAAATATACTTAAAAATACTTAAATTAACTTATAATAATTAAATAATAAATGAAATTAATAAAAAATAATTACAATCATATTTGTTAAAACATATATATATAGTAACATACTATAATTAAATAAGATACTATTATATTACCGTACAATAGCAGAAGTGTAAAAAATACTATTCCCACTCCAAAGAGTGCAAGCGTAGGGAAAGCATTGGATAGCGTAGGGGTTAAAATTACTATTCCCACTCCAGTGAGTGCAACAGTAGGGAAAGCGTTGGATAGCGTAGGGGTTAAAATTACTATTCCCACTCCAGTGAGTGCAACAGTAGGGAAAGGGTTGGATAGCGTAGGGGTTTAAATAACTATTCCCACTCCAGTGGGTGCAACAGTAGGGAAAGCGTTGGATAGCGTAGGGGTTAAAATTACTATTCCCACTCCAAAGAGTGCAACAGTAGGGAAAGCGTTAGATAGCGTAGGGGTAAAAATTACTATTCCCACTCCAGTGGATGCAACAGTAGGGAAAGCGTTGGATAGCGTAGGGGTTAAAAATACTATTCCCACTCCAAAGAGTGCAACAGTAGGGAAAGCGTTGGATAGCGTAGGGGTGAAAATTACTATTCCCACTCCAGTGGGTGCAACAGTAGGGAAAGCGTTGGATAGCGTAGGGGTAAAAATTACTATTTCCACTCCAGTGGGTGCAACAGTACGGAAAGCGTTGGATAGCGTAGGGGTTAAAATTACTATTCCCACTCCAGTGGGTGCAACAGTAGGGAAAGCGTTGAATAGCGTAGGGGTTAAAATTACTTTTCCCACTCCAGTGGGTGCAACAGTAGGGAAAGCGTTGGATAGCGTAGGGGTAAAAATGACTATTCCCACTCCAGTGGGTGCAACAGTAGGGAAAGCGTTGGATAGCGTAGGGGTTAAAATTACTATTCCCACTCCAGTGGGTGCAACAGTAGGGAAAGCGTTGGATAGCGTAGGGGTTAAAATTACTATTCCCACTCCAGTGGGTGCAACAGTAGGGAAAGTGTTGGATAGCGTAGGGGTTAAAATTACTATTCCCACTCCAGTGGGTGCAGCAGTAGGGAAAAAGTTGGATAGCGTAGGGGTTAAAATTACTATTCCCACTCCAGAGAATACAACATTAGAGAAAGTAAATACTTCATAAAAAAATATAAAATGTATTATTGAATATCTATTAATAATTAATTAAAAATAAATAATATTTGTATACAATTTAATAATTAATATATTACATTTACTAATTAACAATAATTATTTCTATTGATCACCTATTAATACTAATTAATAAAAATATTTACTATTAATTATTTAATAATGAAAAAGTATTTAACAATTATTTGAAATTGAATAAATATAAATAAATGTAATTAATTAATTATTTATTTATAATTTAATCACTTCCCACCCAATTCCCCTATAAACTCACAACCCGCTACAAAAATAATTTTGTAAAATTTACATAATTACCAATTAATCAATGAATTATAATTAATTACCAATTAAAATTTAATTAATTAACTATTATAAATTAATTAACTATTAATTTAAATTTACTATCAATAAATACATTTATATATTTAATTAATTATAATTAAAATACTTCCCACCCTATTCCCCTATAAACCCACAACCCGCTACAGAATGAAATTACGCAATAATTATAAAAACAAAAATCATTAATAAAAATTAATTATAACATAAATACACACTTTTCACACATATTATACCATAAAAATACACTATAAAAAATTAGATATTATTAAAAAATCGATATTTTTTACTATCTATATTTTTAACACTCGATATTATATCACTTACCTTAAAAACGATATTTTGGTCATCTATATTCTGTCCTGTCGATATTTTGTCCAGTCTATATTTAAAAGGCGATATTATGTCCAGTCGATATTTTGGAGTCGATACTATGTCTGTGCACCCTTATGACAAAAGTATGGCACACCTGAAGTCATCTTGATTGGAATAAAGTGGTAACACTTAATACATTTAATTTGAAAAGGAACAAAATGAGGGGTTTCATTTTGCCATAGAAATGTTATATATTACCTACTGGCGGTCGCCAGTAGGTATATATAGTTAGGATTTTTTTGAATAGGGATTTCTGAAAATTCTATGTTGAATAACTTTGGCGTTGATGGACGGAATTGGCTGAAATTTTCAGGAAAATGGCACATTTTGTTTCTGAGCGTCCCCTGTAAGTTTGGGGGGGTTTTGTCAAGCGGGGGCCGAGAAAAAAGGGGGGTCCCAAAACGTGTTTTTAACATTGAGTTTTCCATAAGGCGGTTGGACTCACTTTTAGCTCGAACGGCTGAATGGATTTTCACAAAACTTGGCAAAATTGTAGGGACTGGTAGCCCGATGTGCCTTTGCTATGTCTCAAGATATATGCTCCAGTGGTTTTTACGAAAATTAACTTTGAAAAATATATGTTGGGCTACAGTGGGCTATATATATGTTAGAGCCCAAATGTAGCCCAATGTAGCCCAATGTAGCCCAAAGATGGCCACCAGAGACAAAAAAAAACAAATGTAGCCCAAATATCAGCCAGATGTAGCCCAACTATAGCCCAGTGACAGAATGTCCCAGAGTGTTCTAAAGAACAACTAGAGCGCTAACAGTCTTACTTATGACAAAAGTATGGCACACCTGAAGTCATCTTGATTGGAATAAAGTGTTAACACTTAAAACATTTAATTTGAAAAAGAACAAAATGAGGGGATTCATTTTGCCATAGAAATGTTATATATTACCTACTGGCGGTCGCCAGTTGTATATATAGTTAGGATTTTTTTGAATAGGGATTTCTGAAAATTCTATGTTGAATAACTTTGGCGTTGATGGACGGAATTGGCTGAAATTTTCAGGAAAATGGCACATTTTGTTTCTGAGCATCCCCAGAAAGTTTGGGGGGGGGGGTTTCGTCAAGCGTGGGCCGAGAAAAAAGGGGGATCCCAAAACGTGTTTTTAACATTGAGTTTTCCATAGGGCGGTTGGACTCACTTTTAGCTCGAACGGCTGAATGGATTTCCACAAAACTTGGTGAAATTGTAGGGACTGGTAGCCCGATGTGCCTTTGCTTTGTCTCAAGATTTGTGCTCCAGTGGATTTTGAGAAATTAACGTTCCAAAAAATATATATATCTGTGACAGCGTCCCGGTTAGCGCCACGGTTCGCGTACCAGACGCGTAACGGAACTTTGCGAGGAGAAGCGGATTGGCTCTCCGGTGACTGTCAACATTCTAAACAGTCCGGCGCGGCCGCCATCTTGTCTCTCGGTAGGATCGAGAGACAAGAGGTGGAAATAAACGAAGGGGGAAATGAATGAAAGGGGGCAAGGTAGACCCCTCCTGACCCCCTAGGATTGATGTGGGGGCTATTAAAGGGCCCCGCGGGGCAAAAAAATAAAATTATTTTTTTTCGATTTTTCGCGGTGGAAGCGCTACCCGGTACGCGAACCGGGTAGCTCACCGGTAGAGTAACGGCAGTCCGCCATCTTGTGTTTCGGACGAATTTAGTCACAAGATGGAGGATAAACAATGTTGGGAATGGGTATAAGGGGGCACGGGAGACATATCCTGACCCCCTAAGTTTTCTGAGGGTGGCTGAGGAGGCCCATATATGTAAAAAAAAAAAAACCTTTTTTTTTTCAAATTTTCGCACAGTTAGCGCCCGGTCCGCGCACCGGGTAGCGTTCCGGAAAGCGTAACAAGGGGAAAACCAAGGGAAATAGTAAAATAATATTTTAGAGTGCTTTGAGGTAGGGTAGCTCTAAATAGAGCTGTTGTATTGTGTGGGTGATGTAAGTACCAACATGTAGGTACCAATGAAGAGTCTAATATTCAATGTACACCGTCTCCTCTGTAGATATTTTGTATGTTCTAATATGGGTTATTTAAATGTAAATGTGTGGAAAAGCACTTCATGCTTTAAAGCAATTGTATTTTTGGACTGATTGTTCTTTCCTCTTAGTCCTCCTTTGTTTTTTTTTCCCCACACTCTTCTTCAGCATGATAGTTGATAAATTCGTTCCCTCAAAACATTTAAATACATAAAAAAATTATATTAAATACATATAAAATATATTTTTCCTTTAAAAGAAGAATACATTTTACAGCTTTTGATATTTGCTATTAAAAAACCATTGAAATTCACTGAAAAAACCATAGGTTATAGACCATATATAGTTAGGAATTAGCATTTACAAAACCTTATTTTACTCACACAAAACCATTGAAATTCGCATATATAGTTAGTTGCACTAACTATATATCGCGCACCCGCAATCCACTGCTGATCATGTCACATATTACATCATTCATGACATGGTCAGTGACATCACTGATGACATCACTGATGACATCTCAAATGACATCACTGATGACATCACTGATGACAACATCCAGTGACTGTATGTTTCTGTAAAGTTAAAATATGTCTTACATATTGAAGAATGAGTGGATGTATAAGTGTCTGGATGAAGGATTTAGTAGGTGCATGACTGACTGTATGAGTGAGTGATTAAATGTGTCTCACTGAGTGCATGGGTTAGTGACTAAACTGTCTTAATTTGTGCATCATTATGTCTGTTGTTCTGTAAACTGCTGCATGTGTTGATCAGTAGCTATATGAGTAACTATATAGGTTATTGATTGGTTGCCCAAGTATTTGTATGGGAGACTGAGTGTGTGTGTGGGTGGCTGGGAGGTGTATGACTCTGTGCATAGATATGTGAGCAGTTGATTCACTAGATGTATGGGTTCAAAAGTGCATGTGGAAACAGCTGTATGGGCGGTTGACTGTGTGCATGAGTGTATTGGTGAGTGAATGGATATCTCAGTGCTACATGTCAAAGTAAGTACATATGTAAAACACAGTACATGTGAGAGTTGACATATATGAATAACTGTGCATAAGAGCCAGTGAATGTGTGAGTGGCTGTATGGATCATTGTGAACTTGTATCAGGGATTGTATAAGAGAGTAAATATGTGTTAGTATATGTTTGAATAAGTAAGGTGTGTATAACTGTATAGTTGAGGAAATGGAGGTGTGATTGATTCTTTGCATGACTGACTAGGTGTGTGAGTAACTCCATGGATGAGTGACAGTCTGTGAGTGTCTGTTTACACTGAGTGTTTCTAAGGTTATATTAGAGTCTGAAGAGGTTCATCGTATAATCACATGAATGATGTCATCAGTGATGTGATCAGTAATGTCAAATGAGATGTCATCAGTGATGTCATTTGAGATGTCATCAGTGATGTCATCAGTGATGTCATTTGAGATGTCATCAGTGATGTCATTTGAGATGTCATCAGTGATGTCATCAGTGATGTCACTGACCATGTCATGAATGATGTAATATGTGACATGATCAGCAGTGTATTGCGGGTGCGCGATATATAGTTAGTGCAACTAACTATATATGCGAATTTCAAAGGTTTTCTGTGAGTAAAATAAGGTTTTGTAAATGCTAATTCCTAACTATATATGGTTTATACCCTATGGTTTTTTCAGTGAATATATATATATATATATATATATATATATATATATATATATGGCACTCCTGCACTACTGTTTCACATACTCATAGAGGCCTTTGTGAATTCCCTCACTTGTATCTTCCGATATATGACACACTGAAACTGTTAATTCGATTTCAAACACTTAGAAATCACTTAGAAATCAGTTGACAGAACTCGATCATATTTTTGTTGGATAGGGGCCTTTTCAAGTTATCTCAGCACTTTTTTCTTTCCTTTTGTTAGCAATCTGTAAACGTTTCGCAGCTGGGAAGGGAGCATCCTTTTTCAATTACTAGAAATAAATTATATGAATAATAAATAAATGTAACCTAAAATATTCTGAGACTTTTAAACCTTTTAAACTTTGAGGAGGTAAAATTGTACAATGTAATAAAAAAAGAGCTAATGGTATTGGCCACATAATTTTGTCACAGTAATGTTCAGTAGAAGTAATGTTAAGGGGGGGAGGGGTAATAGTATACCCCCGAAGTGAATGCTGACAGACTTTCAAGAAGGTTTTCTAGTCAGATGACTAGTACTCTCCTATAAAGCAATAACACCTGTCATATCTTATCAGTAAAAAGTGTACCATGGGGATAAAAGTTCTAACACAGTGCTAGCCTTTGTAACAAGTATCAGATTTGTGCCTTATCTGGCTAACCTTGTGTGTTTTCCTACCTGTGGTCTTGGCATGACAGTAATCAGTGGATGTGCTATTTGTTTTTATTGCTCAATCTGTAGAGTGAAAGGCTTTTCTAAATCTATGGTGCCCCAACATGCCAGTCATCTATAGTGGATGGATATGATTTCGGAATATCGAAGGAGAGAATATCGAAGTCACTCAATATGACCAGAATATTAAGGACCTAAGTATCTACTGGTAAGTATGCAAATACTTTCTAAATCTAACTCCACCTATATATATACCTTGATGGAATATCTATCTTCATTAAACCAGCAGGTAGTGCACCCTAGCTGTTTCGGAACTGATTCTTGAACCAGAGTGAGTCGTAGAAGGCATATATATATTTTTTTCAGCAGCCCCCTGTCTGTCACAGTCCTGGCGGTTGAAATGGGCCTACGGGGGTGTAGATCACCTCCCTTAATATTAAAAAAATGCTAGCCCCAGGGGAGGTCACCCATACAGCTGCTCACACACCTACTCACTAACCCATAGAAACAGCCACTGACTAACCCATAGTTACTGACACACCCACTGTTACTCATAATATACTACATACACATATACTCACTCACCTATACAGTCACTGAGACAAGCACATACTCTCCCATACAACCTCTCTCACACTCACTTACCCATACACCACTCACTCACCCATATACCCACTTACACACCCATTCCTGCCACCATACAGCCACTTATGTGTCTGCTCAAACACTTATGCACCCTCTCATGCACCATTTACAGCCACTGACACACCTGCACACTCACTCATCCAGCCACTTATTCACCCTCTCATTCACCATTACAGCCACTCATACACCTACTCACTCACTCATACAGATACTCACACAGTCACTCACTATGGCTGAGATACCCGCCACCCCCTCTCAACACAAATCCCCAAGGATGGGAAACCGGAAACAATTCTGAAGTTTTTGGAAGACGGGAGGGAGTGACCCTCCCGGCCGTATTTATTAAAATATGAAACAAAATTAAAAACAAAATTAACAGTTTCATATTATGTACAATTTCATAACCATATTGCGATGTTTGGCTAACCTTAACATATTCTCTAATACAAAGGTCCTCCTAGCCGAACTAACATCCTACAAAACATTTACTTGAAATTTTGAAATTGTACATCCTAACGTTTAAGGGCCAACGGCAAGGTCGTAACCGGTGTCAAGATCCCTAACCCAGAAATATCCCCCTCACTTGTGAGGGGCGCCACAGAGGCGTACCTCAAGTGCAACTTACCAATTTCCCTTGACTTGACGGGGGCCCCAATAAAACTCGACGCCACTTAAAGGTCGTACGAGGACTCGTGTGCGGTATCTAGAAGGTAGCGTAGACCCCCCCCCCAAACCCCACACAACTTACCACATCTGCCGTCGCAGACGTCCTGGCCCCGGGAAATTCCCCAGGAGGGGGCTGTAACCCCTCCTACCCAGGAAGGGGTCTTGACCGCCTTTCCTTTCCTTTCGGCGACCCATCCTTAGAAGGGACCGCCTCCCCGTTGAGGGGCCAATGGCCACCTCCCCCGCGCGCTCCCATCCGCAATGGGTGACGCCCACTCATAGGGATCTTCCAATTAGTGCTCACCGATCATGACCTTACCGCCCGACCAAAATAAATACGACAATGCTAACTAAATTACAAATGACTAATTCTAAAAGACAGTAGCAACAACAACTTTATTAAATGCATGCTTACTCATGAACACTAAAGCAGAATTACTTTATTTGCGAAACATAACACAAATCGACCATTCTTTATTGCATACTCAAAGTCATCACGATAATACGACAACCTGCAAACGAAAAAATCAGAATTAAACATCAAACTTTATTCAAAAACCACTCGCTGTCTTCAGGGGCTGGTGGGTGGGTCAAAAATGGCTCTTCGTTCCGTCTCGAGCTCACGTGCAGCGAGGAGGTGCAGCTTCAGAGCACAGGAACAAGAGGATGCCTTCTGGTCTTGCTTCTCCTTTTATCCGTCTTCAGGGCGGGCGTAAACCCGCCCCTGCCTGCCCAAGGGCGTGGCCAGCCGCGTCCGTGTCTAGGCCAACCCACTCTAGGGCGGGAAAAGGCGCGCCCCGGCTACGCCGCTTCGGGCATACCAGCCGAGACTCGCCTCCCGCCCAAGATGGCTTCCCGGGGGGATCGTGGTACTCTGCCATACGTTCGGGGGGACCGAATGGTCGCCCCTTTCCATATGGCTGAGATACCCGCCACCCCCTCTCAACACAAATCCCCAAGGATGGGAAACCGGAAACAATTCTGAAGTTTTTGGAAGACGGGAGGGAGTGACCCTCCCGGCCGTATTTATTAAAATATGAAACAAAATTAAAAACAAAATTAACAGTTTCATATTATGTACAATTTCATAACCATATTGCGATGTTTGGCTAACCTTAACATATTCTCTAATACAAAGGTCCTCCTAGCCGAACTAACATCCTACAAAACATTTACTTGAAATTTTGAAATTGTACATCCTAACGTTTAAGGGCCAACGGCAAGGTCGTAACCGGTGTCAAGATCCCTAACCCAGAAATATCCCCCTCACTTGTGAGGGGCGCCACAGAGGCGTACCTCAAGTGCAACTTACCAATTTCCCTTGACTTGACGGGGGCCCCAATAAAACTCGACGCCACTTAAAGGTCGTACGAGGACTCGTGTGCGGTATCTAGAAGGTAGCGTAGACCCCCCCCAAACCCCACACAACTTACCACATCTGCCGTCGCAGACGTCCTGGCCCCGGGAAATTCCCCAGGAGGGGGCTGTAACCCCTCCTACCCAGGAAGGGGTCTTGACCGCCTTTCCTTTCCTTTCGGCGACCCATCCTTAGAAGGGACCGCCTCCCCGTTGAGGGGCCAATGGCCACCTCCCCCGCGCACTCCCATCCGTAATGGGTGACGCCCACTCATAGGGATCTTCCAATTAGTGCTCACCGATCATGACCTTACCGCCACAGGACCGGATAGTTGACCGGCTATCCGGACCCCCCACAACACTTCTACCTAAAGGTCATGTTTTAACGTCTTTAGCCAAGCTATGAAGTCTCCTATGAGTAACTCATTCCCCACCCGAGACAAATGAACACCATCCCTCAAATACATACTGTCCACATTAATACAACCATGCGAAATAGAATGCAGTGTATTGGAATGGAACAACCTACTCACTTTGTTATTAATTTTCCTTACAGAATGATTCAAAGCTGAAACAGAAAAAGCCCCCGCCACACTTTTCCTGGGATCATATGGGACCACGCAATTGTGCACCCTGGAACTCTCCTTGCTAACCAACTTACAGTGGAAAGCATTGCCTCAAGGAGAAGTCGTCTACCAGTGGTGACCAAATCATTGCCCCCAAGATGTACTATGACTACAGACGGCGGTGACCTCGTCCGCCCTAGCAAACCCTCGAAAAACGATTGAAACTGGTCAATACAGAGACCGCCCCTTCCGTAGAAGGACACACTGTACCCGTATTCCCCAGCCACGTGAATCATGTCACCTGTCTTGAATACGTCCGCGGCACGCCTCACGTATGAGTGGCCCACGACCCAAACCTCCCTTTTCACAGCCGGTGATGTCTGACCGCTGGCCCGGTGTTGGGTCGACTGCATAGTCCGCCCCGCCTCGTAGGCTTGCGTAACTGAAAACCAAACAAACAAGAAGCGTGAGTACATCATTACAGCTTCACAACATGTGCAAACGCACATACCTCTTATAACAATTGGAGGACCAACGCCCCACCCGTTTAACTTGTTCCACATTCAGACCCCTGGCTGTAGCCTCTGTAGCAGCCCCTATCCGAAAGGAATGGGTCCCAAACTCGCCCGGGTTCAAGCCCGCAGCTGTAATCGACATCGCAAGCACCCGCTGAAACTGAAACCTTGTCAGTGGGGTGGCGTCAGCGTGTCTCAACAAGGTCCCCCCCCATGATGCCACCCTTCGTGTTAAATAATCCTCTAAACACTTCACCGGGCACATGGAGGACCCGGGAATCCTGCGTATGATTATGCAGTCACCCATCCCACTCTGATCGGTCTTGGACCTCACAAACGAGACAGTCATTGTCTCCCCTCTGATCTGTACGTGCTCTGCGCACAGCCCTCCCGTCACATCCTGCTTGTTCCTTGCCACTAATTCGCTTACCCGCATAGCCCCATGAAATGCCAGCGTAAAAGCGGCTCGGAATAACACTGTCTCAAACTGAGATGAACAAGTTGCAGGGAGTCTGGATAATAACTGGGCCAACCTATCCAAACCTATCGGGCGCCTCTCATCTACTCTGCGACCTTCAAGGCGTTGCCACCCACGTAGCGCTTTTTGTACAACGAAAGACGCTGTCTGGTCCTGGATCCCATGAGCCCTAGCAACAAAGGAAATGGCAGCCCGATGCCTCTGGGCCGTGGCCACCGATTTCCCTGCCAGATGTAAAGACATCAGAAAGTTCACTACCCATTCCTCCTGGCCCCAAAGCTCCTCTCTAGCAGTCCCCAAGAAGGCAAAATAGGACCGGAACGCCCCTTCATATGCCTTCCTTGTCCTGGGTGCTAAACTCTCTCCCACGAGGTTACGAAGTTCGGGGCACCGAGAGACCAGAGAGCTTCGGGAAAGGGTGCCGGCTCCGGGTCCGCTGTGGGAAGAAAACCCCAGAAGGCCTGCATACGAAAACGAGAAAGGGCATCAGCCGCCTGGTTCATTACCCCAGGGACATGTCTTGCCTTGAATAGCACATTCAATTGCATACACAGTAATACGATTTCCTTGAGCAGCCTCAAAATCCATTTGCATCGTGCTGCCTGGCTATTGATACACTCAACCACGGTCATATTGTCAGACCAGAATACCACAGAGTGATCTCTGAACCCTTCGGGCCACGTTCTCAGGGCCACCAAAATGGGGAAAAGTTCCAGGAAAGCAATGTTACTTGTCAGTCCACTGTCATGCCACCATGCCGGCCACTTTTGTGCAGACCATCGAGTGCCGAAAATGGCACCAAAACCTATGCTCCCTGCCGAATCTGTCCACAGCCCCAGCTCCTCAGAGGACACGGCCGGTTTGCTCCAGACGACTCGACCATTGAAATCCGCCAGAAATGCCAACCAAATGCGCATGTCCTGGCGGACCTCTGCCGAGAGCCTTGTGCGATGATGGCCCTCCTTCAGGCCGACCATGGCTTGAGCGATCGAGCGGGAAAAGGGGCGGGCCATTGGTATAACTCTCAGGGCAAAATTCAACTGTCCCACTAACTGCTGTAATTGATGCAGCTTAACCTTAGATTCACTTATACACATTTGCAGGGATGACCTGAACCTTAACACTTTGTCACCTGGTAAACGGAAACAACCTTCTCCGGAGTCCAACTCGATCCCCAGAAACTCGAGGCAAGTCGAAGGACCAACAGTCTTACCTGGTGCCAATGGCACGCCAAACTGATTCATTAAGACACAAAATGCAGCCAAAGCCTGCCCACATTCCGGATCCCCGGCTGCCCCCAGGAACAAAAAATCATCGAGATAATGCATCACATGTTGGAAACCCGTCTTCTTTGTGAAGACCCATTGTAGGAAACTACTGAATTTTTCGAAATAGGCACAAGATATAGAGCACCCCATCGGCATACACCTATCCATGTAATAATGACCCTGAAACATGAAACCTAGGAGACGCTGATCGTCTGGATGTACCGGGAGCAACCGGAACGCTGACTCGATATCAGATTTTGCCATCAGCGCACCGGGCCCCAGGCGATTCAAAATGGCTACGGCCTCATCGAAGGATGCGTACCGCACCGAACACACTTCCGGGTCTATCGCTTCGTTTACGGAAGCACCACGTGGGGCTGATAAATTATGTATCAGCCGAAACTCCCCCGGGTCCTTCTTGGGGACCACCCCTAAAGGAGAACAAACAAAGTTAGCAACCGGGGGTACACTAAACGGTCCGGCGACTCGACCTCGAGTAACCTCCTTCCGGATCTTTTCCTGTACCACGGTCGTATGCTGCAAGACCGATATCTGATTTTTACATTTCTCTACTCCTTGAAAGTCCCCCACTGGGATGCGGAAACCATATGAAAACCCGTTCCGCAACACCCCAGCGGAAGCACGATCCGGGTATTCGCTGAGCCAGGGAATCATTGCCAAGGTATCAATCGGGGTAGGTAAAGGCGCCCCTCGGACTATGTTAGACCTGTTTGGCGCTTCCTCAACCCCCGTTATCACCCGTTTTGGCTCTGCACGTGGACTCAGGATGGGATGATTGCCCACACCCACTACATTCGTGTCTAAATTTGCACGACCCCTGGGGCCTAGTACATTTACCCCTGTTAAAGTTCCAACAAACCCCCCTTTTACCTGTATTGCCGGTAGGCCTCGAGTGACTGTCGGTACCCGTACCTGATCGAAAGGGCGTCCCCGCATACTGGCGGGAGGATTCGCCAACGCTACTCCCTACCAATGGCAATTTCAACATACCAGTATCCTCCATTTTGGACCAGGACACAGAATCATAACAATCCCAAGTTAAATTTTTATCATGTTCTTTTGCCTTTCTGAACAGATTATCATAGCAGAACCAATGATTACCCTCGTGTGATACAGAGTACCCCATGATCCGTGACTGATAAATCGGCAATTCGGGTAGCAATTCGGGCCTTCGTTCCCCCAAGATCGATGTAAAAATCCCCCACGCTTTGCCCCAATTGCCAATGTTTTCATTTACCTTAAAGGCGGCCATCTTTGCGCGCCAAACACTCGGATGCATGAGGTCTTTCTGGCCCTTAACATGCTCCATCTCATAATGATCAGTAAGCAACGAGAAGATGTTTACATACTCCCCTGCCCATATCTTTTCTTTAATAGCTACAGGGACATGCTGACCCAACTTTTCCCTTCGAGAGGGTGCTGACTCATCCCTCGCAATCGGCAATGGCCGCTTACCTGAACCGGACGCTGTCTCTGCGACTGAACCAGTCCCCTGTGACTTCTCTACTGCCGCAGCCGGCGTGGATACCTTCGCTGCTTCCCGTGTTTCACGCAGTTGCTTCATCAAGACCTGCGCGTCGACAGCCGTGGCGCCCTCGCTACCTTTGCCCAACCACGCTGCTAATTGTGCTGCCAGTTCGGGCGGCATATCTTCCCCGGACACGGGAGTGACCACTACGGGAATCGGGTTCCCTTCCTCCGGCACGGGAGTGGGTGCTTCGAGCGGGGTACTGGGACCCGGGATGTCTCCCCCAGCTGCTCCCCTCCTGGGCCTCTTGCCTTTTCCTCCCGGGGCTGCTCCCGCCAAAGGACGTTTCGGCCCCCCTTCCTCGTCTTTATCCATTCGCCTCTTTAGGTCGGTCACCTCTTTCATGAGAACACGTAGCATCTGGTCGGTAGTCATTCGCTTTCCCGCCTTCTTCGGCATTCTCCGACAGAGTATCTGAAAAACAAACAAGAACGATTACAACGCTCAAAAATGGCTCTTCGTTCCGTCTCGAGCTCACGTGCAGCGAGGAGGTGCAGCTTCAGAGCACAGGAACAAGAGGATGCCTTCTGGTCTTGCTTCTCCTTTTATCCGTCTTCAGGGCGGGCGTAAACCCGCCCCTGCCTGCCCAAGGGCGTGGCCAGCCGCGTCCGTGTCTAGGCCAACCCACTCTAGGGCGGGAAAAGGCGCGCCCCGGCTACGCCGCTTCGGGCATACCAGCCGAGACTCGCCTCCCGCCCAAGATGGCTTCCCGGGGGGATCGTGGTACTCTGCCATACGTTCGGGGGGACCGAATGGTCGCCCCTTTCCATTAACTCCTTAGGTGCTGCGCAAGTTCAGCGGCCGACTGCACCACTACCTCCGTAGTGCTGCCGTCGGCCGTTGAAAGTTCGAACCTCACCTGCGCAATGGATTGTCCAGCACTGGAGCTGGACGTTCCATAGCAGCTATGAGGTTAATCATACGCCCACTGACACCCTCTTGCTCACCCATACAAGAACCTACACATCCACTCACTCATGTATACCCACTCACTCTTCTATACACCACAAGCACATCCACTCAGTCACACATATTGGCACTCCTACAGCAACTTACCTTAGTATATATGTTTAACATTGAGTAACTTTTAGAAAACAAACAGTCTCTGGATGCTGTCATCAGTGATGTAATTTGGGTGCAGTGGATTGTTGTTTCAGCATGGAAATGATGGCAGTTGGAGATTAAAGGGTTCGCTACCCAACACGATCCGCCGCCGCAGAGGCTGGAGTTGAAGCAAAAAAGTTTTGTTGGATATATATGGATGTAGTTTGGAATGCCATCAGTGATATTATCAGTGATGTCATTGAGCATGTCATGAGTGATGTTATATGTGAGCTCATAAGCAGTGCCTTGCGGGGTGTAAGCTATAGTTATCTCAGGTAACTATAACTGCTGAATTTCTCTGGTTTCCTTCGAGTGAAACCTGACCCTAACTATAATATCCCTATAACCTTTGTTTTTTTCAGTGAATTTCTGAGTTTAAAAAAAATATATATTTCCTAACTATAATGTCCCTGTAACCTCTGTTTTTTTCAGTGAATTTCAATAGAATTTTAAATTCTATTTCCGAACTATAACATTCCTGTAACCTTTGTTTTCTAATGGAATTTCTAAGGTTTCTTTATTATATTTTCTAACTGAAACTTCTAAGCTTTGAGAGTGAGGGTGTGAGTGAGTGCATGAGTGTCTCAGTGGGTATATGAGTGTGTGAGTGTCTTAATAAGTGTGTGAGTGTCTCAATGGGTCTGGATGTGCGCCGGGAAACCCTTTTTGGGTAGCTGTTGCGCACTATAAATTCAAATTCAAATTCAAAATGTGCCTGAATAAGTGTGTCACAGGTGTGTGAGTAGGTGCATGAGTGTCTGACTGGGTCTGTGAGTGAGTGCATGAGTGTCTGACTGTGTGCATGAGCGTCTGGGTGGGTGGGTGCATCCGTATTAGAAGGGCCTCTCAGTAGGTGCATCAGTGTCTGAGTGGGTCTGTGAGTGATTATGTCAGTATCTAAGTGGCCTCTGACTGGGTGGATAACAGCCTGAGTGGGTCTCTGAGTGGCTGTATCAGTGTCTGAGTGAATGGGCACATCAGTATTTAATTGCATCTCTGAGTCGGAGTCTGACTCTCTGAGTGGGTCTCTCAGTGGGTGCATCATTGTCTTGCTGGGTTTGTGAGAGAGTGTGTACATCCATGATTAGGTGCATGTGTCTCTAAGTGGGTCTGTGAGTCTTTGACTACGTCTGCAAGTGGGTGTTTCCGTGTCAGACTGCCACTATGAGTAGGTGTATGAGTTTCTGAATGGGTGTGTCACTGGATGTATGAGTGTCTGTGAGTAGGTGTGTGAGTGTCTAAGTAAAACAGGGCAGGTGTGTGAATATATATACTTTTTTATTATTTTCGCCAATATTCTAGACAACATCAAGATAGTCATGCAATCCCCACAACGTTACACCAGGGGCCCTGCTGATGGTCACGGCGTATTCGGGAATATAACATGTGGTCAAAAAAATACATTTTTGACACATAACTTATGTTGTTAACACCTCCTTTTGTCAAACATGGAGTCAGGTTACCTGACCCTTTATATCAGCTTCATCACAAATTCTCAGCCCCGGTAACCATTCCCCAATCCCTAAAATGGTGGCTGCAACTTTCTGTTCAAGTTCCGGCCAGCCAATTACAGGATTCCTCTTGCCACGCGTCTTCGCGATTAATTGTGAGGTCACCGTGAAATATCCTCGAGCACATATATCACTTGCTTTTTTTCTTACATTTCTCAAGAACTACTGAACAGATTTATACTAAATATCTGAAAGTGTGATCTGTGTAACAAAATGTACCTTTCTGACAAATGTAGTCTAATTCCATTCAGTGTTTCGGGCTGTAGGCGTGTTCACCTGTCCTGTGGGAATTAACATTGGAAACTCCCCTTTTTTTATTTTTAACCCCATTTTTCTAAGCCCCCACTTCATGGATCACCACAAAACTTTATACTTGCAACAAGATTCACAGCGCACTTTTTGGGGGAAATTTCATGAGATTGGTCAAATGACATCACAGTTATAGGCCGGTCAAAAATCACTTTTCCACCTGAAACATGGTCCAAACTATACCTACCAACTGGCGACCCCAGTATGTAACATATAGATGGTATATATGAGTTCTTCCCAGCAACACTACATGATTTAAACTGACTTGGCTGCCTATGCCGAGGAGGCACCTGCCAGGCAACAGCATCACTTGACTTGGGATATATGTCTGGTGACTTCCTTGTAAACTTCTCAATACCCCTTTGTCTGATTGAGGTAACAGTTTCTTCTTTCAATGGGCAGGCCTCACCAGATACCCCTTCAGGCAGGTGTAGTGATTGACTGCACCCACATGTGAAAGGATGTCTTGGGGGACCATGGGATCCCCTTTGCCCCTCAATAGGGGTTTCTTCAGGGGATGCACAATCAGTGCATCTCCTGAAGGCCTTTTTGCCTCTTTGTCCAAGTCCATAATATGGCGAGAACACAGAAGTAAGGCATAGCCTCATGCAAGTGAGGGGTCATCCTTTTCGATAGTACCAGTGCTACATGTGATCCAGCGATATCTATATAACAGAAGGGGACAAAAACCATCTGTGGCCCCTTCTGTAATATCAACGAGCCCAGGGTACAGAAACTGTCCCTGTGAATGTGTATTCTCAATCTGGTTGTTGGTATTACGTTGGTGTCTCAGTTCCCCTTATTCCTTAACTGTTCAGAGTTCATAAATGCCCGTCCAGCAACCTGTGCACCAGCACCTGTACGTATGTGGTGCTTATGTACATATTAATTTGCAGATTCACTGGCACTGTGTGTCACTTGGGAGTATGCCATCATGTTTGTAAACATTTCTAGGGTATATGGCTAGTGACACTGCGTGTCAAAGACAATATTGCAAAATATGTGCTTCTTTCAACTACGCAAGGGCATTGACAATGAGGACCATCCATCTGGCCCTTTTCCCTGACCCTTACTAATTTCCCTCTACGCACCCTACCAGAAAGGTAGGGTGCGTAGAGTTGGTCCATATCGTCCCTGCGTATCAGACAGTGCCGGCTATCAGGCAAGGATGCATTGTTGATACTTGACAAGTGATGCCTAGAATGATAGCATTCTCAACAGTCTCTGGTTCTGTATGATGCTCATGTGAAGGAGATTGAGGACCTTCGGCATGGTTCTCTTCTTCTTCTGAATCCTCAGACTCCTCAAACTTGGAGCGACTCGTAGAATTAGTGGAGGTTGGCTCTGCTGTTTCCCCTTCATACCATACCCTCTTGGTATGGGAAGCGTGTATCCAATTTGGCAGACCAGCTCACTTGACAGCAGTCATTGAGAAAATAGGATATAGCAACTGTGAGCATAATTATGTAGTCAAAGGTAAAACCTTTTCCAACTTAGAGAATAGTATAAAAGGCATTTCTGATGTGTGTGGTAAAATTTCATATTTCCAGTTACCATACAATTAGAAAGGTAGTTGGTAAGCAGCCTTAGTTTTCAATAGGATTTATTATACTAATGAGCTACATTTTCCTCTTGACCAGTACATTAGCCAAAGCAAACATAGCTTTAAGCAGATTCTTATTGATTGGTATCTTTGGCGTACTCATACCTTATATAGGAGTGGCATTGAATAATGTAAAGATTAGAAAACTGTCCACTTTAGTTCCTCCACTTGCATCTAACACTGTGGGTGCCCTAACAATAATCAATAGAGAATTGCTTGCAATGAGAGGTATGATAATGCAAAATTCCTTGCATTGGATTCACTCCACCCAAAGGAAATCTGAGTTTGCAAAGTCATTCACGCTTGGGAATGTTGTGTATACATTCTCTGTCCAGATAAGCAGCTGGGCGGCTATATTACTAACATTAGGAAAATAACACAAGAACTAGCTGAGCTGGAAGAATCAGGCACCTGAGAAGTATTAGGATCTATATTTGGATCCATTGGTAAGAGATTTGATAAGATAGGACTCAGTAGTGTAGGTGGAGGAATTCTGAAACTGCTTCTAACTCCTCTCTAGGTTATACTAATTGGAGTTTCTTCTTTCTTTGAAGTTTTGCGAAGGAATTTTATCACAGAAGAGTATGAATTGTGGGTATAAGAAGCTGTCAACGAGAGGGAGAACATGGAATAGACTTGATGGTATAGGCGAAGTTGAAGAGATGCAGAGCGAACTTTACAACACCTTGAAGGATTTGGAAAAGATCAAAGAAAATAATCCAAAGTTGATAAATTATGTTTTCTAATAAAGAAATGTAGGTGATGTTTACAAATGATCAGCAAGGGAACGTTGAGAGTTGATTTTCTGTCAATAAAAGGCATTATAAACTGAGCTTATGCTAACTTTAGATTATGTTTATACTGTTCTCCATCTACAGTTACACTGTTCTCCATCTTGCATTGATGTCTCAATATACCATGTGATGATTATTGCTGTTTTCTGTTCTAAATAAAGTATTTCTAGTGAGAGTGGTCAGTGGGAATTGTTCTGCCTGTACCTATCAAGAACTTTTCAGCCTTTCCAGGCTATTGCTAAACAATGTTTTGGTTCAGCTGTTCAATTAAAGCTGTGAGAGTTACAAAAACTCAATGTATGACTACCATTAAAAAATCTTCAAATGTGTTTCATGGCAAAATGCTTCTTCTAGCTTGTTCCCTATTGGTGAAAATCCTGAGAACCATGTATTCACACAGAATGTATGAAAGTCTTTGTCTAAAGTCCTACAAAAGGACATGGATTTATGTAATTAGGAAGACCCCCTTTTCCCCTCCTTTAGAAAGCGAATATATGCCACATTTCACTTAGAACTGTACTAAATTGATGGTACTTTTGATTTGTACACTTGTTGCTAAACTTGCTTATGGCATGTTTATTGCAATCAGACAGTTAATTCTTTATATAAAGCTCTGAAACGACAACCCTTGTTCCTATTTGGCTTTACCTCATTAGAAAGAGTGACAGTTCCAGTCAGAGAGCACTAAAGTCTGTATGGGGACTGCACAGCTCCCCATCCTAGCCGTTGGCACTCCCCATGCACCCCCCTCAGGACAAGTCTGTACACTGACAATAATAGTCAAAAACAAAAGAATACCCTGCGGTCTAAGTACAAAAGAGCAAAGAATAACTGACATTCACCAAGACTAAACAAAAATACGCAAAATTTGTACAGATTCCCATCACTCACCAGTCGCGGTGACATACTTCATCATCTGGGTCTCCTTTATCAGGGCTAACACTCCACCCTAATGATGGAGGAGCCCAAGGATGTTTTCAATGTGATTAAGTACAGATGTGAGCAGGTATGGTATGTATAGTGTATGGGAAAAAGAGTGCAGTGCAAATGTGTGGTGTGAATGCTAAAATTGAAGCGTAATCAGACTTAAACTTTATTCATGTCTGATACGAACAAACATTAAAAACAGTGTAAATAGGGCGGTTTCAATAGATAGCCGTCCATTAGTAAGAATTGGTCAACATGTTTCAGCACCAACAGGTAGAACTACACCTAGTGCTTTTGTCAGGACTTCTTAGGTATTGAATTCTACTGCAAAAGTGAAAAAATGATGAAAATTTAAAAGATAAACAAAAAGGATACACTGTGAACCAGTCTTCTCACAGTCAACATTCCTCTTGCCTCTTGAAAAATCTCAAGGGTATGGAGGAATCACCTCACTCCACCTGCCAACAGCTCAGTAAGAAGGAGGCACCGCTCTCACCGTCGGTACCTCAGACTGATGTCCAAGCCGACTGCACACTGACAATAATAACCAGATCCATAATGTTCCCATAGGTCTCATAATTCCGTTTTTCCTACCAGCCCTATTGGAATGAAGTGGCCACACGTAGTGAGGGTGATAAAATACAAAGTGGAATCCAAGGCATAAGTGCACAACCCCTTTGCCACTAAGTATGAGGATAATGCTCTCAAGGAATGTCAACAGAAAACAACTCTCAAATGGAGGTGTTTCAGGTCTTTGCAACATGGGGTGTAAATATCCAGACCTCAGATAGGACGGAGGTCCATATTCTTGGGGCACAACATGAAAACGATCGTGGCAATGTGTGTGTTGCATCTTGAAGCCTCAGTTTCCTGAGCAATGTGAAAACTGGAAAAAGCAACCCAGAGTTAAAAAAAATTACTGTCTCATTTCCTTGGCAGTCATGCCACAGTGGCATACTGGAAAATGATGATCATTCCAACACAATATTGTGAGGAGTCCCTGATATACCCATATCTGACAGATATTCATAGACTTTGGAATCAAAGGGAGACCCCTGAAGGGTGAGACCCCCAAGCACAGCAAGAGTAGCAGATGTCTGTGTTACTCTCCTGCTCTTATCCTCTGAAAGAAAACAAACTATTATGGTAGTTGCAAAAACTAGTCTAGTGTCCCCCAAGAGGAAAGCTTGGTACAGCGATGTCTCTGTTGTTTATTATGCTGTCATGGTATTTAACTCTATCATGTTATTTCTCAAACTAGGGAAACTAGATAGATAGGTAGATGTAGTGTCCTGCTGGACACATTCTAATGTTCAACCACGTACTATACCAGCCACTTCCTTAAAGGCTGGCCCATCCAACAAATACATCAGGGGTGACAGGTGACTGTTAATAAAATGGTCCGAGCGCTCAAGCTTGTGGTCAGTTTAGTAACCATATACACCATGTCTGTGTCCATCATTTATCAACATGTGGACCTGGGGCCCCCAACATTACAATGGCGACGAGGGGTCTGACCCCATTCTGTGCCTCCTCGCCATCCTCCGTGATAGAGGGGGACATGAGGATCAGCATTGTCGCTGCAGGCATCTTGCCCGTGGATGACAGACCATTGCACCTAGTTGAGGGTGAACCCTGTCCTTGTGGTGAACGAGGAGAGTGGAGAGACTGATCGTCTTCAACACCTTGTTGCACCTGCTGCCACCCACCTGCAGAGACATAGCGTGAGGTGGTGGGTAACATGAAGAAGAGGATGCAGCGCTAGCCCCTTGAGGTAAGACAGGGCAGTCACCTGAAAAGCCGGTAGAGTTGCGACTATGTGAATCCATGCAGACGGGAGCGTTCTGGAAGGAGGTGGGGCATAGCAGCCACCATAGTGTGTCTCCAACACAGGAGCCCCCGTGGTAGAAGTGGGAGGGGATGGAAGGGCACGGCGTGCCCCTACTTCTAAAAAATAATTCAGTCCATTCCCCTACTTCTTACTTTCAAAAAAGCATCCTGGGATGGCAAGAATAGTCCTACTTCAAACGATAACTTTTTTCTTTCATCTTCTTGGGGCTGCTCGCACTTCTCTGTTGAACTCCAGAGGCTACAGCAGCCCCTCCCTGAGATCGCATAGACCGAGGGCAGGCCCATTGTCATTCCGATTTAGGCAGATTATCCCCTTTCGAATGACAATGCGTCCCCTCTGCCTTTAGCATATCAAGTGTCAGTGAGATCGGAGTTGGTGATTACAGAGGAGCTTTCCCCAAACAGAGTACTGTGGGGAACTTGACACCTTGTGAAATTTGTCAATGTTGTACACAGAGTGAACTGAGCAGGAGCAGTGACTAGACAGAAGAGACGACAGGAAAGGAGAGGTACTAGGGCAGGAAAGGTGACCGGGCAGGAGAAGTAACGGGCAGGAGAAGTAACAGATAGGAGAAGTGATGAGGCAGGAGAGTTGATGTGTCAGCATCAGTGTCGAGAAAGGGGAGATGACGGGGCAGGAGAGGTGACGGGGCAGGAGAAGTGACGAGGCAGGAGAAGTGAAGGGGCAGGAGCGGTGATTAGGCATGGGCAGGAGCGGTAACCGTCAGGAGCAGTGAACGGATAGGGGCAGTGAACGGATAAGAGCAGTGAACGGGCAGGAGAAGTGATGGGACAGGAGAAGTGATGGGGCTGGAGCGGTGATCGGGCAGGAGTGCTGACCGGACAGGAGCAGTGAACGGGCAAGAGCAGTGAACGGGCAAGAGCAGTGAACGGGCAGGAGCGGTGTCGTGCAGGAAAAGTGATGGGTTAGGAAATGTGACGAGGCAGGAAAAGTGACTGGCCAGGAGCAGTGACGGGGCAGGAGAGGCAACAGGAAAGGAGAGGTGACTGGGCAGGAGAGGTGACTGGGCGGGAGAGGTAACTGGGCAGGAGAGGTAACTTGGCAGGAGAGGTGATGGGGCAGGAGAAGTGACGGGAAGGAGAAGTGACGGGGCAGGAGCAGTGGCGGGGCAGGAGAGGCAACAGGAAAGGAGAGGTGACTGGGCAAGAGAGGTAACTGGGCAGGAGAGGAAACTAGGCAGGAGAGGTAACTGGGCAGGAGAGGTGACGGGGCAGGAGAAGTGACGGGGCAGGAGAAGTGACGGGCAGGAGAAGTGAAGGGGCAGGAGAAGCGACGAGGCAGGAGAGGTTATAGGGCAGGAGAGATGACTGGGCAGGAGAGATGACGGGGCAGGGGAGGTGACGAGCTGGAGAGATGATGGGGCAGGAGAGGTGACGGGGCATGAGCTAGAGAGATAACCGGGCGGGTGCGGTGAAAGGACAGGAGCGGTGAAAGGACAGGAGCAGTGAAAGGACAGGAGCGGTGAACGGGGCAGGAGCAGTGAACGGGGCAGGAGAAGTGATGGGGCAGGAGAGGCGACAGGGCAGGAGAAGTGACGTGGAAGGAGAGGCAACAGGGCCGGGAAGGTCCCGGGCACAAGAAGTGACGAGCAGGTGACATGACAGGCAGGTGACGTGATGAGCAGGAGAGATGATGGGCAGGAGAGGCGATGGGCAGGAGAGGCGATGGGCAGGAGAGGCGATGGGGCAGAAGAGGTGACAGGGCAAGAGTAGTGACAAAGCAGTAGAAGTAATGGGGCAGGAGCGGTGATTAGGCATGAGCAGGAGTGGTAACCGGGCAGGAGCGGTGAACGGAGCAGGAGCAGTGAACAGGGCAGAAGCAGTGAACGGAGCAGGAGCAGTGAACGGGGCAGGAGCAGTGAACGGAGCAGGAGCAGTGAACGGGCAGGAGCAGTGAACGGGGCAGGAGGAGTGAACGTGGCAGGAGCAGTGAACGGGGCAGGAGCAGTGACGGGCCAGGAGAAGTGACGGGCCAGGAAAAGGGAGGGGCAGGGGAATTGACAAAGCAGGAGAGTTGATCGAGCATGAGCAGGAGTACTGACTGGACAGGAGCAGTGAAAGGGCAGGAGCAGGTGTTTACCAGGGCGACTGGAAGGGTAGGGGGCCAGTTTAGTTTGGGGGACCGGTTTTGTACAAGTGCAGGAGTTTTAAAAACACTGCAACGCTCTTTGTATATTCAGCAGGTTTCGGTTAACAATACAAGTGCCATGATAACTTTGGTGATCAATGTACCTGCTGGAGAGAGATGGGAGCATGTTTTGTCTAGTGGCTGTTTTACTCATCTAAGGTAGCGCAGAGGGGTAATATGCCTGCTACAAAGAACATGTACCATGCATATCAAAGAGCAATATGTTATGTGCATAGTTCAGTGGGTACTGCTTTGTGTTCACTTCCCGAATGAAAGGACACTTGAATACATATGGCCTGGCAGTTCGGGCTGGACTGTTCCCATTGGGCGCAGGATCAAGACTGATTTGCATATGGCTGGGTCCAAACTGGAATGGCATGGTGAGCAAAAAAACAATGGATTTAGGCCTAGATCTCTGTACTGGGGTGAATGTATGACATTGTTCTGCATTCTGTCCATCCATTGTTCTTTTTGCATTTGTCACCCCGAGTGGGACAGGTATGCTCAGACATGAGTCCTGTGCTCTCCGTGCCACTGGAATCAAGCTATCCTGGCTGATGAGGGCTAAAAGCCCGAAACCGGTCCTAGGATGCTTGTTGCCAGTCCAGGGAGGACCTTGCATGGCAGTTCGGACTGGACTTTTCCCATTGGGTGCAGGATCAAGACTGATTTGCATATGGCTGGCTGCAAACTGGAATAGCCTGGTGAGCAAAGAAACAATGGATTTAGGCCCAGATCTCTGTACTGGGGTGAATGTATGATATTGTTCTGCATTCTGTCCACCAGTTGTTCTTTTTGCTATATTATGATTGAGCAGCTAGCTGGCTGACATGAATATGAATGAGCCTTTGTGGGTTTCTGTGAGTCTAGATTCTCCTGAAGAGTCCCTTTCTCTTCTGAGCCCTGCTTAACACATGTGTACAAGAGGAGCCCTGTACTCATGACCTCAATGTTTGAGACAAAAATTAATCATGGATTTCTGAACAATGAGAGTAAAAGCATTAAGGTAACATGTTGTTCCTGCTTATATTTCACACGCTTTACATAAACCTGTATTCCATTGTTTTAATTAAATAACTTTATAAGCTGTGAGGAACTGGCATCGATTTTCGACTATACAGTATCAATATTCGATACTTCATAATTATCATGATGTATCTAAATGCTTTAGCATATAGACGCAAACATTAGCATAAACTCACCTGTCATATTTCAGAACTCTACCTTACACCATCCCCGCAATTCACACTTCCTTAGCCTAACCAGCGCCATTTTGTGGCCTCGCTCGATGCCCTGCATTGACAGACCCCATTCATTAGATTCTGCTAAAAGCGTTCTCCTGAGAATTAACCCAACTGTTGCAGAATTGCTGTTTCAGCTCGTTAGGCCTGTCAAGGTTGTAGGTAGCAGAAGAAGGCCCGATAAGCACATTCCAGGCGGGGAGCGGGGCAAGCTGTCTCGGAGCTGGCAGAAGGGAGTCACCCGTTCGACCTTGCTAATCTGGGAGGAGCTAAACCAAGAGTGCTTTGTGCGCCATATATGGCCTTTCCTTTCTGTACCAACCTGTACCATCCTGTATTTTTCCATGTTGGGCCATGATTCTGAAAATGCAACTGTATATATGTGATGTCCTGACAGTGTGCCAGCAGTCTTCTTGGTGGACCTCGTGGGGTTAGGTCGCAAGGAGCTCCTCTGGCAGAGTTTGTTTGTCTAATAAATGCTTGGACCTTCTACACTGCCAACTGACTGATTATTGGTAATGGGCATGGGATTGGTTGTGAATATAACTATAATTGGGAGGTGGTAAATAATTTTCGGTACATCAGTTGGCGACTCCGCCGGGACTCCGCGTTGGGGTCGTCCCTCTGTATTTCAGAGAATAATCGGGACATTGAAAAGGGGTGCTCCAGATCGGGGGGTTACAGAATAGACCAACGAGAGTTTGGGGTTTTGCTTTGCTCTCCCGATTTGCGAGGACCTCAGCTGCTAGTGGCCCCACGCCGGAGTCCTTCGGGTGTGACCCGAGAACCAGCCACGTTGGCCTTAGCAAGAGTTGGCAGTGGAGAACGTGCAATCAGACCTGTGTGCACCAGGTGAGTGTTTTGTCCTGTTTTGTGTTGGATTCTGGACTTGGTACTTGGCATTTGGTGACCCGTGGTCACGGAGATACTCTGAATAGGGGGTCTGACGGGGCAACGTTGAAATCGCACGTGCAGACGCCCCTGGTTTGATTTTTGTGTAGAAAACTGGAGATAGTGACTATACGCCTTTCGTGAGGACTGCGGTTTTCACTCGGCCGGATTGTTCTCGGGAATGCCGACAGTTGAGATTGGGTAGCACCCGTACAGATCTGGAGCGGCGCTTGAGAAAGCGGGCTTAGCCAGCATAGTCCGGGAGGTGAACCATGAATGCTGTTGGATGGCCCGTAGGTTGGTCTGTGGTTTAAAAGCCTGTGTAGACTATCTCCAGGCAGTCTAAGGATAAGACTGTTGTTGGAAGATGTTCTTTGCAGCCTTGGATATTTGAAAGAGTTCTCCATAGGTGGGAGTCGACGGGCCCCACCTTTGTGCAGCATTGGCATTGTTGTTCTTTGTTTTATCTGTTTTGTGGTATACGAAAAGCTCAGTGTTGTTGTTTTTTTGTCAGGTTGAAAGGTTCAAATTTTGCAAAGCGAGTGTGAATATGAATGAAAACATGGCCATGTGAATGAGAGAACTGTAATTAATAATACTTGATTCTGTATTCTATGAATAACATTCGATTCCTTTTCAGCTCACGTAGAATAAGAGAAGGAAAATGCCGTGCTTTAGTAAATTATGCTTTGGCTGTATCCACCAAGAGAGCGTGAGGTTAGACGAAAGTCAACCTGCCCCTACGGAAGGGACACCCAGCCACGATATGTATTGCAAACACGGTATTGGCCCCCTTCTCTTTAATTCCTTGTGGCATAAGTACACCAAAGATAATGTTGAATTACAGTGGCCAAAAACTGGATACTTTGATAAGAAAAAGATTCAGTATTTACAAGAGCGCCTCTTTGTTAAACGTAGCCGACAGGCCATGTTTGACACTCTTAACAAATGGCAGAAAGAGGCAAAGAGAAGACGTATTCGGTCAGAAAAATTACTCAAGATACAGCAAGGGCAAACACTAACACAGAAAGCCATTGCACACGACAAAAATAGAACAGAAAAGAATATTGAAAAAGAAGATAGACGATTTAGGTTGCAAGTGGATAAGAGCTATGTAACGCGGAATGAAGCTGAGGATGAGATTGAGGATCTACTAAACAAAAGTCCTCCTCCACCATATGCCCCGCAGCACATATATCCAGCGGTCCCTGTTCAAACGGCGGCCGCGCCCCAAGCATCAGCGCCAGAGGAGCGGGGTTCCGTCACCCCTGGGCATGACGCCGGCATCACATCCCCCTCCCGAGGGGACCTGGTGACCCTTGTCCCTGACCCTAGACAGTCTCTGCCGTTTCCTCACGTACAATTGAGCGTACCGAGCCCCGTGGGGGTCTCCCATTCGGCCAGCACCACACCCGGTATGGCAGAGCAGACCCCGAGAGGGGCAGCCGGAGGGTTGGATAGCAAACGGCTATTCACTAGATCGTCTGTGGCATATGGTGAGAAGGAAGTGTTAGCAGATCAGGCCGTCAAATGGATAAGGAGTGATGTATATACCGTGGAAGACATATGGAGTACAGTGAAATATTTAGAACTGGTGATGCAACAACACGTGCTATTCCAAATGTCTAATTCGCTCATTTGGGCTTGGGAGGTGAGCTTCAATAACGGAAGCGCTCCTCAGATATTGTACGAGATTCGAGACTGGACTCATAGATTTAATTTGACCCTACAGGAAGTGTATACAAACGTAGTCACCTTGGTCCAGTATCGAGGCAGACTGTTCCTAAAAAGCCCTCAATGTACTTTAGAGCATCCACTGTCTCAGTGGACTTCGCAGCACCCCATGCGTGAGGTCCATCCCATTTATCATCCCGAAGTTCCTGAATTACGTGATGATAACCAAGTAATTACCGGGCAAGGGATAGATGCCCGATTCCAGGAACAATGGGTTTACACTCCATGGAAAAGGCGTGAGGTCCTTTCCCTAAAATCCCAACTGCCCGACCCCCGAAAGAACCCTACCGCCTATTACAAGGAACTGACCGAAGCTGCGGCCTCTACCGTAATAGCAGATGTCGAGCTATTCTTTGGATTGCTTGTGCCCGTTGATATATGGCGGTAGGTGCATGACTCTGATCATGCTGAACTGGGCTGGACATGGGAAGAGTTGCGAGGGTGGGATCGAGACCGCAAACCGGGAGACAAGCCTAGAAATGAAATAACATCCTTGCCCACAAAAATTATTGCCTTTATGCACACCTTGATACCTCCGAGGAAGGTTGATTGGGACAAACTGACTGCGTGCCGACAGAAAAAGGATGAAAGTGTATCCGACTTCTTCACAAGGTTTGAAGGAGTCTTTATTGACTTTAGTGGGCAGGATTTGGCTACGGAAGGTGGTATTAGCCTATTTGTGAATAGATTCGTTACAAACTTGGCCCCGGAAATCTCTGCACGCTTGCAAGCGGCAGAAAGTACCTGGACTACCTCTACCCCTTCTGTGATCTTAAGCATGGCCCAGTATTATGAACATAGAGAGAATGAATGTAAGGAGAAAGTAGAAAAGAAGGCAAAAGACCTTAAAACACGGGTATTACTGCAACAGGTAGTCCGGGGACAAGGAGGGGGAAGAGGAGTTAGAGGGCCCATGTCCAGAGGGGCGGGTACAGGCTGAGGCACGGGCGGGGCTCCGACTGTGTGTTTGAACCAGTGCTCCTATTGTAGAGAGGAGGGGCACTGGAAAGCACAGTGTCCGTTGTTGCTTGCCCAAAACGGAGCAGTCCGAGGGCGAGGACGTGGAAGGGGAGGCCCCGAACGGAGTGATATGCGCAGAGAAGAGAGATCAGGCAAGTCTGAGCGTAATCATTTCGATAATCATCAGGGCAAACAGTACTATCACGATGATTATGAATATGAGGATCAGGATACATATGTACAAGCATAGGACAGAGTAGGGGCCAAGTGTCGATCCCGGTCAATCAAAAGGGACCCTATGTAAAAGGGGAAGTGTTGGGGACTTCTGAGAATTTCCTAATTGACACGGGAGCAATGAATAGTTCTGTTGCTCGATCATTGGTTCCAGGGGCGGCTCTGTCCGGGCAAAATAATGTCTCAGTGGGATTCTCGGGAGTCCCAGTTGTCAGTCCCATCTCCAGACCTCTCCCCTTCTCGATCGGTCCCGCCACTATTGACACTCCTCTTCTACTGACCTCACACTGTGGAGAAAACTTGCTGGGTTTGGACATGTTAAAAAAATTGAATGCGACAATACATTGTTCTGCTGACGGTGTCTATTTGACAATTCGACCCTGCACTGAACACATGAAACAGTGCTTTGCTAAGAATGAACCCCTTCCCCCGGAGTTTGATGGCATCCCAGCCACACTCTGGGCAACAGGGGATGCCGATGTGGGTAAGTTATACATTCCCCCGGTTCACATTACGCTGAGACAGGGTGCCAAAATGCTGCGCATCCCGCAGTACAAGATAGCACCTGCAGGGGAGCGGGCTTTACTGTCGATTATTCAAGATTTGATCGACAAGGGAGTAGTGGAGGAAACAGCTGCTCATGTTTGTAACAGCCCGATTCTTCAGATTTTGAAAAGAAGTCCTGATTCTGGTGAACCGAGTCAGGAAGCTGCTTATCGTTTTGTAATTGACCTTAGAGCTGTCAATAAAATTGTGGTGCCACAGTATCCTGTAGTGACCGACATCACCACGATCCTTACCATGATTCCACCGACTGCCCAGTACTTTTCGGTCATTAACCTGAAGAATGCCTTCTTCAGTATTCCCATTCACCCTGATAGCAGGCAGATCTTTGGATTCTCGTTATCTGGACGTAGCTTCCGCTTCTGTCGCGCACCCCAAGGCTATACCGAAAGCCCGAGCATATATAGCCAAACCTTTAAGGCTCTATTAGACGATTTGGACTTACCGGAGGGTAATGTCCTACTGCAATACGTGGATGACTTATTGATTGCCTCGGATATGGAAGAAGGTTGCAAAACTGCGACCGTTAAATTGCTGCATCATTTGGCTGCTAAGGGGAACAAGGTGTCTCTGTCCAAATTTCAATACTGTCGACAGGAGGTGACCTACCTCGGTCATCTACCATCGAAGGAGGGTAGACGACTAACACCTGAACAAATTACTACTATTGCTAAAATGTCTGTTCCTTGCACGCAACGCGAAGTCCGCGCTTTTATTGGCATAACCTCTTACTGTCGCCAATGGATACCTAACTTTTCTCTTCTTGCTAAACCCTTGTTGCATCTGACTACTAAGGACGTGCATGAACCCCTCCCCAGGATGGATGAATGTCAGCACTCTTTTGATTCTTTAAAAACTGCTCTATGTTCCGCTCCTGTCTTGGACACTCCTGACTACAGTAAACCTTTTGTACTATACGTACATGAGGTCGACGGTTGTTCACTTTCAGTGTTAACGCAGGACTTTGGTGGTAAGCAAAGACCTTGCGCTTATCTGTCGGCCACATTGGATAATGTCGCAAGAGCACTTTCAAGCTGCCTGAGGGCCACAGCAGCTGTTGCGGTGGCCATCCGGCAGTCAGAAGGACTCGATCTAAATTCCAACCTGACAGTGATGGTGCCGCATGCTGTGGATACATTGCTAAACAAAACAAAAACACAGCATCTCACAAGCGCACATATCACTGGATATGAGCTAACATTATTTGCACCACATATTACGATTACCCGATGTGCAACATTGAATCCTGCCACGTTGTTACCACTCCCTACGAGTGAACTTAATGATGACATACATGATTGCATTTATCGCACTGAAGAAGAAACTAAGGGCAGGATCGACTTGACAGACACTCCTCTAGCTGACCCTCAAGGGGAGTTATATGTAGATGGGTCCTGTTTTAAACTAGCAGATGGTACAACAACAGCTGCATATGCGATTACAACTTTGAAGACAGTGGTTGAAACATTCCGAGTCCCTCACCGGTCAGCTCAAGCTGCTGAACTTATGGCTTTATTGCGAACCTGTGAGCTGAGTGAGGGACTTGAAGTCAACATATACACAGACAGCCAATACGCCTTTGGCGTGGCCCATAGTTTTGGGCGGCTGTGGTGGGAGCGGAGTTTTCTTACTTCCCATGGTCAAAAGATACAAAACGGCCCCTTGGTATTGTGACTGTTAGACGCCCTCACCTTGCCCAAGAAACTAGCTATCGTTAAATGCAGTGCGCACAAAGCAATAGTAGATGAGGTGGGGGAAGGAAATGCCTTCGCAGATCAGGTGGCCAAAAAGACAGCACAGTCCCCGATGTCAACTATGTTTGTGAACTCTTCCGCAAGGTTGGTGGTGGAATCTGAATTGTTCGATAACACCATGGAGAGCGTGAGAATATTGCAGAAGGAGGCTACACCCGCAGAATTAGAAAGATTGGAGAAGGAAGTAGGAAGACTGGATGAGAATAATTGTTGGGTTGATCTGACAGAAAAGCAAAGATGGTTGCTGCCCAATGCACTAGTACAGGCCGTTGTGACTATGGCGCACGGTCCTGCACACATAGGAGCGAAAGGTATCTGTGAGCTTCTGGATCCAGTTTGGAACAACCCTAATATTCAAAGGACGGCTGTCCGGTTGGTCCAATACTGCATGGTTTGTTTGCAACACAATCCGGGGAAGGGAGAGAATGTCTTGAGTGGGAATTTTGCACCCCTGACGCTGCCTTTTGAAGTACTCCAAATGGACTACATTCATATGGAACGTGTCAACAACTTGAAATACGTTTTGGTGGTGGTTTGTGCTTTTAGCAAATGGGTTGAGGCCTACCCCACTCAAGAAAATACTGCCATGGCCACAGCTAAAGCTCTTCTCAAAGACTTTGTGCCCCGCTGCGGTTTGCCCCGCTTGATCTCGTCGGACAACGGGGGGCACTTCCATGGGGCGCTCGTCAAATATATTTGTGAGGGCCTACAGATTAAGCAAAAATTCCACGCTGCCCGGCATCCACAATCAGCAGGGCTCGTGGAGAAATATAATGGTATTCTCAAACTCAAAATGGCCAAAATACAGGAAAGCACGGGGTTGAAATGGCCTGACACCTTGCCTCTAGCCCTTATGTCACTACGTGTTACCCCACATTCCCGATCTGGCCATTCTCCTTATGAGATTATTTTCGATAGGCCAACTAACGTATGGGGGGTACCCAGGCCACGGTCTTTCTCTGATATTGAATATCCTATGTTGATTGATTACCTCTATGCTTTGACTAAAGACCTTTGTTCTGTTCATCAGCAGGTAGCCTCCGTATTGCAGCCACTGCAAGAGGGCCCCGGACATCGGCTACAACCCGGCCAGTGGGTACTGGTGAAGAAATTTGAGCGAGACACCAGCGTGGCTCCAAGGTGGTCCGAGCCCCGGCAGATCCTCCTGGCTACCCGGACGGCGGTCAAAGTGGATGGGAGAAAGCATTGGATACATGTCTCCCATCTGAAGAGGCTGCAGTTTCCACTTCCCTATGATCAACAACGCTCAGGGGGAATTCTGACGAGTGAGAGAGCTGCTGCATTTGTACCATTTTCTGACGCTTGTGAGATCGAAACAAGGCTAGAGGAGGGAGTGGCGAGACCAGACGACTTGGTCTCTACTGAATCTGCAAGCGCTTTGAATCCTGTTCTCAGTACCCCTGCAAACGAAAATTTTCAGGTGCAAAAAGTACCTGGTGTACTATTCCCTGATCAGGAAGTGCCGGGTAATGTGCGATACAACCTGCGGCCAAGGAAACAGAGAAACGGTGCCTCAGACCCCAACATCAGGAGATAAGGAGAGACTCGATTGCATAGATAGGGCTTGCTAGCTTGCTGGTCTGAGGTACTGAGCGAGACACAGGACTGAACCCGTTGAGAGCTGGAACTTTGATTACTGTGCTCTGTTCAGAAAGAAAGACTAACGTCAGCAAAAGGCCAGGTTGTACGACCACCAAACTTGGGTTCTCTTGGGAATGATAGGAGTCTGCCTGTGAGACTCTGACGGACACAGGGAAGAAGAACCCTCTGGCAGGACGGACTGCTAGGCCCGAGTTTATTTCTGGACTTTTAGCTAGGAATGTACCCTTTTGGCCGCATTATTCGAGACGAAGAAATTCCCATTGCTCCACGCTATATACCGTTTTATGAGCCAATGTTTTCCACATGGACCACAAAGGTCAAAGTAGCATTTGTAGTGGTTATAGCTGTCATAATAGCTGTGTTTATGGGGTTATTTGTATATCTGGAACATAAGTACCCTTTGCAAGATTTCCTACCGACTACTGTTGCCCCATCTGAGCATTTGCTGTACATGTTAGCACCCCACAAAAAACGACATCGCCAGACTTATACTAAGAATGTTTTTGTTGAGATGCTTCATCAAACACACAGTGTTGCTAACACCACTGATTGCTGGGTATGTGGGCTCCTGCCCTCGGTGGTTCATAACCATGATCTATTCCTTTCATTGCCCATGACCTACTTAGGAAGCTGTGAGGCATGGTTTAGACTGTTTTCGGCCATATATCGTCATTGGGGTGAACAGCGTAGAGATTTTGATGTCAATGAGCACAACATGATTATGGATTACATCAATGCACACTATGGTTTCAAGAAATTGGGTAATGGGGGGCGGGGATCAATAGACCCACAGGCATGTATGCAGCGGTATCTGGCGGTTAGGGATGAAGCTTGGATGGAGGAAGAACTTTATGATTTTAGAAATTTCAATGCTTCCCAATATTTCCAACTTTTTATCGAACGAAATGTTACCAGAGACCGTGTTGTACCCATTCCTATTTTGAATGTTTCTTCAGTATTCTGTGTACAAGGGATCGGCCGTATACAGGTTGGAGATAGTATCTGCAATTACACCTATCGTCTACAGAAACGCATCAGCTCTCCATTGGTCACCCCACCCAATGTCTATTTTGTTTGTGGTGAAAATGCATACACCTGGTTACCACGTAATTGGGCGGGACGGTGTTACATGTCCTTCCTCTACCCACCTGTATACATAGCACCTTCCGATTATCACAGGATGCACCAATTACGCCCCGTGGGTCCCTCACCTTCAGTGGTACCTCAAAGACCACGTAGACAGCTTATTAAGACCGAGGTCGACCAAACTGACACCTCCTTACAGCAATTCACAGATTTTAGCAATGGTTTAGTGCCATTCTGGGGCCCCATCTTTAATAGCAGAGAAATAAGGAGGTTATCCAGGATAGTGGAAAATGTCATTCAAATAACTACTGATATCATGACCAACCTCACGGTTGAGCTTCAGGCGACGAGGCTTGTTGCGCTCCAAAACCGTATGGTTTTAGACGTCATCTTAGCTGATCGAGGTGGAGCATGCCGCGTGATTGGCAGCTCCTGTTGCGTGTATATTCCAGACTCCGCCCCCTCTGTTCATCTGGCCATTAAAAAGTTGCACCGCATTGCCTCTGAAATGCATGTTGATAATGGGTCCTGGTCTTTGTCTGGGTGGTTCTGGGGGCTCCTATCCACCTGGGGATGGAAGCTATTGCTGATTTTGGCCAGAGCAGCTGGTATCATTTTTACCTGTTGCATTCTGATACAGTGTGGCCCGGCCTGTTGCTCTTACTGTGCCTCCCGGATCACCACCCTCTGTGTACCTGCCACAGTCCCATCCAAAACGTAGATGCTGCAGAAGGAGATTCATGAATTGATGGCCATTAACGAAGAAGTTTTTAAGGATTAGCAGACATGACCTCTGTATTTAGCTACACCACGCTAAAAGGAGGGTTTGAGGAACTGGCATCGATTTTCGACTATACAGTATTAATAATCGATACTTCATAATTAGCATGATGTATCTAAATGCTTTAGCATATAGACGCAAACATTAGCATAAACTCACCTGTCATATTTCAGAACTCTACCTTACACCATTCCCCGCAATTCACACTTCCTTAGCCTAACCAGCACCATTTTGTGGCCTCGCTCGATGCCCTGCATTAACAGACCCCATTCATTAGATTCTGCTAAAAGCGTTCTCCTGAGAAATAACCCAACTGTTGCAGAATTGCTGTTTCAGCTCGTTAAGCCTGTCAAGGTTGTAGGTAGCAGAAGAAGGCCCGGTAAGCACATTCCAGGAGGGGAGCGGGGCGGGCTGTCTCGGAGCTGGCAGAAGGGAGTCACCCGTTCGACCTTGCTAATCTGGGATGAGCTAAACCAAGAGTGCTTTGTGTGCCATATATGGCCTTTCCTTTCTGTACCAACCTGTACCCGCCTGTATTTTCCATGTTGGGCCATGATTCTGCGAATGTAACTGTATATATGTGATGTCCTGACAGTGTGCCAGCAGTCTTCTTGGCGGACCTCGTGGGGTTAGGTCGTAACGAGCTCCTCTGGCAGAGTTTGTTTGTCTAATAAATGCTTGGACCTTCTACACTGCCAACTGACTGATTATTGGTAATGGGCATGGGTTTGGTTGTGAATATAACTATAATTGGGAGGTGGTAAATAATTTTCGGTACATCAGCTGTAACTGGTCAGTGAAATGCTAAACGTACTAAAAATTGGTATGGTTTGCTATTTCAAGCCACACCCCTGACTCTGCCCACTGATTCAATCTTCGGTTATTCCCGCCCCCTGATTCTCCACCCATAGTTCCCCTACTTTTTTTTCCGACTTCGACCACTGGGAGCCCCCCAAAAACTGCCAGCACCTGCAACTTCTGCTTACAGCGCTCCACCTACCTCGCTAGACTAGAGACCGAGCCAGGAACAGCAGGACAGAAGGTGAGCCCTGTGCAGCCGAACTAACGCTGCTGAGACCAGAGCGGTAGGCACTGCACACCCCTGATGGCTGCCTACCGCCTCCAAGGGGGACTTGAAAGCGCAGCTCCAACCGGGTGAACGTCAGGGAAAGGACAACTCGACCTGCCGCACTGGCACCAAGGGAATCCCCGCACCGCCATTCTCAGCCCTGCACAGCCCCGTCTTCAGAGGAGCTGCAAACGAGAGGTCACCGCAGCCTGCGAGGAATGGTGGCTGCAGCTAACCTAGCGGTCACACTCAACACTACACCCTGAGCTGCAATCACCTGACCCTACCTTCACCGGCAGTGCCTGCATGGGCAGCATGACCCGCATAGACAGTGAAGCCACTGCAGCAAGGAAGGAGTTCACTGAAGCACCACTGGGAGGTCATGCACTGCACTGGACCTTGGTCCCAGCCTGGGAAGACAGCAGAGTGGCACTGTTTCCCCCAACATTCGCAGGTACCTGCTGTGCTTTGTAACGCCTGGCGGAACGTGACTGCAACTCAGCCCGGGAAGTGAGGAGACTATCCCTGGAGCCCCAGTGGTTAGTTGCCAGTAAGAAAAGAAGCAGAGAGGGGAAGCAATTACATAGCGTGCACCCCCTGGTGGCCATCTGAAGAGACTGTGTGCGTCTAACAACAGCCCTGCTGCAAAGGCCAGCACCATTACAAGCACAAGAAAATAAATAAATGAACTAAAATGCAAACAACCATAGCTAGACACAGGCTCTATGCTTATGGCAAGAAGGCCAACCGCGGCATGAACTCAGTACTCAACCAGTGCAGTATGTACCCCCTATAGCTTAGTCGTTTATAGCAGCCAAATCCTCCATGCAGCGCCAAGACGCCTCGGCATAAGTTCAGTCAGTCAGTCAGTCTATTTAGAAGTGAAGCCCAATGGTGCCATGTAGCATTAAGACAGAAGAGGCCAAGACATATTCATGTTGGGAGCTGTATGTGGGCAATCCGTCAACAAGGGCAAAAGAGGGTCCTCATGAAACTTAGACTGAGCAAATGTCAAGTGTCAAAGCAGGAGAGGGGTTAGCTGCTAGGTGGCAACAAAAGAGATGCCGCTGCCAGGAGGAGGAAGACTGCCATTACTCCTCACAACAAGACAAGTACGGAGCTGTCTGCTATCTACCCCACACAAATGCCCAGCTCCACCAGCACTCCCCTGAGAAAAGAGTGAGGAAAGGCCTAGCATGGCTTTAATGCAGGAAGCCAGCATCTACACCCTAACTGCACTAGCACTGCCGTGCAGTGGTCCAGAAAGTGTTCAGGGAGTGTCCTCCCCCACACTGCCTTAAGACTGAGTCACTCACCGACCCAATACAGGCAGGAGGAGAGTCACACGCCTCCTAGTGGCAAGCTACCAAGAACGCAAATAAAAGGAGACCCTCATCTCCCACAGCGATCCTTAGTTGCATCCGGAATTCCTTGTCCAAGAGAAGAAAGGTATGGAAGAGGCTGCAGACCAGATCCCTCAAAGCAAACCTACCTCCACGGCCATCCACAAAATGGCTGATGCACTGATAAGAAGCTCCCAGTCCTACCCACAGGACAGGATTTATGAGTGGTCTAAGATGGGAGAAGATGTGCAGTTTTAGGGACTGGACGGAGCTGGCAGGATGTCCTTGGGAGGAGAACCGTGACACGTGGCCTGACGCCACCTTGCACAAACTGAAGAGCAGAACACATGCGACACGTGGCAGGGTGCCACACTGCAGGCAAGAGTTATGGAAGACAGAACAGTGTGTGACCAGACCTGTCACACTGAAGGACCGAATGACCACAGATGTGCAAGAGCAAAAGATCAAAGGGTGAAGAGACTGAGTGCTCACACCACTACCAAAGAGTGCACCTTCAAACGCAAGCTAGCCTCCGAAGCAGAGCGACATCCCTGGTGACAGCTCAGCGGGAGAACGATATGTAAGCTGGCAGCAAGAGAAAATTGCGTCTCTACGCACGTTTCCCAGTGCAAATGTCAGTTCCCAAGTATCAGTTGCTTGAGGCAGATGACATTCCTGCTCACAACCGCACATGCCAGGACAGTTCCAACAGTCACCTTCACTCTCTGCAAGTCTACATCACCTGTCGTCCAGGTCGCCTAATGGCAGCCACACCATCATTGCCATGTGAATCACCCCAACAATGAAGGAGCATCTCATCACCAGGTAGAGCCTTACACCCTTGAAACATCAAGAGACCAATGAGGCACTCCTGGCAACATGAGAGACCAAGTGTCCAGAGACCATTTGATAGCCCACTGCACCTGGGTCCTCTTGGCAAGCACACCAACCGAACTCAAGAACTCCAAGAAGAACTGCCGAGCCCTCGAGAAAGCCTGGAGAAGGGAGCCAACACCGGACAACATGACCACCCTCAAGCTCGCCACCCGGAAGCACCATCAACTGATCCGCGCCACCAAGAAAACAGCATTCAAGGACCGGCTGGACAACAACGCACACAACTGCAAGGAACTCTTCAACATCGTGAAAGAGCTCTCCAACCCCAACGCCGGAAACAACGACATCACCCCGTCGAAAGACCTCTGCAACTCCCTCGCCTCCTACTTCCACAACAAGATCTCTGACATACACAACAGCTTCAGCCCACAAACAACGCTCCCCACGACCGCACCAACGCCCCCCACCACCACCCTCAGCGCCTGGACCCAGATCAACACAGAAGACACCATCTGCACGATGAACTCTATCCACTCCGGATCTCCGACCGACCCCTGCCCCCACCACGTCTTCAACAAGGCCGACGCTGTCATCGCACCCCACCTGCGGGACATCATCAACACCTCCTTCAACACCGCCACTTTCCCTGAGAGCTGGAAGCACGCCAAACTCAGCGCTCTACTAAAGAAACCAACAGCGGACCCCACCGAACTCAAGAATTACTGCCCCATCTCGCTCCACACGTTCCCAGCCAAAGTCATCGAGAAGACAGTCAACAAGCAGCTGGCCGCCTTCCTCGAGACGAATGGATCCCTCGACCCATCATAGTCTGGCTTCCGAGCCAACCACAGCACCGAGACCGCCCTCATCGCTGCCACCGATGACATCCGAGCCCTGCTGGACAACGGTGAAACAGCGGCCCTCATCCTCCTAGACCTCTCCGCGGCGTTCAACACTGTCTGCCACCGCACCCTAGTGCAGCGCCTAAGCAACATCGGAATCCAGGAGAAGGCACTGGAGTGGATCATCTCGCTGGAAGGACACAGAGAGTCCGCCTACCACTGTTCAGATCTGCAGCCACGGAAGTCATCTGCAGCGTTCCTCAGGGCTCCTCGCTCAGCCCCACCCTCTTCAATGTCTACATGAGCCCCCTTGCGGCCATCGCACGCCAACACAACCTCAACATCATCTCCTACGCCGACGACACCCAGCTGATCCTCTTCCTGACCAACGACCCCGCCGCCGCCAGAACCAACCTCCACGAAGGGATGAAAAACGTAGCCGAGTGGATGATGACCAGCCGCCTGAAACTGAACTCAGACAAGACGGAAGTCCTCATCCTGGGTTCCTCGCCCTCCGCCTGGGACGACTCCTGGTGGCCCCCCGCCCTGGGCACCGCACCCAAACCGACAGACCACGCACGCAATCTGGGCTTCATCCTGGACTCCTCCCTCTCCATGACCAGACAAGTCAACGCCGTCTCCGCGTCCTGTTTCAACATCCTGCGCATGCTATGGAAGATCTTCCGGTGGATCCCCACCGAGACCAGGAAGACGGTCACCCAGGCCCTCGTCACCAGCCGACTGGACTACGGCAACGCCCTCTACGCCGGAACCACCGCCAAGCTCCAGAAGAGACTCCAGCGGATCCAGAGCGTCTCAGCCAGACTCATCCTCGACATCCCCCGACGCAGCCACATCTCCGGACATCTGAGAGACCTGCACTGGCTCCCCGTCAACAAGAGAATCACCTTCCGTCTCCTCACCCACGCACACAAAGCCCTACACGACCAAGGCCTGAGCTATCTCAACAACCGCCTCAACTTCTACGCTCCCAAACGCCACCTCCGATCGACCAACCACACCCTCGCCCCCGCATCCGAAGAGCGAGAACAGGAGGAAGGTCCTTCTCCTACCTGGCCGCCAAGACCTGGAACACCCGACCGACCGACCTTCGCCTGACCCAAGACCACCTCTCCTTCAGGAGGAAGCTCAAGACCTGGCTGTTCGAGCAGTAGCGGCACCCCTTCCCCCACCCCCGCCCAAGAACCTTGGTACCCTCCGGGTGAGTAGTGCGCTCTATAAATGCCTTGATTGATTGATTGACCGACCATATGTCATCCACCCTTGAGGTTGCACAAAGTACTTGGCCAAGGTTTCTGTTGGTGATCCAGACCAAAGGCAACCCTGCACAGTTCACGCAGTCCTGTGATGACCCAGTGGAACAGCTTCAAGGAAATCCCCACAAAAGATATGGTCTGGAAGCTGCTCCACCAACAAGGTACCAGGAGGCAACGGGGCATGAGAGGAAGACGCCCCAGGCATCCTCTACGCCATTCCAGTCCTGACAATGCTTGCCTTCATTGAGTCAAGATGCCCCTTAGAGTAAGCTCTGCAGCCGACTCCACCAATGCTCCAAGTTTGAACTGTTTGACGCCGACTGCATCACCGCAAGAGCACGCAGGACCGACCAACAGTGCATGAGTGGACATCGACCCAACTGGCATGCTTTCAATGTATTTGGACTCCATCTACACAGTGTTCGTGCCCAATAGTAGCTGGTTAAACTATGGACACATGTAGAGATGCCTGCGTGCTCCCAGTTGCACGGGTCCACTACAACACCATGAAGTAGATCCAGTGGTTTGACTGTAAGACAGCCTATCATAGCTCTCATTTCGAGGGGCCTGGTTACTTACTATACGTGAGGTAATTCCTTTTCGAGAATGTATTTTAATTTGGAGTTTAGAGGCTAACACTGCACTCCTGCAGGTTTCCTCTACAGATTTCAGCAGGTCACACCTGCCACAATTTATCGGGTGAAAAATGCTCAATAATTATCAGGAGATGCAGATTTTGACATGGTAAGTACCAAAACCCACATGTTATTTTTTTACGAGCCCAAACTCCTAACTGGGATTTTTAATCAGACCGGATCAATTGGAACCAAACGGAGGTTGATTTTTTTGCAGGTCCTATAATTATCGTCCCCAACTCCGGGCCACTCCTAATGAACGTGTGGCTTCTTTATCCTTCCAAAACCCTGGTCCCAGGGTGCATCGGTGTGGGCGACGTGTGCGGTGCTAACACTAAGGGGCCCATTACCATGGCGGGCGGATCGCCACCGCGCGACCAGCGTTGGCGATCTGCCTGCCAAAACTCCCCGTCGGATGGCCATTTACCCCCGCCACATTAGCATGGCAGGGGGTAACACGGTGGACGGAAAGACCATCCGCTGCTTTTAAGCTTGTAGGCAATCGTCACGATTGCCTGCAGGGAGGAAAAGGCCCATAATATGGTGGCAGTACCTTGCAGGCACCGCCATTCATATTATGATGTGTGCCGAGAAATTCCTTCCTTCATGGAAAGGCATGCGGTGTTTACTTTGGAGGCCTGTTGCGGGCCCCCGAAGGGTTGGGGGCTGCACCTGGTGGGTACCCATGAAACCACCCCCTACACCGCGCGGTGCCTGTCACGTTGTGCATGCCAATGCACAACATGCATTTCCAACATTGTGGCGGGTGCTGCTTACAGCACCGCCCGCCACAATGTTGAATATGCGGGATGCGACCGCCAGGGTGGCGGTCACATCCTAATTGGCAGTGCGGGGCCGCCCACCACTGTCGGCCGGTCCCAGCAACACTAGGGTGGTCTAATGGGGGCCTAAGTCTTCACATTCACCCATTTAAAAGTAAGCAGTTGCTTTTACACAATTCCAAGAAAACTTTCTTGTGTTTATCAATTTCAGCTCTGCAAACTTGCATTGTACTGCGGGTAGGTGGTAAGATTTTTTTTCCCAATTCCGTCATTGTGCTGGTCTCCATGAGAAGAAATATCCCCCGAGTTACTTTGCTCTTCATTCCACGGATGCACAAAGGGTCCAGTTAAGGCAGCTGATGCAGTCCAGACCTGCTTGAGTCAGAACACATGTACAGTGTGCATCGGGTCCATCTCTAGGCCCTGGCTCTCCTCTAAACAGTGGCTGCAGTTCAGCAATGTCTTCTTCGCTTCAGGCTGAAAATGTGCTAAACAGCAGCCAACCACATTGCCTTTTAAGCCTCAAGTAGCAAACTTGACAATTTTAAAGCCCATTACACCACCTGATGGAAGCCATAACCACAGCTGTCACATATAGAGGAGCTATTTCAAATTGCTTAGCATGGGCAATTTTTCGAAAATCCTAAAAGGAGCCATTTGAAAATCGAAATGTGTTTTTTTAAAACAATTAATTCCTGTCATTGAATTTGATGATCTACATTAATAGTCAACTAAGTGCTTCGAAAAGTGCAGCGGTGAGCTGGCTGCCAGCCTTCCTGGGAGAGTAGGTATCAATTCTTAAGGTAATCTGTTGGGGTGGCCTTTGGTTATCTCTTATGGAAAAGAAGGTTTCAGGCCATTTATTGCGGCAGGGGTGGGGTGAAGTTAGGGTTGTATGGAACTATAACAGAATGGCCTGTGAGAGTGTCATAGAAACACATGGGGAAAACAAAAATGTGATGTGTGAATTGCATGAATTAATCTCTGTCAGCAGTAATGTCCCAGGCTGCACTCCACTCCTTCCTGTTTTTGCCCACCATGCCATCTCAGACAGGAAGCAGTCATATGCAGATCACCTTAGGTCCTGCTTCAGTAGAAACCGTTCACTCCAAACTGCCAAGCCAGGTCCCCTCTTAAGAGGAACACAAGCAATCCCCAGGTTTTTAGCCTAATTGTTCCTCACCAGTAGGATGCAGCATTGTGTCCTGTGGTACAGTGAGCACGGGATCCCCCATGTCTGGGCATTCTTCTCACCTTGCATGGAGGAAAGCAAAAAAAGTGCAGCCTGACCTGCCAAGTCAGGTCCCCTCTGAACAAGGACACAAGCAACCACAAACAACTTTTGGTCTAGTTGGGCCTCGTCAGTAGAGTGGTCCAGAGCGAGAAGTATTGGATCTATACCTCTCCCGGAATCACAGTATAGCCATCATTTTATTTTATTCAGTATACTTATATAGCAGACTAACACCTGTGGGCTCTTAGGTACTGTAGGAAAGGAGATTCTGCCTCTATGGTTACCTCCACGTTTTGCCTGGTGCCAATCTGTATTTGACTGGTATGACTGGGATCCTGCTAACCAGGACCCCAGTCTATCTGCTTTGCTCCTAAATTGTTATTTTCAGTACTTAGGTACCCCCACCCCCTTATTGGATACTGGGGTACCCTTATAAATCCCTATTATATGGTACCCATGTACCGAGGGCATAGGTACCCCAAAGGACTCCCATAGGCTGAAGCATGTATTATGCCACCCATCAGAGACTATGCTACATGCCTGCCATTGCAGCCTGTGTAAGTTGGTGCATGCACCACTTGCTAAAGATATAGGTTTACTATATCTTAGGGTCACTGCACTTAAAACCTATAAGTCACCCCTAAAGCAGGCCTTTACAATCCAGAGGGAAGGGTGCTTGGTTCTAAGTGAGAGGGTGCCCCTGCATGAGCAGAACACCCCTGCAGCCTACGGAGTCCATTCTCCCGGGTTGTCAGTGAAGCAGCACTATACTATATAGAGGGTCACCGCATAAATACGTGATGACCATCTCAAAACTGGCTGCAGTGAATCCTATCATGTTTGGTATCAAACATGTTGGAATCATACCCCCACCCCATAAACAGTGTGGGATTTATTATTCCAAGCACTAGAAGAGCCCTCCATTAGGCTCTCAGTGTTCCCTGTACCAGCCTTCTTGGCCCGGACAGCTCAAAATGGCTGCTGTCGACCAGAGACACGACTCTGCCCTCTTGCTGCTAACCCATGCTCGAGAAGGGGAAGGCAGAACAATAGAAATCCTTTTACAGGGAGGTGTGACCACCACCCAGACAGAATTTAGTGTATTGGGGAGGGGTGGGTGTGCTTGTCAGTGCCACTCAGTCTGCATGAGGGACACATTTGGTGTCCCCATGCATAGTGTAGTTCAAAACAGTCCTGGGAGCCGTTGGCTCCTGCTCTAGCGCGAAACTGGACAAAGGACATGGCAGTAACCTCCCACCTGTCCAGACCCTTCCCTGGGAGCGTCCCCTGAATCTTCTTAATCCTTTCCCTGGGATACATAAGGGCTTAGCTCGGTGTAGGTCCCTAGATTTGTCGTGGGATAAGATTCAGATCAGACACCACTTCTTCTTCTACCATATGGGAACTCTGGACTTTTCTGGACTTCGTTTGGACCTGACTTCATCTCCCTTGCAGTCTGCTGCATTGTCTGTGCCTGTTCATCATACTGGAACCTTACAAGGCCTGTGAAGCATCAAAGTGAAAGAATCACTCCCCTGCATTCGCAGGCACTGCAACTAAGTCGACCGATCTGCTGATCCTGAGCTCTCTGGACTCTGTAAGGTACTGCAACACGGTTCATGGTTTTCCACAGCCCCCGAGGCCTGTCCTGCCCTCTCACCAAGTTTGAGGCCAGTATACCTTGTGGGGGTTGAAATTACTGAACCTCTGTCCACTGCATCAACTTGCAGTAGCAAAGGCCTGTTGGCTTCCTTCCAAGAAGATCTTAAGGCTCCAAGTAGCCCCAACCTCGAGCACCTCCAGTTACCAAAATCTTCAGCCATAACGCATTGTGTGCATTGTGACCTGCATCTTTTGGTGAGCTGCTTGAGCTCCTCTTGAGACTCCAGTGCCTACGGCCTGTGGGTCCGTTTGAGAGTCACACTTATTTCTTTTGAGCTTCCCTGATTGCTTGGGGCCTGCCCTGACTCCCCTGCTTTTGGTGAGTCCCCTGGACCTTGCTGGCCCCACTGTTGCTCCTTCTTCACTTCCTGCAGTAGTTTGCTCCTTCTTCACTTCCTGCATTAGTTGCATTTGCCAGGCTAGTTGGTGCTCCTGCTGCACACCGACCTCTCAGCACTCAACATCTTTCGTGGGACAGCTTGTGCATGGCTCCTGGTCCTCCTCAGCATCTCCTGGTCCTCACAGCTGCAGAGTCAAGGTCCTTGTCACCAATCCTGCAACATCCGACATTGGAGGGCATTGGTCTTCCAAGTCTCCTGGTCACTCCTGAGCGACAAACACTCTGTCCCCTCTGCTTGCAGGCAGTTCTCATCTAGAATCCACGTCCTCTTGACATTGTCTTGTTCCGAGTCGTGGTTCTTATACCACTTTCTTAGTATATGGTTTGGTCCCCCTTGGGGTCCACTGTGTTTTCTGTGCTATTTACTGTGCTTCTTTGCTAAAGTATTGTGTGCATTGTGTTTATCTCCGTGTAGGAGATATTTGAACATGCTAGAGAGTAATATATAATAAATACATATTTTTATAAATACTTGGTGTAGTTCTATTCACTTCATCTATACTATAAGATTGCATTCTGGTGAAACAAGCGGCTTTACACTCCTTCTGGACCAAGCCTGGAGGCTGCTTTCCACAGCTACAACTTGGAGAGCTTTCTAAGGCTGTCTAAGACCTCTTAAATCACCATAAGGGTTGTCTGGGCTGGTGCAAGGTGCCCACTTAAATTAGTGGACATCATATACCTGGCCAGCTTCTCACAAAAAACTTACATTTAATGAGGCACCATACAATGAACCTGGCAGCACGATAATAAGAACTAAAATTGAGGAAGGGAGATTAGGACTAATTAACAGGACGTCCGCAGACTATAAAAATGAGTGAAGGCAGATACCGAAAAAAAGTAATAGAAGTAATAAACACAAAGTGGAATATTTTTCGAGATGCAGGAAGGGAGTTCAGTTGATTTAAAGGCAGGAATTCAGTCTGCCATTGACACTGGGTTGTTGAAGTCGTCTTATATTACCTAAAGCTGTGGGTCTGGTGATCTGGTGACTTTTGATCCTTTACGATTGGACTGGGCCCTTGATTGATTAAACTTTGTTTATCAAAAAACAAGATTGTCCAGTTCCATTATTCTGTGGCACACAGCATCTTCTTACTTGGCCTTGGGAGTCATTCATGAGATTGTGGTGGAGACCACTGAGAGGGCACATCAAAAGCTATTGTGAGGCCTCAGAAAGCAATCTGAGTCTAACCCTGGGTAGAGATCTCCGCTCCGCCTGCGGAGTGTGCGAAGATTTGCCTTCTCTGTGTTCCCCGGAGAAGGCAAATCTCTGCAAACTCCGCAATGGAGTTGGCCAGCCCCCACCTCCACCCCTCCTATTAAGAAGTTATTTAACAGTAATTGAAAATAAACTTATATCTTTACTGCGGCGTCCCCAGGCTGCCGTTCCCCTCTTCTTTGCCGTACCGGTAATGCTTGAAAAAACGGCATATGTGCGTGTGCGCGCACATGCGCAGTTTTCTTCAGCATTACTGGTACAGCGAGGAAGAGGAGGAGGGCAGCCCGGGGTCACCGCAGTAAAGGGGTAGATGGTTTTACGTTTATTTTTAATTACTGTGAACTTACTTTCTTAATAGTGGGGTGGAGGCAGGCGGCGTAGCGGAGCTCCACAGAGTTTGTTTGCAACTCCGTGGACCTCCTCGTGGCCCCGCTACGCCCAGGGTTATCTGAGTCACTGCTTCAAAGTTCAAAACAAACTTTTCTACAACAAGGGTCTTCAAACTTTTTTTTGCTGCTCCCTGAACCGTACTGGTAATAGGAAGGTCCACTGTTATTTCATATTTCTTGGGGATTGTTTCCTGAAAGAAACACAAGTTAGAGATCTGTTTAACTATTAGGAATATTTATAGTGGTATTATGAGAAGATTTATTTTTTACTTAGCAATACTTAACGCTGTCTGACCAGATATCGATGTTGCTAGATATTTGTTAGGGATTATGTCAGAATGAGGAAACTGTCTTCAAGATTTGGAAGAGATGGGCCGATTACAGGGGTATTTGGTTGGAGCCACCAGTGGAACCAGACCCTGATCTTGAGGCTTGAGTCCGCTCTGGTGTGGACTGTGTGTGTGTGTAGGACAGGACATGTTGAGTACCGTGCAGGGGGGGAGGGATCCGGGTGGGATGGAGTTTGGGATAGTTGGGGGGGGATAGGAGTTGGGAAGGGGGAAGCTGAGTTATGAACATTGATCCCGATGCATTGATTATGAAAGTAATGATGGATTACATTATTGTTTATGTATGCTGGTGTCCTGCAGATACCTCTGGGGTACAGGGGTCTGCGACTTTCTCTGTGATCTATCAATAAAAATGTGTTTTAAAAAAAAAGAATGAGGAAACTGTTAAGAATGTAGTACCATCATAAAGAAAAAAAACACAAGACGGATAAAACGAATTTACTTTTTAGGCTTCTGAACAAAATAGTTTCTGACAAAACGTACAAAAATGTGAGTACAATGGATTGGTTGACCTGCATTATATATTCCATTGGAAGGATTGCTGTAACATGTTCAGAAAGATGCGGACCATCCTTGTGAAATGATCCTGTAATGTCCAGTTCAGTGATAGCCAACAGAAAGATGTGATATTTACTTCAAAATTCACTGACACACTTTACGTGTCTCTGTGTGAACAATGTAAAAATCCTAACAGACTGGAACTCATCTTCCGAGATGTGCCATATTATATGAAAACGGAAAGTGGAGTGTGTTCAATTCTTAAGACCCTAGGGGCCAGATGTAGGTAGCCCTTTACCGATTGGAATCGGCCGAAAATACCGATTTTCGGCCGTTTCCGACCGGTAAAGGGCTATGGAGATGTAGGGGCACCAAAAATGGACATATTCAGTAATTTTACCGAATCAGTATTTTTACCGAATCGGTAAAATTACAGAATCGGTAAATTTACCGATTCTGTAAATTTTACCGATTCGGTAAATTTACCATTCGGTAAAAATACCGAATATGTAATTTGAGATGTAGGTAGCATGTCTAACAGTGCTACAGGGCATTAAGAATTCGGTATTTACCATGCAATACAATTGCATGGTAAATTACGAATTCATGTGTACATGCACATCTGTGCATGTACACCTGTGCCATGTCTGTGTGCCACATGGCGCAAAAGCCAGTTACAGGGGTGAAACAGGGTGTTAAAGTGACACCCTGTCCCCCTTAGCAATTCGGTATTTTTACCGATTCGGTAAATACCGAATCGGTATTTGCTATTGAATCCTATGGGCTTCAAGGCCCTTAGGATTCAATAGCAAATACCGATTCGGTATTTACCGAATCGGTAAATACCGAATCTTACCGATTCGGTAAAAAATACAGAATTTTTCCCTACATGTCATTTACCGATTTTTGAATACCGAATCGGTAAAATTCGGTATTTAAAAATCGGTAAATGACATTTACCTACATCTGGCCATAGAAGAACAAACAAGAATTACTTGACCATGGAGATTGGTACCGGTAAAACGTTTTTGTAGGAATTATCCAGGGAAAGAAATACATTTTCTCATAGCAAACCTCGTGCTGTGACCTGCAAGAAGAACATCTTGGAGAAAGGGAGGAGAGACAGGGAGAAAGGAGTAATTTAGGGATCATAATGGGAATCAACTGCTTCCACTGGAGTCCCCTTTGGCACCCACACTGCTCTTAGTACAACTGGTCTCAAGTAAGTGGCAGGAACTGTGAGTTCGATCTTTAGCTTCTCATAAACATACAGAAAGCTGTTTGAGGGCCTAAGAGAGGGACAAGTGGTCAACTCTGCAAATCTCTGCTGTTAAAAGATATATGAAGCCACTTTCACTCTCCCTAGAAGTTTGATGACTTGATGTCCATGGGGAAGACAGTTTTGCTTACATTAAAGTCACCTTCTGTTTATTTACACGTCAAAAACAAAGGGACAAATTGCTGGGGGCAAGGCGGGGGTTCAACCTCCATGAGCCCAGTAGGGCCAGAGGATAATTCAACATACCTGCAGTGCTTGACCTGCAAATGCAAATACATCACACAGAAAACACTCTAAGCCATAGATACAAATAAAGGAACTATACAGAAAAACAGTCCAGCTGAAAAATCCTATTAAGACCAAAACCTTTTAAAGTTAGGGTTTACAACATCTCAGGTAGCATGTGCATGTCGAAGAAAAACATTTAACAAAAACAAAGGTAGCTACAACTCTGTCAAGAGAACTACAGTGCCCTTTCTAGGGGCCTGACTACTACAGCAAAGAAACATGAATAAGTTGTTGGTGGGGACAGATGTGGCATTACCAGAGACCTTAACTAGTGATAGAAGGGAACATTGTTACTGGAAGGTTTGTGCGAGGAGAAAGGGACTTCCAGGAAGCCGCTGCCCTCTTCCCTTGTGTGTTGCACAGCCACAGCTTGATGCTCTTCTCACTCAGTGTGCCTTTGGGCTCAGAAGCTCAGACGTTTGGCCCAAAGCTTTTCTTTGAATCTTTTAAGTTTCAAACTATCTTCATTGATACACCTCGCCCTGCTCTTTACATGAACACTATGAAAGCGGTGTTAAAACTCAGTGATATAGCAGACACCACACATTTTACAACCCCTGGCCCTGCCGATGCATCATTGCTTCACAAATGACAGCTTGCTCCTTTGTACAGCACTATATAAATGCCCTCAATTAAAGAAAGTTAGGCAAATCATCATTTGGCAGTCTTTTAAAGACTGTCGGCCAGATTCATCAAGCTTAATTGCACTCGCAAAGGGCCAGATTCTGAGAATCTAGCCCTTTGCGAGTGCAATTTTTGCATTTGGGCTTCATCATCCCAAATGCAAAATTCGCTATTAAAGAATTCGCACATTTGCGAGGAATTGCGTATAAGGAATCTCTATTTGAGATTCCTTAAATGCAATTCATGAACCATTTTAAAATTGCAAAATCGCAATTTTGGGCCGCTATTTACCGCAAGGTCAAACCTCGTGGTAAATAGCAACCACTTAGAAAAATGCATTTAAATGCATTTTCTAAGTTACATGTTACACACTCACATGTCCTTTGGACATGTGTGTGCGCAACACCTATGTAGATTACATTTCAGGGGTGCTACAGGGTGTCCTTTGGACACCCCTGGCACCCTTGAAATCGCTTCCTTATTTGCGACTAGCTAATTGCTAATCGCAAATAAGGAATGGATTGCAAATAAGGAATCAGTGGGAATCGCAACTTCAATTGCGATTCCTACATGAATCCCGTTTTGCGAGTCCTTAATAGCGAATCCTTATAATTCGCTATTAAGGACTCGCAATTCCTTACCTTGATGAATCTGGCCGATAATAGAACCTTATTACAAGTCAACAGAGCAGTATCCTTGGGTGAGAGACTGCTCTGTCTGACCACAACTAGTCTGGTGTTTCCACACCAGTCCTCCTGTGTGCAGGAACACCGAACCGATTTTACCGCTGGTAATCCAGGCCAGAAAATTCACATGAGGCAGCAGCAGTCACACCTCTGTTACCGTCCCAATCTAAGCCCTTTCTTCAGGCCCCTCAACCAGGTAACCTTTTCCCTCTTCCCTTACCTCCCCGCTCACCCCTACATCCCACCTCGCTCCACCTCTACCCAGAACTTGACCGCAGCTCACATTTACCACCTACTAAAGGCAGGTGGAAAATGTGGATGTATGTCGTTACAACGCATACTTTTACAACACATACCTTTACAACGCATTTTTTACACCGCAACATCCATTACAACGCATTCCATTACAACACATGCCATTACAACGAAATCTTTAAAACTACCTTTACAACGCATTTCACTACAACGCATACTACATTTACAACGAATACCATTACAACGCATACCATTACATTGCATGTATGGTAAGTATTGGATAGTGTAGGGGTAAAAATTACTATTGTAACTCCAGGGGGTGCAACAGTAGGGTAAGTGTTGGATAGTGTAGGGGTTAAAATTACTATTCTAACTCCAGGGGGTGCAACAGTAGGGAAAGTACTGGATAGTGTAGGGGTACAAATTACTATTCTAACTCCAGGGGTTGCAACAGTAGGGTAAGTGTTGGATAGTGTAGGTATGCGTTGTAATGGTATGCGTTGGAATGACTGCGTTGTAAAGGTATGCGTTGTAGTGGTATGTGTTGTAGTGGCATGCGTTGTAATGGTTGCGTTGTAATGGCATGCGTTGTAATGGATGTTGTGGTGTAAAAGTTTTGTTGTAAAGGTAGTGCGTTGTAAAAGTTGCGTTGTAAGTGTTATTTCCCAGAAAATGTGAGTGTTAATTCCTCAGGAACCATGTGGAATTCTGTCTGGGAAAACCTCGTCCACGCAGTTATTCCACATTCTGGGGGAATAACTGGTAGTTTTACTGTACTGGACGGGTGTTCTGCTCAGTGACATTAATTTCATGTGCAAAGTTTGCATCTCATCAGTACTATGCAACTCGTAATGAGGACCATGGACAATTTTCCCGATATTTGATGTGAAAATTAGAACACATGCTATGCCAATTTCTCTTCATTAAACGCACATTGTAAGGAAAGTCCTGCAAAATGCTCTCGGAGCAGCCCCAAAACTTAGGAATTGCTTCTATGAGCTGCGCTTGTTTACAGGGCTGGGCCTCCAGCACATTTTTCGAAAGTGCAGACTTAGAAAATAGGAATAAGTCCGGGATCGTAGTGGATGAGGTCATGTGGTTCGATAGATAAACAGGTTGTCGAGTGTTAGAATATAAGCCCTTTTTATACCAAAACGAGTTAAAAAATTAGCAACACTGCGCTCTACTTTCCATGTCACTTTTCTTGGAGTCAAATGGAAATTTGGAGACTCAACAAGGCTTTATTCATGCCAGAATGTATATTTGTCCCAGATTATGTAAGAATAATTTGAACAGGTGCCAAATAGGAGTTAATGCTTGGTCCGGCGTTGTGTTTACCTATCTTTCTCACCTGATGAACACATATTTTAAAGTCTTACTTTGTGGTTAATGTTTGTTAGGTTTCGCCTGCACAGGGCTTGTGTTGTGCTTGAGAAATCTATTGTTTTTAATATAAACTTGAAAGGGACTTACATCCTGCCTTCTCTCTTTCCTGGCTTCTTTTTGGTTCCTGTGTGTGTCACTTACCTTCCCTCCATTTCTATTGGCTGTAGCATATTTTCCTGCATTTACCATTGCTTGTTCCTCGTCTGCTTCTCATCAGTTTCCCACCGCCAAAATACTGTTAACATCCGATTTTGTGGAACCATAGTTTCATAAAGTTTTGCCTATCAATCTTTCAGCATATTTATCACCCAAGAGATTAACCCCCAGATGCATCAAGAACCCATTTTTCTATTCCTTAATAGCGGAAAATAACGATTCGCTATTAAGGAATAGCAAAATGCAATGCATGAAGAAATCACTAAAAAAATTACGATTTCTTAAAATTCCTTAATTGCGACTCGCAAGTTTTTGCAAATTACCATGAAGTTCAACTTCATGGTAATTTGTGAGCCCTATTAGTGAAATCGCTATTTTTTAAACTTTAATGAATTGCATTTAAGGAATCTCAATTTGAGATTCCTTAAATGCAAGTAATCGCAATTTTGCGATTTCTTAATTTGCGATTTTTGCATTTGGGATGATGCATCCCAAATGCAAAAATACCGGTCGCAAAGGGGCAGATTCTGAGAATTTTCCCCTTTGCGAGCGGATTTTACCTTGATGCATCTATGGTTTGCATAGAATCAGAGGATGTTGGGCAACGCCGCTGAGACGGGAACCGGGATCCCCAGCTCTTGAGTCAGCAGCTCTGGCCACTGGGCCACATCCTCTCCACTCCTGTGTTCTCTGTCAGGGAGCTCTTTCCTTCTTCCGGACCATGATTGATGAAAACAACTCTTTATTCATTACATAGGTGAAACCGATGCATTACCAATGCTTGTTTTTTAAGGCACTGCAAATAAACGTACTGGGGGGTCCATCCTGTTTCTGAGGACAGATCAAGAAAGTTTGTCTTCAAGAACAGACTTTGTGCATCTAAAAGGACAATGTGAGAGTAGAAAATGAACCTGCTTGGTAACATGTCTGAAGGTTTTTAGTTTTTGTTTGTAGTCGTATGAGCTCAGACCTTCCTCCCTTTCTTGCATGGCATTCCTGTAACATTTATATGTTACATGAATGGAAAGGGGCGACCACTCGGTCCCCCCGAACGTATGGCAGAGTACCACGAAGAGCCAATTTTGAGCGTTGTAATCGTTCTTGTTTGTTTTACAGATACTCTGTTGGAGAATGCCGAAGAAGGCGGGAAAGCGCATGACTACCGAACAGATGCTGCGTGTTCTCATGAAGGAGATGACCGAACTAAAGAGGCGAGTGGATAAGAACGAGGAAGGGGGACCAAAACGTCCTTTGGCGGGAGCAGCCCCGGGAGGGAAAAACAAGAGACCCAGGAGGGGAGCAGCGGGAGAAGACATCCCGGGTCCCAGTGCCCCGCTCGAGGCACCGACTCCCGTGCCGAAGGAAGGGAATCCGATTCCCGTTGTGGTCACCCCCGTGTCAGAGGAAGATATGCCGCCCGAGTTGGCAGCACAATTGGCAGCGTGGTTGGGAAAAGGTAAAGAGGGCGCCACGGCTATCGACGCACAGGAGCTAATGAAGCAACTGCGTGAGTCACGAGAAGCAGCGAAGGTGTCCACGCCGGCTGCAGCAGTAGAGAAGCCGCAGGGGACGGGTTCAGTAGCAGAGACAACGTCTGGTGCAGGTAAGCGGCTATTGCCGATTGCGAGGGATGAGTCGGCTCCCTCTCGTAGGGAAAAATTGGGTCAGCATGTTCCTGTGGCTATTAAGGAAAAGATATGGGCAGGGGAGTATGTAAACATATTCTCGTTGCTTACTGATCACTATGAGATGGAGCATGTCAAGGGCCAGAAGGAGCTCATGCATCCGAGTGTTTGGCGCGCAAAAATGGCCGCCTTTAAGGTAAATGAAAACATTGGCAATTGGGGCCAAGCGTGGGGGGTTTTCACATCGATCTTGGGGGAGCGAAGGCCTGATCTGTTACCCGAATTGCCGATTTATCAATCACGAATCATGGGGTACTCTGTATCACACGAGGGTAATCATTGGTTCTGCTACGATAACCTGTTTAGAAAAGCTAAAGAACACGATAAAAACTTAACATGGGATTGTTATGATTCTGTGTCATGGTCCAAAATGAAGGAGACTGGTATGTTAAAATTGCCATTAGTGGGGAGTGTCGTCGGCGAGTCTTCCCGCCAGTATGCGGGGACGCCCTTTCGGTCAGGTGCGGGTACAGACAATTACTCGAAGCCTGCCGGTAACACAGGAAAAAGGGGGGTTTGTTGGAACTTCAACAGGGGTAAATGTACTAGGCCCCAGGGATCATGCAAATTTAGACATGAATGTAGTGGGTGTGGGCAATCATCCCATCCTGAGTCCACGTGCAGAGCCAAAACGGGTGATAACGGGGGTAGAGGAGGCGCCAAACAGGTCTAACATAGTCCGGGGGGCGCCTTTACCTACCCCGATTGATACCGTGGCAATGATTCCTTGGCTCAGTGAATACCCGGATCGTGCTTCTGCTGGGGTGTTGCGGAACGGGTTTTCTTATGGTTTCCGCATCCCAGTGGGGGACTTTCAGGGTGCATCGAAATGTAAAAATCAGCTATCGGTCTTTCAGCATACGACTGTGGTACAGAATAAGATCAGGAAGGAGGTGGCTCGAGGTCGAGTCGCCGGTCCGTTTAGTATACCACCGGTTTCTAATTTTGTTTGTTCCCCGTTAGGGGTGGTCCCAAAGAAGGACCCGGGTGAGTTTCGGTTGATACATAATTTATCAGCCCCACGTGGTCTCTCCGTCAATGAAGCAATAGACCCGGAAGTGTGTTCGGTGCGGTACGCATCATTCGATGAGGCCGTAGCCATTTTGAATCGCCTGGGGCCCGGGGCGCTGATGGCTAAATCTGATATCGAGTCAGCGTTCCGGTTGCTCCCGGTACATCCAGACGATCAGCGTCTCTTAGGTTTCATGTTTCAGGGTCATTGTTACATGGATAGGTGTATGCCGATGGGGTGCTCTATATCTTGTGCCTATTTCGAAAAATTCAGTAGCTTTCTACAATGGGTCTTCACAAGGAAGACAGGTTTCCGAAATGTGATGCATTACCTGGATGATTTTTTGTTCTTGGGGGCGGCCGGGGACCCGGAATGTGGGCAGGCTTTAGCACAGTTTTGTGATTTGATGAATCGGTTTGGCGTGCCATTGGCACCAGGTAAGACTGTGGGGCCTTCCACGTGCCTCGAGTTTCTGGGGATCGAGTTGGACTCCGCAGAAGGTTGTTTTCGTTTACCAGCTGACAAAGTGTCAAAGTTCAGGACATCCCTGCAGATGTGTATAAGGGGACCTAAGGTTAGGCTGCATCAATTACAGCAGTTAGTGGGCCAGTTGAATTTTGCCCTGAGGGTTATACCAATGGCTCGCCCCTTTTCCCGTTCGATCGCTCAAGCCATGGTCGGCCTGAAGGAGGGCCATCATCGCACAAGGCTCTCGGCAGAGGTCCGCCAGGACATGCGCATTTGGTTGGCATTTCTGGCGGATTTCAATGGTCGAGTCGTCTGGAACAAACCAGCCGTGTCCTCTGAGGAGCTGGGGTTGTGGACAGATTCGGCGGGGAGCATAGGTTTCGGTGCCATATTCGGCACGAGATGGTCTGCACAAAAGTGGCCGACATGGTGGCATGACAGTGGACTGACAAGTAACATTGCTTTCCTGGAACTTTTCCCCATTTTAGTGGCCCTGAGAACTTGGCCCGAAGGGTTCAGAGATCACTCGGTGGTATTTTGGTCTGACAATATGACCGTGGTCGAGTGTATCAATAGCCAGGCAGCACGATGCAAGTGGATTTTGAGACTGCTCAAAGAAATTGTTTTACTTTGTATGCAATTAAATGTGTTATTTAGAGCAAGACATGTCCCAGGGGTAATGAACCAGGCGGCTGATGCACTGTCTCGTTTTCGTATACAGGCTTTCTGGGGTTTCCTTCCCACAGCGGACCCGGAGCCGGCACCCTTTCCCGAAGCTCTCTGGTCTCTCGGTGCCCCGAACTTCGTAACCTCGTGGGAGAAAGTTTAGCTCCCAGGACAAGGAAGGCATATGAAGGGGCGTTCCGGTCCTATTTGGCCTTTTTGGGTACTGATAGGGAGGAGCTTTGGGGCCAGGAAGAGTGGGTGGTGGATTTTCTGATGTCCTTACATCGGGTCGGGAAATCGGTGGCCACGGCTCAGAGACATCGGGCGGCCATTTCCTTTGTTGCCAGGGCTCACGGGATCCAGGATCCGACAGCGTCTTTCGTTGTACAGAAAGCGCTACGGGGGTGGCAACGCCTTGAGGGTCGCAGAGTAGATGAGAGGCGCCCGATAGGTTTGGATAGGCTGGCCCAGTTATTGTCCAGTCTCCCTGCTACGTGTTCGTCTCAGTTTGAGACGGTATTATTCCGAGCCGCTTTTACGCTGGCATTCCATGGGGCTATGCGGGTAAGCGAATTAGTGGCGAGGAACAAGCAGGATGTGACAGGAGGATTGTGCCAGGAGCACGTCCAGATCAGAGGGGAGACGATGACGGTCTCGTTTGTCAGGTCTAAGACCGATCAAAGTGGGATGGGTGACTGCGTAATCATACGCAGGATTCCCGGGTCCTCCATGTGCCCGGTAAGGTGTCTAGAAGATTATTTAGCACGAAGGGTGGCATCATGGGGGGGGACCTTGTTGAGACACGCTGACGCCACCCCACTGACGAAGTTTCAGTTTCAGCGGGTGCTTGCGATGTCGATTGCCGCTGCGGGTTTGAACCCGGGCGAGTTTGGGACCCATTCCTTTCGGATAGGGGCTGCTACAGAAGCAACAGCCAGGGGTCTGGATGTTGAACAAGTTAAACGGGTGGGGCGTTGGTCCTCTAATTGTTATAAGAGGTATGTGCGGTTGCACATGTTGTGAAGCTGTAGCAATGTACTCACGCTTCTTGTTTTTGTTTGGTTTTCAGTTGCGCAAGCCTACGAGGCGGGGCGGACTTTGCAGTCGACCCTACACCGGGCCAGCGGTCAGACATCACCGGCTGTGAGAAAGGAGGTGTGGGTTGTGGGCCACTCATACATGAGGCGTGCCGCAGACGTATTCAAGGCAGGTGATATGATTCACGTAGCTGGGGAATACGGGTACAGTGTGTCCTTCTACGGAAGAGGCGGGCTCTGTATTGACCAGTTTCAATCATTTTTTGAGGGTTTGCTAGGGCGGACGAGGTCACCGCCGTCTTTAGTGATAGTACATCTTGGGGGTAATGATTTGGTCACCACTGGTAGACGACTTCTTCTTGAGGCGATGCTTTCCACTGTAAGTTGGTTAGCGAGGAGAGTTCCAGGGTGCACAATTGCATGGTCCCATATGATCCCACGAAAAGTGTGGCGGGGGGCTATTTCGGTTCCTGCTCTAAATCATTCTGTCAGGAAGCTTAATAACAAAGTGAGTAGGTTGTTCCGTTCCAAGACACTGCATGCTATTTCCCATGGGTGTATTAATGATGACAGTATGTATTTGGGGGATGGAGTGCATTTGTCTAGGGTGGGGAATGAGTTACTAATAGGAGACTTCTTAGCATGGCTAAAAACGTTACACCATGACCTTTAGGTAGGAGTGTTGTGGGGGGTCCGGATAGCCGGTCAACTATCCGGCCTGTGGCGGTAAGGTCATGATCGGTGAGCACTAATTGGAAGATCCCTATGAGTGGGCGTCACCCAGCACGGATGGGAGCGCTCGGGGGAGGTGGCCATTGGCCCCTCAACGGGGAGGCGGTCCCTTCTAAGGATGGGTCGCCGAAAGAAGAGGAAAGGCGGTCAAGGCCCCTTCCTGGGTAGGAGGGGTTACAGCCCCCTCCTGGGGAATTTCCCGGGGCCAGGACGTCTGCGACGGCAGATATGGTAAGTTGTGTGGGGTTTGGGGGGGGGTCTACGCTACCTTCTAGATACCTCACACGAGTCCTCGTACGACCTCTAAGTGGCGTCGAGTTTTATTGGGGCCCCCGTCAAGTCAAGGGAAATTGGTAATTGCACTTGAGGTACGCCTCTGGGCCGCCCCTCACAAGTGAGGGCGATATTTCTGGGTTAGGGATCTTGACACCGGTTACGACCTTGCCGTTGGCCCTTAAACGTTAGGATGTACAATTTCAAAATTTCAAGTAAATGTTTTGCAGGATGTTAGTTCGGCTAGGAGAACCTTTGTATTAGAGAATCTGTTAAGGTTAGCCAAACATCGCAATGTGGTAATGAAATTGTACATAATATGAAACTGTTTATTTAATGTTTTAATTTTGTTTCATATTTTAATAAATACGGCCGGGGGGGTTACTCCCTCCCGTCTTCCAAAGACTTCAGAACTGTTTCCGGTTTCCCATCCTTGGGGATTGTGTTGAGAGGGGGTGGCGGGTATCTCAGCCATATGGAAAGGGGCGACCACTCGGTCCCCCCGAACGTATGGCAGAGTACCACGATCACCCCGGGAAGCCATCTTGGGCGGGAGGCGAGTCTCGGCTGGTATGCCCGAAGCGGCGTAGCCGGGGCGCGCCTTTTCCCGCCCTAGAGTGGGTGGGCCTAGACACGGACGCGGCTGGCCACGCCCTAGGGGCAGGCAGGGGCGGGTTTACGCCCGCCCTGAAGACGGATAAAAGGAGAAGCAAGATCCGAAGGCATCCTCTTGTTCCTGTGCTCTGAAGCTGCACCTCCTCGCTGCACGTGAGCTCGAGACGGAACGAAGAGCCAATTTTGACCCACCCACCAGCCCCTGATGACAGCAAGTGGTTTTGAATAAAGTTGATGGATAACTCTGATTTTCGTTTACAGGTTGTGGTATTATCGTGATGATTTTGAGTATGTAATAAAGAATGTCGATTTGTGTTACGTTTTGCAAATAAAGAAATTCTGCTTTAGTGTTCATTGGTAAGCAGGCTTTTAATAAAAGTATAGTTGCTACTGTAATTTTAGTTTAGTCATTTAGTTAGCATTGTCGTATTTATTTTGGTCGGGCGGTAAGGTCATGATCGGTGAGCACTAATTGGAAGATCCCTATGAGTGGGCGTCACCCAGCACGGATGGGAGCGCTCGGGGGAGGTGGCCATTGGCCCCTCAACGGGGAGGCGGTCCCTTCTAAGGATGGGTCGCCGAAAGAAGAGGAAAGGCGGTCAAGGCCCCTTCCTGGGTAGGAGGGGTTACAGCCCCCTCCTGGGGAATTTCCCGGGGCCAGGACGTCTGCGACGGCAGATATGGTAAGTTGTGTGGGGTTTGGGGGGGGGGTCTACGCTACCTTCTAGATACCTCACACGAGTCCTCGTACGACCTCTAAGTGGCGTCGAGTTTTATTGGGGCCCCCGTCAAGTCAAGGGAAATTGGTAATTGCACTTGAGGTACGCCTCTGGGCCGCCCCTCACAAGTGAGGGCGATATTTCTGGGTTAGGGATCTTGACACCGGTTACGACCTTGCCGTTGGCCCTTAAACGTTAGGATGTACAATTTCAAAATTTCAAGTAAATGTTTTGCAGGATGTTAGTTCGGCTAGGAGAACCTTTGTATTAGAGAATCTGTTAAGGTTAGCCAAACATCGCAATGTGGTAATGAAATTGTACATAATATGAAACTGTTTATTTAATGTTTTAATTTTGTTTCATATTTTAATAAATACGGCCGGGGGGGTTACTCCCTCCCGTCTTCCAAAGACTTCAGAACTGTTTCCGGTTTCCCATCCTTGGGGATTGTGTTGAGAGGGGGTGGCGGGTATCTCAGCCATATAGCACAATCACTTTAGAAAGGACCAATAGACAGTACTGTTTTCACTGGGGGTGTAAAATGATGCACATTCTCAGCCAAAACAGCTCCTCCGCTTGCAACGTCAACATATGTTTTAACTTACTGCGCCTCATGCAGTGAAATGCATGCACAATTTAACACAACTAAAAATAGGGACAACTTCAGTGGCCGGGAAACCATTCTCGCTGCACCGAGAGACTGCAAGGTGCACAGGGTGCATTGGTGCCATTGTCCCAGTCAGTATTACTTTATTAATTTATCATGTTTGCACATGTTAACACTGGGCAAAGGTTTCACCTCATTTGTCCCTGTTTTACACCCAATAACAGCAATCGACGACAGATAGGCGACGCACCTCTGCGTGCCAACACGTGTTGCTTTGTTTTTAGTAACTCTTGATCTGTTTGAACTCAAAACAATTTTTGGTTACAATCTACAGGGGTATGCCACAGATGATGGATTCTGTGGTAAAGATGGCAAATCCATAATTATGATGAACAGAGGAGTCTCCACCCGAACTATATAAAAAAATCCATAATTATGCCTATGCCGGCGACACTCAATTGGTTATTTCAACCATTGACAAGGATGTTAACTACTCCACTTTACTTCATGATTGTATGGTTTCTTTGAGTAAGTGGATGAGTAGGCATTGCTTGAAGTTAAATTTGAATAAAACCGAGGTGGTGTTATTTGGAAAGCTCCCTCCTCTATGGTCACCAGCCTGGTGGCCAAGTACTTTGGGCCCCCTCCCCACACCAGTGGTTGAAGCTAAAAATCTGAGGGTCATCATAGATGAGAAGCTTAATTTCAAATCTCAGATTTCAAAGGTGGTGTCCTCTGCATTTTTTACTATTAGAATGGTGCGCAAAATACTTCCTCACATTCCTATAAAGGCCAGGAAAACTGTTTTAACTTCCCTGATTGTATCTAAGTTGGACTATTGTAATGCCTTATATATCAACCTACAGTCCAATCAACTCAGAAAGCTACAATCGGTACAGAACGCAGCCGCTAGATTAGTTCTGGAGATCCCGAAATACCAGTCAATTAGGGCTGGGATTTAAGATCTGTATTGGCTACCAGTCCTCCAGCGCATGAAATTTAAGGCACTTTGCATCGCGCTTAAGGCACTTCATAGAGACTGTCCACAATTTCTTCATCACACTTTCAGCTGGTACTCTCCCAGCAGATCACTACGTTCAGCCCATGCTTACCCCCAGAGTTAAAAACAATGAACTGGGGTGGAAGGAATTTTAGATATAGTACCATTAGGATATGGAATGCTCTTCTGCTTTCTCTTAGGCAGATTACATCCTTACTTGAGTTCAGGAAACAGTTGAAGACATGGCTATTTAAAAACTAGTTTCCCTCTTACAGTATGTGGGCCGCAAGCACCTAGACGCCTAAGGGTAGTAGTGCGCTATACAAATTGTTATAACATAACATAACATAAATGCGGTGACTGCAAAATCCCATAATTCCAGTGTTCCTGCGCTTCATGGGCAGAACATCCACCAACTGGAAACATCACATACTGAGCAGATGCAAGCTGAGAACTCTCACCTAAAATAAGAATGTGGACAATATTCCTTGGTTTATCCTTCCCTAGTCACTAGTTTTGGCAATCTTTTGACCACCTTGACCTTTTAAAATCAACATGCCATAATTTTAATATGGTGGCTGTATTACCTATTAGCATCAGTTCTTCTGGTATGCCAGTACCATTTCCTGAAACAACTCTGGATGTGTACAAGCATTCAGTTCAGTTCAACTTTATTCGGATACGATAGTACCCATAAAAGCACAAAACCATAAATATATCACAAACAGTTCGTACAAGTATTAAAATTCATATTCATATATCCAAAGTGCATAGTTCAAATAACAAGCCATCATTTTGTACATAAAATGGTTCAAACAATTCTCAAGTTGTGTCACATGTGGTCAGGGATCAATCATAGACCTACGTGCTCTAATCGCAATTTTAAGGAAAGTGCTAGTGCGGAAAATCAGTTTAACATCATCTAAAGCTAATATACACTGATATGCTACATCCAGGGTAATTGGTCTTCTCTTTTTAAAGTATACATGAAGAAACTGCTTAGAGTATTTAAAATAATATTTACAGAAGAATATAAAGTGCAAACTAGATTGATCACTCCTCTCATGACAGGGGCACACATTTTGGTTAAAATTTGGGCTATATCGGAATGTGCCTGCTCTTAATCTGAACAATAGGCTCCTTTCCCAATGGCTCATGGCTAAAGTCAGATACATAGGAAGCGGATGACAATGCTGTTCGATAACCATATAGTTGCGCACAATTATTTTCCCTGACTCCACAACAGCCCACTCGCTGTTATAAAGGGAATATAAGGCGTCCCGCAGTTCCTTTTTTGGAGCTGATTTTGCTGATATGGGGTCTAGGAAGAGATTCTCTCTTTTAACACTGCACAGACTTTGAAGCACGCCTCTTAGTCATGGAATTTCCAATCCTTTGTCACAATGTAAACAATCAATAATAATCTGCTGTGTCAGGGATGCCGCTTTGTTCTTCCACACTGATATCCAAAAAAGTGCAGGTCGGGCACGAATAAAATCAGTTATAAAATTAATATTGAGCTCCTTATGACATATATATTGAGGGGTTGAGATTGGGGTGCTCAGTAGTTTCCTACAAAACCTATTTTCTTCCTGTTGAATACCTAAAGGTTTAACTGTTCCCCAAATCTCGGCACCATATGTAGCCACCGGAGTGCACTGAAGTTTATACATTTTCTGAACTGCTAGGAGAGCCCCAGTAGTCCCAGTAGTCTTAGGACGGGCAGGCTCTGGATCGAATTGATGGACTTTGAGAACTTGCTCCTGGCGTGAGCTAAATGCTCACTCCAGGAGCCGTTCGCAGCAAAGGCCAACCCTAAATAAACAAAAGATCTTACAGAGGTCAATTTTTGACTATCTATTGGGATAGTGCCTATCTCACGCTTTCCTGGCCCACTGCACATTAAAAAAGATTTCTTAAAATGTACCCGCAAATCCAACTCTTTCATATATTTATTAAAAGTTTGGACCAGGAGACGCAAAGAGTTTGGGGTGCGGCCTATAAGGACCGCATCATCTGTGTAATGGAGCACAGGGATGGGATTTAGGTTGAGACATTGTTCGATTGTTCCAACCTTACCCCTAAAGCCCAACTGGCATGGATCTAAGATGGCATTCGCTTCTGTCCATGCCGAAATTTTATTGTACAGGACTCTTCCTAAAATTTTGAGGGTATTGTCTATTAGGGAAATAGATCTGTAATTGCTTAGCAGGGATCTATCTCCCTTCTTAAAAATCGGAACTATTATACTCCTGGCCCAAGTGTCGGGTAATTTTGCTGTGTTTAGACTATTAAAAACGTTCAAAAGCAAAGGGGCCCAGCAATCCGGATTCCACTTGATTAAATCAATAGGGAGACCGTCTGGCCCGGCACTTTATTGCCTAAGCTCTGATTGATGGCTACTACAACTTCTAAAATACTTATTTCTATAGGTACAGGGCTACCTGGAGCAACGGTTGCCTCACTTGGTAACGGTGTGGCATAAATTTCTGAAAAATGTTCAACCCATGCATCACTACAGATATTGCAGTTAATCGGGGTGGATGTCTGGCCCATGGATCGAAGGCCCCTTACTGCTGCCCAGAAGATATTACCCTTTTTTTGGTTGGCAGCCTCGGAAAGTTTTTCTCAGCGTTCACTCAGGAGATCCTTCTTCCTGTCTCCAATCACCTCATTATACTTCTTTCTGGCCAGTTTAACTTCTATTGTACACCTTGGAGTAGCTGAGAGTGCCCTGCTTAAATTCCTGTTTGCTTGTGTGCATTCATGATTAAACCATCTGGGGGTGCTTGCCATTTGAGAAGTAGGTCTGGAAAGAAGGGTTTTAATCGTTTGACACAATTTACCGAAATCCTGAATTATGATTAGAGATGAAGATTTCAATGAAAGACAGGAGTTAATAAGGTGCATTTTGTCCTTTGCCAATTTCCTAAATATTTTGGAGCTATCAACCCCCTTCCAGTGTAATCTTAAATTGTCAGTTGACAACGTTAGATTTGTGGCCCCACATTCTGTCTTGAAAATCGGCCTAGGGGCGGTGTTCATCGATATTTTGATAGGATTGTGGTCTCCGAAGTTGGAAGGAATAACTTTGGCTGATACTAACTGTTTTTCTATCAAAGGACATATGAAAATAAAATCTATTATGGAGCTACAGCCCCTACCGCTATAAGTTGGATGGTTAAACAAGGTCGGCCCTGCTACCAGGTCCATAACATTGGCCAGATTATAGGATCTTATGAACTGGCCAAGTTCTCCGACTCTGCGTGTGGATTGACCATAATAGACCAGCCCTCTTTCAGATTGTGTGCCGGGAATTTTGGCATTAAAGTCACCCCCCAGAACAATACCCAAGGGGTCCCCATTTTTAGACTGGGTATCCAGGTTTGAAATAAAATCAAAGAGCTTAATAAAACTCTTGTTTGGAGCTGAATGAAAGTCATTATTATAAAATTTACCAGATGAAAATGGATACGTCTTTTGTAGATCACTACCTGGAAATCTGGGCTACGAGATGAGATTGCCTTAAAACTTTCCCCGGCAGCCACATTATACCCTATGAATAATCCTCCTGATGGTCTCCCCATCCTAGGTATTTGGGTTGTCACGCTAAAACAATGGAACCCCTCGATGTATAACTCTTCTGTGGCCCAGGTTTCCTGGAACATGATGATGTCATGCTCCCTAATCATGTTTAGCCAATCTTGATTATCAAGTCTGGAATGTAAACCTGCCACATTCCAGCTTATGATACTCAAGGTTGCTCCATTGCCGCTTCTAGATGTAGTTTTCCTGTTTAGGGTGCTATTAGATCTTGACGGTAAATTTAGGATTGGCCTATCAGGGGCTTGCGTGTTAGATGCCATGACTAATGGTCAATCCTGTATGTCCGAACTAGAGAGTGCGTGGTATCTATTCAATTGAGGCGCAACTGTTTCAATGCTCCTAATTGGGATTGTGGGTGGCTTATAAAAATAGCCCAGAGGGAGTGCACTGATGTTAGTTGAAGGGGCAAAGGATTGTTCTCTGATAGATAATAAACGTCAAACCAGTTGGGGTCTGCTAAAGTTTAAAACAATACAATCCCCATCTATACACTTATTTGATGGTCCGACCCACCCCACAATCTTGACCATGATTATTTCCTCCATCATGCGCGGATCAAAATTCTTATGTTTGTGGAGCCAGTCTACTGATTTATTTTGAAAATCGGACCAAGTCTCTCTCTGGCCCACGCCAAGCGTGGGAACACCAGTTAGGACGAGCACATAAGGGGCAGAGGCTGGTGGGAGATGTAAAACGTCTGGATTAAGATTTGTACCAAATTTACTAACGCCTACCTTTGTATTATTAGTGCGAGTAGCTAATACTGGACCCTGCTTAGACGACCTATTTTGGTTTATGCCCACCTTCTGATTGCCTATACCATCCAATCCTGATGTCGTCCTACTGCTTCTATTAATGGGGTCGTCAATTGTTAAGGAGGATACCCCCTTGTTCCCACAGGATGCACATGGTACAACTTGAGGGGTTACCATAGGGTAAGCTGCGCTAGGGGGTTGTAATACACCATTACAGTTGATTTGACCATTCGGCGCTGGGTCAAAATCAATTCCCCCACCCCCACCCACATTTGTATTGACTGCCACGGAGTTTGTTTTAGGTATTTTCTCCCATTATATATATCGTTTTTCTGACAAAAATCTCCATTAAATCATCCAGTCTTGACTCAAATCCTTCCATCAAAGTGTCCAGAATTGCAATGCCCATGTCTACTGCATTGCGTCCATTTTCCAGGGTATCATCAGTCTGTGTGGCAATTGAGTTTATCATCAGGACTTCAACTGTTGCACCGCTACCATCACTTACCACATGAGGCTCCTGTATTGGCATTTCTCGCTTTCTGCTTGGGTTTAGACTGAGTTAATTTCACTGCATTTTTCTTTCCTCCAATTGTTGAGGTAGCTAGTGTCCGACCTCTGACTGTCTTACTAGAGTTTCCTCGTGTATTGCTAGCAGGAGCACTTACATTCTGGGTAACAGAGGGGGATAAGGGTGGTGTGTGTGTATTTACTATGCCCGGGCTTAATGGCACAGGGGACAATCTTAGAATGTCAGATGGAATTGGATCGACTGTCCCCCAAGTGACAATCGCAATTGGTGCTAGACAGGATCCAGGGACAATCTTCTCTCAGTTGCCTGTATCTCATGTATAAGTACTGATTCGGCCCTTATGATGAAATCATCCAAGGTTCCAACTACCCCTCTCCGCTTACTCATTTTTACAGTGAGATCAGTTGGGTTCTTGGAGGGTGGTAAGTAAGTTAGGACTCTGGGAACAATGCGCTTATGAACTAGAGTTTGTACAATTCACACATTACCTTCCTTTTTGTAGACCTTCAGCCCCTATGCAGAGAGCCAAATGGGGGGGCCCAGCCTAGCCTCCTTCGGCCTCTGTCGGCGGCAGACGGCCCTGCCCTTGTCCTGTGCTTCCCCTGGCACCGCCGGCGTGCGTCCTGCGTTGCGGGAGGTGTTCCACTGTTTTATAGCGCCTCCAGGCGCAGGGGGGAGCGTCACGAGTGCGCCGGGGGTCCCCGGGGCTGCTGGGTAGTGTAGTTGTTGTTGGCCGTTGCCCTCACGGCTGGGAAAATGAAGCTGCGGTGCCCGGCTTGCTGAGTGCCACCGGTAAGTTCCTTGCCTTCTTCGCCACCCGCACCACGCTTGGCGCTCCGCTGTTTTCTAGCGCCTCCGGGCGCAGGCGGGAGCGTCACGAGTGCACCAGTGGTCCCTGGGGCAGCTGGGTAGTGTAGTTGTTGTTGGCCGTTGCCCTCACGGCTGGGAGAATGAAGCTGCAGTGTCCGGCCGTTGCCCTCACGGCTTGCTGATTGCCACCAGTAAGTTCCTCGCCCTTTTTGCCACCCGCACCACGCTTGGAGCTCCGCTGTTTTCTAGCACCTCCGGGCGCAGGCGGGAGCATCACAAATGCACCAGTGGTCCCCGGGGCTGCTAGGTAGTGTAGTTGTTGTTGGCCGTTGCCCTCACGGCTGGGAAAATGAAGCTGCGGTGTCCAGCAGTTACCCTCATGGCTTGCTGAGTGCCACCGGTAAGTTCCTCGCCCTTTTCGCCACCTCATGTACAAGCATTAGCAAGGTTTTAACATAATATAAAACAACATAACAATACATAACGCACAAATATATACCATTAGCTTAGACCATGCCAGCCCTAAAAATAGCGCAAATCTATACAGATGTTCGGCTTGTAGCAGAAATGGCAGTGTGGTTGATATGAGCTCAAACTGAAGTCTGGCACAACCCATAAAAACAACTCTCAAAGGCAGACAGGTTTCAGTGAGAGAAAGCTTTGCTCACGTTAAATAGCTTTTGGAAGAGTGACGGAGTAAACCTCGAAGGAATGTGCATATAGGTGTAGTGAGTAAGAACTAATCAAATAGCAATGACAATCAATGGAGCACACAACTTGATCCCCAACAGAGAGACATTTTGTCCCAGATTTACTAAGAATTTATGTTGGGGTTGTGGCCTCTTTTTTGGCACAGCCCAGACGGAAAATCAGTTTTGAGAATTACAAAGCCACGCAAACCCCAGTTTGTGTGGCTTTTGTGGCTTTGTAAAACAAGTAATGCAATGCAGCACATATTGCTACCTTGTGTTACCTTACGTCAGGAACGCGTTACATGCATGGAGCATGGATGTTCCCGTACATCCACTCATGTATTTTGAGGCAGCCCTGTGTTTACAAAGACTTGTAAACTTGGATTCGCGCTAACATGCTGTGCCTAATAGAGGTATAACAAGGAGAAATATCTTCATTCTCCTTATAACTTCCAATTATCATGTGTTCTGCATCCTGCAGCACACACACTAAGAGGAATATGCCTCAAAGAATAGTTTTTGTGCAAGAAGGTACTCCTTCCTGCACAAAAAACTTAACACAGGCACCCTTGCATCAAGGTGCCAGGGTGCCTGTGCTGGTGCTGGTGCTAGGCAGCCCAAGGTGTGCCAGTTCAAGGAGGGAGGTGAACTACTCCATATCTTTCTAAATGTGGTACAGTTCTGTCCCCCTACCTTTCACAAACCCAGCAACCTCCTTTACCTTAAATATGCATCTATGTTACCATCTCTCTGTGTTCTTGGTATGATACTGACATTCCTGAAACTGAAGCAAAACAATATATAGGTGCATTAAATGCTCACAATCCTCCTTCTCTACTGACAAAAGAACTGTCTTGAGATTCATGCATATGTGCCCCTTCTGACTTCATTCTGCCTCGTTTCTTAATGGCACTTGTCAGACCTGGCATCCTTGGTGTGTGCTTTGCCCTGACACTTTACCTTCGGACCTCCTGTTCTGCTGACTTCGTTTTTGCTGGATTTAGGTCTCTGGGCCCTTTACCTCTGCTAACCGGTGCTAAAGTGCATATGCTCTCTGCTTAAAACATGGCAACATTGGCTTATCCACAATTGGTATGTTTAATTTACTGATGCATTCCTAGTCAAGTGAACTGCATGCGCCCAGGGCCTGTAAATTAAATGCTTCCAGTGGGCCTACAGCACTAAATGTGCCACCTGTTTAGGTAGCCTTTTAAAAATGTCTCATTCCTGCTCATTGCAAAGCCGGTGTGTGCAGTGTTAAACTGCCATGTTGGCCTGGTAAATTAACCCTCTTGCCAAGCCCAAACACCTAAGATAGGCCCTAGACAGCCCAAGGGCAGGGTGAAGTGTAGTTAAAAAGTAGGGCATGTATTTTTAAATTTTACATGTGCTGGTAGGGAAACACTCTTAATTTTATTTTTCACTACTGCAAGGCATTTCTCTCCCATAGGTAACCCTTGGGATTACCTTATTACATTTTATAAGTGACATTTTTAATCGAGAAGAGATTAGACTCCCAGGTTTGGTGTCTCTGGAAACACAATTTAAAATCACAACTTAAGATCAAGACGGATTTTAAATTGTAATTCTGAAAATGCCACTTTAAGAAAGTTTGCATTTTCTTACATTAGAAATTCTCTGTCTGGGAAAACATGTCAGTTGGGCTTTGTGCATTCCCTATAAACAGCCACACACAAAGGGAACTTAGATGTGACTTGATAGGCCATCCACATCCTGATGGGCCATCCTGGGAAGGATGGGAGGGAGGAGCTGACACTTGCACCTGAATGGGCTGGGTCCTGTCCCCTAACAAAGGGTTGCGTACCCCTCTATAGTGAGTCTGGAGCCATTACAGAAAGGGCAGGGACTCTGTGCACTTCAAAGGCATCTCTTTGAAGTCTCCCCACTTCAATGGCACACATGGATATAAGTACTGGACCTCTGACACCACCGCTTAGTACACTTCTGAGTCTGTGTATAATCTGCCAGGAAGAATGAGTGCTGTGTTGCTGAAAGGACTGGGACTCTGCTGGACTGCTATTCTGCTGTGCTGACCTGCTGGCTGCTGCCCTCCATGCCTGGGAGTGATAAGGACTGGACCTGCATCTCTCCAACCTAGAACCAAAGTGTCTCCAAGGGCTTGCTGACTTGCCCCCTGTTTTGAAGTCTCAGGGAGATCAAAGACTTTCAACTCACCCTGCTACAGCACCTAGACTCCGCCATCTGAGAGTCGTGCCATGCTAAGTCGTGCCAACCGAGTCCAGGACTCTTGGAAGTGATTATAAAGTGCTGCTCCAGCAAAAACCCTAGCATCAATGCAGTTGTGCCGCTCGGAACCGGTGTATCTTCATCAACACCGACTCATTGCCGCTGTCACGAAGATCGAGTACATCGCATCGCTGACTGTGCGGCACATTGCCTTCATACCTGACGCATCTTTTACTTTGCATGGCTTGGAGCCTTCATCCTACGGTTTGATGACTACGCACCGCCTCTTTGTTTCTGGCATCTCGGCTCCGACAACAACGCATTGCCTCTTTGCTTCTCGCATATCGGCTCCGTCGGCGACACAGCTAAGGTACTTTGCAGCAGATCAAGGCTGGTCCCTGTTTGACATGCGCTCCATCAGGGTTGGCCTAAACGTTTGGATTTAACCCAGACTAGCGTGACCAGATAGCTGTGGTTGGTGCTATATGCTTTTAAGCACTACATTTCAGCATAGTCTTTAAAAATTCATAACTCTGGTTCTACTTATTGGATTTTTATTGTTTCGTTCTTTAAAATTAAGCTCTATTTTTCTAACTAGATGTGACATCTTTTTGTCAGGTGTTTTCACAGTTTTACTGTTTGAAGTGTTGCACAAATACTTTACACATTGTCTCTTAAGTTAAGCCTTACTGCTCTGTGGCAAGCTACCAGGAGGTGAGCACAGGTTAATTTAGGGTGTGTGTGTGACTCACCCTGACAAGGATTGAGGTTCCTGCTTAGCCAGGGTGAATACCTCTGCCAACTAGAAACCCAATTTCTAACTCCACTAGAAAATAATTAATTTTCATTCACTATTATTATTATTATTATTATTATTATTAAAGGCTTTTATATCGCGCTCTATTACTAAAAAAATAGTATCCTGGCGCGTTGAAGGCAGAGCAGACTAGGTGGGCATAAATATCTAGGAATACAGGGAGTGGGGAGGTTTAGGCTATAATATTAAAAAGATGGGTTTTTAGACTTTTCTTAAAGGAGCAGAGAGTCGGTGCAGTTTTTAGATAAAGAGGTAAAGTATTCCAAGATTTCGCTGCTCTCACTGAAATCGATTGACCGCCAAGTCTGCAATATTTGAATTTGGGGACAGCCATTTGGCACAAATTGGCCGAGCGCAAAGGGCGATTGGGAATGTACAGGGAGAACCTATTTCTCAAGTAGACAGGCCCAGTGTGATGAATGGCTCGATACGCCAACACTAGGATTTTAAACAAAATCCTGTGGGCAACAGGGAGCCAGTGCAACGCGCGGAGAAGAGGTCGAGCACTGGAACGCCTTGGGACATTGAACAGGAGTCTGGCGGCGGCGTTCTGAATAACCTGAAGGCGGTGAATCAGGTAAGCCGGTAGGCCAGAGAACAGTCCATTAGCGTAGTCTAACCGAGAGAGTACCAATGCCCGAATAACAGTCTCTTTAGCTTCTTTCGGTAATAGAGGGAAAAACCTGCGCACCGTTTTTAAGGTGAAAAAGCAGACTCCAGTGACTTTGTTTATATGGTCTTCAAACTTAAGATTCTTACCGAACCAAACCCCCAAATTCTTCACTGGGCCCGAAGCAGCTTTTGGAGGGGGTAGGTCGGTAGGCCAAAGACGGTCACTAAAGTCCTCAGGGAAAGAGCCATATAGCAAGATCTCGGATTTGCTTTCGTTACATTTTAACTGGGCATTAGCTAACCATTGGAAGACAGAAGATAGGCAAAATTGGGCCGCCGACGTATCTAAATTGTCTTTGGGCCAGGTAAACAACAATTGCGTATCGTCGGCGTACGCCATAATTTTTGCCCCTAACTGTTCAGCCAGGTAGATCAGAGGGGTAAGATAAATATTGAAAAGCAAAGGGCTTAACATAGACCCCTGAGGAACACCAGTAGAAAGCAATTTAGGAGTGGAAGCAAAGGGGGGCAACCAAACTTGTTGCGTGCGGTTATTTAAAAAAGAGGTCAACCAGTCAAATACGGAGCCAGTAATACCTATATCGGCTAGTCTGGAGAGTAGAAGAGAGTGAGGCACCGTATCGAAGGCAGCAGAGAGGTCCAATAAAATCAGAGCCGCTCTGCCGCCCCCGTCAAGACACTCCCGAATAGCCTCCGATATTTCGACTAAAGCCGTCTCTGTACTGTAGGCTGCCCTGAAGCCAGACTGAGCTGGATGGAGGGCCTCCGTAGATTCCACGAATTTCTCTAGTTGACTAAAAACAATCTTTTCGCATACTTTTGCAAGCGCTGGCAGCAAAGATATTGGTCGAAAATTGGATGGGGTGGCCGGGTCAAGTCCATTTTTTTTTAATAGTGGGAGCAGTTTTGCTTGTTTCCAACAGTCCGGAACAGTAGCTGAGTGGAGCGAGAGGTTAATAATTTGGGTTACCTCATTTCCCACCGATTCCGCAACACCCGCAAGTACTCTGGCCGGGCATGGGTCAGAGGGAGATCCGGATTTTAAGGCAGCAACAATGGCAGTGATATCCGAATCTAGTTGAGGGGTAAAGTTGGCCAATTGGGCAGTGCGACTGGGCATTATAGGAAGCGAAGTTGTTAAAAGAGAAGAGGGGCCATTACAAACATTTTGCAAGTCCACCTGAATTTTGGCAATTTTTTCAACGAAGAACTCAGATAGTTCTTCGCACCATTCTTCTGATGCGGACAGCAAAGGTTTTGAGGCACAGGGGGATACAAAGCTATTGACAATCGCAAATATTTCCTTGCTATTGTTGTTAGCTTTGCTGATGCGCCCTGCGTAGTAGCTACTTTTGGCAGACCTGATGGCTGCATAATACTTTTTCTGTGCAGTCCGCAGATCCTTTTTCGCCTCAGGCAAGTAAGCTAGTCTCCATAACCTTTCCAGCTTTTTACAGCCTGATTTAAGGTCTCGGAGAGCGGGACAAAACCAAGGTTTAGAAGGGGTAGCATGGAGTCTACAGACCCGGCTGCTCTTAATTGTTGCAACAGTCGCACGCTCCACCCATAGGTTAAATGCGCTGGCTGCAGCGTCAATGTCAGGAGGGTATAAACAGTCAGGGAACAGGTTTTTAAGTATTCAGAAAAATGGCGCTCAGCTTGTCACGGTAAGTATTAAAGTCTCGCGATATAAAATTAGGTGCTTCTTGGCAGAGGAAAACCTTAACCTCTGTAAGAGAAGAGGTTCAGAGACATCTCTCTAATGTAAATGGACAACAATCCAGAGCACACTTTGTGTATCCAATCAGGTATCAAACTTCAAACGGTCAAATGATGAAAGTGATGGGATAGATCATACACGCATAAGTCTTTCAAAATGTATTTTATTGTTCAACAGTGTTCTTTCTTCAGAATCACTGTGTATGTCACTTTAGCCTACACGTGTTTCATCACAGCATGTGGCTGTGAATCTTCAGGGCTGATCTGAATGATCAAGGCGCGTTATCGGGAGACCGGTGATAATTCCGTCCCGGTCCTAATCGGGATGTTTGCGTGTGGTTGGAGGACGGTACCGTAAGTAATCGGTTACCGTTTCGTCAAAATAGGGGATCGTGTGTAACAAAACACACAGCGTCGGTACTTTAAGGCTGTTAGCCCGAGGGTTGAGCCGAATGCAGCTCCTGTTTCCGGATCCGGATCCGGAAACAGGAGCTGCATTCGGCTCAACCCTCGGGCTAACAGCCTTAAAGTACCGACGCTGTGTGTTTTGTTACACACGATCCCCTATTTTGACGAAACGGTAACCGATTACTTACGGTACCGTCCTCCAACCACACGCAAACATCCCGATTAGGACCGGGACGGAATTATCACCGGTCTCCCGATAACGCGCCTTGATCATTCAGATCAGCCCTGAAGATTCACAGCCACATGCTGTGATGAAACACGTGTAGGCTAAAGTGACATACACAGTGATTCTGAAGAAAGAACACTGTTGAACAATAAAATACATTTTGAAAGACTTATGCGTGTATGATCTATCCCATCACTTTCATCATTTGACCGTTTGAAGTTTGATACCTGATTGGATACACAAAGTGTGCTCTGGATTGTTGTCCATGTCAGGAGGGAGCGATGGGCGAGAAGCAGCAAGACCAGCTGAAAGAGTGTTTAAATTGATCTTCGGTGTGTGGGCAATTTGGGGCTGGGTCGCAGTAGAGAGCAACAGAGGCCAAGCGAATCTGATGAGCTCATGGTCAGACCAAGGTACTGGCTCAGGGTGGGCCATGTTGATGTCAAAGTTTGTGCATACCAGATCCAAAATATGGCCGCCCAAATGGGTTGGAGCGACCACCCATTGTTTTAGTTGGGCCATAGAGAGAACTTCTGAGAGGCGAGCTGCCTCTGGTAGGTCCGGGCAGTCGACATGAATGTTAAAATCCCCCAGAAGGAGGTACCTGGAATGACGCAAAATCCTAGGAACTATAACTTCTTCCAGGACCTGTACGAAATTGCCGATATATCCAGGAGGACGGTAAACCAGTGTGCCACCAATGGATGAGTGGGCATTGAATTTCAGAGAGAAGTGTAGCAGCTCCGCCTCAGCCAGTTGTTCCTGGGGGTCAGAGGAGAGAATCCACTGTTCTCTGAAAACAACCGCGGTGCCGCCGCCTCTACCCAGAGGGCGGTCCGACCTGAAAATTTTGAATCCACGTGGAATAGCAAGTTCCACAGAAGGGGCACATGTGTCATTGAGCCAAGTTTCCGTAATAAATAATAAGTCCAACTGATTGTCACTCAGCAGCTCAAAGATATCTGCTGCGTGTTTGACCAATGACCTCGCATTGATCAAGCCGGCCTTCACCAGTGAGGTATCAATGGGATGGAAAGGCGGGTGGGTAAGGATGGGCCGAAAACGGAATTGGCACGCCTGGCAGATCCGGGACGCACTGTTAGCCACGTCCCATGCAACATCACACATACAGGAGGCGCCTTTCAGCGACATTAGATGCCCGGGTGCATACCGTATTAAGTTATTGGGGGGCCGTCATGGAGTGTCTGCAGAATGGCTGGCCCTGGGCCCGTCCGAGGCACGGACGGGCACAGACGGGCCCTCCTTTGGCGCTCCTTCGGCGCGCAGACGGCGCGCCCGCAGCGCGTGACCGCTGCGCGTCTTAGAGTGCATTTTTATTTGTACCCACAGCCCCTCCCTCCGCTGGACCGCTAACTCGGGTCCAGCCGGTTCTGAGCCTGACTTAAGATGGCGCCCGTCCAGCCCTCCACATCAATCGGCACCTGGGAGCCGCGGTGGACCGGGGCACAGGGAGACCAAGTCTTAAGCACAGTAAAGGTAACAATATTAAAAAGATTTTTAAAAGCACAAAAGTTAATTACAAACAATTCATAAAATCGAAGTGCAAGTAATCTCAAAGACTCGGTAATTCAGTGGGGACCGGCGGAGAGCAGAGGAGAGCCCTCGCAATCTGCTCACCTTCACTAAGCGCTATTTCGAAGTGCTGCCACCGCCTCCAGCAAACGCTATTATTCTGCAATTCCTGTTTTCAGCAGTACGTTATCACTTACTAAACATCACTTGTACTTTAAATACACATGCAAATAACCATGTCACAATCAATTTTATTTTGGTGAAAAAAATCTTTCCATTCCTTCATGAGGGCATCCCAATTTTTAGGAAAGACAATAAGTTCCAAAGTCTTTATACAACAAAAGTCAAATGCTCAGAAAATATTTCCAAAGTTTGTTTTCCAATATAACTTGAGTTCCAGAATACTCTTTTATATTCAACTCCGAAGGAAGTAACTCTTCACCCAACATGAATCCCAAATCCCAATATAAGGTCCTGTCTGAAGTAACATTATAGGACTACCTTGTGAGGGCACAGTGAGACTCAAGGGATAGTATACTGGAAACTCCGAGATTGTCACTGCCTTCTCCAAACATCATGAGACTTCAAGGATTCTTGTAAATGTAGTTTTGTTGTCAGGCATCATCAGGTAGTTCATTACCCACTCGTGCAGAGACATTGCCCAGGCTGTGAGGCAACTCTGAGAACACCGCCAGCCTCATCACCTTTGAAATAATATTGGTACAAGAACGTTTAGAATACAACATCGACATACCCAACATCGATAAGCTCTGTTTCAAGATCTGTCTCCTGACACCAGGGCATAAGTGATGGACTTCTCAACCATTCACTTGTGTACTGTTTACTTTCCTTGATGCCTGTGACCTCACTGTCTTGGATGCCTGTATCATGCCAGTTATCACAACTATTATTCCAGGGCCATCATAATATATGGGCAGACTTTTCTAGGCCATCAAAGCTGTAGGAATGGCTTGAAAGGCAGGTCAAAGCCATTTTAAGGTATATTGAATTAATAACCAACTGTTGTTGTGCTCGATTCTGTAATAGCCAAACAGCGCCACCATGTGACAAACTGTCATGAACGCTGGTGTTGACAATTAAGTGCTGGTGCCAAGCACCGGAAACTACCGGCTCAAATTAGGCACCATGCTTCCAATCTTCCACCTAACCAAGGTCCAAGGAAGAACTTGGAGGATAATGTATGTGGCCCCTGAACCCTCCACTTTGACCTTTCACCGAGGGCACAGTAAAACTACCTGGATATCAGGGAAACCTTGAAAATGCTCTCTGCCTATAACCCTTTCACCCATACAATGCAGCGCAGCAGCATTCTTTTCATGGAAAGGAAGCCCCCGCCCGTCACGCATACATACCTAATTTTTTTCCTCTTGACAGGGCATCGTTTCTGGTTCAGATACATCAATCGTCACCTTCCACAACACCCTATTTATTTGTCAGTTGTTGGTAACAAACTTGGCAACATGTGTGCAAGCTATCCCATTGACCTTTGAAGGGAAAAGGTCATGTTAGTCAAATACATACAGTAAATTATTACATTTACTCCACCTTGTAGGAAAGTGGCTCTATATATACTGGACCAAAGTAAGGTACAGTGTGTATAGAGTCCCCAGTCCCCAGAGGTTTGGCAGAGGCTAAAGTTAGATATAACCTTACTCTCTAAAGTGGTAGCTTGATCGAGCAGTAAGGCAGTTTCAGAGGATAGTGTAAAGCATTTGTTGTACACATTCAGTCAGCAAATGGCCTTTCACACTCAAGAACTGAACACTAGGCCAATTGTTTTGTATCAAAAGATTAAGGGCCCGATGTAGGTAGGGCTTTACCGATCGGTATCGGCCGAAAATACCGATTTTTGGCCCTTACCGATCGGTAAACAGCCATCGAGATGTAGGGAACCAAAAACAGAACGAATCGGATAGAAAACCGATTCGGAATGAGTACCGAATGGGAAAGAATCCGATACGTACATACCGAAAATCGGATATGTAACGAATCGGAAAAACACCGATTCGGATGCAAAGACCGAATCGGTCCAATTACCGAATCGTTAGTGACACCGAATCGGAAAATCACCGAATCGGTCCAATTACCGATTCGTTAGTGACACCGATTCGGAAAATCACCGAATCGGTCCAATTACCGATTCGTAAGTGACACCGAATCGGAAATTCACCGATTCGGTCCAATTACCGATTCGGTACAAATACCGAATCGGACATGATCCGAATCGGAAAACATGCCGATTCGTATGATTCTCCGATCGGGAAATTCCCCGATTCCGACAGTTGGGGAGATGTAGGGAGGCACAGAAACACCGAAATCGGCTCAAAATCGGTAGAATTCACTCGGTATTTACCATGGATTGCAATCAGGTGGTAACCAACTCCAACCCATATAAACAGTCCCAAAATGCATTGCAACTTGCAGGATGGCAGCTTTCTATGTCATTGCGAGGCGGCTACGGCTACAGCAGGAAGGACAGAGGGAATGGCTAAGAAATGAACAGGTCTACAGACAGAGGGTAACCCTGTTCATGCTCACTGAGGCTGAGATCCTACAGAGATACAGGCTGGACTCTGACACCATACTCGAGCTCATCAGGGACCTTAAGCCATTCTTGGACCACCACACCCCAAGGGCACACGCCATCCCAGCGCACGTCCAGGTGCTATGCAGCCTACACCTGCTTGCGTCTGGCAGCTATCAAAGTGGAGTAGCAGCAGCAGGAGGGGTGAGCCAGAGCAGCCTGTCAAGGTTCTTCCACATATTCCTTGACGCCATGATAGACAGGATGGACCAATACATCTCTTTCCCTGCAACCCACACGGAACTGCTACAAACTAAAGCTGACTTCTACCAGATGGCACAATTTCCCCAAATCATCGGTTGCATAGATGGCACACACATTCCGATTTGCCCACCAGCGGACACCGAATACATATACCGCAATCGGAAATCTACACACACCATCAACGTGCAGGTGACCTGCAATGCCAAGTGCACCATCACAGACCTGGTAGCAAAATTTCCAGGGAGTACCCATGACTCCTATATATTCCAACAGAGCGGCATATATGCACGGCTGATGGCTGGCGAATTCGGAGAAGGATACCTCCTAGGTGAGACACATCATCAGACCCCCATAACACATAGTAGGTAGGTGGAATACATGTATGCATGTGTCTAATGTGACCCCTTTCTCTTCCAGGCGACAGTGCATATGCCCTCCGCTCATTCATACTCACCCCCTACCTCAACCCCTCCACACCCAGCCAAAGGAGGTATAACCGGGCCCACATACGCACAAGGAATGTTGTCAAACGGACCTTTGGCATCTTGAAAAGTAGATTCAGATGCCTGCACAAGAGTGGAGGTGCAAGGCAGTATACCCCCATCACCTGCTGCAAGATCATAGCTGTATGTGCAATGTTACACAACCTTGCGGTCAAGAAGGGCACTGAGGTGGAGTTGTCTGACTACGAGGACTATGACGACGACGAAGCTGTGCCACTGACACAGCCAGCTGGGGTGTGTACGCCAAGTGATGGCAGATACAGACGTGAGGAGATCACTGAGAACTATTTCTGACTGAGTACAGATGCAAAGACTGCTAAATGTTGCTTGCAAAAAATCAAATTTTAATAGTGATGCACCACAGTTACAGCACTGATGTGCATCAAAAAATGGAGTTTGTAAAATCAAATAAAGTCCAGGGTACTGGTTTGCTCATCCCCCCTTGTCAGGCTATTTTTTGGCCCGCTTGCCAGACCCACTGGGGTGTCCCTCGGCCCCCTCCGAATGCCCAGCAGCATCAGCGGATCGCCTGGTGCTCCTCCGTGGTTCAGATGCAGCGCTGGCCGGGCTGCTGCGGCTGCTGCTGTCTCCAGCATCACCCAGGTCCAGGGCAGGATTGGAGGCGGCGTTTGATATTAACATGGCCTCCATGGCCGTGGTGATCCTGGCCATCCCCCTGGTGAGCTCAGCCGTATGCTGACTGAGCACAGACTCTTGGTTGGAGCTGCGATGGCACAGTTGTGCGGTCGCCGCTGCAAGGCGGGCCATGGCCCGGTTCAGCACCCGGGCATCCCTCCTGCGTGCAACCTCATGCTCCTCCTGTCTGGCAGATGAGTGGGTGATGGCAGTGGTCAGCCTGCCTAACCCTGCTGCCACCTCCTTGTTGCTGTCCACAACAGCCTGGAAACCCTTCACCAACTCCCCCATCTGCATGTTGTGCTGCAGGAGCTGGCGTTGGCAGGCCATGGTGGATCTGGCCTGTTGGCGCTGGATTTTAACCATCTGGCCCTCCAGGCCCAGGAACACACTGCCCTCCCGTGCTGGTGCAGCAGTGGTGGTGGTGGTGGCACGGCGTCGGGCACTGCTGCCTCCGGCCTGCTGAGTGGGCTGGGGTGCCACTGGTGGGGGTGTGGTGCTGGCCGGTCCCGGAGCCCCTGCTCCCAGGACAGGTTGGACGGGTGGCAAGGCCACGGTTGTGGCAGGAGCTGGTGTCGGCGGAATGGTCTGCCTTGTAGGGGAGTTTTGTGGTGAGAATTGCAAGGGGGGTGTGCTGGGCAGTACTGGTGAGTGCACTGCTTGGAAGTCAATGACCAGGACTCCCTCCATTCCTAGCCCTGGGGTGTCTCCTTCCTCATCCTCCTCCTCCTCCTCCTCCTCCTGGCCAGCCTGGCTGGTGCTTGGCCCTGCGACTGCAGTGTTGGACGTTGCTGCTCCCTCTGCTGTCACAGTTGTGCCGCCTGATGGTGCCCCTAGGTACAAAGAAGCATTTGTAAACTGAGTGCCGATGTATTACAGTCAGTACAATTATGGCATTCCACATGTCCTTGCATCTCCTTACACCGTGTCACACTGTTTCCTGTCTTGTGATTCTGCACTGACATATTTGGCTAACTTCTGCTGACTACATGTACCATGATGCTTGTCTCTTGTATGTTGGTGACAGTACAGTGCTGGTGTTTGCCTATGCATTGTGTCTAATGGGGAGGTGTCTGGTAGGGTGTGTCATGATGCGCATGCTTCTTACCTGTAGCTGTGGCTCTGGCAGAGCTGTCCAGGGTCCCGATTCCTACGATGCTCTCCCTCTCGATGGTGCTGGAGACAATCTCCTCCAGCTCGGTGAGGGGTGGCGCCGGGTTGTTGCCTCCTCCAGTGAGTCCAGCCTGCCTTTGAATGTCAGCCAGCTTCCTCTTCGTGAGGCTGCGGAGGTCGTAAAACCTTTTCTTCAGTTCCTCAATGGACCTGGGGGTGACACCAGCAGCGTTGACCTTCTGGGCGATGTCGGCCCACATTCTCCTCTTGGTGCTGTCTGGCACATTGAGGGACAGCTTGCCAAACAGCTGGCGGTGCACCCTCACCACCTCCTCAACCAGCACCTGAAGTTCGGTGGTGGTGAACTTGGGCTTCCTCTTTTGGGAGGACTTCTGGCTTCCTGCCTGATCTGCCATTTTCTCCTGTTCAGTTTGCAACCTCCTTCTCCAACTGCTGCTAACTGTGTGTGTTGGGCTCAGGCAGGCTTTCCAGATATTTCCAGAAACTTCTTAATTAGCTGCACCTGCCAGGGTTGCCACTCCCTGTTTGGGTGGGGGAGGGGGAGCCACCTCATTGGCTGAATCACCTATTGCCGATTCGGCTTTTACCGATTCGGTAATATCCGAATCGGTAAAATCCGATTCGGTATTATCCGATTCGGTAAAAGCCGAATCGGTTCTTTCAATGCATTCCTATGGGCTTTTTCGCCATGGGTCTATGATTGCCGATTCGGATTTTACCGATTCGGCTTTTACCGAATCGGTATTCGCCGAATCGGGAATATCCGATTCGGTGGTAGCCGATTCGGTGATTTCCGATTCGTTGTTGGCCGATTCGGTACTTTCCGATTCGGACCGAGCAGAATCGGAACGTACCGAATCTCATTACCGATGCCGACCGAATCGGTATTCATTCGGTTTTTTTCCCCTACATCTCGTTTTCCGATTTCAGAATACCGATTCGGCCCGCCTCGGTATTTTGAAATCGGAAAATCGCGTTTACCTACATCGGGCCCATAGTTGTTTTATTTTAGAACCAACAAGATATACTTTCTCAGGATGAGTTACTTTAGTTAAATACTTTTCAAATAGGCAATAGACTTTTTGAATGCAATAGTTATCGTTTGTTGCAGTAGGCAACACAATTTCAAACACAATGCAACATTGAGCTCAATGGGAATTTCTAGTTAAGTGCAATTAGTTACTTTGTAGATTACTTTTCTAACCACAGGACTGGATCCTAGCTTCAGTCCCGGGACATGAGCTGTAAACAGTTAAGTAAAAGCGTTTTGGTTACAGTAGTGATTTTAAAGGAATGTTATTGTATTTTAAAAGTTGACACTTAAAAACATTTTCAGTTCAAATTACCAATGTTACCCTATGGAAGGAAATTAAATTTGCAGGTAAAGCATGTTCATCTTACTTTTGTAATTCAGTACTGCACTCCTAGGTTCAGCACTGGGACCTCTATCTAAAACAGGTAAGTAATTACGTTTTTGTATTTGGTACGATTTTTAAAGAATATTTATAGTTTGCAAAAATCAACACAGAAGAAATTTCACAGAAAAACAGTCAATAATTTCCTATGGAAGAAAATTCAGTTTACTGGTAAGTACGGTTAAAATTACTTTTCAAGATTGGTGCTGGGCTAAAAGGTGCACACTTAGAAGAATTTCCAAGTGAAACCAGTCAATGTTAGCCTACGGAAGAAAAGTGAGTTATCGGCTTTTAGGTAAGTACTCGACAGGCAGAGTTAAGGTTCTGGGCATAGACTCAGGAGTCCCCCAGGGTCAGGTAGGTACAGTTGGTACACCCTCAGTGGCACCGGGGCAGCCGGTTGCAGAGGTAGTTAGGCCCAATATTATGAAATGAGAGGCAGGGGGTCTTCGGTTGGTGGCTGCTGGCTAGCAGACCACGCGGCTGTGGGAGCTGGGCTCCTGGTCACTTGTGTAGGAGAGTAGGGTCTACAATCCTATGATCACCCCAGATTTTTGCTTTTTGCTTCACTGGTTTACAACTTCTCTGGCTCTGGGCCTGCTAATCAGACCCACAGCCTTGCTGTTCTCTCACTAAATTGACACGTGTACCTTAGGTGCATTATCCAATTGGTACTGGGCCACCTTATCAGACCCTGTAACTCAGGGCATAGGTGTACCCAGGGCCTACCAGGGGCTGAAGCATGTATTATGCCACCCCTGTCTGGCCATCTAAATCTGACACAACTGGCTGCGCGACAGCTGGGGCAAGGTGGTGTAATCACCCTTTGCTTTAGATATAGTATACCTATATCTAACCCTAAAAATGGACACACAGATTCCTATCAGTCAATCCTATGGCAGGCCTTGACAATCCTGAAGGCAGAGTGCTTGGAATCGTGTGAGATGGTGCTCTGGCATGAGCTGAGCCCGTTTGCGGCTTGCGGAACCAAGTCCTAATAGCTGTTCCATGATAACGCATACCATATACTCTTAATTGCATTATAATCCTCGCGGTTAAATGCCAACTCTGGTATCGCTTTATCAAAACATGTTGAGTAAGGTGTCATACGAATTGGAATACTAACCCCTCGCCAATTCTGGCGACGGGGTTAGCATTCCACCCTTCTAGAGGGACACGACATGTATGTGACTGTGAACCCCGGTTAAAGTTAACTCAAGCCTCAGCATCACAAAAGGGATGCTGCCACCACAGACACAAGTCTGACCCCCTGCAGCTGGGAGTCCTTCCAGCGAGGGGAGCTTGGACAAAGGGTTTCCTGTCAGGGGCGGTGCTAGCACCATCCCAGACAGGGTTTTGTTTATCCTGGGTAGGCAGGGCTTTAGAGGAAGGTGACTGCAAGTGGCACCCCGGTGCTCACTATGCATCTGCCGGCTAGAACCAGTTCCAGGGGCACACCAGCCCCTGAGCTGGGGAAAGTCCGGCATGGGAGAGGGGTGTAACCACCCCCCTTCCTGGTCCCACCCCTAGGGCAGGACCTAGTCGCGTACCCACCACTTTCTTTAGGATAAAGGCAGGAGCGGGGACCCTTCCAAATTAGATCATCTTTGAATCCTGAAACTACTTTCTACGAAAGGAACTCTCGACGTCTTCTCAAGATTTCTCCCTTGTGACTAAGGAGTAGTCACCCTGCATCCGCAGGCACCATCTAAGAACACTGCGGTTTGCTGCTCGTCCTTCCTCCGGAATCCGACCGACCAGCACGACGAGACCCAGCTTCCCTGGCACCTCTGACCTCTACCTGTCTCTACAGCTAAGCTGAGAACCGTAGGTGCGACGAGACCTCGAGGGACCGGCCATCATCAGAACTGCACGACTTCTATCCAGCATGACCGCCGAGGGATCCTCTGGTGAGTGCTTTGGGGTCCGAGAAGCCCCGACCCTGAGCAGCTCCAGCACCGAAGTCCAGCTCCCCAGCATCCACGAGATCTGCGTGGGGCCCTTCTGCTTTTTGCTGCTCACCGCGTTGTCTGGCTACTAGCCCGCTGGCTTGTGGCCTTCCCGACGACGACCGACGACAACAACACTGCTGGTCTGGTTGCTCCAGACTGGCCCTTGCTCCCTTCCAAAAGAGGAGCACCCCGGACCCTCCTGGTCCACTCCAGATGCCATTTTAGGTCCACCGCGTGGGCTTGAATTTACCAAGACTTGTTGCCCCAATCCTGGGTCCAGCGACGTCGACAGCAGCAACCATCGTGGGACAGCTCGCACCTCCATCCTGGTCGCCGACAACGCCTCCTGGTCCGTGAGACTGCAGAGCCCAGCGTCACCCACTCACCTGGTCGAGGTGACTCCATCCGGTGCCATCCTGGTGCCCATCTAATCACTGGCTAGTAATTCAGAACTTAGTCCCCTCTGCTTACAGGTGTCCTCCATCTTCGATCCAGGCTTGGATCCACTGAACAATCTTCACTGGTCGCCTGCCAGCAACTTCTTCTTTCAGGCTCCATAGACTGCAACGAGGATTCCCGACGTCTTTTCAGACCTATGCAGCCGCAGCCCCTGGGCTAGGTAACTTCGGCATTTCGGTGCCCCAGCATAGCCTCACTATCCAAAGGTCCAGATCCTTTTTCGTTTTCAGCCTAACTAGTCGGATTCGTCCGATATCCTTAACTTTGCTTTTACTAGCCTCTATAGACTTTGTCCCGCATCCCGCGTGAGAGTGCACACTCTGCACTCGAGTCCCCTAGGCCTCCTGCTAGTAATCTGAAGGTTCAGTAGTCAAGTCCTAGCGATTCCAAAGCCTATTAGTCCAGTACTTACCTGCTAGTAATTTCGCATTCCACTTTTGTAGTATATGGTTTTTCATGCCCCTCGGGCATTTGTGTAAATTGTGCAACTTAAAGTATTTTCGTAAGAGTTTTGTTGTGTGCTTAGTACCCTGTCCTCATAAAGAGTACAGGGCTGTTGTGATCTAAATAAATACACTGTTTATTTTCATAACACTTGTGTGGTGTCCTTTCACTTGGTGTTCAGGGGGTATACGTGATGGTATAACAGCTGGCTTAACACGCCCTCTAGAGTTTAGCCCAAAGACTGCTCGTATCCATGCTACTAGGATAGCTGGTCTATAAGGTTGACTTACAACCAATCATCAATAAGGGTTGTTTGGACTGATACAAAGTGCTCACTAGAATAGTGAACATTATCTATCAGGCCAACTTCTCACATCGGTGAGCTGCGGTTGGGATTTGAGCTTGCTGTTGTTTTACCACACGTATCCTAAGAATATCATTGTGAAAGATCGCATAAGTATTTAAGGTACATATAACTTAGCTTAGAATACTCTGAGTTCTACTGAACCAGCTGTTTTAGTTCAACAAGGCTTAGCACACCTTGACTACAACTCTTAGCAATGGATCAGAAGGCAAACAAATAGTGTAGGTAGGTGCATCACTTACACCACACTAGAAGCATGTCTAACCACGGAGAGTCTTCAGAGATCCCTCTTGTGTTTGTGGGCCCTCCACAGGTCCCTTCCAGATATGCTGCTCTTAGCTTCCAGGAGATGAGACAAATCTGTACATCCAGGAAGCTAAAACAGGGTTCTAACCCTACCATTCCTTTTCTGATTGGTCTCTTAGAGACTTATGATGCCAGGAGGTCTGCCAACACAGATCCTTCTCATCCAGATGGGAATCTGCCCCCCTTAGAGGGACCCTTTACTAACCCTGACCACCCCCTCCAGGCAGCAGATGATGCTGAGTAGGAGGAGTAAGAGGAGTTATCAGAGGAAGAGGCAGACAAAGGTCAGGTAGAAGTCAGTAGACTCACTAGGACCAACTTAAGTAGGCATGAGAATTGATTTGGGGGACCCCCAGGGCCACTCTCAGGCAGACTTAACATTGGGAATGGACGAGTTAGGTCTCTATCTAGAGGCTCTAACAGATCCATTCGAACCAATGGCTCTCAGACCTCTTCTCATAGAGGGATGTCATCCCCTAAGAGAAGGGAGCATGAAGCTAAGATGAGGGAAGCCAATCTGAGGATTGAAGGGGAAGAACTTGCCCTGGCCAAAGAGAGGCTTGCCTTTGCTAGAGAGCAAAAGTTAAGTGGGTTAGATCTCACTGGTGGCAGCATTCTCCCAAGAGAAAAAGACAGGAGTTTAGACACTAGACACCTGAGTAAGATAGTGCCCCCCTTTAAACAAGGGGATGATATCCACGAATGGATAACTGCTTTGGAGAGGGCCTGCACTGTCCAGTGCGTCCCCCAGAGTCAGTGGGCAGCTGTCTTGTGGCTCTCCTTTGAAGGTAAAGGTAGAGATAAGCTCCTCACTACTAGAGCTGAGGATGCTAACAATTACCAAGTCCTGAAAAGTACACTGATAGATGGGTTTGGCCTAACCACTGAGCAGTACAGGTTGCTGTTCAGGGATACCCAGAAAACTCAGTCTCAGGATTGGTCTGACTTTGTAGATTGTGCCACTAAGGCTTTGGAGGGCTGGTTGCTGGGCAGTAAGGTTACTGATTATACAGGATTGTACAATCTGATCATGAGGGAACAGGTTTTAAACAATTGTCAGAACCAGTTGTTGCATCAGCACCTTGTTGACTCAGATCTGACCTCTCCCCAAGAATTGGGAAAGAAGGCAGACAGATGGGTCAGAACAAGGGTTAAGCAGAACCAGGGCCAGAGCCAGGGTGGTCAGAAGAAAGCAGACCAGAAGGGTAAAGATACAAAAGGTGAACAAAATGACCAGAAGTCTTCGACAGGTCCCCAACAAACCAAAGAGGGTGGGGGTCAGGCTTCCCAGAAGAAGAAGGCTCAAGAAGGCCAGTCTAAAAGGTGGTGCCAATACTGTAAAAGTAAAACTCACTGGTTTAGTGAGTGCACCAAGAAAGGAGGGCAAACTCCTGCCACTGCAGCCCCTAAGGCAACTGCACCCCCTAGTACAGTCAGCAGTGGTAGTGCACCTCCCAAGGGATTAATTGGGTTAACCTTGGGTTCTGAGGGGTATGACAACTTAGTTGGCACACTCACTCAGGCTGTCCTTGTCTGTATAGGGGATGTGGATATATCCCCTGATGCCAGTCCCAATACTTTGGGCAAATACAGGCAGACACCTTTGATAAATGGCAAAATGGCTCAGGCCTATAGGGACACTTGTGCCAGTGTCACCATGGTGACACCTAACTTTGTGGACCCTGGACAGATCATGCCAGGTACAGATTTCCTGGTGACCAATGCCAGCAACGTCACTACCAGTCATAGTATGGCGAGTGTTGCTTTCTCCTGGGGAGGGGTAAATGGCCAAATGAAGGTTGTAGTTAGTGCAGACCTCCCAGTGGATTTTTTGTTGGGCAATGATTTGGAGTCATCACAATGGTCAGAAGTGGATCAGAGGACTCACATGGAAATGTTAGGCTTGCCAGCACATGTGCTTGCTGTGACTAGGTCACAGGCCAGAAGATGCCCCACTGAACAGGTGCTGGATCCTGGAACAATGGACCAGACACCTTCCAAGAAGAAGAGCAGTAGGGTTAAGGCATTGCCTCCCCCCTTGCCCCAGGTTGAGGATCAAGTCTCAGAGGAGGCTGACCTACAGGAACTGAGGGAAACTGAGCCTAAAGAATTTGAACTTGATCAAGTTGAGTTTCTGGGCTCAGGGGGACCCTCAAGAGAAGACCTGGGGAAGGAACAGTTACACTGCCCTTCCCTTGAACCCCTCAGACAGCAGGCTGCTGCGGAGGCTGCAGGGAACGCCACAGGTACCCACAAGGTATACTGGGATGATGGACTCCTGTACACTGAGGCAAGAGACCCCCAAACCTGGTGCAACCAGGAGGCTGGTTATCCCCTTGTCTCAGAGAGGTTTCCTTCTTACCTTGGCCCATGAGATTCTCTTAGCAGGACACTTAGGCCAGACAAAGACTTGGGACAGTCTTGTCTCACACTTTCACTGGCCTCACATGAATGGAGATACCAGGGAGTTTTGTCGCTCCTGTGTCACTTGCCACGCCAGTGGTAAGTCAGGTGGCACAACAAAGGCCCCCCTTATACCAATGCCTGTGGTGGGGGTACCCTTTGAAAGAGTGGGGATTGACATTGTTGGTCCAATGGAACCCCAGACAGCATCAGGGCACAAGTTTATACTGGTGGTGGTGGACCATGCCACCAGGTATCCTGAAGCTATTCCCCTTAGGACCACTACAGCACCTGTTGTGGCAAGAGCCCTAGTTGGAGTGTTCTCCAGAGTGGGCTTCCCTAAGGAGGTTGTCTCTGACAGAGGTGCAAACTTCATGTCAAGCTACTTAACTGCTATGTGGAAGGAATGTGGTGTCAACTACAAGTTCACCACACCCTATCATCCACAATGCAATGGGCTTGTTTAAAGGTTCAACAGGACCCTAAAAGGGATGATTCATGGACTACCTGAAAAGCTCAGGCGTAGATGGGATGTCCTGATTCCCTGCCTTTTGTTTGCTTACAGAGAGGTCCCACAGAAGGGGGTTGGCTTCAGCCCTTTTGAACTTCTGTATGGGCATCCTGTGAGAGGACCCCTGTGTTTGGTGAAGGAAGGATGGGAGAGACCTCTCAAAAAGCCTCGACTATGTACTTGGTCTCCGCTCCAGGATGGCTGAGTATATGGAAAAGGCATCTGAAAACCTTAAGGCCAGCCAAGAACTCCAAAAAGCTTGACATGACCAAAAGGCTGTCCTGACTGTGTATCAGCCTGGACAGAAGGTGTGGGTGTTGGAGCCAGTGGCCCCAGCAGCACTCAAAGACAAATGGTCTGGGCCCCACACAATCCTTGAGCAAAAGGGAGAGGTCACCTACTTGGTGGACCTTGGAACTCCCAGGAGCCCCCACAGGGTGCTCCATGTGAACAGGCTCAAAGCATATGTTGACAGGAAGGTCATGAGCTTGCTCATGGCCACAGATGAGGGACAGGAGGAAGAGAGTGACCCTCTCCCAGACCTGCTCACTCAGAATCCTGATGATGGATCAGTAGATGGTGTTGTCTTTTGTGGCAGCCTCTCTGACCATCAACAGAAGGATTGCAAACAAGTTCTTCAATCCTTCAGACATATGTTCTCTCTGACACCCAGTCAAACCAATTGGTGTACCCATGAGGTTGACACTGGTGACAGCTTGCCAGTCAAGAGTAAAATCTACAGGCAGCCTGATCATGTTAGAGACTGCATCAAGACAGAAGTGCAGAAAATGTTGGAGTTGGGAGTCATTGAGCCCTCAGATAGCCCTTGGGCTAGTCCAGTAGTTCTAGTGCCAAAGCCTCACACCCAGGGTGGTAAGAAAGAGATGAGGTTTTACGTAGACTACAGAGGCCTCAATGCAGTCACTAAGACTGATGCCCACCCAATACCAAGGGCAGATGAACTTATAGATAGATTGGCTTCTGCCAACTACTTAAGTACATTTGACCTGACAGCTGGGTATTGGCAAATCAGGTTAGCTGAGGATGCCAAGCCCAAGACATCATTTTCAACCCCTGGTGGACATTATCAATTTGTAGTAATGCCCTTTGGTCTGAGAAAAGGAACCTGCCACCTTCCAAAGGCTGGTGAATCAAGTTCTCACTGGGCTGGATGACTTCTGTGCAGCATATCTTGATGATATAGCTGCCTTTAGTTCCACCTGGGAGGATCACCTGGTCCACCTGAGGAAAGTGTTAGAGGCACTGCAAGCAGCAGGTCTCACTATCAAGGCCACAAAGTGCCAGATAGGGCAGACACAGGTTGTATACTTGGGCCACCTTGTAGGTGGAGGCCAAGTTCAGCCACTGGAGAGCAAGATACAGTCCATCAGGGACTGGGCTCCTCCAACCACCCAGACTCAGGTTCGAGCTTTCTTGGGCCTGAGTGGTTACTATAGGAAATTTGTCAGGAATTATGGATCAATTGTGACTCCACTTAATGAACTGACAAGTAAAAAGATGCCAAAGAAATTTCAGTGGACAGCAGGCTGTCAAAAAGCATTCGATGACCTAAAGCAGGCCATGTGCACAGCACCTATCCTAAAGAGTCCAGACTACTCCAAACCATTCATTGTCCAAACAGATGCTTCTGAGTTGGGTGTGGGAGCTGTTCTATCTCAGCTGAATTTTGATGGTCATGACCAGCCCATTGCTTTTATAAGCAGAAGGCTGACCCCCAGAGAGAAAAATTGGTCAGCTATTGAGAGGGAGGCCTTTGCTGTGGTTTGGGCCCTGAAGAAACTGAGGACATACTTGTTTGGCACTCATTTCAAGATTCAGACCGACCATAAGCCCCTCTTGTGGCTAAATCAGATGAAGGGTGAAAACCCCAAACTGCTAAGGTGGTCCATTTCCCTACAGGGGATGGATTTTACAGTGGAGCATAGACCTGGCAATGATCATGGCAATGCAGATGGGCTCTCCAGGTATTTCCACTTAGAGCAAGAAGACTCACCTGGTCAAGGTTAGTTTATTGTCCCCAAGTTTGGGGGGGGGGGGGGGTCATGTAGGAGAGTAGGGTCTGCAATCCTATGATCACCCCAGATTTTTGCTTTTTGCTTCACTGGTTTACGACTTCTCAGGCTGTGGGCCTGCTAATCAGACCCACAGCCTTGCTGTTCTCTCACTAAATTGACACGTGTACCTTAGGTGCATTATCCAATTGGTACTGGGCCACCTTATCAGACCCTGTAACTCAGGGCATAGGTGTACCCAGGGCCTACCAGGGGCTGAAGCATGTAGTATGCCACCCCTGGCTGGCCATCTAAATCTGACACAACTGGCTGCACGACAGCTGGGGCAAGGTGGTGTAATCACCCTTTGCTTTAGATATAGTATACCTATATCTAACCCTAAAAATGGACACACAGATTCCTATCAGTCACTCCTATGGCAGGCCTTGACAATCCTGAAGGCAGAGTGCTTGGAATCGTGTGAGATGGTGCTCTGGCATGAGCTGAGCCCGTTTGCAGCTTGCGGAACCAAGTCCTAATAGCTGTTCCATGATAACGCATACCATATACTCTTAAGTGCATTATAATCCTCGCTGTTAAATGCCAACTCTGGTATCGCTTTATCAAAACATGTCGAGTAAGGTGTCGTACGAATTGGAATACTAACCCCTCACCAATTCTGGCGACGGGGTTAGCATTCCACCCTTCTAAAGAGACACGACATGTATGTAACTGTGAACCCCGGTTAAAGTTAACTCAAGCCTCAGCATCACAAAATGGATGCTGCCACCACAGACACAAGTCTGACCCCCTGCAGCTGGGAGTCCTTCCAGCGAGGGGAGTTTGGACAAAGGGTTTCCTGTCAGGGGCGGTGCTAGCACCATCCCAGACAGGGTTTTGTCTATCCTGGGTAGGCAGGACTTTAGAGGAAGGTGACTGCAAGTGGCACCCCGATGCTCACTATGCATCTGCCGGCTAGAACCAGTTCCAGGGGCACACCAGCCCCTGAGCTGGGGAAAGTTCAGCATGGGAGAGGGGTGTAACCACCCCCCTTCCTGGTCCCACCCCTAGGGCAGGACCTAGTTGCGTACCCACCCCTTTCTTTAGGATAAAGGCAGGAGCGGGGACCCTTCCAAATTAGATCATCTTTGAATCCTGAAACTACTTTCTACGAAAGGAACTCTCGACTTCTTCTCAAGATTTCTCCCTTGTGACTAAGGAGTAGTCACCCTGCATCCGCAGGCACCATCTAAGAACACTGCGGTTTGCTGCACGTCCTTCCTCCGGAATCCGACTGACCAGCACGACAAGACCCAGCTTCCCTGGCACCTCTGACCTCTACCTACCTCTACAGCTAAGCTGAGAACCGTAGGTGCAACGAGACCTCGAGGGACCGGCCATCATCAGAACTGCATGACTTCTATCTAGCAAGACCGCCGAGGGATCCTCTGGTGAGTGCTTTGGGGTCCGAGAAGCCCCGACCCTGAGCAGCTCCAGCACCGAAGTCCAGCCCCCTAGCATCCACGAGATCTGCGTGGGGCCCTTCTGCTTTTTGCTGCTCACCGCGTTGTCTGGCTACTAGCCCGCTGGCTTGTGGCCTTCCCGACGACGACCGACGACAACAACACTGCTGGTCTGGTTGCTCCAGACTGGCCCTTGCTCCCTTCCAAAAGAGGAGCACCCCGGACCCTCCTGGTCCACTCCAGACGCCATTTTAGGTCCACCGCGTGGGCTTGAATTTGCCAAGACTTGTTGCCCCAATCCAGGGTCCAGCGACGTCGACAGCAGCAACCATCGTGGGACAGCTCGCACCTCCATCCTGGTCGCCGACAACGCCTCCTGGTCCATGAGACTGCAGAGCCCAGCGTCGCCCACTCACCTGGTCGAGGTGACTCCATCCGGTGCCATCCTGGTGCCCATCTAATCACTGGCTAGTGATTCAGAACTTGGTCCCCTCTGCTTACAGGCGTCCTCCATCTTCCATCCAGGCTTGGATCCACCGAACAATCTTCACTGGTCGCCTGCCAGCAACTTCTTCTTTCAGGCTCCATAGACTGCAACGAGGATTCCCGACGTCTTTTCAGACCTATGCAGCCGCAGCCCCTGGGCTAGGTAACTTCGGCATTTCGGTGCCCCAGCATAGCCTCACTATCCAAGGGTCCAGATCCTTTTTCGTTTTCAGCCTAACTAGTCGGATTCGTCCGATATCCTTAACTTTGCTTTTACTAGCCTCTATAGACTTTGTCCCGCATCCCGCGTGAGAGTGCACACTCTGCACCCGAGTCCCCTAGGCCTCCTGCTAGTAATCTGAAGGTTCAGTAGTCAAGTCCTAGCGATTCCAAAGCCTATTAGTCCAGTACTTACCTGCTAGTAATTTCGCACTCCACTTTTGTAGTATATGGTTTTTCGTGCCCCTCGGGCATTTGTGTAAATTGTGCAACTTAAAGTATTTTCGTAAGAGTTTTGTTGTGTGCTTAGTACCCTGTCCTCATAAAGAGTACAGGGCTGTTGTGATCTAAATAAATACACTGTTTATTTTCATAACACTTGTGTGGTGTCCTTTCACTTGGTGTTCAGGGGGTATATGTGATGGTATAACAGCTGGCTTAACACGCCCTCTAGAGTTTAGCCCGAAGACTGCTCGTATCCATGCTACTAGGATAGCTGGTCTATAAGGTTGACTTACAACCAATCATCAATAAGGGTTGTTTGGACTGATACAAAGTGCTCACTAGAATAGTGAAAATTATATATCAGGTCAACTTCTCACAACTTGCTCAGGGCAAATGGGGAAGTAGGATAGGACAAAGGTTGCACTGCTAGGGGCACTCAGGTGGCTGGGTGCAGTGTGCTTTTGAGCCATCGGGTGCTCAATGTTATTCAACGGAGATCTTGAAAAGGGAACAAAGGCTGCAGGCTCGGGGACGGAGGATCTTCTGGAACGACCAACACTTTGAGGGGTAAGTTGGGATCTTGGAGGGTAGGTAGACACCCCAGAGTTGGGCACAGGAGGCCGGGGGTGCCGGGTGCCGGGATGTCTTTGGACGTCGGGAAATCTTACCCTCTGCTGGTCGCGGTTGGAGGGGTCCCTGGTACTGAGTCTGCAGGCATCGTCTGGGTCATCGAGTAAGGTCCTTGGGCACTTGAATCCAGGTCAGACTCCCCGGGGGACGTCCTCAGGGTCTTTGTCTACTCAGGCACAGGCCAGCTCGGCAGATGCAGAGTGGGCTGGATTCGCAGTTACTGGCTGGCACCAGGGGGATTGCTGTTTGAGCAGAGCCACTACTCGTGGGAGTCCCAGTCTCTAAGAGGGTCAAGGCAGGCAGGTCTTTCGGGCTTTTTGAGGCTGCTGTCCGCAGGAGATGCCAGGATTTAGCAGGAGCAGGTTCAAGGATCAACAGCCCTGTAGGGCTGGGGCCAAGTCAGTTGGATTTGTCCTCTTGTTAGCAGTTGCACGGCAGGTCTACTTCTTCTTGGTCTTCTTTCTTGTTTCAAAATCGGGATCTGAGGAAAGAAGGTTCAGGGTGCCCCCAAATACTACATTTAGGGGTGTTACAGGTAGGGGAAGGGCAGGGACTGATAGGTCCCTGTCCTGGGGTGAGTATGCCCCTATCCTGCTCCTCTCTTGTGGGAGGGGGGCAGGAGCTTATCTCTAGATGGGCAGGGCTCCCCAGATGGCTGGAGCCCTGAGTTGTGCTTCACCTGGCCTCTCCAACCTGAGGGGTGGAGTTGGCACAGGCTGGCACACCCCCTTTCCTAACATAGGTTTTCCCACCAGTCTTCCCGCCAGAGTGGGGGTCAGAACTGGTGGGGACCAGTTGGTGAGTACAGCAAGTGGTCTGGAGAAGCTCACAAAGGTGGTATGCCTTTGAAGCTCCCCCTGCCCATCCTGGGGGAGGAGGCCTAGCACCTTACCCGGGATGTGTATTGTTGTAGCCCCGGAGAGCGGGGGCTCTCCACCCAATGGTCCAGCAACATGTATGCTGTGTGGCAGCCTAGGTAGCCTCTCAGACCAGATGTGGATTGTAGGTTAGGTTTCAGGGGGCATCTCTAAGATGCCTTCTGTAGTGCATTTTACATTAAATCCCACACTGGCTTCAGTGTAGCTTTAATGTGCTGAGAAGTTTGATATCAAACTTGTCAGTCTTCAGTGTAGCCATTATGGTGCTGTGGTGTTCGTATGACAACCTCCCAGCACCATGAACTTTTAATGGCATCACTGCACTTATAGTGCCCATGAATGGCCCTGGGTACTGTAGGGGCATAGGGCTCATGCACCTGTGCCCACACCACTGGCATAGGGCACCCAGCTAGAGGGGTGACTGACGTATGCCAGGGCAGCGGGTGTGTGGGCATGGCACACAAAGATGTGTGCCATGTCGAGACTTTGTTTAGTTCTGCACCAGGCCACTCAGTCCGCAAAAGCAGTGTGTGGGTGTCAGGGTGCAGGGCCCCAAGGGTGGCACAATAAGTGCTGCAGCCCTTAGGGGTATTCTCTGGTCACAATGCCCTGGGTAACTAGGGTACCATTAACCAAGGGCTGACATGTGGCCAGATATGCCAATTGGGGTTCAGCTTTAATACAGTTTTAGGGAAGGACACGGGCCCTAGGCACCTGATTGGCAGGAGCTCAGGGCACACTAGGTCTAAGCACATCAGAAGTTCAGCAAAAAGTGGGGCCCTACCAATGCAATAAGGATGGCACTTTCTCATACACATCTCTTCATTCGCCCTCTCCTCTCTCCTATCGCCAACTGGTTTCTGGATTGAAGAAAAGAATAGATAAAAAACAGGTTAGTAGTCCCTCCAGGCCCCCCCCAGGTGAAGGCAGGGGGACCCCTCTGGGTCCGCTGTCATCGCCATCGTTGCCTGAGCCTTCCAGGGCACCCGGTGTAAGGGTACAGGGGGACCCCTTTGGGTCCTCAGGTGTCATTGTCGCGGTTTCCATCTGATCCGTTGAGTGCTGCCTTGTCGCGCAGGAGGCTGTGGCTCATCTTATGGAACACCAGAGTTGGTCTCCTTTTTTTCTACTACCAGTTGGTTTCTGGAAAACAAAAGAACATCTTTGAAGCAGCACAGGAGCCTCCAGCAGCCCTGGAGGTCACCTAGTGCATGTGTCCCTGGGAACAGTCCATACATCACAGAGTCAGCAGTGATGCAGGTCGTAGGTATTCAGGCCCTAAGCTTTGTGCCTAGGGCCTTCAGCAAGTCCTGTGCATATGTGCATTCCCAGAAGAGGCGGTATGTTGTCCCATCCATGTTGCACCCTCTTGGGCAGGACTTGTATCGGTTGAGTCCTCTCGCATGCATGAAGGCTCTCACGGGAAGTCTTCCTTGGAAGGCCATCCAGGCGATATCTTTATGCTTGTTCGTCACGCGCTTAGATGCGACATTTCCCCACACGTGGTCTGCTGTGGCTGAGGGGAGGGCGCCGATCGGCTCACTGATGTCCCTTGCACATATCTGGGGTTGGACAAGCTTTGGAGTCCATGTGGAGGGGCAGGCTGCCTCCAAACCAAACTCCTTCACAAACTTCTCCACTTCTTTGTAGAACCACTGGGTCTCTCAGTTGTACGGGAGGGCGCTCTCTCACTCTGCCCATCCAAGGCTCCTCCACGTTGGCAACAGGAAGAACCGTGCCATCTGAAAGCCGACGTGGCTCTCATCCTCGGTCCTCAGGGTGTTCCTCACGCAGTGTCACATGAAGATCCCCCTCAGGATGGTGGCAATGTCTGGCACTCCCTTGCCTCTCTTGTCGTGAACATCACCGCCCTCTTCACTCTGTCCATCTTCTAGCTCCAGATTAAGTAGAATATAATTCTTGTGTTTGCCTTGGCCATTCTGGTCTGCACTGGCCTCATTTGAGCGACATACTGGAGCACTGGCAGGGTCTCGTTCTGCAGGTCCAAAGACTTCCCTTCAATCGTCAGCTTCTGGAGGCTCCAGAGTCCGAGGTTCTGCGTCGTCTTCGCTAGTCTTTCCTCTCAGGTCTTCTCCGCTGCACCTTCTCTGCTGAACTAGACTCCAAGGATCTTCAGGAAGTCCTGCTTGATGGGGAATGGCAGCGTGTCCTGGGTGGGGGCCAGTGTCCGAAGAGCAGGGTTTCCGACTTGGCGCTGTTGATCTTCGCTCCTGACTCAATACAAGTCCTTTCCAGCTCTTTTACACATGGTCCGTCCTCGCAGAATACTGAGACGTCGTCCATGTAGAGGGAGCACTTCACTTCTCCTTGTCCTCTGCTTCCTGGTCCCTTCACTCCTCTGATGTTCCTGTTCTGCCAAATGCATTCGGCAAGGAGTTCGATCACACAGATGAACAGAAGGGAGGAGAGCTGGCAGCCCTGCCTCACCCCCAACAGGACGGTGAACGGGTTGGTTCTCCAGCCATTTACCAATGCCGTGCTGGAGATGTCTCTATACATTGTTTTCACCACATCGCAGAAGAAGTCCCCCAGTTGCAGTGCTCTGAGTGGCTGGTCCATGAACTCCTGGAAAACGCGGTCAAATGCCTATTCCCAGTCCGAGCTGACCAACGCCTTCCGTACCTTGCAGCCCTTGGCGTACTCGATCGTGTCCCGGACCAGGGTCAGGCTGTCCGTGATTTGCCGACCCGGTATCCCACAGGACTGGTCATGGTGGACTATCTTCGCTATAACTTTCTTTAGGCGGTTGGCTATTACCTTCGCGAGAATCTTGTAGTCCACATTGAGGAGATCTTGAGGTATTCTCTCTCTCCTGTCTGTTTGTACAAGAGTGTTATCACACCTTCCCACAGGGATTGCAGCTTACTGCCCTTGCCCACCACTTCCTCGTAGAGGCCCAGCAAGTCCGGCCCAATCAGGTCTCACAGTTCGACATAAAGTTCCACTGGGAGACTGTAATTTCTGGGTGTCTTGCCTTTCTAGGAGGTTGTGGCGGCCATGTGCAGCTCTTCCAGGGTGAAGGGCGTGTTCAGGCCCTATCTCTCTTCCGGACCCAGTGTCTTTGAGGTGCCCTCCAGAAAACTATCCAGCTGGGCTCTCTCTGACAACTTCGGTGAGCATAGTTTGCCGTAAAAGTCGGTTTCATGACGTCCTCTCTTTCTCACCTTGAAGGTTGCCCTCCGAGTCCCGAAGCTCCAACAGCGGTGTGTGTGTAGAGTGAAGTTTCTTTAAGAAGAACGAGTTGTATTTCTCGTCCTCCTCGAGGTTCTCGGTTCTTGTCCGGAGATGATTTTCTTGGATTTTTCCCTAAAGTGCTCTGTGAGCCCTTTTCAGGTTTCCTCTAGGTCGTTATCCACGTCCCATCCCCAGAGCTCGAATTTGTACAGTTATTGCAGTTTTCTCTGCAGATTCCTGAATGCCCTCCTCTTTTCCCATGCAGCAGCTCTGCTTGCATCCTGGAAGAAGCTCCGGAACCTGTCCTTCACCCATTCCCACAACTCGCTGGCTGAGTGAAAGAGGTTCTTCATGTCCCTCCACTCTACGTACAGGTTCTGAGGTTAGCTACTAACTCCTCATTTTCGAGCAAAGAGCAGTTCAGCTTCCACGATCCTGGGCCAGCTGGGAAATTCCCTGTAAGTTCCCCCTCAAACCTGACTGCTCTGTGATCAGGGAAGTGGACGGCGACCATGGTGCTTTGCCCAGGCTTTACTGTTGGGGAGGTAAATAGGAAGTCGATCCGTGAACGCATGGATTTGTCCAGCCTACTCCAGGAAAAATTCCCGGCGTTCCCCCATGCTCCCTATGACATACTGGAGGGATGCCTCACTTATCATCTCCACCAACAGCCTGGACGTCACATCCATCCCTGCAGAGCCAGACCCACTGTGTCCATCCAGCTCTACTATGCAGTTGAAATCACCATCCATCAGAATGGTTCTGGAGGTCACAAGTTGCATCCTGTGCACCCTGATCATCTCGAGTCACTCATTCTTCTCTGGGGGGGCATAGTCATTGATGGGCCTGATGGGCTCCCCGGCCCAAGAGCCGTTCACGACCAGCACTCTGCCGTTGACCTGCTCAGTGACCTTGTCCATGGTGCTCCCCTTGATCAGAATGGCCACTCCAGATGATTTGGAGTCGTTCCCTCCAGACCAAAAAGATGGTCCGTGCATCCACTGCCATTCAAGCTGGCTGTACAACAGGGCGTACAGAATCCTGCATTGCTGCAGAAAGTAGATATCTTGGTTCTGAGTGGCCAGGAAGTGCAACGTGCCAACCCGCCTAACCTGATCCTTTACACTTCTGATGTTTAGGGTGAACAATGATATTGCCATTGTCCCCGTGCTATCGGTCAGTATCTGGTTCTGAACCTACTGGGGTTGAAGGCCCTGGGGTGCTCTACTTGGGGTTCTGAACAACCTGTTGGTCTTGCTCCCACCCTTCTTCAGGGGTGTCTTCAGTGCTCTTGATGAGCACTTCTGTTCCTATTTCCGGGATCCACTGTGCTGCGTCGGGTGGGGGTCCCATCATGGCAAGGTGACAGTGGAATTCTTGGAGGACTGGCTCAACCTCCGCCACTTCCTTGTCTTCCTCGTCCTCCATCTCTTCGCCGTTTCCGTAGCTTTTAGTATCTCTTACTAGGATGACCGTGTTTTCATTTCCTTCTTCCTCGGTGCCTGCTGTGTTCACCTTCTTGCTTACCAGGAAGTCATCTTTGGTTAGCAACTTTCTCTTGATGGCGTTTACTCACTGGAGGGTTTTGTCCGATGTCATCCCCTCCTCCAATGTCTCTGGCTTAGGTCCAGGCTGCGGTGTTCCATGCAGTGACACCCTCTGGATTCTGGCGCTGGTGCATCTCTGTTCCTTTGCCTCTTCTCTATTCATCGTGGTCTTTTGGTACAGGGTCTGGGACTGGACCTGGCTCCATGACTCCTGGATCCTGTTGTCCTCTTCGCAGCTGCTCTCCTCGAGTTTCCCCTTCTTCTTTTTCTTCTCCTTCTTCATGCCCTTTGCCGTAGCAGAGTGCTCTACCTCCATCTCAGTCTCTACTTCTTTGTCCTCTGTTTCCGTCTGCGGGCTGTTTCCTTTGGGTCCTCCTTTGGGGAGACTGGTGTTGGTGCACTGTCTTCGGAGGGGGGTGGGGCGTTGGATTGCTGGTCTTTCTCGGCTGGTGTCCTGTCAGTCGGTGGTGTTGATTCCTCCACTGGAGCTGGGCCTGCCTTGGGGTCCTCCTGGTTCTTTGTGCCTGTTCCTGTATGTGTTGGATTCTCTGGAACTTGGTTTTTCTTGGCTCCCATCCTGGGTGCTGCTGGTGTCTTTGAACCTTCGTTCTTGGCTTACGTCAAGAGGGTGTTCAGTTGTGCGTTGGCTGCTTGGGATACCTTTGGTCTGGTCTGTCTCCAGACTGGGGTCCATGCAGCGGCAGCTGCGTAAGTCTTCGGCAGGTCAGACTTGGGGCATCGAAGTAGGTGTGGCCCTCACCTCCGCAGAGGTTGCACTTTTTGATCCCTTTGCATGTGCCTGCTTAGTGTCCGGACTGCTTGTAGATTCTGCAGAACTTCTTTGGGCAGTCCTTGCGAAAATGTCCCATGCCCTCGCACTTCCTGCAGGTGAGGGATTGTCCCGTGATCTGATCCTCCCTTTGTCACCTCCCAGGTAGAAGCTCGCCGCTTGGTGTTTCAATCCGTCTCTCCCTTTAGGTTCCATGTGGAGGTCGATGGTTGCATGCCAGGTTGTGTTCCAAACTCCGTTGGCATCTCCGACCTTTGTGGGTCCATTCCGCATGGTGCTGTACCTCTGGAGAAGCGACGCAATGTCACTGTCTGGGATGTGGGGGTTGGTTATCTTCACAGTTACCCTCTTCTCCGTGGTCTCAGGTGCCAATCCTGTTGTCAGGTTGAAGGTGCTGTAGGTCCCAGTACTTCCTGAAACGGGCCTGGGTGATTAAACTAAGAAGAAAGATCATGCCTGAGGCAGAAGCCTGCCAACTCAGCACATCCGTCACTGGGACCCCTTCTGGTTTGAGGACCTTGTTCAAGAACGAGTCCCTGTCCAGTCTGGGTCCTTCCTTGTCTTTCACCACCCACCGCATGACCTGGGCATGCCGGTGGGAGACATTGTACCCATTGAAGGGCTCGGGGGCTGTCCCTTGCCTGGTCCTTGCCTCACCCTTCCCTCCACTCCCTGGTTTAGCAGCGTTTGGGTGTCCAGGTGTACCTACCTTTGGCCCTGAGGCTTCCGGGTCACCAGCCTTCCCAGCGCTGGTGCTTGCTTCCGTAGGTGCGTCCTTACTTGCCCTGGTGCTGCTCTCCCTAGGGGGCGAGGTGGCGGGTATCTGGGCATCCGGTGAGGGGATGCCTTCTGGGATGTCCACTGAGGATCCAGTGTCCATTTCTTCCATTTTGGGCGATTTTTGGGCTTACTGGTAATTTCTGGGGTTACAGCTGGTTTTACCGCTTCACCTTGGATCCTCCGCCTGGACACCTGGAGTGTCTCCCAGCAGACCACAATGGTCTGCAGTGCAAGAAACACTGTCCAGTCACTCCCAAGAGCTAAGGCTAGGTTATAACTGTTGCCACCTAAACCTGTATCCCCTTGCCAGAGAAAGGTCTGGATGCTGTACAGGCCTGTGAAGGGTGTTAGGAGGTTTTTAGGCCTTCAGCATTAGTCCACCCAAAGGCCAGGAAGGGGAGAGTTGGGGAGCGCAACGTTACCGGTGCTCTAATGCTGATCACAGGTCCTTGGGGGTTCTGTTTTGTGTTCCTAGGGAACAAACAGACACCAGCACTCTGGTGCCCTTCCTCCGGCTTAATTAAGAGCTCATCAGGCATAAAGCAAATGTATTCACTTTAAACGTGGAAGTCACAGCATTGTCAAATTCAAATTTTACTAGCACAAAAATTGCGCTTTCAAACTGATAAGAACAGATACTACACTTGATCTTAGCCAAAAGGCCAAGAAGCGTACATACCTCAGTGCCACACCCAAGACCCCATCATAGCTAGCCAAACCTGCGGCAAATCAGGAAACTGGGGCAGCCATTTTCCTGGACCCTGGTGCACTGTTGCCTAGATCTGGTGCGTCTGACCGCCATTTTGAAGACTCTCTAAAATTGTGTGCTCCCCAAATTGCAACAAGTGCTCTGAAGTAGCTAGTGGGAGCTATTTCAGAAAAAAACACATTATGTTATTTTATGAGCCTCTGTCCTATTTTGTGTGTGTTTATCTTTATGTGATATTTGTCTTTAGCTCTGACTTTTTAACGGCGATCTTTTGGAAAGCAAATCGTGTAAGAAAGATTGAAACACAAACAGGAATGGCGCCAAATGACTGACAAGATTGATGTTGCTCACAAACAGATACAGCGGCAATGTGCTCTTCAGGCGCGGATGCATCACTCAGAGTGTCGCAATGTACCTTCTCCGGAGACTCGGCGAACTGACAGAGCTGCAGCTACTCGTAGAAAGGCGGCCAGAGCCAAAGGGAAAGAAATATGTCTTTTTTTTCCTTTGCTCATTTCCAAGCTAGTGCCACATGAAAGAGAGCTGAGCAAAGACATATACAGTGAAAAGGCAAATAAATTATCAGTCACTCTGTCCCTATTAGACATCAGTAGTAGAATAACAAGAGCCTGGAAGACAAACAAGCCGCTTTATTTGTCGTAGCTCGCCAGGGCCTGGTGTATCAAAGATTGCTTTCCATGCTGTCTCTGTGGAAACGGCTCTGTGTAAATAGCGCCATTAATGCGCTAAATGTTCGGTTCTGCAGGCTGGTGTGCTCAAATATTGTCCTAGCCCTAAAATGAAGGTGATGCTCTATGACAGCTGTAGTTCTGGAAGGATGGGAAACGCATTACTGCCTCCCCAGCATGTCACCCGGCGCTTCATCACTTTTCGCCATGAAAAAAACCCTGCCTGCCAATGTGTTTTGGCTGAATCCAGCCTCTATGCTGCACTAGCGAGGAGCCGCTAAGCGGGAATTACACTGCAATCTCAATACAGTTACAATAACAGCCATGTAGACATTCCTCTTAGGGCATCCTGGAAGCCGATTGGTGTCAGTCATCAAATTCAGGCGTTGCAGTCTTTGGAGAAGGTGATAAATGATAGAGGAGAGATCTATGCTTGAAGACCTGCAGAAGCTCCTAAAGTACCAGTGGGAGCCTTTCCACCCTCGACATTCCTTTCATTGGTGGTCACTTTCCAAAGGTTACCCCCTTTTTGATTTGCTTTTGTATTTTCATCTTTTACTTTAGACTAAGGAAACAGGCAAACTTGACCCTTAGCGACTATTGGGCTATGATTTTCGAATGTCAATCCTCATTTTTTGGGTTGATTCAAAAGATAAATTAGGGACATTTCATTGGCCTATTTTCAGGGTAACTAATGAGATGTCTGGAGAGCTGGTTGTGAAAACTGCAAAAGGAGAATCAGCTAAACTGAGAAACTGGAGCCAGATTTATGAGTGACTTTTCAAGGTGTGCTACACCTTCCTGCATTTAATAGGGTGCAACCTATATGAGCAGAATTCAGCACGCCTTACACGATATAAGTAAACAAATGTGTAAAATATGCATTTAAATTATTCATGAGTGTGTAAAATTGTGAGACCTGACATTCTTGACGTGGTATTCCCCCAAACATTTTGCCTTCAACCCTCCTGGTTTGCTGAATTTGTTTCTATCCCAGTAGAACTTTGTACATTTGCTTAAATTTATTGTAGAAAAATCAAATGTAATAACAAGCAATGTCAATTAATCACAATGCATGAACCATATCATTTGGTAAATAAAAGTGCCCCAAGAAAAGAAGGGGGAGTGGGATAGCGTGATGCTGTGAAGGAAAAGGACAGTGAGGAAATAAAGTTGGTGACAACTTATGTATTGCGAAATTAATTCAGAATGCAACACGGTTTCATGGCTTCAGATCCCTGAGCCGAAAAAATAGGGGATCATAACATATCCCAAAAGTTTAAACTATTTCTGTTGACACAGAAGTATTCGAATTAGTGCGGGAGTGTCAACTGAACAAGAGATGGAAGTAGCCGTTGACGTTTCGACCCCACGCTACACTTGTAGGCGTGTATATTGCCTTACATCGGGGTCTTCATCAGGACAGGGTAAACAGCAAGGGAGCACTACAATATCTAGAAATATAAAACAATATGGTATAAATTGCCGACAATCAATGTCAAGTTACCGTAGTGAGCGGTAAACGCATTACTAACACTATTACCATGGCTATATAGAGGCAAAGAATTGCAATTGTTATAAATAATACGTTATGAAAAGACGGGCGAGAAAAATCAAAACTTTAGTACATAATTATACATTTCAAAGTATTCTGTACAACCCATAATCGGTATCTTGTTTCAGACGTATACAGGCTGACGCACACAAACAAAGGATTCCTGACTCGGCCAGGGGAAAACCAATTAGTCCAATTGGATTAATGATCCTTTAGGGTCACGGAGCTTATCCTGTTTGGGATGCTAGGCTCAAAGTGACGTTTAGGCATCATTAGAATAGACAAGGGATACATAGAGTGGGTAAGACAATCTAGATTTACTGTGGTAAAACTAACGGAGAAGCATGGAGGGCTCAAATCACTGGCAGAATTAAGATAAAGAAAACATACCTGCTCAGGTCGAGCAAGTAGCATGGCTATGTCCACATTAATCACGTTGGTTCAACAAGCTGGATCTGTGGGCAGGGGGACGAGTATTAATAGGTCATTCAACATTTCACAAAATAAAAGAATTCCGACATCATGTGGGGATTGGGGCTTACCTATGCAGCCCGCGAAGGTTAGGAGTATCCTACTCCTATGACATCTCTCTACATCGGCGGTGCGTCGCTAGGGATCGCATCAGATATGCCGCATCTATAAATTATAAACCAGGAGAGGGAGAGGGGGTGATTTAAGACCAAATCACTGGTATTGGTTTGTTGGCGAACGCCTAGGGGGAGGGATTAGTCTCACCTTCTCTTAAAATTCACGGAGTTCTATGTCAATGCCTTCCCGCGGTTGCTGACTGCAAAAAGTGGGCGTGCCCGGTGCGGGAGGTTTAACCACGTTGCTTGAACAAATTGGATCTGTGGGCGGTGGGACGAGTATTAATAGATCAATCATAATTTCAACAGTAAATAAATTCCCGATATCATGTTGGGATAGTGCTTACCTATACAACCCGTGAGGGTGGGAGTATCCTATTTCATAGACTTATCACATATCTCCACATCGGCGTCGTCCTTAAAGATCGCATCAAATATGCCGCATCTATAAATTGTAAAACAGGAGGGGGAGAGGTGGTGAATTACTACCAACTCAATAGTGTTGGTCGTCTGGGGAATCGTCTGAGGAGAGGGATAGTCTTACCTCTTCTGAAAGATCACGGAGCTCTAAGTCACAGCCTTCCCGTGGTTGCCGACTGCAAACAAGTGGGCGTGGCCAGTGGGGAGGTTTTTAAAGACCAAGGGAGGACAATAAATCGGGAGCGTTGCTGTTAGCAACATGATGCTCCGAGGGCTATTCTGGGTCTGTCGCAGAGACAAAAGAAGGACACTGGGTCCGGAGCGTTGCTAATAGCAACCTAATGCTCAGAGGGCTATTGAGAGTAAACAGCGGCATCAGCCGCGATATGAACATGAGAGTTACACATGTACCCGGGATAAAAGCTGAGTACAGTCTGGCATAGGTGAAAAGACGGCCAAACTATTAGAAGTGGTCAAAGTGCAATATGTAAGCCTTCGGATATCAATAGCATCAGTACAAGTTATAAATTCGTGAAAAGATGCACCTCTCAAACACGAGGGTGAAGATCTCTTTCTATACATCTGACACTTGATTACATGTTCTGAAACAATTTTCTGAAAGGTAAGAAGTTAAGAATTACTTATCGTACATTTATCACTGTGCAATGAATACACATTCAGATGTCAATAAGCTCAGTACAAGTTATGTATTCGTAAAGAGATGCACCTCTCAGACACGAGGGTGAAGATCTCTTTCTATACCTCTGACATTGAATTACAATCTGTGCAACAATGTCTAAATTGTAAGATCTTAAGAAATATGTCTGTGAAGGTATCTCCTGTAGATATTATGTGTTATGTAAAAACAATTACACAGTTTAATGAATCCGTGCTCAGGACCTCTCGCACAGGAGGGTCAAAAAGGGATTAGTTATAGCAGTCTAGTGAAATACCGTTTTTGGGGGGTGACAGCATGTGTCTATGGTCCAGATATCAGACATATTCATACGTCAGCGACCAAAGCTAGCTAACTGGGCATGGCTACTCTCTGACTCGTTTAAGCCATTTCGAATAGTATCCAAAATGGTCATCCATTTGGATTCTCTCAAAGTCAGGATTCGTGCAATGTCCCCGCCCCTGGGGCCCAGATTGATTTTCTCTAGACCTAGCCATTGTAAAGTCTCTGGGGTGTGACCTTTCAGAGTGTAATGATCTACTAGGGGGGCACCCTGTACTCTGCATCTGATTCTGCTGCCGTGTTGTAAAATACGGGCTTTAACCTTTTGCTGGGTCTGGCCTACATATGCCAAATCACAAGGACACTTAATCCAATAGATTACATTCGAGGAGTTGCAGTTAATATGTGATTTCAATGTGTAAGTTTTGCCTCTGTACGTCAAATCTTTGGTTTGGATTGTGGTAGCACATGCCGTGCATGATCCACACTTAAAGTGTCCCACAATCGGAGGAAGATGCCATAATGATTGGATGGTGGGATTCGGAGGTGTAGGAAGGAATGATTGTACAACCCGGTCCCTGATGTTCCGAGCTCTTTTAAAGGAATGTAATGGTGGTGCTTGTTGTCCAATGTCATCTGCTACCAAACACCAGTGTTTGTTGATAACTTTCTTAATATCATTGCTGCGGGTGGAAAATGTGGTTACACAGATGATTCGTTCATCAGCTGGATCCTCTTTGCTTTCGCAATTCAGTAGGTGGTATAGCCCCCGAGAGCACCTACTGAATTGAAGAGCTCGGAACATCAGGGACCAGGTTGTACAATCATTCCTTCCTACACCTCCGAATCCCACCATCCAATCATTATGGCATCTTCCTCCGATTGTGGGACACTTTAAGTGTTGATCATGCACAGCATGTGCTACCACAATCCAAACTCCTCGAATGTAATCTATTGGATTAAGTGTCCTTGTGATTTGGCATATGTAGGCCAGACCCAGCAAAAGGTTAAAGCCCGTATTTTACAACACAGCAGCAGAATCAGATGCAGAGTACAGGGTGCCCCCCTAGTAGATCATTGCACTCTGAAAGGTCACACCCCAGAGACTTTACAATGGCTAGTTCTAGAGAAAATCAATCTGGGCCCCAGGGGCGGGGACATTGCACGAATCCTGACTTTGAGAGAATCCAAATGGATGACCATTTTGGATACTATTCGAAATGGCTTAAACGAGTCAGAGAGTAGCCATGCCCAGTTAGCTAGCTTTGGTCGCTGACGTATGAATATGTCTGATATCTGGACCATAGACACATGCTGTCACCCCCCAAAAACGGTATTTCACTAGACTGCTATAACTAATCCCTTTTTGACCCTCCTGTGCGAGAGGTCCTGAGCACGGATTAATTAAACTGTGTAATTGTTTTTACATAACACATAATATCTACAGGAGATACCTTCACAGACATATTTCTTAAGATCTTACAATTTAGACATTGTTGCACAGATTGTAATTCAATGTCAGAGGTATAGAAAGAGATCTTCACCCTCGTGTCTGAGAGGTGCATCTCTTTACGAATACATAACTTGTACTGAGCTTATTGACATCTGAATGCGTATTCATTGCACAGTGATAAATGTACGATAAGTAATTCTTAAATTCTTACCTTTCAGAAAATTGTTTCAGAACATGTAATCAAGTGTCAGATGTATAGAAAGAGATCTTCACCCTCGTGTTTGAGAGGTGCATCTTTTCATGAATTTATAACTTGTACTGATGCTATTGATATCCGAAGGCTTACATATTGCACTTTGACCACTTCTAATAGTTTGGCCGTCTTTTCACCTATGCCAGACTGTACTCAGCACTTATCCCGGGTACATGTGTAACTCTCATGTTCATATCGCGGCTGATGCCGCTGTTTACTCTCAATAGCCCTCTGAGCATTAGGTTGCTATTAGCAACGCTCCGGACCCAGTGTCCTTCTTTTGTCTCTGCGACAGACCCAGAATAGCCCTCGGAGCATCATGTTGCTAACAGCAACGCTCCCGATTTATTGTCCTCCCTTTGTCTTTAAAAACCTCCCCACTGGCCACGCCCACTTGTTTGCAGTCGGCAACCGCGGGAAGGCTGTGACTTAGAGCTCCGTGATCATTCAGAAGAGGTAAGACTATCCCTCTCCTCAGACGATTCCCCAGCCGACCAACACTATTGAGTTGGTCGTAATTCACCACCTCTCCCCCTCCTGTTTTACAATTTATAGATGCGGCATATTTGATGCGATCTTTAACGACGCTCCGCCGATGTGGAGATATGTGATAAGTCTATGAAATAGGATACTCCCACCCTCACGGGTTGTATAGGTAAGCACTATCCCAACATGATATCGGGAATTTATTTACTGTTGAAATTATGATTGATCTATTAATACTCGTCCCACCGCCCACAGATCCAATTTGTTCAAGCAACGTGGTTAAACCTCCCGCACCGGGCACGCCCACTTTTTGCAGTCAGCAACCGCGGGAAGGCATTGACATAGAACTCCGTGAATTTTAAGAGAAGGTGAGACTAATCCCTCCCCCTAGGCGTTCGCCAACAAACCAATACCAGTGATTTGGTCTTAAATCACCCCCTCTCCCTCTCCTGGTTTATAATTTATAGATGCGGCATATCTGATGTGATCCCTAGCGACGCACCGCCGATGTAGAGAGATGTCATAGGAATAGGATACTCCTATCCTTCGCGGGCTGCATAGGTAAGTCCCAATCCCCACATGATGTCGGAATTCTTTTATTTTGTGAAATGTTGAATGACCTATTAATACTCGTCCCCCTGCCCACAGATCCAGCTTGTTCAACCAACGTGATTAATGTGGACATAGCCATGCTACTTGCTCGACCTGAGCAGGTATGTTTTCTTTATCTTAATTCTGCCAGTGATTTGAGCCCTCCATGCTTCTCCGTTAGTTTTACCACAGTAAATCTAGATTGTCTTACCCACTCTATGTATCCCTTGTCTATTCTAATGATGCCTAAACGTCACTTTGAGCCTAGCATCCCAAACAGGATAAGCTCCGTGACCCTAAAGGATCATTAATCCTATTGGACTAATTGGTTTTCCCCTGGCCGAGTCAGGAATCCTGTGTTTGTGTGCGTCAGCCTGTATACGCCTGAAACAAGATACCGATTATGGGTTGTACAGAATACTTTGAAATGTATAATTATGTACTAAAGTTTTGATTTTTCTCGCCCGTCTTTTCATAATGTATTATTTATAACAATTGCAATTCTTTGCCTCTATATAGCCATGGTAATAGTGTTAGTAATGCGTTTACCGCTCACTACGGTAACTTGACATTGATTGTCGGCAATTTATACCATATTGTTTTATATTTCTAGATATTGTAGTGCTCCCTTGCTGTTTACCCTGTCCTGATGAAGACCCCGATGTAAGGCAATATACACGCCTACAAGTGTAGCGTGGGGTCGAAACGTCGACGGCTACTTCCATCTCTTGTTCAGTTGACACTCCCGTACTAATTCGAATACTTCTGTGTCAACAGAAGTAGTTTAAACTTTTGGGATATGTTATGATCCCCTATTTTTTCGGCTCAGGGATCTGAAGCCATGAAACCGTGTTGCATTCTGAATTAATTTCGCAATACATAAGTTGTCACCAACTTTATTTCCTCACTGTCCTTTTCCTTCACAGCATCACGCTATCCCACTCCCCCTTCTTTTCTTGGGGCACTTTTATTTACCAAATGATATGGTTCATGCATTGTGATTAATTGACATTGCTTGTTATTACATTTGATTTTTCTACAATAAATTTAAGCAAATGTACAAAGTTCTACTGGAACCCTTCTTTCCTACACCATACAGCACCCAGGTCCCATGTGGATTTCTTGGGTATAACCCCCCTTTTAGATCAAATTTGTTTCTATCGGCGTTAGGACTCTGTGCACTTTACCACTGCTAACCAGTGAGAGTGTTTGTGCTCTTGCCTTCATATACGTCAAGATTGGACTACACCAAATTGGCACATTTCATTTACTCGTAAGTCCCAAGTCAATAGCACTGCCTGTGCCCAGGGCTTGTAAATTAAATGTTGCCAGTAGGCCTGCAGCCACCCACTAATGTAGCTTTTTAGAACATGTCTCAGGCCTTTCAATGCAGCCTGTAGTGCAGTTTTAACCTCTAATTTTGATCCAGTGAAATAAATCTTTTGCAAGGCCTTAACCTTCCTTTTTAATACTTTTATGACTCCCTTAAGGTAGACCCTAAAGGATCACAGGGCTTGGTGCATTGTATTTAAAAACTAGGACATTTAGTACTTAGGTTTTACCTATCCTGGCAGTGTAAAACCCTTAAAGTCGTTTTTCACTGTTGTAAGACCTATCTCTCCCATTGACTATCACTGGGTTACCTCATTACATTTAATAATCAATCAATCAATTGATCAACCATTTCATATGTAAAGCGCACTACTCACCCGTGAGGGTCTCAAGGCGCTGGGTGGGGAATGCTGCTACTGCTCGAAAAGCCAGGTCTTGAGGAGTTTTCTGAAGGTCAGCAGGTCTTAGGTCTGCCGTAGGTGGATGGGGAGGATGTTCCAGGTGTTGGCGACGAGGTGGGAGAACGATCTGCCGCCAGAGGTCACTCTTCAGAAGGGGGGGGACTGTGGCGAGGGCCAGGTCGGTGGAGCGGAGCTGGCGGGTGGGGTTGTAGAAGCTGAGTCGTCTGTTGAGGTACGTTGGTCCGGTGTTGTGAAGTGCCTTGTGTGTGTGGGTGAGGAGCGTGAAGGTTATCCTCTTGTTGACCGGGAGCCAGTGCAGGTCTCTCAGGTGGGGTGTGATGTGGCTGCGGCAAGGGATGTTGAAGATCAGGCTTGCAGAGGCGTTCTGGATGCGTTGGAGCCGTCTCAGGAGTTTGGCAGAGGCTCCTGCGTAGAGGGCGTTTCTGTAGTCCAACCTGCTGCTGACGAGGGCCTGGGTGACCGCTCTTCTCGTTTCAGTGGGGATCCACTGGTAGATCCTGTGGAGCATGCAGAGGGTGTTGAAGCAGGAGGAGGAGACGGCGTTGACCTGTTTAGTCATGGAGAGGGTGGAGTCGAGGATGACCCCTAGGTTGCGTGCGTGGTCAGTGGGTGTTTGAGCGGTTCCCAGTGCGGTCGGCCACCAGGAGTCGTCCCAGGCCAAAGGGGTGGATCAGATGATGAGGACCTCCGTCTTTTCCGAGTTCAGCTTCAGTCGGCTGTTCCTCATCCATTCAGCTACGGCCTTCATTCCTTCATTAAGGTTGGTTTTGGCGGGGTGGGGATCCTTGGTGAGGATCAGCTGGGTGTCATCAGCGTAGGAGATGATGTTGAGGTTGTGCCGACGGGCGACGTGGGCGAGCGGTGCCATATAAATGTTAAACAGAGTTGGGCTCAGGGATGAGCCCTGGGGTATGCTGCAGATGATCTCGGTGGCTTCGGAGCAGGAGGGGGAAAGCGGACGCTCTGGGTTCTACCGGAAAGGTCCATTCCCATGGCTTTCTCTTGGATCCCGGCGTTGTGGAGGCGTGTTCATAGTGTGTGGTTGCAGAGCGTGTTGAAGGTGGCTGACAGGTTCAGGAGGATGAGGGCCGCCGTTTCTCCGTTGTCTAGCAGGGATTTGATGTCATCGGCGATGAGAGCAGCCTCGGTGCTGTTGTTGCTGCGGAACCCGGACTGGGAAGGGTCCAGGAGTTTGTTCTCCTCGAGGTAGCGGGTCAGTTGTTCGTTGACGGTCTTCTCCATGACCATTGCCGGGAACTGGAGCAGGGAGATGGGCCTGAGGTTCTTGAGGTCCTTGGGGTCCGCCTTGGGTTTCTTGAGTAAGGCGTTGATCTCGGCGTGCTTCCAGCTCTCCGGGAAGGTTGCTGTCTCGAAGGAGGTGTTGATGACTTTCTGGAGATGGGGTGCGATGGCTGTGCTGGCTTTGTTGAAGAAGTGGTGGGGGCATGGGTCTGACGGAGATCCGTAGTGGATGGTGTTCATGATCTTGATGGTGTTGTCGTCGTTGATGTTGGTCCAGGAGAGCAGGCGGTTGGTGCAGATGGTGATCGTGGGGGCGGAGGTCTCAGTGGTTGTCGGGGCGGTCGTGGCGTTGAAGCTGTTGTGGATGTCTGCGATCTTGTGGTGGAAGAAGGTGGCCAGCGGGTCGCACAGACAGCTCTTGCGAGGGTGGGACGTCATTGGAGTTGGAGCTGGGGCTGGAGAGTTCCTTCACGATGTTGAAAAGCTCCTTGCTGTTGTGCACGTTGTTGTGTAGGCGGTCTTTGAAGGAGGCCCTTTTGGCGGATCTGATGAGGTGATGGTGTCTGCGGGTGGCGTTCTTGTGGGCTGTGTGGCTGTCCGGTGTTCGTTCACGGAGCCAGATCTTCTCCAGCTTTTGGCAGATTTGCTTGGAGGCCCGGAGGTCTTCAGTGAACCAGTTGGCTTTCTTGTTGGTGTGACTGTTGGAGGGTTTCTTGATCGGTGCGAGGGTGTTGGCGCAGTCGTTGATCCACTGTCTGAGGTTGCGGGCGGCGTGTCGGGGTCGTGGGATCGGTGGGTGGGCTCTGGGCGAGGGTGGTGGTTAGCTGGTCTTCAGTGACTTTGCTCCAGCAGAGGCGAGGCATCTGTTGGGTGCAGTGGTGCGTGGTGTGTTTCTTGAAGGTGAAATGGATGCAGCGATGGTCGGCCCAGTGGAATTCGGTGGTGTGGTTGAAGGAGACGTTGGGGCTTGCGGAGAAGATGGGGTCAAGCGTGTGACCGGTGGAGTGGGTGGGTGTTGTGACGAGTTGTCTGAGTCCGAGGTTGGCTAGGTTGTCGGTCAGGGTGGTGGAGTTGGTGTCGTCGTTGTTCTCGAGGTGGAAGGCGAGGGCGTGTGTGCTGACGAATTCGGCGATGGAGTTGCTGAGCTGTGGTCGGGATCAGGGGGGTCTGTAGATGAGGATTCTTCCGAGAGTGGTGTTGGGGTTGATGTGGATCTGGAAGTGCAGGTGTTCGGCGGTGCTGAGGGTGTCGTCGGTCATGGTCGAAACTCTGAGAGTGTTCCTGTGGACGATGGCGATTCCTCCTCCTGCTCCGTTGGTGCGGTCCCTGAGGGTGATCTTGTAGCCTTCCGGTATGGCTATGGCTATGTTGGGTGCCGAGGCAGGGTTCAGCCAGGTCTCCGTCAGGAAGGCGACATCTGGGGAGGTTGAGTCGAGTAGGTCCCAGAGTTCAACGGCGTGTTTGCGGGCGGAGCGGGTGTTGAGAAGGATGCATCTGAGGTGGTTGGGTGCATTCTGGTCGGCAGCATGGTGGATCGGATGCCTGTGAAGCTGCAGTTCCGGCAGGGGAAAGCTCTTGGGTGCGCTTCGGGGTGCCTAGGAAGCAGGTGTCTGATCGTCCAGTGTTTAGTGCGTGGAGGGTTCTGGCATCGCAGCAGTGTCGGGCGTCGTTTGTGTTCACGGGGTCCAGGGGTTCTGGCACTGGGCGCGGTCCAGGCGCGGAAGGACGAAGACGGGCTTGCCTTCGGCGCCCACTGCGCGGCCTCCATATGAGGGGATGTGGGATGGAGGAGCAGTTGGGAGGCAGGAGCGGGGCGGCAAATGGGATTACAGGGGTGCGGGGCCGCAGGGACGCAGCAGCTGAAAAAAAGGGCGGCGACCGCGAGAGAAATGGGCACAGGAAGGAAAAACAAGTGTAGGCAAGAAAACAAGTACAGGCACAGAGGAATAAAATAAGTCTGGGCAAGAAAGCAAGTTAGGCACAGGGGAAAAATACAAGATTAGGCAAAAACAATGCAGGCAAAGCCGTGCAGCAGCTTGGGGAGCGACCTGCCTGCGAGCAAGATCAGAGCAATTGCTAACATTGCATTGGGATCAGATAGTTATATGCTATTTACACTCAAATGAATTGTACTTTAAACACTCTTTAGTGGTAAAGTAGGATTTTACGTAACAATTCTGAAAATGTCACTTTTAGAAAGTTGGCTGTTTCTTGTCTCAACCATCTGTGCCTTCTGTCAGTGTCCTGGGTCACATGACTGAGAATGGCTCAGCTGTTGAGGGTTTGTGTATTCCTTCTAGTCAGTGACACAAAGGGGGTTTATGTGAGGACAGTAAGGGTCATCCTGGTCAGACTTTTGTCACCCCCAGACAGTTTGGAGCCTTGTTAGCAAGGTTAAACTGCCATACCGGGCATCAGCCGTTTCTGCGAGAGCCTGAAAGTGTGGGTCCAGTTTAGTTCCTGGGAGCTGGTTTATCAGTGAGCTGGGGTACTGTGTTTTGCATGTTGTTATGGGTTTAAAAGCAACTGATGCTGAATTGCTTTTATATACAGCAGTTTTCAGACAACAATAAAAATGTCAAGATAACTCTGGTGATTAATGTTCCAGCTGGAGAGAGATCGTAGTTTTTTTCTAGTGGCGGTTTTGACTCATCTAAAGTAGAGCAGCGGGATAACATTCTTGCTGCAAGAGAGTGTACCTTGCAGATCACAGAACTGTATTTTATGTGGATAGCTAAGCGAGTTATTGCTTTTGTCATAGAGATCATTTTGTTATTTGCAGTTCATAAGTTACAACAGTAATACAGTACAGTGAGCTATGAACTGCCAACAAAGAGCTGCATGCAAACTGCATGGTACGAGTTAGAAAGTTATGATTTTATCCCCAGGTTTAAATGATCCCAGTGTTGTAAAAACGGTTTTTATTTCGGTAGACATAAATTATTAGTAGTAAAGCCAACCTTAACCAATGAATTACGTTTTGAGTCCTGAGTTTCTGCTTCTCCACACCAAACAATCTTCAAAATTCCCAAAAGTATGGATAACATTTGAATCCTACACCTTGTAGTTACCTTTGTCTAATGTAGTGCTTAATTTGTAAAAAAAAAATAAGTACAAGGGCCCTTCTCGAGAGGCAACTGCAGCCTGCAACACCCGTTGCCCCTGTCAGCGCTGCCAATGACAGTACCAACACAGCTGCTGACCATTGCACTCTTAAAAGTGTAACAGTTCAGACTAAACAAGGCCATCCAAAGCTATAATAATGGAGTGAGCAGCAGGTATCATTAATTAATCTATATAAATAAAAATGTAACTGTTCGTTTGTTCAAAATCTCAAATCTCCGAAAGTTCTTAACCGATTGCTTTGAAACTTTGACACAACGTTGTATTCGAATACACAATTTTTTTTTATATACACAACATTGGATTCGAATATGCGCATGTCAAATACGGGTGTGTTTTTAATCTAAAGCACAAACAGACTCATAAAAATGTCAATGTGCGTTTGATGAAAATCTTAAATCTACGAACGTTCTTCAACGATTGATTTGATTTGAAATTTTGACACAACGTTGAATTAGAATAAGCCGTGTTTATATATACACAACGTTGGATTAGAATACGCGTGTGTCAAAAACGCGCGTGTTTTTAATCTAAAGGACTAACAGACCCTATTGATTGGGTTGCTGCGCAACAACTACAATAGACTCATAGAGGCAATAGTCTACATATATTAGGATGGACAGTTGGCGTCAGGATGGCAGACCGGGAAGTGGGTGGAGGGAGGGGGGAGGAGTTGGTTCACTTTGCAAGCCGAACAGACCCTATCGATTTGGTTGCTGCGCAACAAATGCAAGGGACGCATATAGACAATAGTAATATATTAGGATGGACAAAAACAAATTGTATACCCATAAGCATTGTGAAATTAAACATATTAGAAATGTGCGCTTACTTTTTTCTTTCTCTTCCATTTAACCAGACTGAGCCACAGCAATGCGTGGCCGGGTACAACTAGTTTTGAATATTTATTGACTTATGAAAAACAGTTCTTATGCTCATCCCAAAATTAGACAAACAGTGCCACCATGTGGTGGAATGTTATTAAGCCAGTGCTGGCAATTAAGTGCAGGTGGCAAGCACTAGAAACCACCAGCTCAAATTATGCACTGGTCTTATGTTACATTTTCTATACACTGATTTATACAGATATGATTAATTCTCTCTGTATGTGTGTGTGTAATGTAAAGTGCTCCAACACCCTCCACTGTTATGAAAGGCGCTATATAACAAATGAAATACATGTGACAGAGGGATATGGAGAGAAGAGGGGCATATTTGGAGAGTTATAGATAAGGAATTTGTGGAGGGCGAGAACAAGGATGGCGGTACCCAAAAATATTACACCACCAGGCACCAAAAGTGCTAAAGCCGGCTGGGGGGAGAATGCCAGCATCCCTTGAAATGGTCTTTCATTGTGTTCTTAGCTTCTTGGTTTTGCATAACAGTGAATGTGTGCACTTATGTTATATTTAAATTCATGTTTCATGCTTGACATCTTATTTTTTTGTGTTCTCCGTAAGAATGTTTGTGTGTATGAATGGGTATCTTGGTGCACTATAAGGTCATCTTTTACTATGCTTTAAAAGCTAATACAATTGAATATATTATCACAAATTTGTTGTAGAATGCGCACAAATCCCTCTTATAGATTGTCAGGCTTGCTCGCTGCGCTTGCTTGTTTTGTATTGTACAGGGGCTGGTTTTACAACATTTGTCATGGCTGCTTTGGGTTCCCCGTACAACCTTGCATAATGGTGCAGCCTCCCAGCCTATCCTACTGTCACTCTAAAGTCATGCAAAGACACCGGATTGTGTGCCTCCTTAATGTCAAGTAGCGAATATTGTGGGACCCTAATAGCGCAGACAGAATATCAAGAGACATAATATCACAGAACACCACAGAAAGAATATCGAGTGGTCTCAATATCACGATCAAAATATCAACGGCCAAAATATGGACAGATATTAATGTACATATCATAGGGGTGTGGCCACGACCGCAGCCCCTTGCTGACTGTGTCTGCTGAGTCGGGCCGCCCATGTGGCCGGGCGAGACCTTGGAGGCAGCGGCGACAGGGGAGGTGGGTGAGCCTGAGACAGGGATCACCCAGTCCTGCTGGAGCCATGGGCTGTCCACATCACCCCGCTGTATCCTGGTGGTGTGTTCTGGAACGCCGCACTGCTGCTGCCTGCTGATGCCTCTGTCAGCAGCACAATGTTGCCTCAGCCTTTCTGTCTCCTCAGGGTCTGGCTGGTGAGTAACAATCCCCGGGGGGGGGGGGGGGGTGGGGGGGTTCTGCCTCCGCTTGTGGCATCACATCATCACCCTACCTATCCTCACCAGTGCTGAGCCATCTGGGACCTGCCCATCTACTGCATCCCTGGGTGGCAGTTGTGGACTGCTCAGGGGACCCTGGGCGGGGTCCCCTCCCTCCATTTTTCTATGCTGTATGCGGCAAAGCTATCGCCTGCTCTTTGCTGCCCGCTGTGAGGTGCAGAGCTTTCATCATCATTGCCTGGGCATCTGTGGGGCCCGTGGTGGTGTACTCTGGGCCCCAACATAACTGGCTGTGATTGCGGGGGACGTACTGGGCCCCATCCACTGCAGCACCTGTGAATCCTCGCCTGCACTGGCTCCCACTCCACTTCTGGGTGGGGACTTAATAACTATTTGAGCCTTGGGCACCTTGAGCCTTTCAGTGGCCCCTCTGGGGATCTCTTCATGCTGTAAACACTGCCCCAGGTTGGCATCTTGCTCTGCTCCCATTGCTTGTGCCTATATTGAACAGAGGCCCCGGGGGAGGGACACTACCTGGGACCTCCACTTGCACCGATTTTCTCCTGCTGACTGGCTCCATAACCTACTTCTCCCCCATCTTTATAATGTCTCTGCTCACCGCCATTGGTCAAGGCCGTACTGACCCTAAACAGCACATGTTCTTCTTTGATCAGGCTAAAACAGCAAGGCGGCAGGGCTCTCACTTGGACATAGATGAACCCCAGGACCAGGAGTTCAGCACCATCGCCGGTGGCACGCCCCCCATCGTGGCTGAGCTCAAGGTCTGGTTTTGTGCCATGGACGTCCGCTTCAAAACACTGACTGGTGGCAACTCCTCATGGACCTCTTTGGCCACAATAACTTATCTTCCACCTTTGCAGTATGTAAGCTCATTGTTCCCTTGGCCCTCAACCCCTTGTGGGAGCCCTGCCAAGCCTGCTCATAGCGCGTCTCCTCAACTACAAGGATAGGGACACTGCCCTTTGCCTAGTCTAAGAACAAGGCCCCCTACACTTCCAGGGCACATCCCTCTCACTCTACCTGGACTTCACTGTCATAGTTTAAGAGGCCCATTAGAAATTCAGTGATGCCAAGAATTCTCTTTGTAAGCTAGGCCTTAAATATGCAATGCCTCACCCCGCCCGGCTACGGTTGAGGTTAATGGGAGGCCTCGTACCTTTGACACTCCAGCAGAAGTCATCTACTTTGGTAAACAGTTTCCCTCTAAGTTCTCTTCATCTAGGCTGAACATGCTCTGTCCAGCAGCATAACACAGGTTTACAATGTTTCTCTCTAATTACTCCCTAGCCCTCCAGCAGCAAAGCCATGCTCTCACTTAAACAGATGACAAAAGGCAGACTGCAAAAATATGTACTACAAAAATAACTATTCAAAATGTAGATTGCAAAAATAAGGTTCATGTAAAAATGTCTGCATGCAACAATATTGAAATTGCACACATTTCAGCCAAGAAGCATTTGTCCCAGATCTGCCAGAACTGTAGTACGAATAGCAAGTTAATCCGGTGTGTATACTTTAACCCAGTCTTTGCTTCAATACCAGCTTTACATTTTGAGTGAATTCATTCTGTTTCACAAACAAAAGATCGCTATTTTTTGAAAAAGCAGTCCCTCATATCCTAGTAGTAAGTGCCAAATTTCATGGGGGGGCAGAGCTTGCTCGCGACCAAGATGGCCGCTTGAGCCTCGAGCTCCCTATCGCCGACATACTATCCTGAATTTATCTGGCAGCCTCCTGATGCCTGATAACATACCGGCCGATAATCAAGAACGGAATGCACCCGCAAGACAGAGATCGACCTCCGACCTCTCTAGGCCCCCCGATCTGGAGTTATCGGCACGGACACCCGGCGACCCACAGGTAGTGAGATCCCCGGCCCCGAGTTGTGCGAGGGGCGGGACAGCGTCAGCATGTGTGCCGCAACCGCACACTGGCCCAGGCCGACGACTGGAATATTGTGGACCTGACACCAACGGCATTGCGTCTCGGAGACGGAAGCTACGCTGGGGGGCCCGTTGAGTCGTCGCGCTGGTACCGAGGTGTATTGCGGGCGGTGGGCAGCCTGGTGCTGAGATTTAGCCAAGAGGCTGTAGTGTCCTAGCTAAGGCCTAGGAATAAGAGGCTGGAGGACACACGTGTGCTGCTGGTGGTCAGCACCTAACTTAACCACGCCCAGGGTCCCGGGCTTTTTATTAACATCATTACGTGCCCAACGCGCACGCTGGGCTAGACCAAGGCCCCTCTACGCGGAGGGGACAAACTGAGAGCAACAGTGGGAGGGGGCGTGTGCTGCAGTGGTAGGCCCCACTGCCAGCAACACTACATTCCTCCTTTACCTGGGAATAAAACAAATCTGGAATACAAGAGCACACAAATCGCTTGCATCGTCAGTGGGCGCGCTGTAACCAACATAAAGTATTGTCTTTAACAGTCTCCATTAAGGGTGTCGCTGGTAGAGTCTCTGGAACCACAGTGTGATCTAAAACATGCAGAATACAAAACAGAACAGTCTTACTTTATTCTCGGCGGGGTCACCATCTCGGTCAGCTCAGCGCCAGCACTGGGCCACAAAGTCCTGATACCTCTGGGAAGGTTTGGGGCACGGACGTAGACTGTACTTTGCTTTGCTTCGCCCTTCCACTGTGGTCTGGGATGGTTCTTCCGAGTCTCTTGTTTCGCTGACGCTGGGGTCTTCTGCTGGTGCCTCGGGCTCCCCATCGCTCGGGGTAGCGTTGCCGGACTGGCTTGTCGGGGTCTCCGGTACAGTTGGTTCTGACGGTCTGCGCTGGGGGGCTGGGCGCCAGTCGTCCAGTTCTGGATCATCACCTCCTCCGGGTACTTTTTTGAAGATAGACACATTCCTTGTTACTACTTCTCCGTTCCTGACAGCGGTGACCATTGTCCCATTTACCTCCGTCACCCTCCAGGGGTCAAGTTCAAACGGTAGACGGAACTTCCCGCCAGGATGGCGGTCTTTTACTAGAACCGTGTCTCCGACTTGAATGGGGCTGTCCGCCGCCTTCCGTCTCCGGGACGCTTCTTGGTTGTTCTTGACGCGTTGTTCCATGGACTGGTTCCTGGGGGCTGGGGCTAGCTCCCACGTGGGATGGTGCGGGATGGTGTCTGCGATGGCTCGGTTGAAGGAGAGTCGACTTGGAGAGACTCCAGTGGTGCAGTGTGGAGTCAGGCGATATTCACGGAGAAACTGATAGAGGGCTAGCTCTAGATTGTGGCCGTCGGCTATTGCGATTTGGATTGTTTTGTTTAGAGTTCTCATTAGTCTTTCGACCTCTCCGTTGGCCTGGGGCCATCTTGGTGTTATTCGTTTGTGTTTGATGCCATGGCTCTGCAGGTACTCGGTGAACTCGCTGCCATTGAACGGGGGTCCATTATCCGTGCGGACTTCGTCCATGAGCCCATGAGTGGCAATGATTTTTTCGAATTTTGGGATCACTTCAGACGCCGCTGTAGATGCCACGATTTCCACTTCAGGATAGCGAGAGAAATCATCTATCACGACGAGCATGTACTTGCCTCCGGGGAGGCTGCCGAAATCTGCGCTCGCTCGCACCCACAGGGAAGTTGGCCCTTCTTCGTGAGTATGGGTGCTGGGGGGTTAGGTAGACTTGTCGCTAGGCACACTGGGCACCTCTGGACCACTTCCTCGACGGCTTTGTCGAGCCCTGGGAACCACAATTTGCTTCGGAGTCTGTTTTTGGACTTGACAATCCCCTGGTGTGATCCGTGCGCCAGCAAGGCGGCTTGTTGGGCAAGGCTGTTGGGCAACACAAGGCGAGGGCCTATCAGGAGACATCCTTCTGCTGAGATGGACAGCTCATGTCTGACTTGGTATAGGGCTCTCAGGATAGCCTGGGCATCTGGGGTGCGAAATGACGCTGGGCTTTGGAGCGCCTTCCAGTCACCAGATTCTATGGCTCGGATTGCAATTTGGAGGCAGTCGTCATCCTTGGTGGCTCTCGCCACTTCATCCAGGGACATCGGCCGCGGTCTTGACCGTTCGACGATCAGCCGGACGTACACTTCTGTGGCTGCTGCCTCGGCTGCTTCTGCATCGGTGACTGGACGGGCGTGCCTCGATAGGTAATCCGCAGGGTTTCGGGTGCCGGGTCGGTATTCCACCGTAAACTGGAACTCCTGCAGCTGCAGCACCCATTTTTCGATCCTCGGGGGTGGGCGAGAAGACAAGCCTTGGAAGAGCGGGATGAGGGGTTTATGATCGGTGATCACTGAGAAAGGGTGTCCATAAAGGTAGATGTGGAAATGGCGGCATCCCCATAGAATGGCGATGGCCTCTCTTTCAATTTGCGAATATCGTTGTTCGGTAGGCGTCAGGGTGCGGCTGGCGTATGCAACTGGGGCCCACTCTACACACGCTTGCTGTTGAGACAGAACAGCCCGAGGCCTGTCGGGCTGGCATCGACTATCAGTTGTGATTCGTGTCATGGGTCGAAATAGGCCAGGGTTGTGTCTGCTGACAGGGCTGCTTTGGTCTTTGCAAATGACTCCTGTTGTTCCGGGCCCCACGTCCAGGCAGTAGTTGACTTAGTGAGGTCACGGAGTGGCCCTGTCAAGTCCGACAGATCCTTGATGAAGCGCCCGCAGTATGTCACCATGCCCAGGAAACTGCGGACGGCTGTCACTGATGTGGGGGCTGGCGCGCTGTGGATGTCCTTGACCTTCTCTGGGTCTGGGCCTACTCCTTGATCGGAGAACTTGTATCCAAAGAAACTGATATCTTTGCGTAGGAATTCACATTTGTCCTTGTGGAGGGTCAGTCCTCTCTCTTGCAGCCGGTTGAATACAGCTTGGAGGCGTCTGATGTGTTCCTCCAAAGTCGGGCGTGGACCAGAATATCATCGCTCACGTTGAGCACTCCATCGAGGCCTTGCAGGACATTGTGGATGATGTTTTGAAATACTTCGGCTGCACTTGAAATGCCGAAGTTGAGCCTGGTGTATCTCCAGAGGCCAGCATGGGTGGAGAAGGTCGTGATTGAGCGTGAGTCTGGGTGAAGAGGAATCTGATGGTATCCTGACCTCAAGTCCATCTTGGAGAACCATTTGGATCCTGCGAGCTCCCCGATGATGTCGTCAATGGTCGGCGTCAGGTGACGTTCTCTTTTGATTGCTAAGTTGGGGAGGCGCATATCCACACAGATCCTTACTGCCTCGGGTTGCTTTGGCTTTTTGGCGACTACAAGGGGGGATACCCATGGTGTGGGCCCGGTCACTCGTTCAATGATGCCAGCTTGTTCGAGCATTCTCAGCTCGGCTTCGACTTTGGGTCGGAGGTGAAAAGCCATCCGTCTGTGCCGGAGGGCTACTGGGGCCACTGACTGGTCGATGTGGAGTCGGACAGGGGGTCCTCTTAGACATCCGATGCCCTCGAACAGCGAGGAGTGTTCCGATACCAGGTGATCTAAACCTTGGGCTTGTACTGTTAGGGCAAAGTGTATCAGCCCGAGTTCCCGCGCTGTTCTACAACCAAGAAGGAATCCCGATCCTTCTTGGGACACGTAGATTTTTGTCTGCAGCTGTGTCGAGTCGTGGGACACAGTAGTCCGAAATACACCGCACAGGCGCAGCGGGCGCCGAGTTCCATAGGCGAAGACCTGCACTCTGGTGGGGTGAAGTGTAGGAGCATTTTCTAGGTCCTGGTACACGCTGGCGGCCATGAGGTTGATTGTTGCGCCTGTGTCGATGAGGGCTGTGACTGTTTGGCCATGCACTTGGACGGTGCACATTGGTTCGGTCGAAGACGTGGCTGCTAAAGTGTTGAGCATGCGCACCACGTGGACGGATGCGGTGTCCTCTTCATCGTCATCCATGTCACTGCTGTTGGATGTGTTCGGTAGCGGTGCCATCTGCCTCACTCTCCTGGGTGGGCCACTCTGCTTCTTTCTTTGCGATGACAGGCAAACGCTTGCGAAGTGATTTATTTATTTATTTATTTATTTTATAGCATTTGTAAGGCGCGCAGCTACCCACAAAGGGTTTCCCGGCGCCAGAACCGCAAAACACTCAAATATCACTGGGGAGAGAACAGACAAAGCAATTATTTATTAAACAGCCACGTTTTTATGCTCTTTCTAAAATTCACATAGCTTTCCTCCTTGCGTATGTGAATAGGCAGTGTGTTCCACAGCATTGACCCCAGGTAGGAGAAAGATCTCCCGCCTATTCTGGCTCGTTTAAACCTTGGTACTACAAAATTTGCCGCTGTACCTGAACGCAGGTTGCGGTTTGGGAGGTAGGGCTTAGCAAGGGCCTGAAGATAGTAGGGGGCAGTGCCAGCTTTGATTTTAAATAGGTAGCTCAAGGCTTTGAAACGAATACGGTTCTCAACCTTAAGCCAATGCAGATCCCTGAGATGTTGGGTGATCCTAGCAGATCTGGGGATTTTGCAAAGCAGTCAAGCCGCAGCGTTCTGCACTAGTTGCAGACGCTTTATCACTGCCTTATTTGAGCCCAGGTATAAGATGTTACCGTAATCAAGCCGAGATGTCACTAGGGCGTTGACCACGGTCTTCTGGGTAGTAGGTGGCAGCATCCAGATGATTTTGCGTAACCATTTGAGAATGGTGAAGCATATACCTGCCACTTTGTTAGCTTGCTGGGACATGGATAAACAGTCATCAATGATGACCCCAAGGTTTCTAACCTGAGAGGCTGGAGGTGGAAGTTTACCCAATGATGGTGGCCAATGGGAATCATTCCAGAGATCTTTAGTATTTCCTAACAGGAGAACCTCTGTTTTGTCTCCATTTAGTTTGAGTTGGTTGTCTGACATCCAACAAAAAATTTCTTGGAGGCCTACTTTTAATGCAGATGGGGTAGACACGTCAGATTTGGAAAGTGAGAATAAGACTTGTGAATCGTCTGCATAGGTCATTAAACTTAGGCCAAATTTTTCTGCAAGATTGGCCAGTGGGCGTAGGTATAAATTAAAAAACAGAGGGCTCAAAATTGATCCTTGTGGCAAACCGTGAGGAGAGTGGAATACCTCTGAGCATGCCTCCGAAGAGGAGATCTGGAAAGTACGGAGGGATAGGTAGGATCTAATCCATTCCAGAGCTTTGCCTTCGACACCATTCTCCCCCAGCCTGTCTAGCAGTATGGAGTGAGAAATGGTGTCGAAAGCCGCACTGAGATCTAACAAGACCAGTGCTACTGTTTGGCCGTCATCCATAAGCTCCCTGATCTTTTCTGTGACCCCGAGCAGGGCCGTCTCAGTAGAAAAACCACTCCTAAACCCAGATTGAGACGAATGTAGGAGATTATTGTTTTCTACATAGGTTGAGAGTGCCTTGTGGATATGCCTCTCTAGGATCTTGGAAAAGGCAGGTAGCAATGAGATTGGGCGATAATTAGCCAATATCATAGGGTCTGCGCCTGGTTTTTTAAGTAGGGGGCTGACCATAGCATGTTTCCATAGAGCAGGAACTATGGCTTGCTCTATGGAGGCATTCAGTATTTCTGCTATGGGAGTTAAAGCAGCATCCTCTAATTTGTTTATGATACTGACAGGAATAGGGTCCCGTGGGGAACCCGATTTGATTGATTTTAGTAGTTCCTTCAGTATATCTAATTTAATAGGAGGCCAGGCTTCAAGATGACAGTTTACTCTAGGGACTAGGGTGGTGTTCCCTAGCTTGTCTGTTGACATGTTGGCATTTTTAATATTAGAGACGATGTTCTCAATCTTATTCGTGAAGAAAGAGGCCAAGTCCTGGCATTGCTGGGTATTAAGAGGGGTAGGTTCTGCTCTAGCGTTCTCCCCAGCTAACTCTTTTACCGTGTTAAAGAGAGTCTGGGATTTGTTTACGGCCATGTTAATAGTATTGGTGACATAGCAAGCTTTGGCTTTCATGCATGCTGAATGGTAACAATTTCTGGCCTTTCGGTAAACTTCTTTTTGGTAAAGGTCGTAATTTTTTCGCCACTGCCTCTCTAGGTTCTTACAGGTAGATTTTTCTTTTTTCAAGGCTTCTGTGAACCAGGGAGCAGGAGGGCGATGGACTTTCCCTTTGCAACGGGCTAGGGGCAAGCAAGTGTCAACGGCGCCAGTTAGCCACTTTTGTGTTAACTCTGCAATGCTATCCATGTCTCCATCCAAATTTGGATGATCTTCCTTCAAAGCATTGTTCAGGTCCTCCAAGTTTAGGAATTTCCAGTTTCTTCTAAAAGATTCTGCAGGAGTCGAAATTGGACCTTTTTTGGGCTCTAGCAAAATGGCGAAACTTTGAAGAAAATGATCTGACCAGAGAACAGGCGTGGTGTTAAGCCATGAAAGTTCTTTCATGTTTGATATTATAGGGTCCAACAAGTGTCCGGCTTTGTGAGTTGGACCACTATTTCGTAGTGTCATGTCCAACACCATGAGGTCATCTATTAGATTTTTATAGGTCTTGTTTTGGACGTCGTCTAGATGAAGATTGGCTTTGCCGCAAGCGCTGCAGATTTTGCCTTGGGCTGGGCAAGCACCTTTGTGGGGAGTGGCGCCTCCGCACCACATGCATGCTTGATCGTGGGTGGATTGGGCCTGCTTCGGCCGCCCTTTTCGGGGAGGCTTCGTCCGGTTATCTGGAGTCTGCGACTTGATGGCGCACACGGGTTCCGTCTTGACCGTGATAGCCGGCTTTGGCTCCATGTGGGCAGCACAAGCCTTGGAAAGTTCTTTGGACCGCCCCAGGGCTAGGATGTCGCGCATAGACATGGCGTCCATTTCTAGCACCCTCTCTCGCAACTTCAGGGAGGCGCACCCCTGTATGAATTGGGCGCGGATTTCGTCTTCCGCATCCGGGAGGGTGCACGTGCTGGCTAACTTCTTGAGCCGAGCGTAGAATACATCTACGGACTCCTCCGGGAGTTGGCGGGCTTGGCGGAGTAGAAAGCGTTCGTAATCCGCACTGACGAACGGTACAAAGTACCTTGTGATGGCGTCCCGTAGGGTGTTATATGTATGGGGCGGGTCTCCCTCCGTGATGTCCTTGGAGATGTCGTGGATTGCTTCTCCCCCCAGGTGTAAAAGCATTGCACGACGTCGCGCCACAGCAATGTCCGCCGCGATGAAGTAGTTTTCGAGACGCTCTACCCACTTCCTCCACCGGGCAGCTTGCGAAGGGGGTGTCCCCGTGATAGCGAAGGGCTCCAGGGGCGGCACATTGGCCATGATGGTTGAAGCACAGCAGAGGGGGGTGACAGGTGGGTCCTAGATGGTTGAGCAGGCTTCTGCAGTCACCAGATGTGGATCCAGGCACTGTGGAGGGCTCGTAGGCCTAGCTCCGCGAGAAGCGTGAGGTTTGGCAGGGTCCGCCTACACGCGAAATGCGTGAGGAACAGCAGGGAGGCCGTGTAGCGCGCCAGAAACGTGGAGCCGGGCGCTTACAGCGCATGAGCGGGACAGCCGTGGAGCCGTACGGGACCGGGGCCAGGGAAAGTGGCGCAGCTTGGGGCCGGAGGCCGCGGGGAGTAGCGGGAGGTCTCCCTGGGGTACCTGTCGGCAGCGCTCCGAGCGCCCCAGTCCACGCAGCAGAGGAGGTCTCTGGACGGCCCGGGAGGCAGGTTGAAGGCACTCAGGCAGCTGAAAACACTCCGGAGCACCGGGGAGCGGCGCAAACGGCAGCAGTAGGCGGTCAGGCGGGCTTGAGGCACCTTCGAGGCGGGCTACAGCGGGCTGTCGGCGGCTCAGGGGGCCGGGCAGTGCGCCTCGTGCAGGCTTGCACGGCGGTGGCGGTGTGGCAGGCAGGGCACGCAGTGGGGTAGACACTTGACCACCTCGTCGCCAGTGTAGTGTCCTAGCTAAGGCCTAGGAATAAGAGGCTGGAGGACACACGTGTGCTGCTGGTGGTCAGCACCTAACTTAACCACGCCCAGGGTCCCGGGCTTTTTATTAACATCATTACGTGCCCAATGCGCACGCTGGGCTAGACCAAGGCCCCTCTACGCTGGAGGGGACAAACTGAGAGCAACAGTGGGAGGGGGCGTGTGCTGCAGTGGTACGCCCCACTGCCAGCAACACTACAGAGGCCTCCAACCTGTGGGCGGACGAGGAGGCGGAGGTGATCACGGCCAGGGGGCAGGAGCAGAACACGACGAAGGACTCAGAGAGACCCCGGTGAGAGAGGGCCAGGGGGAATCACCGAAGTCACCCACAGCGGGAATAGAGGGGAGCACCTTACTGCCCCCGGGGACTCAAAGTACTGCACAGTGGTACTGGATTGGGAATCTCCTCAGGCAGTAGGAGGTGCATTTGGGACGGCAGAGGCTGGCACCAGGGACGGCGCTACACCAGTTCGAATCACTCAGTATATCGCTAGCCTGCACCCCAGTGAGTGGACCCCACAGCATGATAAGGGGGCCCCGGGCATAACACACGGGAGAACCATGCAGGCAGCCTTTTGGTGACGCTGAACTGGCGCTTACGCTCTACAATGGTCTATGACCACAGTGACACTAGGCTGGGCCTGGTTCAACGAGGCGCAGAGTCGGAGCCGCGCTGGGAGGGGCAAGTGGTGTGTGGCCCTGGAGGTGACTTACAAAGAGGGCTTAAAGATTGTGGGAGCGCCCAAAGGCAATACCGTGCCCCTGTACATGTTCTTGCAATTACACAACTTGGAAGACTGTGGAAACGAGGCAAGAGGCGGACGAGGTAACTAGTCGACGGGCCTACTGCACCAGCCAACCCTAGGGGGCGTCTTGACGGATCACTCCTTATGAAAGGACCAGGAGCGACGGAAGTACGCTACCGCAGCCTGGCCTATACCAGATAAGTGCCCAGGGGTGGCGGAAACGTGGGCCCTAGAAGAACGGGCTCACACAGATGTAATAATGGGCTGAACGGACAGAACGCAACCCAAGCTCACTTTTGAGCAGAAACGCTCTAAATCACACTATGCCACGACAGATGAGGCTTCTAGGACTCAAACCTCGGCAGAAGGTGACCCCGATATCCTGAGTATGCTCCTATCGATGGAAAAAAGTTTGCAAAATGGCATAACCTCCCTGGGCACCAAAATGGACGCCCTCTCATACCGAATGAACAGAATAGTGGAACGCCTGGACAAGCACGAGGAGCGGTTGGATATGTTTGAGCGGAGACTCACAGAGGTAGAAGAGGCGCACACTACATTGGACACGGACCACAAACAGCTCGAGAGAGTCATAAAAGTCCTACAGACAAGACAGAGGATTTGGAAGCTCACTCGAGATGCTGCAATATAAGAATTACCGGTCTTCCGGAAATTACTCCAAATGGTAACATGGAGCACTTCGTCGTAAAGCTCTTGGTAAACCTTCTCGGTTTGGGGGGGACTGGTGGGAGTTACAGGGGATGCTGTGCTACCAGGTTATGGGTGGTCTGCTGTGTCAGGGGAAGGGGGTAGAAGGGTAGAGGTAATGTTGTTTTTGATGTTAGTAATGTTAGTTAGGTTTTTGTTTGAAGCGCACAATGCTTGCACGCTACACATGTCAGGATGCACTACCAGGTCTAACCTGAAGAAGGATGACACCTAGCGGAGCCACTGTTCCGAGGCCAATAGATTTCCTCCGCACAATAACATGGAATGTTAGAGGGCCTAACGATTATCGCAAACTACGTAAAGTGTTGAATTATTTAACAAGACATAATGTAGACGTAGCCTTGATATTCCTATAGTGCTGCTGTGCTCCTTCTTTGTCAGAATTAACAAATCACTGATAAGACTGGCTTGGGCAGGTAAACAGGTCCGTGTACAATGGTGGGTGCTCACTTTGCCATACCACCTTGGAGGACTGGGCACACCTAACCTTGAAATATATTATAGAGCAGCACAGGGAGTGCAAGGTCATTGCTGGATACATGGAGCGGCGGACATACTGTTTCTCCTCATGGAAAAGCTATTCGCTGACCCTCTCCCCCTACCAGCCACAATTTTTGAACCGGTGGATTGTAGGACGGGATACTGGACTCCCTTAACTCGACGCGGCATGCTTGGCACAGCCTGTTGCAAATGCAAGCAGGGGCTCTGTTATACTCCCCGGAGATGCCAATAGAATGGATGGTTTCGTTGGCCCCCTCTAGAGACGGAGGGGTCACACGAGTATTGCATACAATAAATATAGCTAATTCGGGAGACTTATTCTTGGGCGGAGTTGCAAAGATGTGGGACGAGGCCACAAACTCGATAGAATGTCCCCTTGCTGCAGCGATTTCAGTTCCATTGAGTACGCAGGGCGTTACACCAAGAGTTGGGGGACGATCTGAATGAACCCCCAGAGGTACAAGAACTGTTGTATGTCATTAAAACAAAGTCGCCCGCAGGATAGTCTCCAACATATATAACCTGGCGATGTCTCACAGTGCAAACCAGTATACTAAGGCCTGGTTGGCCTAGCAAAGGTATCTTGAGATGACGAAAGAGGACACCATGTGGTACTACTGGCACTAACACAAAACGCATCTCATTACATGGCAAGCATAGACTAATAGACTTTAAATACATTAACAGAGTAGGTTACACACCAGAGAGATTGCCTAGATACGGGTTGAGGGGGAATGTGATCTGTGATAGGTTTCACTCTCCAGCTGCAGACTTCATACATTTAGGGTGGAGTTGCCCGTGTGTATCTGCCTATTGGGAAAAAGTCTTCCGCGAGCTGAGCGCCATAGTTGGCTCGGAGATCGCTCCGGACCCTGCAGTGTCATTGTTCTAAACCACTGCCTAAGGCAATGTGCAGACTGGTGGACATGGGGTTGCTAATGGCGAAGCGCAGAGTAGCAATGTTTAGGATGAGGGGCCCCCTCCCTACGATGACACATTGGTCACATGATGTGCTGTATTGCTGCACGCAAACGGAGGACTTCAGCGAACTGCTCCCTCCCCGGAGCAGGCCGAAGAATTTTTGAGGGCTATACACAACATATTTACTTAATAAGGGGGATGACCCGCCTAATGAGACAGCGACAGAGCCCGAAGCAAGCACTAACTCCCCAATCCAGCAGACGGAAGTTTCAGATACATAAATAATAACGCACGTCTACCTTTGGTAATAGAGGAGAGCCCAGACACAAAGGTAGCGCAGTAGGCTCAGGTGGGAGAATAGATGGTACCTGAAGACAACTAGCGAGAGGGAGAATCTATAGCTTGGTAACAGGTTATGTACACTGCAACTAGGCAAGATATAGGATGTAGGATTTCCTGACGGTAGCGGCTTTACAAGAAACCTCTTTGTTTGTTTTAATTTTGTTAATGTTCCTGATGGCTGGTACACGAAAGACAAGAGCCGCAGAGTACTATGGACGGTAATCCGGAATATGTGACGCTGCCTACCCCATGGGATGTTGGCAACAAAGCTGTGTAAAGTGCAAACTACTAAAAAGCCGCCAGCCCCAGGATTGTAGGTGAATGGCTGTGTATACCAGTGACAATCTTTTCCAATAAAACTGTTTAAAAAAAACGGGAAAAAAAAACGTACAAGTTAATTTTCTATGAAACATTGATCGCCTAATTGCATTGTGTCCCTTAACTTATGTGAATTATTCATGTATTCTGAGATTTGCTCTTGGTAACTGTCCGATCAGTCCATTAAGAAATGGTTGTGGTTATATGTTCTTATGTGAAATGTTAGATTTGGTAGGTGGGTTACACTTGGTTACTGCTGTATTAATTTTTTGATAAACTGATTCTTTATCGCAGCTGTCTAAAAAAAAAAAAGTACCAAATTTCATGGGTTGGTCACCTCATGCTCAGACACTCACCAGGAACCTTGGGTGGGCATGGTATGCCAGGGGTAGCATAGTGCCTGTCAACAGGATAACCATAATATTCCTAATAGACAGCCTTGTGCTCAGGCTATGATAATGACTCAGGTAACCCGCAATATACCAATATGGTCCACTTTATGCTAGAATGACCATGTTGCCCAGATTTCCTACAACATGCCAAGGAGGTGTACCTCAACTCAACCAAGGTCCAATATCATGCTTAGATCGCCTGTATTATTTCCTGGTTACTACAATGCATGGAATGCCCATAATAAGCTTTTGTCACGGCCATCATCATGCCTGGGAAATCCACAATGTGTCAAAAAAGTCTATCTCATTCCAACTCCACCTAAATGCCTAGAATGCATGCAATATACGTATGACGGCAACCACTATGGCAGGCAGGCCCGGTTTCAGGAATTTTCATCTGGATGGGCCAAGGGTATGTTTGGGTGGGTCAATGCGAGCCCAATTTGTGTCAATTCTGGAGGTAGCCTACAAGCCCTAGATTTACATAATATATTCTTCCAAACAGACATACCGAGCATCTAGAGAGTTATTTGAGAGTAAGAGCAGTTGTCTATACTCAATAACACAAGGCTTATAATTTCCAACAGGCTAGGCTTCACAGAAGTACATGGATGGGATTCCAAGCAGATACTAATAGTAGTTCAAGCTTAAGGAGGTCCCTGTTACAACACCTAAGCCTTGACATTTCGCACTAGGAAGACTGGCTACTTACTCCTTGCAATCTGCTCAACATCTATTTCTTTGCACACTGTGACCTTTGTAACAGTTTATTTTCATGTCATTCTTTTGCAATATACTTTCATTGCTAAAAATGTTTAAAAACAGCAACACATTTGGAAAAAAGAAAGCAGTATTGTTGATAACTAATAGCAGTTTTCATGCCTGAGAAATATAAAAATGGAATTGCTGTAAACAGGTAAACTTCTGGGGCCGTATTACACAGAGGGCCCCAAATACAGAAGGGGCCGCAGATGCTTATGCAGCCGCTACTGTAATACTGATAGCTTTGGTGCACATGGAGCACCAGAGCTTTATTAATAGGGCATTCCCTCATTAGCATGGGGTGTAACCTCACGCAAATGAGGAAACCATTATGCCTCTGAGCCTGCCCCATGTTAGGGATGCTGGTGCAGAGGCAAAAAGGCACACAACATGGCAAACAAAAGAAGCATCCAGACTAACAGAATATTCCAGCATGGTTGGTTTTTGTACCAGTCTGAACTGATTGCTCCTTAACGTGAACTATTTGTAAAGCATACTCTCACACAGGAGGGTAACCTGGCGCTGAGCAGGTGGGACATTAGTCAAGCCTAGTGCCTAATGTGACTCCTTAAAAAGGCAGATCTTCACACTTTAGGAGTGATGTAGGAGAAGGCTCAACCACCACATCTGGTTTCCCGTATGCGTGGGATACATGCAAATAGGAGCCCTGCCAAGCTGAGGTGTCTGAAAGGTTTATGAAAGCAGATGGTATTGTCGAGGTATGCTGGTCATGAGTGCCTTGGAAGTTTGGGTGAAGAATTTGAAATGTGCTCATTCGTGTATGGGTAGCCAGTGTAGCTTCTTGAGGTGAGATGTGTGTGTCATGGGAGTTTGAGAGTGATTCTGGCTGCCGAGTTCAGGATGTTCTTCAGCCTCCTGATGAGATGCGTTTTCCATCATGGCATTGAGGGTATTCTTGTAGTCTAGTTTGCTGGTGGCAAGAGTGTGGGTAATGATTTTCCAGGTGTTGACTGGGAGCCATTTGAAAATCTTCCTCAGCATCTTCCGTATGTGGAAGGTGAGGACCAGATTATGCAGCAGAGTTGACTAAATTATCCAGCAAGAAAAGGCAAATGATGTTGTGTAATGTGGCAACATTTTGTGATAGTATTACTTCATTATTTTCTCATTTTGTTTTTCACACTTGTCATCACTGTCTGGGCCTAAGTTGTACCTCATTAGTGAACGTTTAACACACAAGTATAGCGATAAGCAACTGAAAGGTGAACAGACAACCTTTGCAAATGACCTTCACCTGCGCGGCAACATGTTGCAGCATTTTCTAGTAACTTTTGATCAATTTGAAATAAAATAAAAATTATCTCCGGATTACGCCCCTTGCTAGAATCGGGCCTGATGGCCAGGAACGGTTACCGCTATGGCAAGGAAGGCCAAAACATGGCCACCATGTACCAAGAAGAGTATATTCCACAGCCATAGTTACACTTTGGATGCTGATGATTAGGTAATGAGGCCAATCCTATGTCTAGACGTTCATAACGCTCAGAATACATACCCAAATGCCAAAGATGGCCACTTTACACCAGAGGAATCTTACCGGATGTGGGGCACCACATGCAAGGACTGGTGATTGCCAAACATTATTGTTTGGGTGGCAGCCACCAGATGTCATCAACGAGATGCTATTTCCATGGGGTGTCAGCCACTAAACACCAGGGGGTGGTGGTGAGATGCCAGTGGATGGTAGCTTTTACCAGGTGCCAGAGCCAATGGGGATGCCACAAGACAGACAGAAACACATCCATGTGCCCACATACACCCACACAAGATCACACACACATAATTAGTGCTTACAGTCAAAGAGGTATCAAAATACACACATGGACTTACTTGCATATGTAAACTTCATGCCAATCCTCCAGATCCCGCCCACACAGCAAAGGAAGGGACTTGCCCACCAGTTGGTGGTGCCCCTACCTCCATCCCCACAAGCAGACCAATACAGACACAGAGTACATGAACTCATGGTCAGAGCCACATAACCACAAACACATACATGCATGTAAACACACACTCAAACCTCATCCCTCTCCTCCACATCTTGCCTACGGAGCAAAGCAAGGAACATATCCACATAGGCCCTTTTGCAGCTTCTCCCTGTGTTTCTCTGCTTCCAGCCCTGCCAAGTGTCAAACATCTCACGTTAATACTAGTGCATTTAAAGTCACGGTATTGTATTATCACAAGTAAAACGATTGTCATGCATATCAGCTTATTAAAAAAGCTGAGTGTATTACTTTTTTTTGTGGTGTCCTTTCACTTGGTGTAGTGTAGGAAAGCTTTATTGGCGTTGCATACTCATAAAAGCACAACATATATTTTAAAACTTCACAATTGATAATAAAACATTTAGTCAGATACATATTTATAAAACAGTTGTGCAAGTTTGATCAATATAAAAATTAGCACAGATTTAAAACAATAATCAAAACACATTTGAAGAGAGAGCTCTCCGCCTAATGGACCAGGCCCACCCCAAATACTTAGCTATTCCCATGACAATAGGCTCCTCCGTGGTGGTACAGATAATTCTCTGAGCCTCAACAGCACTGGATGTCCCAAGGTTCTTACAAACTGGGGCTAACCATACCCTTCTTGGGGTGGCATAGGCGTTACAAGCAAATAGGAAGTGACCCACACTTTCATTAAATGGGCCACATGCTGGGCAGCACAGGGTATTCAGACTCTTCCACCTGCCTGTTAAATGTCTCAGGGGGAGGGAGCCAGATCTTAGCTGGAAAAACAACTTCCTGTCCATAGGGACAGTTATGCTGTCCCAATACTGTTCTAATACGGGACACATTTTGCTTTCCAAGAAACGACCACCCATCGAATCAGATTTTACCCCCTCCAAAGCCTACCATCTATCCACTCCCAGTATAGAGTTTTGAGTGTGTTTTTGCTTGGGAAAACGTCCCCCGCGGGATTATCATAGAGGTTGGAAAGACCCAGTTCACCTAACATTACCCTTAAGTTTTTCAACCATGGTATTTTATGGAAGGTGTCCATTTTAATTATTGCCAGAAACCCATCTGCATAGTGCTTAATCTCGGGAGTGGACCAAAGTCGTCTCCAAAATAAAATAGGACGCAATCTAGCTCGATCGCTGACAGATCTTCTCCCCAGGTCAAGACTAAGAGGGATTAGTGGGGTGCTCTGGGGCAGTCCCCTAATTCCCCTAAGGAGCCTGTTCTCTGCTATCTGTAGGGAAGTAAACTTATCAAAACCCCACAGCTCGGCCCCATATAGGGCCGACCCTATTGCCCTTGCATCATATACAGCAAGGACAGGTTTTATGGGCTTTGTTTTTGATCTTTTGTGCTCCACCTGTAGTGCCCCCGAAATTTGCTGATGCTTCAAAACAGCTTTTTCTATGTGGTGGGACCAGCCGTGGTTATCTGCTATTTGTACCCCCAGATAGGTAAACTCCCTTACTACCTCCAGCCCGATGTTATTCATGTATATCCTAGGGCGAGGTTTACATCCTCGGGAAAAAGCCATCAACTTAGTCTTACCTATGTTTACTTCAAGGCCATGCTCCAGACAGAACTCATCAAAGATATTCAAGGCACGCTGTAGCCCAGCCGGGGTCTTAGACATTATTAACGTATCGTCGGCGAACATCAGGATTGGAACCCTGATGCCCGCTAACGAAGGTGCATCCACACTAGCGTCCAGCATCCTGCCAACTATCCCATTAATATATAATGTAAAAAGCAAGGGTGCCATGGCACAGCCTTGGCGAACCCCTCTTTCCACTGGAAAGTCGATGGAGGTTTGGCCATTCAACCCCCACTGGACTTTAGCAAAATTGCTCTCGTGCAACCTCATAATTAGAGTGAGCAATTCCGCTGGAATGCCTATCCTATTTAAAACTGTCCAGAGCTTACTTCTTGGCACTAAATCAAAGGCAACTGTATAGAGAAAAATAGAAGGTACCCTGCCAATTATTTATAGAGGTCCCAGCTAGAGGATCCTACTGTGATAAAGAAAGGGGGTGGTTAACCCAGAGGCTGAGGCTGCACAGGACAAAACTAAGTCATTCCAAACAGATTCAACAACATGTTGTGAAAAAATACATTTTTTTTTTATTTTTCTCTTCTTAGATATATTCAAATGACATACATGTATAAATTTATATATTCACTGATATTTCACAAAACACAAAGACAAAATTTCTTTTCAGGATTAAGATCTGCCCATACTTCATACAAACTACCACACTCATTCACACAGGGATTTTTCTAACTACCATGGAAACATTCAACTCTCATTTATTCATTTATCTAGTCCTGGCGTAGACAACAGTAGATCTTAATTTAGTTGTCTAACGCGGGGGGTTCATCCAGGGAGATGGTATTAATACGGGTCCTGATGTACTTGGAGAGGGTTGCCGTATTCCTGGGACAACGTGCCGACGCGCGTTTCGGTGGGAAGCCAATAAGGCCACACCTTCGTCAGGGCCAGGGTAGTATGTTGGGCAGAGGTAAGGAGTAAAAATCTAGGAGTAAAAAAAGTCATGCCTTAATATTGTATTCTTGATAGGCTTACACAAAAAAGACATATTTCAACATTTCATTTTACTTGTATTACTATCACTCTACTGTACACTTTATAAAACGAGTTGATTCAATACATTCCAGGGTGACATTTTTGACACTGTGCAGTAACAGACCACTTGAAGACACTCCCCGAGATAGAATTCCCTATTTCGTGGAATCCAAAGAAGGCATACAGATAGCCTTAGCCAAATGAACAGTAGAATAGTAGAATTCCTATCACAACATCATACAACACCATATATCCTTTTTCTATAATGGCACACACTCAGTTTTATCCACCTAAGACCTCTTATTTCAGCAAGACAGTTTTCATTTCTCTTTTTAATCAAAGAAGGTTATTGCTAGGCAAAGAACAGGAATTATCTCGCCAGAAGGATAACCAGATTGTATTATCTACCTAAAACAGATTATAGCCATTTAGAACACGGAATTCATACAAGATAGTGTATTTTCAAGAATGTTACCTGTTTAGTTTATTGGGTACGCCTATAGAGTAAGGGCCACCTTCAACCTTTTTAGGAGGGAGTCACTGCCGTTTATTACCTTAAAAAAGTACATTGGGTTACTATTTCCAATCAGAGATAGATAGAACGTTATCACATCCTTTTAAAGGAAACTATTCATTTACCAAGGTTTAAGGAATCCACTTGTGATCCCTCCTGTTGGCTTAACAGAGTCCTATCACTCGACCACACCGCGATACCCGATCCTCGGTAATTTTATCATACTATTCTAAATATAGACAAGACAAGGAGATTAAATCTGCTATTCTTTTCTCTTAGACAGAACAGTCCTGTCCACTATTAAATAAACAGATTAGCATAGATTTATACCTTCCGTTTTGTTGTACTGTAAGTTAGTCTGTCACTTCTTCAGATAAGGCTGCCGGGCATCAGACGGGGCGCAGGTTAGTGGGTGATCCTATTAATAACATAACACATAACGTTTTTAGTTATTTTCAAGGCATGTCTATGTCCCCATAACTTACAGCAAGAGATTCGTCTATGCTTGGTTACCTGCACTTCCTGATCCTCTACTCTTGGTGCCACAGGTCGGCTCAAAATAATGCATCGGGTATTTCTGTAGCTAATACAAACAGAGAGACAGATGGAAATGAGGGATATAATTAAGCATCCCTTTTCATGTTTGTAGATTTTTTCCCTTACTGCCAGAGTCAGATTTCAAAAATGACTCGTTTTATAACTTGCATGGTGTTATTTTCCTTCCGGATCGGATTTTAAATGACTCGTTTTGTGATTTGTATGGAGCGGCTTTCCCTTAGTAATTACTCAGTAGAGGACCGATAGACAGATTAAGACGACCCCCTTGTGTGACAATTTTGGATAAACATTTGCAGATTATCGAGCGATGGATCAAAGGTGTATACACCAGGGCTGTACATCTAAGATAGCTTCTAAGTTAACCGCGTTTCAATTTCAAAAGGCAATCTTTACCTCAAGGTTAGACAGAGCCGGATTCCTAATTAGGGATTCCACCGACAATGTTCGAAACCATAGCGGGCTGCTATCAAAGGCAGCCCGCAAGTCGACAAAAGCGACATACAGGCTGCCCTTGCCAAGAAGTACCGTCCCCCACCGCAGCATAGTAAAATGAAACACCTGGTCAATGGTGCTAGTGGCCCTCCAGAAGCCTGCCTGGAAGGGGGAAAGGGAGTCATTTTCGTCCACCCATTCCATAAGTTTGTTTACCACCATCTTCCCAATTACTTTTTGGATAGTGGCAATCAAACTTATTGGCCTATAATTAGCCGGAAGGGATCGGTCTCCTTTTTTATGGATCGGTATAATAATGGCTCCCTTCCATTGGTCTGGGACTAGCGCACCTTTTGCAATGGCATTCCCCAATTAAAACACATACCTAACCCACCTGTTTTTGTCATTTTTAAAAACATCCGAGGGTATCCCATCTAAACTGGGGGCCCTACCCCCTTGTGTGGAACTTATTGCAAGTTCAACTTCTTTGGCGGAAAACAAATTGTCTTTGGGAAATGCAGCTAAAATTGCATCCCCTTCCACCATCTTCTTTGTCTCTGCATATTGGGGCCTAAAATAGTTCACCCAAGCGGACTCTGCAACATTATTATCTGGTTTGTTTGGGGTACCGCCTCTGCCCCACTTCACTATCTTCCAGAAAAGCCTGGAATCCTTGGCTCTAGAGGCCTCTTTTATTTCATCCCAATACTTCTCATCCCACGTTTTCTTTGCCATGGAAATGCTTGTATTGTATTGCTTCCTTGCTGCTATAATTGCTGCCCTGTCCCCATTTCTAATAGCATTTCCCAAGGTTAATCTGGATGCCCTACATTCTCGATTGAACCACCTGGCTGGTTTGGTGGGTACTGTACGATTTCCCTTACATGCTCTCACAAAATGGGGTTTTAAAAGGGAGAAGAGATTGTTTTGAATATCAGTAATTGTACTAGATCCTGGGACTTTAGAGCTTGCTAGTTCCATGGAGACAATTGCGTTATCCACCTCGGAAGCGATAGAGTCCATAGATGCTGCATTCGCCAACACACATAGCCATTTAAGTCTGCGCATATCATTTGCCATGTCTGGGAGCAACCCATCACTTGCTTGGAGATTGGGCTGTGGTAACTTCCACCAGGTATGGGTCACACAAAGGGGATTGTGATCACTTCTTATCCTGCCCTTGATTTCCATGTCACAAACCCCCTGCCAGAGGTTAAGACTACATATAACGTAGTCTATCCTACTTCTGTTGTGACTATTATCATATGTACACACACCCTCCTTGTCTCCCTTTGTTCTTCAATTGAGGGCTCTCATCCCATGTTCCAAGCACATAGTATTTAGGAGAAGTATATCCTTTGTCCAGCGTTTAACAGGAGCTAGATTCAGATAAGGGACTCCCTATAGATTGTCCTCCTCCTGCCCCAATGGATCTTCAGTACTATCTAAGGGTTCGAAGGTCCTATTTAGGTCCCCAGCTATTATTATTCGATTTCTAAGGGACTTGGTTTGCAGAGAATTAGATAAGGCCTCTAAAGTGGGGGAACTCCCAGTATTGGAGCCTCTGGCATAGACATTATACAGATCTATCACACCCCACTTTGCTGATGAAATTCGCAACATTAAAATGTCTCTACAACCCAGATCCCACATTTTCACAGTGGTATCAAAGTTCTGCCTAATCCAGACTGTGAGGCCTCCCATAGGTCTACCCCTGACACCTCTACTTGCTGGAATCGAGAAATTTAAATAACCTGGGAGATAAATAGGATCACAAGCCCATGTTTCCTGTAGAAGGCATAGTTCAAACCCATTAATAAAATCAATCCATGATTGCGACATCAGCTTACTCCCCAGTCCTGCAATATTCCAAGATATAAAACTCCCTGGAGCAGATCCATCCCTGCATACTGTTCTTGTAATGGGCAATCTAGGGGAGTTCATTGGACTACCACCCTGCTCTCCCCAGTTTTGGTCGTTACCCGTGGTGTTTTGTTCAACTCCTTGAGAAACAGTAATGCTTAAAACAAATGGTTCCCCACTCCCCGAGTTTTGCATTAACCCCCCGACAGCTTCCTCCTCAAATACAGTCCTTTCACCATCATTTGTTTCATTTGACACAACATCAGTATTCAATGCAGGGACATCAGGGTTCCAACAAGACTTCCAACAAGATGTACCTCCCCTATTGTTCCAATAGTCAAACTTTGGTCAACAACCCCAATTCAAACATTGCATGCCTTCCAGATAGTTGTAGTTTAAACCATTACTGTGGGTTTGCCATTGCAATGGGGTAATGGATGGTGGAGCAACCCTTACCATCGGGGGGTTGTTAGAGCTGTTTGGGTTCCTAGGCCCTCCTACTTTGGCACATATTTGCCTTGGGTAAAAAAAGGTGAGGTCCACAATGCCAATTCCACCACTACTTGTACCCCAACCCTGCCTCGTTATTCAACCAGCCACCCTGGGGTCTTGAAAATTAATAACAATACAGTCCCCCCCCCCAGATTTTTAAGAGTGTAGCCAATCCAGTCAATCCTCCTTACCCCTATCATCAACCCATCCACTTCCCCCGGTAATGGTCTATTTACCCTTAACCAGTGCATTACTTTATTTTTAAGCATCTGGAAGGTTTCTCTTTGTCCAACCAAAAGAGGTGGTACATTGGTGAGGACCGCGACGTAGGGATGGGAGTCCGGGGTAAGATTCACAGGAGGTATCCTTTGAGGTGGCTTCGCTGGATAAGTTGGTGAATGTCTGGTTGCTGGGACATTGGGACAGGGTATAGGGATATTTGATGTTCGCTGGGAGTTAGTGGGTACAGCATTGCTTGGCCTGGAACCATTGATACCCCCCGCTCCAACATTAGGGTGGGGTTTAAGAATGCTTGGTGGGGGCTGGGGGTTATTTGGAACAGTGGTACTACTTTGCGGGCACTCTTTATTATTGCCCTTTGGCACCGGGTCTGGGACCTTAGTTACTTTTTCTCCTGTACTAGTACCCGTACGGGCTAGCACTACAGGGTTGGGTGATTGACTTGGTCCCTTTTTCTGAGACACGTTTGTAGTTCTACCTGACGGGGGTTTTGATTCTAGAATAGGCAGGTTTTTTGTCTTTCCTGTGGTTTCCTGAACCTTGCTAGTCTCAATTAATCTAGGTTGTGATTTGATTAATGACTTTATGTGGAAAAAATTGTCTAAGGTGGCCTGCTCAAAATGATCCAAACGGTTAACTAGCTTGTTAACTTGAACCTCTATGGGTGTCAAAAGCGACCTTAATAGCTTTTCCAACTCGGGTATCAGTAGATCTGTCGAAAGGGCATTCACAGCCAACCCCTTCCCCTGGGAGTCATTAGAAGAAGGGTTTAAGCTTGCCAAGTCCACATTTCCCCCCTCATTTGATAGGTCACCATTTTCGCTAACCCCACTATTCTCCTTTTGGGTAGGTAAGGTTTTTTTTGCCACTTTCCTAACCTTGTTAGGGGGTTTTGAGGAGTAACATTTCCTCGGAGCAGTACTCCTTTTTCTTTTTGCGCATGGTTTTGAATCAGACACACTAGCTTCAACTATACTAGATGGGGAGTCTATGGGATTTACAGATGGAGTTGTGGACAGGGTGGTAATATCCAATCTCGGTGGCGAACCACCCTCAGGCTCCATAATTAAAGGGGAAACATTGGGTATTTCAAACACAGCAGGCAGGCTTATGGAGGACAAAGGGGTAACCAATGCCGGGAAGGCTTGCGGCAGGTGTTTTTCTGTAGAATTTTTAAGGAGCTCAATAGACAGCCTACGCTCAGCTCGTTTTTCTGCTAAGGAGATCTCCTTATCAATATCTTGGACAACACGATTAAAAAATGTGTCTAAAGGGCCAAGGATGGTTGGTCCACCCTCAGCCTGAGAGGGTGCCAAGGTGGTGCTGTTTTGCGTAAGAGACATTACTTAAAGCCCCCCACAACAAAACTACAAATATTTGATCACAATAGGGCACAAATTTAAATGAGTCAGTGTAGTCCACTAAAGTAGCAAGAAAATATTGGCCCTACTCGTCAATGGGGTGGCCCAGCCGGGCCTCCTTTGGCCCCTGACGGCCACAGACGGTCCCGCCCTTGTCCCGGGCTTCTCCCGGTCGCTCCCACGCGCTCCCATGCAGCGGCAAGGACTACTCCTTATATGTAGGGGAGGTGTTCAAGGGCGGGGCAAACAGGGAGAGCGACCAGGTGGAGGTGATTACAGCACAGGGACTCCTGGGCAATGGAGTCCCTGTCCCTCGCCTGGCGCTCGCAGCCCTGTGCTTCCTCCTCCTGCCCACGGTGTCCGATGGTAAAATCCTCAGGGAAGCGCCCTGACACACAGGCGAAGCGGGACCCGCGCAGCGGGTTCCGCGAGGTCTCCCAGCAAAGAAAGGCAGTCCAGCGGGGGAAAAGCAGCACACAAGGGTTCTCCTTCCTCAAAGCACAGAAAGCGTCTCTTTTCATGCTTTGTAGAATCGACTCCTTTCCATGAGGGTACAGTGATACACACGGGGCAGGCGGCGCACAGCTGCCGATGGATGTGCTAGTAAGTTATGATGGGACCGGTTGGTTCACCCTGAATTGGACTGCGTTTGTTTTGCACAGCTTAGCGTGACCTGGCTGCCTCCCCCTGGCATTAACTAGTCAGTAGCAGCATACATGCGCGTGCTGGTATATGGCCTGCCCACGGTCCACCACATGAGGTTTACCGCCGCCCGGTGGCCAGCGCAGTGTTAGTTCTGCACCCACCTGCGTATGGCCCACTGGGTTTGGTCATGGAGGGTGACACACATAAGCATCAGAATCACAGCAAGCATGTTCTCTTCAGGAGGCCCTAATATCACCTAAGAGCAGCTGTTTCTTCAAAGCTCGATGGTGAGCAGCAGGATTTTCTTTCTGACAATAAAAATGATAATGCCCCCTTTGCCATGGGAGTCATCTCCCATGGTAGGGGGCATTCTTTATTTTTTACTGTCCCTTACTGCCAGTGTTTGTCTAACGGTGGCAAACAGTAATAAAAACATTTCAAATGCAATAGGTCTTGCATTTACGAAGCTCTCATAAATGCGACACCTATTGCACTGCAAATGCTTGTTTGTAAAAGCGCCCATGTGGCACTTTCACTTAATGTTGGCCGCGCCCTATTCCTTAGAAGAGCCCTATCTAATTAAAATGAAAGCGCGGTATGAGGTGTTTTTACAAAAAGAAGCATTTGTCACTTTAGTGGCCACCGTGCCTCTTTCCTTAGACGCAACTCATCTAAGGAAATGAGTGCAGCAGCCATTAAAGTGAAAGTGCGGCATGGGGCAGTTTAAAATAAACAACAACTCATAAATACTAAAAAAAACATGCGCCCGCGTTTGGTGCAGCAAAGAAACCAAAGGCACGGGCAACACTGTATGAGCGTGCCGTGCTAGTGTTTTTTTTGTAAAGCAATGGGTGAGAGCTTGTCGGACAAACCCATTTAAGCAAATAGTGCTCGGAGGTTGTAATTAAAGCCTACTGAGTAACAACACATGTAACAGGGGGTGTCCTTATGGGAGCTTACAAAATGAGACAAGGCGAGACTAAGGAGGGAATACTAAGCCTATTGACCAATGAAAAGCCACAGTTTCCAAAGGAAAACACAAGCCAATTAAAAATATGGGCGGAGAATGGGAGGAGCTTCAAATCCATACCTGAATACAGCATGCCTCGCAGAGCATGCTCTGCCCAGGCTCGACCTAAAATAGCTAAATGTCCACCCATCCAAATTAGCAGATGGACTTGTAGCCACCGCTCTGATGCCCCTTATTCTGCCGGAAGAAAAGTTTAACCATGGTGGTGACGGAGTAATCACTGTCATGGCCAAACTGAAGGTCGGCCTACATCTATATCGGGTGGGCGGACCATTGTTTTGGAGGGGAGAGAACTCCATTACCGCTGCAACAGAGTTCCCTTTCCGCCACCATGTAAATCCAGCCCTTGATCTCCATTTGCACAGAGGGACTGGAACTGCTGTCAAAGAGTGCGCTGGCTTCCTTCTGTTGACTGCCTCGCAAAATCAGACAAAGCAGAAAAAGAGCATCTTCTGATGTGGAAAAACCAGATGCTCCACTGGAAATCAACTTATCTTAACACTATGGAGCCCTGGCTTGCCCTGAGATTCTGTAGGACAGATCACAAGTGACTTTTCCAGGACTAACAAACTTTGGCACTCAGTTACTTTTATGACTTCTGAAGGAGAGGGACAAAGCACATTACTCCATGAGAAAGGTGTGACTAAGCAGCTACGAATTGACAGTTTGCCCTGCTCTGATCTTTTTCCCCTGAAGATTAGGGGCCCGATTGACAGAATGAACTTAAGACTAAATCCTAAACTTACTACTATTTGGTATTCACAGAATAGATTTAAGACTACTAACTTTACGTCCGCACTCGGGCCGGAAATTCCGGCCCGGAAGAGGAGCTTGCGTCTTGGAGGCGGAGCTTCCGGCTCGGAGGTGTGGATTTAGCCATGGCTGAAATCTCCACCTCGGGCCCTAAGTTTGCTGCAAAACCACTAAAATGAAATATCCTACCACAAGGAGCCATATCTGACTATAGTACGCTTTGCCCTGCTCACATATTCTCTGATTCAGAAAAGAGAATTAAGACCTTATTTAGAGTTTGGCGGACAGGATAATAAAAAGTGTTGAATTTTCTGGCTGCCATCTTAGAAGTGCATTATAGCTTATGGAACTTGCAGTACGGCGGACTGGATATCCACCATGTTTCGACAGAGTATCCTGTCTACTAAACTCTGAATAAGATCCAAGTCTGTACATAGGAATTTGAACCAGGTGAGGGGACAAACTCGTCCTATTGGGAAAGCATCTGTGGCAGCTGCAAAACACAGTAACCGTCTGTTCAGAGCTTTCACACTAAAAATGAAGACTTTAGCTGGAACTTTATAGAAGAGTATCTTTGGGGGACCTTGGTCAGATTTCGAATTCTGCTGTACCTCTTTAGAAGAAACTGAGATCCCAAAAAGTAACTAAGCCCATGGTAACACTTTTTACTTGTATAACCAGCAAAGCTTAACTGACATTGTCCCATTGTGATCAACTGGAAAACTGTCATTAGGCACTAAACAGTGCCTTCAGCCAGCACTTTGCTATTCAGCACTTTTTCCCATCAGACTTTAAAAACATGTTGGTGGTTCCTTTAATCAATTTTTTACCATTTGAGTGTTTGCTTATTTATATAAATCTTATTGACTTTTACAAATTGGATTGGAGTTTTATTTTGTGGAGCTCTTAACATCAATGTTTTTTTTATAGTGCCTAAACCAGGCTTCTCCAATGGATAGCTCGCGAGCTACTGATGGCTCTCTAGCTACCTGTGAATAGCTGTCCTGTGTGCAGCGCAAGCAACAGAATTAGAAGCTTTTCTTTGGCTAAATTAATAAAGGTATACCATAATCAGATAAAAATGTGTGTATTTGTCTTTTTTCTTCAAATATTTTTGCCAAGCCTTTATCATAAGACACCATAGCATGTCGGAAACAACAGTAACCCGGGTGCTGCGGGGCATGAACATTATACATATTAGTGAAAGTCAACAGGAGTGGCTTGACTTTGTGACTCAGGATGTCTACCCCATCCACTGTCCGATTCAATGCTCTCCCTCGTAGCCCTCTAATTTGCCCTCTGTGCCATTGTACCACTGGGTTTGGGCATATGGACTGTCTCCTGGTATGCAGACACCCCTACTTATTCTTCATCACAACTCTGCAATGGACCCCAAACTTTAACAAATTTCTGAGAGCATCATCTGGCCTGAGAGATGGCTTCCTTGGCCTGTCTGGCACAACTCCATGTTGGCTGCCCAGTTCCTCACAGGCAGGACCTCTGTTCTGCCCCAGTACCAAATTATATCTCTTTTGGCCACTTCCAGGGCCATATTGCAGAAAAGGAGCATGCGCTTATTTAGGGTCATATCGCTGCAAATACCCAGGTGAGTCAGCGAGGAGCTGAGTGTCAGGGGGACCCAATATAACATGAAGTTCCGTGTTGTATGCCTGACCAAAATTCCGTCACTCTTGAGAAGTCCCAGATCATGTGAATTAACGTTCCTAGCTGGCTGCACCCTCTCTAGCACTGATCAGTATCCATCATGCCCATCGCAAATAGCCATATCTGTGTGAAATATGCTCAATGTAGTAGGATCAGCTAGCCCAACCTGAACCCAGCTCAGATAGTTTCTCCGGGAACCTACATGCCGCCCCCATTCATTGTCTTCGAAGCTGCCCAGGTCGATCTCCCACTTCTCCCTCAGTGCCTGAATGTGTTGTTAGGAAGTGTAGAGTAATTCTGAGATATAGAGTATCTGTGTGGGGGGGCCTGTGACCCTATATTCTAACAGGTTCCCTTCCTCCAGTTCTTGAGCCTGGTCAACCAGGATTGAATGGACCAGCAGGTAGTGTAGGAACTGGATTCCAGTCAAGTCAGATGGATTTTGTGGTTCCTCAAAGGATAGCTACCCCACCTTACTCCAAAGATTCCCTAACTTTGAGATGCCCAGGATATCCCATGCTCTATATTCCATCATCCTACACACCTCCACTAGAGCCTTCGAGTCCCATAGCGGTAACCCCTGACTCCGCTTGTCTGTCCAACCCAATTTGCAAACCACCCATTCCCACATCCAGAGCACAGTAGCTGTTGGTGTCTGTAAATCTCTACGCTCCATACAGCTTTCAGACATAGCCCCTGGGGTCCATAGCCCTTCTGTCTACCATCCGGGATAGCCCCATCTGGTTCTGGAAGGACCAACCATTTATCACCAGCAATTGGGTCACCTGATAAAACAGTGGCAGGTCCACTAGGCACAATGTCCCCACCTCCCCACCCCTCGCCCCACTCCCCAATTCAAAGTAGAAATCTGATCTCAGCTTCCACAGCCCTGAAGAAATGATCAGGGAGCCCGAACATTCTACAGTGCAAAAAAGGAATCTAGGCAGATATATCATTTTGTAGAGGGTGAACCTCCCAAGTAGTGAGAGGGGGAGGCGATTCCAATGTCCTATGCGCCATCAAAGTTCTGCCAGAATTCACACTAATTTTCTATTATGTGTTATCTGTGATCTTGGTAATACCTTGACAAGTGAACTCAGTTTCTTCCTAAATCAGTGGGTCTGGTCACCCGTCTTTCAGTTTGCAGTCCGCAAGCAGGTTTGCAACAGATTTCTTACAGTTGCTTAATAATTACCAATAGATTAGTTCGAATATTCAGAGGGTCACGATGACCCTCGGAAGGGAGTGTTCAGGGCCCATGAGGTATAATAAAACGTTGTTGGCATATAGTGAAATCACATCCTCCCAGTGGCCGACCCATTGTGACCCCCAATATCCAGTATGCCAGTGGTTCCATCACTATTGCAAAAAGCAGCGGAGACAGAGGACAGCCTTGACAGGTGCCCCTGCCCAGTCTGAATTCCTCAGAGAGAGCTCCATTCACTTGAACTCTCGCCATCAGTTTGTGATAGAGAAGACACACACAATTCAGAAAGGTGGACCCAAAACCCATCCATTCAAGCAGTGCCTTGAGAAAGGGCCATCCAATGACTCAAAGGCTTCCTCAGCATCCAGCGTCAAGAGCACAGCTGGGTCCCTCACTCCATGTTCACAACGCTGGAATCCAAACAGTGGCTGAAGGTTGTGTTTCATGGATATATATGGCGTAAAGCCAGACTGGTCTGCATCATGTGATAAGGGAGAACCTTGGCCAGTACCTTTGTTTCAATGTTTGGGGGGGAATATTGACCTGTATGATGCCTTGTCCTCTAGCGCCTCTCCCAGTTTATGTATGAGTGCAATAGTCACCGCTCTCAAGACTCATAGAACATGTCTCAAAGTGGTTTTACCACCCTGTTTTTTACGCATTTAAAAAACTCCAAGGGTAGGCATTGGGTCCCGGAGTCTTCCTGATCTTGATTTGAGTTAGAGCCTCCACTATTTCACCTTGTATAATTTCCTCATCCAGGGTCTCACTGGCCTCCCCCACCCCAGTTGTCTAACCGGGGCATCATTTATGAATTTGTGTAAGTCTCTCCCACCTCCAGAGAAGCGATAGAGATTGGCCAGGAACTGTGCAAAAGTTAATGCGTTCTCTTTCCTGTGCAGTTTGTTAGCTTTCCATGGCTTGTGCAGGCTGCCGGGATCCATTTCTGGCCCATCTCTTTCTTGGCCAACCAGGTCAGTATTATCCCTGCTTTATTCCCCATTTTATAGACCCTACTCTGCATTGCCTTGTAGAGCATCCTGGCTTCTTAGTGCAGTAGCAGCTAATACCCCTCTCTAAACTGGGTCAGTTCCTCCGCCAGCCTCATGTCGGGCAATGCCACATATCTTGCCTCTCCATCTTGGATTTTTGTTTCCAGCTCCACCACCCTCTCCTTCCTCTACTTCCTTTTCCCTGCCCCATAGGAGAATGAATGGCTTTTCCTAACATTTTGTACTCCTCGTAGAGGACCAACCCAGAGAACACTGACCTTTTATTCTCCTGGAAATAGGTAGCTGTTCCTTCCTGTTTATATTTTCTAGTAGCCCAGTCAATTAACTCCCAAAGGTGAGATGACAATAAGGACTCATGTGAGACCCTGGGAGCCATAGCTCCATAATCAAGGAAGAGTGATCAAAGATACTTCTCTGCAGGTATGTTGTGTTCTGGTATCGATGATGTTGGGTCACCGGCACTAGTTTTGAGAGAGAATGTGCTGCATTGGATGCGTAGGAAAATTGCCAGGACCCTAGATGTGAGGCCTGCCAGAGGTCAACTAAACCCATTGCCTCTGTAAATATCTAAAGGGACAGGCCATTCTGGGTAATCTACCCTCGGATTGAAGTATTCTGTCCGTGACCCCCCGTACAGTCAGGTTGAGGTCACCCCCTCTATCAGTATCACCTCAGGAGTCTCTGCAATTCAGTCCACCCTCTTTGACAGTCCAGCCCCTTGGAGGACCAGTAATGGTACCAGGAAGTCACCATCAGTTTCTCCACATTCCACGTGCCCCCTACCACTAGCCAGCATCCCAGAGGATTTGCCCACGTCCTCGTCACTTGAAATGTAAGGACATAAGGACAAGGATCTCGGTTTCCTTTGACTCTGTGGAGTAGTCTGCATGTATTCAGGTCTTCTATCTGCCTTTGCCAAGAAACTCCCAATTATTGTCAATCTGGGGAGTCTCTTGCAAAAAGATCAGGTCTGGGGAGTGGTGTATCAGATATTTCATCATCACCCAATTTGTTGATGAGCCTGTTTGCATTCCATGACAGAATAGTGAGGGAAAGGCCTTTTCCTATCCGATGTTATGTAATCTGTGCTATTCTTGGTAACCCAAACCTGGATTCTCCCGCCAGGCCACCCATGCCATCATAAAGAGTTACCAACCCGCTCTTCCATAGCCACTTACAACTCCTCTCTCTGCCTCCTCTCCATATCACCTCATGCTGCAAGGGTAGAACTACCCGTCCCCACCAATGCCTGAGATGCCTGTCAGCCATACCAACAATATGCATACATTACCAAACTTAACTAAGTGTCACAAATGTTCTTAGGCCAGGGCCAGGTCAAGCCAGTGAAGTCCCCGGTCTTGCCATCATGGCAAGTCGCTTGCTGATTCTTACCTTATCGGGCCCCAACAGACCCTCCTCCACCAGTCCCAACATTCACAGGAGCATCTCTGATATCATGGGGGTGACCACTGATAGAGGGCAGGCTCACCTGCCCAAGATATTACCATACTCACCTGGGCCCATTAAACACATATACACTTATGAACAGGTAGCCTACGCTTAATCAGCGATTGAATTAACTTTTAGGACCTATACCTTTGACTTACCAATCCTAGTCACCGGTACCTAGAGTCCTAAGGGATCACAGGAGTTAGCAAGAAAATAGGCAGTAAATAAACATTTGTACTCATAAATAATCACAGACTCTGGAAAGATTTAAACACTTTAGCTATGTAAATTCTTAAATGTCAGAGTCCATACTAAATCAGTCAGAGCTTGGTCAATTAGAAAGAATATATTCAAAACAAGATGATATGGAAATATTATGAAACTTTCATTAAGCATTGAAACATAGGAAGGGTAAGAAAAAGGAAACAGCACAATGACATACTCACGTATACTTTATATTTACCTACAATGGTGTGAAGACCAACCCTGGCCACGGGCTGTTGCGTGCTTATCTAGGTTCCTGATCGATACTGTGACCTTATGCCCCTATTCGGCCATAAAACCATTTATTCCCTATATTGGCATAACCGTTCAAGTGCGATTTTCTGAAAAGTCATCTCTGGCCTCACACGAACAGAGCCACATTCCAGCATGACTCTCTGCTACTTCCTTTGCGACCAATTAGTGCAATGACAGAGCAGCAGTCACTATCTGATATTCCTAGATAACACTCCGAGTTCTTCAACAAGATAAAAACTTAGCAAACCTGGAAATCCCCGCTTGCTATGTTTTGATTAGTAATGGAACTCTAATGAGCAACTGATAACTGTCACTTCCTAGTGACATCTTTAATTGACGTCTTATGTCCAGCAAACTTGCGTCAAACCCGGCACCTGTCAGGTATAAATATTACCAACGTTGCCTTAAGCAATGAGCGAACCTGTTGCTGATGCCAGCTGCCTGCATGACCCGTGTTGGTGACAACTAGCACTCTGTCGCTGCAGCCTGCTATCCTGTGTTGGTGAAGCTACTGATTACCATTATCGCCGCTACAGCGCGAACTGTGGTTCAGTACGCTTGAGGAGCCGTGCAGCCGTCCTCTGCGAAGACATCCAGCCGATTCCAGCTGCCCGCGGACGCTGTCACCCCTCCTTCCTCGACGCGCTGAGAGAAGCCGCTGCATTTCTCGTGCAGAGAAATCCAGTCCCGGCGCTTCCAGTTTACCCTCGCGGGTGACTGGGATATCGAGAGAGACCCCTGAAGGAGATACCAATCCTTCATCATTCTATTCAGAGGTATGGTGTTGACTAAACCCTTAGACGAGAATTCTTGAAACAAACCTTGGCAAAACCAACTTAACTTAAGCTACTTACTTACTCCCCCTTCTCACGTGTTAGGCTTAGGTCAGGCACACTGGGGTAGGCTTAGTTAGAAGCACCAGTTGAGTATGTTAGCCTAATGTATATATGACTGTATATATGTTTTATTACTTTTAAACCATTGTATGGCTAAGAAACCATATCAATGCTTTTACAGTTCTATTTCGCAATACTTATCTTACTGTACGTACTTTTTATAATAACAGTTATTGCAATTGTGGCAATACATTTCTCTTGTACGAGAAGAAAGACTGTTCAATAAATGTCAACCTTTATTGATAAACGCCCGTCTCTCTATTCTCTACATACTGTGAAAGTAAACTGCACTAGACTGACTGAGTGAAATCTATGTCTATTGTTTCACACGACCCTAGAGATCGACTCTTGATCTGAGGAGCAAAGTTGTCATGTTGCACGGTTGTTGGAAAGCTGAATCCCTTCTTGTCTGTGCCAAGGAAGCTGATCACTTCCTATGCAGAGAAGAAAGTTTCCAGTGACCTCTGAGCTAGTTGGTAACACAACCCAATTAAGTTTAGCATAGTCAGTGGAGGCCTGGAATATAAGCAGTTCCACGTCGATACTACTGTTTATGTTATTCCAATGCGCAGGGCCTAGTGGGAAACTAGGAACTACGCTACATGGCGCCCAACGTTTGGTAAGGCGATAAACTAACGCAAGACTTGTAGAGTAACTCAGTCGTGCATATTTCACACCCCTTTCTCCCGTAAATACTCCAATAGACGTCTGGAGTGGGTGAAAGGTTAAAATCCGCCCGACCTTAGTAGGAAGAGATTCCTATGTAAAGCTCTGGTTTATTCAACGTTGAAGGATACAGTGTTCCAAAATATTGTGCATATAATCTTTGTCTCCTTGGAGACCTACTCTGCAAACCTCGCATTTTTTACAATGCCAGGAGAAAACGGAGCCCCTGGGGCCGCAGCAGATGCGACTCAGCAAGGTCCCGAATACACAGACCCGGATGCTATTATCATCCCGGTCCAGTTAAGAAGATCTATAACTTTAAAACTTATAGAACACGGACTGCCACCTCAAGGTGGTACAGTAATTTTCGTGATAGAGGCTCACGAGTATCGGCAGACAGAGGTATTCTATTCATGGATAAACTTTCCAGCGGTAAACGCTATAACACAAGAGTTTCACTATTACAAAATAGAGGAACCTCCGGATGAGTACGCCCCTTTCGAGGAGGTTGAAATTCCACTTAAATTTCAAGAGCACCTGCTCTGGTTTAATGGCGCCCTAAAACACAATGATCACATTACCAGGCTCGGTCCACTAGGTAGACCAGGAGCCACGTGGCCGGTTCTAGCCAGCTACACACCACATCCTGACATTGTAAAAATGTCTAGAGAAGAGCTGTTAGCACAGCTAAACACATTAATAAAAATACATAGGCAATTAGTCCAATATGTAATACGGACTGCAACAGTCCAGCCAGCTGTTAATACACCACAGCTGACCCCTCATCAGGGGAACACAAATAAAATTACACCACAGAACATACAGTCATGTCTTGGTAAAACGGGAACAAATTCCTTTCTGGTTAGCCCAGAAAATCACTCAAATAGAGGCTGTATTTCCTGATACTACCCCTATTGAGAAACACAGAATCTTGACTATCTGCCTTCCTATGGGAATCGCACCACACGTGGAGGACTGTGACACTTGGGGTACAGTCTTTGCTTCCATTTACACAAAAACACACGGTGTTCCGTCTATGGCGGTAATACCAGACGTGCTAAAACAGATTCAAAATGAATTCGGTCCAGAGCCCGCTTTAAATCTAGGTATGAAATTACTGAAAGACTTCAAGCAGGTCACGGCTATATTATTAGCCAACGTAAAGGGAGAAGCAGCATCTGTGGCGATTCGCCAGAAGTTGAGGGAAACAGATATAAAAGATCCTGTTGAGCTTGCAAAAATCATAGAAAAGTGCTATGAAGAATTAGGTAGAGACAGCTTGGGTGGAAAACCAGTTAAGCCCCAACTGCTCGAAAATCCTGAAAAATTATTTATTAAAAATAATTCAAACACTCCTAAAAAGAGCTGGGATGGAAATAAACAATCCACTCCCAAGGAAAAAGTTTTCCAGTCCAGAGGAAGGTCTCCTCGACGGAGGGAAAGAACTCCGACTCGAGAACGCCAGTCTCCCCAACGGGAGCCCTCTGAGAAAAGATATAACCTTAGAAATAGGGATAATATAAAAAAACCTGATAGATATCAAAGTATTGATACACGTCCCTCTCGATCTTTTCCACAGAATTCGGAAAGAAGAGGACGGTCAGACCCAGGAGAGCACACCAAGTCCAAAGACAAGGAACCTGCTCAAAATAAGAAATCTCAATTTCAGAAAAAGAAGGTAGCCAGTATTAGAGTAATCAACCATGCCGAGAATACTGAGGACACAGTTGAAAAACGGGGAGTGGGCATTGACAATGTTGGACAGTGCAGCAGAAATCAGTATAGCGCGCAAGATCTTGATGAGTCATCTGGAGACAGTGGACACGAATGAATTCATTCAGGTTGAAACTGCCGACGCCAGACTTAGCGAGCCCCATAAAATATACGAAATAACATTGCGTATAGAGGGTGATAAGACTAGGAAAATAAGAGGTCTATTTTGGGATAAGCTCTCAAAAGGCTATGATATTCTGTTAGCTGAAAAAGATTGGCCCCCGGAGTTTGTCAGGGAGTGCCCTCGTGGCGAAGAAGTGATTATGCCTGCCTTCTCGAATCACATACCGATTCATAAAAAATATACATATGCAAGGAAATGGGCAGTAGCCCAGGCACCTGCATTGTATAAAAATCATGTAGGATGGGATGAGGATTCTCCGCCTCACAAAATCCAACTAAAAAGTGAACCAACTGCCCAACGGCAGTATCCCATAAAGCAAGAAGCTAAAAAACAGGTCAGGGAGATCTTAGATCAACTTGAGTACCAGGGGGTGATTGAAACATGCACCTCTCAAATGAACAATCCTTTGTTTCCTGTCTCCAAGCCAGACAATTCATATCGTCTAGTTTTGGACTACAGACATCTTAATACATGTTGCAAAACTTTTGCAGTACAAAACTCGCATAGTGCAGCCCTAATGAATAATATAGTTAGGAAAAAATATAAAACGACATTAGACATTTCTAATGGTTTCTTTTGTCAAAACATTGCACCTGAAAGCAGATACTTGACCGCTTTCTCCGCATTTGGGTCACAGAAAAAATTCTGTCGACTCCCACAGGGGTTCAAGAACAGCCCAGGACTATTCTCAGCTAGGGTAACAGAGTTACTACAAATCTATGATGATGAAGCATTATCTTACGTAGATGATATTTATCTCACAGACGACGACTTGGATACTCACTTGAAAAGAGTGAACACCATTATACTTGGGTTCGCAGCAGAGGGTTACAAATTCAACTTTAAAAAGTCCCGAATTGCCCATCTGACAGTACTATTCTTAGGGTACGAATTATCAAGTGAAGGGAAAAGCCTAGCGGACAACTTCTTAGAGAAGTGCGCTGTACTCCAAGCTCCAAAAACGCTGAAGAATTTACAATCAATTCTAGGTTTTCTGAATTTCGGAAGAACTTACATCCTAAATTACGCAGAGAGGGTTAAACCTCTCTACGAACTAATTAAACCTGATTTAAAACAAATCAATTGGACTCAAAAACACACAGAAATTTTGAGATCACTGCAAACAGACATGTTAGCAAAAACAAAATTAGATACACGTGACAACACGATCGATCTTGTAATCCGAGTCATCCCAGGAAGATGCGGATTTACGTACCTGACCTCTAATGAGGGAGAAAAGGTACCAATTTCAATTAAATCTCACTTGTACACACAAGCAGAAAAAAACATTCAGTCGCACAGAAAGAACTGTGAACGCAGTGCAAATCGCATTAGCAAATGAACGAGAACTAGCACACGGCAAACGGATTAATATCCTTACAGCGGAATCCGCCTTCGAGGCGCTATTCAGCCCAGTAAAACTGCCTACAGTGTCACTGGATCCGAAATGGATACAGTGCATAGATTCTCTAGGAGCGGAAGACGTGAAATACTATTTCGCCCCGCAATACGAAGAACTGAATGATTTAGAATATGAAGAAGAATATCCTCTGCCAATCGAAATCCTGCCTCTCCCACAATACGCCTGTATAATCTATACAGATAGCTTTGTACAGCATTTCAACGTAGAGAGCAAATCCTACAATGCAGCGTGTGCGATCATTAAAGGTCGTTGGCTGTGCGGTAAATTCAGACCGAAAGTAACAAAAACTGAATCAGTAAAGTACTGTTCGGTTCAAAGAACTGAAATCAGATCTTTAAAGATGGCGCTCGAAAATGCAGAACGCGAATTCCCCACACTTATCGTGTGCGATTCTCATTTTTGCGTCAACTCTTACAACAATAAACTGCAGAGTTGGATCGAAAACGACTACAAAGATGACACAGGTGCCACAATAAAGCATAAAAAGCTCTGGAACGAGGTAGCTCTTTTACACAAAGAACTACAAAAGACTCACGTGATTCACGCACAGAGTCTTCAGCGTGATGGCGTTCACGTTGCAGGGAATTCATTGGCTAATACAGCCACAGCGGAAGCAACTAACCCGGCTTCCGTAGCCACAAAAAAGCGTACAGATAAGTACATAGACGGGGAAACCATGCTGGCAGTAAAAACGACCTTAAAAGGCGACTGTGCAGCACTACCCATAAACTATCCACTCAATTATGCATACATAATCGATGCAAACTCCGTTCCTTTTGCTCGAATCCCTGGAGTGGGGGATAGAGTAATTCCAAACATGAACAGGAGAATATTTTTAATAGCAGATGCACACATGGGTTTGGGTCTAAGGCACAGAGAGATCAAGGAATCACTGACTGAATTACAATCAGTATTCTGGTGGCCGGGAATGAGTGTAGAACACCAAATATATGCAAACAACTGTGAAAACTGTAATAGGGATCGCAGTAGCGAGCCTTGCTACCGGCTACCAGTCAGAAAGAGCGTAACGCTGCCTACACCCCATCCTGCGTCCTATTAATAGTTAAGACGAAAAGCACTTAAAAAATGAGGCCCCCAGCTCTCGGCTGACGCTAGAACGGTTATAAAAGATTTGCGAGTCCATATCGGCATATACGCAATTACCACGTTCCATTCTGACCAGGGTCCTGCTTTCAGCTCTCGAGCTTATGGGGGGGCCATGGCTAGCATGGGAATTGGGTTGTGGTATTCTTGTCCGTCGCACAAGTGTGGTAGAAAGAAAAAACCGGGATATAAAGCAATCTATAACTGCGAAGGTATTAGGTTCAGGCGCTGGGTGGGTCAAACATTTAATAAGTGTCCAGACTAGTCTTAACAACATGCCAAGAAATTCTCTAAAAGGTTTCAGCCCATACGAACTATTGTTCGGAATTAGAATGAACGTTCAGGACCTCGATAGTCAGATGTCAGTGGTACAAGAAGAAAAAAAGCAGTTTGAAGTAAAAGACCGTTTGGCTGTTTTACAGGAACTGAATGAAACAAGAAAATCATTAAGCAACATAAAGTTAAAGCAACAGCCAAGTACCACTGACGAGGCACCACCCGCAACAGCCCCAGCAAGGCCTGTCTGGATTCCAAAGATTGGGGATCTAGTCAGAGAAAAGATCGCGGTTAAGAAGGAATTTGGGCCTTCTTACAGAAAAGCAGTACCTGTCTTAGCAGTCACCGGAACAAGATCAGTTGTGCTACCGCCCCTTGCTGGTAAAAAGGAGAACAGAGTCGTGTCCATCGATCTGGTAAAACCACAAGCATGTGGCCTATAATCAACAGTAGGCCCAGTGGACTCCCAAGAAACAACAGAATACCCAAACTTGCAAAAATCCAAGAGGTTCAAACTGAAAGACTCATCACATTCGATCAGCCTGCAGTGCACAATGAAGGACTATGCAATACAGCCATGGAACTCGTGCCTCTTGAAACACAGATTGAAACAGTTCGTCAAGAAACAACACCAGTCTACAATGATGTGGCATCAGAAAGTGCTACCGAGAGACAGATTGAAAGAACAATCCCATCAATTGACAGAACTGCCTCTGGTTATTTCATCAACTTCGACAACTTCTCTGAAGATTTAAATGACCCCGAAGTGATGCCAGAAACAAAAAAGTCTTTTAAAGAAAAAGCAACGGAACTCTTTCATCAACTGAAAGAAATCTACCTAATTTCCCCTTGGCTAGAGTTCTGGTTCGGTCTGGGTGTATTTTTCCTCCTGCTTTGGCTCATCATGGTACTGTGTTTGGGAAAATTCATTGAAGGAAAATATATTACAATGGACACAGCAAGTCAGAACATCAACCTAGTCCTGAAACCACACAGATCATCCCACGTGAAGAAAAGAGAACTGTCAACAGTAAATGTCACAGCAATTCCAATACCTGGTGGGGTAGTATGGGAGAAAACAGACTATGAGATCTATGGTCCGGTCGAAATCCTGAAGTATCCTCATCAACTAAAGGTTTCCTTAAGTGACTTTGTGACACCAAGCACATTCTCTGATGATTGGGACTTTAACAGTATTAATGACATGATGTCTGATTTAGTAATGTCAGCTAGATTCACAGATCATGATTATTTACAAGGTTCATCTAGTTATGAGCAGTTATTCTGTTATACCCACTATGGGGATCATTACTTGCATAAATCTGCACAGCCTAGAAATGTTTTTATGTATAATCAATGGGAACATTGTTCTACACCACCTAAAAGCAGTTCTAAAGCATTTTTTGAGAAATTCAAATACTTCTCAGGGTTTAACACCAGTGATGCAGAAACGTTTTATTATAAACTGTTAGATAAAACAGGAATGAAAACGATGCTGACAAATTCTAAATTGATATATTCAGAAGCATTTTATGACAAAATGATGACATTTGGTTTTGATTATTGGAAAAATAATATTGAAACGAAAACAATTTGGGGTACAAAAGATTGGCAGGTGCAAGGCATAGAAGCACTGTTTAGAACCTGCATGATACCAGAACAAATGTTATTTTTAAATGACACTGTACACCAAACATCTTGTCTTGGCCTAGCCAAGAACAAAGAAATGAAAACACCGTCTATACCAAAGCCAATACCTGAAAATACAACAGCTGATATTGAGTTAGACGTGTCAAACATTTTACATTTCAACAGAACACATCCTGATTGGAAAAAGTGGTTAATCTGGCCTACAGACACAAATAACTGTCAAGATAGGTTCCTGAATAAAACACAGGGGTTAAAAATGACCAGATTAGACTCTAGATATTCCCAGAGACAACATCCAGGGATTATAACAACATACAGTGTAGGGAAACTCTGCCTAGAATGGCTAACTACATCCACACTGGCTGAAATTAAGCAACACTTGTCTTTATTAAAAGATGGTGCTGATTTGCGCGATTTCATTCTTGGACCACGCAAACAGCGTCAAAAGCGTTTCATAGCGACCAGCATCTATGCTGCTTACAACGAGGCTTGGAAAGTAAAGCAAATTGAAACTGCTGAAAAAATACGAGAAATTGATCGTATTAATTTGGAGAAATCACTTTCTGTGGTAGACAATGGGTTAATGACTCTGTCTTCCAGAATATATTCTTTGGACAATATTGTATCCTCTGCCTTTGATGTGATAGACAGAGATTTGCTAATGTTACAACATGGCCAGTCTCAATTACGCTCTATTATTGAACTAGGCTGGACGCTGCAAAATCTTCGTTCAGGCTATGTGCCTTGGCGTTTAATCAACACGACGTCATTATTTTCCATTTTTAACCTTACTGATAAACAGATCAGTTTGGCACAGAAAGGAGCAGACTATACAATCTTGAGCATCGAGAAACTCGAGAGATTACCATTGACAATGTCAGAGAGTCCTGTCATTGAATGGATAATACACGGAATTATCACAATTCCGATAACAACTTTCCGATTTCATAAATGCCTTGAGTACATACCTGCTGGCCAGTATGAACAATTGGGTAAGGGATATGTTAAATCCGAATGGAAATTACCATACACTCATTCTTGCTATAGTGACAGTGACAAAAATGTATTTCTTAGTGGTGACAACTGTAAACACTCACTAAGCGGTATACTTTTGTGTCAGGGTATTAATTTACACGGAGCATGTGATGGAAATTCAAACAACCTCTCATGCCACCAGCTAGTCACACCTGCAACTCAGATAGAGCCCTTCTTTATGCAACTCGCAAACGGGAGTTACATTCTTAGAACGGATCACAGGTGCTGTGGCCTCGCGCCAGGGAAAAGTTATCTAGTACAAGTAACGTCCATGGTCAAATGTTGTATGCAAGCATTGTTCCCGAGCGGGCCTCCAGACATAGTGACTCCCCTCTGGCCTCGTCTGAATCTCTATTCTATACGAATTGATACATTAAGCAAAATGAAATCTGTGCTTTTACAGACAACAGTGCCTATAACGTCATCTAAAGAGACGTATGATCTTCTAGTCGCAAGGACGGCTACTGAGGTCCAGGACCTTTTATCAACAAATTGCCCCGTGCATTTCGTAGAAATGTTCAGCCAACTCCTTAACATGTCTAGTGCAACAAGCATCCCAGGCATATTTAAGACAGTCTTTACGGGACTGCTAACACCCTTCCAGGCAATTTTGGGAATCTTTCCTAATTTTGTGCACTCCATCTTTGGTGGTATTCCACTATTTTTGGGACTCATCGCAGGGATTCTATTTTTGACCATCCTGCTACGTTATGGCAAGCCTCGGCTCAGACATAGCTCCCATGGGAATGGAAGAGACAATCCTAGCAATGCGCTACAGGGACAGGATAACTAACGTCCTCGGATTGGCCAGGCTGAGAGATCTAAACATGACCTGGTTCCTTTCATTCAGACCGATATGGCAAAATTGCATTTTACCTGTGCTACGGTGTATGCTTTGCGGCGAGGAATGCGTGTTGGACATCTGTCTTTCACTTCCATCAGCAGTACCAATGGACGTCGATACTTTGCTCAGTCCAATAACGGCTCACGCATTGTGTTGTCCCCAGCGGCTACCAATCCTGATGACGGCATTCGTGGAGACTCCTGTACTACAGCCAAGTGGTAACAGTGGAGCGAGTTGAAGGACTGGGTTCTTTTGGACCCAGCGGTGCCAGGGCACAACACCTGAAACCTTCGTGGGTAACCTGCTCCGGCGTACAAGTCACAGAGACACGGGACACTTCCTTCGGCGTCAAAGAGTCAAGGTTTATTTACTGCAGGGAACACAGAAGTCACGACAAGTACAACACGTGCAACTTGGGGAGACTGCTTCAAATTGGTTTTGTGGATCGCTCCTTTTATACAGTTTTTACCCATAGGCTAACATTGAACACAAAGGTTTACAACCCAGTTCCCACATCTAGCTCCCAGAGGGGTCGCTTTGGTCGCTTTGAAACACATAAGGTCCGGAACATAAGTGCGGAAACATTTGGCGGTTCCCAACTGTAAAAACCCATCTTCCCACCATTAGCAAATTCCAATCAGCAGTAAAGTAGATCGAAATAGGAACGAAGACAGGTGCAGAGGAAGACGGAGACAGTGGGGAGATCGGAAAGGGTGTAAAAGGGGAGGTGTCGGGAAGCACGAGATACAGGCATCAAAGGGACGTGCCTAATGAGATGCACGGCTGAGACAATAGGTCCGTGCGGCAAGATGAGCCTTGAGCGGCGCCATCTGCCTTACAGTAGCAACCCCCTCATCATAAAGACACTTTCAAAAGACATGTGTCTTCCGCAAATATCTTGGGAGTCCCAGGGTCGCGAAGCGGACAGCGTCCGTTCGCTGACTACTTGAGGGCAAGAGACAAAATGGATGCCGTATCTAAGATGGAACCCGTGGGTACAGATGAGAAACCCACATAACAAACGAACGGTTTAAGTTAGCACAGCGAAACTGCGCACACTTACTAAACTCGTCATTTGCGGTTCATAGATACCAGACTCGACCATATTCGTGCGAGTCGAAAACACCACTTACAATTGTCACGGAACCTCAGACGCTCCTTTTGCCCTCATGTAGGCAAGCACTAGTCGGAATCATATTCGATATTCATCAGACCATCAAGATGTCGTTGTAGCATAGCTCTGTCCAACCGAGTCCCCTTGGTAACAGGTGGTTGTCTCATACACGTTGTAGCACAGAGGCCACATAAGGCAGGACCACACTGCACACAAAGGCAACACGTGAACAGGAACACTACCACAACCCCGATGATCATCAGAATCTTCCAACCCCAAGTCGATACCAGGCCCCAAAACCATCCAAGTAACGTCCAATCCCCTACATCCACGTGTATGGATTCGGAGATCTTATGCAACTTCGAGATGGCTTGATAGACAGTAGGAGCATTATCAGGTATGAAAATGCAACAGCTCGAATGGATCACTTTACATACCCCACCGCGATCTGCCAAGACGACATCTAAAACCATACGGTTTTGCAACGTCATAAGTCTCTCCGCCTGAAGTTCTGAGGTGATATTACCAAGGGCACTGGCAGTAATGTTAGCTGTCGATTCTACCACTCGAGTCAAATGTCTCAGGTTCCTACTATTAACCATAGGTCCCCAAAACGGGAGGAAACCCTTGAAAAAGTCTCCTGCCTCTTGACCGGCAGTATCCTCTTCGCTAATTACGCCTCGTACAACTCTAGTCTTATGATAATCGGCATCTACAGTAAACGTCGGAGGCAACAGATTTGCAACGAAACATGAGCCCATGAAGTCTGTGGGCAACCATGTGTATGCACGATCATGACAGATAAAGTACGTACCCTTGGCAGCCAGAAACACAGGGGTCGGGGACATTGGCAGAAGGTAACTTTCAGTGCAAGCACTTACTCCAAGTGAGGCTTGCGTACCACGACCCACAAGACAAAGATTACCAGTGTGGGGCACGACCCATATTGGAGACGAGCTTTTAAGCTGCTTTTCATTAGTGAACATACTATATTCCCCTCTACTTAGGACCCTATAGGCTTGTACCTCTTCTTTAGGGATGAGAAAAGCATCATGGATCTCATCTTCCATATCCGCTATTGCCATCGATAGCACCCACTGATACGAGGTAGGACCAGGGATGGGGGAACGTTGTTCTGGAGTGGGGTGGAAACCCAGTGCGCTTCGAAGCATTGTTTGAAATGCTCGAGCTGACCCTTGGGAACTATACGGTAACACCAGATATGGAATTCCCTTACCCGTAGTATGTGGCATCAACCCACACACCCAACAATTAGTAGTGTTAACCACTAACTGATGCTGATGGAGGAGCTGGATAAAGGAATTGTTGCGGAATTCTACACGTCTAGCCTGTTCGTGTTCCGGTAAAATGTGAAAGGAATGAGGAGAAGCAGTAGAAGTAAGGTTAGGGTAAGGAGTAGGAGTAGGGGTAGGAAGTAAAAAGTAAGACATAGTGTAATACACCCCACCCGCCAAAAATGCAGAGGCAGTTAAAAACAGTACAAACAATTGGAATACGACACATTTAGTACGACTGAGTTTCTGCAGTTTGACTCTGTACGCCTGAGCTCCTTCCAAATCGTTCAGCTTCGAAAATGCCATTTCCCTACGACCGTCCGCAACGTTTCTTGACGCACTTCGTTCTGTGCAGCAATAGTCAATCCCCAGGAGTTCCTAGGAACCGACGGCCTTTAACCTAGCGTCAAGACCTACTGTTCAGAAGGAAGTACGCGCGCGGCCCTACGGCCCTCAATACACAATATGTATTTTATTTAGCACAATAATTCAGCTGTGGAAGGAAAAAAAGATACAAGGAAAAATCTTAATATGTGTACAAAACAATTTTCAATGATACGAATTGTTCAAAGTTGATCAGGGGAAACGAGGATATTGCAGTTATCAATTTCAGCAAAGCAAGAAAAAAATTTTATTTGTCCTTAGTGTGAGAACGCAAAGAATATCGATGTTTCCCGGGACGTGTCTGCTCGTCGAACAAAGGATCTGTTGAAGAGACAGCGTCCTGCTGATCAGTTTGTTGATTTGGTCTTGAGTCTTTTGCTGACAATGTTCCAACAGTGGCTTTCTGCTGCGCTGAGTGTTCACCAACAAGCTGTGCGTCGCTAAAAGGTACAAACACCGGCAATGTCTCTGCTTCTGTTGACGCAATGCCTTTCCTCACCCACGGGTCTGCCGGCAAAGGAATAGGGACTCGTTTACAATGGGTAGCATGTACCCAATTCTTCCGCCCCTCAAGACGAACGGCAGTCCTCGTGGCCAGGAGCACCTGGTAAGGTCCAACAAAGCGGGGGTCCAGATTCTTCTTGCGTGAGAAGTTACGGGTAACTACCCAATCACCGGGCTGGAGCTGGTGGCCTGGACCCTCCGTCTGCGTCGGCAAGGCGTCGTAAACCTGTTGATGAATTAACCTCAGTTTAGCAGTCAAGTCATGTAAGTAGTCAATCAACATCGGATACTCAAGATCAACGAATATACCTGGCCTAGGAACCCCCCACACATTCGCAGGACGGCCGAACACTATTTCATAGGGACTAAGCCCTATTCGGGAGTGTACAGTCGCCCTAGTTGACAGTAATGCTAGAGGCAAAGCGTCAGGCCACGAAAGTCCAGTCGTAGCCTGAATCTTCGCTAGTTTTAGTTTAAGGGTGCCATTGTACCCTTCAACCAATCCAGCTGACTGGGGATGATTGGCGCTATGGAATTTTTGATTAATTCCAAGGCCCTTACACACACTCTTCATCACGCTTCCAACAAACTCACTTCCGTTATCTGACCACACGACTCTAGGCATTCCATACCGAGGAAAGTATTCCTTCAGTAGGATTTTCGCAGTAGACAAAGCAGTATTATCTTTGAGGGGATAGGCCTCGATCCATCGGGAGAATGCGCAAACCACAACCAAAACGTATTTCAGGTTATTGCATCGCTCCATATGGATGAAGTCCAATTGGATCACCTCAAAGGGATACGAAGGAGGAGCAAAACTGCCAGGGGGAGTTGGAGTTCCTTTGCCAGGATTGTACATTATACATACCATACAATTCTTCACCAGACGTTCAGCACACTTAGTAATACCATCATTCTTCCACACATCAGCCAACAACTTGCAAATACCTTTCGCGCTAATATGTGCTAACCCATGTGCCATTGTCACAACGGCTAGTACATACGCATCCGGTAACATCCATCTTTTCTGATCCGACAAATCAATCCAGCAACCATTCGCATCCAACCTTCCCGTACTTTCTTTCCACTTCATCTTTTCAGTATCAGTGGCCTCATTCTGAATCGCTTTCACACTCTCTATAGTATCCTCACACATACTCGACTCTGTAGGCCACCTAACCGAACTCGTCACATACATTCGAGTGCTAAGGTTCCGGGCAGTCTCCTTAGCAATCTCATCTGCAAACGCATTACCACGACCAACATCATCCGTCACTTTACGATGCGCACTACACTTAACAATTGCAACTTGAGCAGGTAAAGTCAATGCATCCAAAAGATCGTTCACGAGCTGGCCATGCTGTATTTTCGTGCCATGCGACGTGAAGAAACCACGCTCTCGCCACAACCGTCCAAAGCTATGCGCTACACCGAAAGCGTACTGACTATCGGTGTACACATTCACACGTTTACCTTTTGCTAATACACATGCTCTAGTGAGAGCAATCAGCTCTGCAGCTTGGGCAGAGTTCTGATTCAATCTCGCAGTCTCAACAACAGTATTCAACGTCACAACAGCATAAGCAGTAGTCACATCACCATTCGGCAATTTAAAACATGACCCATCCACATACAGGGTGCCCTCCGGGTCTTCCAATGGGGTGTTTTTAAGGTCCACTCGACCTTTCGTTTCCTCCTCTGTCCGCAAGTAACAGTCATGTTCTGTTACTTCATCTGACTCTGCACTAATTGGTAACAAAGTTGCCGGATTTAGGACATTACAACGTTTTATCTGAATGTGGCTTGCCAAGAGCGTCAATTCGTACCCAGATAACCTCGCACTCGTCAAGTGCTGAGTTTTCGTTCGATTCAAAAGAGTATCGACTGCATGCGGAACCATCACCGTAAGCATATTATCCATGACCAATCCTGCTGATTGTCGGATAGAGACCGCAGCTGCCGCAGTTGCTCTCAAACAACTCGGCAATGCTCTAGCTACTGGGTCTAAGGTCGAGGAAAAATATGCACATGGACGTTGCTTACCACCAAAAGGTTGCGTTAAGACACTCAACGCACAACCTTCCCTCTCGTGAACATATAACGTGAACGGCTTGCTGTAATCAGGGGTACCTAACACAGGAGCCGAACACAATGAATCACGTAATTCAGAAAAACTTTTCTGACATTCTTCCGTCCATGGTAAAGGAGTTGAAACATCCTTGCACGTAAGAGCCACCAATGGTTTCGCTAGCAATGAAAAATTAGGAATCCACTGCCTGCAGTACGACGTGATACCTAGAAAGGCACGCACATCTCTTTGGGTTTGTGGCACAGCCATTCGCGCAATCGCTGCAATTCTCTCTGGGGTCAATCTCCTTCCCTCCTTTGACAATAAGTGACCTAGATAGGTTACTTCTTGACAACAATATTGGAGTTTAGAAGGTGACACCTTGTGATTTAACTCACAGAGATGTTGCAGCAACGATACCGTAGCAATTTTGCAAATGTCCTGAGTATCGGCAGCCACCAATAAGTCGTCGACATATTGGATTAAAGCCGCACCAACCGGCAACCTAAACGCATCCAGTTGACCCTTCAAAGCTTGACTGTAAATCGATGGACTTTCACAGTAGCCCTGAGGAGCGCGTTTGAACCGGAAGCTACGTCCACCAAGAGAGAAACCGAAAAGGTCCCTGCTCTCTTCGGCAATCGGGATGCTGAAAAACGCATTTTTCAGATCAATCACCGAAAACCATGAAGCAGTAGCTGGAATCAGAGTCAGTAGCGCCGTGATGTCAGGCACAACAGGAAATTGAGGAACCACGATTTTATTTACCTCCCGTAAATCGATAACAAAACGATAAACAGGCGGTTTGGGAGGATCAGTACGTTTAAGAATGGGCAGTACAGGGCTGTTGCACACGTTTCCCCGAGTCTCCTCAATAACATCTTTCTCGATCAAATCATAGATGATCGCTAACAAAGCTCGTTCACCATCAAGGGAGATACGGTATTGGGGAATACGTGGCAATCGCACATTCGATTTCAACTGAACAACATAAGGGGAGATATCAAGTAGGCCCACATCATTTGGACCCGTCGCCCACAAAGACGCAGGAAGAGAATCCAATTCCGGTGGAAGCTTATCGAGAGACAAATACATGGGAGAGACTACTCTCTCTCCGAACGTAAGCTTTACACCCGCAGGAGAACAATACAAAGTTGCATACAAACGTTTAAGCAAATCCAGACCCAAAAGGTTTTCACCACAACCAGTGGTTAAAATCAACGGAGCTTCGAGCTCACAAGGCCCAATTTTAAGGGGCAAAGGGCGCGAAACTGGATTGCTAACGGGGGCGCCAGAGAATCCAACGGATACATTTGTTAAGCCAGACAAAGGTGCGCCAGGGAGTTTCGAATGCATGATAGAACTTTTCGCTGCACCAGTGTCCAACAGAAAAGGCTCAACGACGCCCGATGTAGCAACTGCGACGTAAGGCCCTCTCTGATCAACCGGAACTGATACCACTCCCTCTCCTTGTCTTTGGCTGTCCTAGTAATTACTATCGTCAGTTCCCTGATCGACGTAATAATCGTCTACATTGTACTGCGCAGATCGTCCTTGTGATGATCCACGTTGATCGAAACAATTATTAGAATTTGATGAATTGTCAGAACGGTCGTTCTGAGCACCACGACCTCTACCACGCGATGTATTCTGTGAGCCACCACGGCCTCCTCTAGACGAATTACCACTATTACGGTCATTTAAAGCAGGACAATCAAATTTAATGTGTCCCTCCTGTCTACAATAAGCACATTGATTGTACCCTAACGAAGATCTTTGGAAAGAGGAATCATTACGCGACTGCGATCGATTCGATTGCGACTGTGATCTATTCTGTTGAGACGCATTCTGATTAGAACGCGGCGGATATGCTTGTTGCAACAACACTTTAGTTTTCAGCTCTTTTGTCTTTTTATCAGCGCGGTCAGTTTCCTCTTTTTCTCTATTTTCGTAATATTGTGCCGTAGCCAATATCTGAGCTGAGGTAGAAACGGCCCATGCACTTTCTGAATTCTTCAATTTATTGCACAAGTCGGGCAATAAGTTCGATACAAATTTATCCACAAACAACCTTTGTCCACCCTCAGTACCCATATCCTGTCCACTATGATCGACGAATGTTTCCTCAAACCTCGTAAAGAAGTCTGAAACACTCTCATCTTTCTTCTGCTTACAGGCTGACAACTTGTCCCAATTTACCCTCATAGCTGGCATAAGCGTTTTCATTAACGTAATGATTCGCTGGGGAAGAAGTTCAATCAACTGATCGGGTTTAGTAGCAGCCGCTTGTCCAGCGTCTGCCGCTGTAATGGCAGCCCAATCACCACCTAATTCATTTGTGTGATCTTGGTGACGAATCTTGGCCCATACCGGTTGTGGTACGACGTTACCAAACAACATGTCGATATCGGCAAGATTCATTACCGTAGCATCTACGAGCTGCGACAATTCCTTATAATACCCTGCAGGATTTTTACGAGGATCGGGCAAAGTTTGTTTCACCTGAAGCACTTCCGATCGTTTCCATGGGAGGTGTATCCACACTCTCTGGAAATGTGCCGCAACTGGAGCATTAGCATTAGTATTATCAGCGGGTACCCAAACCGGCGGAACTTCACGCATAGGATATTGGCCAGACTCGGCTTGTTGACGTTCAAGATCCTCAACAAACAGTGCGTGAGGAATGGGAGCGGGACGTAAAGACAGTAACTGCTCAATAGCACGTCGGACATTAGTATCGACTATCAGTCCAGTTGCGAACTGAAGCCGAAGATTAGACAGGGCAGTCAGCACCTCGTCAGGCGCAACGGCCGCTATCTGATCATGTAGGAGTTTACACATTTCGTCAAACACATATCTCTGAGTCGGTATGTTGAATTGACTAAATGTTTCAAGAACAACTCGGGGTGGATTTCTAAGTGGGTTGTCCATCCAATCCATCGCCATATTATATAGCGCAACACGTTCTCTATTACCAGGAAGCTGACTACGTCTCTGCGGTGCATCAAAACCAGCAGACCCAAAAACAGGCCCGAGCGACTGAAAGAAGTTTGTCGCAATGGGAGAATTACGGTTACGAGTAGAGGGACAAGAGTAAGACACAGGACTAACAAGAGAAGGAGTAGAAACATTAGCAACGACAGGGGTTAACAACACAGGAGCAGTAGTGTGAGCAGGAGTATGTGGAAGCGGAGGAGCAGTAGGAATAGAAACAGACGGAGGAGCAGGAACAGTCGGAAGAGCGGGTGCAGGTTGAGGAACTGGTGGAGGAATAACAGGTGGAAGAACAGGTACGGCAGGGACCACAGGAGCTGCGGTACCCTGTACGTACGGAGGTGGCGACTTCATAAGATAGGACATTAAAGGATCCTCAACTGCCTCTTCCTTCTTATCCGACTCCGTAGGCAAAGCAGGATAGCATTTATCTATGGTCATACGCTGTAGTCTCTCAAACACTTCCTTATCCTTATCCTCCTTATCACGCTGAAACTGCTCAGCTTTCTTCACTATAGTAGCAACATTATCTCGCTCACTACGTTTATTCTGTCTGATTTCTTTCTGTCGGGCTTCTTTGCGCCACAACCGAAAGGCATCAAACATGGCCGGCCTAGATTTACGTTCGAACAACTTTATTTCCAAATTATCTAAGATCGACGCTTCGAAGCTACCGTGAGGTGGCCAACGAAGGTCGCCGTCTTTCTTTGTATATGTTATCCAATAATCGTTAAAAGCAATCGGGCCTAGCCCATGTTTGCTATATAAGTCATAAGTAGGAGTTCCTACCGGAGGTATCGGACATGAGTCCTCCAGCAGGGAATCCGCACCACAAGGTCTAAAGCAACTGAACAAAGTACTGCGACCAGGCATCTTGCACACTAGCCGAGTTTCACAAACTTCAAGGGTTACGGGATTTACCAAGTCCCAGCAAGAACAAAACCCTCGGTCTTTGGCGGCTGCAGTCGTCAAACAAATACAACAACAAAGTACGCTAGCAAAGTGTCACCGACAAAAACACTCACACCGCGTGTACAACAAAAACACTAGTGTTTACAACAAAGACACTCGCTAAAGTGTCTGCAACAAAAACACTCGCTAAAGTGTTTACAACCAAGGATTCTGGGAGCGACCCACAAATACTTAACTCAAAGATCAATGGCGTCCTCAGGAAGGCCCGTCAATCGTCTCGCTATACCAAGGTCTACGCCAGGCGCCAAAACAGGTCTACAGTCAGGGCAGCAGTCCGTCGCAGCCGTTAGGAGGCGGGAATCTTCGCGGGAAAAGTCTTCGGGCCACTTATTTCGACAACAGGATCGATGAAGCGGGGTGCACCTTCCCTCGGAGATTTCACACGAAGTTCCTCACGATCGTCGGGCTTGGACCGGTACCACTGATGCAGCCCCACGTTGGGCGCCAACTGAAGGACTGGGTTCTTTTGGACCCAGCGGTGCCAGGGCACAACACCTGAAACCTTCGTGGGTAACCTGCTCCGGCGTACAAGTCACAGAGACACGGGACACTTCCTTCGGCGTCAAAGAGTCAAGGTTTATTTACTGCAGGGAACACAGAAGTCACGACAAGTACAACACGTGCAACTTGGGGAGACTGCTTCAAATTGGTTTTGTGGATCGCTCCTTTTATACAGTTTTTACCCATAGGCTAACATTGAACACAAAGGTTTACAACCCAGTTCCCACATCTAGCTCCCAGAGGGGTCGCTTTGGTCGCTTTGAAACACATAAGGTCCGGAACATAAGTGCGGAAACATTTGGCGGTTCCCAACTGTAAAAACCCATCTTCCCACCATTAGCAAATTCCAATCAGCAGTAAAGTAGATCGAAATAGGAACGAAGACAGGTGCAGAGGAAGACGGAGACAGTGGGGAGATCGGAAAGGGTGTAAAAGGGGAGGTGTCGGGAAGCACGAGATACAGGCATCAAAGGGACGTGCCTAATGAGATGCACGGCTGAGACAATAGGTCCGTGCGGCAAGATGAGCCTTGAGCGGCGCCATCTGCCTTACAGTAGCAACCCCCTCGTCATAAAGACACTTTCAAAAGACATGTGTCTTCCGCAAATATCTTGGGAGTCCCAGGGTCGCGAAGCGGACAGCGTCCGTTCGCTGACTACTTGAGGGCAAGAGACAAAATGGATGCCGTATCTAAGATGGAACCCGTGGGTACAGATGAGAAACCCACATAACAAACGAACGGTTTAAGTTAGCACAGCGAAACTGCGCACACTTACTAAACTCGTCATTTGCGGTTCATAGATACCAGACTCGACCATATTCGTGCGAGTCGAAAACACCACTTACAATTGTCACGGAACCTCAGAGTGACAAAAGCAACATCATCCAGGTACAACGTTCTGTGAGCATTGCTGGTCCTGACTTCGATGACAGCAGTCATTCTCACACCTGCCAAGTTTCAGCGCTATCTAACTTGGTTGAACTATCGCCTGATTTTGTAGACCAATTCTTTGCGAGCCTGTCTGATACGATGTTCTCACCCATAGAGAAACGATAATTTTTGAGAAGCCTTCCGACACACAGCGTTCCCATGAACTCTGAATTCGGCCTTCAGTTTTGATCAACAAAAACTGCCAGGAGCTTTGGAAATCTATTTTCTTTGAATTGGACAATTTTTTCTAAATATTGACCTTTTTTGGCACGAACAATTCTTTGCTTAACGTAAAAACTATTCTTAGAGAACAGAAGCTTCACACTTCTATTTCTAAACACATCTAGAGACATAACAACATAACACCAGCCTCTAGCACACATGTTATTACAATGCATTTTTATGTGATGATTTATCTCGCATTTCTTCTGTCAGAGATACTTCATGTGTAATTCCTTTTGCATAATCGTTCATTGACTTCATATGCAATAATTTTTTGAATGATTAGTATGCTTTGAAAAAACGTACAGTACCTAAATTCCATGTATTGCAAGTACGCCTATTTCGAATGCATTTATGTATTTTGGGGTGGGCAATGTTACACATACATCTAATTGCTTAGTTTTAGTAATTTTGATGGACATGTATACGTGGAGTGGGTGTTGCGTGCTTATCTAGGTTCCTGATCGATACTGTGACCTTATGCCTCTATTCGGCCATAAAACCATTTATTCCCTATATTGGCATAACCGTTCAAGTGCGATTTTCTGAAAAGTCATCTCTGGCCTCACACGAACAGAGCCACATTCCAGCATGACTCTCTGCTACTTCCTTTGCGACCAATTAGTGCAATGACAGAGCAGCAGTCACTATCTGATATTCCTAGATAACACTCCGAGTTCTTCAACAAGATAAAAACTTAGCAAACCTGGAAATCCCCGCTTGCTATGTTTTGATTAGTAATGGAACTCTAATGAGCAACTGATAACTGTCACTTCCTAGTGACATCTTTAATTGACGTCTTATGTCCAGCAAACTTGCGTCAAACCCGGCACCTGTCAGGTATAAATATTACCAACGTTGCCTTAAGCAATGAGCGAACCTGTTGCTGATGCCAGCTGCCTGCATGACCCGTGTTGGTGACAACTAGCACTCTGTCGCTGCAGCCTGCTATCCTGTGGTGGTGAAGCTACTGATTACCATTATCGCCGCTACAGCGCGAACTGTGGTTCAGTACGCTTGAGGAGCCGTGCAGCCGTCCTCTGCGAAGACATCCAGCCGATTCCAGCTGCCCGCGGACGCTGTCACCCCTCCTTCCTCGACGCGCTGAGAGAAGCCGCTGCATTTCTCGTGCAGAGAAATCCAGTCCCGGCGCTTCCAGTTTACCCTCGCGGGTGACTGGGATATCGAGAGAGACCCCTGAAGGAGATACCAATCCTCCATCATTCTATTCAGAGGTATGGTGTTGACTAAACCCTTAGACGAGAATTCTTGAAACAAACCTTGGCAAAACCAACTTAACTTAAGCTACTTACTTACTCCCCCTTCTCACGTGTTAGGCTTAGGTCAGGCACACTGGGGTAGGCTTAGTTAGAAGCACCAGTTGAGTATGTTAGCCTAATGTATATATGACTGTATATATGTTTTATTACTTTTAAACCATTGTATGGCTAAGAAACCATATCAATGCTTTTACAGTTCTATTTCGCAATACTTATCTTACTGTACGTACTTTTTATAATAACAGTTATTGCAATTGTGGCAATACATTTCTCTTGTACGAGAAGAAAGACTGTTCAATAAATGTCAACCTTTATTGATAAACGCCCGTCTCTCTATTCTCTACATACTGTGAAAGTAAACTGCACTAGACTGACTGAGTGAAATCTATGTCTATTGTTTCACACGACCCTAGAGATCGACTCTTGATCTGAGGAGCAAAGTTTTCATGTTGCACGGTTGTTGGAAAGCTGAATCCCTTCTTGTCTGTGCCAAGGAAGCTGATCACTTCCTATGCAGAGAAGAAAGTTTCCAGTGACCTCTGAGCTAGTTGGTAACACAACCCAATTAAGTTTAGCATAGTCAGTGGAGGCCTGGAATATAAGCAGTTCCACGTCGATACTACTGTTTATGTTATTCCAATGCGCAGGGCCTAGTGGGAAACTAGGAACTACACTACAGGGCTGGGATAAAAGACAGGACCTCTTGTAGTTCAGATGCCAGTAAGACAGCACAGGTGTAGATCAGGCCCAGTGAAGACCAAATTAGGATGGATTCAGGATGGAACCAGGTACCCTCAGGTAAGTGCAACACCGGTATCACACACCTCTCTGCAGCTAACAGTTGGACCCCGATTGGGTTAGCGAATCTTCTCCCTCGGGAACCCCGATTGGGTTATTGAACTCCTTCAAAGAACCCCGATTAGGTTATCGATTTTTTATGACAGAGTGCTCTGCCAGCACCTCTGCTCCCGAATCTTCTGACAGAGTACTCCGCCAGCACCTCTGTTCTCGATCGCCTATTGAGTGCGTTGGGTCAGTGACAGGTCAGCTATTCAGACAAGTCAGACAATTTTAACTAGCTAAGCCTACTCTAGTTATACTATTTTCCAGGGCAGTGTAGCACCCCCCAATGTTGCAAATGTAAGGATCACCAATTTTGATTGGACAAAAGAATGAGGAGAGGTCATCACACCATACGAAAATGAGACTTTTCTCTTGAATATTGACATTAGCATTCCCGCCCATCAATTTATTTTTCCATGCACTTTTATTCCACCCAACAATAAATGTTCTAATAACAAATACATTGTATATCATTTGTACAGTTGGTCTTCCTCTTGTGAGGTCGAAAGGTGAGCTTCCCAGGCGCATCTCAGTCAAGACTGTCCTTGGTATTCATTGAATGCCATGACGTGAGTGTTTCTGGATTCTGGTGCGCATGTGAGGTGCCGGTTTCAAAATGGAGTTACAGACACATCTCAGGCCCAAACACGAGCTATTAGCAAAGTAAAAGAGAAACAGTTTTAGAACAAAGAATAAATGAATGTTCTGTATACCACTTATCTCTACTCTATTCCCATTATTTTATATTTAACTTCAGCGTTATTGATTAAGCAAAACAAACAGCTTAGCAAAAGCAGCGATGCAAGCTTCTTGCACGTTATTGATACAGAGTAGCCATCTTAGTTCTAGTGCGCAGAAGCAAAAGTTTCCCACAAAAGCAGAGAGTACGTCATGTCAACTATTTGGACAAATCGGACAATCTAACTAGCTCAGCCTACCTTAGTTATACCATTTCCAGGGCAGTGTACCACCCCCCAATGTTGCAAATGTGTGTATTCCTTCAATTTGATTGGTCAAAAGACAAGGAGAGGTCATCACACCATACCAGTTATGATATCATGCTCTTCAATATTCAGATCAATGTTCCCACCCAATATTTTATTTCCCATGCACTTTTATTCCACACAACAATGAATGTTCCAATAGTAAATACAATGTATAATTTTGCATCCTCTTGGAAGTTCAGGAGGTCGGGTTCCCATGAACATTTCTTAGCAAGTCAGGAGTTGGCCCATGTTCAATGCCATGGCTTGTGGACTCGGGTGAATTCAGCACATGCTCAGTTTCAGGACCCAAGATGGAGCAACATTGTACTTGATTGGTCCAAACATGAGCTAATAGTCAAAGAAGAACAGTTTTAGAACAAAGAATAAATAAATGCTCTTTATACCACTTATCTCTACTCTATTTCCATCAATTTAATTTAACTACAGCGTTAGGTTTTAGGAAGAATGAACAATTTAGCAAAAGCAGTGGTGCAAGCTTTAGCACGTTAAAACATAGAGCAGCCATTTTTAGTTCTAGTGCGCAGAAGCAAAGTTTTCCCACCAAAGCAGAAAGTATGTCATGTCATGTGAGTGTGACAGAAGCATGAGCAGAAAAGTTCCAGCGTTGTGGCGGCCATTTTAATGCATATGCGTTACTGTTTAGTAAAAACACATAGGCGAGCTTCCCCTAGATACTAGAAATGTTGTGTGGTGCAATATTAGTAAGACGAAAAATGTTAATTAGTACATTACAAATTATTTCGAGAGGGCTGAGTACAAGCAAGTCACTTTACGTGCGCAACCTTGCTCCATCAATCCCCTTTTTGATGATTTTTTATATCATCACCAATTAATGAAACAGATGCCAACTTTCACATCTCTCCCAAAAGTTATATTTCTTCAAAATTTCTTTTCTTTCCGTTCTTATTTGCTGTATATGTCTTTTTGTTTCTGCAACATTTGCACCAATTATTATTGCTAAAATTAGTAAAGCTACTCCCGATATTGGCATCAGTATTCTACCTACAATACTTTTTCCTACATTAGAAAACCAACTACCTATAGAGGAGAGACCATCTGTAAGTCTCTTCCATGTACTGTCAACCTCCAGTGGTTTGAGTTCTTTTTCCAAATGTTTAATATTCTTTACATACCCTTTAATTTCAAAGCTTTTATCAGGTATGTAAGTGCAACAATTTTGCGCTCTCAACATTCTACAGACTCCGCCCTCTTTTGCCAACAATGTATCAAGAGCAAGTCGATTTTGTTAAACCATTGATCTTATCGCAACCAGTTCGGTATTGATCATCAAAAATCCTCCAGCAGTGTCAGTCGATAAGCGAACCACCACTGTTGACAATTTGCAAATTCTTTGAGTATTCAGAACCACTCCCACTGAAGGTATTAATGCACTTAATATATTTCCCACTATTTCAGAAAACTAGCTCTTTTACTACGCATTAGTCCATTTTCTTCATTGATTCCAGTGATTTTGTTTACATTTTATACCTTTGGAAATACTATTCCAAAATAGCACCTCCCATACCAATGATCCGGTAGTTTATAATATGCCTTGTATCCACATACATAATAAATTCCAGGAAATACTGGTTTAGTTCCATGCTTGAAACCTCAACCCCCAATTACCTTATAATTGTGTTCACATTCATTGGAACCAATGAATATATTGTTATAATAACTCGTTCTCTGCCTATGGAGACAGAGTTTTCCTTTCTTTTTGAAATCCAGCAACATAGCAGCGTGAGTCTTGCCTTTTAAGGTGAACTCTTTCTGCTCAGTGGCTTTTCTCTGCAAATCCTCTCTCCTTTTCTGAACTAAGTTTAAAATTATGTTCTCTTTTTCATGTAAAATGCATGTTAAATTTTTCTTGTGTGCTTCAGCTATAATTATTGTACCCATTGTTAGAAAATATTCGCCCATATAACAAGTTATGTCACTTTTAGTATGTACAGGATTCAGGTTACTACGTATAGGAAGTTTAGAAAAAATACCTTCTGAATTCGAATAATAATAGTATAATGGTCGTTAGACCTGACATCATTGGCGTGAGTCTCCCTTCCATTTTTTGACAGATTGCCTCCTCTGTTTTGATATGTTTTTGGTGGTTGTATGTTTTGGGCCCTGTGTCACTGCTAATCAGTGCCACAGTGCAAGTGCTCCCTATCTTAAATTGAGATACTAATTGGTTATTTCATGATTGGGTTATTTGAGCTATTGTCAGCCCCTAGTACAGTGCACCATGTGTGCCCAGGGCTTGTAGAGCAAATGCTGCTGGTGGGCTTGCAGCATTGGTTGTGCCACTCTCAGAAGCAGCTTGTAAAGTGTGTCTCAGGCCTGCCATTGCAAGGCCTGTGTGTAGTCTGTGACTACTATGTCGACTTGGCCAAGTGCAGCCACTTGCCAGTCCCTAAACCTTCCCTTTGCTTCATATTAGACACCCCTATGGTAGGCCCAAGGACAGGGTGCATTGTAAGTATAAGGTAGGACATGCCCTGGTGTGTGTAGCATGTTCTAATAGTGAATTACAGCCATTTTCGTTTTTCACTATTGAAGTTTATTGTAATATTCTGTATTTGCAAATACCACTTTTAGAAAGCAGGTATTTGCGTGCCTAACCATTTGAGCCCGCATCTGCTGACTTGTGTATTCCTTGTCTGGATTTGTGTGTGACAGGGCTGGGGAAATTCCAGGAGACAGGCTGGGGCAGCCCAGTGGTGAATAGAGAGATCAGCACCCAGATGGGAGGGGGGAGTAGCCCCTGGGACCAGAATAGGGCTGGGCCTTTCCTTTACAATGCTGGCTCCACCCCCTGTGGTTTGTCTGATGTCTATGCTCTGCACAGTGAAAGGAAGAGAAGAGTCATGTAAAGACAGTGCTCAGGAACTGGTTTGAACTAGGCAGAGGCCTCTCTGCCTTCAGAGAACAAAGGATTTTGGGGTATAAATATAGGGACCCAGTCCCACAGACTTTAGATCACTTCTGGAACAATAAACCGTTCTGCCAAGAAGAAGAACCTAGGAAGCTGCAGGAGTTTGGACTGCTCCTCTGCCAGCGTGCTGTTTGCTTGGTTGGCCTGCAGTGGTTGCTTCATTGCCAAGGGAAAGGAGAAGGAACTTTTTAAGGACTTTCATTCATCTGCAGACTATTCTCCAAGGGCTTGAACTGTGCTTGCCTCATACTGAAGTCTCAGGGCCAAAAGACTTCACCTCCAGCTCCCTCCTGAATTTCCTTGCTGGGAATTCTGACTCCAGTTACTTGGATGCCACTGGGAGCTGAAAGCGCGACTCATTGAGAGGAAGCGTGTCACCGCCGTAGCTGAAATCGTCGCATCGCCGGAGAAGCGAGCCTTCGTCGCATCTCCCTGGAAGCGTGTGTTCATTAAAGCTGTCTGCTGTTGCATTGCCGGAGAAGCGCGACGCATCGAGAGAGTCGTCATCGCATCACCGGAGAAGCTCGTCGCAGGGCCTGTTGTGGCTCCAAAGTACAGAGTCGTCGCAAGGCTGCCAGGGCGTCATCGCATCGTCATCGCATCGCCGCATCAAGGGCGCCATCTTCTCGCATTGCAACTGGATGGTTGCATCGCATCAATGTGCCATCTTGCGCACCGCATCGGGCACGCAGGCCGAGAATCTACGCATCACCTCCGCACCGGTAAGGCTCACGACGAGTCCTCTACTATGCGGAAGCATTGAGGAAGGACGCAACCGTTCTACCGGGTCATGGAACCGATGCATCTCCCCTTCTGCGAGTCCTTTTGTTTACTTTGCGTGCCGCAACCAGGTACTTTGTTGAGAACTTTGTCACATTTACCAACACCTTGAACTAAGAGACTTTAATCATCTTTTGAGTAACCTTAAGCATAGTATTTTGGATTTTTGTTGTCTGTGGTCTTGTGTTTAAGTCTATATAAAGAATACTTATTTTTATAAAACCTGTGTTGTGTCCATCTGTAGTGTTATCACTGTATTACTGTGTATATTCACAAATGCTTAACACACTGCCTCTGAGAAAAGCCTGTCTGCTCGTGCCAAGCTACCAAGGGGGTGAGCAGGGGTTATTAAGAGTGTAATCCCCTTATCCTGACTTAGAAGTAAGGGTCCCTATTTGGACAAAGGTGAATACCATTGCCAATTAGAGACCCCCAGATGTAACATTGGTGGTCAGCGATGAGGATTTGGACTTTGCATTTGTGTTTCATATACAGTGATTGGTGTACACTACCAGTGAGTGCAGACCAAACGCGACCCCATACTTTTTTTTTATAGAATCCCTTTTTCCTTGGAACTGTTATTTTTTCTAAAAACTCCCAATTCTTACTACCATGAGTGAAGAAGCCTCTTTTGCATCTATGGATCTTGATTTTGAGGAAGAGAGGTTGGAAACCTACACTGTGGAAACAGCTCAAGTATCTCTGCAGGAAATTGAAAGTTGCTACACCAGGCATTTCTAAAAAGGAAGACTACCAAAAGGCGCTGAGGGCCTGGGTAGAAGCCAGAAATGTCCATGATCTTGTTGTGGAGCCTGTTGGGGATGCAGATGGGCAAATTGATGGGCCAGAGTTTCCAGCCAGGGGAGGGGTGCCGCCCCTACCTGGCAGCAGCATCTCTTGCAAAGACCTGTCCCCCAGACAACTGGAAGACAGGGAGAGAAATAGAGCACTGAAGCTGGAGTTGGCTAAGCTTAAGATGGAGGGTCAGAGGGAAACAGAGAATAACAGGTTGTCTTTGGAAAGAGAGGGAATGAGAATGGAGCATGAGAGAATGTTGAGGGAGTAAGAGATCAAGGCCAAGGGCTTAGATATCAGTTCCTTTGGTGGCAGCGCACCATCTGTGCCTTCAGAAGGCAGGGTACATATTCCCAAGGATGTCATCAAAGATTTTCACAAAGGTGAAGATATTGGTCAGTGGTTTGCAGCCTATGAGATAGCAATGTTGGCCCACCGGGTCCCTGAGAAGGATTGGGGAGCGGGGTTGTGGGGCCGCTTTGTCACTGAAGGCAGGGATACTTTGTAAGACCTGCCCAGGGAGCATAGGATGTCTTATAACCACATGAAGGAAGCACTGATGTGAAGATATGGGTTAACTCCAGAGCTCTATAGACAGAGGTTCAGGAATTGTAAGAAACTGGAGGGAACCACTTGGGTAGGTTATGTGTCTTTCTTTTGCAGAGCTATGGATGGTTGGGTGAGGGGTAGCAATGTTGATAATTTTCAAGCTCTCTATGATTTGATTGCCAGGGAGCACTTATCTGCTAATTGTTTTCCAGAGCTACGCCAGCACCTTATTGATAGCAAGTTGACTAACCCTAGAAAACTTGCTGAGGAGGCGGACCGCTGGGTCAGTACCGAGGGTCATTAATCTATAGGGGTTAAGGGGGAAGGTAATAGGTAAGGCTGCCCCCCACTCACACAACAGTTCATCAACTAAAGCCTCACCTAATTGGAGACGCATCCACATATATGACCAGAAACCGAGGTGTGATATCTTATTATCAATATAAATTCCCTGGATGTGCCAAATAACACTAGTCCTATGGTCAAGATGTGAAATTGTTCACAGTAAAAACACACAGGTCCACATTCACTGCAACCAGAAAAAGGTGTATAAAATAGAGAGAGTGCCTCACGGTAGTCACACCGAGGGGGTTCCCGGCTAGCAATTACCGGTATACCCACTTCTCATCACTGGTCACTCTCTCTATGTGAAAAGACAGAAAGGCACAAAAACGTATAGTCGTGCACATGTGAGAATAGTGGTGAAAAGAAACCAGTGACAAACATATAAACACTGATATGAAATATTGTGTACATAAACAAACCCCTAACCAGACAAACTAGTAAAACAGGGCAGGGTTTTGCTGGCTATTCGTTTTTATTCTGTTGCTGCAAAACCTGCCATTTAAAAATGGTTAATTATATACCATAATTATTTTATCCTCACGCCGACATGTTTCATTGCTCCAACTTTCAGCAATTTCATTAGGGCATTCGAGGGGTTATCTATCCTCAGTCTTCTCAATAGAACCTGGACCTGTGTGAATAAAAACCAGAGGACTATGGAGATTGTACTACACCCCTTCAATTGAAGGGTATCTCGAGGGCGTAACCAGTGCACCACACATTTCGACATGCCAATAGATCGTATTTACCTTAAGGCTGCCAAATCTGCACGTACCGGCACCCCTCTGTTAGACCCAGTGTCGCGTGATCACGTGTCCAGTTATGGCTAGAAGTAGTCTCAGCCACCTACATGCACAAATTGGTAAAAGTAGGGCGGAAATCGCATGGTCAGTACAATTTTGAAATGTACTATGGCTCACACATATTCTTAAACACCTGTGGCCCCCTGCGCCAGCTGGCGAGTCAGGACAAAACAATGTTTCCTCTCACTCATTCCGTTAACTGGCAGATTACAAAATGCAGTTATGTTTGCTCTCAACGAGTTTCGAGTGCTCGATCTCACTTACTGGGCTGCAAGCGTGAGCAAATGTAATACTGCCTGTGACCCCAGAGTGAAATCAATATGGAGCCACTTGTTGTCAGCCGTTTCTGTAAAAGACCGCATAGACCGTGGTTCAGCATGCACCCATGTCACTTATGGAAAGTATCTCCGTCCACTTCCAACTCAAGCACCATTCATTCTTATATAAGCTAGTGGAAGAGGGTCCCTCATTCACTCTGTCACTCGGTCCAACACATTCTCTTACTGCTGCCGAGTCCCTCCGGCACTTCCAACGGTCCTCACACAGCATAGCTCTGAGGAACTGGAAGTAGCCAGGGATGTGTGACTCCGCCTCCCACGTAACGCGGCGCGGCCATCTTAGAATGGGCTCAGATGGTACGTGCCGTTTACACTGTCACTACATGACTGGGCCCCTCACAGTATGTAATGATACTCAATCCGGTGCGCGCCGATTGCAAAGTAGTCTAATACCTAGGTCTGACAGTGCCAAATATTTCATTGTTACAATTTCCAAAACTGGAAGAAAAACAGTGCAAACACTGGCAACGAGGGAAATATTTATATGTTAGGAAAAAGATCTTTATAATTTCTAGCCGTTGGAAAATCAAGCAGTGCCCCTAAAACAGATTAATCCTCATAATGTTTATGAGGTTTCGGTATGTCCTATCAGCATGACCACCCTGAATGTTCAGTAGGGGAAGTTGCTGGTCTCCTGGTCAGTACCTGTCAATACACTTGATTTCTCATACTCCAGTCCCGGGACCACTGTTGCAAAGATATGTACAGGCCCTTATGTTGATGGAGTAATACGTGCCAGTATGGATTTATCGCCTGCTCACTTTATTCCACTCAATATTTTCATTTAACCCTTCCTGGTCCGCCTTCTCAGAGAATATCCATTTTGCTTCATTTCATGCCAGGATGTTGTCCAGGTTATGTGTATCGCCCACCACTTTTTCTAAAACAGTCCATTTTAGATCTTTGGGGTCATGTCCAAACTCATTGAAATGTTGCACCAATTGTGTGGTAAGTTTTTTGGCTCTGATTGTGCTAAGGTGTTCCTGCACGCGTATCTTCACTTTGCGGGTGGTGAGTCCAATGTAATACAGACCACAACTGCACATGAGTCTGTAAATCACATGTGTTGTGTTACAGTTGCTAAACCAGTTGAGAAACCATGTTTTACCCCCACGCAGCGTCACACTTTTTGTGGCTGATGTTAGCCCACATACCGAACAATTACCACATGGGTAATGTCCTGCAGGGATGGTGCTTGCCTGGACGGCATTGGGATACCGTGTGTGGACCAACTTATCACGTAGATTGGGCGCCCTCTTGAAAGCAAAACGCGGGGCCGGCATTTTGTCAGCGGTGGTATCTAGTATGGACCTGCGCTTTCTTATGATCTGTCTTATCTTCGTTGAAAGGGGATCAAACGTCGTTAACACTGGGAGGCAAGTTTGTTTTTCTTTCACATTGCGCTCCAATAAAGCTTCCCGCGGTGTATTGAGGGTCCTCTTCTGTGCACGTTTGATCACCTTTACTGGGTACTCCAGCTGTTGGAGTTTGGTGACCTAACTCAGTGGATTGATCAAGAAAGGTTTCAGTGGAGGAACAGTTGCGCCGGCATCTTAAAAATTGCCCAACCGGCAAATTGTCCCGGAGTGCTCTAGGGTGGAAAGAATGATAATGAAGGAGGGAGTTCCTATCTGTGGCCTTATGGTGTACGCTGGTCACCAATTTTTGATCAACAGTGGTGATATCTACATCAAGGTAGACCGCAGACATGTTACTGATGGTCCAGGTGAATCGGAGACTAATGTCCACTTGGTTCAACCATTGTAAAAATGTATTGAGCCGGTCCTCTGTACCTGTCCAGATACAGAGGACATCATCAATATAGCGTCTCCACAACAAGATGTTAGCTATGTATGGGTTAGACTGATGGAGGACCACATTTTTCTCGACCTGGCCCTCAGTACCAAGGGTCCACAAGGGTCTTGTGGGAGACTATGCTAAAGGTGGGCAGGGTCCCCAGCAGAAGAGTGGGGGGGACATGGGTAAACAGGGGGAGTTCCAAAAAGGTCCCCAAAGTAATTCCCAAGGGAACCAAGGTAAGGGTTCTCAGCCTCCCCCTGAAAAGAAGTCAGGACCCCCAACAGGTAAACCTGTTCATAGGGGGCCTGTTACCTGCTTTCAGTGTAAGCAGGTGGGACACCGTTGGCATGATCCCCAGTGTCCTCAGAAAGGACAGTATGTGCCACCCCGTGCACCACCCTGTCAGATGGCCAGTGTAGCCCTGGGTGGGGAGGAGATGGGTGCCCAAGGTGGGTGGGGTCCCGCAGAAATGTCCCTTGTCTCATTAGGAGATTTTGAGATGGTCCCTAAAACTCAGCTGCCTGAGAACACTGAAAAATACAGGCAGTGGGTGACCATCAATGGCCATAGAGTGGAGGCTCTCAGAGACACAGGAACAATTGTGACAGCTGTCAAGTGTCACTTGGTCTCTGAAGAGCAGGTAGTCCCTCATGCATTCTTCCCAGTTGTTGCCGCTGACAACACAGAGAGCCATTGCAAGGTGGCTCAAGTTCCCTTTGAGTGGGGGGGGTCTCGGGTACTCTTCAAGTAGCAGTGAGGCCATCCATGCCTGTTGATTATCTATTAGGCAATGATTTAGAAAGCTCCCCTTGGGCTAAGGTGGAGAGGAAGGCACATTTGGAGATGTTGGGTCTGCTTGAGTGGGCATGTGTGACCATTCGGTCTATGGCAGCTAAGGGTGTTCAAGAGACCCTGGAGCCTGAAAGTTTGGCCCAGGGAGCTGCCTTAAAGACAAGAGGTAGGGGGCACGGGAAACCAGCCCCCATTGTTTTCATGGCCCAGGAGGAAGCAGACCTTGAGGGGGATGCCCTGGAACCCACTGGTGAGCAAGTTTCTGAACTAGGGAACCTACCTGAGCTGACCCATTGGCAGCAAGAGGGGGGTCCCTCCAGGGAGGACTTTTGTGAAGAGCAGCAGAAGTGCCCTTCTCTTGTGGGTTTGAGGCAACAGGCCTCCAACCAGGCAGCAGGTGATCAGTCTGGATCACATTGGATCTACTGGGAGAATGGTCTCCTGTATAGTGAGCCTAAGGTTGCTGAGCCTGGGTCAGCCCGTGTGCTGGTGGTCCCCCAGCACTTCAGAGCCTTCCTACTGGGTTTGGCTCATGATGTTCCTTTAGCTGGTCATCTGGGGCAGAACAAGACCTTTGAAAGGCTTGACTCCCACTTTTATTGGCCCCAGATGCAGAAGAGTTCAGATACTCATTGTCAGACTTGTCAAACTTGCCAGGCAAGTGGGAAAAGTGGAAGGAGGCACAAGGCCCCTCTCCAACCTTTTCCTGTAGTCAGTAACCCCTTTGAACGGGTGGGCATTGACATTGTGGGGCCACTGGACCCCAAGACAGCCATGGGCAACAGGTTTATCCTGGTCTTGGTGGACCATGCTACCCGGTACCCGGATGTCATTCCGCTCAGGACAGTGACGGCCCCCGTGGTGGGACGTGCACTGATGGGGATCTTCTCCCGTGTGGGGTTCCCCAGAGAGGTTGTGTCTGACCGAGGTACAAACTTAATTTCCAATTATATGAAGTCTCTGTGGAAGGAGTTTGGTGTTACCTACAAGTTCACCACTCTTTACCACCCACAAGGTAATGGGCTGGATGAAAGATTTAACCGGACTCTTAAGGGCATGATCATGGGTCTTGAAGAACCAATGAGGCTTAAGTGGGACGTCCTCTTGCCATGCCTTCTGTTTGCCTACCGTGAGGTGCCACAAAAGTCTCTAGGGTTCAGCCCCTTTGAGCTTTTGTATGGCCACCCGGTAAGAGGACCTTTGAGTTTGGTCAAGGAAGGCTAGAAGCAATCTCCCAGGAAACCTCCCCAGGATGTATATAGCTACATGCTGGCCTTCAGAAACCAGACTCAGCGTTTCAGGGACCTCGCTCAGGCGAATCTGGAAGCCAGCCAGGAAGAGATGAAGCGGTGGTACGATCAGAATGCCACTCTGATTGAGCTTCATCCTGGACAGAAAGTTTGGGTCATGGCCCCTGTGGAGCCTTTTCCGCTCCAAGGCAGGTGGACTGGTCCCTATGAGGTGGTGGAACGCAAGAGTGATGTCACCTATCTGGTGAACTTGCGGTCTCCAAGGAACCCTTTGAGGGTCCTTCATGTTAACCTCCTGAAGTCCCACTTAGAACAGTCCAAAGTGGGCATGCTCCTGGCGACAGATGATGGAATGGAGGAGGAGACAGAGCCTCTTCCTGACCTCCTGTCTGCAACAGAGCAAGATGGGTCAGTGGATGGTGTCATCCTCTCTGCCACACTGACCCCTGATCAGCAGCAAGATTGCCGCCAGCTGTTGGGGCAATTCTCTGATCTATGTTCCTTGGTTCCTGGTGTCACAGAGTGGTGCGTCCATGATGTGGACACTGGAGACAGTCCTCCTGTGAAGCACAAGGCTTACAGAGTGACTGACAAGGTTAGGGTAGGCATGAGCGGATTTTGCGGATTGGCAATCCGCGAATTTGCGGATTTGCGAACTCGCAATCCGCAAAATCCGCGAATTCCCGCGAATTTGCGGATTTTTTTTTTTTTTGTGTTCGCCCGTGTTTCTGCCAGTTCGCGAGGGTTTTTACAATTTCGCAATTTGCGAACTTACCTGTCGGGTCGCAAGTTTTGCGAACTTGTTGTTTCTACGTGTCCAACCTGTTTGGGACACTCTTCTTCATCACTGCCACTCTCTGTCACCACTGCCACTCTCTGACTACTCATGCCACCCTCTGGCCCACCCATGCCACCCTCTGTTTCATCACCACACCCTCTGGTTGTCCAGTGTACATTATTTTCGGCAAAGCAAAGCACACCTTCCCTGCCTCAAGTGACCTGAATTAATTTGGGGCTGATTAATGTGTCACAGAATATTTTTTTAGCTGGCACCTGCTTCCTTAGTGCGCCCTGATTAGTGATCTTTTGCACTTGCTAAGTGCTTTCATTGTTGCAAAATTAGTTACAACACCTGCCCTGCCCCAACTGACAATAATGAATTAGGGGCTGATTAATGGATTTTAACTTCCAGCCTGGCTCCTGCTTGTCTCCCTTAGCTGTAATTCATGACCTTTGTGGCATATGTGTAACTATTCTGAGGTTCAGAGCAGGGTCACATAATAGTTTCAACTGGCAACTGAACTCTGGAGGGGCCCCTCAGGAAGCACTACAGGAAATGGCTACTAATGATGTGCCTGAACTTTTGAACCTGTTAAGTAGTTACTTTCAGTTTTGCTTAGATCGTATTTCTGCAATTTCGCACTTATTCGCGGGGCGCGAACTCACGCGAACAGTGCGAGCAGTGCGAGCAAAATCCGCTGCTCGCGGATTTGCGGATTTTGCAGGAAATTCGCAAATCTCGCGGATTGCGGATTTCCCGAAAATCCGCAAAATCCGCGAGCGGAACGGATTTTCCGCCCATGCCTAGGTTAGGGCTTACATTAAGGAGGAGATCTCCAAGATGTTGCTTTAGGGGTCATTGAGTCCTTCAACAGTCCTTGGGTCAGCCCAGTGGTCTTGGCCCCAAAGGCTGCCTCGCCGGGGGCCACACCCGAAGTCCGGTTCTGTGTGGACTACAGAGGGCTCAATTCAGTCACCAGGACTGATGTACACCCCATCCCCAGAGCTTATGAGCTCATTGATCGGTTAGGGGCTGCACGGTACCTCAGCATGTTTGATTTGAGGTCTGGGTACTGGCAGATTGCCTTGACTGATGGGGCTAAGGGGAGGTCAGCATTCTCCACACCAGATGGGCACTACCAATTCCGGGTTATGCCCTTTGGGATGAAAAATGCCCCGGCAACCTTTCAGAGGTTGGTCAACCAGGTGTTGGCTGGACTAGAGGATTTCCTTGCCGCCTACCTGGATGACATTGCAGTGTTCAGCGCCAGTTGGGAAGAACACTTGCAGCACCTCTGGGAAGTGTTGATGGCACTGCGCAAGGCAGGCCTCACGATCAAGGCGAGTAAGTGCCAGATCAGGCAGGGTTCCGTGGTGTACTTGGGTCACCAAGTAGGAAGCGACCAGATGACGCCCCTACAACCCAAGATTGATACCATCCTGGCAAGGGAACCCCCAAAGACTCATACACAGGTGAGAGCCTTTTTATGACTCACGGGGTACTACAGGAGGTTTGTCAAAGGGTATGGCAACATTTTTGCCCCCTTGACTGAGCTGACTTCCACGAAGCAGCCCAAGAAATGAACTGGACTGACACCTGTCAGAATACTTTTGATGCCCTGAAGGCTGCCATGTGCACCGCACCTGTGCTTCAGGCGCCCAACTTCTCAAAATAATTCATTGTACAGACAGACGCTTTAGAGCATGGTGTGGGGGATGTTCTATCACAGATTACTGAAGAGGGCTTTGACCAACCTGTAGCCTTCATCAGTAAGAGGTTACTCTCACGGGAACAGAGGTTTGAGTGCAATTGAGCGTGAGGCATTTGCTGTGGTCTGGGCGCTGAAGAAGTTGAGACCATACTTGTTTGGGACTCACTTCTTGGTTCAGACCGATCACAGGCCCCTCAGATGGCTGATGCAGATGAGGGGTGAGAACCCAAACTTGTTGAGGTGGTCCATCTCCCTACAGGGTATGGACTTTACGGTGGAACACCGCCCTGGTACAAAACACGCCAACGATGATGGTCTGTCCAGATTTTTCTGCCTTAGTGAAGAGAACTCCCAAGGGGAAGGGTAGTTCTCTCCACATTTCAGCTGGAGGGGACACGTGTTAGACCTGACATCATTGGCATGAGTCTCCCTTCCATTTTTTGATGGATTGCCTCCTCTGTTTTGATATGTTTATGCTGGTTGTATGTTTTGGGCCCTATGCCACTGCTAATCAGTGCCACAGTGCAAGTGCTCCCTATGTTAAATTTAGATACTAATTTGTTATTCCATGATTGGGTTATTTGAGCTACTGTCAGCCCCTAGTACAGTGCACCATGTGTGCCCAGGACTTGTAGAGCAAATGCTGCTGGTAGGCTTGCAGTAGTGGTTGTGCCACTCACAGAAGCAGCTTGTAAAGTGTGTCTCATGCCTGCCATTGCAAGGCCTGTGTGTAGTCTGTGACTACCATGTCGACTTGGCCAAATGCACCCACTTGCCAGTACCTAAACCTTCCCTTTGCTTCATATTAGACACCCCTATGGTAGGCCCAAGGGCAGAGTGCATTGTAAGTATAAGGTAGGACATGCTCTGGTGTGTGTAGCATGTTCTAATAGTGAATTACAGCCATTTTTGTTTTTCACTATTGAAGGCTACCTGTTCTTATAGGCCAGAATGGGCAGTTAAGATTGTTACATTCCTACAATCCTACCTGACTCAGGGAACATGGTAGAAATTGGAGTTTAGTATGCCTGAACTCAGAATAATAAAATACATCTTTTAGTAAAGTTTATTTTAATATTCTGTGTTTGCAAATACCACTTTTAGAAAGCAGGTATTTGCTTGCCTAAGAATTTAAGCCCGCCTCTGCTGACTTGTGTATTCCTTGTCTGGATTTGTGTGTGACAGGGCTAGGGAAATTCCAGGAGACAGGCTGGGGCAGCCCAGTGGTGAATAGAGAGATCGAGACCCAGATAGGAGGGGGGAGTTGCACCTGGGACCTGAATAGGGCTGGGCCTTCCCTCTACAAAGCTGGCTCCATCCCCTGTGGCTTGTCTGATGTCTCTGCCCTGCACTGTGAAAGAAGAGGAGGAATAATGTCAACAGAGTGCTCCAGAGCTGCATCTTCCCTCCCCTGTGCTGGCTTCACCTCCTCTGGGGCGTCTGATGTTTCCGCCCTGCACAGTGAAAGGAAGAGAAGAGTCATGTAAACACAGTGCTCAGGAACTGGTTTGAACCAGGCAGAGGCCTCTCTGCCTTCAGAGAACAAAGGATTTTGGGGTGTAAATATTGGGACCCAGCCCCATAGACTTTAGATCACTTCTGGAACAAGAAACCTTTCTGCCAATGAGAAGAACCTAGGAAGCTGCAGGAGTTTGGACTGCCCCTCTGCCAGCGGGCTGTTTGCTGGGTTGGCCTGCAGTGGTTGCTTCATTGCCAAGGGAAAGGAGAAGGAACTTTTTAAGGATTTTTATTCATCTATTTATTTATTTTATTTTATTTATTTATTTTGCAAATTTATAGAGCGCTCTAATACCCGGAGGTGTCCTGGCGCTGGAGGATAGACTGGTGTGGGGGAGTGAGCTTACTGGGTGAAGAGCCATGTTTTTAGACCTCTTCTAAAGGCCATCAGATTCTGGGTTTGTCTGAGCGCAAGAGGAAGTTTATTCCATGTCTCGGCCGCCCCAAGAGAGAAGCTCCTGCCTCCCCAGCGGACTTTTTTAATTCTGGGGACCGCCACCAGGGCCAGTTGTCCTGATCTCAGTGTTCTTGTTGGTTTATGCCAGCGGAATAAAGACTTCAAGTGCCTGGGACCTGAGTCGTGGAGGGCCTTGAAGACCATGCATACTGCCTTGAAAGTGATTCTTTTACGAATGGGCAGCCAGTGTAGCTTAACCAGTTCCTGAGATACTGAGGCAAATTTGGGAGTGTCAGTGATTAGACGAGCGGCAGCATTTTGCAGAAGTTGAAGTTTATTGAGTACGCTCTGCTGGGCGTTTAGCATCAAGCTGTTGCAATAATCTAGGCGTGAGAGCACTAGACCAGTGACTATAGTTTTCCTATGTTTCTTTTCCAGATAAGGTAGAATTTTTCTGATGGTCTTGAGTAAGAAATGAAGGGAGGAGGAGAGGGCGCTCACCTGGGATTTGAAATTCAGGGTGGTGTCCACCAGTATACCAAGATTTTTCACTTTATCGACTGGTTCTGGGAGAGGTCCCATTTCGTCTGGCCACCATCTTGGGGACCAGAAGTTATCCCTGTTGCCAAAGAGCAGGACCTCGGTCTTCGAGGAGTTCAGCTTAAGGCAGCTTTGTGCCATCCAGCGGCCAACTTCAAGCATGCAGTTTTTGAATCTATCGGCCGTGTTTTCTGTTTCGCCGGGAAGGAGGGACACCACAATCTGTGTGTCATCGGCGTAGGCCGTTAGTTGAAAGCCGAATGAACGGATTACCGGGGCGAGAGTGGACACGTACACATTAAAAAGAGTTGGGCTTAACGAAGACCCCTGAGGAACTCCACAGGGGAGTACAAAGGAGCGAGATTCGTAACTGCCCAACGCCACTGTCTGGGATCTATCAGCTAGGAAGGCTTGTAAGATCTTAAGAGCCTTTCCCTGAATTCCACAGGCCCTCAACCGGTCCACCAATAGCTTATGGTGGACCGTATCGAAGGCCGCAGAGAGATCCAGTAGGATCAGGGCTGCTCGGCCTCCTGCATCCATTACCTGCCTGATGTCTTCCATGGATTTAATCAGGGCGGATTCCGTGCTGTGTCCCTCTCGAAAACCGTGTTGGGAGGAGTCCAGTACATCTGCTGATTTTAGGAAGGCGCTAAGTTGTGTGTTCAAGTGGCCTTCTATTATTTTGGCAGGAAGGGGGAGTCTGGCAATCGGGCGGTAATTGTTCATCTCGGTGATATCAAGATTGTTTTTTTTTAGCAGGGGTAAGATGGAAGCTTGTTTCCACCTTGAGGGATAATCCCCTGTCTCCAACATCTGATTGAAAAGGGGGGTGAGACCCCTGGCAATTGCATCTGGTGCAAGTTTGGTTATAGATGTAGGGCAGGGGTCATGAGGGGAGCCTGATTTAATTTTTAGCAAGCGACTTCTCACTTCTTTTTCTGTGATTTGGGGGAAATGTTGAAGCGTGGTTTCAGGTTTAACGAGGTCGGGGGCCTCCCTCAATGAGGAAGTCGTCGCTGTTCTGTCTAGGGGGAGAAAAATTTTCTCCACCTTTTCGCGAAAGAAGGTTGCCAAACTTTCGCAAAGAGAAAGGCTTGCTGGTATTTCAATGGGTTTGGGGTTTGCTAAGGAGGCAACCGTGAGAAAGAGTTCTTTGGGGGTATTGGTAGCGTCTTCTATCCGTCTCGTGAGAAAGGTTTTTTTCGCTTGTAGGATGATTTCCTTGTAGCGTCTTTGTTCCGCGTTAAGCGCTTTTTTGTCTGATTCCCTGTAGTGCGTACGCCAGATTTTTTCAAGTTTTTTACACCTTATTTTGTGTTCCCTAATTTGGTCCGTGAACCACGGGGCAGCGGGCTTGGCCCGGCTGGAGTGGATAGTTTTGGGGGGGGCTAAGCGTAGGCAAGCCTGGTCCAGCCAGGTAGTATAAGACTTGGCTGCCTCCTCCACGTTGTTCGGAAGAGGAGGCAAGGTGATGTTCAATGTGTTCTCTAGGGCGTCCCCAGTGATGTTTTTCCATTTTCTCACTATTTTCGGGGTGTTTCTCTTGTTAGCAAATTTTTCATGGGTGGTGAAAGGAATGGAAAAGTGGATTGCTGAGTGGTCTGACCAGAAAACTGGTAGAACCGAAGAGACTTTCAGATTGGACTGATTGGAAAAAATCCCATCTAGGGTGTGTCCTGCTCTATGAGTCGGATCGGATACAAGTTGCAGCATGTCGATCCCAGCCATTAGGTCAATTAGTTCTTGGGTATCGGGAGATGTCTTACATTCCAGATGGAAATTAAAGTCACCCAGAATGGTGAATCTTTGGGAACAGGCTGCTGTTTCTAATAGTTTGCTCAACAGAATATTCTCCAAGGGCTTGAACTGTGCTTGCCTCCTGCTGAAGTCTCAGGGCCAAAAGACTTCCCCTTCAGCTCCCTCCTGAATTTCCTTGCTGGGAATTCTGACTCCAGTCACTTGCGTGCCGCTGGGAGCTGGAAGCACGACGCATCGAGAGGAAGCGTGTCGCCGCTGCAGCTAAAATCGTCGCATCGCCGGAGAAGCGAACCTTTGTCGCATCTCCCTGGAAGCGTGTGTTCATCAAAGCTATCTGCTGTTGCATCGCCGGAGAAGCGCGACGCATTGAGAGAGTTTTCATCGCATCACCGGAGAAGAGTGTCACAGGGCCTGTTGCGGCTCCAAAGTACAGAGTCGTCGCAAGGCTGCCAGGGTGTCATCACATCGTCATCACATAGCCGCATCAAGGGGACCATCTTCTCGCATCGCAACTGGATCGTCGCATTGCATCAAAGCACCATCTTGCGCACTGCATCCGGCCCGCAGGCCGAGAATCTACGCATCACCTCCGTACCGGTAAGGCTCACGATGAGCCCCCTACTCTGCGCAAGCATTGAGGAAGGACGCAACCATTCCCCCGGGTCACGGAACCGACGCATCTCCCCTTCTGTGAGTCTTTTTGTTTACTTTGCATGCCGCATTCAGGTACTTTGTTGAGAACTTTGTCGCATCTACCAACAACTTGAACTACGAGACTTTAATCATCTATTGAGTAACCTTAGCATAGTATTGTGGATTTTTGTCGTTTGTGGTCTTGTGTTTGAGTCTATATAAAGAATACTTATTTTTATAAAACCTGTGTTGGTTCCATCTGTATTGTTATCACTGTATTACTGTTTATATTCACAAATGCCTAACACACTGCCTCTGAGATAAGCCTGTCTGCTCCAAGCTACCTAGGGGGTGAGCAGGGGTTATTAAGGAGTGTAATCCCCTTATCCTGACTTAGAAGTAAGGGTCCCTATTTGGACAAAGGTGAATACCATTGCCAACTAGAAACCCCCAGATCTAACAATGGTCCTTTCCTATAAAATAAACTAGCTAGAACACTGCATGAAATACCATATGTCAGGGGCAAATAGTGGTATGTAACACCCTCAGTTACAGGTGTGGGTAATTTCATACAAACATAGCAATCATTTATTTCCATTGCTTCAACATAATGTACTAACTGATTAGCGAATACATTCAAATTGGATCTATTTTTAACTTTACTATAGTGTAATCCTTCTTCATCTGATGCTTCTAAGTCTACCCTTTGCTGTCTGAGACTATCTACCCTTTCATGTGTATTTAACTTTTCAGGTGCATCTACTTTCTCATGTACGTTAGTGTAATTTTCCATGTTTTTACTCATTAGATAAGGAATAGCTACTGTCAGTCCTAACCATACAATGAGTACTAGCACTATACTACATGTGCATATTCTACAGCATGTCTTTAGACAATTTCTTTTTGGTTTTACGTTAAAAATGTATAATCAGCCTTTTCTGACTAAGGAGACTTTATCCCCTCTTTGTAACCTTTCACAGACGTTTAACCTGTGATTCATTTCTCAAGTTGGTCTCACTTCTTCGTCAGTCTGATCAACAATTAGTTTTCCTTCACTCAATTCTAGGTTTTCAAAATCTTCAAGTATGACATATGCCCACTCAGGTCCTTTGAACTTGTTATTCGGTCTTTTCAAATGCAGAATTCTCCTTCTGGGTTGCTCTGTGGACGGTCCAGCTGGCTTGATATTTCGTTTACTTGCTCTGGTTCTTCATTTATTGTTTTAAGGCGAAATTTCAATCTTTTGACAAAACCAGGCCACTTATCTCCTTTTCCGAGTCTTTTAGCTGGCTCTGTGCTTTGACTTTCTTCAGATGTTCTTTTATTTTCTTTCAGTTGTGGCACTATTTGTTCTTCATCTGCTTCGGATTTCTCTCTCTATCTGACTTGGTCCAGGGCTTAATTTTGTCTCTTCTGCCTGGATACTAATCTGGCCTTGTTCAGGAGTTTGCTGTATTTGACTTTGACCTTGAATTTGACTTTGTTCGCCTCCTTTTTACTGAACTCGTTTTCGTACCCCTATCTGGTCCTGCTCAGATCTTTGGATTTCTTGATTGTCTTCTGCCTGAGCTTTCACCCTAATACCTATCTTTCCCTCCTCAGACTCCAGAGTTCTGGCTGGAGTTTCAAATGTCTGAGTACACCGATCTTTCCTTATCTGATCCTCCTCAGAATTACTTTTGACTTGGATTTCTGTAATCTGAGTACATTCTTCTATTTCTGACTCATCCTCACTATCACTCTGTCTATCTAGATAGGTTTGACTTCTGGTTCTCACAAGGTCTGCAGGAATGTCGACTACTGGAATCCATTCATCCTGAAGTAGTGTGGCTCACTGGTTAGAAGCGGCAGACCCGAGAGCAGAGGACGGCCCGGGACCAGGGTTCGATTCCCGGCGCGGCAGGTTTCTGGACCAGGGTCAGCGGACTCGATAATTCTCTCGCCTCGGTGCCCACTCTGATCAGCGATCACACTCGGCAACTCTGGGCATTAGCTTGCCTCATCTTCACTAACGGCCCCACCAGACTGCCGGGGATGCCTGGTCTCACCCTGGAGATACCCATTAAGGGACCATCTCTCAGGGAAGCCAGGAAGGGTTTCGCAGCGGTCGAAGCGCCTTGGGACCCTACGGGTAAGTAGTGCGCTATATAAATGCCTATACATTTACATTTACATACATTTACTGGTGCTCGGTTGTTCCTCATCGACTACTTCGGGATCAACTTCTTGAGACCCCTCAGCTGCACAACCTTCAGCTTCTACTTCATCAGGTTCTGTCACCCTCTTGGTATGACTCGGGTGAATCCAGTTTGGAATTCGCCTGCATTTTACAGCTGTGGTGGTAATCAATATCACTTGATGTGTCTCTCCCCACCTTGGTGCTAGGTAAAATTCTTGAGTATGTTCTATTATCACTACCCAGTCACCTGGATTCAGGTCATGTGCTGGAGTTGATTGTCTAGCGACAGCGTCTTCTCCAACCTGGGGAGAGATAGAACGCACTTGGTCAGCCAGTTCTTTGCAGTACTCGAGCAATAAATCATCAGATATATTTATCAGCTTGTGTCCTGGTACACATGCCTGCCTCATTGCTCTTCCCATGAGTATTTCATGGGGACTCTGTGTTTCTGTCTGGAATGCTTCTGAGTCCCATCAGAACATGAGGTAAAGCATCAGGCCACTCCAATCGGGTAGATTAATACATCTTTCCCAATCGTGCCGTGATTGTGCCATTAAGCTGTTCTACCACTCCAGAAGCCTCTGGGCGGTATGCACAGTGCAGCTTTTGCTCAATTTGGAATGCTTCACAGATCAGACAAATTATTTCATTATTAAAATGAGACCCTCGGTCTGATTCAACCGTTACTGGAAAACCGAAACGTGGTATGAGTTCCCTCAGTAGTAGTTTAGCTACAGTAATGCTATCATTTCTGTGTGTAGGGTAGGCGTCCACCCATTTTGAAAACAGGCAAACAATGACAAGGACGTACTTCAATCCTGGCAAGGTGGTAATTGGATGAAATCAATCTGGAGTCATGTGAAGGGACCTTCTGCCTTTCCAATCTTTCCTGGCAACACTACAGTTCTCTTACCAGGATTCATTTGTTGGCATGTTATACACCTTTGGCAAAGACTCTCTGCTACATTCCTGAATCTCGCATTGAACCAACTCTGTCTGAACTGCCTAATCATCGTGTCTCTACCTATGTGTGAACTTCCATGATACATCCTAGCCATAGGAGCAAGCATACAATCTGGTAACACAGGTCTCCCATCAAGATAAACAATAACACCATCCTCAACCCTTCTCCGACATCCTATTTTCTCCCACTCTTCCCTTTCCTTTTTTTCTGCCTTATTTTACAAATCTCTCACTTCTTCCCATGTTTTCACTCTTTCAAGCAACATAAGTTGGCAGCTGTTTCCATGTGCATCGGTTTCCTTATTTATTGCCATCTTATGTTTGGCACAATGCTGGGCTAGTTGGTCAGCATATCAGTTACCTGCTGTCACTTTGTCATTTCCAGATTGGTGAGCAGCGCACTTGACCACGGCCACTTCTTTTGGTATTTGAATTGCTTCTAGTAAGTCTTTTACATAATGTCCATTCTTAATAGGAGTACCCAAAGAAGTCAGGAACTCCTTTTGCATCCAAAGTTGGCCAAAGTCATGCACAACCCCGTAACCATACTGGCTGTCAGTGTATATGGTTACTTTCAAATTTTTCCCAAATTTGCAGGCTGTTGTCAATGCAACTAATTCGGCTACTTGTGCAGACTTGACTCCAGGTAAATAGGATGCTTCCACTGGACCCCACAAAGTACACACAGCATAAGCAGCACTTAATCCTCCTTCCTCATGTCTCATGCATGAGCCATCCACAAACAGCTCATATTCAACAGTCAACAATGGCTCTTCTTTTATGTCTGGTTTTGTACTGTATTCTGTGAGGTCAATGCAATCATGCTCGACTTCCCCTTTCACTTCAGCGAAGTGTGAATCAGGTAACAGTGTAGCTGGATTTAGGACAGTGCATCTGGCAATGGTCACATTCCCTGCACCTAGAAGAATTCGCTCATACTTAGTCAGCCGACTAGGAGTCAAATACTGAGTACGTGTTCTGGTTAAGAGAATCACCACTGAATGTGGGACAGACACAGTTACAGGGTGTCGAATAATGATGGATTCACTTTGCACAAGTCTCGCGCAGGTTGCAGCTACTGCTTTCAAACATCCAGGCAATGCAGATGCTACTGGGTCTAATGTGGATGAAAAATATGCCACAGGACGTCTCATTAAACCATGAGTTTGGGTCAGAACAGATAATGCATAATTGTCGCGTGCATCACAGAACAATGCGAATTCTTTCGAATAGTCAGGCATCCCTAGAGCTGGAGCTGAGCAGAGACAGTCTTGGAGCTTCAAAATGGCAATCATGCTTTCGTCATCCCACTCCACTGGGTCTTTTACTGTTTTTGTTGTCATTGGTATCAGTTTAGCTAGGACTGCAAATCCCACAATCCACTGCCTGCAGTAACCTACAACCCCAAGGAACATTCTGATTCTTTTCTGCATTTGAGGTAGAGTCATGTTTCTTATTATTTGGATTCTTTCAGAGGTAACTCTTCTGACACCTCTCTCTATCTGGTGCCCCAGATATTTTACTGATGTGGTGCAGAATTGCAATTTCTCAGGGAACACTTTATGCCCTCCTTCTGCCAAATGATTCAGCAATGCAATAGTATCAACAACACAGTCATCTCGAGCCTTAGACGCCACTAACAGGTCGTCTATGTATTGCAACAAGACAGACTGTCCGGGCAGGACCAATGATTCAATAAATGTTTTCAATATCTGATTGAAAATCAATGGACTTTCTGTGTACCCCTGAGTGACACGATTCCAAACATAAACATTGTCGTCGAATTTGAACGAGAAAATAAATTTGCTATCTGGATGGAATGGTATGGAAAAAAATGCATGGCACAAATCAATTACAGTGAACCATCGGCTCCCCACGGTATCTGATACAGGATCACTGCAGGATTTGGCACAACCGGACAATATTGGACAACAATTTTATTAACCATGCGAAGGTCTTGTACGACCCTATATATCCCCCGTGGTTTCTTTATGCCAATTATGGGTGAATTACATGGACTGCTCATTATTTCTTGTAAAATGCCTTGCTCAACCAAGCGCTTTATTTCTGCTGCAGCACCTGCCTTTATTTCTGGGCTCATTTTGTATTGTCGAATGTTTGGGTAAACTGCGCCTTCTTTCACTGTCACTTTTATAGGGTCAACATTTGCCATTAATCCTACATCTTTTCCAGTAAAATCCCACACTTCAGGATTCACTGTATGCTGTAATTCTTTTGGCAGGTCTTCCACTAGCATCTTTTTATTTTCAGTTTCTTGTTTGGCCAACATTAACTCCATATTCGTCCGGAGTTTCAATTTCAACACCACTTGGGGTGAAAAAGATTGTGCAATTAATTTTGCACAGTAAATCCCTACTTAATAGGTTTACTGGACTGGAATCGCACACTACAAACTTGTGCATTTCTTTGAAATTACCTATTCTGATTTCCATGGGTTCTGTAACGGGGGTACTAATTTGTTTATTAGAAACGCCCACTACTTGGATCGCTTCTCCTGAGAGGGGTAGGTTTGGAACGTTTGCTGTTCTCACAGTAGAACGGGTAGTGCCAGTATCCAACAAAAAGGTAACATAATTTCCCTCAACCTTTCCCTCTATGTATGGACCTGACTGATGTACCGGCAAGGATGCGCCAAGCACGCACTCCTCGTCCTCCCCTCTCAGGCACCGTCAGTAACTATCTTCCTCAAAAAATGCGTCACTCAAAAGAAATTGTGATGTTACTGCGTCTCTCCTTCCACTTCCCTCCCAATTTGTAGTATCCACCTTGTAATTTGCTTGGCTCCCAGAATCTGGCAATGGTCTAAGTTGTAACTGATTTTGTAATACCTGTGGCTGTGGCTTCTTTGACATCCCATTCTGCGTCAGTGTATTCAAATTATCATTTTGCACATTGTTACTCAATACAGCCTCACACTCATTCCTCCAATACCGCATTTTCCCGCACCCATGACAGGGGAGCTTTTTCTTGGCCTCCTCTCTGTTCATTCTACCTCTTGGTTTACTCCCATTTCCCTCTCCTTGGTTCTGATTATTTTTCAATTGATTTAACTGCAATTCCTGTTGCTCTGCTAATTTTACCTGGCCCCATTACTTTTTCTTCTAAATTCTTTTGTTTATTGCCAATTTCATCACCACAATATTTTGCATACTTAAGTATTTCATCTACCGGCTTGGCCTGCCAGCAGATTTTATGATCTTTAATCATTTGCAAAATTTCTGGCTTTAACCCTGACACAAATCGATAAATAAAATGTGTCATGTCTTTCGTGTCAATACTCTCCAACCCACTGTACTGCTTGAATACCTGTAAAAGGCGTTCATAATATGCATGAACTGATTCATCCTTATTTTGGGTAGTTCAGTCTATTCTTGTCCAATCTGTTTCTTTCGGGGGTACTTTTCCTTTCAGAAATGTTATGACTTGATGATACTTTTTCATCACATCATCTAATGGTGCTCTTGTCTTTGGGTCTCTTGGGTACTCGTCATTAGGCCAATCAATAGTGATCTTACATTCTGTCCATAAATCGGCGGGGACTACAATATCAAACAACACATCTACATCTTTCAACAATACTTTTGAAACTTTCACAAACCTTTCGACTTGCCTTTCCACTCTACAGGTTTCTCTCTGAGTTTTGGGAAATCATTTGTAAATGATAAAATATCCCGTCTGGACCATGGGACGTGCACATAACTTCCTCCTGGTACTTCTCCTATTGGACACAATCTTTCTCCCTTTTCAGGTTCTTTTAATAAATATAAATTTGTAGTATTTTTCGCTTGAGCTTCCTCCTTTTTCTTTGCCCATCTAGTTTTCCATTTGTCTAAATCACCACACTTTTGTAATAGGGACAGTAGCTCCTTGATTTGTACTTTACGTCCAGACACATTCATGTTTTCTAAATCTTTGTCGCACAATTCAGCTTGGTAAGGTTTCTGTAAAACTTTAGATTTTCCAATATCAATTCCCATTTCAGAAGCCAAACTCACACTTTTCGTGAAATGTTTTAGTATTTCGAGTGATACTTCGACATCTAAACAACAATTCGTCCTCACTGAGAGTGTTTAACCTTTCCAATCCCACATTTCCAGCCATCATTTCTTCTAATTCAACTCTTAGTTTAAAAATATTCAATACCTTCGGCTGAGATTTTGTCTTTTCTATTACTCGGGACCATCTTTCTATTCCTTCTGTAGATACTACAGTAGCGCTTCTTGTACCTGAGGATGTTTCCATCCGTCCCTCTCTAGAACTTCCAGGAGTGTTTTTCCTGATCGAATCACCCACCGGTTCCCTTATAGGTAAATCCATCAGGGAAATCACTGACTCGCATTCACTTGCTTGATCATCAACTATCAAGGGTTCTTTTCTAGATTGCACTATAGGTGTAGTCAGAATGGGAGGTTTAGAACAGGACTGTTTTTCTCCATATAATGGAACAACAAGACCTATGGTTACCGGAATGGTCAATGCTTCGGGAGTAATATTTAACTGGGTGATTTTCTGAATTAATTTACTTCTTTGTTTGTTTATTTATTGCTTCTCGTTCCCTATCCTGTAAAACATTTTCTAGTGAGGTTTCATGTACAACTTGCGGAACCAAAGGTGGTTTTAAGAACAGGGCGCTAGGGTTAACTCTATTTGCTTCTTCATGGTAAGGTGGCAGACTTTTTATTAACAAATCCTCCAAGTAGTCATCATTTGAATCACCACTAGTCATTACATTTCTCGTTTTTTCTGTGCATTTGCTTCCTGACTGTTCCTCTAAAGTCCGTACAGGATATAATCCTTCTACTAACATAGACTGTCTCCATTTCTTCATTTGTTTATCTCTTCTCTCTTTTGGAAATCTGGAATAAAATGTATTCCAATTTCTGTCGCTTCTGGGTCTATCCCGCTCGAAAGCCTCAGTTTCCCATTCCACTAAGGCTTCGTACTGGGTTAATCCAGGTCTGGGATCTAATTCATTCATGCGTGTTTTCAAATTGTACAAAATTCTACCATTAAAAGTACCATGTTCCGGAAATGCCAAAACGCCATCATCTTTTGTGTACTCTGTCCAATTCTCTAACCACACACAGGTGTGGTAGCCCCTTTCCACTATCATGTATGATGTGGGCGTATTTGGTGGGGGAATAATAATCCCTTCTCTAGTTTTAATCGTTTAGTCCTTCTTAAAGAAATTCTTAATTCTTTTGAATAGCGACATCTTTCTCTCTCCTCTGTACATGATATGAGGTCTTCCCCTTATGTATTGCTTGTGCGCAAAACTTAAGTACCTCCTGGCGGGTCTATTTCCTATAATGGCTGGATCTATATGCCACATATGATTTGTACCGAAATAATTTATTATGCAGCTGTACTCAATTTGTTTACTAAATGCTTCACCAATACCAGCGCGATTCTTATTTTTGAGAACCAATCAGTGATTTGAATTCAAATAACTTTAGACTAATGATTTGTGAGGCTTTTCTCGTGAGACGAGTTCTCACGCTCCTGTACTCACCCCTCCTTTACAATATTACCTCAGCTACTCACTCTGTCTCAACCAATACCAGCACAGCTCTTGGTGACGTCAGCGCAGATCCGCAACTGACTCCCTCCTTTGCAAGGTAACACGTAAACTTATTTCTTTTCACTTTTAAATGCAACACTCTTTACTTAACAACGTAAAAACATTTGCCATTGTGCCTAAGTGACTACATTCAAAGGAAAGAATAATTTCTGCGAGTAAATCCCTTCTGCTTACTATTCACCTACTGCGAGTAGATCCATTCTGCCTACTCTTCATACAAACATTAGAGAACCTGTTACTTCCTCGGGCTTACCCTTTCTAGGTGATATAAGGTCAAAGTTTCACGAGCAAACTCCTTTGCTATCATTTATTCACACATTTATACCAAAAATCCCTAATCAGTGCTTCCAGTTTTACCTTAAGCATGCACTTACTTCCTTAGGCAAGTGACCTCACTGCAAAGCGGCTTCCATTTACCTTAGAAAAATAAGGTGGGGGGGTCGAAGGGGGAAGTTTAACGACCACAGTAACTCAAACCCCTTTTATCAACTAAAGAAACAAACAAGAGTTACCTGGTCAAATCGCTTACCTAGATACTGTGTCGTGCCATAAAAGACCACTAAACCAAAATGTCCTCACAGTGATAATACTGGGTTAGAAAAAGTTCCCATCAGCCCACCCTTATTGGTGGAGTGTCGTCATGTGGGATGTAAACCATGAACCATGGTTTCTCCCATTGCACCTAGTAATGATGCGGAGAAAGGTTCTGGAAGATATTGATCTGAACCACAGTATTTCAGAGGTAGGACCGATGGAGTGCAGTGCTCGTGAAAAAACAATAGTGAATTAAAATTGGCTCCTGGAACAAAAATTATGTTTATTGAGTATTGTCCAGGGTCAAGAGTAAAAACAACGCCACATAGTCTAAAAATTAACTATGTCATGGCGTAGTGCGTGGAGGTCGACATGTTTCAGCTAGTAGGACCACTAGTCCAAGCTTTCTTCAGGACCACTAGATGTTACGCATCTGCACTGTGACAAACATCAAATATATGAACATTTTGGATTAATCCTACCAGATCTTTGAGCCCAAAGTATTTCCTGGTATTTATCCAACTGGTCGTGATTTTCCTAAAGTGAATAAAAAACTATGTGAGAGACATTTGTGATGTAGTGGAAATTAAAAACATAACACAACAAAAGATAAGCAGGGCGGTAGAGAACTTTTCTCCGCCTATCAGAAGTTACATAGGTGTCCTGATTTAAAACTAATTCAGTTATACAGTGTTGATTCATCTATGTTCAACTCACCCAACAATCTGTGGGGGAAAACCTCACCTCGCCCGGCACCCACTCGGGAAGAAGGAGGCCCCGCTCTGTTAGGAATGGAAAAATGCAATGACCTCAGATGAAAGTTCTATTTGAGGTACAGAGTAAATATGCTCTACTAATCCATATATCTATACTAACAAAAACTAGTTGATTAAAAAGAGAGACTCAACCCAAACATAAGGCATGGTAATGACCAGGTTTGAGAATGGTGCTGGTTATAAATGGTTATGTAGATCAGCTGTAATTGCTGACCAAACCTACTGAAGACAGTGTCTTGAGAGCATAATATAGAAGATGTCAAAAGAGGGAGTCTATATTGGTGCATACAGGACAACACAAGTTAAAAATTAAATAAACACTAAGTTCATAAGGCTTCAGGGGATATTCCTAAATGTTAGATCTTAAATGTGCAGGGAGCCATACCTGTCCGTCGGTACCCCAATGGCCAGCGTCCAAGTGGGAGTGGAGGTGGTTAGAACTCTAAAAACCTCTATGTTAAATACCCCCCTTAATTGATTAATTACGCGCGAAAACCGGCGCACTTTTTTCAAAAGGGCAAAGGCTATTGGTTGAAGGTGCCTGACTCGTGTCTTCATTACCGGCAAAGGATAGACGCGCCTGTGCCAGTAATCAGTGTGAATCCTGCACGCTGATACTAAAATGTGATTAGTGTATCGAGCCGCGTTCGTCATGACGCGCATGCGCCCAAAGGATAATATATCGCGCATGCGCGATCCTAAGACAACGCTTGCTTATGACAGCGGTAGTGGCCGCACTGAAGGATTGATATGCGCATGCGCAGAGCGGACACCCTCGCCAATGTTTACTCGCGCTGTATGGGCTTTAATTACTTCCCTGCGCATTGCCCTTGCATTGTTCTCGCCCTCAATTAAATGTATAGACACAAGAGGACGTGTGGAGGTGAGCAATTGACAAGCACAATATAGGCAAAAACGGGCCTCATAATTAACTAAAGTATTACAGAAATGTAAACACGAGGTTACACATGCACACATGAGGGGCACAGAGGTTAGTATATGGCCCACTAATATTATTGTTGTGTGCATACGATGGCTGATCTGTGGGGCAACTCAAGTGCAGGAGCATGAGTCAAGCAGGTAGCTAAAGGAAGATATAGTCCAATGACGCCTCATTGTATGTGTCTATCAATAACTGTATGGAACCAAATCCAAAGTGCAAAACACAGTGTGTTCAGGTGGGCAATTGGGATGTTATACACGCAACCTTGGTAGGTTATAATGAAGCCCAAGGTATGTCGTCGTTGAGCCCCCTGGAGTCACTTTGTAATTGGAACACCCATTTCTGCTCTTTTCTGAATAAGAATTTCGAAACATCAGTTATATGGGTTGGGATGTATGGATGTTCTAGGACCACCCATCTCATGTCCTCTGCTGTGTGTTTGCAACTCAAAAAGTGATTTGTAAGTTTGGTTGCCTGTTTATGACACCTAATAGTACTCTTATGCTCTCCAATCCTGAGTTTGATTTTCCGAGTAGTGTACCCAATGTACCTGAGAGAGCAAGGACATGTGATCATGTAGATCACGTTCTCTGTGTTACAATTAGTGTGTTTCTTGAGAGCCCAAGTTCTCCCCAAACCCAAGTCAATAGTATTAGTTTTACTGGTCTGGGGACAGACGCTACAGGATCCGCATGGATGATGGCCAGTGACCGGAGGAAGATCCCAAAGGGTGGTCGGTCTTGCGGTGTTCTGTAACCTAGGTCTCGTGTGGACCAACGTATCACGTAGATTTGGTGCTCTTTTAAATGAGAAGAGTGGTAAGGCGATGTTAGCATTTGTAGTATTGAGAATACTCCAGTGTTTGCGCACCGCTTTCTGAAGTTTGTTGGATTGTGCATTGAAAGTACTCACAAAAGTAAGTCTCTCAAGAGGTGGTTTAGGAGGACGTCTCTCCAGCAGTGCCTCACGATTGTTGTTAGAGGCCCTTTTCCATGCTCTCTTCACGAGATGTTTTGGATATTCTCGTTCCTGTAGTTGGTTGGAGAGGGTCTTTGCATGTTTTTTGAATAGCGCCTGGGATGAACAATTCCTCCTCACTCTGAGGAATTGGCCCACGGGAAGATTTTCCTTCAGGGAGCGTGGGTGGTGGCTATTAAAGAGCAGCAGAGAATTCCTCGCCATAGGTTTGGTGTATAGTTCACTCTGTAGACTGTCAGCCTCACAAAAGATGGACAAGTCTAAGAATGAGAGTCTGACACGACTATGTTCCAGCGTGAATTTGAGGAACTGATTACGGTCGTTCAGCCATTGATGAAAAGACTCGATCTCACTCTCAGTGCCACGCCATACCATTAGAATGTCATCTATGTATCTCTTCCATAGTACCACTTGGTGGAAGAAGGGGTTACTATGGTTGAGAACGAGATCTTGCTCAAATTGATGAACATAGAGGTTGGCGAGGCTGGGGGCAAAAACACTCCCCATCGATGTCCCGGAGACCTGTAGGAAAAATTGTTCCTCAAATTTGAAAAAATTTTCTTTCATTGCTATTTCAGCACAATCAAGGATGAAGTTCACAGGAGTGATACTGTCCATCTCTTCCAATGATAAGAGGTGTCTAATGGTGTCCAAAGTCTCCTGCTGGGGTATGCAGGTATAGAGGGACTCGACATCGAAGCTGGCTAGTAGGTCGGTCTCTGCATGGAACTCGATGTCAGGTAGTAATCGAAGCACATCTGCAGTGTCTTCCAAATACGTAGGCATTTTCTTGACGAGAGGTCTAAGAAAGACATCTACGAAGGTTGACAAAGGCTCTAGCAGAGAGCCAATCCCGGAAATGATGGGACGTCCCGGTGGTGGTCTGGTGGCCTTATGGATCTTCGGTAAACAATAGAAACCAGGAATGACCGGATTCTCTGTTACCAAAAACCTTGCCTCCTGGGATGTGATCCACCCTTCATTCAGTCCTTCATCCACCAGATTTTTTATCAGTGATAGTAGACGAGGGGTGGGGTCTTCAGTCAGGCGGCGGTAGAATTGCTGGTTGTCTAGTTGTCTAAGACACTCTTGTTGGTATTGGGTCATGTCTAAGACTACCGTCGCACCCCCTTTATCCGCCGGTTTTATTATGATTGTCGGATCTTTAGTAAGACCGGCGAGGGCCTGTCTTTCTGCTCTGGAAAAATTCTGGAAGATCCCGGACTCCATATCTTGTATTTGTGCTACATCATGTCTGACCGCTTGCTCAAAAGTGGTAACAAGCGATGGCACTTGATGACTCAGGGGGGTGAAGGTGGATTTTGGTCGCAACCCTGTATTCCTGGGTTCATCACCGCTCTTGTCAGGAAATTCAGTTCTATTCCTGAAAAAGAAATGCAAGCGCACCTTGCGAAAGAATTTTTCAAGTTCAGTCCTCGTAAGGAAAGGGTCCCCCTTGTTAGTGGGGACAAAGCCTAGGCCTTTTCCCAAGACTGTCTGTTCAGCCGGTGTCAGAATGCGGGAACTTAAGTTCACTATTAGATCCCGGTCGTCTCTGCACTGTTGCTCTGTTGAGCCGCCTTCCTGCTCCGAGTGTTTCCATTTACCACCCGCTATTCTGCCCCCGGGTATTCCAAAACAAACATAGAACAATACAAACAGGTTTTTAGTTAATACATGAAATCAATATAAATCAAAAATAATCAAAACGCAACTAACTACCTATCTTAACTAAACCCTAACCCTCCTCTGCTACCAAAAGAATACTGATAGAGAACGGGCTCACCTGCCCGAGATTTTACCATACTCACCTGGGCACATTAAACACATATACACTTTTAAACTGGTAGCCTACGCTTAATCAGCGATTGAATTAACTTTTAGGACCTATACCTTTGACTTACCAATCCTAGTCACCGGTACCAAGAGTCCTAAGGGATCAAGGGAGTTAGCAAGAAAATAGGCAGTAAATAAACATTTGTACTCATAAATAATCACAGACTCTGGAAAGATTTAAACACTTTATCTATGTAAATTCTTAAATGTCAGAGTCCATACTAAATCAGTCAGAGCTTGGTCAATTAGAAAGAATATAATCAAAACAAGATGATATGGAAATATTATGAACCTTTCATTAACCCCTTCGTTGCGGGGGTTATTCCCCCACTGTGCTGGGGGTAGGGGGGCGCGCACAGTGCCCGCATGCTCATGACGAGCTGAGCTCGCCATGAGCTGCAGTGCTCCTGTGCTCATGACGAGCTCAGCTTGTCACAGGTGCATTGGCTCCGTGGAACGTTCAGCACAGCGGGGGAATTCTCCCCGCACCTGAGCGTTCCACGGGCCATGACGAGCTGAGCTCGTCATGAGCACCGGATTACCGTGGCTCATGACGAGCTCAGCTCGTCTTGAGCATGGAAGGAGTTAAGCATTGAAACATATGAAGAGTAAGAAAAAGGAAACAGCACAATGACATACGCATGTATACTTTGGGGCAGATTTATGTTAACTGGCGCATCCCCAGGGATGCGCCAGTTAACGTGCGCCACGGTGCGCCGCATTTATAAAGCGGCGCACCATGGTGCAAAAATGGCACAGATGCGTGACGCATCTGTGCCGGAAATGTGGCGCATTGCTGGAGTTGCGTCGCTAGCGCGACGCAGCTCCAGCAAGGCTCGGGGGTACACCATCTGCACAATGCTGCGTCCAGACCTACGCCTGCTTCAAGCAGGCGCAGGGTTTTGATGCAGCATTGCCCTGAAAGTGACTGAGTGAAATCTCACAGATTTCACTCAGCCACTTTCAGGAGGCGTTCCTGCGAAGGATCGCCCCCCCCCCCCTGCGCAGGAACGCCTCCTTATGGCGCAGTGCTTTACAACGTGACGCATCTCCTAGATGCGTCACATTGTAAATAGGGTGCATTGTTTATGCTGCAGTTGCGTCAAATAAAGTGACGCAATTGCGGCGCAAAGAGGCGCAACGGCCTCATAAATCTGCCCCATAATATTTACCTAGAATGGTGTGAAGACCAACCCTGGCCACGGGCTGGGATAAAAGACAGGACCTCTTGTAGATCAGATGCCAGTAAGACAGCACAGGTGTAGATCAGGCCCAGTGAAGACAAAATTAGGATGGATTCAGGATGGAACCAGGTACCCTCAGCTAAGTGTAACGCCAGTGTCACACCCCTCTCTGCAGCTAACAGTCGGACCCCGATTGGGTTAGCAAATCTTCTCTCTCAGGAACCCCGATTAGTTTATCGAACTCCTTCCCAGAACCCCGATTGGGTTATCGATCTTTTCTGACAGAGTGCTCTGCCAGCACCTCTTCTCCCGAATCTTCTGACAGAGTGCTGCGCCTACACCTCTGTTCTCGATTGCCTCTTGAGTGCGTTGGGTCAGTGGCAGGTCAGCTATTCGGACAAGTCGGACAATCTAACTAGCTAAGCCTACCTTAGTTATACCATTTCCATGGCAGTGTACCACCCCCCAATGTTACAAATGTGTGTATTCCTTCAATGTGATTGTCAAAAGACGAGGAGAGGTCATCACACCATACCAGTTATGAGATGATGCTCTATAATATTTAGATAAAAGTTCCCGCCCAATATTTTTTTCCCCATGCACTTTTATTCCACCCAACAATGAATGTTCCAATAGTAAATACAATGTATAATTTAGCATCGCCTTGGAAGTTCAGGAGGTCAGGTTTCCATGAACATCTTCTAGCAAGTCAGGAGTTGGCCCATGTTCAATGCCTTGGCTTGTGGACTCGGATGAATTCAGCACATGCTCAGTTTCAGGACCCAAGATGGAGCAACATTGTACTTGATTGGTCCAAACACGAGCTAATAGCAAAGTAAAAGAATAAAAGTTTTAGAACAAATAATAAATAAATGCTCTGTAAAACACCTATCTCTACTCTATTCCCATTACCTTAATTTAACTATAGCATTAGGTTTTAGGCAGAACAAACAATTTAGCAAAAGCAGCAGTGCAAGCGTTAGCACGTTAAAACATAGAGCAGCCATTTTTTGTTCTAGTGCGCAGAAGCAAAGTTTTCCCACCAAAGCAGAAAGTACGTCATGTCACATGAGTGTGACAGATGCATGGGCAGAAGAATTCCAGCGTTACGGCGGCCATTTTAATGCATTTGTGTTACTGTTTAGTAAAAGCACATAGGCGAGCTTCCCCTAGATACTAGAAATGGTGTGTGGTGCAATATTAGTAACACGAAGAATTTTAATTACTACATTAAATTGGAGTACGAGCAAGTCGCTTTACGTGCGCAACCTTGCTCCATCACCACCACCCGGTCAAAGTCCTCAGCCTCTTCTCCTAAGGCTGCTGTGCCCTCACCTGATTTCCCCAAATCCCAATTTAGGGCCTCCTATCAATTTTCTGAGGGCCACAGGGAGCCACGCTGCAGCTCCTCCACTATTCTCCCCCTCTCCGTCTCTCTGCTTCTTACTTCCTGGGGGTCGCCCTGATTGACAGTGCTAGCGTTGTCTCAACTTCTGTTCCTGCCAGCTGGAGGCATGCCAGCCTAATCTGGTGGCCCTGCCTCTGAAGACAGTCTCATACCTCTATGGGTGTCACAAAGAAATTTGCATCTCTCCTAAAAGGGACTCAGAAGCGGGCCAGGAAGAGCAGTTCGTATCTCAAGTAGAGGTGTCTCAAATGTTTCTTGACCGCCACAAATGTTTCACAGTGGTGCTGCTCTGCGTTAGTGCAGTCTGGGTAAATGCTCACTGGACTGTTCTCAACTTGCCAGGACCTATGGGATCATGCCACTTGCCGTATATGTCTCAGTCTGTGTAGTGGAGAAAGCATGCCACAATTGGTCTGGGCAGTGCACCATGCACTGGGGTCTATCTGGGACTGAAGAAACTTCCTAGGGGTCCCACTGTTACTTGGTCCTTTTAAACCAACAAAGAAGAAGTTGGTACAGAAGCTGAAATGTAAAAGTTACATCTTTATTAACCTCAAATGAGTCAGACTACGTCACACAGAAGCCTTAGCAACTGAATGAGGTAGTCTAAGGAGTACAGAAAACTGAGGCCTTATATATGCTTAGGGTTACATAGTCAGTATAAGACCAAGGGGCAGTCCTGGCTCATGTAAGCATGCAAAATGACTAATATGGACATGCAAGATCTGCTTGCTCAACAAAGTGGGAGGAGCTAACAGTGGCTGTTTTAGGCAAACACATGCTGACATTTATATACTAGGAATAGTTGCAAGGACTCAACTGAACATGTGTGAAGGTGGAAGATGCTGAATATAGTTTGTTTCTAGGCAGATTACAAGAGCAGTCAACACTGAGGGAGGACAGAGCACATGGCGAGCATGTGGCAGCACATGGCAAACAAGATGGCTGCTAGAAATACAAAATGGCTTTCAGCTCATGCTAACAAATTCGTCCAATTTTTAACAGGACCCTGTGGGCATGATCTACCATGAAGAGGGTGGAGACCTCCCCCCACAACACCATCAGTGACAATCTTTGTACCACAAAGAGGTTCATGCAGGACCCCTCAGCCTCCTCTGGGTCTACCACTAGGTGCACAGAGATCACCCTTCAGCATCATCCAGCTTAGCTATAAGAAAGTCCACATCTTTTGCATTTTGTTAAGTTTGGTCTCATAATCAGTCACTGTGAGCCGAAGTTGTGCCTGTATTGACTCCATGTTCGCCATATGAGATCTTCTTATTGTCATTGGAGCACAGGAGTCCCACATTGAGCACCACTGCTTTTATTTCACTGTGTCTTTAGTGCCGCCAGGATTCAGCAGTGTGGTTCTCCAGATCTGTCTTGGCCTCTGCCCAGGCCTATGACTCTACCATAGCCCCTCTTTTTTTGTGACCCAGCCTGCCTTGCTTGGGGTGGACCATTGCGTCTAGAATGGCCACCAGGGCCACAGCAAAAAGGGGCCCCCACAACCAGTCCACTGAGATGTAAAGCGTCAGTCTGGGATGGTCCCATCATACTCCCAGTAAGTGTGTCTCATGCAGCTGAATAGGGCACCGGGTCTCAGGCACTCACCCCGTGTTGCTGCCTCATCCCCTATTGAGGTGCTGCCGGTGGCCAAGGTCTGGCTGTCTCCCTGTGTGCCCATCCCCGCCGATACGCCAGTCAGGGTATACAATATGAAAGGGTGGGAGTCTCCGGTCCCATCAGTCGTTGTGGGGATTGAGGTCTTCACCTCTCACCTTTCTGGGTCGTTTCTCCTGCTGGTAGCGTGGCAGCTAATGGATCATCCCAGGGGCTAACCTCCCCAGTTTGCTGGTGGCGTGGGGTACCTCTGTCGCTCCCGTGTCTCCATGGCCCATGCCGCCAGTTGCGATCAGGCTGTGCTGGAACTCTAGAAGCTGTGGCTGGCACCCACGGCGGATGGTCAGAAAACCTTCAAGCTTGGCCTGGTGGGGGCGATGCAGCCCTCCTGGTTGCTACTGACTGCCATCTGTGGTGCTCCGTCACACTGAGGTCAAGTATAAGCCAGTTGTTGCTGTCTGCGATTCGTTGGTCCAGAGACTGACGTGGGTCCATCCGATCATGCGGCCGGCAGGCCTACAGCACTGGAGCATGGATCTATGATTCAGACCCAATAATTCCCCCAAAACTTTAAAGCTGCTCTATGAATGATAAATTATGCAGCACTGGGAGACTTAGTACTAATAATATTACTTTGGTATTATTACCCTGGTATTATTATCTTGGTGCCAGGGGCATTGCAGCTGTGGCTGGCATGTATTGCCATTGGAGAGGAGTTCCAAATTCACAAAGTCTTTTTCATTACTGCGGCCAAGCCAGTGATCATAGATAGATTGTATTGGATGGGAAATCTTGCCTGATTAGTACAACACAAATAATATTAGTATCTTGGCATGATTTTCATTGAACATAAGTACCTCTTATTAATGAAAAGGTTGGAGACCCCTGGATTAAACCCATCATGCATTTCTCTGGGGAACAGCCTACTGTTTGTGCCATGGATATTAGGTGTTATGGGGTTGTGCTTTAACACCTTGGCTGCTGCACGAGTTCCCCCCCTGGGCTGGACATTCCAGAACAGGGTGTGGTCGTGACGGAACCATTCCGTCATCAGCACAGCTCAACTGTGACTGATGATGGAATGGTTCCGTCACAAGCATCAAAGGGGTTAAGTTGGTAGAGTCATCACCTCGCAAATGAATGCCCTCTTTTGGCCTGTAGGACATTGGGTCACTGGTTGAGGGGGGTGAAACCCTACTCAAGCATCAACCATAATCCTTTTCTTTGCTCAAAAGCAATTTACATGATCGATCCTTTTCTCATTCGCTCTGAGCTCCTCTCCATTTCTGTAAACAGGCCTGTAAATCTTGTTATTATCTCGTCACATTTGCTGAGCATTCAAACACTGAGATCAAATGTCACATGATGTTTTCAGAGAGTGCCTGTTCCGTGCCCCCTTCCTCATCACTGCCTATTTTTTTTAGGAAGGGCTGCATGTCTACTTTCGGTGACGAGACGTCACACAAGAGCTTTAAAAATCCAAGTACTCAGCCTCCTGCTGGCACCCCCTGTCCCATGCGTCTTAAAAAAAATAACGCTACGCATGGTCAGCGCTCTCTGAAATAAGAAAACCTACATTTAAGGACCTGTTTCCCTTTTAATGTGTCATTTTCCTGGTACGCATTTTAGTTTCATCTCACATTTAGATGGTCGTAAAGCGCTGTCTTGGGGTAGTTAGGGGCTTGTTTCCATTGCATGCCTCACTGAGCTATAAATCAGTTGAACAAATCGCCTGTTCTTCATGCTAGCAAACTTAGGATATCACAGACCCACCAAATGTTTTGCTTTAAGACTGCAGCGTTTTTAGGTCTCGATCTCTGCCAATGCACTTGCGCATTGCAGATGTCGAGACTTATAGAGTTGGATCCACGAATGCTAAACCAGGCGGATTGCGCCGAGTGCATGTGCCCAGGCACGCGCTTGCCATTTGCTCCCGAGCCGCCTGCCTCGCATCATTGCATCAGACCCGCCACAGCAAACTCCAAAGACTTTTTTTTAAACACCCCATATGCTCCAGCCTCCCCTGCTCCAGATTTCAAAGGGATCCGCTCCCCCGCCCCCTGCTTCACACTTCAAAGGAATGCGCCCTCCGCCCCCGCAATGCCGAGAGCATTTCCCGGCCGCTTTTAATTTCATTTCGCGGCCGCTTTTAATTTCATTTTGCGGCCGCTTTTAATTTTTTTTACTCTATTCTCAAATTTCACCATTGCTGTTATTGTATCCTGCGTGTCTTTTGCGCTTGTTGATATTTCCATCTATGGTGCACGCACAGGAGACTGATGGGATATTCCCGATACCTCGCTTTTGTTGTTTACTCCACGTCTTTGGTGCTTCTTTACATTTCCATCCATGCTGAATGCATAGCAGGCTGCAAGGAGATTCCCAATGCCTCGCTTTCATTTGTTTCCTGCGTGTCTTTGGCGCTTCTTCACATTTCCATCTACGATGCACGCATAGGAGGCTGCGGATCTCCATTGCCATTTGTCACAACAAGCCAAACTCTATAAAAGGCTGCCTTAAGTCCTCCTCAGAGGCAGACTACAATTGGTTAAGGAGCTCAGCGGCATCAAGTAGGCACGGTGACCCGAAGCTATTTTATGACACCGCTGGTTTTAGTTTACCTTCACTTAATGCTTACTACGAACTTTAATTGTGATCTAAAAACCTAGACTAAGAACGCATCACAATATTGAATTCCTGTGAGGAATAAAATATGAGCTGGTACTTTCGTACAGGATTGTCCGTATGCAGATATTTCATACAGGATTGTGGGACTGGAGACGTCAATTCCTCCAAAAGCTTCATTTCAGGTGGCTCCCCTCCTTCCTTCATTTTTTCCACAACCGGTGGCTCCTCTAAATATCTCTCCTGCACTGCATTGTTGGAGGAACCTGAGCGAAGCAGATCTTTACGGATTGCTTTGTTCATTGTAGCGCCAGAGAGGGCCATATCTGTTACGGAACTCATATCTCTCTTGCAGAAAAATATGTGCATTTGTTTACTTGAGGATTCAAATCATGCCACCTTACCACAAGCCTTAAAATTAACCCTGGGCGTAGTAGGCGTAGTGGGGCTATGCAAAGCTACATGAAGTGGGCGAGAAACTACGCCCACCTACGCGCTTCGTGTAGCCCCACTACGTGCCACCCGCCTCTCTCCCGCCCTCCCTAAATACTTAAATTACCTTTAAAAATTAATTAAAAACCACTTACCTTGTATGCTGCATCCCCCGGGGCTCCCTCTCGTAATCGCGCCGCCGTCTCGGATACTAATGCGCATGCGCGGCCGCCCGCCTCACGAGAAATGCGCATGCGCGGGCGGCCGCGCATGCGCATTAGTATCCGAGACGGCGGCACGATTACAAGAGGGAGCCCCGGGGACGCAGCGGACAAGGTAAGTGGTTATTAATTCATTTTTATGTTTAAAGTATAAAGGTAATTTAAGTATTTAGGGAGGGCCGGAGGGAGGCGGGTGGCGGGCAACTTCGCTACGCCCACGGAGTGGGCGTAGTGTTGCCTGCTACGCCTACTTCGCAAAGGGCGAAGTAGGCAACACTACGCCCACTCCATGGGCGTAGCGAAGTACTTAGCCCATGGTTACTCAAAATGTAATTTGTGTTGTATTTTGAGACACAATTAAAATCATAATGAATAAAAAGAACAAAATGTAACTCTGCTTCACTGTCCAGGAGCAGCAATCATTTATTTTTCAGTTCATTCGGTTTATAGAATAAGCACAAGATGTCCCTGCAGTCAGCAGACCTTAACCAGTCCTCTGCCTGCCAGACTTAGTGGCACTCCCATTTTTTGCTTTTTATTTTTTTAATATAAACAATTTGTCAATGTATTGTGTTGTCCAAAGAATTTATGGGCTATTTTCATAAAACGTTTTGTATTTCGATTGTTGCTGCATCCTTTTTGTCACATACCGAAGTACAGTGATGTGATGCAAAAATAAAAAATATCGCCATCATCATCATATTTAACTTTATTCAGTTGTTACGACCATCAAAGTGCAAGTGCGTACATTACAGAGAGTCAATTAGCTACAGAGATGCTGCTATAAGGCAGCCTCCGTCTGTCGGCCTCTCCCCTTGTGACCAGCAATCCAATTTGTTGGGAATCTTTCTTCTGGCAGGCATCTCGAATTTGTCCCCAGCGATTTTCAGCCCAGTCTTTTTTCACTTTTGTTAAGACTGTCTTGTAAGTCTTCCTGGCCTCTCTTATTTCTGGTACATTGTTTGTACGTAGCACACATGATAATAGCCCATCTCAGAAAACATCAAAATACCAAAATTCTACACCCACACACTCATACAGAATCACAAGCAAACAAACATATACACCCCCACATCAAAGCACAGTCAGTCTCTCTCTCACACACACACACTCTTTCTCTCTCTCACACATTCACACTCACTCTCACACACACTCTCTCTCTCACACACAATACAGCCTTCTACCGCCACCACTCTACCACTCTCTCCATCAACACTCTACCATTCTATGCGCCACCACTCTATGCGCCACCACCCCCCTATCCACCACTTTGGCGCACACACTCTAGCACCCACACTCTAGCGCCCACACTCTAGCGCCCACACTCTAGCACCACCACTCTACCCGCCCACCACTCTACCCTCCAACTCCACCCTCAAAATCCACCATCCAAATCCACCATCCAAGCACTCCTACACCCTCCAAATACACCCTCCGACTACACCCTCTAACTCCACCATCCAACTACACCCTCCAACTCAACACTCCAAATCCAAGCTCCAACTCCTTCCTCCAACTACAAATCCACCCTCCAAAAACACCATCCAACTCCACCCTCCAACTCCAACATCCAAATACACCCTACAAATCCACCCTCCAACTACAACTCCAGCCTCCAAATCCACCCTCCAAATCCACCGCAAACTACAACTACGGACTCCAACTCCACCCTCAAAATCCAACTCCACCCTACAACTCCACCCTAGAACCCCACCATCCAACTCCACCCTCCAAATCCACCCTCAAAATCCACCCTCTAAATCCACCTCCCAACTCCACCCTCCAACTCCACCCTCCAACTCCACCGTCCAACTCCACCCTCCAACTCCACCATCCAACTACACCATCCAACTACACCATCAAAGTACACCATCAAACTATACCATCCAAATCAAAATCCTACATCCAAATCCACCCTCCACCACCCAACTCCACCCTCCAACTCCAGCCTCAAATCCACCCTCCAACTCCACCCTCCAACTCAAACTCCACCTCCCAAATCATCCCTCCAACTCCACCCTCCAACACAACCCCTCAACGCCACAGCACCACTCAATGCCACAGCACCACTCAGCATACAGCATCCCTCAACGCAACAGCATCCCGCAACGCAACAGCATCCTGTAACGCCACAGCATCCTGCAACACCACAGCATTACTCAATGCCACAGCATCACTCAATGCCATACCATCACTCAACTCAACAGCATCACTCAGCGCCACAGAATCACTCAGCACCACTCAATGCCACAGCGCCACTGAATGCCACAGCACCACTGAATGCCACAGCACCACTGAATGCAATAGCACTACTCAATACCACAGCATCACTCAGTGCCACAGCAATACTCAATACCACAGCATCAGTCAATGCCACAGCATCACTAAATGCCACAGCATCAGTCAATGCCACAGCATCACACAACGCCACAGCATCACTCAGCACCATTCAACGCCACACCACCACTCAACGCCACAGCACCACTCAACACCACAGCACCACTCAATGCCACAGCATTACTCAGCACCACAACATCACTCAGTGCCACAGAATCACTCAGCACCCCTTAACGCAACAGCACCACTCAATGCCACAACACCACTGAACGACACAGCACCACTCAGCACACAGCATTACTCAACGCCACAGCATCACTCAATGCCACAGCATCACTCAACGCCACAGCCTCACTCAATGCCACAGCATCATTCAACACCACAGCATCACTCAACACCACAGAATCACTCAAAGCCACAGCATCACTCAATGGCACAGCGTCACTCAATGGCACAGCATCACTCAGCACCACTCAATGCCACAGCACCACTCAACGCCACAGCACCACTCAACACCACAGCACCACTCAACACCACAGCACCACTCAACACCACAACATCACTCAGTGCCACAGCATCACTCAGCGCCACAGAATCACTCAGCACCACTGAATGCCACAGCACCCCACAACACCACAGCACCACTCCACGCTACAGCACCATGCCACAGCACCACTCCATGCCACAGCACCACTCCACGCACAGCATCCCTCAAGGCCACAGCATCCCTCAACGCCACAGCATTCCTCAATGCCACAGCATCACTCAATGCCATAGCATCACTCAACGCCACAGCATCACTCAACTCCACAGCATCACTCAGCTCCACAGCATCACTCAGCACCACTGAATGCCACAGCATCACTCAGCACCACTGAATGCCACAGCATCACTCAGCACCACTGAAGGCCACAGCATCACTCAGCACCCCTGAAGGCAACAGCATCACTCAGCACCACTGAACGCCACAGCATCACTCAGCACCACTGAACGCCACAGCATCACTCTGTGCAACCATTCAACATCAACTGGTTCTAATATGTTCTCTCAATGTTTCAAGCTTTATTACAAATGTCACAAAAAGATGTTAATATTTCACCTCTGCTCTTGGATTTTCATCACAATAAAATAAACTGAACATAATCTCTGCAAATTATTTACAAAAGTTTAAGCTATTACCATTATGAATAACAATAACTTTTATTTAAGTATTAATTATTAAAAAAAATAAAAGCCATTGTTAGTTGTAATATTAATACATCTAAGTCATGTAAATACAACACATATTGCATTACAAATTCTATAGGTGTCACGTTTGCGAAAGTTAAAACTGTTGGCATTGTAAATGACAAAGCTATTAATTTCGCTACTTTCAAAACCAACACATAAATAAAAAAATTGTCATTTACAATACCAATACCTCAAACTTTCCTAATGCGAGACCTATTGCATTGCAAATGCTTGTTTCCTGAGTCTCCACTTGTCTGCAGTCAACACTCATTACCATCTCTAGTTATGTCATAGTAGCTTACATACATTGAAATGGTCACCGTTATAATTATAATCCACATTTGTAAAGCGCGAACCATCACCCACTAGGGTCTATAGGCGCTGGGGGCCGTCGGGAAGATTAAGCAAGCTATTGCCCAGAGTAACATGGTGCTAGTCACCCTGGCCACGGCGCCACACCACTCCTGCAGCACGTGCCCGAGCCGTTAACATGAAAGTGTGTAAGATTCACACACAGTCACCACCAGAACACAATTTGAAACGTCCAAAGCAGAGAAAGCAAAAAATTGAAGTTGCATGTAGCCTCTAAACTGCCCTGTAACCCATCATAAGGAAAACCTGCATTGTCTTGCAGCCAGGGAACCACTTTAGTGACAGGGGTGCTGGAACAATTTTCTGAGTGGGGGTGATGCCATAAGTGTTATGTCATGGCAGACAAATGTGCTGTGAATAATCCAAGTGTCTCACAAAGAACAATTTATAGCAAATGAGCCACTCCCAATTAGGCGGAGACCTCCAGTTTCTCCTCTGGCCCATGGACCAAGGACAGATTGATGCTTGTTTGCATCCCTAAGTCCCTTTCTGAGCATCTTCCAGCTATCTTTGCATTGCTTTCCACACCCATCTATCTTTCTCACAGTCTTTCTCGTACATGAAGTATAATCACTATGTAGAGCAAATTTTGTTAATAAACTCAAGTGTTCTTCATAAAAGTGCAGACAGTGCAAGGTAGGCATATGAGAAGCAGCTTAAAGGCTTACTGATCCACATGGATCTGGCCTCTCATGCACTATGCCATAATAAACTTTGAAAACACCCGTATGATGTGCCGACGCGAGGAGTAACACACGTATGTTCAAAGGCCAATGTTTTTTTTTTGTGAAAGGAGTTTTATATGATACTGTTCTGTTTAAAAGTGTTAAGTTGCATGCGGGCGTAGAGGATATTCCTTCCATGTCAATATAATGTAAACGGTCCGTTTAATTGATAGTGATACACATTACTTGCAATTGCTACGTGGAGTGCTTGCTAAGATTCTGCTCCAGGTTTTCTGTACAGCTGCACAGCAGCCCTACAGCGCGGTTGATGACTCGCCCGATCAGGATCGCCCCTCTAGATTTATATTATTTTCTCAGGAGATGAATGCGGGTGGGTTCAGTGAATCTGTGTTGATTGCATGTTTAAAGGATAGATGTTTAAACTGCTCCATTCCTGGTCCACACACATCTGAAACCCCTTGCTCCAAAATGAGGGAAAGTATCTTTAAATCATCAGGCACTGAATCACAAAGACTCGAGTAACATATTCAGTTAATGACTAACTGTCCACCATGTATAAAAACACTGACAAAGACAAATAGATTTGGTACAGGCGAAACCTATTGGCCTGCCAATGATTGTTTTTATTGGTAGGGGCAGGCTGTTTTGTCTGCTATTGTACTATCATGGGCGAAGGACAATTATAATATTGATAATATGCTGTTGAACTTTCACAAATATTGTTTTGATATTTTCCCTTGGTGGAATGGTGGTTTGGAAAACTCCTTTGGAAGGAGTATGTTATTAAATGAATGATACGTAGTCCAGAGGTGTAGCTCAGGATCACAGCTTTATTCTTCAAGTAGGATCCATATTAAGTCTCATGCTAGGCCTCATACAATGCCCCACCAGGAGCAGCCTCCTTGCCGCTCAGCCCTTCCACACCAACTGATTCCTTCTTCCACTCAAACACTCTCAACATTCTGATGACATCACATAGACTGAGCAGCAAGGCAAAGGCAGCAACAGAGAGGATGCATTAATCACTTACTAGATATAACACATTACATTTAAAAACGAGCACAAACTATGTCCTTTTTTATTTAATATAGCAGTATCAAGAACAGCCATGAGGGTCACATGTGGTTTGTTATTGGAAAATGTTTCATCACAAATTTCAGAGTTGTGGAAAACAAGTTTTGATACTAATAATAGCCTTCACTGTGAACTTTCCGGATCAGATCCCCGATGCCGCATTTTGATTGGCTCCTAGGCTGGCCAATGTCTACACAGGAGATTCATACCCAGAAGCTCAGGCATGTCTCAACCCTGATGCAACCTATATTTCTCTACTCCTAGTACCCATAACAGCTGGATGCGACGGCCAGAGGGTTGTAATGGGAGACATGCAGATGGAAAAGACTGCTTTAGAATCCTTCACTTTCCTGTGCAAGAGGCTGAATATACACAGGAAAATTCTTCTCATCGCTGCCGATACAAGTTATAGAGACAAATGAGTCCCTAAAACTTTCTTTATGGCCCTATTGGTTTTCTTATATATTCATAGTATTTGCAATCAGTGAAAATTGGTATAAACTTTTATTCATGAGACATACCACTGTGGTTTAACATTTTTGCCTCTTTGCTCAGTTCAGATAATCACATATAAGAAGAGAGTATGGTGTTAATAAATTGATTATTCTTCGTTTAGTTTATTAAACAGTCTGTTCTTTGTTAGTCTAAATCATTCACAAATTGGGAAAGCAATAGTATGTTAACTTACAACCGTCTACCTGCAATGGTTTAAATCAGAAATATATTCGTAGTCAGCCATATAAAGTGCAATGGTACAATGGTGCTCTGCACTGTGACCAATGGATTGTGGTTCTTGCCTTTTGCCCACCTGTCAATATATCAGTAAAAAGGTAGAGTGCAACTCTTGACTCAGCATCACAAATAGATAGCCAAGTTGTGGCTTCCTCACGCGCCTTTTCTATATGAGGACAACCTGCATGATTCTCCCTTTCCTTCTATGGAAAGCAGAAGTATAACCGTGATGGACCTTATTGAATCACGTCTTGATAAATTTAACAGCTTACACAATACTTTGGCATCAAATGGTCATGAATTGGTTTTTATCTTTTACTAGCTTATCGGTCGCGCGTTGCTGCGATCTCAGAAGAAAGGAAATTTAAGGAAACTTGTTATGATAACATTTAATTTATATTTGATCATTTTTATTGAAACTTATTCATTTTAATATGGAAAACATTTTAAAGTGTTGTTTTAATTCTGTTTTTTTATTCGAGTGCTTGTGGACACACAGTATTTTTTGTTTTTCCGTCTGGTGCGTACACGAATAAATCAGAAGGTTTTCCGACGCGTGAGCTGGCTGCATACAGTTGTCCATGTGAGAAGCACGAATTCTCCAAATCTAGTCCACACACTTGCAGCAATTGTACTTGTGCTTTGTTGATGGTCATTGCAAAAGCGAGTTGCACCGGAAACTGTAAACGTTCAGTATTGGAAAGATTATGAGGGCCCTGGGGGGCCGGGGAACCGATATTTAAAACATTTTTCTTTTCTTCTTTTTGCCAGAATCCTTCGCGGGAGTGTACTCAACAACTTTTAAAAATTTTTCCTTTTTTTTTTTTTTTGCCAGAAACCTTCGTTGGAGTGTACTCAACAACTTCCCAAAGTTTCATGGCGATCGGCTGAATGGTGTAGTAATGCATAAGGGACAAACAGACATACTTTCGTTTTTATATATATAGATTGTCAGTTCGAATTTAGTACTTCATCGACATATGCAAAAGATAAACCATAGAGCATAAAAATACAAATTCAAGTTCTAAAAATAGACGGCCAGTAAAAACGAATCATCTATAAGAATAAAAATCTATAATAATAAATTATTGAAAGTAATAAAAATGTAAAGCAACAATGACCTTCTAGTAATGAATGTTCGGCTAATCCATCAGCGGACAATAATGAATAAATGGTTACAACCATTGCTGCAATGTAACAGTAGAGTCTGTATAGCTCCTGTACACTTCTGGTGCAACGCCTACGCGGACATATTAAATGCGGCCACTGCAAACACAACAGTCTTCCTAGAGTCGCTTTTACATATTCTTAGTGAGTTGATGTGGTCAGAAGAAAAACAAGCATTTGCAATGCAATAGGTCTCGCCTTTATGAGATTTGAGCTTTTGGCATTGTAAATGACAAAAGCTTAAATTCTCGCAAATACTTATTGCATTGCAAATACTTTTGTTTACAAGCACCCCATGCCGCGCTTGCACGTTAATAGAAACTGCACCCCTTTCTTTAGATGCATCTTGTCTAAAGAAAGGGATGCGGGGGCACCATGGGGTACTTGTAAACAACAACAAAAAAAGTGAATAAATAGTTTAAAAAAACGCATTCGGCCGTGTTTGGTGCTGCAAATAAACCAAACGCGCAGCCGCTACTGTGACGTGCCCTGCCATAAAAAAAAATAAAGCATTAGTAGAGGGCGTGTCCTAACTGCAAGACCAGGAAGGTGAAAACAATTTAAACAAAATAGTGCTCGAAGGCTGTAAATAAAGCCTACCGGGTAACAATACATGGGAGGCTACAAGATGAGACAAGGAGCTACTAAAGAGGGACTACTAAGCCTATTGACCAATGAAAAGCCAGAGTTTACAAAGGAAAATGTCACCTGCCAAAGAAAAATATGGGAGGAGAGTGGGCGGAGCTTCAAGTCCATACCTGAATATAGCATGCCTCACAGAGCAGGGCATGCATTGCCCAGGCTTGACCTAAAAATCTCCTCCGATTTTCTGCAGAGCAACAGGCCAGCCAGACTGTGATGTAACAAAACTCGAGGCATCAAGCAAAGTACATGGAAGGGGCCATCAAACTCTGGACCCAGTTAGGAGCTCTGAGCTGCCAGCCATGCGCAGTGCCTGAGGGGGCTGCTTGGAGCTCCCCCCCACACAGCGGGGGGCGTGGCGGGGAAGTACAGCAGTGTTACATCACTACTGTACTTCAACCTATCAGTCGACGAGTGCTAATTAGATATTCACGTAGCGAGGTAAGAACACTATATCGAAACTGCATAGAAAGGGAACGTGTCCGAGTGGGGTGGATGCAATTCAGCAATTCCTCAAATTTAAATACATATTTGTGCATTTTGTCTCCATGAATCAAACAGCATTCTGTAACTCTGCATCCATTTGTTATGGGAATGGGACGGTCATCAAGTGAATCTGATATTTGTTGGTGATTCGTTACTTTAAACAAGTAGATAGTATGTTTAATGTTTACTATAGCAGTGGTTTGTATAGATTAATGTGAAGGTTAATTGAGTTACATTTTGGGATAGTCTTCTCCATAAGGGTGAGCATGCTGGCTACAGACAGCTCCAGCTGTCTGTTGGCCAAATCTATTGTCTCCAATATACATAGCTTAGTCTTTGGGTCAGCCCCCTGCTTTTGATTGAAAGGATTTGTTGTCTATCTCCGTTGTGTCCTCTTAATTAAAATAAATATCTTTTTTATTAAGTTTTCATACACAGACATGTATTATAACAAGCTGATACCAACTTCAAGAGGCATGTTGTTGAGCTATCATCACATTTTATCTGATACAAATTTAACAAGTCGGAGCCAAAAGTGTATCTTAGAAGAAATAAACAGAATGCATACACTTCCTTGTCTACCCCCTGAAGGCCTGTCGATTCCCCCTAGTCTATTTCTCCTGCCCTTCTGTCAACCATCAAGGGCCGTGTCTTCTACCTGATCCTGTTGAGCCCTGGATCTTTTCGAACTTGCGGGGGCACCCCTTTACCTGATATACTAGCTTTTCAGCTTTCATGCACTAAGCCGTGGTGACCACCCATTCCTTCATGGGCGGCAACCTTTTTTTCCCCCAGTATTTCATCAAATCCCTTCACAATACCATTGATAGAGCAAGGTTGCACACGTAAAGTGACTTGCTTGAACTCAACCCTCTCAAATAATTCATAACGCACTAACATGTTTTGTCCAATTAATATTGCATTACACAACATATCTAGCATCCAGGGGAAGCTTGACTATGTGTTTTTACTAACTATAATTTGCTTGCATTAAAATGGCCGTTGCTACGCGGGATTTTCCATTGCACATGCGTCTGTCACACTCACGTGACATGCCGTACTCGCTGCTTTGGTGGGAAACTTTTGCTTCTGAGCACTAGAACTATGATGGCTACTCTGTGTTAATAACGTGCAAGAATCTTGCATCGCTGCTTTTGCTAACAAGTTTGTTTTGCTTAATCAATAACGCTGAAGTTAAATATAAAATAATGGGAATAGAGTAGAAATAAGTGGTATACAGAACATTAATTTATTCTTTGTTCTAAAACAGTTTCTCTTTTACTTTGCTAATAGCTCGTGTTTGGGCCTGAGATGTGTCTGTAACTCCATTTTGAAACCCGCACCCCACATGCGCACCAGAATCCAGAAACACTCAAGTCATGGCATTGAATGAATGCCAAGGACTGTCTTGACTGAGATGCACCTGGAAAGCTCACCTTTCGACCTCACAAGAGGAAGACCAACTGTACAAATTATATACAGTGTATTTGTGATTAGAACATTTATTGTTGGGTGGAATAAAAGTGCATGGGAAAATAAATTGATGGGCGGGAATGCTAATGTCAATATTCAAGAGAAAAGTCTCATTTTGGTATGGTGTGATGACCTCTCCTCATTCGTTTGTCCAATCAAAATTGGGGATCCTTACACTTGCAACATTGGGGGGTGGTACACTGCCCTGGAAAATAGTATAACTAGAGTAGGCTTAACTAGTTAAAATTGTCTGACTTGTCCAAATAGCTGACCTGTCACTGACCCAACACACTCAATAGGCGATCGAGAGCAGAGGTGCTGGCGGAGCACTCTATCAGAAGGTTCGATAACCCAATCTGGGTTCTGGGAAGGAGATTCGCTAACCAAATCAGGGTCCGACTGTTAGCTGCAGTAAGGGGTGTGACGCAGGTGTTGCACTTTAGCTGTGGGTGCCGGTCTTAGCCTGAGGTGGTCCTGCCCTGATCCAATTTGGTCTGTACCTGTTCTGAATTCTGGCCTGCACCTGTTCTATCCTGCTGGCACCTGCATTCTGGGGTTCTGTCCTTTACTCCAGCCCGTGGCCAGGGTTGGTCTTCACACCATTCTAGGTAATTATAAATAAGTGTGGGTATGTCATTGTATTGTTTCCTTTTCTCTACCTTTCCTATCGTCAAATGCTTAATGACAGACTTATAAAAATCTTTGCATATTCTCATTTCAATTTTTATCTTCCTAATCAAAAGATCTTTGGTTTTAAATGCTTGGATTATGACATTTAAGAACTTTTCAAAGATAAAGAATTTAAACCTATCCCGAGCCTGTGGTTATTTTATATAGGGAATGTTATTATTACTACCTATTTTCTTGCTAACTCCCTTGATCCCTTAGGACTCTAGGTACCGGTGACTAGGATTGGTAAGTCAAATGGTATAGGTCCTGAATGATTCAACAAAATTGATTAAGCGTAGGTTTACCTGTTCAAAGTATGTATGTTGTTTATTGGCCCAGATGAGTATGGTAAAACGGGCAGGTGATCCCACGCTCTATCACCATCAAGGCCACATTGCAGAAAAAAAGGGACTAACGGTCTAGAGCTTGCTCTCCTCAAATACCTAGGGACACCAGTAGTGCTGCTGAGAATCTTTGACCCACTTTATCCCAGTACTCTTTGGCTCTTGGGCACTAACTACTATATCATCTTTATCAAGGCACCTTTCTAATGAACGCCCCTTAGGCACTGATCATTTTCAATTCGCCCCATCTGGAATAGTCGGGTTTTAGTCCAATATGCCCTGTGGAGCAACTTCAGTGGTATCAGTCGGAAACCTCCCCTGAATGCAATCTCTATCGGGTATCGACATGCCAAGGTCGCAGTCATCATCCGCCAGTCTACCTACGTCACCCTCCCATTTCTCTCTCAGTGCATCTTATGGTGTAATGTTATTTTATTTTTCATTAGTAAAGTGGAAACTATATACAGCTCCTTCCCTCCGGGTGTGGCCCATCCTAGGCCTACACACTTACTCCCTACCACCCACACTCTTACGGCCTTTCCCTCGGTTTCTCAGGATGAGCTTCGTATGCTATGCTGCAAAGTCAAATCGGGCTCCTCAACAGACAATCTTAAGCCCAACCAGTTCTTGAACGCGCTGCCTGTGCTCTTGACACCCCTGTGCCAGGTGGTGAATGCCTCGCTTTCGACCGCTGTGGTCCCAGGCTATGGAAACAGGCTATGGTGGTCCCCCTTCTTAAAAACCCTCATTGGATCCAGCCAAATTGGAACACTTCCATCGGATCTCTCTTCTACCTTGGGCAGTGAAGATTACAGAGGCACATATCAATTCCACTCAACAACATTTCTGGACAGGCACGGCATCCTGGATCTCTCACTGAACGGTTTCCGCCCAGGTCACAGCAGTGAGACTGCTCTCCTTGCTGTGTCCGAACATCTGCGGACCGTCTTGGATGCCGGAAAGACCGCATCACTGATTCTGTTGGATCTCAGTGCTGCATTCGAGACGGTCTCCCACCAGATTATGTTATTTTGTCTGGAAGAGGCCGGTATCGTCGGCCCAACTTTAGAGTGGTTTAGATCTTTCCTCTCTGAGAGAACATTTCAAGTGACCGCTCCGCCGTTTGTCTCTCGTGTTCACTCAATTGGACAGGGTGTGCCGCAGGGCTCTGCTTTGAGTCCTGTTCTGTTCAATCTGTATGTTCAACCTTTGGCTGCAGTGGCTCGGGAATGGGGTCTTTCCATTGTCTCCTATGCTGATGACACGCAGTTTGTGGTGGCCCTCTCCGACGACACTACACGCGATGCTCCCATGTTTAAGAACGGTCTGGCAGCAGTTGCGGAGTGGATGACTGCCAACTGCCTCCAGCTCAATGCAAATAAATCTGAGGTGTTATTGGTAAGGAGAGACCCCGAGCTCTGGAGTGAGCATTGGTGGCCGGTTAGTCTTGGGTGTCCACCCACCCCTAAGTTGGTGGTAAAAAATCTGCGGGTGTGGGTGGATTCCATCCTCAGTTTTCAGGATCACACCAAGAATGTGGCTGGTTCCTGTTTTGGCATAATTTTAGATTTGAAAGCCCTACTGGGGTATTTTGACCCGTCCACGCAACAAACGATTGTCCAAGCGACTATCTTATCAAGGCTGGACTATGCCAGGTCTCTATATTTGGGGGCTAATAAGGCTGAGATCACACATCTGCAGAGAGTCACAATTTGGCTGCTAGAGCCCTGCTTGGGCTCCCCAGAAGCTGCCCTACAACTGGCGCCATTCGTCGACTACACTGGCTACCTATGGCCAAGCGCATTGAGTTCAAGGCCCTCTGTCTGGCCTTCAAAATTCTGTAGTGTACCTCCCCGAGGATCGTGGCCAATCTATTAGTGCCTTATACCCCTTGGCGCCCCCTGTGCTCTATGGGGCAATGCACGGTCACTGTTCCTCGGGTAAAACGTGTTTGTGCTGGCAGACGGTCGTTCTGTAGCCTAGCGGCTAAACTCTGGAACTCCCTTCCCTTCCAGATCCGATGCTTTGACAACTCTTTGATGTTTCATAAGGTGATCAAAACCTATCTCTGTCCTTCAGCTTAGGTCTCTCTCCTTGTGTCTTGCTGCTCGCAGTGCCAGGACGCCTCTTTGCTGGAGCAGCTGTTGCGCTATATAAAATTGCTTAACGTGACATAAAATAGCACTGTGGAGTCGATTTGGGATATCACATGGCTAGTCAACAGGAACCCCAGTAATGTACATTCTAGTGGGGACTCTCATGGAGTCTGTCAGGAGCATCCCATATCCTTGTAAAATGTGTCTCAGTTGCTGGTACTGAAAACATTGGCTCCTGATCAATCTGTATTCCTCCTGTAATTCTGGGAAGGAGATCACATCTCCACCGTGCCAGATATCTCCAAGTTTGGAGATGCCCAGTGGGTCCCATTTTTTGTAGTCCTCAGTCGCCTGCAACCTGCTCAACTGATCTGAGTCCTACATGAGGGTCTCTAATGTTAGTTTGGCCTCCCAACCCAAGGCCTGGATCACCCACATCCAAACTTTCACAACAGTAGCCGTTGGTGGGTGGGGTGAGGGGAGCCATTCCCTCAATCTATAGAGCCACAGAATATAGCACTCTGGGTCCAGTGCCCTTCTGTCTACCAGCAGTGACGCCTATTGTAGGTTGGAGAAGACCCAGTCATTAATTACTAACAGCTGTGCAGCTCAGTACTGCAGTCAGAGTTTCAGAAGAGAGGTCCCTTCTTCCGTGGGTCATCTGGCCACAGTGGCCAAGGCGATTCTGGATGCACCCCACCCCATCCATAGCAGCACACGTGTCACCTCATTCACAGAGTGGAAGAATTGATCCGGGACTTAGAAGGAAGTGTTTTGCAACACATACTGAAATTTGGGCAAATAAAACATCTTATAGAGAGACACCCATCCTTTTAGTGAAATCTAGAGCTTCTCCCACCTTCTGCATCATTTCTATATGCGACTAGGACCATGAACAGGTTTTGCTAGAAAAATAGGTCTACATCTATCGTTATGTAGACCCCCAGGCATGTGAAACCTCGGGGCTGCCCATCTGGGGGGAATATCTTCATTCCCGGTCCGGCTCCTTGGTAGAGAGTGAGAATACCACTGCCTTATGCCACTTAATACAGATCCCTGCTTGAGAGCCAAAAAGTTCAGGGATGTGTAGCACTCTTGGGAGGAAACATTCTGAGTGTCCCAGAAATAACAGGAGATTTTCTGCATAGGTTGAAATGACGTCCTCCCACCTGGGATCCTATCTAAGGCTACAAATCAACACACCCTTGCAGATTCCTTGTGGCCAGTGGCTCAATCACTACTGCGAAGAGCAGGGGAATATTGGGCATTCTTGACGAGTGCCTTCACACTGCTTTGGGGTCATTGTATAGCAGCCTCACCCAGGACAGAAAAAAACTGGACTTCTGCAAGATGGCCATCATGTATGACCACTCCAGGGAATCAAATGCTTTCTCAGTGCTACAGAATGGCTGGCTGTCATAATCCCTGCAAGCCAAGCACCCAGGCAGCAGATGCAGGTTGTGCCTCATTGCCCTGTTGGGCATGAAACCTGACTGATCTGGGGCCACTGGGGAGAAAACCACTGGCGTACGCAGTTTGAAAGAACCTTCGCCAATATTTTTGTTTCCACATTCAGCAGAGATATTGGCCTACACAAGGCACACCCCTCTGGTCCTTTCCCCACCTTATGGATCAGTATGATTGTTGCCCGCCTGAGGTCCCTCAGGAGTGTACCATTCTCTCTGGACCTATTGCCCAGTTTACGGAGTGGTCCCTCCATGCAGGATTTCACACTTTAAAAACATTCCAGTGGCAAGACATTGGGGACTAAGGTTTTATCGCTTTTCAACTGGGTCAAGCCTCCAATATTTTGGTCTTGGTAATCTCCATTTCTAGAGAGACATGCCTCAGTCCCAAGTATGGAAGTTGGGAAGTCATTAACAAACCTGGTCAGTTCTCCTGGTCTGTCTCTCGTCTGCCCCCGAGGTTGTTGGCAAAGGTCTGCTCCATCTCAGTTGGTGTCTCAGCTTTCACATCAGCCTTCACCCTGATCTCACAGACCCAGTGATGCTTCTCCTCCTTTTTTGCCAGCCATGCAAAGAGATTTTCTGCCTTATTGGCCGCCTCATAAAGCCCGCCCTATTTCGCTCTGACTTTGGCCCTCCCTTCTTGTTGTGTATGGGCTCTGTATTCCTGCATTCCTCCCTCACACTCCCAATGGGCGATCAGTTGTCCCCTCATCACCAGTGTGTAAGCCTCCCTCAGGTCAATCTTTGACATTACTGTTCCCAAGTTCTCCTTGAAATAGAGGTCAGTATTGTCAGTAATCATATTTCTGGTGTTCCAGTCAGTTAGTTCCCAAGAGTCCAGTCTCCAGTCCTCTCTCATCTCTTGTGCCAGTTACATCAGTCTAGCTGTATGTGACTATGGGATTGTGGTCCAATTTGCCTTGTGGCAAAAATTCTGTGGATCTGAACCTACCTAACTGGAAGCGTGGCACCAGGAGGTAGTCTAATCGAGACAAGGACCGCAGGGAGCTAGGCGCATAGGAGTACTGCCATGTATCTGAATGCTCCTTCGCCAGATATCCCAAATTCGCAGCGCCTCTACACATTTGGCCAAATGTTTGTCAACCTTTGGTCCATCACCGGATATTGTCATTCTATCCAGATGTTCCTGTATGTTCAGGTTAATGTCTCCCTTAATAAGCATTAGGGCCTCTGGTGCATGTGTTATCCAGTTCCCTATTTGGTCTAGATCTTCCATTTGCATGCCAGGAGGAAAGTACCAGGACACCAGCACCAAGTCCTCTTGATTCCAGCGCATGCACACTGCCGCTTGGCACCCATTCTTGTACAACCACAATTGTGAGACCACTAGTAGGAGAGACCTTTAGACCAAGTCCCCCACACCCCTAGAGCCTGGGGAGAACCCTGACTGGACTAATAATTAGCATCTGCTCTGGTTAAGGAATCCGTAATTATTACCTAGCAGGTGGGTTTCTTGCAAGAGAGCAATATCTGGATAGTGTTGAAGCAATTATGTCCTCATCACTCCCCTTTTCAGTTTATTGCCCAGGCCAATCACATTCCAGTAGAGAACCTCCAGGGTCACTTTCTGGGGTGACATTTGTGGAACGGAATCTGCCACTTCAGACTATCACAATTCATTGCATACCCTGCCCGACTTCGCCATACATGCTGCCCAAACAAACATGCCTCAATCGCTTCCCCCACACAACCCCCAAACCCAAACATCCCATGCTGCATGTCTTAAACGGGAAACAGCCATCACATTGCATGCACTACAACGCATGTGATTACAACGCGGTCATTACAACAACAGCGTTGTTACACCCCAGTACCCTTTACAATGCAAGTTGTTACATCGACTTACTGTAGGGGGCACGCTAACCTAAGGAATAGTATAATTTACTATTCCAACACCTTCCCTACTGTTGCGCACACTGGAGTTGGAATAGTAAATAATACTATTCCTAAGTCCAGCGTGCCCCCTACAGCAAGTCGATGTAACGACTTGTGATGTTATGGTACTGCAATGTAACAACCTGGTCACTGTAACAACTGCGTTGGAATCGCATGCGTTGTAAAGCATTCCATGTAAAGGCCTATATTCGTCTAAAACTACATGCGCCCACAATGCTAAAGATGTCTGACACTCCAAGATAATCTACCTGCTAATCAAAAATGTGTTAAGACAGGTAACTGAGGGAGTGTGGTCCCTTGGACTCTTAGTATGGTTTGTAACATCATCCCAGCGCTCCCCTACCTTCCCGGGCACATTCCTCAGGCCCCTTGGGTGGACCTCCACATGAGACCTGATCCTGTTAACCCAAGGTATCTGCTGTGATTGGAGTTACCACTTGGAGATCAATATCCTCCCCGTTATGAAGTAGTGTGGCTCACTGGTTAGAGGCGGCAGACCCGAGAGCAGAGGACGGCCTGGGACCAGGGTTTGATTCCCGGCGCGGCAGGTTTCTGGACCAGGGTCAGCGGACTCGATAATTCTCTCGCCTCGGTGCCCACTCCGATCAGTGATCACACTCGGCAACTCTGGGCATTAGCTTGCCTCATCTTCACTAACGGCCCCACCAGACCGCCGGGGATGCCTGGTCTCACCCTGGAGATACCCATTAAGGGACCATCTCTCAGGGAAGCCAGGAAGGGTTTCGCAGCGGTCGAAGCTCCTTGGGACCCTTCGGGTAAGTAGTGCGCTATATAAATGCCTATACGTTATCGTGGGAGTTCTCAAACTTGCCCATTGTGTCCTCCGAGTTATTTTCCATTTCCATCCACCTGTTGCAGGTGGTCAGGGATTGATGCTGTTGTATCCTTGCCACTACCTTGACTCTCTCTATCTCCACTTGGTGAGGGCCACTCTAGATCTCCCCAGCCTGTGTCTGGTTTTGGCCTCTGCCACTCTAGGTGACCATCACTTTCCGGCAGCTCCAGGAGGGCGCAATACCCCTGCCTTTCCAGCCATTCATTCATGGGTCTTTAGTTTTATTTGGGCCCCCCATCAGTCTCACATTTTTGCGCCCGGATCTGGGTGTCATCCACTCTCTCCTGTAACCGGTCTATGTTATTTTGCAGGGAGCAAATCTTTTTGTCGCTGTCAGAGACCGGAGGTTGTATCTGGGCCCTTGCGGATTCCCTTTCTACCACTCTGTCCACAAGTTTCCTGAGGTTTACTTGGAGGACTCTTAATCCTAGTACCACTGCATCAATTTTGTTCTCCAGTGATGTTTTTGTATTGCTGATGGCTGTCAGCATTGCTGCCATGTGGGCCTCCAATCCCGAACCTGGCAGTATCCTGTCCACGCTCTGGGGATTTTCTCTGTTCTGTGGGGTGTCCATGCTGAGACTTTGGTACAAACCATCAAAGTGGGGGGTCAACCCAGCCCAGTCCCCCAAGCTGTAGAAAATGACTACCACAGGGGCGCACTATGCAGCATTCAGCTCTGCTTTGCCACTCATGGTTTAAAGGAGTCCTGGGGCTTCCTAAAACGGGGTCTACTTTCGCTCTAGGACTATGAACTCAGCCTCCACCCATCGCACCCAGAAGGTCAGCTCCCCGGCCCCCTGAGACCAAGCCTGAACCACCAGAACAGGGACAACCCCATGAAAGTAGGTGCAGCTCTTCCCACAGGCACAAGCCCCCTAGACTCACTGCCTCAAGCTGGCTGGTTCCCAAGATGATCTCAGGAACCACCTCCTTGGCCCTCAGGGCTTCTGTTTAAGCCCCTGCCATCACCAGGCCTCCGCTGCACCCAGTTTCACTGGCTGCGTTCTCTGGTGCAAGGCACTTCTCTTGATGCCCAGGCGCCCATATGGGCCACCCTCACTCCACGCCGTGTCTCCACAGTGGCTGGTATAGCAGTTCTTTTGCCTCAGCTGTGAGCGTCTACTGCCTGCCCGGGGCCCCACTCTGTCGCGGGGCGCTGCCATGCTCCACTTACTGGTGGGGTCCCCCAGTGTCAAGGCACTCCCCGGTGACTAAGGCTTCCATCGGGTTCATTCCGCAACACACTGGTTTGCCTCGGTAGTTAGGACTTAAGGTCCTCGCGGCAGGTACCATCTTGTCAATGCCTGGGCAGCCTCATTCTGACTGTGGCTGACTGTCCGTGGTGGAGCGCTCCTGAACTCTGCTTGCTGGGGGCATTCCTCAGTGTCCTGGCACTTCTCGGAAGCTGCAGAATCCCTCCGAGGCCAGGGCCTCACCGGCACCACCATCATTCCGCTTCTGTGGTAACTGGGGCCGACTCGCCCATGGGCCATCTGGACTCTCTCACAACATGCCCCCACACATCAGGGCCTCCATCCAGTCCAGCCCATCTCAAAAACCACTCCAGGCAGCAGGATGGTGTCCACGAGGACCTCTGCTCTGGAGCTTCAGAGGCTCGTGTACAGTGCCATGTTCGGCTACCCATGCCCCATTTTGTCTTAATTGAATTACTTTCTCCCTATTCATGAGTTTGTTCCATCCAGGAGCATTGCAGACCTACAGTATTCTGACTGGCTGACTTGTATCCTTCCCCTTATGGTTGTTCTTGCATTGAATGAACTACTTGTTTCATTTAGTTATATCTTGCTTTCTTCCCATGTGCTGCTTCTCCTTTCACATTCTCCTTTTTGCCCCATCATCTCTGTTGCTCCATCTGCGCCTCCACAGACTACTCCATTTTTTAAATATTTTAATATTTCCCTCAACCAGATCATCCATTGCTCCCCTGCCCCTCTTACTTTGCTCACTGTCTCCCTCCCCTTCTTTACTTTCATTTTTTAAAAGTGTTTGCACTTGCCACGCTATTGGTGGCCATCCTTCTTCAAATGTCTTCTTTGACCATTTCAAGATAGCCTCCTGCGCATTGTAATGGGTGTGTCCAGTGCCCCATGACCCACTTTAGCTGATGAGGAACCAGAATATAAGGCCCACTCTATTCTGAATTCTGACAGAGTTCATGGCTGTCAACAAGATTTGATCAATTAGAAGGGTTTTGGTCCCTATTTCGCCTATAAATCCCTACACAATGCGGGACCTGCCTACCTCAACCACTGTCTCATATTCCATATTCCATGTACCCACCAAAGACATCCGCTCCGCCCATCTGGCCCTGGCCGCCTTCCCAAATATCTGCAAGACCACGGTTGGGGGAAGAGCCTTCTCCTATCTTGCAGCAAAGACTTAGAACACCCTGCCTCTCCACCTCAGGCAATCACCATCACTGCCTCAATCCAGGAAGGACCTCAAGACCTGGCTCTCCAACTGAACCACAGTGCCTTTGACAGATCAGCAGCCCCCACAGCCCCCTCCCCAGCACCTTGAGACCCTTACAAGGTGAGTAGTCATGCTTTACAAGTCACTTGATTGATTGATTGATTGATTGATTGATCATGAACATTTCAGGGTACCTAACTAGGATGTATAATTTTAATGATTAGCAAAGCAAAGCTGGAGGGCAGGTGGAGTGATACTGTCAGGAAATGGGTCCAGCTTATCAATATCATTCCTGTAGCATCTCTCCTCTGGTTCTGTAACACACAATATACATCACATACTTTAATTGCACTACTTTGTCTTCAACTGTGTAATGGTGGGGGCACTAGTGTATAGATACGTTACATGCCTTGTTTCTGTACATAAGGGGCACCAATGGATTGCATAGTGCCTGTTATGTCTGTGATGTCAGTGAAACTGTAATTTTAAAGCTGCAGCTTTGTGTGATTTAAGTTGTGATGCTGTGTAGATGTGAGAGTTCCATAGACTTGTATACATGTGTGAGGTTTACGGATACAAATCAATACCGATGTCAGACCATTGGGGTTGAAAGGCACAAACCAGACACCCAACCTCTTAATTGTGCTGGATGAACCATTCACACCAGAAGGATTTTCTTAAAAAAAAAAAATTGGGAGACTTCAATTCCCTCATGTTCTAAGGTTATTTCTGGCGTAGTTAGGAAAAATGTCACCTTTCAAGGAGTACCTCTCCCTAGTGTATTTCTTCTTCAGGATAGCACCGTGACGGTGATCCCGAGCAGAGATCCACCCACAAGACACCAAGTAATTGGAGAGCGGCCTTTACTAATGGGAAAATGCTTCCACCAATTTACAAAAAAGAGGCAGACTTTCTGTCCCCCCCCCCCCCCCCCCCTGGGGTGGGGGTTGAGGGTATACCCCCAATCTGTCCCTCTCAGGTGATAAAAAGCCCCCTAGACACTAGGAGATTATTTTTTAAAAAAATAGAGGATGTGGGGTTGGCCCACACAGGTATTAAGAGAAGAGTAGGAATGATGGGTTGTAAGAATATTGTGGATCCCCACAGTTTCCAGAACTTTCCCTCATGTGAGGAAAAAGCCACATGATTTTAGCCGAAGTTTGATGGTTGCAGGGCATTCTGGGTAAAAAAAAAAAAAAAGTAGTAGGATTAAAGCAAGTCACATCACCCTGGGCTCTTCATGGTGTCTAGTTTTCAGAAATACCTAATGGCGGCTAAGCTCTGGCTCAAATACAGCAGCTACCCAAATTGCTAAAATTAGTTAATTTACAAGGAAAAAACCTGATGTCTCCATGTTGAGTTTTGGGGCCTTTTCTACTGCAGGCGATAGACCCACACACACAAATGGTGCACTTTTGTATCAGGAGAAGTGTGGGAATACTGGGTGGTGGAAATAATGTGGATCCTCACAGATTCTGAAACTTTCTCTCATAGAAATGTGACAAATAGTAATGATTTTAGCCACAGTTTGACATTTGCAAGGCATTCTGACTAATAAACCATGGTGGGATCTACGGCGGTCATGCCATGCTTGATTCCCCTGGGTGTCTAATTTTCTTAAATGTCTGGGTTTTGTATGTTTCTCTCTGTGGCAGCTGAGCCCGGGCCAAATCCACCACATCGCCAGAAATTCCGATTTCTTTTTTTTTGATGTCTTCATGTTGTATTTTAGGATCTTTCCTTTCACAGACGATGTACTCAGCCCAATATGTGGATACCGTTTATATTGGAAGAAGTGTGGGAATACAGAATAGTAGAACATCAGAATAGTAGAATAGAATATTTGTTGTTATCAATTGCATTTCTTTCCATTTTGGGCTTCCAAATGTAAGCCAGCGTGGGAGAAATACATATTTTGCTAAATGCTCTATGAATCACATGATAATGTGGAAATTCCAAACTTTAGAGTTGTACAAATACTCACTATTTCAATACAATGGGGCTTATTTATGAGAGCCCTGTGTCACTTTTACACCACGTAAAGTGGTACATGCGTGATGAAGGACTCTCATAAAAATTCATGAAGCCCTTCAAAGCCACCCTGCATGGCTTTGAGTGGCCTCATTGATTATGAGTAAGTCGACGCAGTGCAAATCGCTGCCTAACATACTCTGCGCCCAGGAGGCTTTCCATGGGCATTGCAGTGGTTTTTCCCATGCAACATTCATGTAATTTGACGCTGTCCCAGATTTACAAAGTGATAAAAACCTGGGGAAGTGTGAAATCCGTACGCCTCCCAAAGTGAGGCATAACGAGGAGAAATATGCTTATTTCTCCTGTTCTTATCCTCTTTCCATGTATGCTGCAGTTCACTCAGAAAGAGGGAAACACCCCGAAGGATTGTTTTTGCATAGGAAGGTGCCCCTTACAGCACAAAAACAATCCTGCCTGTAAGGGAGGTCCCTTGCACCGTGGGTCAAGGATGCCTACATAGGTGCTAGGCTGCCAAAACAGTGCCAGTGCAGGCGGAAATGACAGGAGTGCACCGGTTTGCTTACATACTGTGCATTACTGCCCTTTCTCTTTGGCATAGGGAGGCGGAGGAAGGCGCTTTGATGCGCTGCCCTACGTCAAAATGCCATAAATAAGCCCTAAGTATCTAGGGTACATTTGAAAAATGTAGAGGTTTCCTTCATAACCATTTTTCATTTATTAGATTTTACTATATGACGATGCATCAGTCCAGATTGAATTATCATTATAAGCTGCCCTCTGTTGCAGGCTTTGGGTATTACTTTTTTTTAGACAACCAACAAACACTATGGGGCCGATTCCGAATCGGCAAAGAAAACCGTCTGACAATTCTTATTCGTAGCCGTTTCCGTACGAATCGTACAAATCCGTACGAATCGCGTAGTACGATCCGTTCTTCTAAAATACGTCCGAATTATTTCGAACCATACGAAATTCAAGCGAGAATCCGTACGATACGGACTCGGGAAAGAAACTGTACAATTCGTAATCATGCCGTATGACCCAACAAGTACGATCCAGACCGGGGATACAGAACGCGATTCGTACGGCAAAACGTTGCCGCGTATGAACTGCGATTTGTATGGAAAACATCGTGTATGAGCGTATCACCCAATCAAATACGATTCGAACCCCCCCCTGAACGAAGCGCACGCGAACCCCGGAAAAACGTTGCATATGAGCGAGTCACAAAACCAAATACGAGTTGAACCCCCCTGAACGAAGCGCAACCGAATCCCGGAGAAACGTCACGTATGAGCGAGCCACAAAAGCATATACAATTCGAACCCCCCTGAACGAAGCGCATGTGAACCCCGGAAAAATGTGGCATATGAGCGAGCCACAAAAGCAAATACGATTCGAACCCCCCCTGAACGAAGCGCACGCGAACCCATTGAAACAGCACAAGGAGGTTGCAAACGACTCGCACAACACCACAAAACATATCTCCTGTGAACAAACCATTGGAAAAGAATGTCCTGGCCAGATGTAAACAGGCAAACAGAGGGCCCAACTGAGATCCACCCCTTATAACACACCCACTAAAATTTCAAACTAAGCCCCACCCACAAATGGACCAATAGAAAGGGCTCACACACACAAACCATGATCCTTTGCAACACACCCATTTAGCCACAGAGACAGACAACACACAAACAACTGCACACATCCACCTTCACACATACCCCCAATAACATATAGACCCACACCCCCATTCACATTCATACCCACACACCCACATCCATACACACCCTCACCCCCCAATCACATTCACCCCACACCATGTCCGCACAGAATAATCCAAAGTTCACAAAGGAGGAAATGGAGATCCTTGTAGATGAAGTCATCAGAGTCGAGCCTCAGCTGTTTGGTGCATTGGTCAGACAGACCAGCATAGCGGAGAAAACACGCATGTGGGAGAGGATCGTCGATAAGGTGAATGCTGTTGCACCCATCAGACGCACCAGGAAGGATTGCCAGTCCAGGTGGTACGATCTGCGGAGGATGGTGAAGAGGAAGATGGACGACGACTACCTACAGAGCCAAGGCACTGGAGGTGGTGGTTCCCGCAGACCAGTACAGTACCAGCCGTGGGAGGAGAAGGTCATGGCCCTGCCACCACCGGTGGGAGTACATGGCATTGAAGGAGTCGTGGAGCCTGGTGAGTATACAAGCAACTCATGTAACGTGGGGGTAATGGCATCTACACTCCAAGTACAAAAAATGCCCGCAACAAGAGCCAAGCGCCAGATGCCCATAACTGTCAGGTTTTTGTCTTACCGCGCCTACCTAAACTGTAATAAACTACAACTTCCATGAGCCTTTGCTGCAGGAAGTATATGGATAGAGGAGACAGGGGGGAAGGTGCGCGTGATTCTGAGTCCTTCGTTGGTTTTAATTGGAGAAGTACTGGCTGCTGATCGCGGTTGAAACCATGCTGTTGCAGAAATAACCGCTCATCTAAAGGTACTGTTTTCTAAGTGAGAGCCGCTGGGAGCCGTAGCTCGCGTGAACTCTTTTGTGTGTTTTGTTGTCCGACACCCCCATACTGTTGGGCACTGCTGGGAGTCCTGTGCACCCACCCCTCTTCTGTCTGGGCACTGCTGGGAGTCCTGTGCACCCACCCCCATACTGTTGGGCACTGCTGGGAGTCATATCCACCCACCCCTCTTATGTCTGGGCACTGCTGGGAGTCCTCTGCTCCCACCCCTCTGCTGTCTGGGCACTGCTGGGAGTCCTCTGCACCCACCCCTCTTATGTCTGGGCACTGCTGGGAGTCATATCCACCCACCCCCATATTGTTGGGTACTGCTGGGAGTCCTCTGCACCCACCCCTCTTATGTCTGGGCACTGCTGGGAGTCATATCCACCCCCCCCCATACTGTTGGGCACTGCTGGGAGTCCTCTGCACCCACCCCTCTTCTGCCTAGGCACTCATGGGAGTTATATCCACCCACCCCCATACTGTTGGGCACTGCTGGGAGTCCTCTGCACCCACCCCCATACTGTTGGGCACTGCTGGGAGTCATATTCACAAACCCCTCTTATGTCTGGGCACTGCTGGGAGTCCTCTGCACCCACCCCTCTTATGTCTGGGCACTGCTGGGAGTCATATCCACTCACCCCCATACTGCTGGACACTGCTGGGAGTCCTCTGCACCCTCCCCTCTTATGTCTGGGCACTGCTGGGAAGTCATATCCACCCACCCCCATACTGTTGGGCACTGCAGGGAGTCCTCTGCACCCACCCCTCTTATATCTGGGCACTGCTGGGAGTCATATCCACCCACCCCCATACTGTTGGGCACTGCTGGGAGTCCTCTGCACCTACCCCTCTTCTGTCTGGGCACTGCTGGGAGTCCTGTACACCCACCCCCATACTGTTGGGCACTGCTGGGAGCCATATCCACCCACCCCTCCTATGTCTGGGCACTGCTGGGAGTCCTCTGCACCTACCCGTCTTCTGTCTGGGCACTGCTGGGAGTCCTGTGCACCCACCCCCATACTGTTGGGCACTGCTGGGAGTCATATCCACCCACCCCTCATATGTGACGCACCATACCCCAACATTCATGGCGTGTGTGCGGCTCGTATCATTATTGCAATGGTGCCATACCCGAGCGCGTGTGATGCACCATACCCCAACTTTCATGGCGTGTGTGCGGCTCGTTTCACTATTGCAATGGTGGTATACACGAGCGTGTGTGACGCACCATACCCCAACTTTCATGGCGTGTGTGCGGCTCGTATCACTATTGCAATGGTGGTATACGCGCGCGTGTATGACGCACCGTACAGGTACACTTCCGTTGTTGCGGTACATTGTACTCACCGTCTGCGCCGTCGTCGGTTTCTATGCACCAGGTCATAGGCGTACAGGACTGGGATGACGCGGACGATGGGGTTCATGGCGTGTATGTTACGTACCGGGTGCGGTTCGAGCGGGACTCTGCTTTTACGGATTTTTTTGGGTCCCGTAGAAAAAGGGTCGTACGGAGTGTCGCAGAGCCGAATCGTACTTGCTGGGCCAGAAACTGCTGTTTGTTTGCGTACGGACGTCACGTATTGCGTGAACCGGATACAAATCGTACGTATTTTTGTGTCGTACGGTGTTTCTTACGATTCGTACGGGGATCTGCTTTGGGTTAGGATCGTACTTGATCGTACGTACGGGGAACTTGAAGGTGTACGAGTCGTACGGGACATACGCTCCGTACAACTATTCGGAGCGCATTATCCTGAATCGGAATTGAACCCTATATGTTCCTGCAACCATAAGGATCTGACGGGTGTAACAGTATATTGCTTTTTTAATTCAGCCATTGGAGGAAATAATTATGGATGAAAACTGCCACTCATTTCTATTTTTGCCTATTTGTTTACATCATTTTTTATTTCAATGAACAGTTTCAAATGAACCCTTGCTGAATTCAGAATTTTCAATACTTTTCACAATCGTGTTGCTTTCCGGACTCACCTTTGAGTTTCACACCTGTTTCTACCAAAAACTGGAAGTAGTAGAAACCACAAAAAGGGACAAATTAAATACCAGTTACAAAAATGTAACAAAAAAAGGATTGGCCTTTAGAGCTTGGAAGATTGTGATCCTAATACAGAAACTCTTTTGTTATTGTCATTTATAGGGAAAAACAAACATACACTTTCTTGCACAGCACTTTTTCTTATTGTTCCCATTAAAACCCCATAAAAACTCCAAATATGTGATACATTTTAGCAATGTTCTCGGTTCCCTTCAGGGAATTCCTCAAACACTGAATATTTTAGAATCACCAATATGTGGGGGAAAAGAACACTATTTTGGCCTGGATATATTTTGTGGGGAAATGGTAAAGAAGGCTTAAGTGTGAAGTCTGTAAACATCAAAATAAAAGCCAAGCACTGGTGATGAAAATACCTCAGAAGCTAAGGGTTTTTGAGTTAAGGTATTTATATTTGTGACACAAACAAACTGATGAGACAAGGTTCAAACCATTACATGCAAATATACAATTGTGCTTGTTTTTGTCAAAGTCTGACATGAAGACCTTTTTGGCATAAGCAGACTCATATTTCGGTCTGTCTTGAGTTTGGTCCCCTTCGTGTTTGCAGTCCTCACAGTAATAATTGAGTGGTCAATGGATAGGAGGGCCCACGCTGCCCCTGCGATTATATGCAGAGAGAAGAACAGCTTTCAAGGGAACCTTGCCAAACCCACAAAAAGCACTGTCAAACCCAATAGGTTTCACCTGGGAACACTTTTGACTTTGCCAATGCTTGTTCTGCATTACCAGGGTGCTTGCCCATTGTTTGACCCAGACCTTAATTTATAAATAAAATAGGTGCCAGGGCCCTCATCATGAGGATGCTGCAGCTCGCATCATCCATTCTCCCTGCCAGCGCTGCCAATGACAGTACCAACACGACTACTAACCATCACATTCTTACAAGTGTGACAATAGTATTCCAGGCCTGGCTGTACAGGTACTAGCTTGGTTATGATGGCTTGTATTAGTCATTGTTACTGTACAATGAAAGGAAAACAGCTTTTGTTGTATACTTATACCTAAATTAGGCAGACAGCACCACCATGTGGCAGACTGTCATAAGCACCGTGCAGATAATTAAGTGCCGAGCACCGGAAACCACCGGCTCAAATTAACCACTGTTCCACCTTTCTCAAGTCTTCCCTGTCTATTCATCCCATTCCAGTCTGAATTTTGAAACAATTCCTGTTTTCATGTATTCTTTTTTGTATCACAATCTCAAGTAAAATTGCCTCGGCGTCCCTTTGAGAGCTAGAAAAAGTCATATTGAAAAGTACAATACCCACAATTACCACGTTGCAGGGTTTCTTATGTTTTAAATGATCCACATGGCTATCTTCTTTATTCGAGTTTCCTGCGTTTATTTATATAATCGCTCCTGGAAGCCTTTTAGCGCCTGGCAAGTGAACGCGAACCCTTAGGCAGTGAAGAGGCCCACTCTCTAGGGGGCACATGCTCAAAATGGAACCTCCCAAACTGACTAAAGAAACGCAGATACACATTTCTCATTGTGTGGCCCTGTGAGCGATTCCATTTGCTGGTCCAGCAGGTAACCTTTTCAACTGATCAGCAGATTCCACAGAGGCCACACAATACTGCAAGAAGGTAAATTGCACTACTAGCTTTTGTTTACTGCCCAGCCAAAACAAAGAAAGCGTGTCAGGCTTCTGCAATCTTCAAGTGGGGCCTATTTTGTGAGAATTGTGCTCATTGTAATTTAAAATGGTCTCTTTGCCAAGCGCACTTGAATGAAACAAAACAGAATACACAAAGACCCAGTGAACTAGTGATGCCTTTTTCTGCTAAATATTTTTTTTGTGTGACTCTAACCACAGTCGAGACTTATGTCAACCAATGACGTCAGCAGGTCATGTTTACACCTTAAATGGACGCTTCTCCTTTAAGAAGCTAAAAGATGAAACAACGAATGACTTTTGAGTCTACAATGCATATGGGAAGCATATTTCTTTGCAATGTCTGTCTAAAAACGTTTAGATCAATTCCAGATTTGACTAGGGCTGCGAGCTGTTAATCTGCTCGCAAAAAGGATATTGGCTATTTCCATTCTAAAACGTGGCAAGCAGAGTGTGAGGCTCAATCACAAAAGAAGTGCATTTAACTAACTAGACTTAAGTGTGTGATATTTGTTTTGGAAATACATAGAATTTCAATAGATGGTACCCCAAATGTAAAACAATAGTACATTTACAGGCCCAGGCCTCTTAACCCCGAGCCCTTTCCGGTTTTGGATTATGGATTACTGTGTATTTTTCACACTTGAAAAAACATTTTTTTCTCCACAAGCAGAATGAGGGGACCCGGGGGAGTGACAGACATAGCCAGTCTTCCCCCAGGGAAATTCATGAAATGGTACTGGCCAGGACAGGGCATAGGCAGGGATAGAGGAAGGGGTGGGAGTTAGGGATAGCTATTTACGGGTCAGGAAAGGCAAGGAGAGCCTCTTCCTGAACCCTTGGACCACCAGGGTAGAGGGAAGTTTTGAAAAGGAAGGTTAAGTTGGGGTACGGCGGATGATTACACGGTGCGTGAGCCCTGCGAGGGGTCCTGGGCTAAACAGGAGCGTATGCCCGCCTTTTGGCATGGAAGGAGCAACCAGCGCATGGCTGCCAAGGCATCTGGGGGCGATATTATGCTGGAACAGACTGTCAGGCCTGCACAGGAGGAGCTGGTGCAGGCGGAGGGATATGCTAGACTTCCAGAAAGAAGAAGCAGGGGGAGTCACAAACTGTTTGATGAGTCAGGGGTTGGATGCCCAGGACAGGCCCAGGCTTCAGGCGCAGGGGTGGAGTCTGTGCAGAGGATGGCGGGGCTGGGGACAGAACAGCGATTGAGGTGGCAAGGGGCAGATTTGGTGGCAAAAATAAAGGAGCAGCGTCAGCTTTTGTGGGATAGAGAAGAGAGATGGGAGCGCCTATGCAAGGAAAGAGAGGTGGCGCTAGAACAGGGACACCTGGTGAAGAAGGTCAAGGGCATGCTTGGGGAAGGGGGCAACGGGGAGAGGCCCTTGGGGTCTGGTGGGGGCCATTCGCTATGGGTGCCAGGAGGGGACAAATGGGTGTCAGGGACGGTGGGATCTAGTGCTGTTCGAGAGGCTTGTGGTGCAAGGTGCCCACCAGGTTTGTTCAGCCTGGAGTGTGAGTGACCGACGATGCCACTGGGAGTGATTGGCAGTGAGTTGGTGAGGCCAACTGGGCACAAGACGACCACAGGATGTTGGCCTGAAGAGGTGAGGGGGTCTGCAGTGGCCCTCTCTGTGCCGCAGGCTTAGTCACATGGGACGCACATGGAGTGGCACAGAATGCCTGACCGAGATGTGCCTGGGAGAGAGAATGGTGAAATTGCGACACTGGATGTGAGTGACATGGGCGGATAGGGAGAGGATGGTTTGGAGTTGGATTACGAAGAAGGCAGTGACGAGTGGGAGGAAGGTGAACTGCAAGATGATGAGCAAGTGGGACGAAAAGATGGGGGGTGAGACAAAGAAATTACAGTTGGTGACTTTCAGAGTTCAAAAGCGGACAAGGGAGACACCATTGGAAAGCAGTCCTGGTCAGGCTGCGGATGTTGCAAGGACAGACGTGATGATGGCAGATCACCCTCAAGTAATAAAGAATGGTGGCCGGTATGGGAACCAAAGGACACGAGGACAGGTTCAAAGGCTTGCAAGTCTGTGGGGGTAGGGGATGGAATCATAGAGAGTGTGGGGGGAAAACAAAGGAGACACGGTGGGTGCGGACTGCGCCAAAGGAGGTGGTGAGCAGCAAGGACAAGGAAGGGAAGGGGGACAAGATATCTGACACAAAGGTAGTGGACATCACAGGGGGAGGAGGTATAAGTAAGAGGATCCACAAAAAAAGAGGCTTCCATTCATGGGTTTGGCAATGGCCCTAGGCTCACATGTATCTGAAAAGACAATGAACTGGGTCAGGAACAATTAGTATGCTGATGCCCTCAACTTATTACATAGGGATATTCAAGCTAAGGAGGGGTCTAAGGAGGTAGAGTGAGAGATGAAACAGCGGCCTATGGTCCCCATTATTATTGAAAACTGGATGTTGGCTTTTATAATTGCGCCAGCATTTATTGCTAGAAACATGCACACAGGGCAATTACGCTATTCAAGTATACAGATATTATTAGGAAGGCACAGATACACTTTGGGGGGTAAATATGGCTTAGTTATGATGAGGAGTTCAGGGCTCGAGTCAGCATTAACCCGGTCAAGCCATTGGGGAATGTGAATTCTGAATTATGGCTGCAGTGGATGTCAGCGCCACAGCCAACTGCCACTACTCATACTGCCAGTGGTCTTCCCATCACATACTGGCTCTTTCAGCCACGCTCAACAGTGGGCGGGGTATGTGCCAAAAAGTACAGGAACCAATGTTGGGGCACGCTGGAACTTTAATAAAGGTTTCTGTCCAGACAGCCATGCAAGTTGAAGCATGAGTGTTCCAAATGTGGGGGGGGGAGATACCCCATTACACAGGGTTTCAGGTTGGCCTGCCCTGGGGAATAGTGGCAGGCATCCAGATGGAGGGGACATCAGGGTCCAGCTGAGCAGAAAGGCTCCTACGCCAATTAGGGTTAAGGGTTTGCTCCTCAACCTTGAGCTTGGGATGGGATTTTTGGGAAGGTTTTTGGGTGGGTTGCCAAGGTGAATATGTACGTAGGTGGGCGGACATCTTATGATCACCAAAGGCAGCATCGGAGGTGGTGGCAGCGAAATTGAGGAAGGAAGTAGAGGAGGGGATAATTGTATGGCTATCTATGACTGGCGACTAGTGGATTTGATCATCTCCCCACTTGGGGAGTTCAGGATGATACACCATTTGTTGTGGCCAGAGGAAGCCTTGATGAACAATTTCATTGCTACTGAAGACACAAAAGTGGCGTACGCGTCGGTGGAAGATGCAGTACGTATGGTGAGAGGGTGCGTCAGAGGGCTAGAACTAGCGAAATGCGATATCAAATCAGCTTTACAGCTTTTGCCCATGCATCAGATGATTTTCCATTGTTGGGCATGCAATTTGGAGGGGCCATATATGTGGGCCGAGTGTGGCCCATAGGCTGTGCCATCTTTTTTGCTTTGAGTCTTTCAGCACCTTTCTACAATGGGTGTTTTCAAAGTAGTGGGCACCGGGAGGTGTAACATTACCTGGATTATTTTCTGTTTGTAAGCAGACAGGAGTCAGATGAGTGTCTAAGGGCTGAGAAACTTTGAGCAGCTGGCAAAAGAATTGGGAGTTTCCTTCCCCTAGAGAAGACGGAGGGCCCTATTAAGGTGTTGACATTCTTGGGCATTGAGTTGGATATGGAGGCGTTGGTAGCAATGTTGCCCCGCGAGAAAGTGCTGAAGAGCCAGCAGTTTTTGGATGAGGTGATTGGGGAGAGGAGGCTGGAGTTGAGGAAGGTGCAGAAGTTCCTGCGGTTTTTGAATTTGAGTAGTGGTGAGGTGAGTAGTGGACACACTTTTTGCAGGCCATTTCAGGGGCTGTAGTACTCCATCACAGAGTGCAAATTGTTTTGGGAGTGCATGCGGATCTATGAATCTGGAAGACCTTTTTGGAGAATTTCAATGGAGTGTTGATGTTGTTTCCGGAGGATAACACTATCTGGCATGTGCAGATTTTCTCAGATGCAATAGGGCACATGGTTTTGGCCTTTTCTGAGATGGAAGGTGGTGTGCAGAATGGTGGCTGCCACACTGGTTAAAGCAGGGAAGGAGCATTGCCTTCTTGGAGTTTTTGCCACTGCTGGTGGCCTTGACAGTGTGTGTTGGAGGTGGAGTTGGCTAACAGGACGGTGAATAGACAGAGGGCACAAGACCAAAGATTTCTGTGATTGTTGAGGCAGTTTATGCTGGGCTGTTTGCGAATGAATATTGTTTTCAGGGCTAAACACGTGCCTGGGTGAACAATGACCGCATATTCATTATCTTGTTCACAGTGGCAACGTTTCCACAGCATGGCACCGTAAGCTAAGGACACCAAGATGCCCTTACCTACAGGCATTCTTGCATGGGGGTAGTGAGTGAATGGGCTGGTGTAGAGGTCTTTAGTGAATGTACAAGGAAGAGTTATCATCTGGTTTAAAACGAATTAGATTGTTTTGAAGGAAGCGCAGAGAGACTGATGATGCAGGATCCCTGTAATGGGTAAAGGAGTGTGATAAAATGTTGTTCTGTCTTAAATTGATAAAGGTTTATCGTCCACTATTAGTGCTGGCAAGTTGGCAGGTGTCTCATTTTATGGGAAATGGTACTGGGAATTCGACCCAGCGAGGGAGGAGATTTTGGGGAAGGTTCTGAAAGGGTGGGGTAGAGAACTGGAGGAGGAGGTCTTGTTTAAGAGAAGCAATAACGTTTGATTTGTTGCAATGCAATATTACAATTTTGCCAGATTGTTGTTATGATGGGTTTCAAGTGGCAATTTTCAGGTTGTGCATGGTATGGACATTCTTTGGCATGTTCAGGGTGTCTGAATTAATTGGGTCCGCCGCTGACATGGGTGTTTACATAGCGAGATCCGTTTAGAACAGGGTCAAATGAAGATATGGCTTAAGTGGCCAAGACAGACCCGGTGGGTGCAGGAAGGAGGAAGAGCGGAGGCATGCCCAGTGAAGGAGGTGAGCAAGTTTCAGGACTGGCCAGGGCGTTAGCAGGAGGCGATCTTTTGTCACAAGGGTGGGGTGAGGGTTACTGCCTTTCAACTGCTGGCAGTGTTGCTCATGGTGTTGCATAAACTGGGATGGGATCCAGACAGTTTTGGGACACAGTCTTTTAGGATTGGGACTGCGACTGCAGCAGCATGGCTAGGATGGGATTGGAACCAGATTCAGATGATAGGCAGGCGGAGATCCAGGTTTTGTGAACGCTACGTGCGAAAATAATGGAGTTAGAGCGAGGAAGGTCAGGGAGCGTGTCAACTACTAAACACTTTTTTTCACCATAGGGTGCGTGAGCATTCCAGGGAAGAGTAAGCTGATGATTTGGATAGTTGGACAACACTCTTTTGTGCATTTGGCGACTAAGTATGCTGACGAGCGGACTCATGGACGGAGCCTGGGATTATCCAGTAGCAGACATGAGGTGCTATGGTGGGGCAGGAGCGGGATGCAATGGTGCAATTTGTTGCCATTTTTAGCCAAACTAGCTCCGTAGAGGGGGTGCTCGGATATACTGCTTGTGCATTTGGAGGAAAAGATTCAGCTCAGTTGTTGGGCTGACCTTACTGCAACACATGCAGTAGGACCTACAGTTGACCAAAAGGAATTTTGAAGGGACATGTGTGGTCTGGCCAGAGCTTGTGCCTTGATGAGTGCGTAGAGGAACAAAAAAACATGCAGCCATTGACAAATCCAGGAGGAAGCTCAACACATCGATGAGGGTTTTTTGCATGTTGAGGGACATTAAGGTGATAGCACATGGAAGCATCAAGGAGGAAGGGCAGTCTCTCTTTAGGAATAATGGAGTACACCTTTCACAGTTTGGAAATGCTTACTATATGATGGAAATGAGGGATGTGATTAGTAAACTGTGGATTGAGAGGATTGGGTGCAGAGGAGTGTACTAATAAATATCCTGGCACGAAGCAATGCGGGAGGGCAGTGAAACGCCCTACCAGCTTGTGGTAAATTCTAATTACCCATGCTTAATTTATGCGGTAAAGTTCAATAAGAATAACTCAGAAAAATAAGAGGCAAAATCCGTGATATTTGAGGTTTCTCAAAAAGGGTTTTATTCCTTAAAAAGGAATTGGGTATTTGGCTCGAGCCAAGGTGGCATACCGTTCCGTCACCACATAGGTTCGGGAAGGGACTGACAGACAATACTTTATTGACAATTATTCATATATATAGTCAATGCATTACAGTAAAGGCATATGCAGAAGGCGTAACAGCTGAGAAGAGAGATAAGAATGCTCATACGTAACAGAAAAGGCGTTTACAATAGGCGTGCATGAAGGCGTGTACTAGAAACGTCATTTAACATGATGTCACAAGTAGGTGGATCCATAAGAGAATCCGACAGTGTCAGCAGAAATACATGGCAGAGATGCGCGCGCAGCAGCATGACGTGTGATTGACGTGTAACTGGAGGGTGAAGGGGACTTGACATTTAGCCCTACAAGTGGAGACATAAGTCTGGGATGTCAGATCAACCTAATCCCAAATCGTATCTAATATCTCATGTTTAAGGAACTGTATTATCTGGAAGGAAAAGGTCTCTCGGACAGAGGCTATTCTATACTGACTGTGAGTGCATGTGTAAGCGTCTACGTGTCTGCATGGGGTGCGAGGGGGCATGGGCCTACCATGGCAACAGGAACTATGAATTACTTGCACGGAGACAGTAAGGCCGGGCCCTTTGCTCTGCAGCTGGGAGGATGTTTACCTGAACTACGAGACAGGAATGTATTTTCGAGGAGTGGAGCAGATAATTCGAAGGTTGAATACAGTCTTGGCAGGCAACAGGCTGAGGTAAGCGCCGTGAGCCGCGCAGGGAGTAAGGCAGAGGTCACGGGTACAGAGGCAGACCAGGCTGAGGCGTTCAGAGTCAGAAAGCAGGAAAAGGCTTGATGGCAGGATTCAGGGCCTACTTCGCCTGGGCTGGAAAACGTGTAAAGTATACCACAAAAAGACGTTGGCATGGCATATTTAGAAACGGAATATTCAACCCGTTCATGGTGGATCTGAAAGAGGACATGTTAACGTTGGACGCAAATGTATTTGCGTCTTCATAGCTGGCACAGGAGGGAAGTTACATGCACTTCAAGCTAGTACATGGAGACGGTGGGGTACACGTTAGAGAACATTTCTTGACCATAGAATTTATATTTCCTCATTCCCTCCTTGTTCCCTACGGACCCTTCATGATATATCGATCCTCATGAATCGATCAATCTGTTCACGTAACATCATTTGTTCTTCTTTCTTCTTTTCGCGTTTTGAATGGGAATTCGAATGTGGAATGCATGATGTGGCGCACAGGCCGCAAATCGCCGGCCCACATTGTAGACACAGACAGCAACTGAATACTATGAGAAGGGCAATGCCTAGGAAGGATAGGATCTTCCATCCCCAAGCGGTCAACGTTGTCCAGAACCAACCGGACCAAGTCCAGGTGCCTGGATTCTGGTGTATCAAACTTGCAATTTTATGAAGACGTGTGATAGCTTTATATACAGTTGGCGCGTTTTCTGGAATGAAAACACAGCAACTTGACCCGATGACCTTACAAGCTCCGCCTCTATCTGCCAAGATGACGTCAATAACAAGACGATTTTGAAGAATAACAACCCGCATCGCAGACTGCTCCTCTGTTAAGTTGCCTAGAGCGGAAGTAGTTTCATTCACTACTGCTTCGAGTGTTCTAGTTAATTTACGTATCAGTTTACTATTGAAGACAGCACCTAAGTAGGGAAAGAAGCCTTTATTGAAGTCTGTGTATTGCTCCCATGCCGTTTCAGTGTAATCGACAATCGGGAGATCCCTTCGGAGTCTATTGTTTACTAGATTGGTATTTCTGTGATAATCAGGAGGGGCTAGGAAAACAGGTGGAAAAAGGAATGCAATGTAGCAAGTACCATCCCAATCTGGAGGTAAGCGTATGTATGCGGTATGGCCGCAAACGAAGTAGGAATGACGTGTAGCTCTGAATGTAGACTTGCCCTGATCACTGAATTCGACCACAGCAGTCCATTTACTATGACCTAAATGTACTGAACCATTCTTTCGGACACATAATTCACCTGTAACTGGTAATACTGACATAGCAGGTAGAACTGGTGCAGCTTCGGATTCAACAGTTAGAATCATGAGGTTAATTGTATAATTACCTAATCCATATACTTCATTTTCTAGATCAGTTCCTGTCCTAATGGGAAGTCCCTTCTTGTCAGGGTAGCAGGCTTTAAGCAGGACTAAGTTCAGGTTTCCCCAAACCCAACTTCCTTCATATACAGCAATATCAGAATCTAGGGAATTAATCAATCTAAACCATGCGCCACATGAGCCATTGTGAGTGAACGGGTACGGAAAGAGGGGCAGAACTCCCTTGTATTTCTGGTAGGGAGGGAGTCGGCCACATATCCAACAATTTGTAGCGTTATTAGTCTGATGGGAGTGATGTAACATACTAATGAATGTGTTGTTGCGCAGCGCAAGTCTGTAAGACAGTTCATGTGGAGGTAATTCACTAAAAGAATGTTCGGCAGTGACGTTATAAGCAGATTGTGCACGCTTGAAAATAGGGTAGTATATATGCAGTAAGATACTAGCGGCAATAATCAGAAGACTTAGGAAAAACATAATCAATAACGTCACTATACAGTGACTACGAAGTGATTTACAATATGCACGTTTCTTGAGTTGTCTCTGTCTATCTCTCTCTCTATCTCGATCTAGGGGGTACATGTCAGAAACTAATTTAACCGATTCACCTAGGGGAGGACTTAAACAATTAAACTGTCTGACTTGCTAGACCGTAACTTTAGTCTGTATTCTTCGGAGGCGGTTTTCTCAACCAAAGGGAGTTTTGAATCAGTCTGTGTAGGAGGGCAGGGCTTAGAGTCCAAGTCCGAAGGGAGTCCGTGAAACTTCTTGACGTGGCTTGAGTGCAGCCACCCTTTTCTGCCCTCAACTTTAATAGCGGTCCTCGTCGTCAGAAGAACCAATTTCGGGGTTTGCCAGCGGGGCTCCAGTGGACTTCTCCGGTCGAAGTTGCGGACGAAGACAAAATCCCCAGGGACCACTTCGTGGGGCTTCACCTCGGTGTTGTCGGGAAAAGCTGCAGCTACCTGTGAACGACAAGATTGTAGTGCAGACATCAAGGAGGCAAGGTAATCTGTCAGCATAATACAGTCAACATCTGTGATTTTGCGAGGTATAGGCGTCCCCCACATATTCGGTGGCCTACCAAAGACCACTTCATACAGGGATAGCCCGGTTCGAGAATGCGCCACCATCCTCATATAGAAAAGGGCAACTGGCAAAGCGACTATCCAGTCAACGCCTTTCTCTCTACAGATTTTTGAAAGTCGGATTTTTAGAGTCTGATTATGGCGCTCCACGAGACCTGCTGCCTCGGGATGCCGGACACAGTGGAATTTCCACTGATAGCCTAACAGGAGTGTAATATGTTTCACAAGCTCGGATGAGAATGGCTGACCGTTGTCTGAGTACACGATACGGGGCAAACCATACCGTGGGAAGAATTCGCGAACCAGCTGCTTGGCAGTGGTCGGAGCAGTGTTATCTGGGACTGGATATGCTTCTGTCCATCGGGAAAGTGCACATACGACTACGAGGACATATTTGAAACCTCGACAACGTTCCATCTGGATATAATCCATCTGGAGGACTTCAAAAGGGTGATCGGGAGGCTGAAATCCACCTTGCTCTACGGGGATGCTTTTACCTGGATTAAACTGACAACAAATCATGCAAGTACGCACTTTTTGTTTGGCTGCTGCTCGTAAGTTTTTATTGTACCATATGTGTTGAATACTGTCTAGCATGGCTTTTTCTCCTAGGTGCGCTGGACTATGTATCGTGTTAATGATGACCTGAACCATAGAGTCGGGGAAAAACCATGTAGATTTTCCCTTCGTCATCCATCCCTGATCTGTTTGGATCCCTCCTAGTTCAGTCCACTTCTTGATTTCGTCTGGTGTGGCATGTGTCTGTATGTCAATTACATCATGTGCGGGGTCCCTGACTGTCATACAGTGTGTCGGTGTCGGTACTACTGTCTTTGTCATGTCAGTTACATGAGTTCGATTTTGAGCAGTTTGCTTAGCTGTTCGGTCTGCCAGATCGTTACCCTGGGAGATCGTATCGGTGACTTTTGTATGTGCCTTACATTTCATGATAGAGATTGCAGTAGGCAGATGTATTGCATCTAACAGAGCTTGAATGAGGGGACCGTGTTGAATGTTGGCACCGTGAGAAGTTAAGTAACCTCTCTCTTGCCAGAGGACTCCAAAGTCGTGAACGACTCCGAATGCATAACGTGAATCAGTGTATATGTTAGCTTTCTTATTCTTGGCTTGAATACATGCTTGTGTCAGAGCGATGAGCTCTGCTGCTTGGGCTGACAGGGTATCGATACAATTGGTTTCAATAACTTCGGTGTCTGTCGTGACTGCGTAGGCTGCCACTAATTCTCCTGTACTTGTTCTCATACATGAACCGTCCACATAAAGTGTCAGGTCTGGATCTGATAATGGAACATCTGTCAAGTCTTGTCTGAGTTTTGTTGTAATAGTAATGACTTCAATACAATCATGTGCCAATGGATCTACTCCATTTAATGGCAAAAGCGTGGCAAGATTTAATGTGCTACAGCGTCTGATTTCTATGTGTGGTTGAAACAATGTCAATTCATAACCTGTCAATCTTGCTATGGTCAGGTGTTGGGTCTGTGTTCGATTTAAAAGGACTTCCACGGAATGTGGAACTTGTACTGTCAATTGATGTCCTAACACTATGGAATCGCTTTGTCTGATTGCTAAAGCTGTCGCTGCAACTGATTTCAAGCACGCAGGGAGGGCCTGGGCTACTGGATCTAATGTGCTAGAAAAGTAAGCACACGGTTTGTGTGAACCTGCTTGTTCCTGAGTGAGTACTGACAAGGTAGTACCTTCACGTTCTGTGACAAAAAGTGTAAAAGGTTTACTGTAACATGGTGTTGCTAAAACAGGTGCTTGACATAAGGCTTTCTTTAAGTCTTCAAAAGCTTGTGTATGTTCCTGAGTCCAAGGGAGGACAGTCGATGTCGCTGCCTCCTGAGTTGTCAATTGAATGAGTGGTTTTGCTAGAAATGCATATTGGGGAATCCATTGTCTGCAGTACGAAGTGAGGCCTATGAAAGCCCGCACCTCCTTCTGTGTCTTGGGTGGTGACATGTTTACAATTAACTGAATGCGGTCAGGAGTGAGCTGCCACCCCACTTTGGACAGCAAGTGACCCAGGTACACAACTTGCTGAACACAGAATTGCAGCTTCGAAGGGGATACCTTGTGCCCCTTGTCAGCCAGGAAATTTAAAACTGTTAGTGATGCTTTTTCACATTCGGGTTCACTTCGAGCGGTGATCAGCAGATCATCGACATACTGATGTAGGGCAGTGTTAACTGGCATGTGGATACTGTCGAGTTGTCTTTTCAGTGCTTGGCTATAGATGCTGGGGATTTCTGTGAATCCTTGAGGTGCGCGTGCAAATTTGAAACTTCGTCCATTTAAACTGAATCCGAACAGGTATTGGCTTTCCGGATCGATTGGGACGCTAAAGAAGGCGTTCTTGAGGTCAATTACAGTAAAGAACGTCGCTTCTGAATCAATGGCTGTCAGTAATGAAGAGATATCTGGGACCACGGGATACTGTGGTATAATGCATTTATTCAATTCGCGCAGATCAATAACTAATCGATAAACAGGTGGTGCATTTGGATCAGTACGTTTAAGAACTGGAATGATAGGAGAATTACATGCATTGGAGTCGGTTTCCACAACCACTCCTTGTGCAATGAGCTCGTCAATGATTCTCAGTAAAGCCACTACAGCATCTGGGGCTAACTTGTATTGTCGAATCCGTGGTAATACCACTCCTGCTTTGAGTGTGACTCGATATGGTGTAATGTGCATACAACCTACATCAGTGGGGCCTTGCGCCCACAAATGTGCAGGTACATTCTGTAACCGGTGGTCCATGTCTCTCAATACATAGTGGCCTTTAAAATCTCGCAAGAACAATCGTACTCCTTCCGGAGAACAGCATATAATAGCTCCTAGAGCTTTCAATGTCTTTATACCTAGCAAGTTTTCTGGGCATGATTTTGTAAGCAATAAATCTGTAGTCCGTGTCAAGGGACCAACTGCAAGAGGAAGGGGTTGTGATACTTCATTAATAATAGGCTTTCCTGAAAATCCAAGGGAAACATTCTGTGAGCCTGAGAGGGGTGCCCCTGGAACCTCATTGTGGCTTATCGTGGTTCTGCTTGCCCCTGTATCAATGAGAAACTTTCTGTCTTTCCCTACTACTTGACTGTGTACATAAGGACCCTCTTGATCTACAGGAACCTCAATAAGAGGCAAGCCAAACTCCCTCTCTAGGCTGTTTCATGTGTATCGCTGATAATCGGGGTAATCATTTTGTGCATACTGGTACATCTGTTGTGTCGTGTTTTGTGTTGCGGTAATAGGCTGTTGCTGGGGTACTGCTACGGTCTGTGTTGAAGCCGGCATAGGCGTAATATGTTGTATATTCTGTGGTACTTGTTGTTGGGCCTGATCTTGTCTAGGTGGACGCGGTCTCTCCTTGGTCTTACCCGTGGAGATATTGTGTTTCAGAACTGCACAATCGTTTATATAATGACCTGGCTGTTTACAATAGTTACATACTCCCTTAACAGGAGCCGTCGAATTACTGGGCTGGGTCGCACCCTTTTTATGACCGTCAGCAGGAACTGACTGGGCAACTAGCATTTTCATTTTTGTGTCTTTCATACGTCTTTGTTCGTGTTCTTGTTCTTCTCTAATTCTATTCTGATGATACTGTAACATTTGTAACATTTGTGAAGGAGTATTAGCTTGCCAAGTGCTTTCGACTTTCAGTACCCTGTTCTTAACCTGGGGCAGGGAATTCTCGAATAATTTCGTTACAAAAAGATGTGGATATGATTCGCTACTCGCTTTCAGGCCGCTATTAATACCAAAACATTTCTCAAATCGGGTATAGAAATCACTAGTGTCTTCATCGGGTTTCTGTTTGCAGGCTGAGATTGCACCCCAATCTTCCTTTTTCGTACTTAATAAACGAGGCAATACTTGTACTAACAATCCTGGTAACGCCTTAACTTTGTCTCCAAGCCCTAGGCCTGCAACTCGAGTATTTTCTTCGTTTTCTAATGCAGCCCAATCAATCTTTGCATCTCCCACCTCCCATTCTTTTTCTTTGAGTTTCTCGTAAATACCAGGAGGCAGTAATACTTTCAATATTTTCATAAGGTCTGGATAGGTGTAATCGCCCATTAGTAACATGTCTTTTATTTCACGGTGAAAACCTGCGGGATCTTTGTCATGGCTAGGTACTAATTTTTTCATTTCCAATAATTCTATTTTAGTTATGGGTGTGTACACAAACACGCGTCTAAGCGTATTGTCTGCATTCTGAACTGGGTGCACTTCTCGCAACGGATTCTGTCTGTCTATGTAATACATTTTTCTTTCCATGGCATGTGCTGAATCGGTCTGTGGACACAAGAAGGCACTATATCTGTGTCGATGTTCTAGAATCACTTTAATTAGATCGGTACCAGGACCTCTCCATTTATTCATGAGCAGTTCTGCTAATATATCAGGCAGGGGACCTGGATCGGAATGTTGGCTTCTATACAATAGGAGTAGGTGTTGTATCATGTATGTACCAGCTAAACGCTGTTCACTCGGTGTCATGTTCAAAAACGTGTGTGCTAACGCATCATCACTATATTTCTCACGATTGTCAGCCCATTGTACTGCTGACCTGGCTAATTCTTGTTCGTCCATAGAATCGAGTACATGGTACCCCATTCGTTCTCGAAGCCTGTTGTCAGTGGCTTGGAATAAGTGTTCAGGAGTTCTCGGGTTACACATAGCTTCCTGAAAAATTCTTTTACTTTCTGGACGTACTAGACGCATTGAATTATTATAGGGTCTTCCTTTTCCTACATAAGCTATCATTTCTCTAACTGGTAACTGTGTTTGTTCTGCTGTCTCTTCTTGTTCGTTCTCCTCCTCTGAGGATTCAAGTTTGTCTGAATCTATTTCTGGTGGTGGCTGTCTTTTTTCATGCATCTTTGTTATTGCATTTCTGATTCTTCGGTACATATTATCTATACAGGCCTGTTTATCATGATTCCCATCTGCTATATTCTGACCCCACCTATGGAGTGCTTTTACGTCATCCGGGTTCATACCCGGCCTATCCACTTCTCTTATTAGACAGTTTATAAGAAACCGTAATATCTTGGCTTGAGTATCCACTTTCTGGTAGGCCAATGCCTCCTTAATACTTTCAGGCCCTACCCCTGTTTGGACAAAATGATATATTTTATCTAGATGATCTACCATTCCAGGTAGTGTTAATAAAAAGTTTGTGACTCGTCGCAATCGTACTGATGCGAGCAACATTCTTTCGTCATTCTTTTTACCAGGTACTGGATCATATCTACAGTCTGCAAGACGATCTCCATATATTTCAAAATCGGCTGTTCGAGGTGTACGTTGTTGTGCTAGGTCTCTATAAGTCCACCGATGTGTGGGTGGCGGGGTTTGGAAACCTGTCGCCCCTCCGGACGCGCCTCCTGAGGCGCCGGATCCGAAAGGATTCGTTGGGTGTAAAGCAGGGGGAATAGGTCCAGGAAGAGGTGGAAGAACGGCTGGAAGACCAGGAGGAACGGGAGGAGGAGTAGCTTGTCGCGGAGGTGGGGGCTGACCATCTTGGAGTCGAGCACCGCCAGGAGGAGGTGTGCGTGGCGGTGCGGTATTAACATATTCGGGGGCTACATCGTCTAGATAGGAAGAAAGGAAAATGTCCTTTGCTGTTTTCTGATGCACTTTAGTCGGGAGCAATGGGGGTGGTAGATCTTTCGGTACTTCCGGGGTGGCCTTAGGCAAACCCTCAGCCAAAAGAGGATACATACCATTCATAAGGGTGTTTCGTTGTCTATCTACTTGTTCTATTTTTACTCGGATACCTTCCTCAACTAATACGTTTTCTCGGGCCTTTTCAGACTCCTCTCTACTTTTCTCTTCTTTTCTGTGTGCTTTTTCTGTACGCCTATGCGATTCTTTACGCCATAGTTCAATGGCATCTTTCTGTGACTGTCTGGCTTTCTTTTTCCATAATGCTTCTTCTACTCTCATGATGCAATCTGCATCCCATGTCCCAGCAGCGGGCCATCTCTGATTCTCTGCTAGATCCTTAGTGTAGTCCACCCATAAATCGAGATACAAAACGGCATCTAGGCCGTGCTTGTGGTACATAAAGTACCCTGGAGTGTCCCTAGGTGGAATGGGAACAGCTTCTTCTAGTATCCCTTTTCGAGTTTTTATTTGTCTTAATTTGGAGAATAACGGCATCTTAAAATCTGGCTACTTGGTTCTTACTCAGATATGAACACAATGAACACAATAATCACAATAATGAAGATCGAACAATCACTCATACCACGACATTTAGATAGCACATTAAAACATTTTAAAACGAACAACAATAATTGGAATAAAACTTACTAACTGCGTGATACTAGATGTACTGCTAAACAGTACAGATACACCGTAAACAGTGCAGACAGGATATACTGCTAAAACAGTACAGATACACTGCTAAACAGTGCAGACCAGGTCTGTGTACCCAAACCCGTCTTGACCGGCACAAACTAATGCGCACGTCTAGATGCGTCCCCAGCAACGGTACTCACCGGGAAGCACGGAAACAGAAGGCCTCGGAAACTCTGGACTGGACTGGACCGGACTGGATTCGGACTCGACTCGTGACGCAGATACTTCGGAACTTCGGAACCTGGTGGGCCTCCGTATACCTCGGATCTTGCTCTCTCAGCTAGGCTCTGGTCGGGATCCTCCGCACTCCTCACCGCCTCGTCTGGGTGTTGATCGCAGCCTCAGTCACCTCCGTTGGCCTGAGGGAGATGCAGGAAATCCTGCGGGTACGCGTAGTTGTCCGTCCGGCTGTGGCAGGGGGCCAGGCCTGCAACGCACCTCCGGCGCGTGAGATGGGGGAGGGGTCCCTGTTCGGGCGCCAATTATGTGGTAAATTCTAATTACCCATGCTTAATTTAAGCGGTAAAGTTCAATTAGAATAACTCAGAAAAATAAGAGGCAAAATCCGTGATATTTGAGGTTTCTCAAAAAGGGTTTTATTCCTTAAAAAGGAATTGGGTATTTGGCTCGAGCCAAGGTGGCATACCGTTCCGTCACCACATAGGTTCGGGAAGGGACTGACAGACAATACTTTATTGACAATTATTCATATATATAGTCAATGCTTTACAGTAAAGGCATATGCAGAAGGCGTAACAGCTGAGAAGAGAGATAAGAATGCTCATACGTAACAGAAAAGGCGTTTACAATAGGCGTGCATGAAGGCGTGTACTAGAAACGTCATTTAACATGATGTCACAAGTAGGTGGATCCATAAGAGAATCCGACAGTGTCAGCAGAAATACATGGCAGAGATGCGCGCGCAGCAGCATGACGTGTGATTGACGTGTAACTGGAGGGTGAAGGGGACTTGACATTTAGCCCTACAAGTGGAGACATAAGTCTGGGATGTCAGATCAACCTAATCCCAAATCGTATCTAATATCTCATGTTTAAGGAACTGTATTATCTGGAAGGAAAAGGTCTCTCGGACAGAGGCTATTCTATACTGACTGTGAGTGCATGTATAAGCGTCTACGTGTCTGCATGGGGTGCGAGGGGGCATGGGCCTACCATGGCAACAGGAACTATGAATTACTTGCACGGAGACAGTAAGGCCGGGCCCTTTGCTCTGCAGCTGGGAGGATGTTTACCTGAACTACGAGACAGGAATGTATTTTCGAGGAGTGGAGCAGATAATTCGAAGGTTGAATACAGTCTTGGCAGGCAACAGACTGAGCTAAGCGCCGTGAGCCGCGCAGGGAGTAAGGCAGAGGTCACGGGTACAGAGGCAGACCAGGCTGAGGCGTTCAGAGTCAGAAAGCAGGAAAAGGCTTGATGGCAGGATTCAGGGCCTACTTCGCCTGGGCTGGAAACGTGTAAAGTATACCACAAAAAGACGTTGGCATGGCATATTTAGAAACGGAATATTCAACCCGTTCATGGTGGATCTGAAAGAGGACATGTTAACGTTGGACGCAAATGTATTTGCGTCTTCATAGCTAGCACAGGAGGGAAGTTACATGCACTTCAAGCTAGTACATGGAGACGGTGGGGTACACGTTAGGGAACATTTCTTGACCATAGAATTTATATTTCCTCAAGCTTTTTCTGGATGGCAGCGGTTAAGGGGATGGATAATCAGATGTGGATGTATCTACCCCTCGGGGGAAGGGGAGCACAGGTGATGGAACACAGTGTGCGGTTTTATTGGAACAGTCAACGAGATTCATTGGAGGAGGTTTGGTAGGGTAAGTGAGAGAGAGAGATTGAGGAATGGAAGGAGATCAGTGAGTGAAAGGGGAAAGAATGACACAAGACATGGGGCGTTAGGGTCCAAGCTTGGTGCGCGGTGGGAATTGTTGAGTGAAAAAGGGGATGATGTATCAAGATGTTTGACATTATGGTAATGTTGTTTTGAGTTTAACCAACTGTTTTGCAACCCCATTCTAATAGAATAGCCTTTTCACACTTCATGGTGGTATGGCGTGTATTTATTTCAAGATGAAGGGATCCGGGGGTAGCGACAGGCGTAGCCAGTCTCCGCCTGAGAAAATTCATGGAATGGTACTAGCTAGGATATGGTATAGGTAGCAATAGAGGAAGGGGTGGGAGTTAGGGATAGCTATTTAAGGGTCAAATAGGGCAAGGACAGCCTCTTCCTGACTCCTTGCACTACCTGGGTGCAGGGAAGTTTATCCACCCACCCTGCAAACTTCGGTGGAGTGGTGGGGGACTGTTGTTCATAGCGAATGCTGTGATAGGACAGGTTGTAGGGATGTCAGATGTAGTTGAGGGGATTGGAGTTCTGGACTTTTTGGTTCCGTCCAGAGGTGTCAGGGAACATCACCCGAAGACCCCGGAGTTCCACCTGTCTTGGTGCACAAACAAACAGAAACACGGGCTTCTCGATGGTGGCGTCAAAGACCAAAGGTTTATTACTGCAGGGACACAGAAGTCACAGAAACTACGCATGGGCAGTATCTAGGAGCCTGTTCGATTTGTACAAAGAGGGTTGCTCCTTATATACTGAAAATTGAGCTTCGGGCAAATTCTTTACATGTTAGTACATTCCCAAACCTTTGTGTCCTAAACAATAAATATTTGGCGTTGCAGGAATCGTCGACAATATCTGATGACACAACATTACGAATGAGAGGTTCCTACTTTTCCATCATAATCTCATGTCAACTTTTCATTCAGGACCCGGACCGCCTCATCGTAAATTTCGTTACCTCCCCCTAATAAAGGCCCAGAAGGAAAGGAGCAGAGCCAGGTGCAGAAGATAGAAAAGCAGGATAAGAGATGTTTGTGGGTTGTAAATGGGCAAGGCTACCAGCTTCGGCCGCCTAAACGTGATCAGGCCAACGGACACGAGAACCAGTTCAGCAGGGCTGGCCTCGGGCAGAGGAGGCAGCCTTTGTCGAGTCATGCAGCTACAGCGTGATCTGGTCTAAGGTGCACGTGTCACTAGAGATGTGAACCTCCGGCTAAGGCTACGTGTCCTTAATCGAAATGAAATGATCAGAGGTTATTGCGTATGTGAGGGCAAGAAACACAAAATGGCTGACATGATCTAAGATGGATGCCATGGGTAGATCAGAAATGTGTTGGTTACAGGAGTACTCTTGCTCGTAGCGTAGCGAAAACACCAGGATATGCTAAATGGATCATTTGCGGTTCGCTGATACCAATATTATGTATTTCCGACAATATTGAAAACACGGGTTCAAATCGTCACGGAACCTCAGACCCTCCTTTTGCCCTTACATAGGCAATTACTCAGTCTATGTCAGAGTCTAATTCTATGCTCATCAGGTCAGTGACATGTTGTTGTATCATCATCCTTTCTCGCGCCTTTTCTCCAAACGCAGGTGGTTTTCTAAAACAGGTTGCAGCACAGAGACTACACAGAGCTGGACCACACTGGATAATCAGGCAGCATGAGAATAGGAATACTAAGATGACACCAATGACCATCAGAACCTTCCATCCCCACGCTGAGATCAGAGTCCAAAACCACTCCATGAAGGACCAGTTTCCCTTGTCTACATGTATAGAGTCGGAAATCTTGTGTAGCTTAGAGATCGCCTCATAGACTGTTGGAGCATTATTGGGAATAAAGACACAGCAGCTCGATTGGATCATTCTGCATACCCCACCTCGATCTGCAAGTATTACGTCTAGAACCATACGGTTCTGCAACGTCATGAGTCTATCCGCCTGAAGCTCAGCTGTCAAATTGCTAAGGGCACCAGCAGTTTCGGTAATAGTAGATTCAACTACCCGTGTTAGCTGACGTATGTTTCTACTATTGGCCATAGGCCCCCAGAACGGAAGGAAACCTTTGAAGAAGTCTCCAGCTTCCTGACCAGCGGTATCTTCCTTGCTGAAGACACCTCTTGCTACTCTGGTCTTGTGGTAGTCAGATGATGCAGTGTATGTTGGAGGCAATAATCGAGCAATATAACATGATCCTGAAAAGTCGGCAGGCAACCATGTATATGCTCTGTCTCGACAGATGAAGTAAGTACCCCTAGCAGTAAGAAAAGCAGGGGAAGAGTTAGACGGAAACACGTAAGTCTCTACGCATTCACTCCTCCCTAGCTGAGCTCTCGGATTCCTCCCATTACCTTGCAAACAGACTTGACCTCGGTGAGGTACGACCCAGATTGGAGTTGAGCTTTTACGCTTGCTTTCTCCCAAACTAAGGCGATACTCTGAAGAATTCCAACTCAAATATACTCGTAATTCGTCTCTAGGGTAAGATGGAGTATTATTGACGTCCTTGATCATGTCAATAATTCCCTGGACTAAAGCTTTGTTGGCAGAGTTATATTTAGTGGAACGTGGTGGACGCGGAGGATAGGTTTCAAGGGCCTAAGCAAAGATGGTTTGAAGAGCCTGAAATGATCCATTATAGCTAAAAGGCAAAACTAGATAGGGAATACCTTTATCCATAGTGTGGGGTATCAAGCCACACACCCAGCAGTCTGTAGTGTTAACTACCAGTTGGTGTTGGTGCAAGAGCTGTACAAAAGTGTTATTGATGAATTCTGAGCGTCGAGCTTGCTCAGGTTCAGGAAACGAGTGAAAAGAGTGTATGGAAGAAACAGTAGAAGTAGCAGGATCAAGGGGAGGTACTGTAGTTACTGGTACAAAAATCAAACCCATACCAAAGACGATTCCACCCATCAACGTTATCAAAACAATCAAAAATGTAATCGCACATTGTATCAAAAAGCATTTGCTGTGAAGAATTCTGTAAAGTCTGTTTCTGCGAACATAAATCACATTTTCTCGTTGCAGCGCAGGAAGCTCCATCTTCTACAATCCGCTCGCGACCACTGATGATGTGTACGTAGATGAAAATGCCTCTATCAGCCCTGGGAGTTCCCAGAACCAACAGAAAGATCGACCTTGTGTCAGACCCCCGCAGATTCAACTAGGCACACAGCCACGACCCTACGGCTACCCAGACGGCAAGGCAATTTTAAAAACAATAAAACAATAGCAAACTTCCTGGCTGAAGGCAAAAGTTCAAAATTTCAAAATATCACAATAGGCAGTTGCCTGCTTTATTTGTCCATATTACGAGGTCGTAGGTTGTATCTTTGTTTTGCAGGAACTGTTTGATCGGCAAATAACGTATCACTAGTAGCTGTTGCAGTGTTCAGGTTCGCAGATGACAGAGTGTAACGGTGCAAGGCGGAGCGCTACCGAGGAATGGTGGTCTCCCATTACTGATCCTGTCACACCTCCTTCCTTACAGACTGACCCCTGGGATACAGGACTGGACGACGTGGAAGAAGAGCACGGCGCCTTTAATTGGGCGTACTCTGAGGAGGAGGTGACCCCTCCTCCTGTATTCGTTTGCGAGGCCAGATTGGATAAAAAGCAGGAAGTACGGACAGAAGCGTGTGACATCACCCCGGAGGAGGAGCAGGCGAGGAGCGGCGTCGGAGAGCGGTTGGAGAGACGTGGAGAAGTCGGTAAAGAAGGACACCGAAGGAATTCCGAAGAGCAGGCCGAAAGAGAAGACCCCCACGGAGAGCCAGGAGGCCAACGACCCTGTGAGCCGCCGTGCCACTCTCCCGGGGGAGGAGCGTGGCTATCCCAGGTACGGGACCGTATGGCGGTGTGGGTGGGAAGACGGCGTGCGTGTAAATAGTGTATAGAAAACCCCGTCTGTGTTTCCTCGTACTCCCCCTCCTCTTGTGTTCATTACCCCGCGCTTATCCCTCACTGTCTGTACCCTCCTCACGTCACCGACCACATAGTAATAAGTTTATCACTGGTGACCTTCCCCCCTGCACACGGGCCCCAAGGTGCAAGTCCCCAAAAGACTGTCGAACTAACGGCTCCCTCTCTGTTGGTCTTCCTTTGCATGGGCTCCGGAACAACGAGACTCCCCATTGACCAGACCTTGAGGACAAGACCGGAAGACCACAGACCCCGGAGAAGGAGAACACCACGGCTCAAAGACGGATCCCAGTCAATTTGCTAGGGAGAGACTAACGTTTAGGACCAGGAGAACTTTGCAACCGAACCCTAAGCGACCTATACCAATAAAACCCTCCTTACTCCCAAGACCTGTTGTCCATTCGGTTTCTGATTCTATACCGGGTTTGCCTGTCAGTCCTGTCCCAGAGTCTACTCTCGGTCCTACGGTTAACCCCTCACCCCTACACCCGGTCACAGTGGTGTCAGAAGTGGGATCTAATCCCTCCGAAGAAGAACCGAACATGGAACAAATTATACAGACTCTAGTCGATGGTCAGCAGAAATTGGAATGGGCGGTCAGCCAACAAATCAGCACAGCAGATGCGGACCGAGCCCTGTTCCGTAGCACTATGACACAACAGCTGGATAGTTTACAGAAAGTGGTGCAGACACCGGGAACTGCTGTCTCGGTGGATCGGAGACCGGCCGGTCCTCATCCAGCCGGAGTCTCCTTACAGAAGTATGTAGTAGGAGAAGGCCCTTTTTTCTGGCGCCCTTACTGACAGGTGAAGCACAGACGGCATACCAGGTCGCAAACCATGCCGGTACCTCCACATATGCGGCCATCAAGGAGGTGATACTAGACCATCTCGGGATGGACCCCGAAGCCTACAGACTCAGGTTTCGGAAGGAGAAGGGGGTCACGGGGGAAAACCCCAAGACACTGTACTTACGCCTGAAAATGGCGGCAGAAAAATGGCTGCGTCCCGAAAACAGGAGCAAAGAGGATGTGATGACGAGTATCATACTCAAACAATTCATGGAAGCTCTACCATATGGAACACAGCGGTGGTTAAGACAGCACCCAGGATTGACCGCAGCTCAGGCTATTGAAATGGCGGCGAACTATACCAGAGCAACTCCTAGATCCGCTCCATGGGAGACCGAAAAATCTGCAAAGACTCTGGTACCGCCCCCTAAAGCGGAAAAAAAGAAACCACTCTATGAGCCTTTCAAATCTAGACCATACCGTCCGGAAGTTACACCAATGAGGGGACCCCAGTGTTTTGAATGTGGGGAGTGGGGCCATATAGCAAGAATGTGCCCCAGGAAGAAACCAGCAGAGGAACCCATGGAAGTTGGGTACATACCCAAAGCTGTGATGTACTCCGCCGAAATGGGACCTTCATATTATGTAAGGGTACTAGTGAACCAAGCACCCGTAAAGGCGCTTCTCGACTCGGGGTGCAGACAATCTGTCATACGGGAGAAACTGTTGGCCCCTTCCCAAATAGGGCGGGAGGGTGTAGTACACATCCGGTGTGTCCATGGGGACGTGAAGACGTATCCCCTTGCACGCATCACGATAAGCCCAATAGGAAGGGAACCATGCTCCGTGAGAGTAGGAGTGGTTGCATCACTACCCGAGGAATTGATCCTCGGGGTGGATAACCCCCAATTCCTGGCCTTAATCAAGCGGGAGTTAGCCAGTCGACCGGTGGAGGCCCTCTTGTCAGTTGAACCCTGGGTCATAGACAAAGGGTTCAAATTCGCACAAGCCAACGATCCGACCCTGTTGAATGCGTGGGAAGCAGCCCACGTGGAGCAAACCACCGACTCTGTTCAGAGATACCCCAGGTTCAAGATCGTAAACGAGTTACTCTATCGAGAAGGGAAAGAGGGAGACCAAGGGCAACTAGTAGTACCAAAAGAGTTCCGTGAGCAGATACTGTTCTATGCACATACGCATTTAACCGCGGGACACAGTGGGGCTGAAAAGACCACGCAAAACATACTGAGATTGTTCTTTTGGCCCGGTATCTACAAAGAAACCGAAGCCTACTGCCAACAATGCGAGGTGTGTCAGAGGAGAAACATGACTAAACCATCAGCGGTGCCTCTGCAGCCTTTACCCGTGATAGGTAATCCCTGGGAACATGTGGGGATGGACCTCATAGGACCCCTACCCCGCACTACTCGGGGCCACTCTTATGCCCTAGTGATAGTGGACTATGCCACCCGCTTCCCTGAGGCGTTTCCTCTACACACCCCGACCACCAAGAATGTGGCGGAGAAGCTGGTGGAATTGTTGTCAAGAGTCGGATTTCCCCGGGAAATCCTAACAGACCAGGGTACTCCTTTCGTATCGCGGATGATGAAGGAGGTTTGCAAGACTCTGGACCTCCAACATATCCGCACTTCCGCTTACCACCCCCAAACGGATGGTTTAGTGGAGCGGTACAATAGGACCCTAAAATCCACTCTTAGGAAACTCCTGAGTGCCGAACATAAAGACTGGGACAAAATGCTCCCATTGGCCTTGTATGTAGTGAGGGCCCAAGTTCAGAGCAGTCTGGGTTACTCCCCGTTTGAACTTTTGTATGGCCGGCAACCAAGGTAGCTCCTTGAAATCACTAGAGACGTCTGGGAAAGAGAGGAGGCTCAGGAACAACGATCTCTACTGGACTACACCCAGCAGTTGCGGTCCAGACTAGGCAAATTGCGAGACCTTGCTTATTCAAACCTAAAGACGGCCCAAGATCACCAAAAGCGATGTTATGATAAGGGGAAAAAGTGGAGGTCACTTAACAAAGGAGACTGGACACTGGTACTGCTCCCTTCTTCCACGCAAAAATTCAAGAGCGAATGGAAGGGACCATACCAAGTCCTAGAGAAATATGGCAATACAACGTATAAGATACAGCTGTCACCCACACGTAATCAAACGTTCCATATCAATCTCCTAAAAAAATGGCTAGGTTCTGTTCCCAAGTCATCTAACCTTGTGCTACCCGAAAACACTACTGAGACAACCTTGTGCCACTTGCCTATCAATCCAGAACTCACAGACACGGAGAAACAGGCATTGCTCGAAAGACTCCGCCCTTTTTCTCAGTTATTCTCGGACACCCCTGGGTGCACCCACTTGGCAGAGCATGAGATACATACAGCTAAAGGGTGTTTAGTAAAACAGAGGCCATACCGCATCCCTGCTGCTAAACGGGCAGACGTAAGAAAGGAGGTTGCGAGTATGTTAGAACTGGGGGTGATTCGACCGTCGAAAAGCAACTGGTCGTCGCCCATAGTCATGGTGCCCAAGCCCGATGGGTCCACACGTTTTTGCATGGACTTCAGGGCATTAAACGCAGTGTCCACCTTTGATGCATTCCCTATACCCAGGGTGGACGAACTCATTGAGCGGATAGGAGATGCCAAATTCATAACCACGCTGGATCTAACAAAAGGTTATTGGCAGGTGCCCCTAAGGGAGGAAGACCGTCACAAGACCGCCTTTTCCACCGAGGACGGTCTGTATGAATTCAACGTCCTCCCTTTCGGACTCCACGGGGCTCCTGCCACGTTCCAGCGGCTTATGAACACTGTGTTGGCTCCTCATACCGCTTATAGTTCGGTATACCTTGATGACATTGTTATCTTCAGCCAAACGTGGAAAGAACACTTGGAACACCTAGGTAACATACTGTCCTCTCTAGGGAAGGCCCGTCTCCACGTTAATGCCAAGAAGTCCCGTGCAGCCTTCCCAAAGGTGAAATATCTCGGCTTTATGTTGGGGGATGGGGTAATCGCTCCCCAAGAAGAGAAGATCAAAGCCATAACCGAGACCCCATTTCCATCCACGAAACGGGAATTAAGGGCATTCCTGGGCCTCATGGGCTATTATCGAAGGTTCATTCAGAACTTCGCTGACATCGCCTCACCCCTGACTAATTTGTTACAGAAAAACGTCAGAAATGCTCTGCCGCAACCCCCTCCCCTGGAGGCCAGGAACGCCTTTCATCACTTGAAAAGAGCCATTACCACCAGCCCTGTGCTTATTCCTCCCGATTTTGGGCGTCCCTTTCTCCTTGCCACTGATGCTTCAGAGACAGGAATCGGGGCTGTCCTATCACAGATTGGGGAGGACAATGTTGAACATCCAGTGCTGTATGTCAGCCGCAAGCTCCACCCTAGGGAAAGGAAGTATCCCACGGTCGAAAAGGAGTGTTTGGCTATTCGCTGGGCCGTGGACAAACTTCGTTATTATCTGGAGGGGAGGGCATTCACATTGTATTCCGACCATGCGCCACTACAGTGGATGCAGAGGAACAGGACTCAGAATGCGCGGGTTCTTCGGTGGTTCCTCTTTCTTCAGCCCTTTGCCTTTACTGTGGTGCATCGGAAGGGGAAGGACAATGGGAACGCTGACTTTCTGTCTCGCATGCCGGTTCTCCCCGATCGGGAGAAACCAGGGGGGGAGGAATGTAACGGTGCAAGGCGGAGCGCTACCGAGGAATGGTGGTCTCCCATTACTGATCCTGTCACACCTCCTTCCTTACAGACTGACCCCTGGGATACAGGACTGGACGACGTGGAAGAAGAGCACGGCGCCTTTAATTGGGCGTACTCTGAGGAGGAGGTGACCCCTCCTCCTGTATTCGTTTGCGAGGCCAGATTGGATAAAAAGCAGGAAGTACGGACAGAAGCGTGTGACATCACCCCGGAGGAGGAGCAGGCGAGGAGCGGCGTCGGAGAGCGGTTGGAGAGACGTGGAGAAGTCGGTAAAGAAGGACACCGAAGGAATTTCGAAGAGCAGGCCGAAAGAGAAGACCCCCACGGAGAGCCAGGAGGCCAACGACCCTGTGAGCCGCCGTGCCACTCTCCCGGGGGAGGAGCGTGGCTATCCCAGGTACGGGACCGTATGGCGGTGTGGGTGGGAAGACGGCGTGCGTGTAAATAGTGTATAGAAAACCCCGTCTGTGTTTCCTCGTACTCCCCCTCCTCTTGTGTTCATTACCCCGCGCTTATCCCTCACTGTCTGTACCCTCCTCACGTCACCGACCACATAGTAATAAGTTTATCACTGGTGACCTTCCCCCCTGCACACGGGCCCCAAGGTGCAAGTCCCCAAAAGACTGTCGAACTAACGGCTCCCTCTCTGTTGGTCTTCCTTTGCATGGGCTCCGGAACAACGAGACTCCCCATTGACCAGACCTTGAGGACAAGACCGGAAGACCACAGACCCCGGAGAAGGAGAACACCACAGCTCAAAGACGGATCCCAGTCAATTTGCTAGGGAGAGACTAACGTTTAGGACCAGGAGAACTTTGCAACCGAACCCTAAGCGACCTATACCAATAAAACCCTCCTTACTCCCAAGACCTGTTGTCCATTCGGTTTCTGATTCTATACCGGGTTTGCCTGTCAGTCCTGTCCCAGAGTCTACTCTCGGTCCTACGGTTAACCCCTCACCCCTACACCCGGTCACACAGAGTTTTTTCGGATGCAGAGGACAAAGGAGTTCAGAGGAGTCTTTTCAGGAGGAGAGTCAGAGTTCAGAGTGTCGGTAATCAATTCGGCATCGCTGAAAGGGATGAACTTTGGCGTTTGTTCAAATTCGGAGGCACCAATTCCCTTCTTCACCCAGTTGTCGTAAGGAAGTGGTAGGGGCACACGTTTGACATGGGACGCATGTACCCAGTGCTTGCGACCAGCTACACGAACAGCGGTTCTTGTCGCAAGCAACACTTGGAAGGGGCCAACGAATCTTGGTTGAAGGTTCTTCGTCCTCGCGAAGTTTCTGACCACAACGTGGTCGCCGGGTTTCAGCTGATGCCCTGGACTCTCCGGAGGCTTTGGCAATGCATCGAAAACCTGTTGGTGAATAAGACTCAATTTAGCAGTCAAGTCATAAAGGTAATCGATCAACATAGGATATTCTAGAGAACAAAACTCCTTTGGCCTAGGCACACCCCACACATTTGCCGGACGGCCAAAAACAATTTCGTAAGGACTAAGCCCTACTCTAGAATGTACAGTTGCTCTCGATGATAACAAAGCCAAGGGTAGTGCGTCTGGCCAGGATAAACCCGTGGATGCCTGTATTTTAGCTAGTTTTAGTTTGAGGGTGCCATTGTAACCCTCAACTAAACCAGCAGACTGGGGATGGTTTGCACTATGAAATTTCTGTCTAATGCCCAAACCGGCACACACACTCTGCATAACTTTCCCTATAAACTCACTTCCGTTATCTGACCATACAATCCGTGGCATTCCATACCTAGGGAAATATTCTTTGAGAAGAATTTTGGCAGTTGATAGGGCAGTATTGTCCTTTAGTGGATATGCTTCGATCCATCTGGAAAATGCACAGACTACCACCAGGACGTATTTTAAATTATTACAGCGATCCATGTGTATGAAATCTAGCTGAATCACTTCAAAGGGGCAAGAAGGAGGAGCGAAGTGACCAGCAGGAGTTGGGGTTCCCTTGCCAGGAATATGCATCAGGCATACCATACAATTTTTCACCACTCTCTCTGCACACTTACTGATCCCATCATTCTTCCAGACCGGAGCCAACATCTTACAAATTCCTTTAGAACTTATATGCGCTACTCCATGCGCCATTGTCACCACTGCGAGTACATACGCATCAGGCAACATCCAACGCTGTTGTTCTGACAAATCAATCCAACACCCACTCGAATCCAACTTGCCTGAACTTTCTTTCCATGCACGTTTTTCCTCCTCAGTTGCCTCTTTCTGAATCTCTTTCACACTTTCCACTGTATCCTCACACATTCCAGACTCGGAAATCCATCTTGCAGACGTAGCAACATACATTCTACTCATCATATCTCTAGCTGTTTGCTTAGCGGTCTCATCAGCAAAAGCATTCCCACGACCAACATCATCCGTGATTGCTTTATGAGCACTGCACTTCACAATCGCAACTTCAGTCGGCAAGGTTAGAGATTCCAACAGGTCGTTAACTAGCTGACCATGTTGAATCTTAGTCCCATGGGACGTAATGAAACCTCTTTCTTTCCACAAACGGCCAAAACTATGGGCCACACCAAACGCGTACTGACTATCTGTAAACACATTCACTCTCTTACCCTTAGCTAAGACACACGCTCTTGTTAGAGCTATCAATTCTGCAGCTTGGGCAGAATTCTGACTCACTCTTGCAGTCTCCACAATCGTTCTTAAAGTCGTTACCGGATAGGCAGCAGTCACATCACCATTCTCCAATTTAAAGCATGACCCATCAACATACAACGTGCCATCTGGATCTGACAACGGAGTGTCTTTTAAATCAATTCGTCCTTTTGTCTCTTCCTCGGTTCTAAAACAGCAATCATGGGGCTCGGAATCACTCGACTCTTGATTAGTCGGCAACAATGTTGCTGGATTCAATACATTGCATCTTTTAATCTGAATATGACTTGCTAGCAGTGTCAGCTCGTAGCCAGATAATCTCGCACTGGTAAGGTGTTGCGTCTTGGTTCGGTTCATGAGTGTATCCACTGCATGAGGAACCATGACCACTAGCATGTTGTTCATCACCAAACCCGCAGATTGTTGAATGGAAGCCGCAGCTGCCGCTGTAGCTCTCAAACAACTAGGTAACGCTCTGGCTACCGGATCTAATGTTGATGAAAAATACGCACAAGGGCGTTGTTTATCACCAAATTTCTGTGTCAGAACACTCAACGCGCAACCTTCTCTCTCGTGAACATAGAGCGTGAATGGCTTGCTGTAATCAGGTGTACCCAATACAGGAGCTGAACACAATGCTTTTCGTAACTCAGAAAAATTCTCCTGACATTCATCAGACCATGGCACCGGACTCGGAACATTTTTCCCAGTCAAAGCTACCAACGGTTTTGCTAAAAGAGAAAAATTTGGGATCCACTGTCTACAGTAAGAGGTAATACCTAAAAAGGCACGCACTTCTCTCTGCGTGCGAGGAACACTCATTTGCGTAATTGCTTTTATTCTCTCTGGGGTCAACTTCCTTCCCTCCTTTGACAAGAGATGACCTAGGTAGGTCACTTCTTGGCAGCAGTATTGCATTTTCGAAGGTGATACCTTATGATTCAATTTGGACAAATGATGCAATAACGAAATCGTAGCTGCTTTGCAAGTTTCCTTGTCATCGGCAGCCACTAGAAGATCGTCTACATATTGCACTAGTGCAGAACCAGGAGGAAGTACAAAGGAATCTAACTGACTTTTTAATGCCTGACTGTAAATGGATGGGCTCTCACAATAGCCTTGTGGAGCGCGTTTAAACCTGAAGCTTCGACCTCCTAGACAGAAGCCGAAAATATCTCTGCTTTCTTCGGCTATGGGAATGCTGAAAAAGGCATTTTTCAAGTCGATGACTGAAAACCATGTGGCTGTAGCAGGAATTAATGTTAACAAGGCAGTAATGTCTGGAACTACAGGAAACTGCGGAACCACAATCTTATTAACTTCTCTGAGGTCAATGACAAACCTATACACTGGAGGCTTTGTAGGATCAGTTCGTTTCAAAATCGGTAATACAGGACTGTTACAGACATTTCCTCTAGTTTCTTCCACTACACCTTTCTTAATCAGATCTTGTACAATCAATAAAAGTGCTCGTTCACCTTCACTAGATATTTTGTATTGAGGAATTCGTGGAAATTTTACATTTGCTTTCAAAGTGACTACATATGGTGGTATTTCCAAAAGGCCTACATCGTTAGGACCAGTCGCCCAAAGAGTATCAGGAAGTGAACGCAGCTCTGGCGGGAGTGCATCCATTGACAAGTACATCGGAGAGGTGATTCTTTTGCCCAATGTAAGCTGTACTCCTTCCGGAGAACAGTACAATGTTGCATATAGGCGTTTTAACAAGTCTAAACCAAGCAGATTTTCATTACAACCTGTCGTCAAAATCAGGGGTGCTTTTAATTGACACGGTCCAACAGAAATAGACAAAGGACCAGATATGGGGTTGTAAACAGGGGCGCCTGAAAAACCTACAGAAACATTTGTTGAGCCGGACAAAGGTGCGCCAGGGAGTTTCGCATGAATGATAGAACTTTTTGCTGCACCAATATCCAACAGAAACGGTTCGACTACACCTGATGTTGCTACTGCGACATAAGGCCCACTCTGATCCACTGGAACTGATACTACTCCCTCTCTCTGTCCATGGCTGTCCTAGTACCCATTTTGCTGAAATCCCTCATCCACTTCACAATAGTCTTCAACATGATACTGTTGAGATCTATTTTGCTGGGCAGACTGTCCATTTCGTTGATCAAAGTGATTGGAAGGGCGATCATTTGTCTGTGGAGGCATAGCACCTCGTCCTCGACCTCTAGAATTCTGCACAAAACCACCACGACCTCTCTGAGCTGCTGCTGCGTTATTTTGCGCTAAGACTGGACACTCATTTTTGTAGTGACCCTCTTTCTTACAGTACGCACACTGGTTCCACTGATATTGAGGTCTCGGTGAACTATAATCTGTCCTTTGATATGACCCTTGTTGCGTATTAGTCTGATTCATGCGAGGCGGATACGCCTGTTGCAATAGAACTTTAGTCTTTAAGTCTTTCGTTTTCTTATCTGATTTCTCTTTCTCTTCTTTATCCCTATTTTCATAATACTGTGCAGTTGCAAGTATTTGCGCAGTTGTAGAGACAGCCCACGCACTCTCGGAATCTTTTAATTTATTGCATAACTCAGGTAACAAATTATGTACGAATTTATCGACAAACAGTCTCTGTCCTCCTTCTGTGCTCATATCCTGACCACTATGATCTACAAAAGTCTCTTCGAACCTCGTGAAAAAGTCGGAGACACTTTCGTCTTTCTTCTGCCTGCATGCGGACAACTTGTCCCAATTAACGCGCAATGCGGGCATCAGAGTCTTCATTAAGTCGATTATCCTACCTGGAAGATTAGCAATTAGAGGTTCGGGTTTGGCACCACCTATTTGCTGACCATCCGCTGCAATGATAGCTGCCCAATCACCACCTAGGGCAACTGGATGATTCTCTTTACGAATTTTAGCCCAAATTGGTTGTGGAACTACATTCCCAAATAACATGTCGATGTCCGCTAAGTTCATTACACAAGCCTCAACTGTTTGCGCTAGTTCCTTATAGTACCCAGCAGGATTCTTACGCGGATCTGGCAAGGCCTGCTTCACTGCTAACACTTCGGCTCGCTTCCACGGAATGTGTATCCACACTCTTTGGAATTGGGCCGGAGCAGCAAGAATACCATTCGGTACATCAGCTTGCACAGCTTCGCGCCAAATTGGAGGAACCTCCCTCATTGGATATTGGCGAGTCTGCTTCGTACTACCTTTCTCTAAATCTCTCGGTGAACGAAGTGATGGATCATTTCTATAACTTAAAATCAGTTCCATTGCTTCTTTTATATTTTGACCTACTATCATTCCTGCAGCAAACTCTTTCTGAACCTTAATTAAGTCTTCTAAATTAGATTCAGAGTCATCTTCTTCTAATTCTTCACGTAAAAGGGAGCACATCTCGTCAAAAACATATCGTTGCGTTGGTTCATTCCACTGCATAAATGTGTCTAGTACATCTCTCGTGCTATATCTCCTACTCTTCGAAATCCATCTGAGAGCCGTGGAATCTAATATTCCCCGTTCCTCAGTACTCGGAAGCTGACTACGTCTTTGTACAGAGTCAGAAGTAGGAGTCTTAATTAAAGTTTTATAGAGAGGAGACAGAATGCTAGAGACAGAATCAGTGATTCTTCGACGAACAGAGAGCGGAGTCAACATACTGGCAGATGCAGAGAACAGAGTAGCAGTTGGAATAGATAGCGGAACAGTAGGAGTATCGAGGAAGATAGCTTGTGGAACAGTAGGCGTAAGCGATACAGGTACAGGTATAGAAGTCGGCAACCCAGGAAGAGGAGGTGCCGTAGGAACATTCATATTGACCACAGGAGGTACAGGAGCTTGATTCTGAGGGGCAGGGGCAGGAATACCAGGTTGTCCAGCAACCGGCAACTGAACATTCGGTACAGGTGGAGCCGTAGCACCTTGTGCATACGGTGGAGGTGACCGTAACAGATAAGACAACAGAGGATCGTTTTCGGGGTCCTCCAGTATCTTAGCTGTTTTCGATGGCAAGGCAGGATAGCACTTGTCAATCGCTAAATTATGCTCTCTAATGGCCACCTCTATGGCCTTCTCAGACTCGTTAACTTGCAGCTGTTTAGCCGCTTGTTCTAAAGTCAACTCTTCTTGCTCTTTCTGTTCTTTCTTCAATCTTTTAATTTCTCTCTGTTTAGATTCTTTTCTCCAGTAGCGGAAAGAATCAAACATTGCCGGCCGGGCTTTCTTCCTAAACAATTTCGCTTCTAAATTATTGAGGATTTCGGGTTCAAAACTACCATGCAGTGGCCAACTAAGGACACCATCCTTTTCCGTATAGCGGACCCATACCTCATTGTAAGATATAGGACCCACACCATGCTTACAGTACAGATCATATAAGGGAGTCCCAATCGGAGGAACCAGACATGAGTCCTCCAATCGTGAATCACTGTTGCAACCAAAACAAGACAACATACAATTTCTCCGACTTACCATTTTGCTATCCGGAACACAAAACAAACAAAACAAGAAACAGATATGTGCACCTGAACCAAGAACTTAGGCCTACCAAAAACGAACTTATGTATCGATACCCAAACTAAACCAAATAGATTATCGTAACCAGAACAACCAGTGATAATCTTACGAAACCAAACCAAACCAAGAACCAAAAAGGATTTTAACAACCCTCACGAAGTAACCAACTAGCAACCACTAAATACTTAACTGAGGCACTGAAGACGTCACCAAGGAGAAACCCGTCACGTTTCGCCGTACTAAGGACTGCACCTCGGGTCCAAGACAGGGCGACGGTCAAGGCAACGGCCTACTGCAGCCGTCCTGAACGGGAACCCTCGTGGAAGAGAACTTCGGGCCACTTTTGCGATATGCCGGGATCGATGAAGTGGGGCGCCTCCCTCAGGAATCTTCACACGAAGCTCCTCGAACTCTTCAGGCTTTTGGACCGGTACCGAATGACGTCGCCCCACGTTGGGCGCCAATTGGAGTTCTGGACTTTTTGGTTCCGTCCAGAGGTGTCAGGGAACAACACCCGAAGACCCCGGAGTTCCACCTGTCTTGGTGCACAAACAAACAGAAACACAGGCTTCTCGATGGTGGCGTCAAAGACCAAAGGTTTATTACTGCAGGGACACAGAAGTCACAGAAACTACGCATGGGCAGTATCTAGGAGCCTGTTCGATTTGTACAAAGAGGGTTGCTCCTTATATACTGAAAATTGAGCTTCGGGCAAATTCTTTACATGTTAGTACATTCCCAAACCTTTGTGTCCTAAACAATAAATATTTGGCGTTGCAGGAATCGTCGACAATATCTGATGACACAACATTACGAATGAGAGGTTCCCACTTTTCCATCATAATCTCATGTCAACTTTTCATTCAGGACCCGGACCGCCTCATCGTAAATTTCGTTACCTCCCCCTAATAAAGGCTCAGAAGGAAAGGAGCAGAGCCAGGTGCAGAGGATAGAAAAGCAGGATAAGAGATGTTTGTGGGTTGTAAATGGGCAAGGCTACCAGCTTCGGCCGCCTAATCGTGATCAGGCCAACGGACACGAGAACCAGTTCAGCAGGGCTGGCCTCGGGCAGAGGAGGCAGCCTTTGTCGAGTCATGCAGCTACAGCGTGATCTGGTCTAAGGTGCACGTGTCACTAGAGAGGTGAACCTCCGGCTAAGGCTACGTGTCCTTAATCGAAATGAAATGATCAGAGGTTATTGCGTATGTGAGGGCAAGAAACACAAAATGGCTGACATGATCTAAGATGGATGCCATGGGTAGATCAGAAATGTGTTGGTTACAGGAGTACTCTTGCTCGTAGCGTAGCGAAAACACCAGGATATGCTAAATGGATCATTTGCGGTTCGCTGATACCAATATTATGTATTTCCGACAATATTGAAAACACGGGTTCAAATCGTCACGGAACCTCAGAATGGAGAGTCTGATACACTCATATCCACCCCTCGGTGGGGATGAGGGGCTCACAAGCGATGGATACGGTGTATGGGGATGTTGGATCAAGACAAGGAGGCTTCATTGGAGGATGTTCGGTAGGGTAAGTCAGGGAGAGACTGGGGAATGGAAGGAGGTCAGTGAGTCAAAGGGGAAAGAATGAGGCCAGGTATGGGGTATAAAAGCTTGGTGTGAGGTGAGAATTGCTGAGTGAAGAAGGGGATGATGTATCAAGATGTTTGACATTATGTTAATGATGTTTTGATGTTAACTAACTGCTTTGCTACCCTGTCCTAATAAAATGGCCTTTTATGCTTCATGGTGGTATGACGTGTGATTATTTTACAATGCTCTTACCTGTGTTTAAATTCCTTTCCCCTTGTGCTATCAAAGGAGGCTTGTTACAAAAAAAACTAATAATATTAGACATAATCTCATTTCAGACGTTTTAACTTTGTCAGAATCTGGCAATTTCCTCGTCGCCCTGTTACCAATGACAAATGAAAAGAAGTGCACAACTACAAAAGGCTAGTGGTGGTCTAAATAGAAAAACAGAGACTGAGCAAGAGAACAGAAGCAAGCAACTGTGTGTCAGAAACCATTGTATGTATGAAAGGAAATGAATCCCATCAGCCCACCCATATGGCGGAGCCTCATCATCTGGGATTATGAAAGGTCAAAGTCTAGATAAGGAGATACACTTGATGATATTGTGTACTCCAATTCTCTAAGATCTCCAGTGATGCATCCGACCCAGAATGTTGTATGTGGGTATAATGGTGTGAGAAAATTAAATTGCAGTGAGGAAAACGTGAACAAAAATATATAGTAGTGACTAGTTAAAATTGGCTACCATGATATAGGGAAAACTTTAATGGGAATAAATCATGGTGTCAAGACTAAAAAGAAAGTGTATGACAGTCTGAAAAAATGACTGTCCAACTACAATGTTATAATGGTCAACATGTTTCTGCGATACAAGGGCGACCTAGGGAAATACACTACTGCAATGACGTACACAAATTATAAATACATTTTGTTACAAAATATTGCCGGATACTGTACTGTCCGCGAGATACTTTCTGCATCGGTATATCCAGAGTTATAAAGGATTCTTTCCTGAACGTTCAAAACACACAGATATCGCCATGTAATAACTATATCTGACACAATCTGATTAAGCTTACTGTTCTGAAACATATCAATTAACTTCTAAGTCTGGCTTCGAAAAAGATAGTACAAAAAGTTCATAAATGTTATTCTACTCACCCAAATGTTTTTGGGAGTAAACCTCACCTCTCCTGGCCACTGCTCAGGAGGTGGAGGCCCTGCTTTGTGATAATGGAAAATAATAGTTTACCAAAAATGTGGGTTATCCCATCCAAAGATGAAACCCAAGCAGGTAAAAATTCCATTATATGTGCTCTCATCAGGATGCACTCAAATTAACTTGGTGTTAAGTCACTTAAAAATGGAGAAAGCTTAGACCTCAGTGGGCTGTCATAGTACATAAGACAAGATGTAATATGTCAAAAGAAAAAATGTGGTATGTCCAAATTGCAGCCTTTGTTCACATTCCTATATCTCAAAGATGTATGACCAAAGACAGCAATGACTTGAAAATGAGAAGGCTCGCTACTTTGGAAAAATAGTTCTAACATTGCTCTCCTATAACATCGTATATGTTAAGGGCTTGGTCCTCTAGAGATCAGATGTCACTCCTCATCATAACAAACAACAAGAACAAGCAGGGAAGATAGCAGCATAGCATGCACGAGGGCAGAGAACCCGATCGCCCTGCTACGCCTTACCTGTCCGTCGGTACCTCTGGCTTCGTCCTGAGCCAAGGGGGAGGTACCGGCGTGACGGTGCTGAGTTGTTAATAAATCACTTTGTAGCCAATCCAAACATCGCCGCCGAGCTTGTGTCCGCCCTCAACGTGCAGGAAAAAGTAATTTCCAAATTACAAATGATTCAGAACGCTTCTGCCAGAGTTCTACTTGGCATTCCAAAATTTGCCTCTGTTACAAAACATTTGGCCCAACTACACTGGCTCCCGGTCAGAAGCCGTACTAAGTTTAAGTCCTTGTGCATTGTGTACAAGGCAATAAACAACATGGGACCCAAATTTCTCAGAAACTCCTTAAAGCCCCTCCCAACTCACAGAACGCTTCGTTCCAACACGGGCCACCTGCTTCAAAACCCCAGAACAAGGAAAGTAAACTGGGGAGACAGACGCTTCAGTGTTGCAGCAGCAAGATTATGGAACTCCCTTCCTCTCATCATAAAATCTAGCCCCACTTTGCTCACTTTCCGAAAGCAACTTAAGACTTGGTTGTTTTCTCAATGAGCCCTCAGCTTTTTAGACTCAGAACTTACTTGTCCTTAAGATACTGGTACTATACATAGCTCTTAGCGCCGAGACACCCAAGGGTAATTGTAGCGCTTTAAAAGTCACATAAATAAATAAATAAATAAATCTTTTTCGAAGCCAGATTTAGAAGCTAATTGATATGTTTCAGAACAGTAAGCATAATCAGATTGTGTCAGATATAGTTATTACATGGTGATATCTGTATGTTTTGAACTTTCAGGAAAGAATCCTTTATAACTCTGGATACACCGACGCAGAAAGTATCTCGCGGACGGTATAGTATCCGGCATTATTTTGTAACAAAATGTATTTATAATTTGTGTTCGTCATTGCAGTAGTGTATTTCCCTAGGTCCTGATGAAAGCCTGGCAGGGGAGCCGCCCTTGTATGGCAGAAACATGTTGACCATTATACCATTCTAGTTGGACAGTCATTTTTTCAGACTGTCATACACTTTCTTTTTAGTCTTGACAACATGATTTATTCCCATTAAAGTTTTCCCTATATCATGGTAGCCAATTTTAACTAGTCACTTCTATATATTTTTGTTCACGTTTTCCTCACTGCAATTTAATTTTCTCACACTATTATACCCACATACAACATTCTGGGTCGGTTACATCACTGGAGGTCTTAGAGAATTGGAGTACACAATACCATCAAGTGTATCTCCTTATCTAGACTTTGACCTTTCATAATCCCAGATGATGAGGCTCCGCCATATGGTTGGGGTGGGGGGGATTCATTTCCTTTCATACACACAATGGTTTCCGACACGCAGTTGTTTGCTTCTGTTCTCTTGCTCAGTCTCTGTTTTTCTATTTAGACCACCACTAGCCTTTTGTAGTTGTGCTATACGTTATTGGGGGTGTAGACTGGTGTTTGTAGTCTCTAAATATAATTTCCCCTAGGACCCTTCCTAACTCTTGGTGTTACAAATGAAAAGAAATGCCTTAAAACATTCAATAATATTTGGTAGTAGCTTAAAAGTGAAAAAGGGGTTTTTGGAAAGAGAAGTGGCCTTAGTAAAGATCTTAATGTAATCGGATGTCAAAATCACCAGACTGCAGGATGAGACATGCTTACACCTAATGGCTAGGGGGAAAAAGCGTGTTGTGATCAGACCCCGGACAGACATGTGAATTTTCCTTGGGTCAAACTGTAAACTCATAAGTCATATCCAACACTTGAAGGGACCAGATAAAAGAACAATCAGGAGAAACTAAATGAAAAAATATTGATGGTCCCTCTGCAACAAAGGTGCTAGAAAAGGGATAAGAACATAGTGCAAATAACAAATTGTCTAAATGAATAACCAATGCAAATTGAGTGAAGAATAATCATACATGATCTGTCCAGTACCTGGAGAACCATGTCAGACTGAAACATCAACAGAGTAGACGGAAAAACTGTTGGAAGGACACAGATTAAAAAATACATGACAACAAGCGATCCGTTATGAGCAGGTAATATTATATTATTGGGAAAGATGCATTGCATGTCAGGTAAAAATAAGCTCTTAAGCTACCCACTATTGAACCCTTTCTTTGTGCATGTGAGGTTCACTGCCCAAGAATTCAGACAGAAAAAACAGATTTAATACAGTAATGACAAGTGTTTAAACCTTACATGCCCAATAGCGACACCTGCCAAAAGGTCCATCAGCATGTATGACTAAGGACATGATAACCAGTGCCCCAGGAAGGTTGGTGCACTATATTACACAATTCATAAAATGCGACTCCTCGAGTGTGGAACTTATTGGGTGTGAATTTATGGGGAGTAGCATGCAGATTTTAGTGCTTCCTGCATCAAAAACTGCATGTCACTGTAAATACTGTACACTTTTACCCTATTAAGCTCCAGAAGGCTTGACCTGCTGAAATGTAACGGAGGGTGACAGCTTCGTTCCACTCAGCACTTACCTCTCTGTTTAAATGTCTGGAGAATCTCAAATAAAATCCATCATTTTCACAGGTGACAATTTTTAAATGCCTTTTTTAACCTCCCATCCTAGGGAGTTTAGAAAAATGGCAGAGGGTTTGGATGACTTTCCATATAAATTTCCCTTTTTGAGGCTGGGAAGAAATAGGGAAAAACTGCGGGCCAGTAAGGCTAACCTCTTTCCCTTACCTTGCCAGCTGCTCCACCATAATATAATTGCTTCCTTTAATAGCACCAACAATTGTCTTTTACTAACACTCAACGTCTGGGTTGCACCTCCACCACTTCTGGGTTGACACCATAAACCCACAACTTTGGTGTCCATTCACTCCCTTGAGATGTGTCATTGCTGCTTCTGGTTAACTCATCGATTCACTGCGGTGGCATCTTTATGGTATTCCGTGGGTGCACTACTGTCCTTTTTGGAGCCACTAGTATAGTATCTATTTACTTCCTTGGGTTATGCTTGTTACTATACACTTGATACTTCACTTGAGGGAGTGTCATGATTTTGTTGCTTGACCCCCTCTCGCCAAAAATGCTCTACTAGCCACCTTAGCCCAAAGGGGACAGCTGAGGACATGGTGAACGGGTGCCTGTGAAATGAATCCGCCTCATCTGGCGAAATCACAAGCAGGTCGTTGTCTATCATCGAGTTACTTTGGAACTATGACTACTGATATTAACCATCTAGAATAAAGTTAACGGGAATTATAATTCTATATGTAGAAATTATTTGAGTATGCTGTATGATCTAAAACACCACTGTACTCAACAGTTCATGTCGGGGGGGGGGCGCTAGGTGGCGCACATCTAGGATGGCCCCACACCTGTGAGGCTCCGGAAGCCCAGTGACAAACCCGTAAAAAATCAGCATTTTCCCCTGCCTTTTCTCTTCCACAACGCCTGCTACCTGTGCCTGCCACCCTCCGGAGCTCATGGGCAAACTTTTGTGGGACAAACTGTACCTGACGAGGAGCCACAACGCTGATCTCTGGGCGGGCTGCTGAGCGCGCGTTCGCGCTGGACTCATGCTGGGCCGCAGTATCTATGCTAGCCCCTGGTCTCCCGTGTGGTCCTAGGCCGGTGTGGCCTTTGGGGCGAGTCGAGCCCCTCCACCAGCGGGAAACCTCATCACCTCCCTGCTGGCTGCCCATGCCATCCCAGTGCTGCCTTCGCTGCCGTTGAGGTGAGATGAGCAACCCTACTTGCGCGCTCTTTTCCTCGCGTGCCTGCTGAGGGAGTGCGGGCTGCAGCTCTACTCCAGTCCTGGATCCCTACTGGGCCGCATTGCCTGTGCAAGTCCCTGGTCTCTCGTGCTGTGCCGGGCCAGTGCGGCCCTCTAAGTGACTCTCACCCCTACATCGGTGAGAAACCTATGTGCCTCTATGCGGACTGACCACATCGTATCTACCTTGCCTCTGTTGCCGTAGAGGGGAGCAGCGCTCTGCTGCCTTCACGCTCCCTTGGGCAGCTGCAGGGCGTGGACTACAGCGCTGCCTTTCACCTCCCCTGGGGCGCTTCTCTGTGGCGCGTTCACAAGCTTTGAATGTGGGCAGCTCCCTCATGCCAGATATTGAGCCCCATGTTGTAGGGGGGGGGGCGCTGCTTCAGCAACCTCACACGGCCTTCGGGACAGACGCCTGTCCATCATCCTCTCGCCAACTCTGCCATTGTAACACCCAGGTAGCAGTGAAAGCTCCTGGGACGCCTTCTCCTACATATTCTTCCACTGAGCCCATATCTCGGATGCCAGGACATTCTATTATTGGCTTCACACTGTTGCTGTGTGTAAAGAGGTGGATTTGTGTTGGGAGAGTCCCTGCCGGTCTACGGGCCTTGTGGTCCTTCCAGAACCTTCTGGTGGCTAAGACGGCCCCTCCTAATTTTCTTTGGAAGCCTGCTGTGCTAATCCTCTCTTCTTCTTCCGGATCAAGGTACGCTTTTTTTTTTGTACTGGCCTCTACTGTGATACCTGCACCTACCGGCCCAGGATACACTTTCTGTATTGTTTGCCCCCCACACCACGTCCTGCTCGTGGCGTTCCGCTAATTGTGTGCACCACGACTGCAGGGGGCCTTATTGCCAATATTCCGACTCAATATGGCAGGGCGAGATTAACCACTTACTGACTGCGTTTCCTTCAGGGTGCTACTACTCGTGCAAAAGAGGGCAGACTGTTTATCTTGTCTTCAGCGTATTGAGGCCCATTGCTCCTCCTTAGGGGCTAGTCGCCATGGGGAAAACAAACGCCCGCCAGCCCAGGTTGACTTTTGACATCAGGAAGCTCCGCACGCGCTCCACCTCTGTGGACTCTGAGACATTGGAGATGGACCATAGTCAGACTCCCTCACAGTCTTCTGGGGACGAAGTTAAGACACTCCTTATGGCGGTGCAGAGCAGTCTGACTGATCTATCTGGGAAAATGGACTCCATGAATAACCGGCTTGACTTTCTTGTCCACAAGGTTGACAAACATGATGGTCAGCTTAAGGATGCGGAACGTCTCATCTTAAAGACGGAAGACACCACATCTCAACTACAAGATCGTGTTACAAGTATGGATAAATTGCTGAAGATCATCACGGCCAAAAATGAGGACATTGAAGCGCGTGGCCGCCGCAATAACATCCGCCTAGTTGGCATACCAGAATCGACCAATACAGGACAAATGGAGGACTACGTGGAACGGCTCCTGAAAGGCTCCTTTGGCGCCGACTCCTTCTCCCCACATCTCATTGTGGAGTTCGACCATCGCTCCCTGGGGCCGCAGCCGCCACCCGGGGCCCCCCCTCGTCCCATCATTGCCAGACTGCTTAATTTCAGGAATCGAGACGTCGGGCTGCAAAAGGCCCGCTAAACAAACCCCTACAGTTTGAGGGTAAAGCCTTTTCTATCTACCCAGACTTCACCCTCTCAGTTCAGGAGGCAACTCGGAAATTCTTACCTGCTAAGCAAAAGCTACGTAAGGCTAATATAGAATATGCACTTCTTTACCCTGCAAAACTCTGAATCTTCCACGATGGCAAACATATCATTTGTGAGTACCGCAGCAGGTTGATGACTTCCTCAGGAATCTGGCTAGACGATTGCCCAGACGGGAACAGGACTCTGGACCCTCCTCGCCATCGGGCAATTGACTGATGGCCAAACAGAGAAACATCTCAACCCTTTTTCAGTCTCTGACTAGACCTATGAACGCATATATTCCACACACCGTTCCCAATCGTCTCCCATGGCTTCGCTGCTTGTGGACTGTTGGACACTATTCTGTACCTACCAGCTGTTCCTGTTCAGATAAGTGCTGTGTGGTGTTTTTGATTGACATGACTCTCACTGTTGCATATTCTGTAACCCCCCCTTTTTGTATATCGGACAGGTGAACTTACAATCTCACCGGGCATGCCTCCCCCCACACGCCGCTTGTCTTTCCCTTTGGAGAGAGGATATTCTGCTCCTCTTTCCCCCTGGGTGCATGTCAGTGCGGTGCTGGTTATGGGAGGGGGTTTGTGCCCACCCGGCGCCCCCTTTATGGGAGCTCCCCTCTGCATGTTAGTTTTCTTTATAGCTACGTACTACTATTATAACATCCTGCACCACTTTGTATGGGAAAGTGGCCATTTCCCTTTTTGTTGCGTTTCACCGAGTGGGAGGGGACATACCAGCACGTTTGGGGTGCTGTTGTGAGTGGGTCGGGTTTTGAACATTGATGACTGGATTTTTGTTGCCCTTGCAACGTCATTTTTGTTGGTGGGAGGGAAAGGTAGGGGAAGTTGTGGGTTAAGGACAGATGGGTGGGATGTTTTTTTTGTTTACTGTTCCGTCATCCGTAAAGAACACTTCTCTCGTTTTGTTGATCAGGAAACATGTAATTGCTACACTGTCATACAAATGCACATGTGACAATTCCTCTTCTTATTCTCTCTTATGACAACACACCCTGAAGTCCTCAGTGTGAGATTGCTCACATGGAACGTCAGGGGTCTATGTGAACCTCGGAAGCGGAGACAAATTTTGGCTTATTTAGATCGCCATCAGGTGCAAGTTGCACTGCTTCAAGAAACACACATGGATCCCCGCTCGTCGACCAAGTTTTGGCAACATATGGGCCTCCGCACGGACATTATCTTCTTACTCCACTTATTCTAGGGGTACTCTTATTCTGATAAAATAGAATACACCATTTATATTGGGCGGTACATACAGTGACAGCACAGGCCGTAGTTGTTTAATGTGGGGCACCCTGGGCACACAGTCGGTCACCCTGGCATGTAGTTATGGCTCTAATCATGACAACCCAAACTACTCCTCTACTATTTGGGGACGCATATTAGAGATAGGCTCCACACATATGCTATGGGGGGGGGGGCGATTTCAACATAGCCTTGCACCCAGCGATGGACCGTTCCAGCCCCCAACCTCATCATTACACCAAGGCACGCAAGGTTATAATGGAGATATCGGAAGAACACGGGCTGATAGATACCTGGAGATATGCACACCCCACTATGAGAGAGGGTACATACTACACCTCGGGACACGCTACATGGTCTCGAATTGACTACTGGCTCTGCTCGAGAGGCACAGCACCTTGGATCCAGTTGGTTACTCACTTTGCCTGCACATACTCTGATCAAGCCCCTGTGTGCTTTGAGATAGCCCCTCCCAATGCGATAGCTTCCCCCCGTTTTTGGCAGCTGATACCAGAGTCACTTTTAGATACAGTCTTCCAGGTTGAACTTGGGGAAGAAATCAAAGACTTTTTTGATAGAAACATAGGCTCTGTGGACCTAGTGGCCACACTATGGGAGGCTTTTAAAGTTACTATCCGTGGTGTGGGCATGTCCAAGAGTTTTGGGGTACTCCGGGACATTAGACGTAACCTACAGCGCCTTGAGGTTTAGATACGGCAACTCGAGGCTGACATGTGGAGGGATAGGTTTGGCACGCATAGGGCCTTGCTACGGGAAAAAATGTCTGACTGTGTAACCACTGCTGACCACGAAGTGAAGTTCGCGGCAAATACTTCACTGCTCGTCGATATGGGGAGGGTGAGCGACCTTGCTGACTAGTGCCGACTAGTGCTGCTAACGATATCAAATAGCCTCGCTTCTCTAGTTTTGTGTTGGAAGTGGTCGATGAGGGGGGCAACACAAAGATAGCCAGGAAATACTGGGCACTTTTACCTCGTTCTACAAGCAGCTATACAAAACATAACGTACCATTCCCCGAGACATTACACCCTTTTTTGGTGACATTACCTTGGGCTGGCTCAGCGACACGCAGCGCTAATTCCTGGATGCGCCGTTTGATGAGTTGAGGTAGGCTATAATGCAGATGAGATCGGGCAAAGCCCCTGGATCTGACGGTCTACCTGTCAATATTTACAAACTATACATTGATCAATTCCTCCCTGTGTTGAAAGCGGTCTTTCTTGAAGCTTATGAGTCTCAAGTCCTTCCACCGTCAATGAGAGAAGCTCTAATCACATTGTTGTTAAAGCAGGGTAAACTGTCCGACAGATGCAAATCATATCGTCCGCTCTTTTTACTGAATACCGACACCAAGATTCTTGCCAAAATATTGGCGAACTGTCTGAGTCTTCTGCTAGACAAACTAGTCCTTTCTGACCAGGCTGGTTTTATACCAGGTAGGGCGACATCCCTTAACCTCCGTACCCTTTTTTCCATTTTACAAACGGTCGATCCCAAGCTTGCATTGGTGGCGGTCTTCTTAGACGCCTCCAAGGCTTTTGAATCAGTGGAATGGGATTACCTTTCTGCTGTTCTTCAATGTATGGGACTCCCTATCGGTTTTCTTTCCTGGATCCGCCTGCTGTATACGTCGCCAACAGCAAAAGTACTGATCAACGGGCACACCTCTTCATCTTTTACCCTATCCCGCTGTACCCGTTGGGGGTGTCCCCTCTTCCCTTTCCTTTGTGCACTTGTAAAGGAGCCGCTGGCTGCCAGGCTTAGACAGCACTACCAGCATGTAGGCCTCCATTGTCTACTACGTCCTGTTCTTATATCCCTTTACGCGGATGACGTTACCCTCTATGTAAAAGAACCCCGTCAAAATTTGAATCCACTTATGTGTGAATTTGTGAAATTTGGAGGCCTTTCTGGCATTAATATTAATTGGTCCAAATCGCAAATCTTTCCATTGACTAGTGCTGCTACTTCCTTTGAGATGGTGTAGGAAGGTACATCCTGACTATGGTTGCCCCCAACTTTTTGCCCTGTGTTTTAGCTGGTTTTGGACATAGTCGACCTGGGACCCTGCCAATCAGGACCCCAGGCCTACTGCTCTCTCTTTAAAATTACGATATGTACCCTAGGTGCATTTACCAATTGGTACTGGGCCACCTTATCAGACCCTGTAACTCAGGGCATAGGTGTACCCAGGGCCGCCAGGGGCTGCAGCATGTATTATGCCACCCCTGGCTGGCCTCCTAAATTTGACACAACTGGCTGCATGACAGCTGGGGCGAAGTCGTGTAATCACCCTTTGCTTTAGGTATAGTAGCTCTATATCTAACCATACAATGGACACCCGAGTTCCTATCAGTCACTCCTATGGCAGGCCTTGACAATCCTGAAGGCAGAGTGCGTGGGCTCGTGTGAACTGTGTTCTGGCCCGAGCCGAGCCGGTTGCAGCTTGCGGAGCAAAGACCCAATGGCTGTTCCATGACAACGCGTACCACATCGGTAACTTCGGTGTTGCGTTATCAAGACATGTCGAGTAAGGTGTCATACGAATCGGGGTGCTGCCCTCTCACCAACCCTGGCGACGAGGTTAGCATTCCGCCCTTCTAGAGGGACACGACATGTACGTAACTGTGAACCCCGGTTAAAGTTAACGAAAGCCTCAGCTCCACAAAATGGATGCTGCCACCACAGACACAAGTCTGACCTCCTGCTGCTGGGAGTCCTTCCAGCGAGGAGCGCTTGGACAAAGGGTTTCCTGTCGAGGGCGGTGTTCGCACCGTCCCAGACAGGGTTTGTGTATTCTGGGTAGGTAGGGCTTTTGCGAGAAGGTGACTGCGGAGTGGCACCCCGGTGCTCACTACGCATCTGCCGGTTAGAACCAGTTCCAGGGGCGACAGCCCTGGCCTGGGGAAAGTCCGGCAGGGGAGAGGGGTGTCACTACCCCCCTTCCTGGTCCCACCCTTAGGGCAGGACCTAGTCATGTACCCACCCCTTTCTTTAGAATAAAGGCCGGAGCGGGGACCCTTCCAAATTAGATCATCTTTGAATCAAGAATACTTTCTACGAAAGGACTTCAAGACTCTTCTCAAGATTTCTCCCTTGTGGCTAAGGAGTAGTCACCCTGCATCAGCGGGCACCATCTAAGAACTCTGCGGTTTGCTGCAAGTCCTTCCTCAAGGAATCCGGGAATCCGACGGCCCAGCTCGACGAGAACCGGCTTCCCTGGCACCTCTGACCTCTACCCACATCATCAGCTCAGCTGTGATCGGTGGGTGCGACGAGACCTCGAGGGACCGGCCATCATCAGAACCTGCACGCTCTTAAAACCAGCACGACCATCGAGGTAACTCTCTGGTGAGTGCTCTGGGGTCCGAGAAGCCCCGACCCTGAGCCGCTCCAGCTCCGAAGTGCAGTCTCCCAGCATCTCCACGATCTGCGTGGGGCCCTTCTGCTCGCTGCTCAGCACGTTGTCTGGTCACTAGCCGCTGGCTTGTGTCCTTCTGTGACGACATCCGAGAATCATCACTGCCGGTCTGGTTGCTCCAGACTGGCCCTTGCTTCCATCTTTTCGAGAAGCACCCCGGACCCTCCTGGTCCACTCAAGACGCCATCTTAGGCCCACCACGTGGCCCTGAGATTTGCCAAGGCTTGTTGCCCCATCCTGGGCCCAGCGACGCCGACAGCATCATCCTTCGTGGGACAGCTCGCACCTCCACCGTGGTCGCCGATAACGCCTCCTGGTCCGTGAGACTGCAGAGCCTAGCGTCGCCCACTCACCTGGTCGAGGTGACGGCCAACCGGTGCCTTCCTGGTACCCTCTGACTACTGGCTAGTAGTACGAACTTGGTCCCCTCTGCTTTCAGGTTTCATCAATCTCTGATCCAGGCTTGGATCTCTACGAACAATTCATCACTGGTCGCCGGCCAGCAACTCCTTTTCTTCCGGCTCCTGGCTCGTCAGCGAAGACCCCGACGCCTGTAAGACTTGTGCAGCCGCAGCCCTCGTGGCTAGGTAACTCGGCATTTCGGTGCCTGCATAGCCTCTTTACTCTAGGGTCCCGAGTCCCTCGCTTCCGACTTGCCTTAACCTTTCCGTGTCTTCGGACACTTGTTTTAACTGTGCACTTGAAGTATTTGCTAAAGAGATTTGGTTTGTGCTTAGTACCCTGTCCTCATAAAGAGTACAGGGCTGTTGTGATTCTTAATAAATATACTGTTTATTTTCATAACACTTGTGTGGTGTCCTTTCACTGGGTGTTCAAGGGGTACATGTGTGGTAAACAGCTGGCTTAACGCGCCCTCTCGAGTCTTTAGCCTTAGACTGCTCGTATCCACGCTACTAGGATAGCTGGTCTATAGGTTGACTTACAACCAAACACCATAAGGGTCGTTGGAACGATACATAGCGGTCGCTAGAATAGCGAACGTTGCATATCGGGCCAACTTCTCACAGATGGACTACCCTATTGTTTGATGCGAGGATGAGGTCATGTACCTGGGGATCAGGGTCACGTCGGACTGCGACGAACTCATGCGTCTTAATTATGGATGTGCTATTGAACACATTGCCAGCTGCATTACCCGCTGGATAGCATTGCCCCTGACTATGGCGGGACGTATTTCCCTTTTTAAAATGGTTATATTGCCAAAATTCCTTTATTTATTTTTAAATATCCCTTACGATCCTGGGTGCCACTTCTTTTGCACTCTCCGTTCAGTGTTGATTTGATTAGTTTGGGGTGTTAAGCAACTTCGTATCAAGGCTTTTCTGTTTTCAGTTTCTATTTTTGGTAAATTCTGGTGCAGTTTTTTCAGTGTTATCCAGTGATTTCAATACGTTAAAAAAACAGTGGTTATCAGTGGTTACACATTTTTGCGCCCTTAAAAACAACAGAAACAGTGTTTTTCTGGTGTTTATGGAACTTTTTGCTTTTATTATTGCTTGCTTTCTGCACTGATTTTGCATGGTATATAGACAGTGTACGTACAGCGTATATGAGGTCCAAATGCATTTTTACAGATCAAACTTATCGCAGTACACCATAAAATACTTCTACAGTGAATTTTTGGTCATGCACGCTCGCTCTTTCCTTCTCATGTAAACTTTTATCTTTGAAAAGGCCCTCTCAACATTGGCACTTGAGACAGGCAACGCCAAAATAGCCAGTTCAAAATTTGCTTCCTCTGGTCATTGGCATAGCTTTCCATGCCGATACTGGTGCACCTGAAGATTGTGATTCTCTGCGACAGGTTCTGCAACATATGTGTTGAACTGTGCGCATATGCCCTCATAGTTATTGAAGCGGTTAAAAATGAGACAGCACTTTTGAAACTCTGGAGAAAATTTCCCTTTACGGAAGGGATCTATAACTTGTGCAGAGTTCCACTGTGAGGTTTCATTGACTACAAATGCCATGGTTGGTGAAGGGCTATTTCTCATACATTGTAAAATAAAAGTTCTTGAATTGCTCCTCAACATTTCTTTGCTTACCAAGTAGCAGGCACACTTACATGGAACATGTTGCAGTACCAAATTCACTAAAAGTGACACCCAGCTTACTCTCAAGGAGATGTTTCACATCTACACAAATTATGCTGAAGACTTGGCAGACAAGGGTGTTTTCAGACCTTAGTTTTTTTATTATGTCCACTACTGCAGTCATGCTTTCCTGTAAATATCTAAGAATGCAGTAGAGTGTACTTTTTTTCAAATCGCCATCAATATGTGAACAAAGATCCTCACATTTCTTGCTGTTTGCATCATCACTCAGCAAAAGTTCTGTAAACGGTGGCCACAGGGATAATATAGCATTCACAGACTCTAGGACTGAGAACCACTGGCTAAGTGACACAGTTGGGATGACTCTTTCTTTGATGCCAAACAAAAGCAAACAATTAGAAATATTTGTGTTTTGGTTCCTAAGCATAACAAAACAGGGCACCAGAATGGACTAAAAAGTCAATAGCATTCTTTATTAACTCTGAAGATTGTAAAGATACTTTCAGATTGCCATCTAACAAGTGGCAAGGATCTCTTACAGGGTAGCACTTCAGCTCAGGTATCGATTTTGACAGGTCATCACACAACTTTTTCATATACGTAGTTGAAACACTGCAAATACAAGCAATATCATTCCTATCTTTGATGAACTCGGTAAGAACTTTTTGCAGCAGCATTCCAAGTGACACTGCATTCCATGTTTTCCAAAAGTCAAGTATCATTTTTTCACCAGTATCCAAGATGCTCTGTGACTGCACTCTTTTCTCATATACCTGTCACTATACCTTGCATTGAATATTTATGCCGGGCTGTTTGGCAATTCTCCTACTATCAATACTGACTCACTAGAAAAGGGGGCTGATGTATCAAGGGTTTTTATCATTCTCTGTGGGTAAATGTGATGGTACATAATGGGAAATATTCTTATGAAACCTACATTTTTCCTACCAGTGAAAGACTCAAACATAGCCAACAAATCAGATATGATTTAGATATTTTCTGATTCTGTACAGTTTATAACATAAATAAACAACACCTAAAACATGCTTCTAACCCCTGTATCTTTAGACCAAAGACCACAAAACTGAAAAAAGGATTACGAAACAATATTTTAGTGACATCCCTAGACAACAAAACTCAAGCAGAGTAATGCTAGCCCAGTCTTTCTTACTGCTACCTTATATAACAAAGTTACACTGCATTGGCCCATTCAGGAAGTAATAACAAGCATTGGAAATGCAATAGGTCTCGCACCATTAGAGTTAGTGCTTTTAGAATTGTTTATGGGTTTTTTTGGTAAATGTTTAGCATTTTTGTTTCCTGTAGCCAATGCTAAAGAATTACAAATAAAAAAAGCCATAAACATTTCTAAAAGCTCTAACTGAAATGGTCTGAGACCTATTGCACTGTGTGAGGGTGAGGTGTTGAGGGTGAGAGAGGGTGAGCGTGAGGGTGAGTGAGGGTGAGGTGTTGAGGGTGAGGTGTTGAGGGTGAGTGAGAGTGAGGGTGAGTGAGAGTGAGGGTGAGTGAGAGTGAGGGTGAGGGTGAGTGAGGGTGAGGGTGAGTGAGGGTGAGGGTGAGTGAGGGTGAGGGTGAGTGAGGGTGAGGGTGTGTGAGGGTGAGGCGTTGAGGGTGAGGTGTTGAGGGTGAGTGAGGGTGAGGGCGAGTGAGGTGTTGAGGGTGAGTGAGGGTGAGGGTGAGTTAGGGTGAGGTGTTGAGGGTGAGTGAGGGTGAGGGGGAGTAGTTGAGGCTGAGTGAGGGTGAGTGAGAGTGAGGGTGAGTGAGGTGTTGAGGGTGAAAGTTTGAGGGTGAGGATGTTTTTTTTTTTAAATTGCGAAACTAATTGCTTTGTTATTTACAATGCCAATAGTTTTATGTTTCGTAAATCTGACACATATTGTAACCCAAAATGTGTTGTAGCACTGAGTGGTGTGAGGGTGAGTGGTGTGAGGGTGAAGGGTGTGAGGGTGAGGGGTGTGAGGGTGAGGGGTGTGAGGGTGAGGGGTGTGAGGGTGAGGGGTGTGAGTGTGAGGGGGGTGAGGGGGGTGAGGGGTGTCAGGGTGAGGGTGAGGGTGAGGGGGTGAGGGTGAGGGGGAGGGGGGTGAGGGTGAGGGGAGTGAGGGGTGTGAGGGTGAGGGGTGTGAGGGTGAGGGGGGGGCGGGTGAGGGGGGGAGGGTGAGGGTGAGGGTGAGGGGGGTTAGTATGAGGGAGTTGAGGGTGAGGGGGGTGAGGGTGAGGGGAGGGGAGGGAGGGTGAGGGAGGGTGAGGGGGTGAGGGAGTGTAAGGGAGAGTGAGGGTGAGGCTGAGCGGGTGTGAGAGGGTCAGTGAGGGTGTGTGTGAGAGGGTGAGTGAGGGGGTGTGTGAGGTGGTGTGTGAGAGCGTGAGTGAGGGGGTGTGTGAGGGGTGTTGTTGTTACTGTCTTAGCAAGTATGCTAAAACTTTGTGGGAATTAGCCATTTATTTCAATGAGCCAATTGGACAAAACCCGTGAAAACAATTATTTGCAAAATAGGACGCTGGCCGGCGTTTAAAATATTATGTCTATGATAACTCAGAATCAATTGGGAACCTTACCCACGTACAATCTAGTACCCAATCCGGCTTTCTGTATTCTGTCAATTTGTCTCTGACAGCAAACAGCGCCTCCATTTTTTTAGTCACATGAGGGTCATAAAACAATAGTTCCCTTCATCTTTAACTATACGTCCGCTGATGCTTAGAGAATACATAGCTACAGCGTTCTTTGACTTTTCTGTTATATAGAGATCTCGCGAGAACAACGATGCAGCCAGAAAACATTTGTTCACATGTAACTGTTGGAGTTAGCAGTTACTTTGTATCTATGTATTGCAGCCGGCGAGCTAACAAAAGAAGACGACAAGCGAAAGGCGGAGGAAAACGAGGAGGGCTTTCAAAACGCGGCTGCGAGGGGAGATGTGAGATATATTGTGACCGTATTCGGGCCGGTAAACCGGCCGGTGAACCCGCGGTTGGACCCAAAGACTTGCGAGCTTGCAAACTTTCTTATAAAATAGCAGGGAGCATAAGTACATTTTCAAACGGTAGACGGATGCAGAGGCTGCTATGCTCGTACTTACTGCTTGCCCGACACCTTATACCGCGGCTGATCGGCGGGCCGGTTTTCCGCTGGTCGGGTCTTTGGATACGACCTGGATTGCAGCTGAGTGCAGACCCTGCACGGGACAGTGGTTTACAGATGGCTCCAAAAAACTTGCCCTGAGCTACGAGAGCAAATAAACCCAACACTGAGGCTGCACTAGCGGTTACAGCCACAACAGCAACAAATGCAGTACAAGGTTCCATGTGCCTCGGAAAATTCAAAGAGGGGGCACTCGCATCGAGAACTACTATGGCAGGTGTGGGGGCTGAGCGGGTTAAATTAAACAAAGAAGACGGACGGAGGAGAGGGGAGGGGGGATGAGAAATGCGAACGAGACGGAGGGAAGAGAGGGGAGGGGGGAGGAGAAATGCGACACGGCGGGAAGGGGAGGGGGCGGAGCGGGTTAAATTAAACAAAGAAGACGGACGGAGGAGAGGGGAGGGGGATGAGAAATGCGACACGGCGGGAAGGGGAGGGGGCGGAGCGGGTAAAACAAGACGGACGTGCACGTGCTTTTAAGCTCAATGCGCATGCGCATTGAGCTTAAAAGTCACGGGCACTGCAAGGAATCGCCACGATTCCTTGCAAGTTGGGGAAAGAGTGGATAAGTCCCAATACTCTCGCTTGCTCGATGCGCATGCGCATCGACAGGCGAGACCTAAAAACGACTCTTTCACTCTCCTTTTCCTTTCTTTGAATGGCATTTAGTTTTGGTAATGCGTTTTTTTTTCAGTGTTTATATGTTTACACTGGTGAGGGCTATTTCCCTTCCGGTGGGGTTTTATCGGTTATTTAAACCTAAAACCAGACAGCCTACTCGTGTCCAACGGGACACACTGACACAACCATATGAGCAAGGGGGTTTGGATATTCCTAACTTTGAGCTATATTACCTAAGTGCACAGGCCATTTTGCTCACTACTGGTTTCACCCTCCCCGTTACACCCCCCATGTCGCCACTGAACATTGGCTATCAGACCCAATCCCATTGGATGGCGCAATACTTTCCAGAGTGTTATCCTGTGAAAGGGATCCCACCTCAGTAGACTGCACAAACATGGCCTGGGCCCGTATTTTGATACACATGGCAACGTACACCGTTTACTCCCCTCTTCTTCCGTTGACCTACCACCTTGTCGTGGCACTGTTGCAGGAAGGTATTTTTTTAAACATGGCGTGAGTGCGCAACATTCACACCTGGGGGAATCTCTTTGTTAATGGTAAATTCTGCACTCTCCAGCAGTTGTGTCATGACCCCCCACCTTCTACCATGGACACGTTTCTTTACACTTGCCTAAGACATGGGGTGAGAGCGTGCCATCCCACGTTCCCTTCAGAGCCACCCACACTACTACCTCTACATCATGTGCTCCATGCATATACTGCTGGACACCTAGTCTCTACACTTTACCATACACTGTACGTTGATCATGAATATTTGCCATGCACTTCCCGCGCTAAGTGGGGGTTGGATCTGGGCCAGGAGTTGACCGATGAACAATGGTCCTATTGCTGTAAACAGACTGAGGGGTCTCATCAAACAGTAGTCTGTGTATTATTCACTACAGATATCTCCAATGCCATTACTACACTCCAGTGCTGCTGCACAAGTATGGCCTGCGCAAATCTGATAACTGTGCTAGGCGCCAGGCAGGACAGGCAGACTTCCTTCACCTTGCTTGGGCGTGCCCTGGGGTTTATGACTACTGGCAACAGGTTTTTGGGGCCCTTGACTTGATGACTGCTATATCCATTCTTAGATCTCCACTCACTGCGCTTCTTGGCTCTACTGCGCATATCCTTGCCACATATAGGAGGTTTGTTTCCTTCAGCTTGGTCCATATAGCCTGCAAATGGGGCCGCGGTCGTGCTCCTAAATTTAAGGAGTGGCTAGGGGATATGATCCTTTGGCAAGAACAAATCTGTACGTATGATGACTTGCTCCCTCGCTCCTCACGTCCCCGGGATATATGGGGCCCGCTACAGATATATTTGCTAGAATATACTATTGCTGCTGACTCCTAGGCCCACACAATTGGGGTGTGGTCCAGGGGTCCCCAACCCACCTCCTTTCGCTTCTTCTGTGATTGCGGTGCCCATGGTGTGAGATTCGGCCCTGTCAAGCTCCACATGCCATTGTATGCAGACTGTTATACTATCAGTCCTCTTGTTGTTATCAAACGCCTACGATGTTTTTGATTCATGTAATGATAATGGCCTATGATGTTTTATGTAGTTTTTCAATGTCTCTGCTCTCAGAGAAGTATACCAGCTCCTCAGTAATCTGGAGTCGAAGCACACCCGGGACACATTCGGTGTTACTGTGGTGGGCCCGATGATGAAGCATGCCACCGACTAGGTCGGTGGGTGAGGGCTTAACAACCAAACCAAATGGTTTGCCATCATACGTACTGAGTCTGCTCTTTTACTGTCATAGCTCCTCAATTGCTATTATTGCTTATGATACTAATGTGCATTATTGTACCTGCTGATCAAACAATTGTACTTTGCTGACGGTTGTTGAATAAAGAAAAATTTAAAATAAATAAATAGTACACTGTCCCTCTATTTTTCTGACTTAATACCTATGGAAAACAGTCATAACATATAAGGACTCAATTCATGAACAGAAAAAGAAATGCTACGCAAGTATTACATGAAGCATACAAATAAAATATATGATAGTGAAAAGATATGGTAGAGAGATTTCAGAAGTGTTGAAAGCACACTTGAATCCATCACAGGAAGAGTTGTGTTGTCCTCACACTTCTCAGACCAAAATGGAGTGGTCGAATAAAAGCCCAGTACTACTTCACACAGGCAACAAAACAAGGTTCCAAGGAGTACATCCACTAAAAATCTTGTACAGTTGAAGGCAATGCCTGTTATATCGTCAAATGGTGCAGCCTTGGTCTGATCAGGAGGCAAGTCAATCAATCAGTTGGTCATTTGTAAAGCACAGCACTGTCACCCCTAAGGGTATCCTTGCACTGAGGAGGCTAGGTCTCCATCAAAGAGCCAGGTCTTGTGTCTCTTTCTGAAGTCTGTCAAAAAGTGTACTGTTAGGAGGTAAGAGGGGGGCAGGAAATTCAAGATCTTGGCAGTGATGTAGGAGAAGGAGCGGCCCCTGCTGCAGCGTATGCAGGGATATGTGCAAAGGCGAGTGATGCGGAGCACAGGTGTCCTGAGGGTAGATGGAAGTTCAGTCGGTGGTTGATGAAAGAAGGTCCTTGGTTGTGGAGGGCTTTGCATGCATATTTGAGTATCTTCAACTGGCATCCTTTTGGATGGGGAGCCAGTGGAGGTTTTTGAGATGAGGAATAATGTGGGTCCATTTGGGGAGGTCCAAGATGAGTCTGGCAGCAGCGCTCATTCTGGTCTGTAGTCTTCTGCGGAGCTGGGGAGTATTCCAGGGTAGACAGTGAGTGTTGCCTTATTTGAGGCAGATAGTGTGAGAAGTTGGCCTGGCATATGCTGTCCGCTATTCTAGTGGGCACCTTGAACCAGTCCAAACAACCCTTATTGATGATAGGTTTAAGACAACCTTTATTGAAATCTATGGAGAGCAGCCTTCAGGCTAAGTATTGAAGGAGTGTAAAGCAGCTTGGTTTACCAGATTATAACCTCTTGAATGTCTAAATGAAAAGAGATACACACAAGGTATATATATAAAATTTATGTATTTATTTCTCTAGTAATCTCTTTCTGAGATTACAGAGCAATGTATACAATTTAATGCAATAGAATTTCATTAAATACCCACCACCGGAGCTTTCACTAGCTTCGCCTCCTTCTTCGCCATTGCCTGCGCTTTTTTTTCAGCCAGCGTCGCCGAGACCTTCTGGTTAGCCCCGAGGGATTTTGCCACTGTTCCCGGCGTTGTTCAGTTCCTGTGAGGCGGCATGTCACGGGAGCAGCTGCTGGCGTCTCCGTCGGTGGTTGGTGTCTCCCGGCCGGTCTCGGTATCATTCCCCGACTTCTTCCAGCTGCCGGTTTCCTTCTTGCTCTCGAAGCCGGACTCCAGCTCCCAAGTCGGCTTCTGGTCTAACCACGCCCGCAGAACTCTCAGGTGAGTGCGGGAGCGGAGTTCCGAGCAGATTAGCGGTGCAAACCTCAGCCGGAGGTTGCGTTCTTCCCAATCGAGTACCATAGGATTCAGTGGAACCGCAGATCTGTGGCAGATTTACCAAAGATCGCCTCTCAAAGCTTTCCGTCCTACTCCCTCATAGACGCTACATAGTTGCCAAGCGAGACCCGGGAGCGACACCCGTACATTCACGCGGCCGCCATCTTGCCTACCTATGAAAGGGAAAACCGTTGAGAAAAGGCAACCGGTCGGGGCCAGAAAGGAACAGGGGCCCGCTGGTCCTAAAATACCCATTCAGCCTAAAGTACTTACGGTCCCGGGGATGTTTTCTGGGAAAACCTCATCCACCAATATTACTGGCAGGTCTTCTCCTGGCGATACAGCATTGGGGGAGAAGGAGGGCAATGCAGCCCAAGATGAAGAGCTGGAAGGGCCTGGCAAAAAATTGCAGATCAACGACTCTGTGGAGTGTGGTCAGACGCTAGATATGGCCTCTGACGGAATGTCTATGCAACAAACCCTGGAGGGGGAGCGCTCAGATACGGAGATAGGTGTAGATAGCGTGCAGGAAAAGCATGATGAGGACAGCTTCTTCTCTCCAGTGGAAGGGACGGATGAAACAATCGATTCTGATCAAGCAGAAGACAGTCCCCCTAATACCGCAGGTACTTTAAAAAGAGCACCCAGGCTGCATAGGAGGTCTTTACAGTTGGGCTCAGCTCGCCGGGAGAGTGAATGCTCTGACACTAGCAATAACCTCCAGTGGGACTATTCTGGGGTCACCACAGGTTCTCAGAGGCAAGAGTTAGGGAGCACACTGGTGGACACAGAGAATACAATACCCACTTCTAACTCTTTGATCTATGCAATGCTGAAGTCTATACAGACCGAAGCCCGGCAAGAGCATAAAAGAGCGCAGCTAGCAACGAAAAAAATACAAGGGGCTATTCGTTAAAACACTAAAGCCTGCGCAGAAGTTATTGCCAGGACTGCCGCACTAGAGGAACGAATTGTTGATGTTGAAGCAGGGCTGGAGACGGTTGAGACAAAAGTTGCCTCCAATGATGAAAGATACTCGGACATTATGTGGAAACTTGAGGAGTCCGAAAACAGGCTTCGAAGGAACAATCTACGCCTTTTGGGTATCGAACAAAAAGTGGAGGGGGAGGATATTAGAGGATTTGTTTTGAAACTATTTAAAGCTGCATTTCCAGAACTGGCCCATTGTTCTTGGAAGTCAGAAATTCAAAGAGTTCACCGTTTTCCAATGATGCTTAGAAGACAGCGTGGGGGGAGCAGAAACCTAGGGCCATTTTGATTTTTTTGGGCGATTTTTTGTTAAGACAAGCGATCTTTGAGAAAGCAAGACCAGATGCCAGAAGGACTGCGGAGGGCCCGACTTTTTTTGCCACACCACTGTGGAGAGGAGATGGCGGTTGCGACAACTGATTGCTCCATTTAAAAAAAAGAGGTGTGAGGTTTATTTTTATGAATCCGGCCAGGCTAAAGGTGATACATCAAGGAAAAGTAAGGGTTTTCACATCGGAAATTCAAGCTGAGAGCTATTTAAAAGAAATGGTAGACTGATAAGAGACATTGGCGTGGTCGGTGATATATCTGTCTGGTTATAAAAGTGTTGCTGCTTTCTTTTTTTATTTTGTGATCCCCCTAGGAGCGTCGGGGACTGATAAATGTTACTCGCTCACTGGTGGACTCATATGGTCGGTGGGTTATAGTTCAGGGCAACATCCAGAGTAGGCATTTTACACTGTGCTCTGTTTACGGACCAATATTAGATGATCCCGAACTGTATAATGAGCTCAGGTAAGAACTTGTAGGATGGCCCGCCCCGATGATACTGTGTGGGGATTTTAACATTAATATAGGAAGTGAATATCTGAGACATCCAGACAAGGGATATCAGGGTCGGAAACCCAAAGTATATAAGTCTTTAATGCAAATGTTAGAGTTACATGATTTGATCGACACATGGGCTTATTTCAGAAGTAGCGATCCCGGGTATACTTTCTTTTCTGCGCCTCACAAAACTCATTCTCGATTAGATTATTTTTTTATTTCATCAAGTTTAATACAAGGATCTAGCATAGTTAAATACCCAAGGGTGATTTCGGACCACAATCCACTAGTACTTGAGGTTCAAATTCACCAAAGGGTTAAGAAACCTAATATCTGGACTTTTAATAGAGGTTTGCTGTGTGATAGGGGTTACATTGATTGTCTGACAAGATGGATTATGCAGTTTATCACTGAGAACATAGGGAGTACTGATATACAGAATATTTGGGATACATTGAAGGCGGAATTAAGGGGTGAGAGTACACGGCATGGATGGGAGAGCCAGAGAAGAGAGAAATTAAAATTGCAGGAACTCTACGAGAAGCTTGAAAAGGCCGAGTTAACCCTAGTAAAAATTTTAGCGGATGGAGGCATTGGGGATGTGGCCCAAACACAAATTACTATTTCTAAAGCAGCCATAACCGAGAGGAAAGCTGCAGCTAAGTTTGTGGCTTGGCAATCCAAGGTATATGAGAACAACAAGAGAGCGGGACAGCTGTTAGCGGTTAGAACCAAAGAGAGAGAAGCCTTGTTACGTATTAAAGAAATTTTGGATCCTGATGTTGGGTTAGTGTCAGATACAGAGGCTATAGCCATAGCTTTCCAGAAGTTTTATCAAAAATTATATAAGGAAGATATTACTGACAATGGGGGTCTGCGGAAAGAGATACAAAAATATCTTGATGATATAGAGGTTGGGGGGCTAACACAGGAGGAAGTAGCAATGTTGGAGTCTGACATCAGTATAGAAGAACTAGGGATGGTTGTTGATGCTATTCCAAGAGCTAAGGCAGTTGGTCCAGATTTTTTACCTGGAGAATTCTACAAGACGTTTAAGGTACAACAGGCACCTTTAATGCTGGAGGTATTCTCACAGGTTGTTAAGGAGGGTAAGCCCCCGGAATCCTGGCGGAAAGCAAGGATAGTGACCTTTTAAAACAAGGGAAAACACTGGCCGATACAGGGTCTTATCGACCTATAACATTAATAAATAGCGATATAAAAATCTATTCCAAAATCTTCGCTAATCGGCTTGCTAGAGTGATTAAAAAATTAGTTACCCCTTAACAACATGGTTTAGTGCCAGGTAGAGAAACCATCGCACATATCCGCCGCACGATAGCGCTCTTTGACTATACTAAGGTGACAGGAAACCCTATGGCTTTGATCCTGCTGGATGCGGAGAAAGCCTTTGATAGGGTCTCCTGGCCTTTTTTATGGGCTGCTTTGCAGCATTATGGTATAGGAGAGAAGCTTATCGGTGCTTTAAAGAGTATGTATGCACAACCTATAGCTGAGGTTTCAATCATGGGGATTCAATCGGGGATAATCAACATAAGTCGAGGAACTAGGCAGGGGTGCCCCTGTTCTCCCCTTTTGCTTGCGATATATATCGATCCTTCAATTAGGAAAATTGTAAATGAAGCATCCATCCGACCAGTACATGCCAAAGGAGGCGATACAAAAATTCTTGGCTATGCTGATGACCTCGCCATTTTAACAGACTCTCCTTTGCCAGCTTTTCAAGGAATTCAAATGTTAACTTCTCAATTTGGGGCAATCTCTGGATACCATTTAAACGAGGCCAAGACACAAATCATCTGTAATGATAAAATTGATTGGATAGACCCCCACATTGTAGGACAAGCTAAATATCTGGGGATAGAGATAGGTGCAGATCCTGATGAGTTAGTTGAACTGAATTTAGGTCCTTTAATTCAGAAGTTAGATGTGGAGGCGCGACAAATTAATTCTTTACATCTGACCCTAATGGGCAGCTGCAACGTAATAAAAATGATCTTCTTACCTAAGATTTTGTATTTTCTAAGAGCTATCCCGCTACCAATTGACTCTAGCTGGTTTAAGAAATCTGACCGGATAATCTCATGGTTTTTATGGGCCGGCAAACGACCAAGATGGGCTTTGAAGTATATGACTCTCCCTAGAGACACGGGGGGCTGGGTGGTACCAAATCTACAGGTGTATTATTTTGCTATAACATTAGGACGTATTACTGATTTACTAGATATGGATTTGCCAGATTGTGATGATATTTCGATTTATCATTTAATTTTAGGATCCACTGCACAGGGACTTTTGTTTAGACAAATTGATTACTCGTATTTTAAGCGGGTGAGGTTCAAGGTACTTTTGGGTGCATATAAAGTATGGGTGTCAGTCCGGAAAATGTTTGATATTGGTACATTACATATATATTCTCCATTTGCAGATAATTTGTTATTTCCAGATATTTTTCGGGATGCTCTGATCTCTCTTCTTCCCCCGACTCTCTTCCCAAATTTTGTTCCACTTTAATTTTCATTTCCGAGTGGATGAGCGCTAATCATCTTAAGCTCAATCCTGACAAAACGGAACTTGTCCTCACTGGTGGTCCCTCTAACCCTTGGTCCCCTGCACACTGGCCCCCATCTTTTGGATCCCCTCCCTCACCTGTATCCTCCGTTCGCACTCTTGGTATTAAAGTCAGTCATGACTTATCCATGCACAACCAGATCAGTTCCGTCGTGTCCTCCTGTTTTCTGTCCCTCCGTCTCATCCGGAAAATCTCGCGTTTCTTTTCCACCGACGCACTCAAAACCATAGTCGCGGCTTTAATCATCTCCCGCCTCGACTATGGGAATGGCCTCTACGTGGGCATACCTGCTTACGAGACTCGCCGCCTCCAGGCCATACAAAATCAGGCCGCCCGCCTCATTTTGTCTCTCCCCAAATCCTCCCATATCACTCCGCTCTCAAATCTCTTCATTGGCTCCCTATCCGATTCAGATCCTTCTTCAAATTGGCTTGCTTAGCTTTTCGAGCTCATTCCCGCTTCGCTCCCTCTTTCATCACTTCTCTCATCTCTTCTCACGCCCCTAGTCGCACGCTTCGATCTTCCTCTCTTTCTCTCTTGCACATCCCTCGTTTTCGCAAATCCAGAACTGGCGGTACTCGGTTTTCTGTCCTGGCCCCCCAGTTCTGGAATAGCCTCCCACTTTCTATTCGCTCTATTCCCATCTACACTCACTTTCGTAAGGCCCTTAAAACTTTCCTTTTTTCTCAGGCTTTTCCCTCTTAGTTCTCCTGGTTTCCCGTTGTGAGCTCTGAACAGGTCCCTAGCGCCAGGAAGCCGCTTGGCCGCAGTGCGCTTTATTAAATATTTTTTTCATTCATTTTCATTCATTCATTCATTCATTCATTCATTCAGAAGTTATTGCCAGGACTGCCGCACTAGAGGAACGAATTGTTGATGTTGAAGCAGGGCTGGAGACGGTTGAGACAAAAGTTGCCTCCAATGATGAAAGATACTCGGACATTATGTGGAAACTTGAGGAGTCCGAAAACAGGCTTCGAAGGAACAATCTACGCCTTTTGGGTATCGAACAAAAAGTGGAGGGGGAGGATATTAGAGGATTTGTTTTGAAACTATTTAAAGCTGCATTTCCAGAACTGGCCCATTGTTCTTGGAAGTCAGAAATTCAAAGAGTTCACCGTTTTCCAATGATGCTTAGAAGACAGCGTGGGGGGAGCAGAAACCTAGGGCCATTTTGATTTTTTTGGGCGATTTTTTGTTAAGACAAGCGATCTTTGAGAAAGCAAGACCAGATGCCAGAAGGACTGCGGAGGGCCCGACTTTTTTTGCCACACCACTGTGGAGAGGAGATGGCGGTTGCGACAACTGATTGCTCCATTTAAAAAAAAGAGGTGTGAGGTTTATTTTTATGAATCCGGCCAGGCTAAAGGTGATACATCAAGGAAAAGTAAGGGTTTTCACATCGGAAATTCAAGCTGAGAGCTATTTAAAAGAAATGGTAGACTGATAAGAGACATTGGCGTGGTCGGTGATATATCTGTCTGGTTATAAAAGTGTTGCTGCTTTCTTTTTTTATTTTGTGATCCCCCTAGGAGCGTCGGGACTGATAAATGTTACTCGCTCACTGGTGGACTCATATGGTCGGTGGGTTATAGTTCAGGGCAACATCCAGAGTAGGCATTTTACACTGTGCTCTGTTTACGGACCAATATTAGATGATCCCGAACTGTATAATGAGCTCAGGTAAGAACTTGTAGGATGGCCCGCCCCGATGATACTGTGTGGGGATTTTAACATTAATATAGGAAGTGAATATCTGAGACATCCAGACAAGGGATATCAGGGTCGGAAACCCAAAGTATATAAGTCTTTAATGCAAATGTTAGAGTTACATGATTTGATCGACACATGGGCTTATTTCAGAAGTAGCGATCCCGGGTATACTTTCTTTTCTGCGCCTCACAAAACTCATTCTCGATTAGATTATTTTTTTATTTCATCAAGTTTAATACAAGGATCTAGCATAGTTAAATACCCAAGGGTGATTTCGGACCACAATCCACTAGTACTTGAGGTTCAAATTCACCAAAGGGTTAAGAAACCTAATATCTGGACTTTTAATAGAGGTTTGCTGTGTGATAGGGGTTACATTGATTGTCTGACAAGATGGATTATGCAGTTTATCACTGAGAACATAGGGAGTACTGATATACAGAATATTTGGGATACATTGAAGGCGGAATTAAGGGGTGAGAGTACACGGCATGGATGGGAGAGCCAGAGAAGAGAGAAATTAAAATTGCAGGAACTCTACGAGAAGCTTGAAAAGGCCGAGTTAACCCTAGTAAAAATTTTAGCGGATGGAGGCATTGGGGATGTGGCCCAAACACAAATTACTATTTCTAAAGCAGCCATAACCGAGAGGAAAGCTGCAGCTAAGTTTGTGGCTTGGCAATCCAAGGTATATGAGAACAACAAGAGAGCGGGACAGCTGTTAGCGGTTAGAACCAAAGAGAGAGAAGCCTTGTTACGTATTAAAGAAATTTTGGATCCTGATGTTGGGTTAGTGTCAGATACAGAGGCTATAGCCATAGCTTTCCAGAAGTTTTATCAAAAATTATATAAGGAAGATATTACTGACAATGGGGGTCTGCGGAAAGAGATACAAAAATATCTTGATGATATAGAGGTTGGGGGGCTAACACAGGAGGAAGTAGCAATGTTGGAGTCTGACATCAGTATAGAAGAACTAGGGATGGTTGTTGATGCTATTCCAAGAGCTAAGGCAGTTGGTCCAGATTTTTTACCTGGAGAATTCTACAAGACGTTTAAGGTACAACAGGCACCTTTAATGCTGGAGGTATTCTCACAGGTTGTTAAGGAGGGTAAGCCCCCGGAATCCTGGCGGAAAGCAAGGATAGTGACCTTTTAAAACAAGGGAAAACACTGGCCGATACAGGGTCTTATCGACCTATAACATTAATAAATAGCGATATAAAAATCTATTCCAAAATCTTCGCTAATCGGCTTGCTAGAGTGATTAAAAAATTAGTTACCCCTTAACAACATGGTTTAGTGCCAGGTAGAGAAACCATCGCACATATCCGCCGCACGATAGCGCTCTTTGACTATACTAAGGTGACAGGAAACCCTATGGCTTTGATCCTGCTGGATGCGGAGAAAGCCTTTGATAGGGTCTCCTGGCCTTTTTTATGGGCTGCTTTGCAGCATTATGGTATAGGAGAGAAGCTTATCGGTGCTTTAAAGAGTATGTATGCACAACCTATAGCTGAGGTTTCAATCATGGGGATTCAATCGGGGATAATCAACATAAGTCGAGGAACTAGGCAGGGGTGCCCCTGTTCTCCCCTTTTGCTTGCGATATATATCGATCCTTCAATTAGGAAAATTGTAAATGAAGCATCCATCCGACCAGTACATGCCAAAGGAGGCGATACAAAAATTCTTGGCTATGCTGATGACCTCGCCATTTTAACAGACTCTCCTTTGCCAGCTTTTCAAGGAATTCAAATGTTAACTTCTCAATTTGGGGCAATCTCTGGATACCATTTAAACGAGGCCAAGACACAAATCATCTGTAATGATAAAATTGATTGGATAGACCCCCACATTGTAGGACAAGCTAAATATCTGGGGATAGAGATAGGTGCAGATCCTGATGAGTTAGTTGAACTGAATTTAGGTCCTTTAATTCAGAAGTTAGATGTGGAGGCGCGACAAATTAATTCTTTACATCTGACCCTAATGGGCAGCTGCAACGTAATAAAAATGATCTTCTTACCTAAGATTTTGTATTTTCTAAGAGCTATCCCGCTACCAATTGACTCTAGCTGGTTTAAGAAATCTGACCGGATAATCTCATGGTTTTTATGGGCCGGCAAACGACCAAGACGGGCTTTGAAGTATATGACTCTCCCTAGAGACACGGGGGGCTGGGTGGTACCAAATCTACAGGTGTATTATTTTGCTATAACATTAGGACGTATTACTGATTTACTAGATATGGATTTGCCAGATTGTGATGATATTTCGATTTATCATTTAATTTTAGGATCCACTGCACAGGGACTTTTGTTTAGACAAATTGATTACTCGTATTTTAAGCGGGTGAGGTTCAAGGTACTTTTGGGTGCATATAAAGTATGGGTGTCAGTCCGGAAAATGTTTGATATTGGTACATTACATATATATTCTCCATTTGCAGATAATTTGTTATTTCCAGATATTTTTCGGGATGCTTTTTTCAGGTTCTGGCTCTCTTATGGGGTTAGGAGGATTGGGGACATAGCTTCTATATCGGGACTGATGAGTTTTGAAGAAATTAAAACAAAACATGGATTATGTAATAGACAATTTTTAAAGTTTCTACAGATTAGGAACTTTTTTAGCAAAAAGACAACTTGCTGGGCTCCTAATACGGTAATTGAAGCTCTAAAAGGGGGTCAAACATCTATATCCCCGATTTATAAAATGCTGATTGTCAGGAAGTCTGATGATTTAAATAAGCATTTTGTACGCTGGAATTCTTGGGTTCAAGCTGAGCAGGGGGCTTGTGAAGATGCACTTTTATTTAGTCAAACTGCTTTTTTTTCTGCCAATTCGCAAGTAGAATGTTCTAAAACTTGGTGTAACCTGTATATAACCCCTGCCCGAATATTTAAATGGAGTGGTACTGCGGGGATAAATTGCCCACGATGTGGGGAACTAGCGGCGGATAGTGTGCATATGCTTGCGTCCTGCCCTGAACTTGCTCCTCTAGTACAAAAAGTGGAGCAGTGTTTGGGTCATATGTTTGGCTTCGCCATGGCTTTGACACCTCAGGCTATTATGCTTGGGATTATCGAGCAAAATATGTCTGAACCTGAACGTAAGCTGATTTTTATCGCAATGACTGTTCTGAGACTCTGTTTAACGACTGTCTGGCTTGACCCTATTCCCCCAAATGCTCATGTCTGGCTGAGTACATTTATTAGCACGTACAACTGGGAAATTTCTGTATTTAAAAGAAGAGGAGCTAGAGCCCGGATGGATGGGGAGCGGATGTGGAAACCTTTATCCACATGGCTTGAATGCAGATAATTTTGATCTCTTTGGTAGGCTTTTTCATCCTTCTGTCTTCATTTATGTATACATATGTATTTGGGTTGTACTGTTTGCTTATCCCTGTATCCTCTGTATGAAATGATCGGTCAATTTTTTGTCTCTTTTCTCTCCTCCGACGAACTGACTGGGGTGGGGGGTGGCTGGGGGGAGGATAATCTGAAAAACGGAGATGTGACATGTGGGAATGATTTGTATTGAAATGAGCTGTTTTGTTTCTATGGTGATATATGTCATATTTCCTAATAAAAAATAAAAAAAAGAATTTAATTAAATAGCACAATATACACTTTGCCCCAGGAGGGTACCAAACCATATATTAAAAAAGTGTTATAAGAACCACGACTTGACTAGACACAAGGCCTAGAGCCTGTAGAATCGCTGGGACCACAAGAAACCACCCAAGGTAGTGACACAGGGGACCCACGGGGAACACGTGCAGTGTGAGAACACAGCAGCGAATCGCCGTTATTTTCTATGGGGAAAGTCGTGGTTGGAAATTTAAAGATTGAGGACACTGAGGAGAGGACTTTGAGCAAACCCCTTTAGACTAAGGGGTTCTAGGGCCAACACCCATGGGAGCACCAGAGTACTCGATTTACCTCACCCAGGGAAGCCCGGTGCATAGGTGTCTTTTGGTGTCGGGAATCGTCGATGATTTCAATGGCAATCTGCTGCAAAGTGCTGCTGCCGTGGAGAAGAAAAGGGTCCGGTGTGATCCAAGCCTGGATCGAAGATGTGAGGAACCTGAAAGCAGAAGGGACACAGTCTTGGTCACTTGCCAGTGACCATGGGCACGATAGACGAATGCCCACCGATGTCGGGTGATTCAGGTGCGAAGAGGTAAAGCTTGACTCTGCAGCCACGAGGACCAGGAGGCGTCGACAATGACCAGGATCTGGATTCTAGCTGTCCCACAAAGGATGTAGAGTGCTGCGGTGTCAGTGCCTGGATTGGACCCAACAAGCCTTGGCAACAACACCCTATGCAGGAATAGAAAAGATGCTTCGGTGCGGACTAGCAAGGTCCGGGGGACTCTCCAAGTGGTGGAGAGTCAGGACATGTCTGGAGCAACCAGGGAAGCCCAAGTTGCCTTCTCAGGGACCCACCAGTCGACAGACCATGGATCGTGAAGGTACCTCGAGCGAAAACACAAAGGTCTGGCTCACGGTACACTCGTGGAGTGTAGGCAGCAATCTTCGATGGAAAAGGTGCTTGTGTCTGGGCTTCAAGTGACCCAATGCACTGCTTCAAGGAACATTGAGAAGCTAATGCACTTGCCAATGTTCACAGTGTCCAGGGGTTCCGGTTCCACTGTACCCACAAGAGCTTTAGGTCGCAGCTTTGCTGGGGACTTGGGTCAGCCTCAGGGAAGTCTGGAAATCCAGCTCCTGTGTTGCAAATAATTCGGAGTCCGGCAGGAGCTTCAGAGATACAAACCGGCCATATGCATCTTTGGTGCCAGCCAAGCAGGGAAGTAACTCCTTTACTCCAAGGGAGATTCTTCAGTCATCCAGCGTTGTGCAGATTGTCGAAGTTCCAGGATTCAGTATCAGAGTTTTGTCCAGGTGTAATCTAAAGTCCCTTTGCCAGGGGTTCCGACCTTATACCCAAGGAAGGGGTTGGACAAACTCTGGGGACCCACCTTCTGGGAGGGTCTGGAAAGTGGGGTGGCTACACCCATTTCCTTTGTCTAGTTTTGTGCCAGAGCATGGGCTGGTAGCCCCTGCAACCGATTTGAACTGGGCTAGGCACAGGGGCACCAAATGTGCCCCCAGTGCTGACTTCAAAGCACTCTCAGAGTGCACCCACCCAGCCCCAATACTCTAAAGCCTGTCTGGGAGGTGGTGACACCTCCCTGTGACAGGGAACATATTGTCTAGGCCTCCCCTACCGGAGTTTGTCCAGCAGCAGGAGGCCAGACTCATGTCTGTGGCAGTGGCATCTTTTTTGTGATGCCAGGGTTCTTTTAAACTGGTACCGGGTGTACAGGTGTAGACATGTCTCTCTCTCTAGAAGGGTGGAATCATACCCATGCCACCAGAACTGGCGGGGGTATGATTCCAAAGTGTTTGACACCAAACGCAACATGTTTCCTTGCAGCCATTCCAAAGTTAGCATTTACCGCGAGGTTATAATGCACTTAAGAGTATATGGTCTGGCTGCATCACAGAACAACCCCAGAGAATAGATTCCGAAGGCTGCAGAGGGGCCCTGCTCTTGCATGGGCACTCTCTCACACAAAACCCAGAACCTTGCCTTCAGGATTGATAAGGCCTGCCATAGGGGTGACTGGTAGGTTTATATGTGTAGTGATATAAGGTAGATATAGGGAACCTATATCTAAGTAAGGGGTGCATACACCACCTTACACACGCTGCAGTAGCAGACCTGTGGTGTCATTTTGGAAGGCTTCCCAGAGGTGGCATAATACATGCTGCAGCCTCTGGTAGGCCTCTGGGATACCTATGCCCTCGGTACATGGTGTACCATGTACTAGGGACATATGAGGGTACCCCAGTAACCAAACTGGAGTGTACCTAAAGTATTTCTAATCATTTTAGAAAGGAAGCAGATAGGCTGGGGTCCTGGATAGCAGAGCCCCAGCCAGACTAAAGTCGAAAAACTGTGAAACACCAGCAAAAAGTGGGGGTAAACATAAGATGCAGATCCTACTCTCCTACAGATGGTGACAAGGGCTTGCGTGATGGTTTTTCTTGTGTTGACTAGGATCCATTTGAAGATTCTGTGGCGCATGAGGAAGGTGTGGAAGCAGGAGGAGATTAGTGCATTGACTTGTCATTTCATGGTCAGTTGGCTGTCAAGGATGATGCTGAGTAACCCTTGGCGTAGTTCGCGTAGTAGGGCTACGCATAGCTATGGGAAGTGCGCTTTGCACTACGCGAGCCATGCATAGCACTACGCAAACTGCGTAGTGTGGTAGGGAAATGCTGTTCGCAATGATTGCACTGTGCTGGATGCTTGTCCACACTGTGCAATCATTGCACATGGCATCTTGCACAGTGCAAGCGGTTGTTTTCTGCGCTCGAGTAGATTTTTACTCGAGCAGCAGCTTTCTCAACGCGGACTGGTAGTTTTTCATTGCGAGCGGTCGCGAGCAACGCGACCACTTGCAATGAGAAACCTGACCTCCCCGCCTTGAGAATCTCACCGGGAGCTTTATTTACCACGCTCGCGATCGGCAACTTGATGTTGCTGATCGCGAATGAGGAAAAAGTCTTGCAGAGATATAATTTTGCTCGCTCACGGTCGCCAACTTGACGCTGAGGACTGCGAGCGAGCTAAAAATGCCAACTACGCTAAGCCTTTTTGCACTGCTACGTGCAATTCGCGTAGCGCGTAGTTGCCCAAACTACACAAGCATAGCGTAGTTTTCCACCCAGGCCTAATGCTGAGGTTGCGTGCGTGCGTGGTTGGTCAATGTGGGTGTGGGTCTGAGTTCTTCTGGCCACCAGCTGTGGTCCTATGCAGAGGTGTTCTTCCAGAAGATCAGTACTTCTGTTTTGTTGGAGTTGAGTTTGAGGTAGTTGTCTCTCATCCAGTTGGCTACGTTGGTCATAGCATTGCAGAAGTTGCGTTTGGTGTTGGAGGGGTTTTCTCTGAGCAAGAGGATTAGTTGAGTGTCATAGGAGATAATTTTAATTTATGGGCTCTGATGATGTTTGTGAGGGGGGTAATGTAGATGTTGAATAGGGTGGAGCTGAGGGATGATCCTTGTAGTATGCTGCATATGATGTCCTTGGGTGCGGCAGTGAAGGGAGGCAGTTGCATGCTCTGTGTGCATCCTGTAAGAAAGGAGGCGATCCACTTGAGGGCGTTTTGCTGAATGGTAATGTTGTAGAGTCTGTCAATGAGGGTGTGGTGAGAGACAATGTCAAATGCAGCAGAGAGGTCGAAGAGGATCAGGGCCACAGTTTCTCCATGGTCGAAAAGTGTTTTGATGTCATCTGTGGCCGTGCTCAGCGTGGTCTCAATGCTGTGGTTGGCACAGAATCCTGATTGAGAGGCATCAAGGAGGTGGTTTTGTTCCAGTTATTTGGTGAGCTGTTGGTTGATGGCTTTCTTGAGTACTTTGGCTGTGTAGGGGAGCGGGGAGATCGGTCGGTAGTTTTTGAGGTCGCTGGGGTTGGCAGAGAGTTTCTTCATGAAGGGTCTGACCTCTGCATGTTTCCAACTATCCGGCAAGGGTGCTGTGGAGATGGAGGTGTTCAGGATGCTGGTGAGCTCCGTTCTGATTGGGTTGGTTCCAAGGTTGAAAAGATGGTGGGAGCAGGGCTCGGTGGGCACCCCGGAGTGTTTGGATGACATGATGGCTGTGGTGGTCTGAGTGGTGAGTGATGAGTAATGACCGGGTGGTGATTATTTGGCTGGCATTCACTGGGAAGTTGAGGTTGTCATGGCTGAGAGAGGTGGACTGGGTGTCAAAGTCATTGTAGATGGTGGTGATTTTGCTGTGGAAGTAGTCCGAGAGGGTGTCGCAGAGCTCTTGGGAGGGGTGGATGGTGTCCTTGACTGTTTTGAAGAGCTCCTTTGTGTGGTTGGCTATGGTATTGATGTGGGTCTTGATGGCAACTCTCTTGGCTTCCTTGAAGTGCAGGTGGTAGTTGCTTAAGACTGCTTTGTGAGCGGCTCTGTCGACGGGGTTCATGGTGGTGTGCCAACACTTTTCGAGTCACAGCAGCTGCACTTGGTGGTTCTGAGTTCTGGGCTGTACCAGCTGGCATGTTTTGAGGTTTTGTTGGTTTTAGCTGGTTTCAACAGGGTGACTCTGTCGGCACATATGGTGATCTAGGTGGAGAAGTTCTGGACGACCTAGTGAAGGTCTGCTGACGTTTCGGATTGGGTTGTGCTGAGGACCTGTGTCTAATGAGTCTCGGTTACCTTGCCCCAGTTGCAGTGGGGGGAGCTGTGGTGTTTGATGGTGGTGTGCTGGTGGTCAGAGCTGGTAAAGTAGACAATGGCGAGGTTGGTCCAGGTGAGTTCAGTGATGTGTGTGAATTTGACTCTGTCGCTGAAGGTAAAGATGTAGTCAAGTGTATGTCTGGCTTTGTGCATGGATTCTGTGACCAGTTGACTGAGACCAATATTGTCCATGACCTCCAGGAGAGTGATATAGTTAGTGTTGTTGGGGTCGTCGATGTGCACATTGAGGTCGCCGAGAAGGATGTAATGGTGGGAGTCGATGGCTAGAAGGAGCGCTGTGGCCGGAGATGGAGTTGCAGAAAGCTGGTCGGGGTCACAGGGGCAGGTAGGCAAGGCTTTGTCTTATCCTTGTCTTGGCATCAGTCTGTAAGCTGAAGTTAAGGTATTCCATGAGGGATGTTGGGTCATCGCTGGTGATGGTATATTAGATAGTTTCCCTAAAAATGATGGTGATGCTTCTGCCGTGTTTGTCGATATGTGCTCTTAGTATCATCTTATAGCTATTGGGAGTGGGGATGGCGATGTTGGGGTTGAGCCTTCTGATCAGGAGTGGTGTGGGGTCCCAGTGCAGGCAGGAGGTCCTGTGTGGCAAGTGAAGTGGCAGTGGCGGCAGGTGAAGGACTCCTTGGTTGTGTGTGGGGGAAACGTGATGAAGCTGTTGTTGCGGCACCCAGGGTCCAGAAGCTCCTTGGAGGTGTAGCGGTAGACTGAGGGAGGACCAGGGGGTCCTGGCGCTGGATGTGGTCCAGGTGCGGATGGGTATAGACGGGCGTGCCAAGCGGTGCACACTCTGTGTACACAAGCAGTGCCACCGTGCTATGGCGTCCATTAAGTAGGTCCTGGAGGAGTGTGGTGCCCGGGTGGCGGGAGGAGGGAAACGGCGGGAAGGGGGCCGCGACGAGCAGAAGGGCAAAACAATGTCAGGAAGGCCAAATAACAGAGACAGAACATGCAGAAATAGGCAATGAATGGAGGCAGAAACAGCATAAAAAGGCAACAAAAAGGAGACAAAAACAGAAGACAGAAAGGAAAAAATGGAGGCAGAACACGCAGAAGAGAGGGAGGTCGAATGAGACGAAGACGGCAAAGAAGGGGCACCAACAAGGCAGCAGAGGGTTGCGGACTGTGGGAAGTTGGACAGGAGACTGTCACAGGGGAGCTCGTACGAGGACAATTACATATTTTACCCTCATTTCTAACTGTGGATGGTTGTATTCCCCACTCAGGGTATAAGAACGACATGCAAAGAACTGCCATGTCATCCTTTCACTTCCGGGGCAGGCACCATTCTCAGATAATGATACTTGCCATTTTTTTTACATTTTGCTTACATCTTGCTATTCCTGAAGGTCCAAGAACAAATATTTTGTGTAAAACCCTCAGTAGTGTTTTGTAATAAGGCATGTAGAGTACGCTCTGATTGCTATAATAATCTTTTAGATACAATTAATCAGTTCTCAAATGCATTTTTAGTAATTTCCCGATGTGTTTTATGGTTTGAAGTTAATATTTCAAAAGGGAAAAAAATACCGGATTTTATAGCTCGTCCCAATATATTTACTGGAATGGACATACAAATAAAGGCCAGGCCGGTAAAATACCAGCCAGGTGGCAACCCAATTCACACCAATAATGGGCGAAGTTATCATGAGAGTGCCATTATAATTTTTTGTTTAACTTTGGGCGATGCCATAACCCCTTCAAGGTTTTCCCACTGAAAAATTAATTTAGTGTCGGTTTGAATATCCCCTCAGCAATTCCTTTTTTATAACTCTTTTTTATTGCAAAAAGAAAAAAGTACAATACCGTGATGACTGTAGGCATGTGCCTTACAACAATAAACATGTCCATTGCAGCCCTTCCAACATTCAGCCCAAGGGTCCCCATTCCCAGTGGCCAGAATTTCAACATTATAGCAGCACTTTTTGTATTTCAAACGGAAAAACAAGTACAGTATAGTGATGACTGTAAACATATGTCGTGCTTTCATGAGTGTGTCCATTGCAGTTCATCCCTCGTGATGTCTAGTGGCCCCAATCGATGCGGCCTGCAGCTCAATGGTCGTCTTCCCAAACCCTCCCGTGTCCGTGGGCCAGCCCTCTCAACAGATGTGCACAACATTCCTCTATTCCCATTCCATTTCCCCCAGATCTTTATCCACTTATGGGGACACCCCCTGCCCTCATAGACCACCCTTTCACGCCAGCATGCACCAGTCTATGTCCCTTGGCAGCTACAAGCTTTACAAATCCAAAAATAAATAAAAAATAAAAATAAATATGTCAGCTTTCCAGTCACTCAATTTCGAAGCTGATGGTGCCCTCCACAACCTAGCTACGTTTCGTTTAGCCACCACAAAGCCTAGCGTGACCCAGAGCCTGTGTGTGTTTGTTAGGGTGCACAGACAAAATATCGACTCAAAAATATCGAATGGACAAAATATCGAGTTAAAAATATAGATAATAATAAAATATTGATAACAAAAATATCGTTGGTCAAAATAACGATTAAAATAATGATAAAAAATATCGAGTACAAAAATATCGACAAAATATATATAAATAGTCGAAGTAAAAAATTTCAATAATATGTAGAAAAAAGGTTAAAAAAATTAAAAAAAATTATTAATAGCAATATAAATTGTAGTTAATGTTTAGGAGCGGGATGTTGGGTTAATTGGGGATAAGGGTGGGGAGTAATTTAATAATAATTAATTAATTAATATATGTTTGTAAATAGTTTTAATTAATAATTAATTGGTAATTAATTAATATTAATTAGTTAATTAATTAATATAATTTTTTACATATTTTTAATTAGTAATTAATTGGTAATTAAATAATATTAATTAGTTAATTACATTAATTAGAGCAATTTATTTATATATATAATTTTTAGTTATTGTTAATTAATTAATTGGAAAAAAATAATATTAATTATTAAAATAAATTAATGACAGCTAATGTGCTAATATATTTACTTTATTGTTATTGTTAATTAATAATTAATTGGTAATTAAATAATATTAATTAATTTTGGGTAAAGGAGTATTTTTAGGGTTCAGGGTCAGTTTTCAGTTTTTGGGTAAAGGGGTATTTTTAGGGTTCAGGGTCAGTTTTCAGTTTTTGGGTAAAGGGTATTTTTAGGGTTCAGGGTCAGTTTTCAGTTTTTGGGTAAAGGGGTATTTTTAGGGTTCAGGGTCAGTTTTCAGTTTTTGGGTAAAGGGGTATTTTTAGGGTTCAGGGTCAGTTTTGGGTTTTTGGGTAAAGGGGTATTTTTAGGGTTCAGGGTCAGTTTTCCCTACTGTTGCACCCACTGGAGTGGGAATAGTAATTTTAACCCCTACGCTATCCAACGCTTTCCCTACGCTTGCACTCTTTGGAGTGGGAATAGTATTTTTTACACTTCTGGTATCGTACGGTAATATAATAGTATCTTATTTAATTATAGTATGTTACTATATATATATGTTTTAACAAATAAGATTGTAAAACATTTTTTGTTATTATTTTCATTTATTATTTAATTATTATAAGTTAATGTAAGTATTTTTAAGTATATTTTAGTAATTAAATTTTAATATTAATTTACTTTAACACTGTTTTTAATAAAGTCGATATTTTTTACATCTATATTATTGTAAACGATATTTTGTACTCGATATTTTTGTACTTACCTGTTTGTAGATACAAACTCGATATTTTGACTGTCGATATTTTGTCCACGATATTTTTGCAAGTCGATATTTTGTCCCTCGATATCATTTCAGTGATCCGTTTGTTAGATCTGTTGCTTCCCACATGTTCAGCAGGCACCATTTTGCGCAGGGTGCCATATCCTTCTCGTATAGGATACTACTGCAACCCAGAATGACTGAAGTACTGGGCAATCCCACAGCAAGTGGAAAAACTTGCCCTCAGCACCACACCATTTGGGTCACTGTGGTGACTCAACTTTACCCATTTTCACCAGTGTGCTGGTCGATTAGTAGATCCTTAAGTTGAACTAATCTGAAATGTGAATAGATCGCCACTTCTTTCTGTGACGCCAATGCCTCATGCCACTCTTCATCTTCAAATTATCCCAAGTCACCCTCACATCTCTCGCGGAGCGGAAGTAGGGGGTCCAGGGAGGTATTCAGCAGTTTGTGGTAAGTCAGGAAAATTGCGTTCTTGTGTATATAATCAACAATTAATTTATCTTCTAAAGGGGAGGCCTCAAGAAGTTATTTTCCTCTCTCTATCACCCCCTTCAGGGCATGACTAATCTGAGAGTAGCGAAAAGTGTCTGGAGGCTTCAACTGGTATTACTGCTCAATCAATCAATCATAGCATTTATATAGCGCACTACTCACCCGGAGGGTCTCAAGGCGCTTGGGGAGGAGGGTTCCGCTACTGCTCGAACAGCCAGGTCTTGAGCTGCTTCCTGAAGGCGAGGTGGTCTTGGGTCAGGCGGAGGTGGGTCGGCAGGGAGTTCCAAGTCTTGGCGGCCAGGTGGGAGAAGGATCTTCCTCCTGTTGTGGCTCTTCGGATGTGGGGGACGGCGGCGAGGGCGTGGCTGGTCGATCGAAGGTGGCCCAGCAGACCCGGCAGCAAGAAAGCCCCTTGGTTCACCGACGAACTCAAGAGCTCCAAGAAGAACTGCCGAGCCCTCGAGAAAGTCTGGAGAAGGGAACCTACACCGGACAACAGGACCTCCTTCAAGCTTGCCACCCGGAAGCACCACCAGCTGATCCGCGCCGCCAAGAAAACAGCATTCAAGGAACGGTTGGACAACAACGCACACAACTGCAAGGAACTCTTCAACATCGTGAAAGAGCTCTCCAACCCCAGCGCAGGAAACAACGACATCACCCCATCGCAAGACCTCTGCAACTCCCTCGCTTCATACATCCACAACAAGATCGCGGACATACACAACAGCTTCAACAACCATCCAACGCACACCATGACCGAACAATCACCCCCCACCACCACCCTCCACGCCTGGACCCCGATCAGCACCGAAGACACCATCCGCACGATGAACTCCATCCACTCCGGATCACCGACCGACCCCTGCCCTCACCACGTCTTCAACAAGGCCGACGCTGTCATCGCACCCCACCTGCGAGACATCATCAACACATCCTTCGACACCGCCACCTTCCCTGAGAGCTGGAAACACGCCGAACTCAGCGCTCTACTCAAGAAACCAACAGCGGACCCCACCGAACTCAAGAACTACCGCCCCATCTCGCTCCTCCCGTTTCCAGCCAAAGTCATCGAGAAGACCGTCAACAAGCAGATGGCCGCCTTCCTCGAGACGAACGGATCCCTCGACCCCTCACAGTCCGGCTTCCGAGCCAATCACAGCACCGAGACCGCCCTCATCGCCGCCACCGATGACATCCGAGCCCTGATGGACAATGGAGAAACAGCAGCCCTCATCCTCCTAGACCTCTCCGCGGCCTTCGACACGGTCTGCCACCGCACCCTAGTACAGCGCCTCAACAACATCGGAATCCAGGACAAGGCGCTGGAATGGATCATCTCCTTCCTCGACGGAAGAACACAGAGAGTCCGCCTACCACCGTACAAGTCAGAGGCCTCCGAAGTCATCTGCGGCGTCCCTCAAGGATCATCTCTGAGCCCCACTCTCTTCAACGTCTACATGAGCCCCCTCGCGGCCATCGTACGCAAACACAACCTCAGCATAATCTCCTACGCCGACGACACCCAGCTGATCCTCTCCCTGACCAACGACCCCGCCTCCGCCAGAGCCAACCTGCACAAGGGGATGAGAGAGGTAGCCGAGTGGATGACGACCAGCCGCCTGAAGCTGAACTCGGACAAGACGGAGGTCCTCATCCTGGGCTCTTCCCCCTCCGCCTGGGACGACTCCTGGTGGCCTCCCGCCCTGGGCACCGCACCCAAACCGACAGACCATGCACGCAACCTGGGCTTCATCCTGGACTCCTCCCTCTCCATGACCAGACAAGTCAACAACGTCTCCTCGGCGTGCTTCAACATCCTACGCATGCTACGGAAGATTTTCCGGTGGATCCCCACCGAGACCAGGAAGACCGTCACCCAGGCCCTCGTCACCAGCCGACTGGACTACGGCAACGCCCTCTACGCCGGTACCACCGCCAAGCTCCAGAAGAGACTCCAGCGGATCCAGAACGCCTCAGCCAGACTCATCCTCGACATCCCACGAACCAGCCACATCACCGGACATCTGAGAGACCTTCACTGGCTCCCCGTCAACAAGAGAATCACCTTCCGCCTCCTCACCCACGCACACAAAGCCCTACACGACCAGGGCCCGAGCTACCTCAACAGCCGGATCAACTTCTACGCACCCAAACGCCACCTCCGATCAGCCAACCACGCCCTCGCCGCCGTCCCCCGCATCCGAAGAGCGACTACGGGAGGAAGGTCCTTCTCCTACCTGGCCGCCAAGACCTGGAACTCCCTCCCTCCCGACCTGCGCCTGACCCAAGACCACCTCTCCTTCAGGAAGAAGCTGAAGACCTGGCTGTTCGAGCAGTAGCGGCAAACCCCCCCCCCCCCAGCGCCTTGAGACCCTACGGGTATGTAGCGCGCTCTACAAGTGTCACTGATTGATTGATTGATTGATTGGGAGCGTAGAAGTTGAGGCGGCTGTTGAGGTAACTCGGGCCTTGGTTGTGCAGGGCTTTGTGTGGTTGGGTGAGGAGGTGGAAGGTGATTCTCTTGTTGACCGGGAGCCAGTGCAGGTCTCTCAGGTGTCTGGAGATGTGGCTTCGTCTGGGGATGTCGAGGATGAGTCTTGCTGAGGCGTTCTGGATTAGCTGGAGTCTCTTCTGGAGCTTGGCGGTGGTTCCGGCATAGAGGGCATTGCCATAGTCCAGACGGCTGGTGACGAGGGCCTGGGTGACCGTCTTCCTGGTCTCGGTGGGGATCCACCGGAAGATCTTACGTAGCATGCGCAGGATGTTGAAACAAGACGAGGAGACGGTGTTGACTTGTCTGGTCATGGAGAGGGAGGAGTCCAGGATGAAGCCCAGGTTGCGTGCGTGGTCTGTTGGTTTGGGTGCGGAGCCCAGGGCGGGTGGCCACCAGGAGTCGTCCCAGGCGGAGGGCGAGGAGCCCAGGATGAGAACTTCCGTCTTGTCTGAGTTCAGTTTCCGGCGGCTGGTCATCATCCATTCGGCTACGTGTTTCATCCCTTCGTGTAGGTCGGCTCTGGCTGTGGCAGGGTCGTTGGTCAGGGAGAGGTTCAGCTGTGTGTCGTGGGCGTAGGAGATGATGTTGAGGTTGTGTTTGCGTGCGATGGCCGCAAGGGGGCTCATGTAGACATTGAAGAGGGTGGGGCTGAGCGAGGAGCCTTGAGGAACGCCGCAGATGACTTCGGTGGCCTCTGACCTGAACGGGGGTAGGCAGACTCTCTGTGTTCTTCCAGCGAGGAAGGAGATGATCCATTCCAGTGCCTTCTCCTGGATTCCGATGTTCCTGAGGCATTGCACTAGGGTGCGGTGGCAGACAGTGTCGAATGCCGCGGAGAGGTCTAGGAGGATGAGGGCCGCAGTTTCTCCGTTGTCAAGCAGGGCTCGGATGTCATCGGTGGCAGCGATGAGGGCGGTCTCGGTGCTGTGGTTGGCCCTGAAGCCCGACTGTGAGGGGTCGAGGGATCCATTTGTCTCGAGGAAGGCGGCCAGCTGCTTGTTGACTGTCTTCTCGATGACTTTGGCTGGAAACGGGAGTAGCGAGATGGGGCGGTAGTTCTTGAGTTCGGTGCTGGTTTCTTTAGTAGAGCGCTGAGTTCGGCGTGCTTCCAGCTCTCAGGGAAGGTTGCAGTGTCGAAGGAGGCATTGATGATGTCCCGTAGTTGGGGTGCGATGGCGGCGTCGGCTTTGTTGAAGACGTGGTGAGGGCAGGGGTCGGTTGGAGATCCGGAGTGGATGGAGTTCATTGTGCGGATCGTGTCTTCGGTGTTGATAGGAGTCCAGGCGCTGAGGGTGGTGGTGGGGGGCGTTGGTGCGGTCGTGAGGAGCGTTGGTTGTGTGCTGAAGCTGTTGTGTATGTCAGCGATCTTGTTGTGGAAGTAGGAGGCGAGGGAGTTGCAGAGGTCTTGTGATGGGGTGTTATCGTTGATTCCGGCGTTGGGGTTGGAGAGCTCTTTCACGATGTTGAAGAGTTCCTTGCTGTTGTGTGCGTTGTTGTCCAGTCTTTCCTTGAATGCTGTTTTCTTGGTGGCGCGAATCAGTTGATGGTGTTTTCGAGTGGCGAGCTTGAGGGTGGTCATGTTGTCCGGTGTTGGGTCTCTTCTCCATGCTTTCTCGAGAGCTCGGCAGTTCTTCTTGGAGCTCTTGAGTTCGTCGGTGAACCAGGATGCTTTCTTGCTGCCGGGTCTGCTGGGTGGGGTCCTCAGTGGGGCGAGGTCGTCTGCGCAGTTGCTGATCCACTTTGTGAGGTTGTCGGTGGCCTGGCTGGGGTTCGCGGAGCTGGCGGGAGGGTGCTGATTCAGGGCTGCGGTGAGCTGGTCGGCCGTGATCTTGTTCCAGCTTCTTCGTGCAACCTGTTGCTGGTGGTGGTGGATCGTGGTCCTTCTGAAGCTGAAGTGGACACAGCTGTGGTCCGTCCAGTGGAGTCCGGTGGCGTGGCTGAAGGCGATGTCTTTGCTGGATGAGAAGACGGCATCGAGTGTGTGTCCGGCGAGGTAGGTGGGGGTGGTCACCAGCTGCTTGAGTCCGAGGTTGGCGAGGCTGTCAAGCAGGGTGGTGGTATTGCGGTCATTGTTGTTCTCCAGGGGGAAGTTGTGGTCCCCGAGGAGGATGTAGTCAGTGGAGGGGAGGGCGTGCGGGCTGATGAAGTCGGCGATGTCTTCGCTGAATTGTGTGCGGGGTTCCGGGGGATGGTAGATCAGGGTGCCTCTGAGGGTGGTCTTGGGGTCGGTGTGGATCTGGAAGTGCAGGTGTTCGGCGGTTGTGAGGGTGTCGTCGGTGTTGGTCGTGATGTGGATGGTGTTCCTGTGGATGATGGCGATGCCTCCTCCCGTCTGGTTGACGCGGTCCCTCCGGGTGATCTTGTATCCGTCCGGGATGGCGATGGCGATGTCGGGCGCTGAGGAGGCGTTCATCCAGGTTTCCGTGAGGAAGGCGACGTCTGGAGATGTGGTGTCGAGGAGGTTCCAGAGTTGAACAGCGTGTCTGTGGACGGAGCGGGTGTTGAGCAGGATGCACTTCAGGTGGTTGCTGCTGGTGTTCGGCTTGGTGGGTGATGGTGTAGTGCAGGTCCGGATGCATGTGAACTTGCAGGCGTGGCAGCTGAAGGGTCCGTGGGTGCGTCTCGGAGTGGCTCGGTAGCATCCCAGGGCTCGGCCGGTGTTGAGTGCGTTGAGGGTGGCGGCGTCGTACGTCCAGCGGGAGGGGTGGCCTCTGCGGGGGCCAGGGGTCCTGGCACTGAGCGCGGTCCAGGCGCGGACAGGCGCAGACCGGCTTACCATTGGCGCACCTTTGGCGCTTAGTCGGCGCGCCCGCTGCGCGTCCGCACGTTCGCCATTTAAGGCGAAGTGCGAGGGAGGGAGGAGCAGCTGGGTGGCGGGAGCGGGGAGGGTACAGAAAGGAAAAGGGGGCGTGGCCGCACGCAGGCGGTGGGAGTCGGGGAGCGGGGCACAGGGACAGAGAGGCAACGGAGAGACAAACACGGGGCAACAGCCAACAATGTGGGGAACAGTTACAGTACTGAGGGGGTATAAAAACGACAACTAAAAGCACACTATGCTACACAGGCTGCTACGAGCGCGAAGCAGCGGCGGGGGGCGGGGTCGTCGGGGCGGGCTCAGCGAGGCTGAGACAGCAGCGGGGGAGGACCGCACACGCAGCAGCTGGTGGCCGTGCGGCGCGGGGGTGTCCTAAGGATAGGTCACACTCACCTGCGCCGCACGGTCCCCATTTAAGGCCAAGTGCGAGGGAGGGAGGAGCAGCTGGGAGGCGGGAGCGGGGAGGGTACAGAAAGGAAAAGGGGGCGTGGCCGCACGCAGGCGGCGGGAATCGGGGAGCGGGGCACAGGGACAGAGAGGCAACGGAGAGACAAACACGGGGCAACAGCCAACAATGTGGGGAACAGTTACAGTACAGAGGGGGTATAAAAACGACAACTAAAAGCACACTATGCTACACAGGCTGCTACGAGCGCGAAGCAGCGGCGGGGGGCGGGGTCGTCGGGGCGGGCTCAACGAGGCTGAGATAGCAGCGGGGGAGGACCGCACACGCAGCAGCTGGTGGCCGTGCGGCGCGGGGGTGTCCTAAGGATAGGTCACTGCTGTAAGTCGCCCTAGGGTTTCACCTCCCCATTTGCCCACAAATCTCCCATACATGAGAGGCCAATCAATTCCCACTTATCAAAACCCATATGGTCCCCTAGGAGACCCAATTCAGCTGTCTCCCGCAGTGGCATCTTTTGGGTAATTCGGTCTCGCCAGCCCAGTGACCCCAGTGTAGTATGCCAAAGTGTAATTGTAGAAGAAGTTGGTGTATGGGATAGCGTGTGGTGTTTTCCTCCATAGAGGGCTGTAAGGTGACACCTGAGATCCATGTTTCGCCTATCCTTTTTATATGCAGGATCGTCCTGTGGAAAGTAGACCCAATGATTGACCCCTATAAGTTGGGCTGCCCGATCATAGAGTTGAAGAGCCAGCAATGCTATTCCACCATCGAACCAGACCTTAGATAGTTTTTATCGGGAGTCTCTGGGAGCTCCCCCATCCCATAGCAGTGTCCTGACAACTGCATCAACCTCTTGAAAGTATTGGGGTGGGGACTCTGAAAGGTGTATTCTGAAGAATATATAAGAAGCAGGGCATCTCCATCATTTTAAACAGCAATTCCTTACCCAACAGAGATAGGCAGAGGCCCCTACAATGCTGCACATCTCCTTTCTGGCGCTTCAGGGGGTTCTAAGTTTCGATTGAGTCTCTTGTGACGTAGATTCCCAAGTATTTAAATCCTCCCATTACCACTTGGGTCACACAATCCACGGGGAGGCGTTGGATAGCTCTGCTCAATACATAAATAAGGGACTTGACCCAGTTTATGGTCTAACCCGAGTACCTTCAGTTTATCTCAACTAAGCCTCCCACATGAAGCAATTGGATTCTAGCGTTCCCTTGTTCTCTTTAAAATAATATTTGACTGCTTCATAAACGCCATTCTGGATCTGTGGTACCTTGAGGATCCAAGGATTAAGGGGTCTAACACCTCCCCTTCGGGCGACCATTGCCCAAATGTTGCGTTTACTTGGGCATGGTTGGAAATTCAGAGAGCCAGGTATGTCTCATCATTAAACGCTCTAACCTGTTTGGCAGGACCGAATATATAGTCAATGCAGGACATGCTTCTGTGCACTCAGTTGATGGTATATTGGCAGGTCATGGGATTAAAGGCTCACCACACGTCTACCAATCCCAAAGCGGACAGGAAACCCCATAGGGCCTTACAGGAGTCCTCATCTTGGTGTGGGGGGATACCAATCAATGTCTCCACAAAGAGTGAAATTACAGTCTTCACCCAACAGTAACTCTCCAACCAGGAGGCGGAGTAAAAAAGGCCCCAGATCCTCCAGTGTGGAATCATGAAGCTTGGGAGGGATATAGAGTTACATGATATTGTACAGATGAACCTCCTAGTGGCCCCAAGCCCCATGAACAGTCAGTGGGTGTCACAAGCAATCTGTTGGATAGTGAATGGAAATGAGTTCCGGAGCAGGATGCCCACCGTTCTAGAGCCTCTTGTATATCCCGCATGAGCCAGCAAGAGATATCCCCACCTTTTTAATGCACAGTAAATTTAAGACTATCATTCCCGGAGGGACTCCAAAACCCATCTTTCCCCTCTGGACACTGACCTCATGTACTGACACAGAAATTCACCACTTTTAGTCGGCATGATAATTTGGGGTTTGGCTATTCCTACCAATGTGGCTGGGCACTGCAACCACTGAAATTCGTTATCGCTATTCCTAACGAAAACAACTAACATCTTCATGCATAACAAAACCCTGTTACCTCTTATCCTCCCTCCTTCCCTGCGGCCCTGCCTAGCAGACATGTAACTGCCCACCCCCCGGCTTTGCAGAGTGCCTTTGTATCCCCACACTTGTACCCTGTTGTAGGGGAACGTGGACCACTCCAGGTGCCATTACACTGCTCCCACCCTACATAATACCATACATCAGTTACCACACAATTGACGAATCACCCTGCAGCAGAGATCGTGTTGGACCCAGGGGCAAATAGGATCAAGGCCGGAACCCTGGGGGGTAGGGGTTGGTCAATCGGTGCAAATGAATCTCCCTTCGGCAATGTCTTTTTCACTTCTGGGTTGACCTACAGACTCTCGACTATGGTATCTGCTGTACATCATTGTTTCTTGTTGACATCACTAAGCTTACTTCTGGGTTATCTGTTTAATTATTTCATGGTTTGCATCATAGCTGCTTGCTTCTGGGACCACCCAATGGCCCACAGACTAACCTCTGTAACGCCTGTTTTGAGTATGCCTTATTCTAGGCACAGTCGAGTCTAGATTGACCCTTAGATCAAAGGCTGTGCGAGCTGTTTGACTATACCTTGAGTTGTGCCTTAGCTGCCTCTGATTGACAAGACCCTTTTCTGTGGTTGTGCTAAATTTGTCTTAATATTCCTTGGCTGTGTCTTGGCCTCGTCTGGGTTTAACATAGTCAATGCGTTTTCATGTTTCAGAGCCTTCGCCATCAATGCATTGGGGTTTGACCCTCAGACCCACTTCAAATGTGTTGTGCCCCCCGAGGTCGTGTTTTGTCCATCTGTGGGTTTAACCAAAGATCCAATAATGTGGTGTATGATTTCATATTTCTTTGGTTGTGCCTTTGTTCCTTCTGAGGTACCTTTGGGTCCCCTACTGTTGTGTTTTAAATTCCTTGATAGCACCATAGACTCACTACTGGGGTTGTCTGCCTACTCCTTCATGGGTTAAAATCCAAGTGGTCCTGAGGGCTAAGCAGCCAGGACAAAACACCTATCCACCACTTCCCAACACATTGATAGGAATTTCCATTGGAATGCCACATATCATAGTATGGACTTAGTACTTACAGATGAACACCTATTGCTATAGAGTTGAACGCCATATCTTATAAAATATGACCAGAATCAATCCATAACAATTATCCTCAAATCTCCAGAGTTAAGGTTCTGTTCCAGTCACACCTAATAGTAATAAGTCCTGTTATGTTGAAGGGTATATCCTTCCCATACAGGATTCAGAACTCCTCATTGAACGTTCAATCAGGTCCTTTGGAGCAAAACTATAAGCAACAACACTGCTGGTTCTGGAAGCTCAGTTTTCATTGCCCAAGAGTAAATATCCTATCATGTCATTATAGAAACAAAAATATGCAGAAAAATCCCTGTAAATACACTGCACTTATCATAAGCCCGTTTCTTCCTAATTTATTTCCCCTCTCCTACTTTCACATCCTACCCCATTGCTTCCCACTGCTTTACTTAACTCCACCTCATGATCAACCATGTTAAACATCGCAGACAAGTGCAATGAAATCTGATAAGGGCCATTAATAATGTTGAGCATTGCAGCTTAATTTCTATGCCTGGATCAAAACTCAGCCTGTAAATTCTTCAGTAGACCATTTTTGTCAATGTATTGGGTTATTTGTTTTGCCACTCCATTGTTTAAATTTTTGGCAAAGAAAGACACATCTGTTATTGGACAATTATTTCTCATTTTTGCCTGGATCAGCTCTGGTGTTTTTCAGATTAGGCCTCATGATGCCTTTCCTGAAGAAAATGTAGGCAGGGCTCCTGTTAAGGGACCTATTAATGATCTTTTACTACAGTGGATGAGTGAGGAGCTGAAGATTTAGCTAGGTTCGGTGGTATGGAATCAAGTGGGCAGCTGTATAGTTGAACAGATTATATTGTTGTCTCTAGGGTGCTTGGACACAATACAGTTTAAAATATTATGATACAGAAATATTGACAAAAAAATCGTTGGCACAGAAGTATCGTGACACAGAATATTGCTTTAAAGAATAGCGATTGTTTTGGTAAGAAATATCGTTTTCAGAATATTATTGTTTGAATATCATTTCATAGATTCAATTGAAAAAAATATTATTTTTCAATTAATTTAATGTGTTTTAGTTAATAAATAGGTTTTAGGGGTAATATGGTTAGTATATTTGTTATGTATTTTTAAAACATAGTTTGTAATTCTAAGTATTTTATTAATTTAGTTTTTAATGTAATTAGTAATTTTAGGTTTAGTAGTGGGTTGTTAAGTTTGTAGGGGAATAGGGTGGGAAGTTAATTACATTATAAGGATTTGAAATGTATTGGTAATTCATTTTTGTAATTTATGATTTCATTGATTAACAATATTCTTAATTGTTTAATTGTTAGTTTAAATTGTTTAATTTATTTTAATAATGTAATCCATATTTCAATGTTATTATTACTAATAGTATGTTAAACAAACTATTTAATTGATTATTAATTATGTTAATTGGTGAACTGTTAATCTACACTTTGTGTTTAATTCATTTTAATGTATATTTTAATTTCATTATTACTAATAGTATGTTATATTTTCATAATAGGTTGTTAGCTTTCTAGGGAAATAGAGTGGGAACATAATTAAAATATAATTAATTTAATTTTACTGGGGAGTATCATTTTATTTTATATTATGTATTTATTTGGTCATTAACTCTGCAATTGGTTAATTCCTAGATTACATGTTTTATTTTATCATTTAAATTGTAATGCATATTTCAATACTAATAGTAGAATGTTATATTTTAGTGCCAGGTTTTTGAGTTTATTGGGGTGTATGGTGGGAGGTTAATTAAATTACAATTATTTTAATTTAAATGGTAGGAATGTATTTACTGTGCAATAATTATTAAATTTATTATTATGTCCATTGTTTAATTGTTATATTATTTTTTTATTTAATTTGTTAATTAAAACGATATTTTAGTTTTTAATTTAATCCTTTTTACATTTTATTCCATGTGTTATTTTCCTTCGAATTTTCTTATTTAATATAGTGTTAATGTTTTCTATGTAGTTTCATTTGCTATGTTTTATTCTGTATTAAAATAATTTTAATGAATATTTTGAACTTTTATTGTTATATTCAAATTCAATTCTTTCAAAGTTTAATGCTTTCCCTGCTGTTGGTTAGACTAGAGTGGGAATAGTAAATCTAACCCCTCCGAAGTCCATCACTTTCCCTACTGTTCCTTAGACTGGACTGAGAATAGTCAAATGTTGAACCTGTCAGCCTTAGGGTGGTCTTTGCCCCAATGTTTTGCCTTCCTCCTCCAATTTTCTGACCTTGTTTTGCTGGCCTTAGGACTTTTAGTGCTTTATCACTGTCAACCAGTGCTAAGTGTAAGTGCCCTTTCCTCATTTACACCTGAATAGGCTGTGTCCTGTCTCCTGTGTCCTGTCTCCACACAAAGGGCTGTATACCCGTGTAGTTAGACTGGAGCCAGGGCAGGGAAGGCAGGGCACCTTTGCACTTCAAAGACATGCTTCTATAAGCTTCTCCCTCACTTCAGAGCCACAGCTGTGTATACAAAATTACCTCAGACACCATCACTTCAGTACACTCCTGGGCCGATGGATACTTGGCCAGGAAGTAGGACTGATGTGCTGCTGAAGGACTGCCACTCTGCTGGACTCCTGCCCTAAAAGAACTTCTGCCCTGCTCTGCTGACCTGCTGCCCTCTTGCCTAGGTGAGAAGGACAGGACTTGCATCTGTTGAAGCCAGGACCCAAGGGCTAGTTGGCTGGCCTCCTGAGTTAAAGCCTCAGGGACATAACAGGCATTCGACAACCTTGCACCTCCACCTGGACACTACCATCATCTACCCTGCCAAGTGGTGTCTCCACAGTCCTGCGCCGTTGGAAGTGGGCCTAAGGTGCTTGTCAGCATAACTGATGTATCTCTCTGCTGAGCGATGCATTCCCGAGCAGAACCAATGCATCTCCTCTGCTGAGCGGCGCATCCCAGAGCAGAACTGACATTGCCGCTGCTGCAGGGATTGGTTTGTCACTAGGAACTGCAGAGCCTCTGCAATCCTCAGAACCAACGCACCCCGATGGTGTGGTGCATCCACAGCCCAGGTCCTCACATCTATCGTCGACGGCTACCTAGACAACGATGACAACACCACATTGCAGCATCGCAGCTCCTCAGGAACGGACCCATCGTCTGCTACATACTGCATCCCCGGCGCCAGACTTTGCATTGCAAGCACTGTCTAAGGGATCCTTGATCACGATGCAACAGGGCCTCACACTGCAGCCTTGCTGCATCTCAGAACCAACACATTGCTTTGGCCGCGTTGCGCCTCTTCAACAGAATGCCTCACTACAAGGAGTTAAGGTACTCTTTTCAGCAGACCTAACTGTGTCCCTGTAGCTGGCCCAAACTCCATCGCAGTCGGCCTGATATTGTGACTTTGTCCCGATCTGGCACGACCAGATATCCCCAGTTGGCGTTTTGTGAGTTTTGGCGCTATTTTCTAAGATGTAATGTCTCTTGTTCCACTAATTGGAATTTTGTTGTTTTCGTCTTGTTAAAAATGACTCTATTTTCCTAAATCTGTTGTGGGGTGCTTTTGTGGTGTGATTTACTGTTTTATTATTTGAATTGTTGCTCAAATACTTTACACATTGCCTCTTTTATGTTAAGACTGAGTGCTCTGTACCAATCTACCAAGGGGGGAGCACAGGTTAATTTGTGGATAGCTTGTGCCTTACCCTGACAAGGATTGTGGTTGCTGCTTGACCAGGGCTTACACTCCAGTCAACCAACAACCCAGTTTCTTACACGTTTTTATTTCAAGATTTGGAACTCATGCGAGATGCACAAGAAGGGAAAATACAAAACAATAAAAATGGCAACAACTACTCCAACGTAAGAGATATATAAATAAAAACAAAAGTTGCACATTCAAATCATATCATTAGATGATGCATAACATCAGAACAGTAACAACTATATTTAACATCTTATTCAGTACAAATATAGAAAACATTAAAAAACATTTCAATGGGTGGGAAAAATAATAAGTTAAGAGCTTCAGCTGCAGTTCAAACATGACATTTTAAAAACAAAGGTCTCAAAAATTTGCAAAAATAAAGAGGCATTGCAAATAATACATGATTTAAATTCTGCTCACCATCGTTACAAAAAAGACATACTTTATCATTGTTTGTCGAAGGAGACCAAGCAGCAGTTAAGGCTTTTAAGGGCAGAATATCAAAGCAGAACAGAGACCAACAATGTCTAACGCTATGATCAATGTTCCTTGTTAAATATTGCTCTCAAAATGGAAGAATTCATTATCAAATGTAATTTACCTTTTTTTTCCATAGTATTCAGAGTGTAAGCGAAACCTTAGATTGCCAGAGGCATGCTTGATAAAAAAGGTTTAACTGCTATTATGACCATGAACATTTGTGGTTTAATTCAAACATGCTTTATCGCATAAATATAATTTCTGTAGAACAAAGACTTTTCATTCTTCTTTTCAAAAATCTTAATTCGCATGAAATGACTTAATGATTCTCGTCACTTCTCAGAAGCTGGTAGCCCAAATGTATAACTGCTGCGAGGCCTTGGAAAAAAGCCTTCTTTAACCCACATTCCATTCTAATAGCCTGGATAGCCACATATGTATTAAAACCACACAATTTCGTCAACATTTGCCCTTCTGACTTATCTAAAAAATCCCATCCCATCACATCAATTAGTTCGATTGCGTACAATGGGATGGGAGGGACTTCCCCCTATCCGCAGAAAGTACATGAGTGAATTGCCTTCACCACATTATAAAAAATCCCCGACCATTAGCCTGTGATTTAGCCTTACAAATACTATGGGAAATGTGATCAAAGTCATTCAAAGTGCCTGACATAATTTTCACCAAAAAGAAATACAACTAAACTACCTCTACTTTTTCTTCACCAAAGTGCCAACTATAATTAGGGTGTTTCCGACATTTTGTTCACTTAAATATTAAGGTGACTATTTATGGCCCGGTTTGCGTTGCTCTTGTACCACGCAAGGTGGTGAAAGTGACACAAACTTTAACCCCTTCGCTGCGGGGTTATTCCCCCGCAGTGCTGGGGGGAAGGGGGCGCGCACAGCGCTCCCATGCTCATAACGAGCTGAGCTCGTCATGAGCTACGGCGCTCCTGTGCTCATGACCAGCTCAGCTCGTCAGAGGTGTATTGACTCCCGTGGAACGCTCAGCACAGCAGGGGAATTCTCCCCGCACCTGAGTGTTCCACGGGCCATGACGAGCTGAGCTCGTCATGAGCACCGGAGCGCCGTGGCTCATGACGAGCTCAGCTCATCATGAGCGTCGAAGGAGTTAAGTCAGATGTTTGAGGCCATGCAAAGCCAGTTTGCGTGCCTCAGTGGCATAACAAATCCGGAGTAAAAGGAACACAGTGTAAATCGCGGTGTTGTTTTACTCTGCCATAGGAAGGCGCTTCATCGGCGTTGCATGGGTATTCCATGCAACTCCCAAGGATTCTGACGCTTCCCCATATTTACAAGAGATTGTAAACCTGGGGATGTGGCAAAATCTTACACCTTCTATGGGGAGGTGCAACGGGGGGAAATAGCGCTATTTCTCCTTGTTTCTTTCTCTTTCTATGTGTGCTGCATTCTCCACACACATAAAAAGAGGAATATGCCTCCCAGGGTTGTTTCTGTGCAGGAAGGTGACCCTCCCTGCACAAAAACAATCCTGCATGCAATGCAGGCTCCCTTGCACCATGGTGCAAGGGTGCTTGCATTGGCGCTATGCGACCCATTGTGCACCAGTATATGGGAAAAGACAGGAATGTGCCGTATTCCATTAAATACGGTTCATTCCTGCCCTTTCCCTGTCACGCAGAGCAGCACAGCCAGGTGACTGGCTGTGCTGCACTGCATCACAAAGCTCATAAATGAGCTTCCAAGATTTTACTTATGGATACATGAATTCTTAGAGCATGTGCATCTGCAAATTTCTGAAGTGACCTCAGGTGACTGTTCAAGCCCTTAGATATCATCTGTGTATAGCAAATAGGGGACAAGACGGCCCCCAATATTCGGCGGATCACCAGAAGTATTGACTAGATGGAAAGGCATATCAGAAATATAATGAGAAATCAACAATAGGGCTAAGAGAAAGCCCTGTTTTAGGATGTTTTTTATGGAGATTACAGACGGTAATCCCTTGTCCCCCATCAACATTTGGCACCAAGTGACTAGGTGTAGACCAATAAATAAATGGAGCAGATCCCTTCTGCATACCTAGACCATGCAATTTTCTACACAGCATGTATGATCCACTTTGTCGAACGCTATTGAGAAATCAATAAAAACTGTATCTTTCAGAGAGCCACTGGTCTTCTCTTATGTATCTGCTAAAAGCTGAGGAGCAGAGATATTATCCATTCTGAAATGATTTCTCCTAGAACCAGATTGCTCTAATGGAATAATCATTTCTGCCTCCACCCGGAGTGTAAATGTTCCGAAATACTTTTCGCAAACATTTTGCCTACCTCATCTAGTAGGGCAGTTTGCCTATAGTTGATTGGCAGATTACGGGGTCCCATTTTGTGTATCTGAACTACAACACTTCCAAACCAGGATGGACGCACATGAGAGAAAGCATAACAATGTTAAAAAATGGGAGCTAAAGAATTTGCCTAGAGTTTAGATTCTCTTTTTAAAATGGAGATCGTAACTTCATCCGGGCCAATCACATATGAACTTCTCATTTATTGAATGAAGTCCTCGATCTTCTTCATCGAGAGGGGCATAATTTACTAACTCTAGATCCAAACTAGGATCAAGATATTCTATATGCAGATCCTCTGCATAATCCGCTGCATATAGCACAGCAATATACCATCTCCAGTGTTCTTCCTTAATAAGGCCGTGACCTCACATTCGTCCTACAGTGTTTGGAAATGATCTCCCAATATTTCCTCATGTCCTGATAGACAGCTGCCTCTTTGAGTTCAATCCACACTTATCTTTTTTCACCCCCTCCTTTAGTCGTCTTCTTCTCCTTTTTAGGACAGCTATTCATTTCCCTCTCTTAGCCAAGAAAAAAGTAAATTGGGTTATAATAAACCTATTTATTTCTTTGTTTAGGGCTGATAGTGGACGTTTCGAGAATTTATAATGAGCGGGTTTCTCTCTTTGGCCATTCCGACTTGCAAACTGTTTCATGAACTGAGAGTACTTAAGACGTACATCTGAATCCCAAAATTCCCTACTGTTAAATTTTTTTCCAACAGTCCTTTTTTGATCATAACTAGCTTCCAGTGGGTTCTACCTGATGACCTTTGAAAGCTTGTTGTGTTCCCATTAAGCTTCCATGGACCCACGATTGGGGAGAAAAACTCTATCAAAATAGATAGCGCATTATGATCAGTAAGGGAGTTGGCAATAACTTAATTTCCAGAATATTATATTAAATGGAATAGTAAATCTAAACCCTCTGAATTCAAACACTTTTCCTACTATTGTTTAAACTGGAGTGATAATAGTAAACCTAAATCCTCCAAAGTCCAACACCTTTCCTACTATTGCTTAGAATGGAGTGGTAATAGTAAATCTAACCACTCTCAAGTCCAACACTTTCCCTACTGTTGCTTAGGCTGGAGTGGGATTAGTGAACGCAACCCCTCCAAAGTTCAACCCTTTCCCTACTGTTGCTTAGACTGGTGTGGGAATAGTAAGTTTACTACTACAATAGACCAAAATGGATTTTTAATATTTATTATAGTGTTTTTTATTTTTATATTTTGTCTTTTTAGATATGTTTATGTTATAGGTAGAGATATTTTTACCATATTTTTTAGTTAATAAATATTTCATATGTAGTTTTTTCATTTATTTTGTTCATAATATTATTTATTAAAAAAGTAACATTATTACAATATTTATATATGTTAAATAAATTGGTTTTGCTTTTACAGTTAGTGTACACTAAGCAAATAAATGTTTTTTAATATGTTACTTTTAATTTTTCAGTTATATAGTTTATATATATGTTTGATACTGTTAATTCTGAAAAATGTAATATAAAAATTGTTTGTATATTGTTCATTTCATATAAATTATATATTAATTATATACACACACACATATATTGATATATGTCAAAAAACAAAACAGCCTATGCGCTCACTATGAGCAAAAAACAAGTTTAATAGCATCTACTGGCACGTTTTGGCTAAGAAATTGCCTTGCCAACATAACGGAAAATGGCAGACTAATGCCAACATAAACAAGCATTTGGTCTCGCATTAGGAAAGTTTGAGCTATTGGTCTTGTAAATGACAATTTTTTTACTTATGTGTTGTTTTTGAAAATAGCTAAATTAATAGCTTTGTCATTTACAATGCCAATAGTTATAACTTTCGCAAATGTGACACCTATAGCATTTGTAATGCAACATGTTTTGTATTTATGTGACTTAGATGTATTGATATTACAAATAACAATGCCTTTTAACTTTTTTAAATAATTAATACTTAAATAAAAGTTATTGTCATTTATAATGGCAATAGCTTAAACTTGTGTAAATAACTTTTGTGAAGATTATGTTCAGTGTATTTTATTGTGACGAAAATCCAAGAACAGAAGTAAAATAAAGTCTTTTTGTGACATATGCAATAAAGCTTGAAACATTGAGAGAACATATTTGAACCAGTAACGCTTTGGTGGTGCTGTGTGTGCTATGGTTGCGCTGGGTGATGCTGTGGGTGCGCTGAGTGATGCTGTGGTTGCGCTGAGTGATGCTGTGGTTTGCTGAGTGATGCTGTGGTTGCACTGAGTGATACTGTGGTTGCGCTGAGTGGTGCTGTGGTGGTGCTGAGTGATGCTGTGGTGGTGCTGAGTGGTGCTGTAGTGGTTCTGTGGTGGTGCTGAGTGATGCTGTGGGGGTGCTGAGTGGTGCTGTGGTGGTGCTGAGTGATGCTGTGGTGGTGCTGAGTGATGCTGTGGTGGTGCTGTGGTCAAAAGGTGCAATTGTCTGAATATTGCAATTTCCCCAGTACTAAAGCGCACCGCCCTTCAAAATGCCCGAGGGGCGGAAAATCACCCAGGTTAGTAACTCCCTGCCCACTACTGCACATGTTCCAGTACTAGAAAAAACAGCACTGTAAACGAAACGCCCACTACGGAGAATGGTCCACGTTGCAAATAAACACCACACGTCCTGCAAATCTACCACCTCTGTAGGTACGCACCGCACCTGCATATTCAATGAGACTGTTACACCCTGCACTCCCGCGCGCACGCTCTGCAGCAGCTAGGCGAGGATCTGATAGGTCGCCCCTGGGCACTCACCGTCGCCGGAGCCCAGCAGGACGAGGAGCAGCGGGAGGTGGAAGCAACTGAAATGAGGGAGGGAGATGGAAGGAAACAGGACAGAAGAGGTAGTTTGATTAGGGGAAGAAGGGACGACAAAAACACAAGAAGAGAAAATCGTGGAGGGGATGCAGGGGTAATGAGCAAGAACGAAGGGATTGTAGCAATCAGAAACAGGAGTAGGGTGGGGCGAAGAGGAGGGAATACGGGATGTACGGGTACCTAAGGTGGAGGGATTGTAAGAAAGGAGAGGAATGGGTAATACATAGTGGAGGAGATGACATAAAAAAGGGGGAAGGCAAAGAAAACTAAAATAGGGGAAGAGACAGGGAAGCAAGAGAAGAAAAGAGAGCACGTAGAATGAATGAGGGAGGCTGAGTGCAAGGGAAGGTGGAAGGCGGTGATCCAGTGCTCCTAATGAAAAACTGTCTCACAAGCGCTACTCATCTCCACAATACTCACCATTAATCATGAATCACTACTAAGGCCCATAAACTAACGAGATAAATGTTTGAGCGACTGAATCATGTGACCTAATTAAAACAATCTATTCATAAACTATTTACAAAATTATATACAACTGCAGTTTATCATTTCTTACCATGGTTTTTGATCATATGACATTTAATTCAGTTACTAAGGCGAATGGATCTAATAATGATAACTAGGCCATGAATAAACAAGACCAGCTTCTCATTTCAAAAATCTAATTTATTATCTTTATTTTATTCAAGGAAAGAGCATTTTTATTCAAACATCATTATTTTATTAGCAAAATTGAAAGCATCATTCCAGGAAAAGCCTATTAGACTGACGTTTAAGATAATCAATCAGCATGACTTAAAGCAAAATATAAGTTTCCATTCCCTAAATTCTATCACCCTGTCTAAAAACTCTCTTCAGCTAAAGAAAATTCATTAAAGACTGCTGTCCTTACGTGCGCCAAAGAGTCCAACAGCACGTCACGCTCATCAGGAATCGGAAAGCGAGAAGAGATTCCCTCCTCCCCGTGAGCCAGGTTTTATACCTTTCTAACTATCTAAAGAAACTAAATTCTGCGTACTTTCCCAAAAAAACAAACTTTCTATTGGCTGAGCCGTGTCAGTCCATTAGGTCATTCTTACATCTTATCCAAGTCGGAGGTTCACATTAGCCCTATTATCTCTTTCTTCGATGACATTTGGGTTCCTCAGAAATTATACTTTCTCATTCGAGTACTGTCTTTTCACTACCTAACCTTGGCAGACAAACGCAGATCCTGTCCTTGGGCCTTTACTCCGAGAGCACATTTTATTCAAGCAAAGTCATTTATTCAGCAAATATTTCCGTTATACAATGCAAGGCTCCACTCTGAACAAGATTTGGTTCACGTCTGCTTCTCTGTTAGCCATACTTTTCTCGAGCCACTTTTTAGGCCTCACTTTAGAATCTATTATTAAACAAACACAAGACATCAATTAATTAAAGAATTGAGACCCATTCTGTTTCCCGCCCCCCTTCTAATTATTAACCAGGTTAATTATGTTACCTCGCCAAAGCACATATAGCAGCATTTATATTAACCTTCTTCTTTTAGGCCATAAGGATCCTCCACGAGCTTTTGCCACAGAAATGACATAATAGCACATACCATTAATTAAACAGCCGCATTTAATACTGACAAAGACAATAGACAAGGTTAGTTTATTATTTTTCCACACACTTGCGATTGCAACAAAGAGCATAAAAGTTAGTCCCACATGTTTTTCTGTGTAAATGCATTTTTGAAAACTAATGTTGATTAATAAATTCAACGCACACTTTTTAAGTTTTATTATGGAAGTTTAACTTCGCGAGTATGAACAAAAATTCATTCAATAACTCGCTCCATCAGCGGAAAGGGAGACATGGGAAACACAGAAGGGGTTAAAAGAAGAAAGGAGCGTACTAAAGATGCAAGTAAAGGAGAGAAATAGAAAGTAAGACAGGAAGCTGGGAGAAGAGTAAAAGGAGTAGTAGTGGTCGATGGATAATTGGGGAAGGTGGCTGCTCTCGGTAGCAAGAGAGGAGGATGGATAGTCGAGAGCGGAAGTGAGGCATAAGAGAGCAGCAAGGGGAAGTGAGGCGCGCAGCCAGGACACTAGTTCAAGGGACAGGGCAAAGGCAGCCGTAAAGCGGCACAAACACCTGAGGTAACTTGCTTAAGCGCACGTAGCTACGGATGCTCGGTGACACATATGCATACCGAAAGGAGTACACACTCCTTCATACACATCTGCAACCCCGACAGGATTTAAAACAAGTGGATACTGAGCGCATTTAAGTGAGCACACAAGCAGAACGCCTGCACTGCATCAATCTCTGGAGGAGAGGCTGATATCACTGAAGTCCTGGAGAGCTGCAGCCAATCCCAGCGCAGCCCTCTGATGACGTGGCGGGAATGGCTGAAACTTTGCGCCAACCACAGTGCGGCACGGAGGTGACGTAGGTGGAGCAGGCAACGGCGTCCTGAGGTTCCTGGGCTGATGGCGGTGCTTCTAATGGCAATCTTGATGCACTCTCACACGGCGGTGAAGTTGACCGGTAAGTTCAGACACCATAAGAACCTCGGGCCAGCAGCGGTGATCAGCGCTTTCCCTGCAGCGCTTCCCAGTTCTATAGACGCAGACTCCACCCTCCCTCCGCACACGCGTGTGTGTGTGCGTGCATGCGTGCATGCGTGTGTGTGTGTGTGTGCCTGCCTGTGTGTGTGTGTGCCTGCCTGCGTGTGTGTGTGCCTGCCTGCGTGTACATGTGTGTATGTGTGTGTTTGCACACTTCAGGGAATCTGAGGCAGGGGATGTGCACGGCGCCGGCCTGGACGTGCGTGTCCACAGACACCAATCGCCGCGCGTGCCCGATCCCTGTCTCAGATTCCCAGGAGATGGACGACATTAGTTGTCGAGCTGGACACAATGCTTCGCATTGCTTTCTCCAGCTCGACCTAAAAATAGTGACATAGAAAATAGACTAAGGGCCTTATTCTAAGTGTGGGGGTGCGGGAGCTGGACTGACCCGCACCACCAAACCCATGTAGGAACCGCCCGCCAAGTCAGGAGTTTCCACCTTGGTCCTAATAGGGAGGTCGGAAGACTGCCACCGCCGCCCCCCACCAATCTGGCGGTCTGTGGACCGCCATAGTTGTGATAAGCCCCTTAGTGACCGCAATGGTGCATATAGAACTACCAGAATGGGTGCCATCGTTGAATAGTTCAAATCCACAAGTCAAACTGTACAAAATATTTAACACAAATACTAGTTTTATGTAAAATAAATATCTCCTATGTCTACAGTCACCTTACATAAAAATGATCCCATAGGAAGTCGCCATTGTAAAGCACAGGGTTTAGATATGTATGCACCTGGAAAAAAAAAATATTGCACACAGTATGATCACAAACAATCACTTATCCATCGATATTACAGTAACCAGCAGGGGCAGGATATGCATGGACACCCAGTCCCAGTCTGTGTATTCCAACTCACCCTTACTGTTTATGATCCAGTTTGTAATGTGAATACTACATTACACTCCCATGAGAACAGTTCAGTTTCATTATGCTCTTTCTCTCAATGTCTCCAGTCCAAAAAGAGTGTTGAAACTTCCTCCTTCTGGAAGAAGTGTAGCCAAAAGTCAGGGCGGCCATAACTTTCCTAATTTGCTGTGCCGTAATTGCACTAAATTACAGAAAAATTACTTGAAATTACATGGAATTACGTGTGGATCGTAGCCTAACATTTTGCCCTATTTTCATGGTGCAAAATCCAACCTTGTGTCCAAAATGGACGTGAAGATGCATATTGTGCTAAGAAAAGTGTGCAAAATGCAAAAGAATATGAACAGCTCAATAAGTTTGCTGTTTATGTGCTCCTGTGGGAGGTGTTTTGTGCCAAACTACTCATAATTAGATGAACTGTCGTGCTCACAATTTTTGTGATTTTGCGTCAAAAGGGTAACATGATAGTACCGAAATTACTCGGCTGCATTTAAAATGTTGCCCTTACCTAGTCAGCAGTTGTTTAAAGTTCTCAATAAGATAAGGGGCACTAGGAAGAAGAACACTGAGGGCATCAGGAATCCATCCTGAGGCTAACTAGCATCTCTATTGGTCGTTCTCACATTCCAGCAGCTCCTGCAACCACGGGCAATACTTGCTAGAGAAGAAGAAAAGGAGGGCATCGGGAGTACAATCTCCCACCAAGCAGCATCTGCCTGAATAGCATTATGCTGTATAATGGATAGTGCCTTACCTCTTGTTCCCCCAACTCTTATTGGGCCTATCTTCTCTAGGATTGCCCCTTTCTTTGGAGATTGCTTTGGGCTAGATTGCTTCTTCTAATTCTGCCTCTGGCTCAATCCCCCAAACTGGAATGCCTGCCTCTATGCCCTTTCTGGAAGAAAATATAGCTGATGACATGGACCCCTGGTTGGCGTCCAGGTGCAGGGTTCTGCCGCTTCTTATGATTTCCTCCACCCCAAACCTGTGCCTGCTGCACAGAGTCAACAAGGAAATGCTGTCTGCGGTTCCACCAGCAGGGTAGAATAGATGCAGCAGTTGAGTTGCTATATGGTCCTGTAAACAGGCGTAGCCATTACAGAGTGATGAGGTATGTGTTGCACACCATCACAATGTGTTGATATGGAGATATGTTTGTGCAATTTTGATAACTGGCACCATGGAAGTGTCTGTTGGAGAAGGTTGATGGTTAGTAGAATTGAAGCAGTCGGTGTTATTGGGGGTTATAATAGTTTAATCACTAAAAATCTCTTCATTCATGAGTTGGAGATAGGTTAGGTATATACCAGGGGCCTTATTATGAGCTTGGCGGTGCGGGAGCTGGACTGCCCCGCTCCCGCACCACCAGCCAGATTTTGACGTTTTTCTTCACTGGCGGGGGGTCCTTGGATGGTCCCATGTTGGTGCCTATAATAAAGTCACTGCAGTGAGAACGCCAAAACAAGTTCCTGTAGGGCATAGACTGTCAAGTCCATGCCCCGCAGGAACTGGGTGTGCATGCACACAGGGGGCACACCATGTGCCACCATGCATGTCTCCCCAGGCCAGAGACCTTTGTTTCCTCACCTCCAAACTTTTCACAGTAGGCTCACCGATGTGAAAAGTGAGGTGAGGAGGAAACCCGCAATATGTTTGGCAGGGCAGCAGCGGCCCTCCAAGCATATTGCGGCCTCAAGGCTGTTTCAAGACCACCAGATCACTGGCAGCAATAGCGGTCCCATGGTGGTCAGACTGCCTTACTTGTAATAGGGCAGTCGGACCACCTGTGTGGTGGTAGCCGCATCCTCACCATAAATTTGGAGGTCCATTGGACCCCCAAACTTATAATAAATTAGTTGCATAGGTTGTGTTTTCCAGATTTTGTGATTCTTCCCGAAGAGATGACTTACTTGACTTAGTAATATAGTTAGGAGAGTTGGCACAGTTTACATATTTGGGTGTATCGCGGAGTGTTGGCACAGTCTCCATATTTAGGTGTGTCGAGGAGTGTTGGCACAATTTCCATATTTAGGTGTGTTGTGGAGAAAGCTTTCTTCGTGTGGGGTAGAAGTTAAAGGCCTCAGAGGGAGTTTCCTCTGTATCGGTGCCATTGGTTGGTATCACAACCTTGCCCTATGACATATTTGGGTATATTTTGGCAGATATTTTTGAGTCTTGGTTATATACTGGAGATCATGGTGAGGTTTAAGTACGAGGAGTGCACAATAATTTACCATTGACATAGAGAGTGACACGTCGATCCCATTGTGGGCTTCATACCCTGAAATTTCGGAGTTTGTACCCATCTTGTAGAGCAGGTTGCAACACATTATAATTATTTTGAAATGGTCACCCAAAGGTTCATCAAAGGTACGATATTGTGGTAAAAATATTACTTTGATAACCTTTTGCAATTTAGAGATATATTCAATTTTATGATTGAGGTGTACCAGGACCACCACTCCCAGAATGCATTAGTTTGTTAAATTAATGTAATGGATTAGCAACCTTAGATTATTGGCAACTTCTCTCCCATCACTTCCATTGCTTACTGTACCTATCAGCTAGTGTGGCGTTGTCGATTTCAGCCATTCCTGTCTTTTGTCAGACAATGGCATTAAGACTTCTGGGAATTTTAAGAGCATGTTAATAAAGTCACTGGTAAAAGAATAGGTTGCAGCATGTGAGTTGCAGCATGCAAAGCTCAAACCCGAGAACTGGCTCTCAAGGCATAGGATGTTCTTATTTAATTTAATTAATTTAATTTTTTTTTTAATTTAAAAACATTTGTACAGCGCTCGCATACCCAGCGGTTTCATGGCGCTAGTGGTGATCAGTGGATGGAAGCAGCAGAGAGATTAAGGGTAGGCTTGTGCGAACAAAAAAGTTTTAAGGTTTTTCCGGAACAGGGGGTAGGAAGGTGAGGTGCGCAGAGTAATCGGGAGGGAGTTCCAAAAGGTTTGAGCCAGGACAGCGAATCTCGCTCCGCCCGCCCTCTGCTTTTTAAAGCGGGGGATGGTAAGGAGGGCCAAATGGGCCGAGCGAAGTTCTCTGCCTGGGCAGTATGGTTTGATGAGGGAGCGAATGAACTCGGGAGCAGTGCCCGCTCTGGCTTGATAAGTAAGGCAGCCGAGTTTAAACAAGGCACGCTCTCTTACGGGGAGCCAGTGCAGAGTTTTGAGTAGTGGGGTGACCCGATGATATCTGGGAAGGCCATGGATCAGGCGGGCCGCCTGATTCTGCACCAGTTGTAGTCGATGGATCATGTATGCAGGGGCTCCGTTATAGACTATATTACCGTAGTCTATACGGGACAGTACCATGGCCAGCATGATGACTTTTAAGGCTGAAGGGGAAAAGAAACGAGAAACTTTCCTTATTACTCTGAGGGAAAAGAAAGATGAAGAAACCACGGAGTTAACTTGTGGGTGAACAGTGAGCTGGGGGTTAAGAAAGATTCCCAGAGTTTTCACTTTGGACACCGGGAGTGGAGGGGCACCAAGGGAGGGGGGCCAGAAGGAAGGAGACCAGGGGCTGCAGCCACCTCCGGTCAGGACCAGCTCGGTCTTGTCCGGATTGAGTTTGAGGTGGCTGCAGTTCATCCAATCTTGAATGAGGGTCATGGTGGTTTGGACGCTCAAGGCAGATGAAGGTGAGTGGGACAGGTTGAAGATTAACTGGAGGTCATCCGCGTAATTGAACACGGTGACCTCCAGTTGCTGTAACATAAAAATGAGAGGAAAAATATAAAGGTTGAACAAAAGAGGGGAAAGTGATGAACCCTGAGGGACCCCGCATTCTACCTTACGAGAGGCCGCCGCAAAACCAGCCAAATGGACTCCTTGTGTTCTCCCAGCAAGAAAGGACTCCAGCCAAGAAAAGGCTAGGCCCTCTACACCCGCCGCCTTGACACGGTTAAGGAGGATGGTATGATCCACCGTGTCAAAAGCGGCGGACAAGTCAAGGAGAATGAGGGCTTGCGGAAGGTTGATGTCGATGCCTTCGCGCAGCTTGTCCATGACTGAGATGACCACTTTTTCGGTAGAATGCAGGGGACGGAAACCGGCTTGGCAAGGGGAGAGGCAATGATTTGCCTCAATGCCTCTTATGGTGTAAGGAATTTCCTGTAAGGGAGAAAGTCCACCCTAGCGGTTCTGAAAGTGGCCCAAAAAGGGTCCAACGTTAATTAACATACAACACGGAACTCACCAAGGGGTAGCAGAGAGGTCACACGGTACACAAAATGTTAAATAAGAAAGTATAAAATCTTTATTTTCTTTTTATCTTATTTTGTTAGTGCCAACTTAATAAAAATATCTTCGTATCCTAATACATTAAATAATTAATTCATAAAACATATTTCAATAAATACATAGTACAGTATAGTACTTTCTGACTCAGTCTGATATTCTAAAAGAAAAATTATCGCAGAGAGGATATCCACGCCGTTTGATTAGAGAATCCTTCAAGAGAGCAAGATATTTTGATAGGGACAGTATGTTCACGGAACGAGATCGTACTGAGAAGGATTGCATTGTGTGCATCATGAAACATTCTGTAATGAACAACAAGATCAGACAAGTCGTTAACTCGCTGTGGCATATTCTCAATGCTAATGATTCAGAAGAACAGATCCCCAAACCCATTTTTGCTTTTCGACGCAATAAAAATCTGCGCAACTACCTAGTAAGAGGAACTGTGAAGAACACGAGGGAGTCTAAACAAATTGGAGTGCTGGGTCTTCCCCCTGTGACTGGGAATCACCGCTGCGGAAATTGCCACGCATGCCTGCAAGCAATAACGGGCAGTACTTTACAGATAGTCAACCGGACCATTCTACTTAATGACATGAGCAATTGTCGTAGTTCTAATGTGATTTATGTCATCATTTGCCCCTGTGGGCTCCCTTACGTGGGAGAGATGGGACGTGAGTGCAGAACCAGGCTTGGTGAGAACAAATCTTGTATTCGAAACTGCAAAAGTGGGGCTCCACTTGTAGCTCATTGGAGCACCGCCAACCACAGTGATGGTGATCTGAGATGGTCTATACTCGAGAAAATTTGCGCTATTCCGGGGAAAGATCCGACTCTAATAAGGAAGAAAAGGGAAGTTTTTTGGATTTTCCTCCTGGATTCGGTGAAAACTCGTCTGAACGACTGTTGTCCCTGGGAGAATGCCTTATTATGAGATGTATTTGTCTCCCTTCCGTTTTCTCCAGTATTTCTCCCATATTCTGAAATTGACTCGGTGAAAACTGGTCTGAACACCTGTTTTTCCTGGGAGAATGCTTTATTATGAGATCTATTTGTATCTCCTCTGTTTTTGTAGTATTTCTCCCATATTCTGAAATTGATGGCGGGGTTTCTTGTAAATATTACCCTGCCGTGTGACGGTAATATGAGTAGCGTGCTTAAATTCCTTTTATATTGTGCGCACTGATATAAAGTGTCTGATTCAAGGGTATCGAGGCTATGTCTTTGCCTGTTCTGCCGATGTTTTGACAGAACCGCTATACTGCACTTATTGACCTTTTTCTAAGGTTTGACTGGTTTGATTTTCTGACCCATGCCGGGTCTTGCCGATGACCCTGAGAAACCTGAGAGGGGCGGGCAGGTTTCTGAAATTAGAAAGGAGGGGTGTGTCTTCCAAACCCTTCTTTAACGGCGGGAACACGCGATGCTCGGTCGCCTGATGCCTGCAAGCACCGGAACCACTAAGAAGAGTTCTATCTGCTTTGACTGAGCCTTCGTTATTAGGTAAGAGGGGCTCTCGAACATTAACTAATACGACGTTTGGGAGGCTATTTTCCTATCGGGGGAACCCTCTTTGGTGATCTCGCCCGTACTTCGTGAGCACCCGTCCATGCTAGCGGAGGTGCTTTATGCTCGAAGTTATCTCTGCGAGAGACGGTTGTAAAACCTAACGTAAATGTACCATACGTAACTCTCCTTCGTGCTCTCTTGATTATTTTATAGAGCACGTGTGAAAATAAAGCCTTCAACGGAATTCTAGCAGAGCCGCCGTTCTGGACGGTTGAAAAGAGTGAAGCACGCCTTGTTGGTAATTATGTGGTACGTTTGATTTGTCTGACTGAGCCGCTTCCGATAGCTGCATGTTCACTGATTCTGACGAGAATGCTGGGATAGTCTCTTTCCTTTACCAATTTGAATTTGAAGGAAGAGCCAGGGAACTGTTAATCCGCTTTAATGCAGCATGTTGCGATATTCTGAACCCTCGAACAAAGTCTTTAAAAGGTTGAATAAGGGATGTAGGGGCGACACTGATGAACGTATATATATATATATTTTTTTAGGTGAAATCGTGAACCGGCCCGCAAGTTGAATCCGAATTATTTACAAGGATTTTGAAAGACGCGTCTCTAAAGATACTCCTGCAGCGGGTAAGTCATGTAAAAAAGAGAGGGTCTGCGTCTGACCGCGTGAGGGATGTATTAATCAGTTCCTCCCACCGAACTTGTTTGAAACTTTCTCTTTGGGTTTTCCTGCCTTATTCCAACTAGGTGCTATCTGACCAGTCGTTTGAACACTGCTATTTACGTCGAGCCTGTCATCGCTCATTAATTTATCCTGTTGAAATATACAGATCAAGGAAACCCTGAGTAGAGGTAAATGCACCTTACTGATATAATGAGCCAAATTTTTTGCCATTTTCCCTGAATTGTGCCTTCCTTGACCACTTGGATATCTTGAGCGATTAACTGCTAGGATGAATGATATAGGAAATGTATGAGATGATTGTGTTTCCAGGAATTCTTTTTAGTGTATTAAATACACAGCTTCTATATGTACTATGTTATTATCTATCCTCTCAACATTGGAGCTCACCAAAGTAGGGGTTTGTCTCAAAATAAATTATACTATATAACTGAACTCACATTATGTGGAACGAATTATGTACATTCAATTGAATAAAAATCATTTTTGATTTAATAGATGAGAAGAACAAATTGAAAAATTATGCAACGGTGTATGAAGGAGTGTATTCTAAAATGTAACTTTTCTGTGGATGACAGATTGGCCACAGGGTATTCTCTTATGTGTTGTGTCCCCCACTACCTCGGCGTGAGAGCCCTTATGAAGGTGCACCTGTAGATCTAGGCTGAGCACCGAAACGCGCGTTGGCTTTACGTGTGTCCTGGATCCTGTTTCATCAACTTGGACTCTCTGGCAATTTGCTATGAAGATCCCGCAGGATCCTATCATTATTGTTGTCCCTCTGGGGATTACGTTGAGGAATGTGTATTTTGTGTCTGGTATATTAGTGAATGTTTGAGTGCGATTGAAAGAGAAGGATGTGTGTGTTTGTTAAGAGGTTTTGTGGGGTGATTGTACTATGTATTTATTGAAATATGTTTTATGAATTAATTAATTAATGTATTAGGATACGAAGAATTTTTGATTAAGTTGGCACTAACAAAATATGATAAAAAGAAGATAAAGATTTTATACTTTCTTATTTAACATTTTGTGTACCGTGTGACCTCTCTGCTACCCCTTGGTGAGTTCCGTGTTGTATGTTAATTAACGTTGGACCCTTTTTGGGCCACTTTCAGAACCGCTAGGGTGGACTTTCTCCCCTGCAGTAGTGTAATTTTCCCCTGACGTCTGCCCGTATCTCTTACAGGGGGCCCCCTTTTTGTATTAGTGTAAGGAATTTCCTGTACACATTCTTAAGCCTTAAATAAACACAAAGGGGCAGATTTAGAAGCCCCTTCCGCCACTTTGTCGTCAATTTTCCCATGTTAAAAATGACGCAAAAGTGGCGCAAGGGGCTTGTAAATCTGCCCCAAAGTAATTTGAAATCTAATTCAATTTAAAGATACATAACGCTGGACAATTTAAACAAGGTACTATTGTAAAATGAAACAAGAAGAATAAGTGACTTCTACAGGCACTCCTTAGCATACTTTACTATAATAAACTGATAGAAAAAAGACTGCATTTGATTTGGGCTTCAGATGAATGCAGTGGAGATGCTATTTTTAAACGAAATTTCACTCTAGCAAAACGTGGGCAGTGTAAAAATTGTTGATTAGACTAGAATGCTTTAGATGTTTCTGCTTCAAACGTAGAAACAGCTGAAGCTAATCGATCTGCAAGATAAATACAACATCTTATGTTTAAATTGCATTTTATTTAAAAAATAGATAGTAAGGAGATGAAACAATTCGATTTTTTCTACAAACCTGCAATGTGTGTACTGAGAATCTGAAACACATGATGACAGAATTGAATAAAGTCAAAAATGTCTGTGATATGAACAGTACATCTTATTCTCATATGCAACTTTTGTTTGTCTGTTGCATGCACAAATACTGGGAATACTATACGGATTTAGGAAGTTAATAGATTCAAGATTGAAAGATTTATTGTTTTAAACCCAAGGTGTAATAAAAAGTAGCATCGGCAAAGCCAATGGGCGTCGAAACTTTATAAGTGAAAGTGCATGTCTGTGGGTTAGTGAACGGGTATGAAGGTGAATATGGGTAGAATCAGGATAAGAGAATTTGTGTATTGTATATTCTCTCTTCGTAGAAATAAGAACTCATCCAGGATTACTGATTGATTCCTTCGGAGCCTTTACAGACTGAACTTGATCTCGTATGAGCCCCACCGACAGGTACTTGGATCTTTAAGCCAGATCGCTAGCAAATTGCTGCTAGTTCTTAACAATGAGGAGCACGTAAGAAAAGAGAGGGAACCATGAGTTCTTATTTCTTCGAAGAGAGAATATACAATACACAAATTCTCTTATCCGGATTCTACCCAAAGAGCCTGATAAAACGACTGGCGATTGTTACACATTACCCTTCCTGGTTCCAATGAACAAGGGGCCCGTAGGCGCCACATAACTTCCCCCATCCATTCCCATGTCCTGAAGAAGACCTGCATCAGACCCACGAATAGGGCGTCCATAGGGTTGAAACGTCGACGATACAAAACCATTGGACCAGTTGAGAAAATCCAGTTAACAAAAGCCAACTGAAATGGCATACTGGACAAATTCAAAATCGAATACATAAACTGGCCTATAAAATCCTTTTTTCCTCCCTCCCCCTACCCCACTCTCACTCACTTGTATGTAAATCACCTTTGTTTTGTCACTTGTGCACAATATGTCACATTGCACTCATTGTATTTGATGCGCTGTTCAGTATAATTTATATTTGATTGCTGATTTACTCTTTATGCATTATCGCAGGGTGTCTATGAATGAAAAATAATTCAAAGATTAAAATCTATAATTACCCTATCCGTTTTTGGTTTGGATTTGCATTTTAATCACCTTTTCAAATGGAATGTTGATTGAAGTAACCTGTAATTAAACTTGGAATAATTAATTTACACTTTGAAGCAATCAGGTTGCATACCCGACAGAACCATTGTTTACACTAAATCGTATTGCCCAGGTTTTGAGGGACACTGGATTATCCCATAATAGTTTACTTTACAGATATGTTTATAGGCCGAGCGTTCCAACCGCAGTTCCGATGATGTTATTTAAAAAAAAATAGACTTGCGAATATTATGCCAGTGCAGGGAATGCACCAGGGATCGGCATCTTTATGCCAAGACTGCCTCAAATATCAAATGTGACACCTGTTATTTCCAGCGCATAGAAACTTCAGCGCTGGAGCACTAAACATCTAAAAGCGCGAGTTGTCAATAGGACTTTTCTGAGAAATGACTAAAATGTGTTTTTATCATTTTATGGGGCTGGATTTTGTGACATTCTTCATAGAACCCTTTGATCCCTATACTGTTTTATTTGGATTTAATTTAACATTTTACAAAGCAGGATTTTTCAGCAGCCAGCGCTTGCCATGTGACTCATTGGCTGGACGCATTATTCCCCATTTTCCGTGCTTTTAGAGGCTGGCTCGCGCTTTCACCTTTGTGAACACGATGCAGTGAGATGCTCATAACACCAGGGAAGCGCACACTGCGGTGCACCTTCATCTTGTGGCGCACCGCTTCGAAGCGCTTGCATCTCCTGAAGGAAAGAGTGCGTTTCTCCAGTGTTACTGGGCGACTCTGTCATCAGATAGCTCACGAGCCCTGAGGGAAGGAAGAGCAACTCGAGTTTTTTAGAGGGAACGATTTGCTGATGTTACAAAGCTATTGGATTTGGAATAGGTCAGTTTCCTCCATGATCGTGAAGAGCAGAGCAAGAGAATAGTCGAGCCCCCCAAACGTGCCACATAAGTGTGATACACATCATAATCAACAATGATAAAAACAATCAATTAATAACTAGAGAAGAAATTCAAAATTTAAACTTACTAAAACTAAAACGTGATCATGGCAAGTCTGGCGGTCAACTTACGGAGGGTAATGGCAAGGAAGTATTGTAATTGCATTTATAATGCGCTTACTACACCTGACGAGGCGTTAAAGCGCTTATCAGCGAGTAGCATGCTACTCCGGAACCCAAAATGGATTAGTGGTGAATTAGTATAGGGATATATGAAATTAATTTGAGTGGTGGACATGTGAGTCTGTTAGTTGGATTGGAAAGGATAGTGGAGGGATAGAAGAGGGAAGGCGTGAGAAAGTATTTATTTGGAGATCATAGCAGTAGGAGGACGTTTGGGATTAGCAAAGGTGAGGTGGAAGGGGGGAGAGTCTCTAGAAGTGGGTTAGGGAGAAAGATGAGGTACTGGATGAGTCTAGGAGGGATACATGATGAAAGGGGTTAGAAAGGCTTGTTTGCAATATCTGAATAGTAAAAGAAGTTTGAGATGATGGAAGCAGCATTAGAGGAGGGAAGAGTCTAGAAAGAGTTTTTTTGGGGATCATAGTAGCAGAATGGGGGTTTGGATGAATCAGAGAGTGGAGGTAGAGGATATATTGAGAGAGGTATATGATGAGATATAGGGTAGTGCATTGGAGGTGCATACTTAAGAGTAACGTAATAACTATCAAGATGTATAAATACATGGAAGGTATATAAGTATAAGGAAGTTAATATACCTAGATTTAGGTTGTATTTAATAATCTCAGAATTTCAAGTGTTGCTGTACTTTAAGCTAATTTATTTGATTTTATATATTGTTTCCTTTTAATATTTCAATCGTGAAGCAATTGTAGATTAATAGTTATGATAAAAATGTACCTATTTCTGCAGAGACCTAAATACAAGTTAAACATAGATTAAAATAACCATGGGCAGACCTAACGAATATCTTTATATTTAAAAACATAATTACTATACACATTTATACAAATGAATACACATATCTATATATGTACATATAATACAAACAAATGCTTATATACACATGGATATGGGGTACATTTATCTTTGAGTATGGTGGTTATATATGGAAGAGCCAACTCTTGAGTAGTCTTCTGAAGATAAGATAGTTATTCCTATATCATGTTTGGGGGTAAAGGGTGCATAGATTGGCTGCTTGAACAGAGAAGGATGTGCCACCTATTGTTTTTTTCCTATATGGTAGAATTTTGCGGCCAGGTGCCAATATAGAGTGGAGGTTCGTTTGTTGAATGTATTTGGTGATTTTATTCCTGATGAATAGCGGCCCTGTTCTACTTATCGCTTTGTGGGTGATACAAAGCAGCTTGAATGTGGATCTTCTGGCAACCGGTAACCAATGTAGGGCCTTCAGGGCAAGAGAGATGTGGGCTTGTGGTTTACATGCAGGAGTAGTCTGGCAGCAGAGTTCTGAATCTGTCTTTTCATGGTTGTTAAAAATTATACGTGGTACATGCTATCGGCGTAATCGAGTTTAGACAGTGCAAGGGAGATAGTAGCCTGGACCTTGTGTTGAAATCAATTTTTTAGTAATGAAGCTCGATCTTGCTAGTTTGTCCACTTGGGCATTCATTGATAGCTTGGATTCCATGGTAATTCTGAGATTTCTTACTTTCTTAGATACTTTAGGCGATATTCAAAGATTGTCAACCTCTGGTGTGTGTTTAATAGGTTCCTGTTCCAATAGCCCCATGACCCGTAGGCAGTAAAAAGGTTCCGCATAAGGTCCCTGAAGCCGCATGGAACCCCTCATGGGAAGGAGAATGTGAAGTGTGACTGGTGAGGGCCTGTTCACCTCAATTGGTATAAGGTGGAAGGGGATGAAAACGAAATAAGTATGTCCCATCTCAACGACCAAGGTGGGGGGTCGAATGATTTCTTTAATATGCTCTTGGAAGGTGAATGTCAGTTCATACCATTGTGTCACAATAGGCCATTTATGGAGTCCCCTGGCTTCCTCCCTGTGCAGGGCATCAGACTCCATCTCAGTCCATTGAAGAACAGTTTCACACCGGTCAGAAACATGTCCCGAGGGACAGGATTTCAACTTCATGGCTACAGATTTCCTCTCCAATAAAAGTGCCAGGTCTTTAAACCTGCTGACCACTTTTCCTGCCTTTGGATGCTAACAGGCAAGTTTCTAATGTAAAGAGGTCTTGTTGGCCAGCCATCAAGGTCAATATGGTGCATATTTCTCTCCAGTCGGAGGATAGGACAGGGCAGGACCAGAACATGTGTATGAGTCCCGCATTTGGGTCTGGGCAGCAGGGCAAGCAACATTAACAGTATTGTAAATAGTTTGAAGGCGTGTAGGTGTCGCAAAGAGCTACTCAAAGGTATGGGTATGTCGTCAAAATATCGAGTTTTTTATTTCGACTGGACAGAATATAGACTTCAGAATATCGAGATGGCAGTAATATCGAGGTAAGTAATGAAAATAATTTTTATCGATTTCTATGTTTAGTTAAAAATATCGAAGTTAAAAATTTCAAGTAATTCATATCGAATGTAAAAAATATGGTTTCTTTGTATTAGTAAAAAATATCGAAAATTAAAATATAGACTGTCAGAATATTGACTGTCAGAATATCGACTGTCAGAATATCGATATTTTAAATGTAGACTGTTTATAATGTTGCAATATTGATTTTTTAGTTTAAAATAAATAATATGTTAGTTAATTTTGTAATATAAAATATATAAATTTCTCATTTGCAAAAAAAAAAATAGTGAAAATGTATAATAATGTTTAGGAGCGGGTTGTGGGTTTTATGGGGAATAGAGTGGGAAGTGTTTTAAAATATATAAATAAAATTTTGTTTAAATTTAAAAAAATGTAAATTATAGCAAATATTGTTCAATTTAAAAAAAAAAGTTGTTAAAAATGTATTATAATTTTTAGGAGCGGGTTGTGGGTTTTTAGGGGAATAGGGTGGGAAGTGTTTTAAAATATATCATAAAAATTTCAATAAAGGTTAAAATGTATGTACAATATTGCTAATATTTATATTTTATGAGCGGGTTGTGAGTTTTTAGCGGAATAGGGTGGAAAGTGTTTAAAAAAATTAAATATTAAAATTAAGAAAATAAATTTAAGTTTAAAAATGTAAATAATAATTTAAAATTTAAAAACAAAATTACCAAATTAATTTCAATTTAAAATTTCATCAAAAATTATAAAGGAGCGGGTTGTGGGTTTTTAGGGGAATAGGGTGGGAAGTGTATTAAAAATTTAAAATTTTAAATTTCAAAAATAAATTTAATGTAATAAATTTAAATAAAATTATAAAATGTAAAAACAAAATTTATAAATTAATTTAAATTTTAAATTTCAAAAATAATTATAAAATTAATTTGTGTATGGAAATAACTTTGCAAATGTATATAAATAAAAATAATAAAAATAATTTAATGTTTTAATTTATCTATGGATTGTTTGTAATAATATAGTTTTTTAGTATTATAGAGGAATAGGCTTTTAATTTTTTTTAATAATTTTAGGATTATAATTTTAGCAATGTATTCAAAAATTAAAAATTTAAATTTTAAAAATATTTAGAAAATCGAAATTCATTTTACTGGTAAACGTTATGATTAGTTTGTGATTTTCATTGGTAATAGTTAAATTTATGATTATTTTGTGTATATTTTTGGAATAGTTTGCTAAAAATGTATACATATTTTTTATATTTATTTAAAATTAAATACAAATTTCAACTATTTTTATTAAATATTTTTATTGGTGTTTAAATTACCAAAATTAGGATTGGTTTTTGATTTAGTATGTTAATAGTGTGGTACAAAATAAATTATATTTGGTGGTCTAGGAATAGTAATATATATGGGTTTAGTGTCCAGCACCTTCCCTGACTTTATACTTGGTGGAGTGGGAATAGTAATTTATATGGTTATAGTGCCCAGCACCTTCACTGACTTTAAATTGGTGGAGTGGGAATAGTAATTTATATGGGTTGAATATCCATCACCTTCCCTGAGTTTATACTTGGTGGAGTGGGAATAGTGTTTTATATAGGTTATAGTGTCCAGCACCCTCCCTGACTTTATACTTGGTGGAGTGGGAATAGTCATTTTTATGGGTTTAATGTCCAGCACCTTCCCTGACTTTATACTTGGTGGAGTGGGAATAGTAATGTATATGGTTATAGTGTCCAGCACCTTCCCTGAGTTTATACTTGGTGGAGTGGGAATAGTAATGTATATGGTTATAGTGTCCAGCACCTTCCCTGAGTTTATCCTTGGTGGAGTGGGAATAGTAATTTATATGGTTATAGTGTCCAGCACCTTCCCTGAGTTTATACTTGGTGGGGTGGGAATAGTAATGTATATGGTTATAGTGTCCAGCACCTTCCCTGAGTTTATACTTGGTGGAGTGGGAACAGTAATTTATATGGTTATAGTGCCCAGCACCTTCACTGACTTTAAATTGGTGGAGTGGGAATACTAATTTATATGGGTTGAATATCCATCACCTTCCCTGAGTTTATACTTGGTGGAGTGGGAATAGTGTTTTATATGGTTATAGTGTCCAGCACCCTCCCTGACTTTATACTTGGTGGAGTGGGAATAGTAATTTTTATGGGTTTAATGTCCAGCACCTTCCCTGAGTTTATACTTGGTGGAGTGGGAATAGTAATTTATATGGGTTTAGTGTCCAGCACCTTCCCTGACTTTATACTCGGTGGAGTGGGAATAGTTATTTATATGGTTATAGTGTCCAGCACCTTCCCTGAGTTTATACTTTATGGAGTGGGAATAGTAATTTATATGGGTTGAATGTCCAGCACCTTCCCTGAGTTTATACTTGGTGGAGTGGGAATAGTAATGTATATGGGTTGAATGTCCAGCAATTTCCCTGAGTTTATACTTGGTGGAGTGGGAATAGTGATTTATATGGGTTTAGTGTCCAGCACCTTCCCTGACTTTATACTTGGTGGAGTGGGAATAGTAATTCATGTGGTTATAGTGTCCAGCACGTTCCCTGAGTTTATACTTGGTAGATTGGGAATAGTAATTTATATGGGTTGAATGTCCAGCACCTTCCCTGAGTTTATACTTGGTGGAGTGGGAATAGTAATGTATATGGGTTGAATTTCCAGCACCTTCCCTGCGTTTATACTTGGTGGAGTGGGAATAGTAATTTATATGGGTTTACTGTCCAGCACCTTCCCTGAGTTTATACTTGGTGGATTGGGAATAGTAATTTATAAGGGTTTACTGTTGAGCACATTCCATGACTTTATACTTGGTGGAGTGGGAATAGTAATTTTTATGGGTTTAGTGTCCAGCACCTACCCTGAGTTTATACTTGGTGGATTGGGAATAGTAATTTATATGGGTTGAATGTCCAGCACCTTCCCTGAGTTTTTACTTGGTGGAGTGGGAATAGTAATTTATATGGTTATAGTGTCCAGCACCTACCCTGAGTTTATACTTGGTGGATTGGGAATAGTAATTTATATGGGTTGAATGTCCAGCACCTTCCCTGAGTTTATACTTGGTGGAGTGGGAATAGTAATTTATATGGGTTGAATGTCCAGCACCTTCCCTGAGTTTATACTTGGTGGAGTGGGAATAGTAATTCATATGGTTATAGTGTCCAGCACCTTCCCTTAGTTTATACTTGGTGGAGTGGGAATAGTGATTTATATGGGTTTAGTGTCCAGCACCTTCCCCGACTTTATACTTGGTAGAGTGGGAATAGTAATTTATATGGTTATAGTGTCCAGCACCTTCCCTGAGTTTATATTTGGTGGAGTGGGAATAGTAATTTATATGGGTTGAATATCCATCACCTTCCCTGAGTTTATACTTGGTGGAGTGGTAATAGTAATTTATATGGTTATGGTGTTCAGCACCTTCCCTGAGTTTATACTTTGTGGAGTGGGAATAGTAATGTATATGGGTATAGTGTCCAGCACCTTCCCTGAGTTTATACTTGGTGGAGTGGGAATAGTAATATTTACGGTTATAGTGTCCATCACCTTCCCTGAGTTTATACTTGGTGGAGTGGGAATAGTAATTTATATGGGTTGAATATCCATCACCTTCCCTGAGTTTATACTTGGTGGAGTGGGAATAGTCATTTATATTGTTATAGTGTCCAGCACCTTCCCTGAGTTTATACTTGGTGGAGTGGGAATAGTAATGTATATAGTTATAGTGTCCAGCACCTTTCCTGAATTTATACTTGGTGGAGTGGGAATAGTAATTTACATGGGTTGAATATCCATCACCTTCCCTGAGTTTATACTTGGTGGAGTGGGAATAGTAATTTCTATGGTTATAGTGTCCAGCACCTTCCCATAGTTTATATTTGGTGGAGTGGGAGTAGTAATTTATATGGTTATAGTGTCCATCACATTCCCTGAGATTATACTTGGTGGAGTGGGAATAGTAATTTATATGGTTATAGTGTCCAGCACCTTCCCTGAGTTTATACTTGGTGGAGTGGGAATAGTAATTTCTATCGTTATAGTGTCCAGCACCTTCCCTGAGTTTATACTTGGTGGAGTGGGAATAGTAATTTATATGGGTTGAATATCCATCACCTTCCCTGAGTTTATACTTGGTGGAGTGGGAATAGTAATTTATATGGTTATAGTGTCCATCACCTTCCCTGAGTTTACACCTGGTGGAGTGGGAATAGTAATTTATATGATTATAGTGTCCAGCACCTTCCCTGAGTTTATTCTTGGTGGGGTGGGAATAGTAATTTATATGGGTCGAATATCCATCACCTTCCCTGAGTTTATACTTGGTGGAGTGGGAATAGTAATTTATATGGTTATAGTGTCCAGCAACTTCCCTGAGTTTATACTTGGTGTAGTGGTAATAGTAATTTCTATGGTTATAGTGTCCAGCACCTTCCATTTTTATGGGTTTACTGTCTAGTACATTTTCTGAGTTTATAATTGGTGAAGTGGGAATAGGAAAAGATTTGTAGAAAAGTATTTATTTTTGCTAGAATACTACATGAATTATTTGTATAAAAATATAAAACCTATAGTAATAATTCTAATTAATGTTACTTTACTAATAAATTGATACATACATCCTATTAATTATGACATTTCAAAAATTATCTCAAAATATTAAAAATATTAGTATTATTTTTTATAATAAAAAATTAGACACACACAGGGTTAAATGGAACAATTGAAATATATTTTATTGAAATGCAAAAACAAATGGGAAGTAGTAAAAATAATTTTATTAGCAGTATAAATGAATAAGTAGATACTGTTAATGATCACAAAAAATATAGCAAGTCAATATATAAATTTTAAATAAAAAAGGCAATCGGATTTAAATAATGTTTATGTTTATTCACATTTATTTCAACTGTAAATTTTAAAAACAAACATAATAACATAGTGTACATTTTATTTAATAACAATTATTTAAATCACATACAAAATAGAAATATTTTAATAATAAACATGTTGAAAATATTTGTTATATTTATTGTACATACATTTTTTCATTTTTTTATAAAGTTTTTACAATAGTAACATTTTTGTGGGTTACAAAATGGGAAAAGGTTAATTTAGAAATTAATAAAATTAATATTGAAAATATTAATAATATACATTTTTACATAGGTTAATAATTCAGAATATATTTAAAACCATAGGTAATTGTCAAAATAACATTAACATATTTATAAACATAATGTTTAACACAATGTTACATATAGAAGTAATTTTTACTTTTTAAATCATTACAAAGTGTACATATAAATATTAATTTCTTTTTAACAGTTAGTTAAATAACAGTGCAAATAATTTTTTTAAACAAATGATATTTTATAAATATTAAAAAAATATTAATCAGTAATAACATAATGTAAGGCTATGTTTTTAATTTTAAAGTGTTGAAAAATAGAAATTAAATAGCCTTTTCACATATACAGGGACTATTTTTTTACCGCGTGATGTTATTTTGGCTCATTTGGTGCCGGAACAGGTCGTTGTTGGATGCTGCTTCGCGTTGGAGAGGGTACGTTTGTTTTCATTATATTTTATAAGTTAATGAAGTTATTTTAAGTGTATGTGTGGTGTGTTTAGGTTTAGTTAGATAGTATTATCTATCCTAGATTGTGTTTTAGGTGTTAGTCAGAGTGTACGATATTTGGTTTTTACCGCATTTCAGTTGTAGGTATGTGAGGTATGCTAATGTTTGAAATGTTTGTAATGGATATGTTTAGAGCATAAATATGTGTTTTTATATCTCTATGGGTGTATTTGTGTGGGTGGGTATGTATATTTCTATTTTTCAGGTTATCATCGCGGTTTAATGTTTTGGAGGAGGTCGTTTTTTTAAAAAGAAAGTTGTGTGACGAGTATTATATACTCTTATTTTTACACACATACTTTGTTTTTCGGGTTTTCCAGGAGCGTTTATTTTTTTTAATTACTATTTTCGGGTTTTGAGGTGTACATCCTGTGGATTACATTGGAGAGGAGTCGCCATGGATTTGCTTGTATTTTTCCATTTTTTTTTGGGCTCCCTTGGATTGTATGGATATTTTTAAAGCTTTGGTATGGATTGTTTGACATTGGATTACTTTTCAAGCAGCGACGGAAAATGTAAGTATTTAATTAATATGTTTTTGGGTGGGAAAACTGTTTTAATTTGTTATATTGTTATGTTATATGTAACATTTGGTAAATGAATTATCATCATACATTTAATATATGTTTTTACGATGTATTTGATAATTTAATTACAATTTGTTAGATATAACAAAGGTAGGAATTGTTATATTTAGAAGTGGCTAATGTAGCATGTATATTTATTTTATATTTTATAGAATAGTTTTAGCTATCATTGAGAGATATTCCAGTCCTTTGCTAGTTGGATAGAGGGTAACTTGGCTTTGGAGTGTGTTATACATTTTTTTAGTTTCTTTGCTTAATTTAGGTCCAATCAGGGTTACTGATTGCTCCTTTCGGAGCTCTTGGTAACTCTGTTTTTTTTGTAAGGATTGTAGTAATTTGCGAAGGGTAGGTGTCCCTCTGCCTGTAGGTGATTGGAAGGCATTATGCCATCCTTCAACTGCATTGTTGGTTTTAGCTTCCTTGTTTAGTGTGCTAAGGTAGACATTCCACCAGGCTATTTGATATTTCGGTTGTCTTCTATGGCCAGATTGGTGTAGCCTTCCTACCCATGTATCCTCGAAGTAGTCAAGCATAGGGCTTAGTCTTTCTTTGAATCTTTTATAGTAGGGGCTTTCTATTAATAAGTTATAGTGTTCTGCAACATCTGTTACAGGCACATAGGCTAGGGAAATAATTTTTTTGATTTGATAAGCAAAGGTGCTGTCTGTGGCGTATTGGACACTTAGGGGTCCATTAGGATGGCAGGCGGATTGCCCCCGCCAGGCTGGCGGTAGCCACCGCCAGCCTGGTGGGGGCAATCCGCCTGCCATCCTTCCCTGTATTCCCCCCCGCCATATTAGAATGGCGGGGGGACCACGGCGGAGCAAAACACCGCCCGCCACTTTTCCGCCCCGGTCGTATTGCGGCCGGGGCGGAAAATTATTAATATGGTGGCGGTGTCTATGAGACACCGCCAGCCATATTACAATGGCAAGAGTGCAATGCCTTTCCGCGGCGGCAATGCCGCCACAGAAAGGCAGGCGGTGTTCACTTTGGGGGCCCCCTGTGGGCCCCCAGAGTAAAGGCCAAAGGGGGGTGGCACACGGGGGGATACCTGTGGTACCCCCCTGCATTTGCATAATTAAAGCCGCAGGCACTGCACGGTGCCTGACGCTTTGATTATGTAAATGATGCAAAGCATTTTTAGTATTGTGACGGCGGAGCAGAGAGCTCCGCCCACCACAATACTATAAATACAGGATGTGACCACCACTGCGGGCACATCCTAATGGTGCGTGCAGGACCCCCGCCCTTAGGGCGGGCGGTCCCGATTTCCGATAGGATGGCGGGCGGGCAAAGCCCGCCCGCCATCCTAATGAGCCTCTTAATGTTGATTTTTGTAGGTGTCGCCATATACATTGATTGAAATGATAATAGCAACCTTGTATTGTTGTGTGTGGGTATGTTTTAAGGATGCTGTTTATCATTGCTTTCTCAAAGTCAATGATTATTCTTTGTGGAAAATAGTCATTATTATGTTGTTTGACTTGGGTTAGTATTTCCTGAAAGGTAGATTGCTGTTTGTTTGGTAGGAGAGCATATAGGAAGGGAATATTTGCATTTTGGAAATGACCGTGGATAGTGTACATTTGGTTAAAAGGTTTAGGACATACTGAAAAAGTACAGTCCATCATCCAAGTTTGGCATTGGTTTAGTTTAGGCATGTTGTTTGCTGTGGGCAACAGAATAACTCTTTTATCTTTAGACTTGTCATATAGTATGAATGGTTCTTTCCTGTGAGTTACAGAGAGTTCAGGGGGAATTTGCACTTCTTCGAAAGTTGTTGGTGTGGGAGGAGTAGTTGATGTAGCTCTTTTTTGTCTAGCAATAGTTCTTTTAAGGGATTCTATAGATGGGAGTTGGCTAGAAGCATGTTGGGGCAGTACACCTAAATGTTGTTTCAAAATAGCAGTTGTTGATTGATCAGTGCTAGTACTAGCTTCTTTGAGAGAATCAAGCATTTCTCTAATCTCTATTTCAGTTATATTGGGTGGGTGATTATGTTCCTTAGTATAAGTAACAGTGGTCTCCTGAATGATAGCCCTACCATAACATTTGCTAGAATAGTATTTTGTGCACTTCCAAAAAACTTTCATATCTTTCTGTTTCTCTTGAGTGTAAACATATCCCATATAACATAGAAGAATTTTCCCTTTTTGAGAATAAATACATTTTGCTCCTTCAGTCATGCTTGCCTTTTGGTGGTAATGGGAAATTAAAATTTGAATACCTGTATATTTCTATGTTGATTTCAGGTGTTGCTTTTCTTCAAACTGTTCTTTTCAGGTGTTGTTTTTCTTCAAACTGTTCTTTTCTATGTATTTCTTTTGTACCTGTGGAGATTGAGAAAATGTGTTACAATCTTTTTAAAGCAGGTATGTTTCTTTGGTTGTGCTCTGCTAGCTAGTTTGTACTTTGTTACCTATCTATTAAGGTTTTAAGTCATGTTTTAAAGTATATACTTACTTTTTATATTTATTCTTAGAAATGCAGATGTTGTGTAGGTCTTCTTTATTTTCTTTTCCTCTGTAGAAAATAGAGTACAAGTAAAAGATATGTTTTAGGTATATGTTTTTTAAATACAGGTTTGAGCATTTAGAGATAGGTTTTGGATATACATAACGGTGGTAGTACTTACTTTAAATAGGTCTAGTTGGTTTTCTGTTGAAGTCAATCAGGTTTCTTTCAGCAATCCTGCACAGTTTCCCCTTCCTTTTGTTTGGAGATTTTGACTGCAATTTTAGCTGGTTTTAATCTTGTTTTTATAGCATTAGTTTAATTGTTTCTGAAAGTTTATTGGTTGTTTAAATTGATAGCTTATTCCTATTTGTGCATTTGAATTTATTTAAATTTTATGCTAATTAGTTTCCTTATATGGGTGACGCCAATTACTATTTTTATTATGTTTAAGGGACTTTTTTTCTATAGTTAATGCCTTTTTTTCCATTGAAAGTGCAAGTATCTTAATAATGTGCGGTAAGAAATGTTTTATAATTTGCAAAAGTTGTTTATGTGTTGTAAAATGTTTGTTTGATGTAAATGTTTATTTTTAACACTTTGAAATATTTATTGTATTTTGTATATATTTTATAAAAGATCTTATGGTTATTTGTGATGAATATAATAATTATATTTCATTACAAAGTGCATTAATAATGTTTTTTGAAAAATCGATAATGTTTAAATGACGATATATTTGCATTCTATATTTTTGTGTTCGATATTTTGGCTATGTTTCACGTTAAGATGTGAAAATCGATGTTTTTAAATTCGATCATATTGTTGGTCGATATAGTTGTAGTCGATATGTATTTTTAACAATATTATGGTTTAGATATTTTTGTGGTTTCTTGTTTAAGTATTGGGAGGCGATATTTTTGTAGTCGATAATTTGTCACCGATATTTTGTCTAGTCGGTATTCGGTCATTCGAGGTTATGTCAGTGATTCAAAGGTATGAACTTTCTGACCCTGACTCTGGAGGAGAGCCATAAGCATGGGCAGGCACTCACACTTAGACTGGAAAATGATTTCCCTCTCCGATTCTGGGGAAAGCACTGAGACAGGGAGAAGCCACAAAAGGTGTTTACTGCCCTAAGATAAGATAAGGTTCTGGGATGGCCTGAGGCATGGCTTACAATGGTGCAGCAGGTGCAGTGGCACTGGGGCCCAGAGTCCTTAAGTTTGAATTCTGATTTATGCTGTTTTTATCATGTACAATTCAGAAAAGGGGCTGGTGATGAACAGCGTGTCTGAATTAAGCAGACCACTCTTACCCAGTCCAAAGATCAGGGCTTGATCCATCACCGTTATTTAGGGATGGTGCAGTGAGCTAAAAAACGGTGATGGATCAAGCCCTGATCTTTGGACTGGGTAAGAGTGGTCTGCTTAATTCAGACACTCTGTTCATCACCACCCCCTATTCTGAATCATTTTGTCCACCATAAGCGTGGAAGGGTATACTCAGATGTGAGTCCCTTGCTCATTGCACCGTCAGGATTCAAGCAAGCCGGGCCGACGACGGCTGAAATGACAGAAACCGGTCCCCGGTAGCTTGTTTCCTTCCCAGTATAAGAATTGGCTTGGTAGTTTGGTTTGCCCTGTTCCCATCATGCACTGGGACAGGAACAGACTAATTTGCATGTAGCCAGGTTCTGAGCTGGGATGGTGCAGTGAGCTAAAAAACGGTGATGGATCAAGCCCTGATCTTTGGACTGGGTAAGAGTGGTCTGCTTAATTCAGACACTCTGTTCATCACTACCCCCTATTCTGAATTGTTTTTTATCATGTAAACAGTTGCCCTGGGGCCTATCTCCTTCCTTTCACTGGGGCCCAGGACACACTGCCTGCGGTGCTGGGGATGGCAGCAGAGAATGGTGCAGGTTTCTGATACCTAACCTTCTTCCAGAAGCAGGATGCGGAGGGAAAATGTAGACTTTCCTGTTATCTGTGTGCTACTATAGGTTTCACTCACCCTGGCCACAGCCATGGAGGTGCTGCTTATTAACTAGTGAATGACTCAGAATGAACAATTTAAAATAAGTATACCCTTCTCCAGAGCATGCTCCATAGTGGTAACACTGCTAAGCATAGATTAGAAAAAAAGAAGCGCACCCCATGAGCAAGCATTTGGCAAAGCCAATAGGTCTAACTTATGTGATTGTGTTTTAGCAATGTGGCACACCAGTGTGGCTGCTGTTCAGCATGACTAAAAGTTAGTGCCGTGGAGTGGGGTGTGGTTGGGTACCGTAGACTGGGGTAGAGTGGAATAGGGTAGATTGGGGTACATTGGAGTGATGGTAAAGTGGGGTAGAATCGAGTGGGTGGATGGGGCAGACTGGAGTGCAGGAGTTGGGTAAATTAGCATGGTAGATTGAAGTGGTTTAGATTGAATTGGGATAGATTAGTGGGGGAGATGGGGTGGAGTGGAGAAGATTGGGGTGGAATGGGGTAGATTGGACTGAAATATATTGGGGTAGATTGGAGTGGGATAGATTGGGGAAGAGTGGAGAGCAGTTGATTAGGGTAGATTAGATTGGAGTGGGGTAGATTAGAGTGGAGTGGGATAGTTTGGAGTGGAGTGGATTAGATTTGAGTGAAATAGATTGGAGTGGGGTAGATTGTGGTCGATTGGAGTGGAGTGGGGTGAAATGAAGTGGAGTTGGATAGAGTGGTGTGGGGTAGATTGGAATGGGTAGGTTGGATGGAGTTGGGTAGTTTGGAGTGAGGTAGATTGGGTTAGGTTTGGGTAGATTGGAGTGGAGCGAAGTAGACTGGAGTGGAGTAGATTGGGGTAGATTGGAGTGAGGCAGATTGGATGGGGTAGATTGGAGTAGGGTAGTTTAGAGTGGAGTGGGGTAAGGTAGACTGGAGTGGAGTGGATTGATTGGGGTGGAGTGGGTTAGATTGGACTAGCGTGAGGTAGATTTGAGTAGCATGTGGTAGTTTAGAATGAAGTAAAGTGGGGTAGATAGGTAGAGTATAATGGTATTTGGTTAATTGGGGTAGAGTGGAGTATGGTAAATTGGAGTGGAGTGGGGTGGAGTGCAGCTGGATAGTTTGGAGTGGAGCGAGATAGATTGAGGAAAAGTGGAGTGGAGTAGGGTAGACTGGAGTGTAGTGTAGTGAGGTAGATTAGGGTGGGATATAGTAAGGAAGATTTTGTGGATTAGAGTACAATGGGGTAGATTGGAGTGGGGTAGATTGAAGTGGAGTAGATAGGCGTAGATTGGGGTTGGGTAGATCGGGGAGGGGTAGATTGGGTAGAGTGTGTTGGAGTGGGGCAGATTGGGGTGGAGTGGGTTAGATTGGTTTGGAATGGGGTAGGTTTGAGAGGAGTGTGGTAGATTGGAGTAGGGTAGATTGGAGTGAAGTGGAGTGGAGTAGATTTGGGTAGAGTGGAGTGTGGTAGAGTGGAGTGGAGTAGATTTGAGTGGGGTAGATTGGAGTGGGGTAGATTGGAGTGGGATAGATTGGAGTGGAGTAGATTGGAGTTCGGTCGTTTATAGTGGATTTGAGTAGATTGGAGTGGAGTGGGTTGGATTGAGGTACATTGGAGTCTGGTGCATTAGTGTAGATTGGATTGTGGTAGATTGGTGTGGAGTGACATCGATTGGGGTAGATAGGAGCAGAGTGGAATAGATGTGAGTGAAGTGCAGTAGATTGGGGTGGAGTGGAAAAGATTGGACTGGGTTGGGGTTGCTTGGATTAGATCGAGTGGAGTGGCGTAGTGTGGAGTATGCATTGTGAGGTAGTGCACTGCCATTACAGAAACACATTTCATTTGAAATGACCATTACATTTGCACCAAAATATGGTTTTACTGCACATAAAAGATACTGTGGGCAAATGTCATCACCTAGTATATTGATGTGTTTGATCCCATTCAAATATTTGTTTTTACCACACTTCGGAAAAGAAAATGTGCCTCATTTATGCTATTTCTAATATATTCTGAAACATAAGCACAGTTCATTTTTTTTGTTTGTGTGCTAGAAAAAAAGAACATCCCTTCTTATCCTACATGTGTGCTCAGTAGGATTGTCACATACATTCTTTCACTTTGAAGTCAGAGGATGAAAAATAAACACCAAGTTCCCTGGAAGAGAGAGCCTGAAATTTGACCTCTGTCTTTGAATGCACAGCAAATGTGATAAGATAAGAACACGATTTAAAAGGCCTGTTTACAGAAAGCGAGTTCGTGGAAGAATACAGTAAACACAGTTTAGGCAACGGGAGGGAAGAACTGAACCTGGAGAGCCTAAAGCAAATACAGGCAGTAAATAGAAAGCCAGAAAGTGTGAGTTGCAAACCACAAAGCCTATGGTAATCAACAAGCAGGATGCATTCCTATGCCAACTTTCTGAAAGCCCCTAAGAGGTTTTTAGCAAACCAGACAAATGGCTAAAGTAGGCAATTTTGCATTCATATATCTCAGTGAGTTGAAAACTTCCAGCTGCTGAATGTGATGCTCTGAAAGTCACAAGTTCGATTCTGAGCTTTCAATCTGAGGTTTGTAAATAAAATGAGTGCTATAAATGTTATAACTATTTGTTATCTACAGTTCTTCAAGTATTGCAGAAGTGTTGTGTGAAGCATTTTAAAAGCATTATAAAAAAGGTTGCTAAAACGTTTCTTGTGTTGAAAAGTCCCTGAATATTAGTGTTTGACCTGACACCCTTTGGTGGTAGTTTCCCAAACTTCTTGCCTTCACCCCTCCTATTTTTGGATTCGTTTTTGTTGGCATTAGTATTTGTGCACTTAACCACTGCTAACCAGTGCGAAAGTGCTTGAGTTCTTTCTAAGCTAAGAGAACATGGTAACTTTTGCTAATACCTAAATGGCACATTTTCTCTACTTGTAAGTTTCTAGTAAATGGTAGCACATGTAACCAAGGCCTGAAAATTAAACGCGACTAGTGGGTCTGCAGCACTCATTGAGCCACTCACTTCATTCAGATTAGTTGAAATGTGAAAAAAAAACCAGAAAAGGAAGTTGCATAAAACAATTTTCAAGTCCGAAAAAGAACTATGTCTTCTGTCTTTCTTATAAAGTTAAAATAATGCAGTTGTTGACCTTTGCCTTTCTGTGAAAAACTTAACAGGTGAGATCTCCTCTGTTTTCTCTGGACACTTTTGAATATGAAGAGGGTGTGGTCTTACATTAGTGGAGCGCTGCTTCTCTGTTTTACCATACAGCAAAAAATATAAAGGGTATAATTTGACCCGCTGGCTGGCTGCGCAGACCTTTTATCCCCTGTGTCCCACCACTTAAAACACATCTCCTTGGTTGCTGTTCTCATGCTGACAAAGCAAGCCCAGAAATAGGCGGGTCACACAGAGACATAGTACATATAATCCGTGTACATTTATGCTTGCCAGTGCATGCGTTAGCATATTAAAGCCAGACCTCTTAGCTTTGCCAATGTTTGTTTTTAACATTATTTTGACAAAACGATATAGGGGCATTCCGGTGTAGATAGTTTAACTGCCATAATGAACTCTATCACGTTGATATTTTACAGTACAGCAGAAATTCGACTTTAATTTCTCTAACACAGTATAACATTTCCCAAATGCTGCATGGGAATTTTACTTTACAGAAAGTCTCTGGATGGATGGATTTGCTTCTATGGTCCATCATGGTTTTTCCTTTGTTATGTTATTGAGTATAAAGAATTATATTCAGAATAAACCCGGGGAATATTTTTCCCAAATACAACCCCCAACTCTCTACACACACAAAAATTAGAAGTGGCATTTTACAATCTACTTCTTGACAGATTTAAGGAGTCAGATGGAAAAGTGATAGATAGGAAACCCCGAACTGTTCCCACAAACAATATCATAAAACAGAGGTTACCAGATATGTGGGAAACTTCTGTATGTTCGTATTTTCAATCTGAGGGGAAAGGTCAATTAAAACACATATTAATCTGACGCAAAATGATACCAGAGGAAGGCTTGAGAAAATGCTTGTGTAGTGGGAAAACAACCAATTTACAAACCATTTATAGCCACCATTTTTAATCTGGTGCTGAATAGTTGGGAAGCTGTGCCACAGTGAAGGAGACTCTTTACAAGAATGCTCTTGAGTGCAAGAACCATTAGGAACTGAAACACATTGAGTAAAAAAAGTTACCATTTTGTTACTACCATTCAAGGAAACTGTAACAAATGCCTGATACTTGCACCTACGTCATTGCACTACGGATATTTAAAACTTTCTCCCATCCACAGAAAATAACCCAATTTTCTTGGTATTGTTCCCAATTCTAATGGTAGTTTCAGTTTAGAGACAGTATCTGTTTCAACAAGCGCCTTTCCTTCTTTAGTCATCTAAGTCCAAAAAGGCTCGTCCTGCACAATGTGCGTCTTTTCTTTAGAGTTTACAAGAAAAAACTGAGAAAACAGGGAGATAACATGACTGAGCTCATGTTCTTGGGAAAACTGCCATCCCCCCTGTCTCCACATCTATGGCCGACCTATCTCAACCCAATGCCCGCTCCAAAACAGCAGATTAAGAGCCTCGGCATATGGCTTGACAGCTCTCTGTGCTTTGGCCATCAGGCCACTAAGCTAGCAGCTGCCTGTTTTGGCCTGCTTAGGATGCTTAGGAAAGTTCTACCCCTGCTTCCCTTCAAGGCCAGAAGGATCATGGTACAGACACTAATTCTATCACGTCTCGGCCACGGGAACGCACTGTACTTGGGCGCCCCTCAGGCAACCTTACAAAGATTCCAGGTGATACAGAACAGAGCAGCTCGCCTTCTGCTCCAAATCTACCGGAGAAAATCTGCCAAACCCGCCCTAAGGACGCCAGAATCCAGTTTAAATCCATGTGTCTGGCTCATAGAGCCATGTGGAAAACTGGCCCAGCCATTTTACATTCCCTTATCACACCCTATCAACCCTCAAGAAACCTCCGGTCCAGCTCAGCCGTTCTTGCCATCACCAGGAAAGTCCGCCGTGCCAAGTGGGGTGGTCGTCTTTCTCCCTGAACGCCTCGAATCTATGGAATTCCCTGTCCCCCTCACTGCGCAGCAACCAAACATACTGGCCTTCTGCAAACTCCTCAAAACCTACCTTTTCGGCAATGTGCCATAATTTTGATCTGTCGTCCCCAAGCTGTCCACAAGCGCTACGAGGCCTTAGGGTAAAATGCGCTAAACAAATATTTAAGTAAGTAAGTAAATATAGCTTTTTTCGATTTTCGTAAAATCATAAAAGCACTACACATACATCAAGACATAATCACAATTATTAAATGTTTACATATGCACTGACAATTAAAAACAGCAAATGTGATAAACAAACAAATAAAAGAATTTCAGATGCTATACATTTTAAAGTGCAATATCTGCTGTTCAAAACAATGAACAGGGTAAAACCCAAGCAAGAGATGTTTTAACACATGGTTTTCCGAAATTTTATAACAGTTCTTAAAAAACAAGATACAGCAAAGATCACATGCTCATCTTCAAGTTTTAACAATCTTGAAAAAGCTGGCCTGCAATTTCTTATACCCCAACGATTTAAAAGAGGTTTTAGATAAAGTTTTCTGGGGTAGGAATAAAAAGTGCAAAAGAACAGTATATGCAGATTGGATTGCGCTGCGATGTTGTCGCATGTGCAGAACAGCTTAATGGGTGACCAATTGTTCATGTCTGGTAGAGTTACCATGCAATAGAAAGTCCCAAGGCGTAGACGGGACAAAAGCATTCTGTGATAGGGACTGGGATCAACATTTAGGTACATTTGCAAGCCTTCGTTGGGGGTAATTTCCTGAAAGTTTAAGATGGTTTGTTTGTGCTTTTCAGAGTTCCATCTTAAAGTTTCCAGATAGGTGGTTAAAGTTTTTTTGAAAACTGATCTTGGTACACCCTCCAAGGTTCTCGGGTTTACATAATATTCTGGGTGGCCTATCTCGGTAAGTAAAGTTCTTACGTACGACAGCCATCTGAAGTTTGCAACCCCATCTAGTGCCAGGCAGTCTTCCAAAAGGTCCCTGTTAAATCTGGCTTCACTTGTAGTCCAAACCTTATGCCATAAAAGAATAGGGGCCATCTTAATTATGTCGTTCAGGTGCTTGACTCCTGTCTCGATGTGCGTCATGAATGAGGATGTGGATTTTGGTACGCCAGGAAGGTAAGTAATAAATTGATTCTCACAGCCCTGTAGGGAATGATCCTTCTCGATACCCCATAGTCCCGCCCCGTAGGTGGCTGTGGACACACACTTCGCCCGGTATATCTGGGTCAGCTCTTTGATTGGTTTGCCGCCCACTCTGTTGGAAAAAGCGCGTAGAGTGCCTATAGTGCGAATAAAAGCCAGTTTCCTAGCTTCCATCGCCTGTTTCCAACGGCACCACCTGTCAAACAGTACACCCAGGTAGCAGAACTTATCTACAGTGGCTATATTCTGTTTGTCCAGGGATACGTTACAGGGAGCCCTCCTACGCTTATTGGTGCATGGCATGGTATATGTTTTTGAAATATTCACTTTAAGTCCTCTATCCTGCATATAACCTGCAAATTTTGTCACCGCCCTCTGCAGTCCCACTTGAGTCTGGGACATTATGGCCGCATCGTCGGCGTACAGGAGGATTGGCACCGGTAAGCCTTTCACAGTAGGGTAATCGTTTTGGAAGAGAGAAAGGTATTGACCCACTGAGTTTATGTAATAAGTGAATAACCTTGGGGCCAGAATACACCCTTGTCTAACCCCTCTTGAGAGGGCGAATTTGTCGGTACATTCCCCCTGCTTGCCATATCTTACTCTTGCCCCGCAGTTGTGGTACAGCTCTCTAATAAAGGTGATTATACGGGCGTCAATGCCCATCTCGCCCAGCGTTGACCATAAAAGCATGTGGTCCACGCAATCAAAAGCAGAACTTAAATCAACGAAAGTTATAAAAAGTGATCCACCTCTCGCCTGAGTATATTTGGCACATAGAAGGGCCAAGTTTAGACACTGCTCGCCTGTCCCTATGCCCTTCCTAAACCCATATTGAAGGTGTGACACAACATTATGCTCTTCCTCCCACTCCTGAAGTCTCTTTAGAATAATCCTATATGCTAATTTCACTAGGCCATCCAATAGGGATATTGGCCTATAGCAGGCCGGGTCATCTCGACTGCCCTTTTTAAAAATGGGGACCACTATTGCATCCGACCAAGTTTCAATGAACCCCTTTTGATTGCCCTTATTCAGCACATTTGTAAGCAGGGGGGCCCAGAAATTCGGCTCAGCTTTGTACACGTCTACCGGGGTACAGTCTGGCCCTGCTGCTTTGCCTGGTGCGCTGTCCCTAATTGCATCCTGAACTTCGCCTACTGAGAAGGTTAAGTCAATCGGGAATGGGCAGGCTGGGGGATAAATGTCCATACTACTTTCTGGAGTTTCAGCTGCAATTTGGGCTACAGTGGGGCTCGGCCCTAGGGATGTAATAGTATCAGCTGGCTTTATGTGCTTATATAATTGCCTAAAGTGTGTTAGCCATTTATCACCCGTTATTGCCAGGTCTATTTTATTTCCACTATTATTCGGCTGATATAGAGTTTTGACCAACCTCCAGAACTTAGTTGTATTTTTCTGGGTGGATGCTTCTCTAAGTGTGGCCCAGGCTTGCTTTTTTAAAGCCAAACTTCTTTCTTTTAATACACGTTTGTATAATTGCCTGGCGCTGCAAATTATATGGGGGTCCCTTGGTTTATGGGCCAGAACTCTTTTTAGGGCTTTTAGTGCTTTCGTGCACTTCCCATCGAACCACCCTTCTCTAGGTGTGTTGTTGTTATTCGCTACTCGGGTCAGCATATTTTTGATGCGATGTTGAATGTTAGCAAAGGCAGTCATGACAAAGAAGGGGTCAGCGTGTTCCTCCAGACAAACATTAACATCATTGGCAGAGTCAGAGAGCAGCTTTTTCAGGAACACACTAGGGACTATCTTCTCCCATTTCACCACATAGCCATTAGTTTTAGATAACTCAATCCTATAAGGATACGTGGGATGGTTAACATTCTTATCGTGACTCCCCTTTACATTTAGACCAATTGAGAGGGGATAGTGATCGCTGAATACGTCTTTGCCAACCGCCCACGAGGTCATAAACCCAGGATTGACAGTGGCTATCAATATAAAATCAATGGCTGAGTTACAAACTCTACCAAAGAAGGTTGGCTCAAACTGCACGGGTGAGGGACAGGTCTGGTTGGCAAAAGAAAGGTCAAAATTAAAGGCAAAACCATTTAACAGCATACCCATCTTTGTGTGCGCGAAATGAATTGGATTGTCCTCCCCAAAATCTGCAAAACCACACAGAGGCGAATCAGAATGTGAACAAATCGTACAAATGAAGTCCCCTGCCCAGATTATTATTGCCCCCTTAAGGTGGTCAACGGTGTGCGACAGCTGGCGCAACATATTGGACATGGTGGGCTCCATTTCGCTATCAGACATATTATTGTAAAAGTTCACCAATGCAATATTCTCTTTCATGCCCCAACTAAAAGATAGGATTTGAAAATGAGTACTGGAAAAGAATTTATGAATCTTAACCTCTGCCGTTGTTGAGACATAAACACAGAGACCACCCTTGTTATGGCCCTGTGCTGACAGCGTAGCCGAAGAGTGGAAGGTTTGGTACCTAAGGAGATGTACTTCTTCACAACACCATGTTTCTTGAAAACACAGGATGTCGTGCAAGTGGATGGCGTCTAACCAGGCTTTGTTGGAAACTTTACTGGCTAGCCCCGCCACGTTCCATGAGAGGAGAGAATTAAAATAGGGTACGTTACTAGTGCCCACAAGTGTGCGGCCTACACTAACTAGAGGTATATGTAATTGCGGGGATGATGTGTTTGAGGTAGGGGGAGGAATCGAAAGGTTGGAAGTGGAACAATTGTGGGGAGATGGTTGGGGCTGATGATGAGTAATACCAGGTATCAAAGGATCACCAAGAGAATCCATCCCCTCCCTCGTATTGCCCTGAAACCTTTTAGGGGGGCTAGATGACAAGTAGTGGGCAGAAGCACACTGACTATACTGGAAGCCCACAGGCAGCTTAACTTTGTTAGTAGACTCGTAAAGTCATTCATTGTCATCTAGTCCAGAGAGAGGGTTGTAGAAGTTGGACAGAGGTATATTCCAGGAATCCTTGGAGTTATGAGGGTATGAATCACCCCAGTACACACTAGAATTATGAAAGTTTCTCGGTGGGAATCACCATTTAGGTGTGATGGAAGTGGTCTGTTTCTCCTCAACCAATAGATAACCTTATTTTTTAAATTGGCCTGATGTTCAGGGTTACCTTCTGGCGGGGGCGGAACTCCCGTGAGTACAATAACATAATTTAAGCACTCAGGCGGTAGATCAACAGTGTTCCTTGATCTTCTATTGGGATGATGAGATATGGTTGGTTGGGGGTCTAGATTAATATTATTGTTAGAATGCGTGCGATGGGGCCTTGTGTCGGACTGGGGTTTTTCTGAGGTTGTGAAATTTTTCGGTGAAGTAATTTTATTATTACTATTTTTGGTATTGGGGTTACTGGTCTGCAAGGGTTTTGGTTTTAGTGTCCCAGCTATAGGTGGTGGATTAGCCTTAGGGATGCCAGTCACCGACTTGGGTGATTTGGGTTCTTTGGTAGTCTGTGTTGAGTCCCTTGAAGCGTTTGGTTTAGGGCAAGGTATGCCCTTTTGATCTTGGAGAATTTTATCGATATTCTCCCCCAGTCTTTTGATTCTTTCAGTAAGGGGAAGGATCAGAGCCTTTATAAGGCAGTCGATATCGTTCAGCAGACCTGCGTAGCTAGGTACCGAGATTGATTTGGGGATCATATCATTCGTGGGATCTACTGTCCCTTCCTTGTTAGGAATGGTGAGCGGAGTGTGTGACGCTTGTTTAGGAGGAGCGATTCTTTTTTTAATTACAAGCTTCTTTCTTCTCTTCCTCGGTGGGGAGCCGGAGGGAGTTTTAGGGCACTTGGTGGAATCCCTAGGCGGTGGTGTTAGAAGCTTTCCCTCGGAAGTACCCATGGTATGATGGACAGGTCCAATTGGGGTAAAGCCAGGAGAGGGTATGTTTTTATCATAGAGAGGGGCTGGTTCCACAGGGGGAGTGCTTAAATCTATGGTCTGAGTGTCAGTTACCTGGGAGTAAATGGAGTCAGAAATAGTAATAATGTCCTTCTGGACAGGGGGAATCGTCTGAAAAATGAGGGGGATGTCTTCCATAAGGGGAGAAGTATTAATGTGGCCTATATGTGTGGTTAGATCCATTAGGGATGATAGGGGTGTCGTAGTTGCATCATGGGGCTGAAGAGGTCTTAATTTTAACTTTTCGATGGAGAGACGTCGCCCTGCACGTTTCTCTGCCAGAGTGAGCTCCCTGTCCACATCGGTCTTGATTTTAGCGAAAAATTTGTCCAGAGGTCCTAACATAGGAGACCCTTGCGTAGCTAGCACCTGGGTTGCCTCAGGGGTAGACATCGGTGAGAACATATAAGAACATATAAGGCAGGGGGCGGAAGGGGCAAACACTAATTAAACGAACAGATAGGGGACACTTTGATAGGGAAACACAATTCTACGATTAAATACGCATACCAAAAGGTGAAGCAAAACAAAGAAAGGCAGGAGGTCTGGATTAAAGGATGCAGGGGCGAAGAGAGTGGGCCCAGCCCGGCCTCCTTCGGCCCCTGACGGCCACAGACGGTCCCGCCCTTGTCCCGGGCTTCTCCCGGCGCCCTCCCGCGCGCTCCCGCGCAGCGGGAACGATGCTTCCTCTATGTAGCTGTCCAATTAACTAACGGGTGGGCAGGGCCGGCAGGGAGAGCAGCCCAGCTGGTCTAAGGGCGCGCGGGGACTCCTGGTCCTCGGAGTCCCCCGCAGTCGCTCGCAACCCTGCCGGTCAGTCCGAGTTTGTCCCCTTGACTGGGCTAAATTCCGCAACAAGCCGCAAAGCGGGACCCGCGAAGCGGGTCCGGCGAGGCGCGGTGGCAGGAGCAGGCTTCCTCAAAGGGGTTGGCGGCGTCCTTGGCAAGCTCCGCGTTTCTGTAGGTAATCCGCTGATTGCCCGGTGACAGCGCTTTTTGACGCTGAAGGAAGGTGGGCGGGGCCGGCAGGGAGAGCAGCCCAGCTGGTCTAAGGGCGCGCGGGGACTCCTGTTCCTCGGAGTCCCCCGCAGTCGCTCGCAGCCCTGCCGGTCAGTCCGAGTTTGTCCCCTTGACTGGGCTAAATTCCGCAACAAGCCGCAAAGCGGGACCCGCAAAGCGGGTCCGGCGAGGCGCGGCGGCAGGAGCAGGCTTCCTCAAAGGGGTTGGCGGCGTCCTTGGCAAGCTCCGCGTTTCTGTAGGTAAATATAATTTAATTAATTAATTAATTCATTCATTCACTCCATGTATACTCCCAGGGTCAGGAACAACACTCCTCATCAGTTCCACTGGAGCCCCCTCTAGATCAGAAGGGAACTGAAGCATCACCTCAGTAAAGAATTCTGATTCCTCAGCACCGTAGAACCCCGCTCCGCGTCCATCTGCACATTTTAACCAATTCCCCACTTGCTCTCTTGGGTGTACCTTCTATGGTGTTTTGTTGCTACTAGTTTGATTTGAGCCATATAAATACATACATACATGTAAACATTTATTGAACGTGCCAAGAGCCAGTTTGCTGATGTGCAGGCTTTCCTTTATTATTGATCTAACTTGGTCCAATTATTCTGCCATCTTTTTTAAACATCACTGCAAACAAAGGCTTCACGACTATAGTTAAGAAACAACGCTAGCACAAAAAACATCTTAAACAGCTGTCCCCCTTCTTGACATCTCCAACCCATCTTCCATATCAGATGTTAACTCTAAGACCAAGCTCTTTAACATTTGGATTACTACAGTCCTATGCCCCACCATATCCAAGAAACCCTGAAAATCCTGCAGGCAACCCCCTTAACATCTTGGTATACAAATGAGGTAACCACTGCCAAAAGATGCTGCAGACATATTAAACATCCACAGAGGGCATCATATTCCCCCATGAAAGGGAACTCTGTAGAAAATAAAGGCCACAATACATGGCTCGAACTCCTTCTAATCATTCCCAACTTGAGAATTTCAGCAATCCTACCAAAGAGGCGTTTTCATTGTTAAGAGACTTGCTCACTTTGTGCTACTAAGTCCACTCCTATGCCCTCGCTACAACTGTGAACTAATCTCTCTGGCTTCTTTCAATTTAAGATTGAAACCATCCGGAAACTCTCACTAACTCTGACCCTCTTTACCACCAATCTAATGTTCCTTGCTAGGCATTCCCTCCTACATACTCCCTCTCTCACTTTATGAATCTATCCAAAATTAAATCCTTTTCATCTGGTTGCATGTTAGATCCTTGTCCACCCAGACTTATTAAAACATTTTTCAACTCCTTTTCACTGCCCTAACAGCCATGTGCAACCCATCACTGGCAACGGGCAGAGTCCCTAAGGTTTGAAAAAAACTCTAGGTATCCCTTTCCACAGAAGCTTTCTACAGCCCTAATGTGTCAGCCAACTATAGACCCATTTCTCTTCTCTCTTGTGCAGCTAAAGTGCCCAATTCCATTGTCAATAAACAACTCTCCCTCAATGTAGAGTCTAACATATCTTGCCCTCCTTTTAACCTGTCCCTTTTGATCTTTCAATCCTGCCCTACTCTCCATGACTACAGACATTCATCAACTGCTAGACACAGGTGGCTCTGTGGCACTTATCTTATTGGACCACAAACAGCTTTCAACGTAGTATCTCACTCTAAACTTGTGAGAAATTGGGTTGTTGGTTTATTGGGGTGTTAGTGTTAATCCTGCTCAAACAACAGTCGCAATCCCCCTCAGAGTGAACCACAAAAGTTAACCCTCTGGTAGCTTGGCACAAAAGCAGTTAGGCATAACTTACAGGCAATGTGTAAAGTATTTATGCAGCACACCAAGAGCAATAAAGCGAAAACACAGTACAAGAAAAACCGCATACAACTTTAGAAAAAGAGAGTACATTTTAATAAATTGTTTAACACAAAAATGACAAAAATCCAATCAGTAATACTGGAGTTGTGAATTTTTTAACTTTAAGGTATAAACTAACACCTTAAAGTTCAAGGTGCCCACTCTGGACGTCTAGTCACACGAGACTGGGACAACGTCAAAAAATATAGCTGACCTGGATGAAGCATGGGTCGGATACAAGAAGTGGATTGGATTCGGTCGGCCCTTCCCTTTGGACTTTCAGTAAAAATGATCTGCGAAGATAAAGGTTCAGTGGGGCAAGGCTGAAGGTGGTGTCCGAGGAGGAAGCGTCGTCATTGGGGAGCCTCTGGACGAAGCAAGGGTGAAGCATTCCATTTTTGGGCTTAGACTCTTTTTTGAAGTCGAAATTCTTCAGCGGGGCGAGGATGGAGGCTGTATCCCACGAGGGCTCCATGAGGCCAGATAACCCTTATGTGAAGGATCACAGAACAGGACCTGCTGCTGCAGAGAAAAACTTAGCGGAAGCTGCCACAAACTCAGGGTGACCGGTGATGCAACTTGGGCAGATGGACGGTCAACCAGGTCTCCTCTCGGTTCTCAGAGCAGTTTTTAGCCAAATAGTTTCCAAGTCCAAAGATTTATATTTTGGCTACCTGGGCACCTTTAGCACCACTACCAAGGGTCTAGACTGGAGAGGAACTACTTGGAGGTTCATAACTCACTCAGGCTGAATCCCGGTGCAGGGTCAAGATGGCTGGTGGTTCTTTTCTGACCTCGAGGCTCTGACCAGGAGGCTAGTGAACTAGCCCTTGGAGTCACTCTGGTAGTCCTGGGTATAGGAAGTGGAACAGGGCTCAAGCAGCAGGCCTCTGAGGGTTCAAGGCAGGGTTCAGGCAGCAGATCAGTCCTTCCAGGTGCAGCAATGCATCTTCTGAAGGCACTCCTCTGAGAGTCCCTCTGCAAGTCCAGAAAGTGAACTGAAGGGTGGGTCTGAGGCTACTATAGAGGTTTAGTTCCCTGATCCAATTTTCAAACCTTTTTTTACACTTTATCACGCCACACGGTCCCGACAAAGCGCACTGGAATCCATTAGGGACCCCTTCTTTAGCGCAAAAACATGTCGACCAGGCATTACTTTCCCTAAACACGCACAGGACTGAGAGCAGCAGAGTAATATCTCAACCTCTACTTTATTTGTTTGACAAGAGGTGCCCTAATCCCCCACTCACTTATTTTTTGACCATACCCCACGGACCTACAAATAAAATTCATTTTAAGGTATCGATGAGGAATTTTTAAGACACCATCACTAAACCCTTTTTAGGCCTGCACACCCACATGCATAACTGTGGCGTCTCCTAAAAAGATCTTCGACAAAGAGCCCTCTTGCTGGGCCCGTGGAGGACTGCAGCACCACCCCCACGAGGAGTGTGTGAGGGCACTACCTTCTAAAGGAGAAATTCCTCACCTTCATCAGTTTAGCAGACACACCTAAAGACTATCCACTCATATGTCTTGTAACCAAATTGGTTACAGCCCTCTTTTTCAGGAACAGTCACCAACCAGTGAGGACAGATACTATTTTCATACCTGGTGCCTTCTTTGAGGTAGGAGAGGTTTCTAGAGTTTTTCCTTTAAAGAGCTTTGAGTTTCCTTTCTCCCCTGTCCTCGTTCCAGCATGGCTGCATAAACCACGAGGTGGGGTGAAGTACTTTGTTTGAAGACAGTGTACAGCCTATTGATTTGCAAGGGGGGGCTGTGCCTATCTCCACCCCTCTCCCAATCCAGCCAGTGATGGCCCATCCAGGCACACCAAAATTGCCCATTGTGTGTGGCTATCTAGAAGGAAAAGAAATACCCAAGTGTTAGCTACACCGAGCCATGTGACCCAGAGCCAGGCTACAGGCAGTAAATGGCTAAGGCAGGAAAATGGCAACTTTCTAAGAGTGGCAGTTTCAAAATTGTACTTTAAAATCTGACTTTACAATGAGAGAGTATTTTTCATTAAAATTCAAAAGACACTAAACATGAACTAGTTACCTGTTCCCTTTAGGGAATGATCACATATTCAATGGAAGAAGGTAGCTCTAATGTAAGCCTATGGGAGAGGTAACCCTTTGTAGGAGTGAAAAAAATAGTTTAGGTGTTTTCCACTACCAAGACATGTAAAACTAAAAAGTACATGTCCTACACTTTACATACACTGCAACCTGCCCTTTCGGCGGTCCAGAACCTACCCGTGGGGTGACTTTTATGAATTAAAAAGGAAGGTTTGGGCCTGGCAAAATATTTTTTTTGCCAGGTCAAAATGTCAGTTTAAAACTGCGCACACACAGCTCAGACATGTTTAAAGGGCTACTTAAGTAGGGAGTACATGCTGCAATACTTTACTATGGATTTATAAGTAAATTATATATGCCAATTCGGGATAAGCCAATGTTACCATATTTTAAGGAGTGAGAACATGCACTTTAGAACTGGTTAACAGTTGGAGAGTGTGCAGAGTCCTACGGCCAGCAAAAAAAATACCAGCAAAAAGATGGAGGAGGAAGGCAAAAAGTTTGGGGTAAACCACACCAAGGGCAGATTCTGATGCAGTTTGGAAAGCTTCCCGACTGAATGGGTTTAGGAATGGTTTCCAACCTAATTGGATCAGGAGAGTCCAACCAACCAAGTACAATGCATCCAGATGCTTCCAGATATGATTTAGTTGGACTCCCCTTGACTTCAATGGGAGCCTTTATTACAACCAAATGCATAGGCTTCCATTGAAGAAAGGGGTGGCTGGGGAAAATTGGGCACCCTGTGGCGTGCACCCCCTGATGCCTGCCAGACTGTGCAAGACTTGTAAGGGGGGACCCATGGGTTACCCCACGGGTCTGATTGGGATGGGTCCAGGAGCAGGGGGGCCCACTACAGGCCCCCAAAGTCTGATTCCGACTACTGATTCGAATCAGACGGCATGATTCAGAAAGGCTGTCCAAATCCAGCATCGAACTCGGTAGTTTGGAAACACGGCCCATAGAGACGTACAATTCTGCTCCATATGGCTCGGTCATTCCAAATGCCATCCGGTTCAGATTGGGATATTTCTAGTACTTAACTTGTATCATACTCGGTCGGAAACCTTTTCAAGTCGGACGGAAAGACATGTTTCCGATCTGATTTGGACGAAGCAAATGTCATTAGGAGGCCTTCCTAACCACATTAGTATCGGGCTCTATGTCGTAAATGTGGGAGGTGCAGAGGAGAGTGACTGGAAAATGGGGAATACATACAACAAAGGGGGAGGGTTAAGGGAGAACTAGGGAGGGGTTTAGGAAAGGCTTATGGATGGCGTCTGTTAGGCTTATGAGGTGCGCGTAGAGACTTTGGCCGTCATTCCCGGATCCACATTAATTGGAGGTAGAGATATTGATGCGAATTGCTACACGGATCCTGACCACGCTAATTAATGAATGTGTGGTGTGCCTCTTATGAGACGGAGTGCTAACCTCTCCCTTGTTGGGGGCGGTCCCTGTGATACTTTCCACTCTCCTGGCTTGTAGCCTTAGTACCCATGTCCTGATGAAGCCTAAATCATCTGGCTGAAACGCGACCGCGACTGCGTCGACACCTTGTCCTTGAAAGGAGTCCCCATTATATTTCAACTAAATTTGAGTGCCTTCTTTTGCACCGTAATAATCACAGGTTGTGTAGAGAAGTTAGTTCTCAGGTGCACTGTGTGAGACTACCTACTGTTTATGTAGTTCACTCGAAGTTAGGAGTGGATACAAGTACAAGTTGTGTATTTCTTCCTTTTTTAGGGTACATAGATTTATATTTAGATATATTGAAATATTTGTACAGTTTATGTTCGTGATATGTATATTGTGTATATGTTGGAATGTTTTATATAGACTGTGTGTTTTGTATTATTAGTATCTGAGCCACTCTTGCTGTTCCCATATATGATAAAAATGAATTAGTACAGACGAATGCTATTAGTAATTTGCAGGGAGCAAGATAATGAATCATTTCTTGTATGCAATTAAAAAGCTTGATTAATCCCTTCAGTACCTTCTTGTTCTACTTTTTCATCCTTGGATGTTCCCTGCTCAGGTACGGGAGGGTTATGTGGGCAGAACCCCTAACCATTGTTTCTATTAGGAAAGATTAGGCAGGGATTTAGGGAGGGTCAAACACCAACCCACAAAAGAGTAAGCCCATTGCTATTCACAAAGTGTCCTTCTATAGTTACTGTAGCCAAAAAGGACCTTAAACAGTCTTAAATGTTCTACTGCTCGGAGCTTGAGTCCTGTGCCACACATGGCCAGCCACTAGTACTGAAACACCCTCCTATTATAACAATAGAAGCAGGGACTTAAAATAAAACCCCAGAGGAAGTAATGCTGAAATATAACACATTACTTAAAACATTAAAAATTATAATTTAGGTGAAAAAATGTATTTTATAATATGTTATCAACCTTTTTTAATGTAAAATTCATGTAGAATTAATATTTATTAACAATAATTAAATTCTTTTTAATTAATTCTCTACCTAACATGTATCTATTTGTTTATACATAACAAAAAATATTGTTTTACTTTAGGTGGAAAATGAAAATAATTAAAAATTATGTTACTAATGCTGTAATACTTTTTGTATTGTTCTACATTTAAAATAAATGCATGGAATGAATTAACATTAAAGTTAACTTAAAATATTTTTTCTAATTTCTTTAAAAGTTGATAAACTTTAAAACTTTTCCTTAAGCTTTACAATACAGAAATCTCCGCACCGATTTCAATGTTCCAATTGTGCAGAATGTCAAATACAGTCTTAAAGTCACCAATAGTAGTAACTTTGCGGTTGTATTTGATGTTTTGCTTACTTCCCTCCCTGTTTCAGGGGTTGGGCAAATGTAAGTCTTCAGTTTTGAATAACTTTACACTCGTAAATGGAGAATAGCCAAAACTAGTAACGTTACTCAAAAGTGTAAGAATACATTTACTTTTACTAAATCTATATGTGTAAATGTACCTTTGTGAATAGACCCCTTAATAGTTAGCTATGTTGTGGCACCATCAGTAAACATAGTAGATGCCATCAAATCTCAGAGTGCTGAACCACAGAAAAACCTAGACAACTAACAGTGGGCTCTGGATACCAGCCTCTAAACCAACAATCCCCTCTCAGGAGTATTCAGGGTGCGCTGGTACCCTGACCTGCTTTACTCCCAAAATGTATTGGCCAATTGGACTCCATTGGCCTGTGTTCCTCACACCGGGCGTCAAACACTGATCACTTCACCAGACATCACCAAAGTAATCGAAAAGGGGCCTTTTCATAGTGGGGGCATCATTCTTTGGATGGTGGTTTCATGTGGCAGGTTCTTTGAATCCTCATCAGCTTTCCTCCACCACTAACAGAAAGTAAATCACTCCAAGATGCACGCCAAAAACATTGTGGTACTGTGAAGTTCTATCCTGTGATGTGTATCATGGCAGAACTGTAATTTGAGACAGTGGTTTGAGCTAATTTCTTTTGATACAGACTCTTTTCACAAGGATAGTGCTGCTAGTTTTGCATTGTGGAATCTCACAGAAGTCTTTGCAAATGCTTTCCATTGAATAACACTGGCAACAGGCCCCTGAGTCTCCTGAATTATAGCGCTTAGTATTGCAGAGGCTATCTCTGCTAAGAGATGATATTGACACATGTCTCCTGTCTTTAAGGAACTGTACTGGCACCCCCTCAAATCCCAAATGAAGTACAAACTGCCCTAAATTTTCTTTGGATTAATATGTCTACAGCAACCTGCTTATCTTTTATCATGACTAAAGCTGTGCGGAGCTAATGGGCACCCAGTGTTATCTGGCTGAGGTGTGGTGCAGCGACCAGAACGGCTAACTCTGGAGCAAGGAGCTCACGGTTCGATCGCTGACGGCAGCTCAACTCAGCACCCTGTGACTCTGGGCAGTAGCTCACCTAATCTTCCTGACGTCCCCCAGCGCATTGAGACCCCTAGGGGGGATTAGTTCGCACTTTACAGATACCGGATACAGATATAGTCATATCTGCAAAATGAGCCTGGAAACTAAAATATTCAAAACTCATTAAGCTGCAACTCAGGTCTTCTCAGATGCAGATTCTTCTTTATGGCATTCCCTCTGAGTCGATCAAAGATGTCTGAGATCCTAATGATGTTGCAAAGAATACTAAAGTCACATCTGTTCAAACTATTTTGAACAAATTTACTCCTCCATCTTTCTTGCTCCCTGTTAAAGTTTCCACCTCACCAAGAATTTATGGGTCGTGACGGTATTTTCATGCCAAGATGGGTAAAAACATGAAAAATCATTTAAACACAATATTTTTCACATTGAGATGTAAATGTAAGGCAATAAATGCCAGTTAAAAACACATTAAAAGTGCTTTACAATTACTTAAACTATTTCTGAATAGTTTTTAAAGCAAACAATTGCAGAGTTGTCATATTAAAAAGAATGCAGAGGAGTTTTTCAACTTCACCTCCTAGCCTTTCCAGAACCTCAAAACACATACAAATATCTATTTTGTTTCGGAGGAAGTTAGCAATCTTACTTGATTGTATCATCCTTGTTGGATGTGGTCCTCTCTGCAGAGTCACCCCCCCAAACTTTTTGCCTCTCCCCCTCCTGTTTTCTGAAGCTGTTTTGCTGGCTTGTTGGACTCTGAGCACTTAACCTCTGCTAACCAGTGCTAAAGAGCTTGTGTTCACCCCCTATAACATGGTAGAGTTGGCTTACAACTGCTTGGTAGATTTAAGTGGTACAACATTGTCCCCAGGGCCTGTAAATTAAATGCTACTAGTTGGCCTGCAGGTTTAGTATACAAGGGAACCCAAAATAATGGCCAAGGACCATGGGTTAAGCTACTTATTTTTATATTACAAAGGTCCTAGCTTTTTTAAGATATCTAGAGGATTGATTTTCACAGGCTAAAAATAAAGGCTGTGTTTTTTCTTCAGTGTGCAGCCGGACCTAGAAGTATTTATTTCCAAATTAGTAAGAATAGTTAGAATAAAGCGAAAACAATTCGCTCATTAATAACTGGGCACAAGCCTGTACCAAGTCAAAGGAAAACAATACAAAGAAAAAGACAACGAATTCACAGGCAAACAAGGAGAACAGGGTGGCTTATAATACAATGCAAGAAATTCTTGAATAAGCACAAACCCACAGTGACTGCCGAGAAAGTTAAAAGTCATACAACAAGCAGTACTGCAAAACAGTCGACGAACGTTTCGATCCCTATCTCCAATAATACAGTGGGATCATCTTCAGGACTAGAGTTTGACTTTGCCTGATTTGTCAAGTGAGCCACGAGCTGTGCTAGGTGGGCCAGTCGTGGTTGAACAAGGCTTCAATGTCAAACAGTTCCGGTTTACAGTTGATGCCGGGTGACGATTCAGAGGAATCGAAATGAAGATAAAAGCCTGCCAAAACAGGTCGAGTTGATTGTGACCGATGGAGCCTAGTGTTGAGCGTGGGCTCGATGCGGGACTTCAGTTTGGAAGTAGTAGCCGTGACCGGGGGTCTGTTCCACATAAGGCGCTCGATAATACGGGCCTTTTCCGTGCGAGTCTTAATTTACTCGTAGGGGGGCCTCGATGGGATCCCGTCTAGGTAGCACAGTGGCCTTGTTCAACCACGACTGGCCCACCTAGCACAGCTCGTGGCTCACTTGACAAATCAGGCAAAGTCAAACTCTAGTCCTGAAGATGATCCCACTGTATTTTTGGAGATAGGGATCGAAACGTTCGTCGACTGTTTTGCAGTACTGCTTGTTGTATGACTTTTAACTTTCTCGGCAGTCACTGTGGGTTTGTGCTTATTCAAGAATTTCTTGCATTGTATTATAAGCCACCCTGTTCTCCTTGTTTGCCTGTGAATTCGTTGTCTTTTTCTTTGTATTGTTTTCCTTTGACTTGGTACAGGCTTGTGCCCAGTTATTAATGAGCGAATTGTTTTCGCTTTATTCTACCTATTCTTACTAATTTGGAAATAAATACTTCTAGGTCCGGCTGGACACTGAAGAAAAAACACAGCCTTTATTTTTAGCCTGTGAAAATCAATCCTCTAGATATCTTAAAAAAGCTAGGACCTTTGTAATATAAAAATAACTAGTTGGCCTGCAGCACGTATTATGCCACCCACTTAAGTAGCCCTGTAAACTATACCTCAGGGCTGCCATTGGAGCCTGTGTGCAGTTTTAAACTGTCAATTCGACCTTTTGCCAGGCCTCAACTTAACTTTTCAAGACATATAAGTAATCCATAAGTTAGGCCATAAACAGCCCTTAGGGCTTTATTGTATTTAAAAGGTAGCTCATGTGTTTTTATGTTTTACATGTCCTAGTAGTAAAAAAAGCCTAAATCTGTTTTTCACTACTTTGAGACCTAACTCTCCCATAGGATAACATTGAGTTACTTTATTACATTTCATATGTGCTAATGTTTGATTGGGAGCAGGTAGAAATGTCATGTTTGTGCTCGAATGAATTGCCATTTAAAATCCTCTTTGTTAGACTGGTCAGTCTTAGGGCCTGAATCCGATGCGGTTTGGAAATAATTCTCACCAAAACGGTTTGAGAATGGTTTCCAACCGACTCCGATCAGGAGAGTCTGACCAACCGAGTACGATGCATCCAGCTGCTTCCAGATACGATTTGGTTGGACTCCCATTGACCTCAATGGGAGCCTATGTTCTGACCGAATGCATAGGCTTCCATTAAAGAAAGGGGTGGCTGGGAAAAATCGGGCACTCTGTGGTGGGCACCCCCTGGTACCTGACACACTGTGCATGGCTGCTAAGGGGGGACTCATGAGTACCCCCACAGACTCGATTCGGAAGGCTCTGGGTACAGGGGGGCCGCTACAGGCCCCCAAAGTCTGATTCCGAGTGCCGATTCGAGTCTAATCTTTCGAAAGCTAAGGAGTTAGGTCCTGAAACATTGGGGTGGGCTGGACCTTATAATCAATGTAATACAACAACAGTGCCCACACCAATCAGAATTTCAAATGATTATTTTAAGGGTCAAACCAAAAAATTAATTTCAGTTTTGGCCGGGTACTTTTATTTATACCCCTCCGATTTATACAATTCTTTTTATAAACTTTTTAATCTCATTTATTAATGAAAAAAGAAACATATAAACATTCAAAGTGGAAAGGCGGGAAATTCAATCTAGAATTTGGACCTCAACTCTAGAATCCCGTCACAGGTCGATTAGACCTTTGTATCTGTCATAGAGTGTAGAAGGCAATCATTTTCAACAAATCAATTCGGATCACTTCCATTTCCTTCCCCAAAGAACCACTGACAAAAGGTCAAGTTTGAAGATTTATTATAAAGCCAAAAGCAGTTGTGTATATAAACACCTCAGTAAAAGGTTCAGCAAATACACAGGTACTAATACAAACATAATCCTACGGAAAAGTCTCAAACGACTGAGAAACAGCACTAATATGATTTCCAGGACCACTAAGCTTGCAATAATTGCTATGATCTGGGTCCTGGTAGGCATAGAAGAAAAGAAGAAATACATCAGGATAAGTCTGTCCCTACACTGTACTAAGTGTCATCCCTACAACCGGATCTTCCCTAACAAAAAGGTGTCAGCCGTGGTGACTTCCAAAGAAGTTCACTCACTCAGTTCGGACTTAGCCTCTTAAGTTCATCTCGCAAGCAGCTCTCTGCCTACCCAGCATCTTTCTTCGCCCTTGTGCGCTTCTACTCTGCTCTCCTCCCGGGGTGCTGTCCCTAATACGAAATCCACAATTCAGTTGGCACACCCCAAGAGACGCCCCCCTTGGAGAGTTGGATTTCAAAGGGTCGTCATCTTGATGTCTTCATCCTTGTTCGTTGAAAAACGGCCTTGGGTCTCACAGTCGTCTCCTCTTGAAGTTGCTTCCCTAAAATTCCACATCCACTCCTCCAGGTCTACAACTATTTTCCTAACTTTCACATACAATGGGCCCTTCTTTACTATCTCTGGCTAACCTTGCACCTGCAAAGGAACGCACATAAATTGGTTCACGACAATATGCTACTTGCAATTAATTCTTTAAGGCAACCTTCTAGGAAAGGGGGCAGTTCCATGATTTAAGCTACACGGCCTACACAACCCGTTATCCCCACCTTGGCCTCTGCACGTTTCGAGATGTCACCCCCTAACTTTGGCGAACAGTTTTACTCATTAGGCCTACATCATTATAGAAAAAGAAAAGAATACATTTCCCAACTAAACACTTCTATGTCGTTTACATGAATACAATAATGAATTACTAAGCATACATTGGAATACATGATGTTTCTTAAACACACTTTAACTGGACTAACATTAATTTCACAAATACATTTCTAGATTACATGACATTAATACTATGAGAAACACGTTATATTGCAGCTAGGGGAAATTCTGATACATGCGTTCATAGCTTTGTGTCACACTTAAACATGATTATAAACCCCTATATATGCGGGTGCGGATTACTTGTGAATATGATGCATCCCTACGATTTCTAACACAGTTTTGCGCTCTCTCAGTCCCCCCTTTGATGACCTGTGTCATCACCACCATCCACATTCCTTAGGGTCGGGACCGATTTTTAAACAGCACTTGTTGCAACATTTCCTCGCCTAAGCATTTCCAAAGCTCTTAAGCTTCGGTATTGATTGTCCTGCAACTCTTCCATTCTCCGTGCCTGTCCCCTCACTGCTCTATCCAACCTATTGGACCTATAGCATTTGTACAATCTCAACAAACCCCATATTCCAACCACACAGGCTACTATGATGAGAAGAGGCTCCAAAATGTATCGAAGAAAACTCCTACCCAGGTTTGCAAACCAACTTCCAACACCTCCAAGACCCTTGCCAACCTTTTCCCATGTGTTCTCTTGTGTCAAATCATTAATCTCATAGTGGATAGCAGTAATGTTGCGTATATATTTCTCAAGAGGTTTTGAATTGTCTGGAATGTAAGTGCAACATTCCTGGACCTTCAAAAGTTTACAGACTCCGCCCTCTTTTGCTAATAGGACGTCTAAGGCAAGGCGGTTCTGGAGAACCATTGCCCTTATCGATTGCATTTCTCTCTCCACCAGCATTAGTGATCTAGCAGTACTGGCAGACAACCTATCTAGAACTGTTGCCAATCTCCTAATCTTGACATCATTCAGTATTATCCCTAAAAGAGGGAACATAGCACCAAATACGTCTCCAATTACCTCATCATTGCTTACATCCCTTCTCCCTCTGGCTTGAGTTCCTCCCTCTATGATTTCTAGATCCTTAGTATGGTATATTTTGGGGAAGACAATTGCTAAATAACATGATCCGTACCACTTATCCGGTAGTCTCACGTATGCATTCTTTCCACAGACAAAATATACATTTGTGATCACCTGCATTCCCTTCAAGAAATCCTTTGTATAGTATTCTATTTGGAAAGCATGTTCACAACTTACTTCTCCCACAAACACATTCTCATAGTAGGTTTTACCCCTGTATATACATAGTTTTCCTCTTTGCACTCGATCTAAAGCTATTGGACCATTACTACCCTTCCTTTTGTGTGACTTTTCCTCCTCGGTCCAATCTGTTTTCCATTGGCCCGAAGCCTTTAGGATCTTCTGCCTCCTATATCAATCATCCACCTGCCCTATAAACTTTTTCTCAATTTCTGACACTTTACAAGTCAAATTATTTCTCCGGGCATATGAAGTATCCAGCGTTCTCCAAGGAATGAAAAATTTCCTTAATCGATCTTCACTCTTATAATAATCCCACTTGTTCATGTGCTTGTGGGCCGGGACCTCTGGTAAAACAGCGTCAAAGTTTGAAAAATAATACTCAAAGCTATCGCATCCATAAAATATACTAAGCAACAAACTACATGAAATTCCATATGTTAATGGCAAGTGATGGTATCTAATACCCTCATCTACTGAAGCAGGCAATTGCATACAAACATAACAATCTTTCGCATCCATCGCGTCAATGTACTCATACAGCAATTTAGCATAAGCATTTTTTCCAAAGTTTCCTTTGGACAAATCACTATGTAATCTACGACTTTCTTCAGCTAGCAAAGCTTTCTTGGCTCCTATGTCTACCTCTTTTTGGCTAGGAGTGGTAGGTTTAGGAGTTCCCTTGACCTCCACTTCCTGCTTCAGTGGTGCTAAATAAGAAACTAAAACTACAACAAATATAAAGAAAATCACTAACCCTAATAGTGTACCTATAATACATTTTGCCCTACGAGTCGGGTTCCCAGCCTCCATGGTCTCAGACAGTGTGATTCGATTTTAGAAGCAACACAAAGTCTTGGCAATATACAGTCTCTTGCTTGGCTTTATGAATTTTCTCGAACCACATCTAGAAGCAGAGGTCCCCTTTCAAATTTTCATTGTTCATTTTGTGTTCAGGTGACCCTACCATTCTCCGTCCTCTAAGGGATGTCCCTGAATTTCTTCTTCTTCCACTAGGCTCTAAGTATCTTCTATAGCTTATTTACAAAGTCTTTACTGCGCATCAATGATCAGGTTCTCTCCGAGTGCACAGAGTACGTAATCTAAAAGTTCCATATGAAGTATTATTGAATCACAGGCGGGGATTTCAGGACCAAATGTAGGAAAAGTCAGTCTGTTTAGGATCAAATCACTTATCTTGCTTAGGAAAGGGGAATTAGGAACGGTGATTGTCAGTAGGCCTTCGATTTCCAGTCCAGGCACCAACAGTATCACTTCCAATTTATAGTTCAGGGCCGTATCGGTCACCAGCACTGACCTCACCCTCCCGGATCTCAGTACACCTGGCATTTGTCAAAGGGTAGGTCCACTCCGGAGTGGCGTATCTTCTACAAGGTACTCTCACCCTCCTTGATCTCCTTGGACCCTTCTCCTCTGACTCTTGGTCTCCTGTTTCCAGGTCTGATTCTTCGGATACAGGCGCAAGATCTTTTTCGGAGGTCAATCTCACGTTCAACCTTTTCCGCCTTTCGGGCCAACTTGCCTCCGTGCCCCTTACTCCTCTGACCCTTGTCGGCACAACTTGCTCATCTCGACCTTCAGCTTTTCCAGAGTTGGGATCACCCTCACAGCAGCTTTCCCATTCAGTGGCAGTTTCAGTATCACTGTCGCTGTGATCTCCCTCAGCTTGGTCGGAAGAGTTACCGGCTTCTTCAGACACCCGCACAGCTTGACTTGTCCCCTCTTGTGGATCTTCCTCCACAGCTGTATTTTCTTCTACGAGAGGAGCTGTTTCTTCCAGGGGTGCTGGGACTCTTCGGGTGTGGGAAGCGTGTATCCAGTTTGGCAGTCCACCACACTTCACTGCCGTGTTCGTCACCAGGATGACTTGGAACGGCCCTCGCCAGCGGACGTCCAAACAGCTCTTCCTCACGTGCTTCCGTACTAGCACCCAATCTCCGGGGCACAAGTCGTGACAGAGGTCTCTAGAAGTCGGGATTTCTGCCGTCTGCACCTGAAGGGACACAGAATGGATGACGTCAGATAATCCTTTGCAGTAATCAAGAATCAGATCATCTGTGATATTCAGCAAGGCCGCTGAAGGGACTGAATTGTGTTTCAACAAAACAAGGGAACCCTTAAGGTATAGCGTAGGGACCTTGGGCATTACATATTATAAAGAACAGTGGTCCCTATAACGAATATACTGTAAGCAATGATCATACACTTAATAGGTTGTATGTCTTCTGTCCGTCCGGACAGGAATTTATTTTTTAGATCAAAAGAGTAATTTTTTAGGGTGTTAAAAATGTCAAGCGGGCACAGCCGTGACCTTCAACATATACAGGACAACCACAAAAAGGAAAAATGGAAAAAGCACGAAATTTTTCTGTACACTTGTGTTTCAGTGGGACAGACGTTAAATGTTAAACCGCACCATTGCAATTATCAATGTTACATACACAATTTGCATATGGGGTTATGTGTTGACGTTTCGACGCCTTTCTTAGAATATGGGCATCATCATCAGGACATTGGATGACATTATTGTTGTCTCAATCATTGTAAACACAATTATTGGCATGGTTTCCACGGCGGGTGAAACTCGGGTTGTTGAAAATTAAGCGGTCGTGTTCGCAGAAAATTCTGCAACCTCGGGGTTCGGTTAGATATCCGGCATGAGTTAATCACAGCGTTTACGCATACAAGGATACGCCGAAAAGCACAATGGCTATTTCGGGAATGGTAGGTGGCTGCCACGAGTCTGGCGATCTGGTGCCCAGCACCAGATCGCCAGACTCGTGGCCAGCACCAGATCGCCAGACTCGTGGCAGCCACCTACCATTCCCGAAATAGCCATTGTGCTTTTCGGAGTATCCTTGTATGCGTAAACGCTGTGATTACCTCGTGCCGGATATCTAACCGAACCCCGAGGTTGCAGAATTTTCTGCGAACACGACCGCTTAATTTTCAAGAACCCGCGTTTCACCCGCTGTGGAAACCATGCCAATAATTGCGTTTACAATGATTAAGACAACAATAATGTCATCCAATGTCCTGATGATGATGCCCATATTCTAAGAAAGGCATCGAAACGTCAACACATTACCCCATATGCAAATTGTGTATGTAACATTGATAATTGCAATGGTGCGGTTTAACATTTAACGTCTGTCCAACTGAAACACAAGTGTACAGACAAATTTCGTGATTTTTCCATTTTTCCTTTTTGTTGTTGTCCTGTATATGTTGAAGGTCACGGCTGTGCCCGCTTGACATTTTTAACACCCTAAAAAATTACTCTTTTGATCTAAAAAATAAATTCCTGTCCGGACGGACAGAAGACATACAACCTACTAAGTGTATGATCATTGCTTACAGTATATTCGTTATAGGGACCACTGTTCTTTATAATATGCTGAAGGGACTGAAGGCAATCTCATAGCTCTTCCCATCAGCATCTCATGGGGTGAAAGTCCTGTTCTCCTGTCTGGTGTGCTACGCATGCTCATCAACACCAAAGGTAAGGCATCTGGCCATTTCAGAGATGTGGAAGAACACACTTTCGCCATTCGTGCCTTGAGCGTTCCATTAATTTGTTCCACTATGCCAGAAGCCTCTGGCCGATAGCTACAATGCAGTCTCTGATCAATATTCAGTGCAGAACAGAGCATCTTCACAACTTCACTGTTGAAATGTGTTCCTCTGTCCGATTCCAAAGAGGTCGGGACCCCGAAACTAGGTACTAACTCCCTCAGCAATAATTTAGCTACTGTGAGTGTATCGCACCTACGAGTGGGATATGCCTCGACCCACCTGGAAAACACACATACAATGACCAAGACATATCTGAGGCTGTTACACTTTGGCATCTCAATGAAATCCAATTGCATTCTGTTGAAAGGCCCTCCAGACCTCCCCACGTGACTCAACGTAACTGGTGTCCTCTTCCCCACATTCATCTGTTGACACGTGACACACCTCTGACACACTGCTTCCGCAGCCGTTCGGAACTTAGGGTTGTACCACGTCTGCCTAAATACTCGTATCATAGCATCTCTTCCCAAGTGTACAGAACCATGTATCTGGCGGGCCATCGGGCTCACTAGTTCATTCGGCAACACAGCTCTCCCATCTGCCGAAATCCACAAATCCAAATCCCCTTTTGTACAGCCAGAAGTCACCCACACTCTTTTCTCAAAATCTGACGCTTGTTCCTGCATCTTTCTCAATTTGTCCCAAGTGTCTGCCACTTCAAGTACCATGTTTAGCTCGGTCCCTCTGTGTATTCCCTCAACAACCTGGTCCGTGAAAGAGTAAGCTTGCTCGGCACAGTAACGTGCTACCTCATCCACATACCTGTTACCCAGGGACACAAAATCAGCACCTTTACTGTGTGCTGTGCCTTTTACCACTGCAATTTCTGCGGGTCCCTGCAGAGCTTCCAGCAGTAACCGGACAAATTCTCCATTCCTGATAGGGGAACCTGATGATGTCATATAACCCCTTTGAGACCATAACTGGCCGAAGTCATGAACCACACCAAACCCATATCTGCTGTCGGTGTATATGGTGACTCGAATCTTGTTAGCTGCCAAACAGGCACGCGTCAACGCTACTATCTCAGCTACCTGAGCGGAGTGTACTCCTTCCAGACAGGCAGCTTCGACTATTCCATGAATTGTGCAAACGGCAAAAGCCGCTCTCAACTGTCCAGCATTGTCCCTTATACATGAGCCATCTACAAAGAGAATTTCATCTGGGTCTTCTAAAGGCTCATCAACAATGTCTGGTCGTGGCTTGGTGCATAGTTCAGTCACTTCAAGGCAGTCATGGTCTTCACAATCATCATCTAAAACATTTGGCAACGGCAGCAATGTAGCAGGGTTCAAAACCGAACATCTTTTTAGGGTTACATTCTCTGCAGCAAGTATAACCTGCTCATAACGTGTGAGCCTGTTGTTAGTCAGGTGCTGCGTTTTGGTCCTTGTCATTAACAATTCTACCGAATGTGGAACGTGTACCACCAATGGATGCCCCATTACGATGCTCTCACAACGCTCAATGCTGACACTTGTTGCCGCAACGGATTTGAGACATCCGGTCAACGCTGCGGCTACTGGATCTAAGGTAGCCGAGAAATATGCAACTGGCCTAAGGGCCCCTCCGTGATCTTGGGTCAAAACTGCTAACGCGCAGCCCTCTCGCTCGCAGCAAAACAGTGAAAACAATTTAGTGTAATCAGGCATTCCCAGGGCCGGAGCCTGGCATAAGTCTTCTCTCAACATTAGGAAAGCCATCATACAGTCTGTGTCCCATGGTACCGGATCACTCACGTCCTTCAGCGTCAGTTTCTGTAAAGGCTTCGGTTTCAGTGAGAAGTTGGCAATCCACTGGTGACAGTAGCCGACCATACCTAAGAACATTCTAACCTCCTTTTGTGTGGTAGGCACCATCATCTTCATTATTGCCTCTATTCTGTCTGGGGACACTTTTCTTATCCCCTTCTCTATCCTGTGTCCCAAATACTGTACTTCTGGAAGACAGTATTGTAACTTGCTAGGAGATACCTTGTGACCATTCTCTGCCAGATGGTTCAACAACGCAATGGTGTCTATTCTACAGGCATCTTATGTCTCTGACGCAACAAGGGGGTCGTCTATGCACTGTACAAGAACCGAGTTCTGGGGCAGTACTAGACTTTCAAGATTCTTCTTCAATAATTGATTAAAGATCGATGGACTTTCTGTATACCCCTGTGGGATACGACACCATGTTAATACACGGTTTTCCAGCTTAAAAGCGAAAAGAAATTTTCTCTCTTCGTGTAACGGGATAGAGAAAAATGCCTGACACAAATCGATCACGGTGAACCACTCAGCCTGTGCTGGAATCTGAAACAGTATCACTGATGGATTCGGTACCACTGGACAGCATGGAACAACAATTTATTTATTTTATTTATTTATTTATTTATTTATCTTGTAGAGCGCGAACAGCTACCCGTGAGGGTTTCCCGGCGCTAATTGGCAGTATAGCATAGTAATCCAGAGGGAGATATATCACAAAAGCCAGAACTAGAGAAAGCTTTGTGGCTAACCGAAAGAGTTATTGGGCAAAAAGCCAGGTCTTAACGGCTTTATGGAAACGAAGATGACAATGCTCCACTCGCAAGTCCAGAGGAAGAGAATTCCAAAGTCTGGGTCCCAGTACAGAAAAGGAACGGCCACCCACTCTGGTGAGCCTAAACTTAGGCACACAGAAAAGGTGTTGGGAGGAGGAACGGAGGGAACGTGCGGGAACATAGGGTTTGACCAGGGATTGCAGATAAGTAGGGGCAACTTCAATTTTTATCTTATGCATAAAGCATAGGGCCTTGAATTTGACTCGTTTATCAAGGTTGAGCCAATGGAGTTGTTTGATGCGTTCGGTAATTGGATCATATTTCCGACAGCCACACAGAAGCCGAGCAGCGGCATTCTGAACTAGTTGGAGACGGCGCATGACCGCCTTGGTCGCCCCCAGAAAGAGCACGTTACTATAATCCAATCTAGAGGTCACCAGCGCCGTCACAACAGATCTCTGGGTGTCAGAAGGAAGGATCCAAAAGATTTTTCGCAGCCATCTAAGAATGATAAAACAGGTGGCTGCAACTTTGTTAGCCTGATCCTTCATCGATAGCTCCCTATCGATAATGACCCAGAGATTTCTCACTCGTTCCGATGGAATGGGTAAGTCGCCCATAGTTGACGGCCAATGTCTCGAGCTCCAAAGGTCAGGCTTATTACCGAAGATAAGCACCTCCGTCTTATCGCTGTTGAGCTTTAGGAAATTACAGCTCATCCAGCGGGAGATGTCCCTTAGACCTGATTGTAAAGAGGAAGGTGATGAAGGGTCAGCTTGGGATAGGGAAAACACAATTTGTGAATCATCTGCATAAGTAAAAAGATTAAGACCAGAGTGATGAGCAACATGTGCTAAACAATGTCGTTTATCTTTCGTAAATCCTGCACAATCCTGAACTTCCCGCTAGGCTTCTGCAAGCCCATAATCGGAGAGTTACACGGACTGCCCATTATCTCTTTTAAGATTCCCTGTTTGATCATGGACTCAATTACAGGTTTTATTCCCGCAATTGTTTCTGGGGTCAGCTTGTACTGGGGTGTTCTTGGAAATTCTGCATCTCGTCTTACTTGTATCCTGACTGGCTCTACACCTTTGATTAATCCAATCTCTTCTCCTGTAAAATCCCAAACCTCCTGTCTGACTGTCTCTCTCAAGTCCCAGGGAAGTTCCTCCACTGTTAGTGCAGGATACAATTCTATGCACAGACGTGTGTTTGCGACCTTAAAGGCGGCGTCATCGTCATTTGTCTCCAACTCTACTCCCTTTGGTGTACAATAGATGGTGCAGTTGAGTTTGCACAACAGGTCCCTTCCTAACAGACACACAGGACTAGAATCACAAACCACGAATTGATGGTTGTCACGGAAGTTTCCTATTTTCACTGGAACTGGCTCGGTCAGTGGATTCGTCATCTTCCTATTCGCTACACCCACAACTTGAATGGTCTGACCTGACAGAGGCAGGTTAGGAACCACTGCTGACCGCACAGTAGAACGAGTCGCACCCGTGTCCACCAGAAAGGTAGTGGGGTGTCCAGCTACCTCCGCATCTACTAAGGGTCCTCTCTGGTCTATCTATAAGGCCGCTCCTAAGGTGCATTCTTCCTCCCCTTCCAGACACCTTCCTGTTACTGGGTTGAAAGCATAGTATTCATCTCCATCTATCAGGAGGGGCATCTGCTGGTATATCCTATTTCCTGCTCCGATCTTCGGTGGCTGGGGAACGGGGGCTCTAGGAGCGGAAGTTCCCCCTTTTGCCACTTTGAGCTTGACTATTGTGGACCTCGGAGTTTGGGGAGTCTGGCTCTCCTCTTCCTCTTCCTGTACTTGATTCTCTGGGTTATGGGGACACTCACGCCTCCTGTGCCCGATCTCGTGACACTGATGACACCTTGTTGTCTTTTTCAGAGTCGCCAGATCCACCCTTGGCCTTGAGCCATCCTCACTGTCCCTTTTCTGGCTGTTCGATCTTCTCCCCAGCGTTCCACTCCTGACTGACCCTGTCCTCCCGATTGCATTTGGACTAGCATCAGTTTATCTTTAAGCTTCTTAGTCTTAGAGTCTATCTCATCACTGCAGTATCTCGCGTATCTCAGGATCTCATCTAGAGGCTTGTTTTGCCAGCAAATCAGATGTTGCTGTATCATTAGACAGATCTCGGGTCTCAAGCCCAAAACAAACTTGGACACAAACTGTCCCATATCCTTCGGATCCATCACATCCAGACCACTGCACTGTTTGAATATCTGTAGCAGTCTCTCATAATACTCATGAACTGTCTCCTTTGGTTCTTATCTAGTTCGATCTATTTTCACCCAATCTATGTCTTGTGCTGGCACCTTGGTTTTCAACCACGTAATCACTTGTTCATATTTTACCATCACTCTTGGTGAAGGTCCATTCGTGTGTGCATCCCGTTCTGGTTCCTCTGTGGGCCACTCGACACTGACCTTGCACGCTACCCACAGATCTCCCGGAACCACAATGTCGAACAGTGTGTTCAGATCGACCCACAGTACTTTTGAGATTTTGAAAAACCTCCCTACCTGCTTGTACCATTCCACTGGGTTTTCCCTCAATTTTGGAAAAGTGTTCGTAAAGGCAGCCAAATCTCCCCTACTCCAGGGTACGTGCACATATCCTCCATGGGCTACCTCCCTCAAGGGGTATGCCTCTGCATGCATTAGCCCCGTTCCTGTGGGAGTCTCTATGGTGCTCCGTCTAACACTTTTCTTTCTCGACCACTTTTCCTCCCACTCGTCCAATTGGACCCAAATTCGAATTCCCACTACTAGTTCTCTGATGTGGGTTTTTAATCCGATTACTCTTTTCTCGTCAAGATCTTGGTCTGTATATTGCAACCTATGGCCGCCTTGGAACGCCTTTGTTCTGGTCAAGTCCACTGAATATTTGTTCGCTAATTCTGTTAGTTTCTCGTGAGCTGCCCTAGCTCGACGAGTAACATCCTTCGCGACAAACAACAGTTCATCTGGATTGTAAAGTTCTATTCTTTCAAGAGGGATTGAACCTTCCACTATCTCATCTACTTCCGACTTCAGTCTTAGTACATCTATTCTCCTGGCCTTTATCACTGCTCTCAATGTGCCTTGGCTAGAAGTTTCGCTTGGGTCTTTCCCTTTACATTCCTGACTCACTCTTCTGTCTTCCTCAGGGGTGTTATGAGGAACACTCCCTCTCTCCCATCTTTCACAGTCCCATTCTTGTCGCCTTTCTGCAGTTCCAGGGGTAAACGTACCTCTATTTTCCTCACTCTCACGGTCCCCATCTTGTCTACTTCCATTTGACCTGCACTGGGATATTTCCCTGTTCTCTGAACCCCACTGTCTGCAATCGTCCCTTGTCCTGTCGCTCTGGTGATCCGCAACCGTCTCCCAGGTTCTCAAATCTGGCCTCAATTCTCTAATGAGCCTGGGCCGTGGTCCTCTCAGATCCATCGGTCCTCTTAAGCCCCCTGTTCTCTTGAGGAGTCTGCCGATGCTGCCAAAGGGGTGCTCCTTTCTATCGGTCTGGACCATTGATTCCACTCATTCACCATGTTATCCCTAATTTCACTGGCATTTCTTTCCCTGTCCATTTGTGGCAGACTCTCGCTTTGGGTCTGTTCTGGGTTATACACTGACACTATAGGACCTATGGTAACGGGTACCGTAAGGGCATCTGGTAACCTCTGAGCATTGGCCCCCTCCTCACAGTGTACCTTCTGTACAGTGAATCTTCCCACTACTCTTGCTTCCGGGGCCAGTTGAGGTACCTCGCTTTCCACCCTGACGGCCCTGTTCCCTACCGGACCTAAGTTGCTCTCTCTTAGGATACCACCGTCCACTGCCGATGTTCCCCTGTCTGTTGGTGGTGGTGAGGTCCCTTCTACTTCTGGATTATATGGAGGCGGTCTGTCCGATAATAGCCTCTCTATCAGACTATCTTCCGTTTCACTGTCATCGTCTTCTGTATTCCTTTTCTGTGCTTCCTTCTCACTAACCAACAATGGGTACAACCTATCCCCTTCTATGGTTTGTACTCTCCATCTCTTGGCTAGTGCGTCCCACCTCGCGTCCTGTACTGCTCTAACTGATCTATTCACTCTTTCTTGTCTTCTGTCCCTGTTTTTTTCGTGGGCTGCCCTGATCCATGCATTTAATGCTTCGAACTGTGTTGGCCTAGGCAAAGGTCGCAAGGAAGACATAATCGCTTTGAGCTGATACAACACCTCTAATCTGAACGTCCCGTACTTAGGAAACGTTAGTTCCTCATTCCCCTCAGTCATCTTACACCAGTTCTCAAGCCACAATATAGTATGTAACCCAACGTTTGTAGCCATGTAGTGAGCTGGCGTATCTTCGGGTGGAGCCTCTTCCCCACCCCGAGGTTCTAAACTCTTCTCTCCGGAAAAACAACTTCGCAATCCTTTAAAACATTTCATGATGAAATCTACAACAATTCCTTGTTTGCTATGCTCGTTTACTTTACAATGACAATCCACCAATCCCAGCGCGGCTTCACTCTGGCCGTCCTATCCTAGCGCGGCTCTTCGCTGACGTCACTCACTTCCCGCTAACCACCCTATCTCAGCGCGGCTTCACACTAACCGTCCTATCCCAGCGCGGCGCTTCCTGACGTCACTCTCCTCCGTTTGCAGCAGTTCCCCTCCTTTCTCCGCTCGTCTCTCGGTCATGCATGCGTCCCAATCATACACTTTGAAATGATCACTTCCGACCAAGCAATCACTTCTCTGACTGTACGTCCACAGTCTGACTGTAATTGTCACCGACTGGCAAATGTCTGTCCAATTAAAGAGCAGACAATCGCCTCTCTGATAGGTTTCATACACACGGTAACTTCCGACCAGCGTCCGTTACCCACGCATTCACACATTCGTTCCCCCTATCTCGGTGCTGCGGGAAATCAATGGTACCTCATGATCCCCTTTCAATGGTCGACAATTACTGTGAGTGTTCGATACACCCGAACCACTTAAACTCTCCTTGAGCCTAAGATTCTCACCGGTTGCGCGCGCTCACAACCTGATCTCCTTTTACACTACAGGCATTCAATCTCCTCTAGACAATATAACACAACAACACAATACACACCGCAATCTAACACGCATGACCCTTTTTTATACTCACACTCTTACGACCTGCTGCTTTCTGCCGCACCGTCACTCTCCGCCATCTTCCGTGGATCGCCATTCTCCGTCCGCTGCTCTATGGACGCACATCTTCGGATGTCTATGGGCCTTGGGGAAATCTTAACCTATGTGGATTACCTTCACTCCAGAAGATAAACCATCCTACTCTGCTACCAACTGGAAAGGCGGGAAATTCAATCTAGAATTTGGACCTCAACTCTAGAATCCCGTCACAGGTCGATTAGACCTTTGTATCTGTCATAAAGTGTAGAAGGCAATATTTTTCAACAAATCAATTCGGATCACTTCCATTTCCTTTCCCAAAGAACCACTGACAAAAGGTCAAGTTTGAAGATTTAATATAAAGCCAAAAGCAGTTGTGTATATAAACACCTCAGTAAAAGGTTCAGCAAATACACAGGTACTAATACAAACATAATCCTACGGAAAAGTCTCAAACGACTGAGAAACAGCACTAATATGATTTCCAGGACCACTAAGCTTGCAATAATTGCTATGATCTGGGTCCTGGTAGGCATAGAAGAAAAGAAGAAATACATCAGGATAAGTCTGTCCCTACACTATACTAAGTGTCATCCCTACAACCGGATCTTCCCTAACAAAAAGGTGTCAGCCGTGGTGACTTCCAAAGAAGTTCACTCACTCAGTTCGGACTTAGCCTCTTAAGTTCATCTCGCAAGCAGCTCTCTGCCTACCCAGCATCTTTCTTCGCCCTTGTGCGCTTCTACTCTGCTCTCCTCCCGGGGTGCCGTCCCTAATACGAAATCCACAATTCAGTTGGCACGCCCCAAGAGACGCCCCCTTGGAGAGTTAAATTTCAAAGGGTCGTCATCTTGATGTCTTCATCCTTGTTCGTTGAAAAACGGCCTTGGGTCTCACAGTCGTCTCCTCTTGAAGTTGCTGCCCTAAAATTCCACATCCACTCCTCCAGGTCTACAACTATTTTTCCTAACTTTCACATACAATGGGCCCTTCTTTACTATCTCTGGCTAACCTTGCACCTGCAAAGGAACGCACATAAATTGGTTCACAACAATATGCTACTTGCAATTAATTCTTTAAGGCAACCTTCTAGGAAAGGGGGCAGTTCCATGATTTAAGCTAGCAGTCACATTCCTGACTCGGCCTACACAACCCGTTATCCCCACCTGGGCCTCTGCACGTTTCGAGATGTCACCCCCTAACTTTGGCGAACAGTTTTACTCATTAGGCCTGCATCATTATAGAAAAAGAAAAGAATACATTTCCCAACTAAACACTTCTATGCCGTTTACATGAATACAATAATGAATTAATAAGCTTACATTGGAATACATGATGTTTCTTTAAACACACTTTAACTGGACTAACATTAATTTCACAAATACATTTCTAGATTACATGACATTAATACTACGAGAAACACGTTATATTGCAGCTAGGGGAAATTCTGATACATGCGTTCATAGCTTTGTGTCACACTTAAACATGATTATAAACCCCTATATATGCGGGTGCGGATTACTTGTGAATTTGATGCACCCCTACGATTTCTAACACAGTTTTGCGCTCTCTCAAAAGCTATTTACACAAATATATACAACACATACCAACTACATACCATTACTTGATACACAAAAGAAATACAGTCCATATGTTGGACCCGGCCCTTTAGGCAGGTTCACCCTGAGACTTTTTGCTTTTTCCTAGCCTGTTTCTGGAACTGGGTGGTGGTGATTTTAGGCCTCTGCGCACTTTTTCACTGTGGTACAGTGTAAAGTGCTTGAGCTCTCTGTGTATGTGTGGTGAGTGACCTGCCCTCCCATAGGAATGAATGGGGAATATGTATGCCCATGGTAGTTCCTGATGTGTGGGGAGTGCAGGGTCGAGTTTGATATGTACGAACTCGTGAGATTGAATGCTGCGTAATGATATATGCGGTATGACTATGTCTAGTCTAGAAGTGCCACTTTTAGAGGTTGGCATATTTGTGTAATTTGTGTCTGGCGTGTGATTGGCTGGTGGGCCTGGTTCAGGAGTGCCTGGGCCTGCTTGTGGATTAACTGTCTGGTTTGAGGGTGACAGGGGCTGGGGAGCCCCAGGAGGTTGTCTGAGTCAGCACGTGGATGAAAGGCTGCATCTGCTGCCAGGGAAGTGGGAGGAGATGGCACCGGGGAATGACCAGGGCTGTGCCTGCCTGACCACAATGCTGGCTCCACCTCCCGCTGGGAGACTGTCACCTCTGTCCCTGATACTGAAGAGAGTTCCCTCTAACCAGTTCTAGCTGGTTCTCACACTGCCTGCACAAAGACTTCAAAGACTTTTCTCTGTATAAGAAGGGGCTGTGTCCCTTTCCAATTTGTTCTTGTTTTTAGACTTGAATCTGACAGGGGCGTGCTGCTGCTTGGGCCCAGGGGAATCCCTGGGCCCTGCCCAGCTCCTGGATGCCTGGAGGACTCCTGGGGGACCCATCTGCCTTGCCTGGGCTGATAGGGGGGACTTTGCTTTGCCCCCTGGGAATCTCTGGAACCTTTGCAGCATGGAGAAGCTGCATTTTCCTGCAGAAGCGCTTGACTTGCTATTTTAGCGCATGGAGCGCTTTAAATTTCCTTTAAGCGCTTGGGGAGCGCTTTTATTTGTTGAAGCCGGTGCCCACCCGGCATTTGCCCCGCGGCCATGCCGCTAGTCTTAACTTTCTAAATTCACCTCGAGGGAGCCCAACCCTCGGTGAAGTGATTCCCCACCTGCCTGCCTAAGCAGGGCCACTGCGCTGCGCTGCCTGCCAATCCTGGCGCGACCGGCCGGAAGTCCCGCCCCGCAGCCTGGGGGAAGAAGAAGCATGGTGGCTGGTGAACAGGGCTCCCGTGTGCCAAGGGAGCCCTGCAGCTATAGAGGAGACAAGCTGCCTCGGAGCCACGAAGGCTCCACCTCGAGTCCCGCTCTCGAGATGGGGGACCGGGTGAACGCCGACGCAGGCGCTTTTGTGAAGGCAGGGCTCCCATGAGGAGGGAGAGCCCCGCCATGCGCTACCGCTGCTGGCTGAAGAGGCAGTGCGGCGATGTCCCAGCGAGGCTCCTGTGAAGGAAGAGGAGCCCCGCCTGCTGCCCCCGAGGAGTCCCGCAATGGGGAGAAGCCCCACCCGAGGCCCGGTAAGTTAGGGCTGGGCCGGGTAGTGCGGTGAGGCAGTGCTGTTCGGCTTCACCAGGGAGCCTGTGGATTGTTTTGGTGCCGGCTTGGAGGCACTGAGTCAGGGCGGCCCCGGAAGGTAGTGGGCCGCCCCACCGCGTTGACGAGTCTCTGAGGCTCGTGGGGGCATTTGGCTATGTTTATCCCACGAAGGGCTCAGGAGGTACTTTCAGAGCCTCAAGGGCTCCCTGAGGAGCCGAGCCAGTGCGAAGCCCCAAGATGTTGGTGGGAGACAGGGCGGTCCCGGCTGGCAGTCGACTGCCCCAGCTCTGCACAGAGTCCGTGGCCTTATTGGACACAAGTGTTTTAAGAGCCTGTGTGGCTCCAACGTTTGGGACCTGTGTGGTGTCCAGAGGCTGTGTGGCTCCCAGTTGGCGCAGCTCTGGTTCTAGGGGCTAGTGACAGCCCCTGTCACAGTTTTTGTTGATTTCCAGCTGATATTAATTGCTCCTTAAATTTTTGCCGACGCGTTTCGAATCCAAGTAAAAAGTTTCCTGGATTCTCATCAGGGCTTTGTTACTTATCTGCAGGGATTGGGCCAACTATATCTGTTTGAGACTCGGATATAGCTTTTACTGGCTACTCGGTTGTGTCAATGATTCCTTGCGGAATCACAGGCGGCTTCTTTCCGCATCGGACATACGGTTGAAAATGACATCACAACTAGTACCAGACAGAGAAAGAATAAACATTCTAAGAAATGGTGTGTGAAAAAATCGGCCTTCACATAAGCTAGGAAGATCTCCATAGACCACGTGTGGAAAGGACCCCGGTCTGGGGGTCTTGAATAACCTGAGCCCGCCTCCATCAATATAAAGGAATCATTGACACAACCGAGTAGCCAGTAAAAGCTATATCCGAGTCTCAAGAAGATATAGTTGTCCCAATCCCTGCAGATAAGTGACAAAGCCCTGATGAGAATCCAGGAAACTTTTTACTTGGATTCGAAATGCGTCAGCAAAAATTTAAGGAGCAATTAATATAATTGGTTGGATGAACTAGCGGCTGCTAGCTCTAAAAAATAGGCCACTGTTTGGTGATATTGTCTCCTGTTTTGACTTTGTCTATAATTAATTTTTTGAATATTGATTGTTTGAATATAAATGCATTAAGATATTGTTTGTATTGCACATAGGATGTATGGACTGTGTTTATTTTGTGTATCAAGTAATGGTATGTACTTGGTATGTGTTGTATATATTTGTGTAAATAGCTTTGAATGTTTATATGTTTCTTTTTTCATTCATAAATGAGATAAAAAAGTTTATAAAAAGAATTGTATAAATCGGAGGGGTATAAATAAAAGTACCCGGCCAAAACTGAAATGAATTTTTTGGTTTGACCCTTAAAATAATTGTTTGAAATTCTGATTGGTGTGGGCACTGTTGTTGTATTACATTGATTTGAGTCTGATGGCACGATTCGGAAAGGCTGTTTGAATCCAGCATCGTAATTGGTTGCTCGGAAACGCGGCCCGTAGAGACATATGATTCTGCTCTGTACGGCTTGGTCATTCCAAATGCTGTCAGGTTCAGTTTAGGATCTTCCTAATGCCTAACTCGCATCGTACTCGGTCGGTTGGAAACCTTTCCGATTCGGTAGGAAAGACACGTTTCTGATCCGATTCGGATGGAGCAAATGCCGTTAGGAGGCCTTCCTAACTGCATCAGAATCACCCCCTAAGACTTAACCGCACATATGCAGAGATTAGTGCAGTTAGGGCAGAGATCTCAGCACAGAAATTATTGGAGAGGCAGAGGCATAGACCTCTGCAAACAGGTATCTAAATGGCATTTTGAAGCACATTACTAATGCTAATGTAGTACTACTAAAAGTACTACAAAAAGGAATTTGTGAATAGGCCCTTCAATTGGTACAGAGCGCCTGGCAAGGGCTCACATTTTATGTATTTGATTAATTTCATTTCTATTTATTTTATTAATATTTAAACACAACCGTGCTAAACAGTGTTTCTTTTTATCATAAACTCTTTGTATTGCCTACTTCAGAAAACAACAAATAAACATGTGGTAAAGTGGGTATGTGTTTTTGTGGTTGCTCTCCTTGATATATTTTAAACTGGATGTTACATTTTCGAGGTACTTTATAGAGTAAATGAGTGTGTTTCTAATCCTTCATTGCCATTTCTTCAGGCAGGCACACAGAGCATCCGCCTCCCCCCCCCTTCCACTCCAAAGCGACCAAGATCATCTGCGGCGTACTCCAGTGCTCATTCCTCAGCCCAATGCTGTTTAACATCTACATGGCACCGCTCGCCCATGTCGCCGGACTGCACGACCTAAACATCATCTCTTATGCCGATAACACCCAGCCGATTTCTCTCCCTCACGAAGGCCCCCACTCTGAAAAAACCAACCTCCACGAAGGAATGAAGGCCGTCGCCGAATGGATGAGGAACAGCCGACTGAAGCTGAACTCGGGCAAGGCGGAGGTCCTTATCCTCTGATCCACCCTTTCTGCCTGGGACGTCTCCCGGTGGACGACCGCACTGGGAACAGTTCCAACACCCACTGACCATGCTTGCAACCTAGGGGTCATCCTCGACTCCACTCTCTCCATGACTAAGCAGGTCAACGCTCTCTCCTCCTCCTGCTTCAACACTTTCCGCATGCTCCTCAAGATCTACAAGTGGATCCCCACCGAAACGAGAACAGTCACCCAGGCCCTCGTCAGCTGCAGGCTGGACTACAGAAACACCCTCTACACTGGAGCCTTGGCCAAACTCCTAAAACGGTTTCAACACATCCAGAACGCATCTGCACGCCTGACCCTCGACATCCCTCACCGCAGCCACAGCACACCCCACCTGAGAGACCTGTACTGGCTCCCCGTCAACAAGAGGATAACCTTCAAGCTCCTCACCTATGCACACAAGGCACTCCACAACACCCGACCTGCGTACCTCAACAGACAACTCAGCTTATACACCCCCACCTGCCAGCTTCGCTCCGCTGACCTCTCCCTCGCCACAGTCCCCCGCATCCGAAGAGCGACCTCTGGAGGCAGATCCTTCTCCCACCTTGCCGCCAGGACCTGGAACACCCTCCCCATCCACCTACGGCAGACCCAAGACCTGCTGACCTTCAGAAGACTTCTCAAGACCTGGCTCTTCGTGCAGTAGCATCACCCTCCCCCCCAGTGCCTTGAGACCCTCACGGGTATGTAGTGCGCTTTACAAATGCTTTGATTGATTGGGTAATCTGTTTTGATGAATTAATCTGTTCTATAGTATCGCAGTATGGTTCCCTTTATTTTTAGGCCTGGCTATAGACAACAACAAATGTCAGTTGCACTTCATGTCAGCACAACACACATTAACACACAACACGTAGAAAACATACGGAAGGGGGATTTGGGTCAGCCCTCTTCAGTCATTGACTTATTTGGTTGATCATCCTTTAGGCATTTGCTTCCTGGATTGTCTGTCACCTTTTGGTATCAGCCCATAGCATTTTGCAGATGTAATGTATACATTTATCTGTTGTAGTTCCAGAATTGGGGATGGGGTAAAAGTATTATTTTTCTCAACCTTTCTCATCCGTTGCCCAAAAACTGATAATTAAAATATAAACACACTTTACACTTAATTCTTTGATTTATTGTAGTGGTCGTCCATTAATTTAGACTGCAAATCGAAAGTACGAAATAAACCAAGCACAGTTTTTAAAATACAAAAATACAGATTTGCTCCAAAGTATTTTTTCAGGAATTAATTTCATGTCCTTTTGTTGGTACTCATTCTTTATGTGTAGTTTTAATATGGCAATTTTGATTTTGTTTGGAATCGTTGCTTCATTTTCCATTTTGTATCGCCAGTTGCTGACAGCTGCTTTCGTCTCTTGTTCCTTTGGCTGACGAACTCTAAGCAACGTCCCTCAGTGTCCAGATGAGCCTTTCACTGTGGCAGGCTTGCGAAACAGAAAATAGATTTTTTTATTTATTGAAGTTTTTTATAGCTCTTGCTGGACCCAAGGGTATCAGAGCGCTTCACAACATGTACAGTTATGAACAAGAAATTTTGGGTGGAACAAGAACAGAGAACAAAAGGAGAAATAATAATCTGCAGATCAGCAACATAGGAGAGATAAGGAACAGAGTTCGAGAGCGCATCTTCAGTCTATAGGGTTTCGAGAAGGGGAGATAACAGTCCTTCCCCTAGTCAATTGTGTATTTCTCGTTACGGACAAGAGCGCTCTAGGAAGAGGGCTTTGAGTAGTATCTTGAATTCCGGGAAGGGGGTAGTCATTCGGATGTGAGGGGGGTGGAGTTCCAAATCTTGGGAGCATTTCCTGCAAAGGATTTGTTTGAGGTTTTGTGTTTCTGTGATTTCAGTGGGTTGAGTAGAAGAATGTTGGAACTTCTGAGGGTCCTTTTGAGTTTGGCAGCCAGATATTCTGGTTTGCCTGTGTGCAGGGCTTTGTGCGTGAGACAAGCTGTACTGAAGCTGGCTCGTTGGTCGATAGGGAGCCACTTCAGTTCCTTGAGTGCCGGTGAGATGTTCTCATATTTCTTCGTTCCTGTGACCATTCTTGCTGCGGCATTGAGGGTAGTGGTAAGAGGACCTAGGTGAGATTTCGCTGTCCCGGTCAGTGCTGCAATACCATAGTCAATTCTGGAGAGCACCTGTTTTAGATCTTTTGGGGGGAGGAAGGGTTTTATTTTGTAAAGCAGTTTCAGATTTAGGAACGCACTTTTGGCGGATTTTGAGATGTGTTTTTTCATGTCCAATTTGGGGTAGAGGGTAATCCCTAGGGAATTCACCGAGTCCGTTGGCGCAAGGGCACCAATGAGGGCCTCTATGGCTTTGATCCATTCTTCGATTTGAGGGTTTTTGTCTCTATTGGAGATGAGGAGCACTTCTATTTTCTCTTGGGTGAGTTTGAGGTGGTTGGTTGAGAGCCAATGTTGGACCTTAATGAGCGTGACATTTAGTCTGTGTATGTCTGCGATTGAGGTGGTTTCCTGATAAAGTTGTGTATTGTCCGCATAGAGGTGGAAGGGGATGTTGGAGTTTCTTAGAAGTGTTGTTGAATATTGTTAAGTTAGTTGAGTCTCTCTAAACTTTAACAGCTCTAAATGCTTCTGCAACATCTAAGGGGTTACAGAATAGATTCTAAAGCCAAGACGGAGATAAAGCATGCTAAATGACCAGGTGCATATAGCACAGAGGAGTGTGCAACTGGGTCATTCGTATTGAGCAGGAGAGCAATCTTCCTTATGTAGTGTATCTGTAATTTCTTTGAAGAAAATAATTGGTGAGCGTGATAACCAGCGTGCGTCCGGCAATCAGGGCAGCATGCCATTACTTTCCAACATGTCTAGCTTACACCCTCACCCAACCACCTGTGAAACTCACCAATACCCATGCACACATAAGGACAACAAATAGCAGTCACAGAAACTCTGCAACACAAAAAAACAATCCAATCCTTAACACACTCAGCAGGTAAAGACGTACTTACCTGCAATACTTGAGCTAAATCAAACATAACTATTGAAACAGAGCACTAACTGACTCCATTGTTTGCAAACTGAATAAAAAAACACCAATCACATACATACTCTGCCTCCGGTACCACACTAATGATAAATCTTCCTGATTGCACAGAAAGAAAACAGGCCCCAGAACACAATCAGACAAAACTTGTGGCCATCATCCACACCACCACAGGCCACTATACCTCGTTATATGTTCAAGTCATAGAGTAATTTCCCTTTCAACATCTTGCAACATGGTACTTCTCTTCTCTCACCTCCCAGCCAGTGTGTACTCCTCCAAGAAACTTCTGACAACATGGTACTGCTCTTCCCCAACTTAGAACACTATGGGGGACTCTTCCATGCAACTTCTGACATCAGGGTAGACTCAACTTTCCAATTTTACATACAACGGGGTACTCCCTGCACACAACCTCTAGTTACAGGGTGCTACGCTTCCGGGACTTCACATACTATGCGGTAATCCCCCATACAAACCCTAGTCACAGTGTACGGCTCTTTACCCAGTTCACACCAACACAGCAACAAAAGTATACTACACGCGTATCTCTCGTGATGTGATACTACTCCCCCCCACATCTGCTACACTTGGCCATGCGCAATTAGCAAGTATCTATAAAACAATAAAGACAATTTTTATTACATCGTTTTCGACAAACTGACAAACATATGGAGTTGTAAGTAAATGCTCACATTGCACTCCTATTAAAAAACCTACAGGTCTATAATTAAACTTCCCAACCTGTCTAACAGATTGAAGCAATCAGCACACGCAAACATCATCAAAAACTGAAATTCCCAAAACAACAGTGGTCTAGCTCACATGGAAATTTACTAAACCTGACACATATATCAAAAACAGGATGTGTACAACATGCCAAAGCATAAGAATAGCAAATTAAAGTGTTTCCCAACTACATGAACCTTACAGCTAGTGGAAAACAAGGCACATTTCTTAACAGATGTACATTGAATAATACACTGATTAATTAACAGAACGATACATTGTAACTAGGTCGGGGTGAATATTTTTAATTATGTGGAGTAATCAGTGTAATGTCTGGAATTTTGCCTTACTCTTTTGAAACAAAATCACTGACCATTAAGCCTGTTTGTATAATTATGAATATTTTGGCACAGAAATACTACCACAGGAGAACAGGAACAACGAATTTAGCGAGCAGCTGCTGCTGTTTGTGTTCAGTTGTATTTAACACTATTTTCTAACCATAAAATGCATCCTCTGGTTTATTTTGGACACGAGGGTGCATTTTGTGCTTAGAAAATATCTTTAAATGCTGAGTTATGCTCCTTAAGTAATTCTGCATAATCTCTCTTAATTTTGCAGTAATTTTGCAAACTTAAGCTATAGCAATGCCGTGGACTAGTCTGTGCCACAGTCAACTTAATTTAGAATCGTACTGCCCACTCACTAACGTTTCTCCTTATTTCAAGGTCTCCATTGAATATATAACTACCTTGAGCTCCATAGTTCATTTCAAAGTCATTTTTATTGTAAAGGAGATTACCCACACTTTCCACAGCTTTGTCTGCAGAACACTGTCCTTATAACACTGTCTCTTTAGCATTGCCCTTATGTTTGGGATCATACACAGGGACATATCACCTCAGTTGATCATCCCCTCACCTTTCTCCTTGTCCTTGCCCATCTTCCTCTGAGGGTTCATCTTGACCAGCAGCAAGATCCGCCACTTCTTGTCAGTGGATCCGAGGGTGGGCGGACCCAAACGAGCCCTCCAAAGTCATCGTTCTGTTTTCATTCCCAGGACACACCTCCTCATCTTCAAGAAATGATTCCCAACTGCCACCTGAGTCTTGCTGTGTTTTCACACAGGTCCTTTAAAAACGGATGTATGATGTAACAATGCGTGTTATTACAATGCGTGCTGTTACATCGCAGTTGTTACAACGACTGCATGGTGCCACGCTATGCCTTTACAATGCAAGTCTTTACATCGACTTGCGCTAGGAAGCGTGCTAACATTAAAAAAGTGTAATTTACTATTCCAACTCCAGTCCACTTATAAGTAGGGAAGGTGTTGGGATAGTAAACGACACCATTTTTAATGTTAGCACGCCATCTAGCGCAAGTCGATGGAAAGACTTGCGTTGTAATGGCATAGCGTTGTTACATGCGGTCGGTGTAACGACCGCGATGTAACAGCATTGCGGTGTACTAACCGCGTTGTTAAGGATGTTTCCCCTTAAAAACTCATAGTCAAAATGTTGAAGTTAAAGGGTAGGTTCTTTACACAAGAGTGTGGAGGCACTCATTTAAGAGGTAAGTTCTTTATTTCATGTTAGGCCCCTAGTTTACAGCAACAGCAGGTAAGTCCTGTCAGGGCTCCATCTTCCCCCAAACTGTCTCTGTCTCTGTCTCTTAGCTTCCATATCATACCACACACAAACATTCTATTACATTTTGCACACTCAACATTCCAGACACTAGCACAGGCCTACAGGGAATGGGACCACACCCTTTCAAGTACTCTTACACATTCCACAGTTCCCTGTAGTACCAAATCCTTGCTGGGAGGGCGAGACAGTGAGCTTAATCAATCAATCAATCAATCAATCAATCAATCAATCAATCATGACATTTGTATAGCGCGCTACTCACCCGGAAGGGTCTCAAGGCGCTTGGGGGGAGGGGTCCGCTACTGCTCGAAGAGCCAGGTCTTGAGATGCTTCCTGAAGGAGAGATGGTCCTGGGTTAGCCGAAGGTGGATGGGAAGGGAGTTCCATGTCTTGGCTGCCAGGTAGGAGAAGGATCTTACTCCGGCGGTGGCTCTGCGGATGCGTGGAACGGCGGCGAGGGCATGGCTGGTCGACCATAGCTGGCGGGCGGGCGTGTAGAAGGTCAGGCGGTTGTTGAGGTACTTGGGGCCCAGGTCGTGGAGAGCCTTGTGTGCGTGGGTGAGGAGTCTGAATGTCATCCTCTTGCTGACGGGTAGCCAGTGTAGGTCTCTCAGGTGGTCGGAGATGTGGCTGTGTCGGAGGATGTCCAGGACGAGTCGTGCGGAGGCGTTCTGGATGCGTTGGAGTCTTTTCTGAAGTTTGGCTGTGGTTCCGGCTTAGAGGGTGTTTCCGTAGTCCAGTCGACTGGTGACGAGTGCCTGGGTGACTGTCTTCCTGGTTTCGGTGGGGATCCATTGGAAGATCTTTCAGAGCATGCGCAGGGTGTTGAAGCCCGATGATGAGACGGCGTTGACTTGTCTGGTCATCGAGAGGGAGGAGTCCAGGAGGAAGCCCAGGTTACGTGCGTGGTCCGTTGGCTTTGGAGTGGTGCCCAGGGCAGGGGGCCACCAGGAGTCGTCCCAGGCAGAGGGCAATGACCCCAGGATGAAGAATCCCGTCTTGTCTGAGTTCAGTTTCAGGCGGCTGTTCTTCATCCACTCGGCAACGTCTTTCATCCCTTTGTGTAGGCTGGTTCTGGCGGTGGCTGGGTCTTTGGTGAGGGAGAGGATGTTTGTTGCTGACAAAGGTGGTGGTCTTGAAATCATGGGTTTGATTCTTGACAGGGTAGGCACATCCTACCATTTTCCAGAGTGTGTTTGGGCATATTCTCCAGGAAAGGCCCAAGAATGCATTTATGGAAATCGCAAGAAAGAATCTTGGAAATGGGTTGATTTTTGAGAAGTGAGTACCTGCAGTATTTAGGGCTGGAATTGACCATCAACTAGGGAGCCCTATCAACCCAGTCATTCCTAGTTGGTGTGGCTTCTGTGTATGCCACCACTTTTTATTACCCAGAATACACTGCTATTGCAAAACATGAGTTAAAAAAACGGAGGGGCATATGTATCAAACAAAGTTCCGATCGCAAACGCCGAAATTCGCAGAATTTTGGCGTTTGCGATCGCAATTTAGCTAAGTGGGATGTAACAGCGGCGCAAAATAAGGAATCACAAAATAGCAATTCCCTATTTTGCGATTGCATTTAAGGAATCGCAAATTGCGATTCCTTAAATGCAATGTAAGAGGCACAGAAACTGTGCAATTCGGCCATAAGGAAGTGCAAATTACCACCAAGTTCAAGTTGGTGGTAATTTGCGATTTCTTTAAAAAATGCACTTTTTGGCATTTTTCAAAGTGCCGTGTGGCGCACATACATGCCCTCAGGGCATGTATGTCACACATGCACATTTCAGGGGTGCAACAGGGTGTCCTTTTGGCACCCTGGCACCCTTGAAATAGCATTCTCAATTTGCGATTCTCTAATTGAGAATCGCAAATTTAGAATGTCTTCCCATTTATTCCTATGGGCCTCCAGGCCCATAGGAATGAATGGGAGGTATTCCTTAATTGGGAATCGCAATTGCAATTCGCAATTAAGCAATATGTAGGAATCGCAAAATTATTTGCTAATCCTACATATAGTATTTTGCGATATTCAAATAGCAATTCCCTAAAATTCGCTATTTGAGAATCGCAAAACTGTTATTTGATACATATGGCCCAGAATTCCTAAACATTTTTTATGAAGGAAAGTTCTGAAACTTGTGGGGAACTGCAAAACTTCATCGCCCCAGTGTTCCAATATTCTACAGATAAAAATATTTCACATGTGTAGGTGTGTCTTTCATAAAGGACAAAAACAAGCTAAAACTATGATCCTGAGAAGTGAACATACTTTCAATGTGGTCTGCACATGGTCAAAGTTTTAGCTCATGCCTGTCCTGTGCAATAGGCACACTTACACCTGTTGGGTACTGTTGTTATCAGGAGAAGTGCATAAAGTGCATTGGATAGTGGGAATTTTGCATTTTGCTACAAGTTCTGGAATTTCATGTTATGTGCAATTGAAGGAATTGTGATATTTTACACATTCTTTGGAATTTGCAGGGCATTCTTGACACCAGTACGCGCTGGGAGTCTGAGGAAATATAAATTTTATGGTCAAGATATGTTCCCTAACGTGTACCCCACCGTCTCCATGTACGAGCTTAAAGTGCATGTAACTTCCCTCCTGTGTCAGCTATGAAGACGCAAATACATTTGCGTCCAACGTTAACATGTACTCTTTCAGATCCGCCCTTAACGGGTTGAATATTCCGTTCCTAAGTATGCCTTGCCACCGTCTTTGTATGGTGCACTTTTTGTATTTCTGGCTCTGTGCGAGCTAGGCCCTGTTTTCTGCCATCGAGCCTTTTCCTGCCTTCAGATTCTGAATGCCTCAGCCTGGGTCTGCCTCTGTACCCGTGACCTCTGCCTTACTCCCTGCGCGGCTCACGGCTCACGGCGCTTAGCTCAGCCTGTTGCCTGCCAAGACTGTATTCAACCTTCGAATTATCTGCTCCGCTCCTCGAAAATGCATTCCTGCCTACTAGTTCAAGTAAACATCCTTCCAGCTGCAGAGCAAAGGGCCCGGCCTTACTGTCTCCGTGCAAGTAATTCATAGCTCTGTTACCATGGTAGGCCCATGCCCCCTCGCATCTCATGCAGACACTTAGACGCTTATACACGCACTCACAGTCAGTATAGAATAGCCTCTGTCCAAGAGACCTTTCCTTCCAGATAATATGGTTCCCAAACATCAGATATCAGATATGATATAGGTACGAGTTGATCTGACATGCCAGACTTCTGTCTCTTTCCTCTAGTGTAAATGTCAAGTCCCCTGCACCCTCCAGTTTCACGTCAATCACACGTCATGCAGCTGCGCACGCATCCAGACCTTAGTTTTCTGCTGACACTGCAAGATTCTGCTATGAACCCACCCACTTATGACACTTTTAGGTGACGTTTTCTAGCACACACCCCTATGTTCACGCCTTCTGATTACGTATTGCTAACACGTGTGTGCTCTTATCTTGTATCTCTCAGCTGTTACGCCTACTGTATTGGTTTGCATTATGTGATTTAAGTATAAAAGCTATGTATTGTCAATAAAGCATTGCTCTATCCCTTCCTGAACCCCAGAGGTGTCAGGAATCCGATATCCAGTTCTAGAACCATTCCTTTAAGGAATAAAACCCCTAAGAACTCTAACACCACGGACTCTGCGTCTTTCTTTCCGATTGAGTTATTTTTGTTTAAGTACTTACCTGCATAGAAATTAGGACGGTAAATCAAATATTTACCACATTAATTTGGCGCCCGAATAGGGACCCCTCCCCCACCCAACGCGCCGGATGGTGCGTTGCAGCCTTGGCCCCCTGCCACAGTCGAGACGGACACTTACGCGTACCGCAGGATTTCCTGTATCTCCCTCAGGCCTACGGAGGTGGCGGAGACTGCGATCAGCACCCAGACGAGGCGGTGAGGAGTGCGGAGGATCCCGACCAGAGCCTAGCCGAAAGAAGCAAGGTCCGAGGTGTCAAGAGGCCCACCAGTTCCGAAGTTCCGAAGTATTCACGTGTCGAGTCGAGTCCAGTCCGGTCCAGTCCAGTCGAGTTTTCCGAGGCCTTCTGTTCCGTGCTTCCCGGTGAGTACCGTTGCTGGGGACGCATCTAGACGGGTGCATTATTATGTATCCGGTAAAGACGGGTTTGGGTACACAAACACGGTCTGCACTGTTTTAGACAGTGTATCTGTGCTGTTTAGCAGTACATCTAGCATTAAGTGTAGGAAATGTGTCTTCAAAATGTTTCATGTGATTAATGTCGTGGTATGAGTGACTGTTTTATGTACATTACTGTGTTTTTGTGTAACTAGCTGTGGTCAGAATAAGTAACAAGTATCGAGTATCCAGAATCAAGTAACAACATGCCGTTTTTCAAAAAATTAAGACAGATAGGAACTAGGAAAGGGATATTAGAAGAAGAAATTCCTGTCCCACCTAGGGACACTCCTGGAAATTTTATGTACCACAAGCATGGCTTAGACGCCTTACTGTATCTAGATTTATGGGCTGATTATACCAAGCACTTAGAAGAGAAACACAGATGGCCCGTTACAGGAACATGGGATGCCGAGTGCATCATGAGAGTAGAGGAAGCGCTATGGAAAAAGAAAGCCAGACAATCCCAGAAAGATGCCATAGAATTGTGGCGTAAAGAATCGCATAAACGTACAGAAAAAGCATTCCGAAAAGCAGAGAAACATAGAGAAGAGTCAGACGAGGTCCGAGAAAACGAATTAGTTGCTGAAGGTATCCGAGTAAAAGCAGAACAAGTAGACCGTATGCGAAACACTCTTGCAAATGGCATGTATTTGGTGGCCGAGGGTTTGCCTAAGGCCACTTCAGAAATACCGAAATGTCTGCCGCCCCCATTAGTTCTGACTAAAGTAAGCCACAAGACCACAAAAGACATATTCCTTGCTTCCTATCTAGACGATGTGGCTCCTGCTTATACCAGTCCACGTGCCCACGTACCGCCTGCCGACGGTGACGGAGGTGGCAACCTACCCCAAGACAATACCCAGCCCGTACCGCAACAAAGTTCACCCGCCCGACAGCCTGCTCCATCTGTTCCTCCACCTCCACCACTTCCCACAAATAAGATTAATATACTAAATCCGTTTGGGCCTGATCAGAATAAGAGACAAGTTCAGGTACACGTACAGACTCCACAGAGAAATAATGCTCAAGCCTCTGCCTCAGGAGGTGCGACAGGAGGTCTTCAGACCCCGCCACCAACACACAGATTAAACATTAGGGATTTAATGAGGCAACGTACACCTCAATCACCAGGTTTTGACATGCTTAAAGAACCCCTTCCAATTTGCAGATACGATCCAGTACCTGGTAAAGACGATAGAATGTTGATAGCATCACTACGCTTACGACAAGCTACAGACTACCTAGTGTTATTCCCAGGGATGGCTGATCATCTAGATAGAATATATCATTTTGTCCAGACTGGGGAAGATCCTGAAAGCATTAAAGAGGCCCTGGCTCACCAGAAAGTTGACACTCAAGGTTGTATATTACGTTTTTTCATAAATTGCTTAATAAGAGACCGAGACAGGCCTGGAGCAGACAAGGAAGAGATGGAAGCACTAAACAGGTGGGGTCAAAATATAGCCGAGGGAAATCATGATAAACTGAATTGTATAGCGAGCATGTACAAGAAAATCAGGAAAGCAGTAATAGAAATACACAGAAGAGAACAAGAAAAGGAAAAAGAAAGTGACAGGAACGACTCGTCCTCTGAGGAAGACGGGCCTGAAGAACCCGGAACGACTAAATAAATGATAGCGTATGTAGGTAAGGGAAATTACCTTAAGAAAGGCATCCGCCCAGAAAGCAAGAGAGTTTTTCTCTCTGGCATATCAAAGCCAAGTTCTCCTGAATATCTGTTTCAGGTTACCGATAAAAGACTTCAAGAACGAATGGGGTACCATGTACTCAATTCTATGGATGAACAAGAACTAGCTCGGTCAGCAGTACTATGGGCTGACAATCCCGACACATACAATGATGATACAGTAGCACAGACATTTCTGAACCTTTCCCCAGACGAGCAGAAATTAGCTGGTGTATACATGATTCAGCATCTCCTCACGTTATACAGAAATCAACATTCTGATCCAGGTCCCTTACCTGATACATTAGAAGCACTACTTATGAATAGATGGAGAGGCCTAAGTACCAGGTTAATTCAAATAATTCTAGAACAACGGCACAGATATAACGCTTTCTTAGGCCCACAATATGTTTCAGCTCCCCCAGAAAGAAAAGTGTTCCATTTTGACAGGCAGAATCCCTTACGAGAAGTACACCCAGTTATGAATTCCAATAATACCTTGGAACGTGTGTTTGTGTACACACCTTTGACAAAGTTAGAATTGTTAGAAATGAAGAAACTAGTACCCTGTCACGATAAAGACCCTGCAGGTTTTCACCGAGAACTTAAAGACATGTTACTCATGGGAGATTACACGTATACGGATATTATGAAATTGTTAAAGGTACTGCTGCCCACGGGCATTTACGAGAAACTCAAGGAAAAAGAATGGGAGGTGGGAGATAAAAAGATTATTTGGACTGAGATAGAGGACGAGGAAAAAGGTCGTACTCCAGGGCTAGGCCTTGGGGACAAAGCTAAAGCATTACCAGGTTTAATCGTACAGGTTTTGCCAAGATTATTGACAACTAAAAAGGAAGACTGGGATGCAATCTCAGCCTGTAAACAGAAACACGATGAAGATACTAGTGACTTCTATTCAAGATTCGAGAAATGTTTCATTATTAATAGTGGCCTGAAACCAGGTAGCGAGTCATACCCGCACCTTTTTGTAACAAAGTTAGTCGAGAATTCCCTGACACCAGTTAAGAACCGTGTATATAAAGTTGAAAGTACATGGCAAGCAAATACGCCATCCCAGATGTTACAAATGTTACAATATCACCAGAATAGAATTAGAGAAGAACAAGATCACGAACAGAGACGTATGAAAGACACGAAAATGAAAATGTTAGTAGCCCAGTCAGTTCCAGCCGACGGTCAGAAAAAGGGTGCGACACAGACAAGTAATTCAGCAGCTCCCGTTAAAGGGACATGCAACTATTGCAAGCAGCCAGGCCACTACGTACACGAATGTGCAGTCCTGAAACACAATATAGCAACAGGTAAAACTAAAGAAAGACCACGTCAGCCTAGACAAGACCAGGTCCAGCAACAGACTTCACAGAATATACAGCCTACGCATGCTCCACCACATACAGTACAGACCGTAGCGGTATCACAGCCACAGCCCATTGCCGCGACACAGCAAGTTTCACAACAGATGTACCAGTATGCCCAATCTGATTATCCCGATTATCAGCGATACACATGAAACAGCCTAGAGAGGGAGGTTGGCTTGCCTCTTATTGAAATTCCCGTAGATCAAGAGGGTCCTTATGTACACAGTCAAGTATTGGGAAAAGACAGAAAGTTTTTAATTGACACAGGGGCAAGCCGCACAACAATCAGCCATGATGAAGTCCCAGGGGCACCCCTCTCAGGCTCACAGAATGTTTCCCTTGGTTTTTCAGGACAGCCTATTGTAAATGAAGTATCGAAACCTGTTCCACTAGCAGTAGGTCCATTATCACGTGTTACAGACTTGTTACTCACGAAATCATGTCCAGAAAACTTGTTAGGAATCAAGACGCTGAAGGCTCTAGGAGCTGTGATCTGTTGTTCTCCGGAAGGAGTTAGACTTTTTTTGCGTGACTTTAAGGGTCACTATGTACTACGAGAGTTTGATGTCAGATTGAAAAATGTACCGAAACACCTGTGGGCACAAGGCCCAACTGATGTAGGTTGCATGCAGATTACACCATACCGTGTTACACTCAAACAAGGAGTTGTTTTACCCCGAATCAGACAATACAAGTTACCACCTGATGCTGTAGTGGCTTTACTGGAAATCATTGAAGAGCTCATGGCCCAAGGAGTGGTCGTAGAGACCAACTCCAATATCTGTAATTCCCCTATCATTCCGATTCTTAAACGTACTGATCCCAATGCACCGCCAGTATATCGACTGGTGATTGATTTACGAGAACTGAATAAATGCATTGTACCGCAGTATCCTGTGGTCCCCGACATCTCATCCTTATTGACTGCCATTGATTCAGAAGCGACGTTCTTTACTGTAATTGACCTCAAGAACGCCTTCTTCAGTGTACCCATTGATCCAGAGAGCCAATATCTCTTCGGATTCAGTTTAAATGGACGAAGTTTCAAATTTTCACGCGCACCTCAAGGATTCACAGAAAGCCCCAGCATCTATAGCCAAGCACTGAAAAGACAACTTGACAGTATTCAAATGCCAGTTAACACTGCCTTGCTACAGTACGTCGATGATCTGCTGATCACCGCACGAAGTGAACCCGAATGTGAACAAGCATCACTGACAGTTTTACATTCCCTGGCTGACAAGGGACACAAGGTGTCTCCTTCGAAGCTACAATTCTGTGTTCAGCAAGTGGTGTACTTGGGTCACTTGCTGTCCAAAGTGGGGAGACAGCTCACTCCTGACCGCATCCAGTTAATTGTAAACATGCCACAGCCCCAGACACAAAAGGAAGTGCGGGCCTTTATAGGCCTCACCTCGTACTGCAGACAATGGATTCCTCAGTATGCATTTCTAGCTAAACCACTCATTCAGTTGACAACACAGGAGGCAGCGACTTCGACTGTCCTCCCTTGGACTCAGGAACATACACAGGCTTTTAAGGAATTAAAGAAAGCTTTATGTCAAGCACCAGTTTTAGCAACACCATGTTACAGCAAACCTTTTACACTTTTTGTTACAGAACGTGATGGTACAGCGTTGTCTGTCCTCACACAAGATCAAGCAGGTTCACATAAGCCTTGCGCTTATTTTTCGAGTACATTGGATCCAGTGGCCCAGGCATTGCCTGCGTGCTTAAAATCAGTTGCAGCGACAGCCCTAGCAATCAGACAAAGCGATTCAATAGTATTAGGACATCCATTGACAGTACAAGTTCCACATTCTGTAGAAGTTCTTCTAAACCGAACCCAGACTCAACACTTGACTATAGCACAACTGACAGGTTATGAATTGACGCTATTCCAGCCACACATAGAAATCAGACGCTGTAACATTCTAAATCCCGCAACATTGTTACCCTCGATTATGACAAATCCAGCCCCGCATGATTGTATAGAGATCATTAATGCAGTAACAAAGCCCCGACGAGACTTAACAGATGTTGCACTGACAAATCCAGACCTGACACTTTACGTGGATGGTTCATGTATGAGAACAAGCACAGGAGAATTAGTGGCCGCATATGCAGTGACCACTGAAACTGAAGTCAAAGAAACACACCGTATCGATACACTGTCCGCTCAAGCAGCAGAGCTCATCGCTCTGACCCGAGCCTGCATACTAGCCAAGAACAGAAATGTTAACATATACACTGATTCACGTTATGCTTTCGGAGTCGTACACGACTTCGGAGTGTTATGGCAAGAACGAGGTTTCTTGACCTCTCACGGTGCCAAGATCCAACACGGTCCTCTCATTCAAGCACTGTTAGAAGCAATACATTTGCCTTCAGGCATATCCATCATGAAGTGTAAAGCACATACTAAAGTTACAGATTCTATCTCCCAGGGTAACGACCTGGCAGACCAGACAGCAAAACATACAGCATTGACTCACACGCAGACAACTGATGTAACAAAGATCATAGTGCCGACACATTGTATGACAGTCAGGGATCCCACACTAGATGTAATAGACATTCAGACACATGCGACTCCAGACGAAATCAAAAAATGGATTGAACTAGGAGGGATCCAGACAGATCAGGGATGGATGACGAAGGGAAAATCTACATGGTTTCTCCCCGACTCTATGGTTCAAGTCATAATAAATACAGCACATAGTCCCGCGCACCTGGGAGAAAAAGCCATGCTAGACAGTTTACAGAATCTCTGGTACAACAAACATTTAGGAGCAGCAGCAAAACAGAAAGTGCGTACTTGCATGATCTGTTGTCAGTTCAATCCAGGTAAAAGCGTCCCTGTAGAGCAAGGTGGATTTCATCCTCCCGATCACCCTTTTGAAGTCCTCCAGATGGATTATATCCAGATGGAACGTTGTCGAGGATTCAAGTATGTCTCCGTAGTTGTTTGTGCACTTTCCCGTTGGACCGAAGCATATCCAGTCCCAGATTACACTGCCCCGACCACTGCCAGGCAGCTGGTTCGAGAATTCTTCCCACGGTACGGCTTGCCTCCTATCGTGTACTCAGATAACGGACAGCCATTCTCGTCCGAGCTCATGAAGCAGGTTTCACTCCTGCTAGGATACCAGTGGAAATTCCATTGTGTCCGACATCCCGAGGCAGCTGGCCTTGTGAAAAGACATAATCAGACACTAAAAATACGGCTCGCCAAAATATGTAAAGAGAAAGGGGTCGACTGGATAGTCGCCCTGCCAGTTGCGTTGTTCTATATGAGAATGGTCCCACATTCGAGATCAGGGCTATCCCCGTATGAGGTGGTCTTTGGCCGACCACCAAATATGTGGGGGACGCCCATGCCTAAGAAAATAACCGATGTCGATTGTAATATGCTGACAGATTACCTTGCCTCCTTGATGTCTGCACTCCAATCATGTCGTTCACAGGTTGCCGCAGCTTTTCCCGACAACACTGATGTAAAGCCACACGATGTCCGTCCAGGTGACACTGTACTGATCCGCAACTTCGATAGGAGGAGCCCGCTGGAGCCCCGCTGGCAGGAGCCGAAGCTCGTCCTTCTCACCACGAGGACCGCAATCAAGGTGGAAGGCAGAAAGGGGTGGATTCATACGAGTCATATTAAGAAATGTAATGAACTGTTGCCAGAGACTGACTCGTCCACCCCCTCAAAGGACTGCCCAAACTCTAGTGACTTTAAAGTTCCCAAGAGAGAGAAAACTCCGCAAGAAAAATATAAATCAAAGTTACGGTCTAGCAAGTCAGACAGTTTAATTGTTTAAGTCCTCCCCTAGGTGAATCGGTTAAATTAGTTTCTGACATGTATCCCCTAGATCGAGATAGAGAGAGAGAGAGACAACTCAAGAAACATGCATATTGTAAATCACTTCGTAGTCACTGTATAGTGACGTTGTTGGTTATGTTTTTTCTGAGCCTTCTGATTATTGCTGCCAGTATATTGCTGCATGTATATTACCCTATCTAGGCACTGTATCAAATAGTAAATTGATAAGGAAACTAACTAGAACCCTCGAAGCAGTAGTGAATGAAACTACCTCCGCTCTAGGCAACTTAACAGAGGAGCAGTCCGCCATGCGGGTTGTTGTTCTTCAAAATCGTCTTGTTATTGACGTCATCCTAGCAGATCGGGGCGGAGCCTGTAAGGTCATCGGGTCAAGTTGCTGTGTTTTCATTCCAGAAAACGCGCCAACAGTATATAAAGCTATCACACGTCTTCATAAAATTGCAAGTTTGATACATCAGAATCCAGGCACCTGGACTTGGTCCGGTTGGTTCTGGACAACGTTGACCGCTTGGGGATGGAAGATCCTATCCTTCCTAGGCATTGCCCTTGTCATAGTATTCAGTTGCTGCCTGTGCCTACAATGTGGGCCAGCGATTTGTGGTCTGTGCGCCACTTCATGCATTCAGCATTCCAGGTTTCATTCAAAACGCGAAAAGAAGAAAGATGAGCAAATGATATTACATGAACAGACTGATCGATTCATGAGGATCGATATATCATGAAGGGTCCGTAGGGAACAAGGAGGGAATGAGGAAATATAAATTTTATGGTCAAGATATGTTCCCTAACGTGTACCCCACCGTCTCCATGTACGAGCTTAAAGTGCATGTAACTTCCCTCCTGTGTCAGCTATGAAGACGCAAATACATTTGCGTCCAACGTTAACATGTACTCTTTCAGATCCGCCCTTAACGGGTTGAATATTCCGTTCCTAAGTATGCCTTGCCACCGTCTTTGTATGGTGCACTTTTTGTATTTCTGGCTCTGTGCGAGCTAGGCCCTGTTTTCTGCCATCGAGCCTTTTCCTGCCTTCAGATTCTGAATGCCTCAGCCTGGGTCTGCCTCTGTACCTGTGACCTCTGCCTTACTCCCTGCGCGGCTCACGGCTCACGGCGCTTAGCTCAGCCTGTTGCCTGCCAAGACTGTATTCAACCTTCGAATTATCTGCTCCGCTCCTCGAAAATGCATTCCTGCCTACTAGTTCAAGTAAACATCCTTCCAGCTGCAGAGCAAAGGGCCCGGCCTTACTGTCTCCGTGCAAGTAATTCATAGCTCTGTTACCATGGTAGGCCCATGCCCCCTCGCAACTCATGCAGACACTTAGACGCTTATACACGCACTCACAGTCAGTATAGAATAGCCTCTGTCCAAGAGACCTTTCCTTCCAGATAATATGGTTCCCAAACATCAGATATCAGATATGATATAGGTACGAGTTGATCTGACATGCCAGACTTCTGTCTCTTTCCTCTAGTGTAAATGTCAAGTCCCCTGCACCCTCCAGTTTCACGTCAATCACACGTCATGCAGCTGCGCACGCATCCAGACCTTAGTTTTCTGCTGACACTGCAAGATTCTGCTATGAACCCACCCACTTATGACACTTTTAGGTGACGTTTTCTAGCACACACCCCTATGTTCACGCCTTCTGATTACGTATTGCTAACACGTGTGTGCTCTTATCTTGTATCTCTCAGCTGTTACGCCTACTGTATTGGTTTGCATTATGTGATTTAAGTATAAAAGCTATGTATTGTCAATAAAGCATTGCTCTATCCCTTCCTGAACCCCAGAGGTGTCAGGAATCCGATATCCAGTTCTAGAACCATTCCTTTAAGGAATAAAACCCCTAAGAACTCTAACACCACGGACTCTGCGTCTTTCTTTCCGATTGAGTTATTTTTGTTTAAGTACTTACCTGCATAGAAATTAGGACGGTAAATCAAATATTTACCACAAGTCATACAAGCCAGAAAACCCTGGATTCAACTGGGACAGCCCATTTTAGAAAGGCTGGACTTTATAGGTTCAATCAATCAATCACAGAATTTGTATAGCGCGCTACTCACCCGTAAGGGTCTCAAGGCGCTGAGGAGTGGGGGGGTCGCTACTGCTCGAACAGCCAGGTCTTGAGTTGTTTCCTGAAGGAGAGATGATCCAGGGTCAGCCGTAGGTGAGTGGGGAGGGAGTTCCATGTCTTGGCTGCCAGGTAGGAGAAGGATCTTCCTCCGACAGTGGATTTCCGAAATAGTGGGACGGTGGCGAGGGCGAGGCTGGCGGATCGGAGCTGGCGGGTGGGTGTGTAGAAAGTGAGGCGGCTGTTGAGGTACTTCGGGCCCATGTTGTGGAGAGCCTTGTGTGCATGGGTGAGGAGTCTGTTCAAACCAATTGAAAACCCATCCACATCAAGTACACCCACATTCATGGGACCTGATGAACATAGATATGGGTCAAGCCTTGGCAATGAAATCTTCCTGTGTGAGCAAGACTGAAATGAATTACCATGTTTTTGGAGAAAATTGCTACAGATCCGACAAATCTTATGTTCAAAGAGAGAGGCCTGGCATACAGCGATAGACATCTTAGTTTGTGTTGATGTTAAAAATATACAAATGTGGTATGTTTCCATAGAGCCTAGGGGTGATACCAGAGACTAAATGTACATATCCTAAAACAGCATTTAGCTTTCATTTGCTTTCCAATATCCCAAGTACACTGTACCCAGTTTACCGCCTGTGGACACCCGAACCAATAAAAAACATGCATGGTATCCCGACACTCAGCAGTCCAGGAAGAATGCAGATGGGGTTAATCTTTAGCAGAGTATTTTCCAGCACAAGGAAAAATTGAAGATTTTTTTTTAATAAAATGCTAAAACGCTAACAATTAAACAATTATAATTTTCAGTATTATACCGGCCAGCCTATTAAGGCACGGTAGGTTTGACTTAAAGCTGTAGATTGCTTGGGTAGTACTGAATTACAAAATGTATCATTTTTTACTGGGCTGGTGCTAAATTAAGCTGCCTAGTGCAAAAGCAGACACCTTTGCGCAATAGTGCAAGGGTGCCTTCGTTGGGGGAATGATTGATTATGTGCAGGAAGGTGTCCCTTCCTGCACATCAACAATTACAAATGGTGATTTGAACCTTCTATATGTGATGCATTGTGCAGCACACTAGAAGTTACAAATCGTCATTTTTATAATGATGGTTTATGTGCAAGAAGGGACACCTTCCTGCACATAAACAATCATTCATGGCATTTTGCTGTTTCTATGTGTGCTGCACAGTGCAACACATATTGAAACAGCAAAAACAAGGAGAAATAAAGATTTCTCCTCATTTCGCCTTGTTAAGATCAGGTTTCCCTGGTCTTACTTTTGGCGCTGCCTCCTTTTTACGCCACCCTTGTAAATATGGGCCAGCATCAAAATCAATGGGTGTTGCGGTGAAAAGAAACAATACAACATCCTATGTCAACCCCTTTCACGCTAAGTATAGCGTAAAGTGGCTTAAAGCCACCTTGTAAAAAAGGAGAAGTCCTATCGCCACAGGAACGTCGATAAAAGTCACTTTCATGTGGCGATAGGGACTTGTAAATAAGTCCCTTATTTTCATGCTCTCCTGCAGCTATTTACACATTGTGACAGTAGACATGAGACAGATATCCTTTTCAAACTTCAAATTTCAAACAAAAAGAGTACCCTCTTAGCAAGGGGTGGGTGATGTTTTAAAAAAAAAAAATTTAGTGAGAGAATAAGTTTGCCTACTTTCCGAATATTTGCAGTTCCCATAGTTTCTTTCTTTCCATTCCCCCTGCCCAAGCCTCAGATTTTATCCGCTCTTGAACTAATAATTCAATAAAACATGTCCTCCTGAATAATTTTTTTTTTAGTTTTCGCTGTTTTTTCAGACTCTCAAAATATGTAAACGGGTGGTTGTTGGTCAGTATATTATGCTTGATAGCATGGTCTTCTCGATGGAGGACACAATACATGCAAGAGAAATATAACAATAATGCATTAGATGATAAAAACGGAGAGTAGGCAGTAAACTTTGCAATTTTTTTTGTTGGTTCTGCGACAAATATGCAATGGTTATTCGAAACAATCTTCACAGATTCACACGCACATACTATTGCTCTTAGCAGAGCCGTCATGAGCCCCCCTCCACCCCCCCACCCCCCGTCCCCGCTTTAGCAGCTTGAGTAGGGCTGAGTGCTCTTTATTCACGTAACTGGAGAGTGGTAGGTTGGTTGAATGATTGAAAGGACTGATGGATAGATGTATGAGTGAAAGAGTGGGTGGATGGGTGCATGAATGAATAAGTGAAGAGATGAATGTAAGGTTGGATGAGTGCAAGAATTAATGGATAGGGGAAAGTGTGGGTGGATAAATGGATACACGTGTGGATAGATGAGTAAGTGAAAGAATTAATGGATGAATGAAAGAGTGTGTGGGTGGATGAAAGGGTGTAAGGATGGATGAGTGAAAGGATCGATGGATGAGTGGAGTGCAAGGGTGGATAGATGGATGAACAAAAGGATAGATGGTGGGATGAGGAAAAAGATGGATGCTGGGACACCGTGACCCCCCCCCCACTTTAGAAGCTAGCGTGGGGAGAAGGTCTTGATTGGCCTTTTCTGTCGGCAACTTGGCAGACAAAGGGGAGATAGTGAGTGAAAGGATAGATGGACAGATGTGTGAGTGAAAGGGTAGCTGGATGGGTGAATGAAAGGATGGATGGATGGATGGGTGGATGGATGTACGAATGATTTAAAGGATAGATGAGTGAAAGATAGATGGATGTGTGAAAGAGTGGTTGGATGGATGAGTGAAAGATGGATTTATGGTTGAATGACAGAAAGGATGGATGGATTAGTAGGAGGCTAGATGTGGAGATGGATGAGTGAAAGGGTGGATGGATGGGTTTGGATATGCATGCATAGGTTTGAATATGGCTGGGCGGACGGATGGAATGGTGAAACAGTGAATGATAGATGAAAGAATAAATGGATGGCAGAATAAAAAGGTAAAAATTGTGAATATTACTAGGTGACTGGAAGGATGAGTGGATAGAAGTTTGGAAAGAAGAGACAAGAGAACTTGTCAAGGGAGGGTTGTGATGACTTGCTTCGTTTGCTTGGAGCCATAAAAGCTTTGGTCAGAAATGGGGGGGGGGGTAATTTAATTTTCTGGCTACTCCCTTGGCTCTTCGTCAAGCATGGTATCTCCCAAAGCTGGAATGCATTAAATGACCCACCCTCGCTCTACAGACAGTGCGTGTCGCAGTGTGACGTCTTCTCTTTTCACATGGATGCGTGTGAGTCAGCTTGGACAGCACATTTTGTGAAAGCTAAGCTCGACGTTCCTATAACTCCGAGATGTAAATCAGCTAAGCCCCTTTAATGTGGCCTGGAGAGTTACAGGGGGGTTAATGTCTGTGGTTTTCATGTTTGTTCAACCAGGCTCAGTGATCAAAGCACAGCTGTAGCAAAGTTGATGTTTATGGGTTATCTCGCCTTCCTGAGGCAAACCACACTGTACTCCGCTACATTCATTGTGCTTCATGTTTATTGAGCTCCTGTAAACATCAACCATTGGGGCGGAGGGCTCAATCCACAAAGGGTTGACTAGTCTTCCAGTGTTGTGTTTTTTTCTGTAGTCAACTATGTTACAAAAAATATTGCTCAGATGTCCCTTTGATCAGACCCGTTTCCTGGGGGAAAATAAATGATTTGCAGAGCGGGAACATGCGACACAAAGAGAGTCATCAAATACAGATGCAGCCCTCAAAATGTTGGTAGAACTAATATTTAGAGTTCACAGGGAGGGCATTGATTGGCCTCGGCTGTCTATGCACTGCATAACAGGTGTGACCTATGGACTTGAGGATGGTCCTGCCTCAACAACTGTTCATTCAGGTGTTGTAGGTGGTGTTGTTTCTGACATGCTAGTCTTCCAAGATGGATATATTTAAGTGTGGGTGGTGAAAATGTTGACAGTTTTATGTTGTGGTTGTATACAACCCGCTTCCTCCATCTATATTCTATTCCCGACCTGAACTGTCCCCACGGACAAGCAGCGAGAATTGATAGGACAAAACATAAACTGTACCTTGCACCTCCAACATCTACCTACTATGTCAATGACATTCAAATTAATACCTGCTACCCTCTCACCCTCTCCTGCAGTATCAAATACATGCCATAATTCAGGGGAACATCCTTTACAACACAACTTTTACAACGAAGTACCTTTACGACGCAACCATTACAACGCAACTTTTACAACGTCTTGCGCTGGGGGCGCTCTAGGATAGGGAATAGTTTCCAACACCTTCCCTACTATCCACAGGGACTGGAGTTGGAATAGTAAATTAAACTATTCACTATCCAGCGCCCCCCAACGTAAGTCGCAACGACTTGCGTTGTAAAACTTGCTTCGTAAAGGCATGCGTTGTAATAGCATGTGTTGTAACGTCATACATCCCATAATTCACCACGGTTAATGCCACCTAATCCCCCAAGGCCTCAACCACATAACTCACAGTTTCACCTCCCTTCCCCATCCCAATTGTATTTTATGTACACGATCTAGAAGCATTCCATATTTCCGTGCACTACCTACAAACCCATACATGCACATGTCATAATGTACTATCAATGTCCCCTTCCAGGCAGAGGGCAGCAGGGCAAGTTGCTTCCACCAATATCAGCCTCTGATCACTATTACCCTTCATAGTATGCACAGCTCTGTCAGGTAAACAGAAAACATTTGACTGTCTCACAACCAGTGAGAACTGATAGAAGTTCTGTGGCCTTCAAACTTCAGAGACTAGGTATGGATGATACTCTTCTCATCTGGACTCTCTGCTCCCTCCCATCCTGCTGCATAACCTGCTTGAGGGAAGGAGCTTATCACCTGCACGAGATGCTGCTGAGCCAAAGACCATCGTCACAGCTATTTACATGTGGAGGAATAGATTCCATGGCTCAAGGGGGACTTCATGAATATCAAGAAAAACAGGTGACCAAGTAACAAGCAGTGCCCTTTGGGCTTGCTCTTCTTATATCAAGAAAAGACCCGTTTCCGTTCCCATGAGAAGTCACACCCACTCTAAATGCCTGTAAACTCTGACTCCTTCATTCCATGATTCTTTTGTTGCTGGAGATGACAAGCTCTCTGTGTGAAAAGTTGGCCGGGTATATGATGTTCACTATTCTAGTGAGCACCTTGCACCAGTCCAAACAACCCTTATGGAGATGGTTGTAAAGTCAACCTTATAGACCAGCTATCCTAGTGGTAGCATGGACAAAGCAGTCTTGGGCTAAACTCAAGAGGGCATGTGAAGCCAGCTGTTTTACCATATGTAAGCCCTTTAAATACCAATTGAAAGGGCACCACACAGGATATAAATAAAATATATATGTATTTATTTCTAGACAAACCCTCTGAACTCTTTATGAGGTCAGAGGCACAAGCACATAACAAGATACTTAATTCAAATACAATAAGTTGCACAAAATACAGTAGGGCCCTAGGGGCACGCTAAACCATATACTAAAATAGTTGTCTAAGGACCACTACACGAAAAGTGAATAGGCCTAGGGAATCGCTGGGGCTACGCTGTACTACCAAGAGTTAGGAAGCAGGAGGCCCACGGGAGGCGTGTGCAAATTATTTTACTCACACGCAAGTTACCACAGAGATTGAATGGGAACGTAGAAGTTAGAAACTAGTTCTTTTAGGGCACTTCTAACTGGACTCAATGAAAGTTACTTGATACCTAGACAGTTGGATAGTCAATACCCACAGGCGCACCGGAGTACTCGCGTTACCTCACCCACAGGAAGCGAGTGCATAGGTGTCAAAGTGTGTCGGGTTTCGTCGCTGACTCCTATGGAACCTTAAAGAAAGATGCTGCAGGCGACTAAGAGAGAAGTGTATGGTTGGATCCAAGGGCAGATCGAGGATGAACAGAGGGGACAGAGTCTGGGTCACTTGCCAGTGACCAGGAAGGAACCAGGAAGGAACCAGGCGATGTCGCAAAGCAATAAGGTGATGTTGTGACGCTTGTCTCTGCAGCCATGTGGACCAGGAGGCATCGACGACGACCAGGAGTCAGGCACGGACTGTCCCACAAAGACTCTCGCTGTTGACAGTGTCGGCTTTTGGATTGGAGTCAACAAGCCTTGGAAAAGGCAACCCACACAGGAATCGAAGTTGGATTCTTAATCAGACCAGCAAGGTCTGATGGGCTGCTTCTTTTCAGGGAAGCAGGGGCCAGTCTGGAGCAACCAGACCAGCAGTGGAAATTCACAGGTTTGTTGCCAAGATGGCCACTAGTCAATGGGCAAGTGCAAAATGCAGAAGGGCCCCACGCAGAACTCGTGGAGTGTGCAGGGCTGATCTTCGGTGCAGATGATGCTCGGGGCTGGGGCTTCTCAATCCCCAATGCACAGCTTCGAGGGTGCCTCAGAAGCTGCACTGTAAGCAAGTCAATGACTTTTCAAGATGGCCGGTCCCACCTCTCGCGTCGCCTCCACGGGTCTCAGCTTTGCTCGGGTTGTAGATCGGGCTAAAGGAAGTCTGGAAGTCCGGTTCTTGTCAGGCTCTGTGCTCGGGCTCCGGCGGGAGCATCGACAAAGCAAGTTGTTGATCGCTGGATGGTGCCTGCTTGTGCAGGGTGGTCACTCCTTGACCACAAGGGGGATTCTTCAGTCGTCTTCTTTCAAAGTAGATCGTTGAAGGTCCAGAGTTTTGTTTCAGAGTTTCAGTCATGATAATCTAAAATTGGGCTGGATTACCTACTAGGTCCCTCCTATGGGTGGGACCAGGGAAGGGGGTGGTTACAGTGCCCCAGCATCGGTTTGAACTGGACTATGCATGGGACACCTTGTGTGCCCCAGGCAGTGTCTCCTTTCTTTCAGCCCTCCCTGCCCTAATACACAAGAGCCTGTCTGGGGTGGTGCTAACACCTCCCAAGACGAAACCTATTGTCCAAGCCTCCCTCCCTGGAAGAAATCTCAGCAGCAGGAGGTCAGACTTGTGTCTGTGGCAGCAGCATCCATTTTGTGATGCTGAGGCTCTGGTTAACTTTAACCGGGATTACGAGGAACAACATGTCTTCTCCCTCTAGAAGGGTGGAATGCTACCCCCGTCGCCTGAACTGGCGAGGGGGTAGTATTCCAAATCATATGACACCTTACTCGACATGTTTTGATAAAGCCAAACCAGAGCTAGCATTCAACCGCAAGGTTCATAAGGGCCAGAGCCAGAAGGGGCATGATTTTGGAAATTTGACGTACATAACGTGTTTCTTAAAATATTTTAACGTACTGATTTTTCGTCTCATTAACTTGCTCATAAATGAAATTGTTTAATTCCTTTTTAAAGTGTAAATAATACTGTTTTTATGTACTTTGTATGATTTTAACAAATCGAATAAAGTTAATTTGACTGACTGACTGACTGATAAAGCCAAACCAGAGTTAGCATTCAACCGCGAGGTTCATAATGCACTTAAGAGTATATGGTATGGCAATATCCTAGAACAGCTATAAGGACATGGTTCCGAAAGCTGCAGACATGCTCAGCTCATGCTAGAGCACCTTCTCACATAAAACCAAGCACTCTGCCTCCAGTATTGTTAAGGCCTGCCATCTGAGTGAGTTATAGGTTTATATGTGTCTAGATATAGGGTTAGATATAGGAATAATATATATACGCAAGGGATGATTACACAACCTTGCCCCAGTTGAGTGATAAGCCAGTTGTGTCAATGTGAGTGGCCAGTCAGGGGTGGCATAATATATGCTGCAGCCCCTGGTAGGCCTTGGATGCACCTATGCCCTGGGTACCTATAGTACACTGTACAGGGGCTCATAAGGTGACCCAGTATCCAATTGGTATTGCACCTAAAGTACATTGTAGTGAATTTAGAGAGAGAGAAGCTGGGCTGTGGGTCTGATTAGCAGGCCCACAGCCACATTATGTCGAAAACCAGTGAAGCAAAAAGTGGGGTGACCATAGGAAAGCAGACCCTACTCTCCTACACCCCCCCAAACGAAGGGACATTAGACTAACATTGACCAGTTGTGTCTTCATGTTCTAAGTGGAAGTACCTGGAGAGACCATCTGCATTGCCATGGTCAGTCCCTGGTCTGTGCTCCACTGTAAAGTCCATCCCCTGTAGGGAAATGGACCACCTGAGCAGTTTGGGGTTTTCACCCTTCATCTGATTTAGCCACAAAAGGGGCTTATGGTCGGTCTGAATCTTGAAGCGAGCGCCAAACACGTATGGTCTCAACTTATTCATGGCCCACATGACAGCAAAGGCCTCCCTCTCAATGGCTGACCAACGTTTCTCTCTAGGGGTCAGCCTTCTGCTAATAAAAGCAATGGGCTGGTCTTGACCATCTACATTAAGTTGTGAAAGCACAGCTCCCACCCCCAACTCAGATGCATCTGTTTGGACAATAAACTCTTTGGAGTAGTCAGGACTCTTTAAGATAGGTGCAAAGCACATGGCCTTCTTCAGGTCATCACATGCCTTTTGACAGCTTACTGTCCACTGAACCTTCTTTGGCATCTTCTTGGAAGTCAAGTCATTAAGTGGTGTCACAATGGACCCATAGTTCTTAACCCCTTTAGTGCTAAGGCAACATCATTTGTCTCCTTTAATTTCCATTGAAATGAATGGGAAGTGCATGACGAGTTACCCTTGTCATTAGCATCCAAGAGGTTAACAAACCTTCTGTAGTAACCAGACAGGCCCAAGAAAGCTCTGACCTGTGTTTGGGTGGTTGGAGGAGCCCAGTCCTTGATGGTCTGGATCTTACTCTCCAGTGGTTGAACCTGACCCCCACCTACCAGGTGGCCCAGGTACACAACCTTACTCTGCCCTATCTGGCATGTTGTGGCCTTGATAGTTAGGCCTGCCTTCTGCAGGGCCTCTAAAACCTTCTTCAGGTGGATCAGGTGATCCTCCCAGGTGGAGCTGAAGACAGCAATATCATCTAGATAAGCTGCACAAAAGTCATCCAACCCAGTGAGGACTTGGTTCACCAACCTTTGGAAAGTGGCAGGTGCAGTCTTCAAACCAAAGGGCATCACCACCAATTGATAATGACCTCCTGGGGTTGAGAAAGCAGTTTTGGCCTTGGCATCCTCAGCTAGCCTGATCTGCCAATAGCCAGCTGTCAAATCAAATGTGCTCAGAAACTTGGCAGAAGCCAATCTATCAATAAGCTCATCTGCTCTTGGAATCGGGTGAGCATCTGTCCTAGTGAAAGCATTGAGACCTCTATAGTTCACACAGAACCTCATCTCTGTCTTACCATTTGGGGTGTGAGGTTTTGGTACAAGGACTACTGGGCTGGCCCATGGGCTGCCTGATGGCTCAATCACTCCCAGTTCCAGCATCTTCTGCACCTCAGTCTTTATACAGTCTCTGACATGGTCAGGTTGCCTGTAGATCCTATTCTTCACAGGCAGACTGTCACCAGTGTCCACCTCATGGGTGCACCACTTAGTCTGACTAGGTGTTAATGAAAACATATGTCTAAAAGACTGTAGAACTTGTCTGCAGTCCTGTTGCTGCTGGTCAGTGAGGCTGTCAGCTAAGGCCACACCATCAACTGAACCATCATCAGGGTTCTGAGTCAACAGGTCTGGGAGAGGGTCACTCTCTTCCTCCTGCCCCTCATCTGTAGCCATGAGCAAGCCCATGTCTGCCCTGTCAACATATACTTTGAGTCTGTTGACATGGAGCACCCGGTGGGGCAACTCCCATCCTTCCTTCACCAGACATAGGGGTCCCCTTACAGGATGTCCAAACAAAAGTTCAAAAGGGCTGTAGCCAACTCCCTTCTGTGGGACCTCTCTGTAAGCAAACAGAAGGCAGGGTAGAAGGATATCCCATCTTTGCCTAAGCTTTTCAGGTAAACCCTTGATCATACCCTTTAACCCCTTCGATGCTGGTGACGGAACCATTCCGTCATCAGTCACGGTTGGGCTGTGCTGATGACGGAATGGTTCCGTCACAACCACACCCATTTCCATAGGGGCCCAGCACAGGGGGAAAATATCTCTAGCAGCGATGAGGTTATGGTCTTGTTGAATCTTTCAACAAGTCCATTGCACTGTGGATGGTAGGGAGTAGTGAATTTATAATTTACACCACACTCTTTCCACATTGCAGTCAAATATCCTGACATAAAGTTTGCACCTCTGTCGGATACTACCTCCTTCGGAAAGCCCACTCTTGAGAAAACTCCAAGGAGGGCTCTGGCCACAACAGGAGCTGTTGTGGTCCTCAGGGGAATAGCTTCTGGATACCTGGTGGCATGATCCACTACCACCAGTATAAATCTGTGCCCAGATGCTGTTTGGGGATCCATTGGTCCAACAATGTCTATCCCAACTCTTTCAAAGGGTACCCCCACCACAGGTAGTGGTATCAGGGGGGCCTTTGTGGTGCCACATGCTTTGCCACTGGCTTGGCAGGTTACACAGGAGCGACAAAACTCCTTGGTATCTTCTGACATATGGGGCCAGTGAAAGTGAGGGACAAGCCTTTCCCAAGTCTTGTTCTGGCCCAAGTGTCCTGCTAGAGGAATATCATGGGCTAAGGTAAGAAGGAAACCCCTAAAGGCCTGAGTTATGACCAACCTCCTGGAAGCACCAGGCTTGGGGTCTCTAGCCTCAGAATAAAGGAGTCCTTCATCCCAGTACACTTTATGGGTACCTGTAGCATTCCCAGCAGCCTCAAAAGCAGCTTGCTATCTGAGGGGTTCAAGAGAGGAACAGTCTAACTATGCCTGCCTCAAGTCTGCCATTGAAGGTCCCCCTGTCCCAAGAAACTCAACCTGATCAGGTTCAAGCTCTTTTGGGACAGTTACCTCAGAGGTCTCAGAATCAGCTTCTTGTGAAGGCTGATCTTCACTTGTAGGCAGGGGGGAAGGCACTGTCTTTACCCTACTGTTCTTTCTCTTGGGTGGCACTTGGTCCATGGTTTCAGGATCCAAGGCCTGTTCAGTGAGGCACTATTTGGCCTGTGACCTGGTCACAGAAAGGACATGTGATGATATACCTAACATCTCAGCATGAGTCCTATACTCCACTTCTGACCATAGTGAGGATTCAAGGTCATCGCAAAACAAACATTCAACGGGGAGATCTGCACTTACCACAACTCTTTTGAGGCTAGTTACCCCTCCGCAGGAGAAATTAACAACTGCCACACTATGTGTAGTAGTGACATTGCTAGCATTGGTCACCAGTTAATTATCACCCAGTACAATCTGTCAAGGGTCCACAAAGTCAGGTGTCACCATAGTAACACTGGCACATGTGTTCCTGTATGCTTGAGCCACTTTGCCATTTATTAAAGGTGTTTGTCTGTACTAGCCCAGAGTACTGGGACTCACAGTAGAGGACATAGCCATGTCCACATCACGGACAAGAACAGCCTGAGTTGGTATTCTGACTAGGCCAGAATCCATCTCAGTTCCCAGGGTTAACCCTACTATAGCCTCAAGTTGAAAACTACCACTGCCAGCTGAACTAGGGGGTGCAGTTGCCTTAGGGGCAGCAGTGGTAGGGGCTGAATCTTTCTTGGTGCAGTCACTGGTCCAGTGACTAGTGGATTTACAAAAATTACACCAAGGTTTTCTTTGGCCATCTTTCTTCTTCTTCTTGGAAGTTTGGGACCCCCCCCCCCACCCCCACCCCCCAACCCCCCCCTCCCCCCCCTCATTGGACTTTTGGGGCCCTGTAGAAGACTTCTGGTCTTTTGGTTTCTGATCCCCACCTTTTTGGTCTGCCTTTTTCTGATCACCACCTTGGACCTGGTTTTTCTGCTTAACTCTGGTTCTGTCCTATTTGTCCGCCTTCTTACCCAATTCTTGTGGGGAGGTCAGATCTGAGTCAATCAGGTGTTGGTGCAACAACTGGTTCTGACAATTGTTAAGTATTTGCTCTCTCATGATCAAATTATACAATCCTGTATAGTCCTTAACTTTACTTCCCAATAACCTGCCTTCCAGAGCCTTAGTGGAACAATCAACAAAATCAGTCCAGTCCTGAGTCTGTGTCTTCTGGGTATCTCTGAACATCAACCTGTACTGCTCAGTGGTTAAGCCAAACTCATCAATCAGAGCACTCTTCAGGACAGTGTAATTGTTAGCATCATCATCACTAACTGTGAGGAGCTTATCTCTACCTTTTTCTCAAAATGAGAGCCACGGGATTGCTGCCCACTGACTTTGGGGTACCTGCTGTACTTTGCAGGCCCTCTCCAAAGCAGTTATCCATTTGTGGATATCATCACAATCTTACTCAGGTGTCTATTGTCATAGGACCTGTCTTTATCCTTAGGGATAGTGCTGCCACCAGTGGAATCTAATCCACTTAACTTTTGCTCTCATGCAAGAGCAAGTTTAGCTTGGGCTAGGGCAAGCTCTTCCTTCTCTATTCTGAGTTGGACCTCCCTCATCCTAGCCTCATGCTCTCTCCTCTGAGAGGAAGTCATCCCTCTCTGAGAATGTCTAGAGGTATTGGAGTGGATAGAGTCACCTGAGTGAGATCTTTCCCTCCTATATCTCTGGTTAAACCCACTTGAGGGCCTGAATGGGGCTATCCCATCCTCAGCCCCAAGCTGGTTTAGGTTAGCCTGGCTAAGTCTCCTGACCACAGCCTGGCTGCTTATGTCTTCCTCAGAATCTTCTTCAACCTCCTCCTCTTCCTCATCTGGGACTGGGGGGTCATCTTCTGTGGAGGGCATGCCCTCACCTGGTCTCCCTGTAGGCTCTGTGCCAGAGGCTTTGAGAGTGTCACTCTCATCTAGGAGTTCCATCAGGTGTTGAAGGGTAGGGTTAGAACCCTGTTTCAACTTTCTTGTGGTACCCAAGTGTCTCAGTTCTCGAAAGCTGAGGATTTCATATCTAGAGGGTGCCCTGGGAGAGTCACTCACCACAGGTAGAGATCCAGATGGGTCACCTGTGCCAGACATGATCTAGTGTGGTGAAGGTGTGTGCACCTACCTACACTTAGGGGCATATTACCAAGCAATAACGATAATTATCGCTATTGCTTGGTTAGAGACAAAAAATTACTGCTGAGCTGCGGCGATTTTTATCGCAAATAAACCTTGGTATTACCAAGGTTCCAAGGTTTATCGCAAATGCAATAAAAATCGGCCGCAATGCATGAATATCGCTGAAAAGTCAGCGATGTTCATGCATTACCGAGCTAATGCTCTTAGCCATGTTATCCACCTCCAATTGGATAACATGGCTAAGAACTGCTCAGGGCAGGTGTTAACTTTTGGAGATATTCACGCTTAGCGCGAATATCTCCAAAAGTTGATAATAGGAGATAGCGATGTTAGCGACTGTTTCCAGTCGCTAACAACTTGGCACGCCCACTTTGCATGTCATTAGTGATAAATATCACTGACATGCAAAGTTGGGCCCAAGATGGTCGCTATCTCCTACTAGCTGTCGCTAACTGGTGTTAGCGACAGCTAGGTAATAGGGAGATAATTTTATCTCCGCTTTCTTGGCTTTTAAAGCCAAAAAAGCGGAGATAAACCCCCTTGATAATATGCCCCTAAGTGTTTTCCTACTGAACCTCTCTAGGAGTTGTAGTCAGGGTGTGCTAGGCCCTTTGCTCTACAACAACTAAGTTCAGTAGAACTTAGGTATTCTAAGTCTTGTAATATGTACCTATAGGTACCTATGTGATCTTTCAACTGATATTGCAAAGATTACAATTGGTAAAACAACAGCAAGCTCAAATCCCACCGCTGCCACCAATGTGAGAAGTTGGCCTGGTATATGATGTTCACTATTCTAGTGAGCACCTTGCAACAGTCCAAACAACCCTTATGGTGATGGTTGTAAAGTCAACCTTATAGACCAGCTATCCTAGTGGAAAAGAAGATGCCAAAAAATTAATCTCTAAGGGTCTCGATATAGCTGACTAAACATAACAGCACCCACTGTCATGGCTGCCTTCATGAGAAATTGAGGACACCAGGAAATCAAAAATATTTTATAAAACAAAACTGAATCAAAATTTTAAAAGACTAATGCTACAGGATGATATCTTCTGCCTAATTAACCCGAGGAACTGTGACTGCGCTATACCGGTTTTATCAAACATGTAGTTTTAAAACTCTTCTTTTAATGTGTTTTGTATTGCAATGGTTTTAAGTTACTATGCTAAATAAAATTACTTACTTACTTACTTAGTGGTAGCATGGACAAAGCAGTCTTCGGCTAAACTCAAGAGGGCATGTGAAGCCAGCTGTTTTACCATATGTAACCCCTTTAAATACCAATTGAAAGGGCACCACACAGGATATAAATAAAATATATATGTATTTATTTCTAGACAAACCCTCTGAACTCTTTATGAGGTCAGAGGCACAAGCACATAACAAGATACTTAATTCAAATACAATAAGTTGCACAAAATACAGTAGGGCCCTAGGGGCACGCTAAACCATATACTAAAATAGTGGTCTAAGGAAAGTGAATAGGCCTAGGGCCTAGGGAATCGCTGGGGTTATGCTGTACTACCAAGAGTTAGGAAGCAGGAGGCCTATGGGAGGTGTGTGCAGAGTCTTTGCTCACGCGCAAGTTACCATAGAGAATGAATGGTAACGTAGAAGTTAGAAACTAGTTCTTTTAGGGCACTTCTAACTGGACTCGATGAAAGTTACTTGAAACCTAGACAGTTGGATAGACAATACCCACAGGAGCACCGGAGTACTTGCGTTACCTCACCCACAGGAAGCGGGTGCATAGGTGTCAAAGTGTGTCGGGTTTCGTCGCTGAATCCTATGGAGCCTTGAAGAAAGATGCTGCAGGCGACCAGGAGAGAAGTGTCCAGTAGGATCCAATGGCGGATCGAGGATGAAGAGTACCTGAAAGCAGAGGGGACAGAGTATGGGTCACTAGCCAGTGACCAGGAAGGAACCAGGAAGGAACCAGGCGATGTTGCGAAGCAATCAGGTGATGATGTGAAGCTTGTCTCTGCAGCCACGTGGACCAGGTGACTCCTTGTCCACAAGGGAGATTCTTCAGTTGTCTTCTTTCAAAGTAGACCGTTGAAGATCCAGAGTTTCGTTTCAGATTTTTCAGTCAGGATAATCTAAAGCCTTGAGACTCAGCTCCTACCTATATACCAAATCTAGGGGCTGGATTACCTACTAGGTCCCTCCTATGCGTGGGACCAGGGAAGGGTGTGGTTATACTGTAGGAGAGTAGGGTCTGCAATCCCATGATCACCCAGATTTTTCGCTTTTGTTTCACTGGTTTACGACTTTCTCTGGCTGCGGGCCTGCCAATCAGACCCACAGCCTGGCTGTTCTCTTTCTAAATTACGAGATGTACCCTAGGTGCATATACCAATTGGTACTGGGCCACCTTATCAGACCCTGTAACCCAGGGCGTAGGTGTATCCAGGGCCGCCAGGGGCTGCAGCATGTATTATGCCCCCCTGACTGGCCTCCTAAATTTGACACAACTGGCTGCATGACAGCTGGGGCAAAGTCGTGTAATCACCCTTTGCTTTAGATATAGTAGCCCTATATCTAACCCTCCAATGGACACCCGAGTCCCTATCAGTCACTCCTATGGCAGGCCTTGACAATCCTGAAGGCAGAGTGCATGGGCTCGTGTGAACTAAGCTCTGGACCGAGCCGAGCCCGGTTGCAGCTTGCGGAATCAAGACCCAATGGCTGTTCCATGATAACGCGTACCATATCGGTAACTTCGGTGTCGCGTTATCAAGACATGTCGAGTAAGGTGTCATACGAATCGGGATGCTGTCCTCTCACCAACTCTGGCGACGAGGTTAGCATTCCGCCCTTCTAGAGGGACACGACATGTACGTAACTGTGAACCCCGGTTAAAGTTAACGAAGGCCTCAGCTCCACAAAATGGATGCTGCCACCACAGACACAAGTCTGACCTCCTGCTGCTGGGAGTCCTTCCAGCGAGGAGCACTTGGACAAAGGGTTTCCTGTCGAGGGCGGTGTTCGCACCGTCCCAGACAGGGTTTGTGTATTCTGGGTAGGTAGGGCTTTTGCGAGAAGGTGACTGCGGAGTGGCACCCCGGTGCTCACTACGCATCTGCCGGTTAGAACCAGTTCCAGGGGCGACAGCCCTGGCCTGGGGAAAGTCCGGCAGGGGAGAGGGGTGTAACTACCCCCCTTCCTGGTCCCACCCTTAGGGCAGGACCTAGTCATGTACCCACCCCTTTCTTTAGGATAAAGGCCGGAGCGGGGACCCTTCCAAATTAGATCATCTTTGAATCAAGAATACTTTCTACGAAAGGACTTCAAGACTCTTCTTAAGATTTCTCCCTTGTGACTAAGGAGTAGTCACCCTGCATCAGCGGGCACCATCTAAGAACTCTGCGGTTTGCTGTAAGTCCTTCCTCAAGGAATCCGACGGCCCAGCTCGACGAGAACCGGCTTCCCTGGCACCTCTGACCTCTACCCACGTCATCAGCTCAGCTGTGATCTGTGGGTGCGACGAGACCTCGAGGGACCGGCCATCATCAGAACCTGCACGCTCTTAAAAACCAGCACGACCATCGAGATAACTCTCTGGTGAGTGCTCTGGGGTCCGAGAAGCCCCGACCCTGAGCCGCTCTAGCACCGAAGTGCAGCCTCCCAGCATCTCCACGATCTGCGTGGGGCCCTTCTGCTCGCTGCTCAGCACGTTGTCTGGTCACTAGCCGCTGGCTTGTGCCCTTCTGTGACGACGACCAAGAATCAACACTGCCGGTCTGGTTGCTCCAGACTGGCCCTTGTTTCCATCTTTTGAGAAGCACCCCGGACCCTCCTGGTCCACTCAAGACGCCGACAGCGACATCCGTCGTGGGACAGCTCGCACCTCCACCGTGGTCGCCGATAACGCCTCCTGGTCCGTGAGACTGCAGAGCCTAGCGTCGCCCACTCACCTGGTCGAGGTGACGGCCAACCGGTGCCTTCCTGGTACCCCCTAACTACTGGCTAGTAGTACGAACTTGGTCCCCTCTGCTTTCAGGTTCCATCAATCTCTACGAACTATTCAACACTGGTCGCCGGCCAGCAACTCCTTTTCTTCCGGCTCCTGGCTCGTCAGCGAAGACCCCGACGCCTGTAAGACTTGTGCAGCCGCAGCCCTCGTGGCTAGGTAACTCGGCATTTCGGTGCCTGCATAGCCTCCTTACTCTAGGGTCCCGAGTCCCTCGCTTCCGACTTGCCTTAACCTTTCCGTGTCCTCGGACACTTGTCTTTAAACTGTGCACTTGAAGTATTTGCTAAAGAGATTTGGTTTGTGCTTAGTACCCTGTCCTCATAAAGAGTACAGGGCTGTTGTGATTCTTAATAAATATACTGTTTATTTTCATAACACTTGTGTGGTGTCCTTTCACTGGGTGTTCAAGGGGTACATGTGTGGTAAACAGCTGGCTTAACGCGCCCTCTCGAGTCTTTAGCCTTAGACTGCTCGTATCCACGCTACTAGGATAGCTGGTCTATAGGTTGACTTACAACCAAACACCATAAGGGTCGTTGGAACGATACATAGCGGTCGCTAGAATAGCGAACGTTGCATATCGGGCCAACTTCTCACATTGGTGAGCAGCGGTTGGGATTTGAGCTTGCTGTTGTTTTACCACACGTATCCTAAGAATATCTTGTTGAAAGATCGCACAAGTACTGTTAGTACATATAACTAAAGCTTAGAATACTCTGAGTTCTACTGAACCAGCTGTTGTAGCTCCTCAAGGCTTAGCACACCTTGGCTACAGCTCTTAGCAAGGGAAAAGTAGGAAAACACGTAGTGTAGGTAGGTGCATCACTTACACCACACTAGAAACAGTATGTCGGGCCAAGGAGGAAACCCCGAGTCTCCCCTTGTGTCAGTTGACCCTCCACAGGTCATCCCTTCAGGATATACTGTGCTGAGCTTCAAGGAGTTAAGACGATTGTGTCACTCCCGGAAGATTCAGCAGGGGTCTAACCCCACAACGTCCTTTCTGATTGGTCTCTTGGAGACTTATGATGCCAGGAGAGCTGAGAAACTTCGTAGCTCTTCTAATCCAGAAGGAGACATGCCTCCCCTCGAGGGAACCCGGGACGATCCTGACCTCATTCACCTCGCAACCGAGAACGAGGATGTGGAGGAGGATGAGGATGAGGATCTCTCTGGGGACGAGGCAGATAAGGGACAGGTAGAAGTCGGCAGACTAAGCAGGTCCAACTTAAGCAAACATGATAGCGGTACTGGGGGACCCCTGGGGCCACTATCAGGTCAGCTTAACATTGGGAATGGACGAGCCAGATCTCTATCAAGAGGCTCTGGCAGATCCCTTCATACCAACGGCTCTCACAACTCTTCTCAAAGAGGGATGACGTCCCCTCAGAGGAGAGTGTACGAAGCGAAAGAAAGGGCAGCTAATCTGCGGATCGAAAGGGAAGAACTTGCCCTGGCCAAGGAAAAGCTTGCTTTCGCTAGAGAGCAACAGTTAAGTGGGACAGTCCCCACTGGTGGCAGCAATGTACCTAGTAATAGGGAAAAGAGTTTCGATACGAAACACCTTGGGAAGATAGTGCCCCCCTTTAAACAAGGGGACGACATCCACAAATGGATTACTGCTTTGGAGAGGGCCTGCACTGTGCAAGGCGTTCCCCAGAGTCAGTGGGCAGCTATCTTGTGGCTCTCCTTTGAAGGTAAAGGAAGAGACAAGCTCCTCACCACAAGGGTAGAGGACGCCAACAATTACCAAGTCTTGAAGAATACACTCGTTGAAGGGTTCGGCCTAACCACTGAACAGTACAGGGTGCTGTTCAGGGATACCCAGAAAACGCAGTCTCAAGATTGGTCTGATTTTGTCGATTGTGCCACTAAGGCTTTTGAGGGCTGGTTGCTGGGCAGTAAGGTTACTGATTACAAAGGATTGTATAATTTGATGATGAGAGAACAAATTTTAAACAATTGTCAGAACCAGTTGTTGCATCAGCATCTTGTCGACTCGGATCTGACCTCTCCTCAAGAATTGGGGCAGAAGGCAGACAAATGGGTTCGTACGAGAGTTAAACAGAACCAGGGCCAGAATCAAGGTGGTCAGAAGAAAGCAGACCAGAAGGGTAAAGATTCTAAGGGGGAACAAAATGACCAGAAGTCTTCGACAGGTCCCCAACAACCCAAAGAGGGTGGGGGTCAGGCTCCCCAAAAGAAGAAAGAAGGCCAATCCAAACGATGGTGCCAGTACTGTAAAAGTAAGTCTCACTGGTTTAGTGAGTGCACCAAGAAAGGAGGAGGGCAGACTCCTGCCACTGCAGCCCCTAAGGCACCTGTGCCCCCTAGTACAGTCAGCAGTGGTAGTGCGCCTCCCAAGGGTTTGGTAGGGTTAACCCTGGGTTCTGAGGGGCGTGACAACTTAGTTGGCACACTTACTCAGGCTGTCCTTGTCAGTACCGGGGACGCGGACGTGTCCCCTGACGTAAGCCCCAATACTTTGGGCAAATACAGACAGACGCCTTTTATCAATGGAAAGATGGCTCAGGCCTATAGGGACACTTGTGCCAGCGTCACCATGGTGACGCCTAACTTCGTGGACCCTGGACAGATCATGCCAGGTACAGAATTCCTGGTGACCAATGCAAGCAATGTCACTACCAATCACAGTATGGCAATTGTAGCTTTCTCCTGGGGAGGGGTAACTGGCCAAAAGAAGGTTGTAGTTAGTCCAGACCTCCCAGTGGATTGTTTGTTGGGCAATGATTTGGAGTCGTCACAATGGTCAGAAGTGGAGCACCGGACTCACATGGAAATGTTAGGTTTGCCAGCACATGTGTTCGCTGTGACTAGGTCACAGGTCAGGAAATGCCCCACTGAACAGGTGCTGGATCCTGGAACAACGGACCAGACACCTCCCAAGAAAAAGAGCAGTAGGGTTAAGGCTGCGCCTTCCCCCTTGCCCCAGGTCGAGGATCAAGTCTCAGAGGAGGCTGACCTACAGGAATTGAGGGAAACTGAGCCGAGAGAGTTCGAACTTGATCAAGTTGAATTCTTGGGCTCAGGGGGACCCTCAAGGGAAGATCTGGGGAAGGACCAATTAGACTGCCCTTCTCTTGAACCCCTCAGACAGCAGGCTGCTGCTGAGGCTGCTGGGAACGCCACAGGTACCCACAAGGTATACTGGGAAGATGGACTCCTGTACACTGAGGCAAGAGACCCCAAGCCTGGCATGACCAGGAGGCTGGTCGTCCCCTTGTCTCAGCGTGGTTTCCTACTTACCTTGGCCCACGAGATTCCCTTAGCAGGTCACTTAGGCCAGACGAAAACGTGGGACAGGCTTGTCTCGCACTTTCACTGGCCGCACATGAACGAAGATACCAAGGAGTTTTGCCGCTCCTGTGTCACTTGCCAAGCCAGTGGTAAGTCAGGTGGCACGACAAAGGCCCCCCTTATACCACTGCCTGTGGTGGGGGTGCCCTTTGAACGGGTGGGGATCGACATCGTCGGTCCCATGGAACCACCGACAGCATCAGGGCACAAGTTTATACTGGTGGTAGTGGATCATGCCACCAGGTATCCTGAAGCTATTCCCCTTAGGACCACTACAGCACCTATTGTGGCAAGAGCCCTAGTTGGAGTATTCTCCAGAGTGGGCTTCCCTAAGGAGGTCGTCTCCGACAGAGGTGCAAACTTTATGTCGAGCTACTTAACTGCTATGTGGAAGGAATGTGGTGTCAACTACAAGTTCACTACACCCTATCATCCACAATGCAATGGGCTTGTTGAGAGATTCAACAGGACCCTAAAAGGGATGATTCATGGACTACCGGAAAAGCTTCGGCGTAGATGGGACGTCCTGATCCCCTGCCTCTTGTTCGCCTACAGAGAAGTCCCACAGAAGGGGGTTGGCTACAGCCCTTTTGAACTTTTGTACGGGCATCCTGTAAGAGGACCCCTGTGTTTGGTGAAGGAAGGATGGGAGAGACCTCTCAAAAAGCCTGCAGCCAACATAGTGGACTATGTGCTCGGCCTCCGCTCGCGGATGGCTGAATACATGGAGAAGGCATCCGAAAACCTTAAGGCCAGCCAAGAACTCCAAAGAGCTTGGCATGACCAAAAGGCTGTCTTGACTGTTTACCAGCCCGGGCAGAAGGTGTGGGTGTTGGAGCCAGTGGCCCCAGCAGCACTCAAGGACAAATGGTCCGGGCCCCACACCATCCTGGAGAAAAAGGGAGAGGTCACCTACCTGGTCGACCTAGGAACTCCCCGGAGCCCCCACAGGGTGCTTCATGTCAACAGGCTAAAAGCATATGTCGACAGGAAGGACATGAGTTTGCTCATGGCCATAGATGAGGGACAGGAGGAGGAGAGTGACCCTCTCCCCGACCTGCTCTCTCAGAATCCTGACGATGGCTCGGTAGATGGTGTTGTCTTTTGCGGCAGCCTCTCCGACCATCAACAGAGCGACTGTAAACAGGTTCTTCAGTCGTTCCGACATCTGTTTTCTCTGGCACCCAGTCAGACCGATTGGTGCACCCATGAGGTCGACACTGGTGACAGCCTGCCCGTAAAGAGTAAAATCTACAGGCAGCCTGATCACGTCAGAGACTGCATCAAAAGTGAGGTGCAGAAAATGTTGGAGCTGGGAGTCATCGAACCCTCGGATAGCCCTTGGGCTAGTCCCGTAGTTCTAGTGCCGAAACCTCACACCCAGGGTGGTAAGAGAGAGATGAGGTTTTGCGTAGACTACAGGGGTCTCAATGCAGTCACTAAGACTGACGCCCACCCAATACCAAGGGCAGACGAGCTTATTGATAGGCTGGCTTCGGCCAACTACTTAAGTACGTTTGACCTGACAGCTGGGTATTGGCAAATCAGGTTAGCTGAGGACGCCAAACCTAAGACAGCATTTTCAACCCCTGGTGGGCATTATCAGTTCGTGGTGATGCCCTTTGGTCTGAAAAATGCACCTGCCACCTTCCAACGGTTGGTGAATCATGTCCTTACTGGGCTGGATGACTTCTGTGCGGCGTATCTTGACGATAGTGCTGTCTTTAGCTCCACCTGGGAGGATCACCTGGTCCACCTGCGGAAGACGTTAGAGGCACTGCAAGCAGCAGGTCTCACTATCAAGGCCACCAAGTGCCAGATAGGGCAGACACAGGTTGTGTACCTGGGCCACCTTGTCGGTGGGGGTCAGGTTCAGCCACTGGAGAGCAAGATACAGTCAATCAGGGACTGGGCTCCTCCAACCACCCAGACTCAGGTTCGAGCTTTCTTGGGCCTGACTGGATACTACAGGAAGTTTGTCAGGAACTATGGGTCCATCGTGACACCATTAAATGAACTGACAAGTAAGAAAATGCCAAAAAAGGTTCAGTGGACAGCGAGCTGTCAAAAAGCATTCGATGACCTAAAGCAGGCCATGTGCACGGCGCCTATCCTCAAGAGTCCGGACTACTCCAAACCATTCATTGTCCAAACAGATGCTTCTGAGTTGGGTGTGGGAGCTGTTCTTTCTCAACTGAATTTTGATGGTCAAGACCAGCCCATTGCTTTTATAAGTAGACGGCTGACCCCTAGAGAGAAGAATTGGTCAGCTATTGAGAGGGAGGCCTTTGCTGTGGTTTGGGCCCTGAAGAAGCTGAGGCCATACTTGTTTGGCACTCACTTCAAGATTCAGACCGACCATAAGCCCCTCTTGTGGCTAAATCAGATGAAGGGTGAAAACCCCAAACTGCTTAGGTGGTCCATTTCCCTACAGGGGATGGACTTCACAGTGGAACATAGACCTGGTACTGATCACGGCAATGCCGATGGGCTCTCCAGATATTTCCACTTAGAACAAGAAGACTTACCTGGTCAAGGTTAGTTAGTTGTTCCGACGTTTGGGGGGGGGTCATGTAGGAGAGTAGGGTCTGCAATCCCATGATCACCCAGATTTTTCGCTTTTGTTTCACTGGTTTACGACTTTCTCTGGCTGCGGGCCTGCCAATCAGACCCACAGCCTGGCTGTTCTCTTTCTAAATTACGAGATGTACCCTAGGTGCATATACCAATTGGTACTCGGCCACCTTATCAGACCCTGTAACCCAGGGCGTAGGTGTATCCAGGGCCGCCAGGGGCTGCAGCATGTATTATGCCCCCCTGACTGGCCTCCTAAATTTGACACAACTGGCTGCATGACAGCTGGGGCAAAGTCGTGTAATCACCCTTTGCTTTAGATATAGTAGCCCTATATCTAACCCTCCAATGGACACCCGAGTCCCTATCAGTCACTCCTATGGCAGGCCTTGACAATCCTGAAGGCAGAGTGCATGGGCTCGTGTGAACTAAGCTCTGGCCCGAGCCGAGCCCGGTTGCAGCTTGCGGAATCAAGACCCAATGGCTGTTCCATGATAACGCGTACCATATCGGTAACTTCGGTGTCGCGTTATCAAGACATGTCGAGTAAGGTGTCATACGAATCGGGATGCTGTCCTCTCACCAACTCTGGCGACGAGGTTAGCATTCCGCCCTTCTAGAGGGACACGACATGTACGTAACTGTGAACCCCGGTTAAAGTTAACGAAGGCCTCAGCTCCACAAAATGGATGCTGCCACCACAGACACAAGTCTGACCTCCTGCTGCTGGGAGTCCTTCCAGCGAGGAGCACTTGGACAAAGGGTTTCCTGTCGAGGGCGGTGTTCGCACCGTCCCAGACAGGGTTTGTGTATTCTGGGTAGGTAGGGCTTTTGCGAGAAGGTGACTGCGGAGTGGCACCCCGGTGCTCACTACGCATCTGCCGGTTAGAACCAGTTCCAGGGGCGACAGCCCTGGCCTGGGGAAAGTCCGGCAGGGGAGAGGGGTGTAACTACCCCCCTTCCTGGTCCCACCCTTAGGGCAGGACCTAGTCATGTACCCACCCCTTTCTTTAGGATAAAGGCCGGAGCGGGGACCCTTCCAAATTAGATCATCTTTGAATCAAGAATACTTTCTACGAAAGGACTTCAAGACTCTTCTTAAGATTTCTCCCTTGTGACTAAGGAGTAGTCACCCTGCATCAGCGGGCACCATCTAAGAACTCTGCGGTTTGCTGTAAGTCCTTCCTCAAGGAATCCGACGGCCCAGCTCGACGAGAACCGGCTTCCCTGGCACCTCTGACCTCTACCCACGTCATCAGCTCAGCTGTGATCTGTGGGTGCGACGAGACCTCGAGGGACCGGCCATCATCAGAACCTGCACGCTCTTAAAAACCAGCACGACCATCGAGATAACTCTCTGGTGAGTGCTCTGGGGTCCGAGAAGCCCCGACCCTGAGCCGCTCTAGCACCGAAGTGCAGCCTCCCAGCATCTCCACGATCTGCGTGGGGCCCTTCTGCTCGCTGCTCAGCACGTTGTCTGGTCACTAGCCGCTGGCTTGTGCCCTTCTGTGACGACGACCAAGAATCAACACTGCCGGTCTGGTTGCTCCAGACTGGCCCTTGTTTCCATCTTTTGAGAAGCACCCCGGACCCTCCTGGTCCACTCAAGACGCCGACAGCGACATCCGTCGTGGGACAGCTCGCACCTCCACCGTGGTCGCCGATAACGCCTCCTGGTCCGTGAGACTGCAGAGCCTAGCGTCGCCCACTCACCTGGTCGAGGTGACGGCCAACCGGTGCCTTCCTGGTACCCCCTAACTACTGGCTAGTAGTACGAACTTGGTCCCCTCTGCTTTCAGGTTCCATCAATCTCTACGAACTATTCAACACTGGTCGCCGGCCAGCAACTCCTTTTCTTCCGGCTCCTGGCTCGTCAGCGAAGACCCCGACGCCTGTAAGACTTGTGCAGCCGCAGCCCTCGTGGCTAGGTAACTCGGCATTTCGGTGCCTGCATAGCCTCCTTACTCTAGGGTCCCGAGTCCCTCGCTTCCGACTTGCCTTAACCTTTCCGTGTCCTCGGACACTTGTCTTTAAACTGTGCACTTGAAGTATTTGCTAAAGAGATTTGGTTTGTGCTTAGTACCCTGTCCTCATAAAGAGTACAGGGCTGTTGTGATTCTTAATAAATATACTGTTTATTTTCATAACACTTGTGTGGTGTCCTTTCACTGGGTGTTCAAGGGGTACATGTGTGGTAAACAGCTGGCTTAACGCGCCCTCTCGAGTCTTTAGCCTTAGACTGCTCGTATCCACGCTACTAGGATAGCTGGTCTATAGGTTGACTTACAACCAAACACCATAAGGGTCGTTGGAACGATACATAGCGGTCGCTAGAATAGCGAACGTTGCATATCGGGCCAACTTCTCACATATACCCCTTTCCTTTTGTCCAGTTTTGCCCCAGCACCGGTTTGAACTGGACTATGCATGGGACACCGTGTGTGCCCCAGGCAGTGTCTCCTTTCTTTCAGCCCTCCCTGCCCTAATACACAAGAGCCTGTCTGGGGTGGTGCTAGCACCTCCCAAGACAGGAAACCTATTGTCCAAGCCTCCCGCGCTGGAAGGACTTCCAGCAGCAGGAGGTCAGACTTGTGTCTGTGGCAGCAGCATCCATTTTGTGATGCTGAGGCTCTGGTTAACTTTAACCGGGATTAGTAGGAACAACATGCCTTCTCCCTCTAGAAGGGTGGAATGCTACCCCCGTTGCCAGAACTGGCGAGGGGGTAGTATTCCAAATCGTATGACACCTTACTTGACATGTTTTGATAAAGCCAAACCAGAGCTAGCATTCAACCGCAAGGTTCATAATGCACTTAAGAGTATATGGTATGGCAATATCCTAGAACAGCTATAAGGACATAGTTCTGAAAGCTGCATACAGGCTCAGCTCATGATAGAGCACCATCTCACATAAAACCAAGCACTCTGCCTCCAGGATTGTTAAGGCCTGCCATAGGAGTGACTTATAGGTATATATGTGTCTAGATATAGGGTTAGATATAGGAATACTATATCTAAGCAAGGGGTGATTACACGAACTTGCCCCAGCTGAGTGATCAGCCAGTTGTGTCAATGTGAGTGGCCAGCCAGGGGTGGCATAATATATGCTGCAGCCCCTGGTAGGCCTTGGATGCACCTATGACCTGGGTACCTATAGTACACAGTACAGGGGCTCGTTAGGTGATCCAGTATCAAATTGGTAATGCACCTAAAGTACATTGTAGTGAATTTAGAGAGAGAGCAGCTGGGCTGTGGGTCTGATTAGCAGGCCCACAGCCACGTTAGTTCAAAAACCAGTGAAGCAAAAAGCAAAAAGTGGGCTGACCATAGGAAAGCAGACCCTGCTCTCCTACACTCTGGATCAGTATCTACCCTCCCAAAAGGAGCCTTCAATTGAATTTTTCACCCCTATTTGCTTCCCGAAATATCAGGGTTGTCTTTTATGTAGCAGACCTTACTGCCATAATCAAATGCTAGAATTTCCTGCCCTTCAAAGCCTCACATAATCCAAATTCAACAGGCCCAATTTGAGCTACAAACCAATGAAAATTCAATGTGCTTAAGGCACACAAATCCTATTAGCCACCAACCAGCCAGCCTTAGAAGTTTATTAGCCTCACAAACCATTACTAAGAGGTGTGGAAGGCTCTGATGCATGAACAAACCTATTGAATGTACATTGGAATCACAATTGTCATTGTTTGCCTCAGTGAACATATTCAGGGCTTTTGAAGTAGTTAAGAAAGAAAGAAAAAAACTTGCAGTGTCAATGTTAGACCTGGCATCATTGGCGTGAGTCTCCCTTCCAGTTTGACTGATTGCCTCATCTGTTTTGATGTTTTGCTGGATTTATGCTTTGGGCACTGTGCCACTGCTAATCAGTGCCACTGTGCAAGTGCTCCCCATGTTAAATTGATGTACTAATTGGTTATTCCATGATTGGGTTATTTGATTTATCTGTCAGCCCCTAGTACAGTGCACCATGTGTGCCCAGGGCTTGTAAATCCAATACTGCTGGTGGGCTTGCAGCACTGGTTGTGCCACCCATAGATGCAGCTTGTGAAGTGTGTCTCAGGTCTGCCATTGCAAGGCCTGTGTGCAGTCTAGCACTACCATGTCGACTTGGCCAAGTGCACCCACCTGCCAGTTCCTAAACCTTCCCCTTGCTTCATATTAGACACCCTTATGGTAGGCCCAAGGGCAGGGTGCTTTGTAAGTATAAGGTAGGACATGCTCTGATGTGTGTAGCATGTTCTAATAGTGAATTACAGCCATTTTCGTTTTTCACTATTGAAGGCTACCTGTTCTCATAGGCCAGAATGGGCAGTTAGAGTATTACATTCTTATAATCCTAACTGACTAAGGGAACATGGTGGAAATTCGAATTTAGTATGCCTGAACTCAGAATAATAAAATACATCTTTTAGTACAGTTGGTTTTCATATTCTGTGTTTGAAAATACCACTTTTGGAAAGTAGGTATTTTCTTGCCTAACTATCCAGGCCTGCCTCTGCTGGGTTGTGTATTCCTTGTCTGGGTTTGTGAGTGACAGGGCTGAGGAATGCCAGGAGACAGGCTGGGGCAGCCCAGTGGTGAATAGGGAGATCTGCATCTAGATGGGAGGGAGGAGTTGCACCTGGGACCTGAATAGGGCTGGGCCTTCTCTCTACAATGCTGGTTCCACCTCCTGTGGCTTTGCCGATGTCTCTACCCTGAACTGTGAAAGCAGAGGAGGAATCATGTCAACATAGTGCTCCAGAGCTCTGTATCTTCCCTCCCCTGTGCTGGCTCCACCTCCTGTGGGGCGGCTGATGTCTCTGCCCTGCACAGTAAAAGGAAGAAGAGAGTCATGTAAACAAAGTGCTCAGGAACTGGTTTGGACTAGGCAGAGGCCTTTCTGCCTTCAGAGGATAAAGGATTTTGGGGTATAAATATTGGGACCCTGACTTCAAGAAATTAGATCACTTCTGGACAAGAAACCTTTCTGCCAAGGAGAGGAACCAAGGAAGCTGCAGGAGTTTGAACTGCCCCTCTGCCAGTGTGCTGTTTGCTGGGTCGGCCTGCAGTGGTTGCTTCATTTGCCAAGGGAAAGGAGAAGGAACTTTGTAAGGACTTTCATCTACAGAATATTCTCCAAGGGCTGGGACTGTGCTTGCCTCCTGCTGAAGTCTCAGGGACAAAAGACTTCAACTCCAGCTCCCTCCTGAATTTTCTTGCTGGGAATTCTGACTCCAGACACTTGCGTGCCGCTGGAAGCAAGACGCATCGAGAAGAAGCGTGTCGCCACCGCAGCTGAAATCATCGCAACGCCGGAGAAGCGAGCTTTCGCCGCATCTCCCTGGAAGCGTGACACCATTGTGAGAGTCACCATAGTATCACCGGAGAAGCATATTGCAGGGCTTGTCGCGGCTCCAAAGTACAGAGTCATCGCAAGGCTGCCAGGGCGTTATCGCATCGCTGCATCAAGGGCGCCATCTTCGCGCATCGCAACCCGATCATCGCATCGAAACAAGGCGCCATCTTGTGCACCGCAACGGGCCCGCAGGCTGAAAGTCTATGCATCGCCTCCGCACCGGTAAGGATCATGACGCATCCCCTACTGTGCGCAAGCATTGAGGAACGACACATCATCTTCCACGGATCACGGAACTGACGCATCTCCCCTTTTGCAAGCCTTTTGTTTACTTTGCGGTACGCATCCAGGTACTTTGTTGAGAACTTTGTTGCGTTTATTATCAACTTGAGCTAAGCAACTTTAATCATCTTTTAAGTAATCTTAAGTGTATTATTGTGGATTTTTGTCGTTTGTGGTCTTGTGTTTCAGTCTATATAAAGCATACTTATTTTTATGAAACCTGTGTTGTGTCCATCTGCAGTGTTTTCACTGTATTACTGTGTATATTCACAAATGCTTAACACACTGCCTCTGAGATAAGCCTGTTTGCTCGTGCCAAGCTACCAATGGGGTTAGCAGGGGTAATTAAGGAGTATAATCCCCTTATCCTGACTTAGAAGTAAGGGTCCCTATTTGGACAAAGGTCAATACCATTTCCAACTAGAGACCCCCAGATCTACCAGTCAATATCCAGTCCTGCCTTCAGAGCGCAACTAAGAGAACGTGCTAGTAGTGCAGGGGGCACCACAGGAAAAGTAAACATCTTCTGCTGGTCTTGTTAACACATTAATTTAGTAGTTCATTAAAACCTTAAAGTGACCACATCTATATATGGAAATATTCCAAATGTATAGAACATTAGACGATGGACTAAAAGGTGGGATAATGGCATATTAGTCAGACATCTTTCTTCTCCAGTGTTGTTGGATGCCGAAGTTTATCAGCGATTTTACTTTTGGTCATTAATAAAATGCTCCTTAAAGCCTGTAACCTTTTCTTTTTCATCTCTATCATGCATTCACAGATGAAAGGAGAAAGGGGCTTACTGGAAAGAGACACGGCAGACATTATTTATTTGTCTCTAACTTAAAAAAAAAAAACTAGCTATTGTAAAACATGAGGTGGTAAAACGCGGATTAAGGCTAAGGCCTAATCCATAAACTTCTCAATTTATAGAATAATATCAAACCTGATCTGTGAAAACAGGAAATTGAAATGGAGTTATCAAGGCAGTTTCAAGGTTCTCTGGAGTATGCTTGAAGCCTGTCTCGCAATTAGGACTAAGCAAAGAACAGAAATACTGCTAGTAATTGTAAGATAACAACTGAAATCTTCGCTAGATGAGATAAAAACGGCACCATAGACCATGGAGAGGCTATTTTGCACTGCTGACCTGTGCCATTCTACATTTAACAAGGACCGGTAATATAACAGTTAGCCTTCAAACAGATTTGGGCACATCAGCGACATATCCCAATATCTTCATCAGTGGCTTACAGTCCAGTTGCAAAAATATAATATGCAAAGGATTCTTGCAAAAAATCATTGGGGTCTTCCATCCACCTGGGACAATGGGATCGTAACAAAGGGTCAGGGCGGTCTGGTGAGACTCTCTATGTGCTCCTCTCCCAGAGTTTTAGACTCAAGTGGGGCTCCACAGAGCAAATATTCAGCATTCAGAAGCGCAAGATGATACAAAGACCTGCCCAACATGAATTGGAGGCCTGGACAGCACCAGAAGCGGCCCTGCATTCACAGAGAAGACAGGCGCAGACAGGCCATATCAACTACAACATGGTGGCTGAAATCCAGTAAATGCCTCTTGCTTGAACATGAGTGGTAGAGTCGGGCTGTGCACAGAGAGGCACGGCGGCCACAGAGACCACGAAGGATACAGGGTTGTGGCACTGCTAAAATGGCAGCCATGTCCCTGACACAGCAGAAATGACCCTCTGCAGGCACCCACTCTTCAACCCAGAAGCGGCAGAGTTCTGACCTCCAGGTTTGAGCGCTAGTGGACCAGTGGACCTAGCAAGTGGTGACCTGAAATACAAGCCCTTGGCTGCATAAGTACAGCCTGATACCTGCGGGGCCCAGACCACAAGACTAGGCCAAAACAGCCCTTGTGACAGCAGCACCCAGATGCCAAACTCCCTGTGATTATATGGACAGCTGCACTAGAGGCGTTAAAGGGGCACCTCACTGGTGCAAGCAAAAATCACAGCTTATGCTCACGCTATGAGGACCCGGTTGTTCTGGGGGAGGGGAGGATATCCTCCAGCACAGTTTCAGTAGCAGGCGGCAGAGTGGTGTTCAGATGTGCATGTGCTAGTTTGGCTGACTGAGACCTGTGCCAAGCCCTGCAAGCTGAGAGAATTCTGGAACACCCCAAGTAACGGGCTGAGTGCAAACCCTGTTTATCAAGGCCCTGAGCAAGGGAAAAAAACAGCAACCTTAGAGAAATGCTCACCAATTTCTCGCTCCTAGAACCACAGAGGGCTCAATGCGGTCACCTCAGGCCGAACAGGCAGAGAACTCAACAGACAATGCAGTGCCACTCACAGGAGCATTTATGGAATCCCTATTTGACTCCCCCAGAGCAGACATACAAACTGTAAAGAAAGACCCCACACAAAAACTAAGGTGGTGTAGTAGGACCTGGGAGTCTTAGGAGACTTAGGAGTCTGCACCCTGGAGGACAATGACACAGCTCAAGTTGAGGAACTGGAACACCTTAGACAAGAGGGACTACGTCTACAAGAATGACAAATAGACTTGCAGACACCTGCTGAGGACCTGGAGAACTGCTCACACCAAAATAATATCAGAATCAGAGGAATCCCAATGGACACTGAGGGTCTGACATAGCGGGGTATGTGACGTCTCTGGTTCAACATATACTGGCTCTGGATGAAAAGGCCAATAACCAGCCAGACAGAGTCCAACGAATAGGGCACCCTGGAACCAACAATACGATTCCACCAGACATTTTAGCTTGTAATCACGATTTCCAAATGATGGAGAGAGAAAATCAAAAAAGCCAAAGATGCTCACCCACTTGCTTTCTGAGGCCACAAAGCAAAACTGTCCCATGACCTCTCCTTCATGACTCTACAGTTCCACAGCGACTTTAGACTAATAACTGACTTTCTTTGGAGGAAGGAGATCTCCTATGGTGGGGGTCTCCCTTTCAGGATCATCTTTCACTGGGATGGCCACCTGCACCAACTGAAATCACTTTATGAGGCTGCTTAGGTCTTTGGCTTCCTGGAGGAGGGCTCATGTGGAGATCCACTGAAGGCAGACATGGTACCAAATAGACACACTTACTAATGGCAGTGGGTGACAAAAATCATAAGAAAATTATGACTGGATCTCCAGAAGATCGCACAGGAAAGGTGACCATGATGATCTGTCAGGTAAGACAGGCCAACAGATGTCAGGCAACACTCCTGTCCTCAGTAAGAGAAGGTGGGGAAGGGAATGATGGATTACCTACATCTTTTGGATAGACATTGTCTGTGCCCAGCTCAGGCTTTCTGTGGTGGACAATCACTACCCATAAATATCGATGAGGAGACTTGTTTCAAGTATGTTTATATTCTAGTTACAAATAGGGGATGCACTTATCAGTTTATACTCAGTCACATGCACAACCCCACAAATACAACACCTACTACAGCATTCGCGTGCTTATGCACAGGGCACCCAATCCCTATCTCCCGACATGCTCGTAGATCCCAAATAGAGTCAACAACATTCCTGAATCTGGAAATATTGAGGTCAAAGCAATTAGCATAAACGTGAGAGGTTTACATCATCCCACCAAAAGATTAGCGGACTCTCTCCTAGAGCAAAAAGGAGGAGATGTATGTCTATCAAAGGAAAACCCACCTGTTGCCCAGCAAAGAACATCACTGAGGTTGCAATGGCTCCCCCAGCAATACTTCTCATCTGGTGCAGTGGAGAAAGATGGAGAGTGGTCCTACTATTCTCCCAGAACTTCCATGGGGAGGTCTTGGGCAAAATACTTGAAATCAAGGGTAGATGCTTGGATTACAGAGTTAGCCTGGGCTCATACCACCTCTTCAAAGCCAATGAACGCTTCTAAAACCCACCACAAGTGTTTTCTCACAGAAGCCCTGCTGGGGGTCCTCCAGGCCCCCAAGTCAGCAGTTTTACTCAGTGGCATTCTTGCTCTGGTCAGGGATAATTATTTAGATAGGTCGGGACAATGTTTTGGCCAAACTGGAGCAGTCTCTCCACCTGGTTGTGGGAATGCAGCCTCGAGGACCTATGACACTTCCATCATCCTCAACTGAGGGATTACACTGTTTATTCTGCTTCCCATAAAGCTTGTGCAAGAATAGATCGTTTTCTGGGTACTTCATTGACACAGGAGCTATTGCAGAGTGTGGATGCAGAGCCTATGTAACTGTCCAACCATTTCCTGCACTTCGCAGTGATTAGAGTACCGATGGAGAGGAAGCTGCTCGGGAACTGGAGATTCCATGGTACTATTATACAATGTAGGGAGGGCATCGAGGCAGTTAACACAGCTCTAGCTATCTACTTACAAACTAATGTCTCAGAGGATATGCATATGGACATATTCTGTGAGGCACTGAAAACAATAATGGGGGGAGCTTATTGCTCTCTCAGCTAATGATAACAGCATTGTGCAGCAGAAATTACCGAAATTGGAGGAGGCAGTGAGGGAACTAGAGGCCATTCAGAAGTGAACTGGAGCACCTAAGGTGTGACGCACACTGAACTCAGCACGGGCTCAACTTAAACGCCTAGACCTTTACAGGGCAGAACACACCCAGCTGCAGCTAAATTATAAATATTAAACAGGAAGCAACAAATGCGGCAAACTGTTGGCTCACAATTAATAATGATAGGGTGTGTACTATATTAGATGAACAGGGGGAGGAGGCAACAGTGGACACTCGGATAGTATCCGTATTTGGTAAATTCTATTGCACCCTCTACACGTCCCAAGACCTTAGTGATAATGATATCATATCATATCTGACAGGCGTTTATGTGACTAAACTCATGCTACTTCAAGTGGAACACCTGGAGAAATCCATCACAGTCGATGAGGCAATCTCAGCCGTAGCCAGATCGAAGTCCTTATAATCCCGGTGCATGACGGTTTCATGACACTTTTCTACAAAACCTTCTATCAAACCTTGGCCTCACTACTCACAAGACTTTTTAATTTTTTGTGGACAGCAGGTCCCATACCACCTTAATACTGGAGGCCTCTGCCATGGTCCTCCCCAAACCAGTGAAGAACAAACAAGTTTTCACCCAATGTAGGTCAATCTCATTGCTGAATGATGGTGCCAAGCTCTTCACTAGAATTTTAACTGTGGGACTGAACTAGCTGATAGACCCAGATCATGCAAGCTTTATCCCAAACAGCAACCGTGGGGCTAACACCAATTGCATAGTAGACATTATCGACAAGACTGTGAGGTCCCAAAAGGAAGCGCTTCTACTTGATATTGAAGCTGAAAAAGCATTTGATAGAGTTCATTGGTTGTACCTGTCACACACTGTAAAATATTTTGGCTTCTGGAGTAGGTTCTGCTGATGGGTCTGGTGTGGAAACCCATCACCCCGTGCCCTGATATGGGTGAATGGGTAGTCTCACAGCTCCTTTCCTATGCAGAGGGAGATTAGAAAGGAGTGCCCCTTTCGCCACTCCTTGTGGGAAGATGGACGGAGCATTTGAGTGTCTGAACTGGGGTGGTGGAGTGAGCTAAAGAATGGTGATGGATTAAAACCAGAACAGTTGACTGGGGGTGAGTGTTTGATTTGCTCAAACGCTCCGTCTATCATCCCCTTTTGTTTCGCAGAGATCATACCACATGGCTCCACCGTAGATTGCTCTTGCTGAGAATGGAAAAGTTAACCCTAGACATAGAGCACAAATCAGACACATATCAAGAGACGTGGGCCCCCTCATTGCTCTTAGAGTATATTCATTCGTATCTCTCCTTGAGTGACTTTACTATTTGTACATTTGCAATTTTTCTTTCTGTTTGTATCTCGTTCTTGTGTGACTTTACATCTTTTTCATTTGCAATTTTTTCTGTTTGTATCTTTTATGTAACGCATGTAATCCTTAGTCCTTATGTTTTGCAACTGGTTCTTATGTAAAGCGCTCTGACACCTTCGGGTAAAGTTTGCGCTATATAAAATCGCATTAAATAAAAAAAATTGAATAAAAGATCAATTCCACTTAGCAGACTTCAAAGGGGACTCGGCGAGAGCTGGGGTGATTACTGAAAGTGACATACACTGTAATTTGACAATTCTGTATTCGTATGATTTTGAATGCAAGGTAGGAAGGCTGCGAGGGTGGGGAGGAGTTTGTCTGGGGTAAGTTTAGCAATGATTCCACATGCTGCCAGCCTCCAGGCTGTAGGCACAGAGCTGTGTGTTCATTCTTTTCCTTTTGCCATAGATCAATAAAACAGAATTTATTCTTATATGCAGCCGTGTATGATAGTCTCTTTAAGATATTGAAATCAATGAGTTTGTGGGTGTAATTAATAGGAACTTGCTTAGTTTGCTTGGAACAAAAGTGCCAGATAGTAGATAAAATCTCCTCCCGCAGATTAGTCTCTCGCAATGCTTTGGCAGGGCATGTAAAAGAAGCCATTTGTTCTGTATAAAAGTTAAAATATTTTGCAATCGAGACACTGGTGCTCATTAGAGTGAATATTTGAGTCAGTGGGTAGAATTCCTCAAACTCTTGGAGGAACGCCTCCCTATGGGCCAAATATGCCTGTTGAATTCAAAAGAATGTATGTATCGTCGAGTCCATTAGTCACTCCGGCTTTCTGGAATTGTGCATTGACGATAAAGCTGCAATAGGGTAAAAGCGACACCATTATACGCATTCGATTCACCGTAGCCTTTAGTAATTTGTTCAATGTCGTGGGTAAGGTCAGCAATGAGCAGTTCTGAATAGTACACCTTCACTTTCCCAGCTTTATTAGGAACTATTCTGATTGCTAATGGGTGCATCTGGCTTTCTTAGGTAGTTTGGATGCTAAAACAGTAAGCAGCAGCCTAACTTCTATTTGATCTCTCTGTATTGGTAGGTACGGGAATATATTTTCATGGCCTATCCAATACTTGCAGTTGTGCAGCAAAGAAGCATCTTTTGAAATCAGGCATTGTTGGAAACTTGCCCTTTCTCCAGGGTCATCCTGAATGTTTTGCCTTTTTTCTGAATCCTATTTTTGCTGGCTATAGAACTCTGTGCACTTTACCCCTGCTAAACAGGAGTAAAGTGCTTGTGCTCCCCCTTTCAAGGCAATGAGATTGACATACCATTAATTAGCATATTTAGCTTACCTCTAAGTCCCTAATATATGGTGCTCAAAGTGTACTCAGGGACTGTAAGTTAAATGTATCCAGTGGGCTGCAGCACTCATTGTGCCACTCACTGCAGTGACAATGTAAATATGACTATAGACCTGCCACAAGTAACCTGGCCATGGAGGCTTAAATGGCAAATTTGACCTGTAGATATGGCCCCTTTTGACTTTCCTAAAACCCTCCTTTTAAATATTTATGTCACCCCTATGTGAACCTTACTGCATATTAAGGCAGGATGCAGTGTAATAAAAAGTAGGACAGGTAAAGGTTAATGTTGAACATGACCTTACAGTGGCTAGCACTAAATATTAAGTTTAATAAATGTTATCTTCACCTAAGTAGCAGCTACAAATAAAATGCTTGGATTTCTTGAAATATTTACTGCAAGCCAAATTCACTGGTGAAATCAGATTTGTAACCCATATTTTGGTAAATTTAATAAATGTTATCTCCGCCTAGGAAGCAGCTACACATTTAATTTTTCGACTTTTTGAAATATTCATTGCAAGACAAATCCAACGGTGAAGTCAGATTTGTAACAAATATTTTGGAAAGATGATTTTTAAAAAGTCACATTTGCCCTGCCTGAAGTCCCTGGAAGCTAAATCTGCATTTATTTTCTCCTTTCTGCCAGCCACGAATTAGTGTTCCAATGGGCGTGAATGAGGTGTAAACATGCCACAGTTGCTTGAGTCCTCCTTTGCAACAGCCTGCAGATACAGCAAAGGTGCAGGAGAACAATATGCTTGTACCCCATCTGTGGCCAATTCAGATGGAGTGCAGGGTGAGAATGAGAGGTCAATAAAGGGTTAGCATTTCCTCTTAACCCTGGGAACGGATTGGTGTCACTACAACGCATGCTTTTACATCGCATGCCTTTACAACGCGGTTTTTACCACGCAGTCCATTACAACGCATAATGCTTTTAGGCGCTGGATAGTGAATTATTTAATTTACTATTCCAACTCCAGTCCGCGTGGATAGCAGGGAAGGTGTTGGATAGTAAATTAAACATATTCCCTATCCTAGAGCGCCCCCCAGCGCAATGCGTTGTAATGGTTTGCGTTGTAATGGTTGCGATGTAATGGTAGTGCGTTGTAAAAAATGCGTTGTAAGTGATGTTCCCCCTGGGAACATCTGAACCGTGTGCTACATTTTACACACACTCATTGTGCTCCATCCTTCCTGAGGATTCCCGCTCTAGTGAGACAAGGAGGCATATGGGCATGAAGGCCATAAAAGCGGCGCCTGCCATTAACCATTGCCTCTTATTGAAGCTTACCTGCAGATGCAGTCGAGCCTTCATGAGTGGTTGCTCCCAGTGCTTATGCAACGCCTGTAATTCTGATGCCCGTCTACTCTGATGATTAGCTTCACCATCAGCATGACCTGAAAAAGAAAGAAGAAGAGATTTCCATTCTTCAAATTAACGGTCATGTATGAACGCACAGAGCAAGCAAGGCCTTTCTTATGTCCTTGGTGGGCTCTCCCACCATTGAGTCTTCTTGTCTTGCATTCCGTGTTGGTCCAGTTCTGCTTGGTCTTCATGGTCTCTCGGGAGTCATAAAGAAAAAAGACCAAGGGCCCGATTCACAGAACTAACTTAAGGCAAAATCCTAAACTTACTACTTTTGGTATTCACAGAAGTTAGGATTTTGTCTTAAGACAGACTTAAGACAGACGTAAGTTAGGATTTTGTTTTAAGTCTGTCTTAAGTCTGTCTTAAGACAAAATCCTAACTTCTGTGAATACCAAAAGTAGTTAGTTTAGGATTTTGTCTTAAGTTAGTTCTGTGAATCAGCCCCAGAGACTCTGGCAACTTTGAACATGTGAACAGCGCACCATGATTTATCAGTGCATCTTTGAATTTATAAACAGCGCCCTGTGATTTAACAGTGCATCTTTGAACTCATGATCTGCACATTGTGAGGTGACAGCACAACCAGAGAACAGCAGACTTAAAATAGCTTGGAAATGACTATTGTTAGTATTTCACCCTCATGTGCAACATAGCACTCTGTAAAGGCATGAACACTTACAAGGTCCCAAGTAATGTAGTTCATTTTTGATGGTGAACCTCATAGCGGACGTCCCAGCGCATACTTCAGGCATTTAGTGGAGAGAAGTTGGTGGAGAATAGTGGAAGCTAGTTCACTCTAACTACCTACATATAATTCTTATTTCCCTTTTATTCTTAGGAGTACCATTCTTGTTCCATACCAACGTCCTCAACATCTCATAGGGGGAAAGAGGGAATGGAGTGATAAGCTGAACTAAACTAGTCAGTTGCGGATTTGATAAAGGGGGGTGCTCTAGGTCACATACACACTATTAATGTGTTGTTTGCTCCCATACAGTTGACTGCAGGACCCTCCCGCTTGTGACTATGGACAACTAGCGACGGAGAGAACACTCACACAAAATCAAACCTGAGTAATACAAGCATCAGAAAGGAAGATTAATTTTCTCTCTAATTCCATTCCCCTTTCCCTCAGAGGGATGGCTGATCCTCAAGTACCGGAAGGTGGTGAGAGCAGCTAGTTCTAGGGAGGACCTGGAAAAAAGGCCTTAGTGAAAACATCATTACTCTGCAAGTTTGTATGCCAAAAGGTTAGTGCCCCGAACCTGACAAACCTTGCTCCCTTTTGTGGGGGAGGTATTATTCTGGGGAAACATCCTTTACATCGAGGTGAGTACACCGCGATGCAGTTGCAACGCAGCCGTTACAACGCAAGTCATTAGATCGAGTTCGCTGGATGGCGCTATAACCTAATGAATATTAAGATTTATTATTCCAACACCTTCCCTACTGTATGTAGAATGGTGTTGGAATAGTAAATCATACTATTCCTAAGTCCAGCACCCTCCAGCACAACTCGTTGTAAAGACTTGCGTTGTAAAAAATGCGATGTAACATACCGCGATCATTTTGATTGCGATGTTACATCACATATTCATTTTTGTGCCCTCGACAAGATGGCCTGTGGGCTGGGCCCAAGGACTTAATTAACTTCAAACAGCTCTACCCTGTCATAAGCAAATGTAGGCCTGCACACCTCTTATTGACATCACAGTGTGACAACCTGCTGGAGTGCCAAGACAAGCTTGACAGGTCTGCTGGGGGTTTTCATATGACATTGGAGGTGTACCTAAAAGGAGGGAAACAGAATGCCAAAACAGTTTGTGTGTATCCACTGTCTGGGTGCTGAAAGTTCAGCTTTGTTATACCAGACTTCTGGTTCTGAGTTTGTTGGGGGTACCGGGAATGTCTAAAACTGGATGTTAGTGTTAAATGTTGGAGGGCACTGAGATTACCATAGTGCACTCCCCACACACCCCCAGCACTCAGAGCCCAGGTTTAATTGGCTGATGACGTTGACCATCCTGAAAATTCCGAAAGTGGGAAGGGTTAGACCTGGGAACCTTTACCCCATTGGTTAGGCCATCTCTAGCACCCCTCCACCCACTAATTTCATGGCATGCATAAATGTGGTATCTTCAGAACCCGCCTGGACCTGTGGAATAGTAGAAAAGAACTGGACCTACTATCTATGACCTTAGAAGTGTTTTCTGAAGAATGGACCTGCACTCCCTCTAGTATCCTGTGGACTTCAAGGTCATAAGGCTGACCTCCGGTGTGAGCTACAGGGACACTACAAGCCACCAGAGGCCTCTTCCCGCAAGTGCCCATCTGACCTTAAGGTGCTTTCATCTGTGTCAAATAACTAGGTGCACATTTCTACTAATATGATCCTAAAAGTGCTAGTGCTCAGTGTAAGATGATACAACGTCCTCTTATAACGAGGTGAATGTTTCACAAGGCCATATTCTACTGACATTAATACATTCTATTTTATACACTTTTTCTGTCTTTCAAAACCATTAATTAAATAACGGGACATGTTGCAATCTCCAGTATTGAGTATCGATAATCTAGCAACTAACCTTGCAATATAAATTAAGCATTTTCCTCTTAACGGAAAGAAATCTAAATAGGGGATGAAGGTCATTAATACAATTATGTTTTTTCACACACTCAAAACTTCCCTCCTAAAAATGGTGCCAATTTTGGCAATGACCATGAAATAGGAAACCGTAGAGGAGAGCTGGGGTCCTGTATAGAAGCTACTTTGCATAAAGATTCAACCTCCTAAAACTTGCCACATTTAAAAATGTAATTTATCAAATATTTTCCGGCCTCAATTCTTAAAGTGATGAGTGCTTCTTTCTCCCATTTACTGCTATGCTTCTAAAATTATCTAATTCACCTCTGCTTTTAAAGTTGCATACTATTATCTCAAACTCTGATTTTGTTTAATTTTAGTTCATATACCAAATCTTCTGCTATTTAAATAGAAGCGGGTCAATCAGAAGCTTATTTTAAAAATATGACAACCACAGCCATGCTCCCTCTGGAACTATTTTCTCTTTAATGATAAACCATGATTTCCATCTTTGACTCACTATAAAATTCATAATTTTGTCAAACCTCACATTCCCCCATTCTGAACCTCCTTCTCTGTTACAATCTGTCTCCTTGCACCATCAAATCGTACTGTCTAGTTCTCCTATTAATGCTAGGGGTGGAAAAAAAGTTACAAAAATGTATCTTTCCTTTTTAAAAAGGCCACTGGATAATATTATATCTGAGCTTCCTCCAAGATCGCGTAATAGCTAACAAATCATTCTTACCAAAAGATTATTATCATTAGAACTCTGAGCGGCAAGTTGATTTTTAAATCTTGAACTACAGGATACAAAAACATAATACCACTTTATGAGCCATATTCTCAAGGAAGTGGCGGAGAGAGGCGTTAGCCTTCTTGGCTTAGCGCCTCTCTCCACCACTTCGGAAACGCAAGGCTACACCCTATTCTCAAGGATATGGTGCGGCCTCGCGTTTCCCCCTGCATTGGCGCTCAGTTTCACAACTTAGCGCCAACGCAGGCACCCTTGCACCAGAGTGCAAGGGTGTCTGCAAGCTGGTAGGTTTGTTTATGAACAGGATGGTGTCCCTTCCTGCACAAAAACAAACCTTAAATGTCAGTTTGTAACTTACATGTGTGCTGCTGCATGCAGCACACATGTAAGTTACAAAATGAAATTAAAAAAAGGTTTGTTTAATTACTGAAAGGGACACCTTCCTTTACATAAACAAGCCATGGCATTATGCTTTTTCCATGTGTGCTGCACAAGGCAGCACACATGAAAAAACAAAAAAGAGGAGAAATAAAGCATTTCTCCTCGTTTTGGCACTTTAAGACCAGATTTTTCCTGGCCTTAAGTTTGGCACTACCTCCTATTTACGCTTCCCTTGTGAATAGGAGGTAGCGTCAAAGTCAATGGGTGTTGCAGTGGAACGCCCACCGCAACACCCACTGCATGCCCCTTTCACACTCAAAACAGCATGAAGGAGACCCTAATCACAAGGCAGAGTTTAACCGCGTTAAGTCACTTAACGTGGCTTAACGCTGCCTTGTGAATAGGGCCAAGCCCCTATCGCCACAACAACATCACTGAAAGTGACGTTGTGGTGGCAATGGGGTCTTGAGAATATGCCCCAGAGTTGGGTAATGTTAAATCCCCCTGCAGTCTTGGAAGATTTAGGGGCTGATTACGATGGCGGTCAGACGAGCGTCCGGCTGTCATTGTGGTGGGGACGGGACGGACCGACAGGCGGTTGTAAGTAAGCCACTTTGCATAGAGGCTTGTACGGCCCAGAAAAGGGCCGCAGCACAAACCCGAATGCAAAGAGTCATGTTCACGAACATCCCTCCACCCTGTGGCATGCACCCTGCTAGTGACCCAAAAAAAAGCCTTTCTGCCAGCCTTTTCAAGTCGGAAGAACCGGCCTGAAATGGCTGGAGGAAAGGTGGATGGTAATTCTCATGGCGGTGCCTGAGAAGGCACCGCCCCCATTGTGGGGAATGCGATCTGACTGACCGCCATGAATTCCTAAACAATGCTTGAGCATATCACTGTGGCCCCAACTTATTTTCCCTGGCAAGATGTCTGGAGAGGAATTTATTAACAATGTTGCAGTCTTTGACTTATTAATTGTATTGCCCCACCTCTTGAAAAGAGCTAAAAGGGGCTCTGTTTACTATACCCTACTCAACTTTTAAGAACAAACTAGTGTCATCAGCATATCATTTTATCTTTGACATATTTTCAATGGGTGGTGTTTTATTAAAAAAATGTTGAAGAGCTATTGCTAACGGTTCGCTTAAAAAGAGCAAACAGAACCAGAGAAAGGATGCCCAGGCCTGGTCCCCGTTGAACTTTTATGCGCCCGCATGTTGCTGAATTGATTATCAAAGTGGCTTTTGCATTCAAATGGAATTTATAAATTGACCTCTTCAACTGGGTAGGAATCCCCAAAGCTTCTAAAATTCTAAATAATATTCCCCAGTTTATGAGGTCAAAAGCGTTTTCTGCGTCTAACATCACTGTCACTGGAGCAGTTTTCGTGACAGAAATTTCAATGGCTTCAATTAAGTAGTTGCTATTTCTTTATATGCCTGTTTGCCATGAAACCATTTTAATCTATATGAATCAGTAAATATGAAATTTGCTCTAACTTCTAACAGTTTGGCCACTATCCAATCCTAAACTTCTAACAGTTTAGCCACTATCAAACCCCAAACTTCTAACAGTTTGGCCACTATCAAACCCCAAACTTCTAACAGTTTGGCCACTATCAAACCCCAAACTTCTAACAGTTTGGCCACTATCTTATAGTCAGCTTTTGATAGCATACCCCCAAACATGCGCGCCGAAGACCGCAGCACTCCGCGCCTTTGCATGGTAAACTTCCAATGCAGGAGACACCGACCGAGGGTGCGTTTTCTTGTGAAACCCAGTTCCATCTTCTTTATGTCTAGTATTACAGAAACATTTTAAATTTTAACTATGCGAACAGTTTTCCATCTCCTAATGTTTTAACTCTGCCATTTTCTTGTGCAGCTTGATCCTTAAACTCTCACAGATATGTCATCAGGATCAGAAACTTGTTGTTCTAACTTGTCCATTCTCCCCAAGAATTGAGAAAGCTGGCCGTCTATTTTATTCATTTGCAGATCAATTTGTGCGGCCATCTTTACCTGAACTTGTTTCAGCTCAGCAACTTCATGTAGAACACGTTCTAATAATTTAAAAATATTGTTCTCCTGTCCTGCTGAGTTAATTTGGAAAATCAAACGGTCTGGCACCACCAAATATTTCACAGCAGCTCTTACCGACTGTTTGTTGGGTAATAGGCTACTGTTGAGCTATCTGGAGTAAAGATGGGATGTATGACGTTTCATTGCATTCCATGTAACGCATGCCTTTACCACGTAGGCGTTACAACGTGAATGCCTTTACAACGCAAACCTTTACCATGCATGTTATTTCAACAAATATGGCTTTACCACGCAGAGATGAATCGGAAACTCGCTCCTCTCCTCTGTTTGGCTTACACTAAGGTTCTGGGGCTTTCAAGCCTGAAATAATGGAAAAAGCTCAGCAGCTTGTTGATTTTGTCTTTGTTTGGGTTGGGTACAGAAGTCTTGATGTCTGAGGGGGAGACAGCCATTACAACGCGGGCTTTACACCGCGCTACCATTACGATGCAGTCATCACAACGCAAGTCGTTACAACGACATGCGAAGGATGGCACTATATACTTAGGAATAGTATGATGTACTATTCCAACACCTTCCCTACTGTTACGTAGGCTGGAGTTGGAATAGTAAATTATACTATTCCTAAATCCAGCGCCTACAGCGCAAGTCGTTGTACCGACTTGCGTTGTGATGGATGCGTTGTAATGGTAGCACGGTGTAAATCCTACGTTGTCATGACATACATCCGTCTGATATCACCGACTTCTCCGGTGGAGCTGCCTGCTCACCCAGTTCTACCACTTCCTGAGAATCACAGTCCGCAATGGTGGTCACCACTTATTCAATATACAAGTCGATAGGGAAGACTCTTCAGATCTCTCTTGATCACTATTATTCATTTTTGATTATACTCCAGGCTAAACACATTTTAAAGTGTGTGCATCCATGGGTCTTGTATAAAGTTATAATATTCAAAATTAAAAAAAATATCACAAAAGATTATCCATTCAGTCTCTTACTGACTCAGGACTTACTCTTCCCAGCCCTTTTTTCCCGAGTTAAGTAAACACAGAGATTAAAGGCACAGAAACAAAACTGGGTGCAAAACCGGCTGCAACCATGTATAAATTTCCTACAAGGTATATGTTAAATTGTTTAGTTTGTCGGAGGGGCAACACATCCCAATCGCATCATCTCTCTGTTTGCACTGATTTGTGAGCAGATCATCACTAGTAAGCATCCAGCAGGATGAGGGGGTCCCTCAGGATGAGGGGTGGATGTACATTAAATGTGGGGGATCTGATTAAGCTGAGTCTGGAATGCATGGTGTAGCTTCTCGACATAGAGCTGACAATGGAAGGCAAACACTTTTTTCTTGCAAACTCACCAACAGTATCACAACCTACATTACTTATAAGAGTAAAAACCCAGCAACATTGGAACCTTGATTAGTTGGTGGTACCAAGTTGCTAAGCCGGTATTGTTGCAGGTTGACCACCAAGGCACTGGCATGAACATCTGGCAAGTGACTGTACTGTACTTACTATTGTAGCTCCCCTACCCGAAGGCCAGAACTGAGCAGCTAACGCCCTCATCAGGCAGACATGTAACTGCCCACCTGTGTCGCCCATACCCACCTGCACCAAGTTGCTATTATCACTACTACTAATACCCACTATTTAATCACACTTCAGAGCCATGACCCTCAAAATGGATCCTTCCTAGCATAATATTAGAAAATTAGTCACCGAAGCACTGGGCAGCTTATACACCCTTAGTAAATTTGTATGCCCTTAAGGCCAGAACAGACATACCTACTACACCCATAGCTATAACATTGTTGCCTAATGGCAAATGGTTGGGGCAATCCGGCGATCCATTGCTGGTGGTCCTTGCAGCTGCTTCGGTGACAGGCACACATCGCAATGAAAACGTTTGAAGCTCCTTTCAACCACATTCATGATGCCGTCTCCAGCTGTTGCCGCATCTTAACCTGCACCCGTGCTGAAAGAAAAAATGATATGCTGCCTTGAGATCCACTGTGGCTCTTTCCAATCTCCTTAAAAATACCCACCTTACGAGAAGGACTCAGATGCCCTGTTAGTATTTGCAAATGTAAGTGCATCACGTTCTTTGCTAGTAGACAAAAACTTACCGAAGCTATGAAATTGTCCACCTTGTCACCTGGAAGCCTAGATTCGTACGTAGTCATGTCTAATTAGAACCCTCAGAATGGCAGCTGTGTCATTAGTCCCTCACACTTCTCCAGAGCCAAAGGTACACCCAGTTGGCCAGTCATTTCCTTGAAAGTCTTAAGCAACATGTAATATTTGTCGGAGCCCACCTGGTCCATCAAAAATAGCTCATCGAGATAGTGTGATACCTTATGCAACCATTCGCGCTCTGGCTCACACTCTCCTTTCACCACCTCCCGAACCACAGTTTCAGCTCTTGGTGAGCCCTTGTTCGCTATCATCCACCTCCTTCAGCACTTGTGCTTCTTTTCTTTTCTCCTGATTCTCTCCATTAGCACCTCATATTTTCCATTTGAACGCCTCTTGCTCCTCCTGCCTTTCTCCATAGTAGATGTTCTCCTCACTCATCTCTCCTCCCGAAAGTCTCACTGTACCACTAGGATCTTCGGTCTCTTCTACTTCCGTCTTCCCTTGTTTGCCTCTGTTCCCTTCTTGGCACAGCCTAGAGCACCCTCTCCTCAGTTCCACCCTGTGAGTTCCTTATCACTGTCAAGACCAATTTCTACCTACCCTAATTCTGCTTCTCTGTGGATCCTTCACCCGTCATGCTCGTGGCCTCTGTTTTTTGGGTTCCTGTGTTTTAAAATTCCTCATTCCTGAACTCCCTTCTTGCTTCCTGTCTTATCTGCCTTTCCAACCTCTACCCCTGGCTCTATGTTGAATCCTCACTGATAATCTGACTAAGTCACCCCTTCTTTCCCTTCAGATACCTCTGGAGTCACATCTTACACCACCCATACTTCTATTCCTGCCTTTGCTTCCTTACCCCTGGACCCTCCTCTCCTTCCCTCGGCTTCTGCTCTCTCGTCATCCTCTTGAGGTGTCCAGTTCGCCCGTTAGCCTAATGACTGTCCCTTGGTCCTGCAAGAGCGGTCTGGTCAGCCCATATCTCTACATGTGTGTCTATTGAATGTGACGTCAGCTCTCCTTTGCACCCCCCACACGTGGTTTAAAACCAAAACCCCTGGGGCGACGACAAATGCTACACACCAAACACTGGACAGAGGCTGAAAAAGGGATTACAGGCACACCTGGGTTTCAGAAACCAAAGGATTGTGGATCACATTTGGAAACACAAATAAAGTTACTAAAAATTAAAAGATGCACATGCCGGTTAGGTGGCACCATGAAACGATAACACCAGACGTGAACGCCAGACCTGAAATGGCTCGAGTGACACACGGGCTGCTGCTGGCAGTGTATACAGTTTCGGGTGTTACGGTAACCGGCGCTCATAGAGATATCAGCATATGAATCTAATCTCCTCAAATATATAATGCTGGTGCATCCAAGGATTATTGGGAGACAGCACCCCTCCTCCACTAATTATCAACCGAAGTTGAAATCACATAAAACACAATGTCTCGGAGCACACAGAAAGTTCAAATGCAATTGCAAATTATGAGTCCCAAACTTCAACTCCAAAGTAGTGATGTATGACAAAAATTCTTTTATTTCATATAATCCACTCCTTGCGTCAACGCGTTTCGCCTAGGTTCAAGACACCTACGGCTTCATCAAGGCTGGAAATAATACAAAGAACGTATATTTGTAAACATATACTTGCATATGGTTCTGAAAACCTTCCACCAATATCATGCAGACCGTGTCAAGACCGAAAAGAAACATATGTGCTTAGTAGCCAAACATGCTACCATTTAATACACAGTGTTGGCCTATCTTGTAAATTGAGTACAATATAGTGTAACATGATACATGTGTTATTTAGGGTGTCTATTAAGCATTTCTTAGACCCTTATTCAGCCACTATATTTATAGATTTTTTTACAACCCAAGTGCTCGTGATGAAACAAATTGTGCATCAAAAATGATGGTAAGCCAAGATAAAAGATTCTCAAGTAACATTGCTTAATAATCTGTATGTCACACGAACACGGGGCAATGTTAATTGAAAATCTTTTATCTTGGCTTTCGGGTTTAATCCTGACTTTGTGAAGGTACCAGCATCATTTTTGATGCACAATTTGTTTCATCACGAGCACTTGGGTTGAACAAAAATCTATAAATATCGTGGCTGAATAAGGGTCTAAGAAATGCTTAATAGACACCCTAAATAAAACATGTATCATGTTAAACTATATTGTACTCAATTTACAAGATAGGCCAACACTGTGTATTAAATGGTAGCATGTTTGGCTACTAAGCACATATGTTTCTTTTCGGTCTTGACACGGTCTGCATGATATTGGTGGAAGGTTTTCAGAACCATATGCAAGTATATGTTTACAAATATACGTTCTTTGTATTATTTCCAGCCTTGATGAAGCCGTAGGTGTCTTGAACCTAGGCGAAACGCGTTGGCGCAAGGAGTGGATTATATGACATAAAAGAATTTTTGTCATACATCACTACTTTGGAGTTGAAGTTTGGGACTCATAATTTGCAATTGCATTTGTGTTGAAATCACTTTCTGTGTGCTCCGAGACATTGTGTTTTATGCGGCTGGCAGTGTGGTCGTCTGATCAGCAGTGAGGCTCAGAGCAGCATGTATGTTTGTTCTGCGCAGCTGCTGCAGTGCGTTCCTCCGCTGAAGCTCAGCACTGGCACGAGTCCCGCCCTGAGAGAGCCCGTGACGGGTGGGCTTAACCCAAGCCGAGCCGCGGCTCCCCGAAAAGCTCTCACAGGAACACAACAAAGCATCGGCTCTCTTCAAGCATTTGCTGTGGGAATGTTTAACACCACAAAGGCCTCTCTGCTAGGAGCTGAGAACGGGCCCGTGCTTTTTTCCATTGTGCGTGACAATATCCCTTTCTCCCCGAGGATAATAAAAGCTTCAAGCATCTGTTTATAACTTGAAAACAAGGTTTTCTTGTCAAGTTAATCTCCGTGTGCATTGCTTCTCGTTCCACCCTCAAGGAGTGCCTTACCACCATGAAGTCACTTCCGCCACAAATATCTATGTTGTTTTGTATCAGTCTGCAGCCTCACCTGAATGTCTTACCTCCTCCCAGGTGGGCCTGTTCTGGACCTTCTTACTGAAGTCAACCTGGGCCTCATTTCAAGGCTATGGCAGCAATTTAACAAACAGTTCCTGGAGCAGGGCTTATCTGTGCCAGGGATAAGTGTCTTAGGAACTGTTTGTTCAGACTGCTGGCATCTCCCAGTCAGTGCTCCCCAACCTGGAGCCGCAATGTTATAATAGAACTATAGCCTTTTGCTTAGGGCTCTACCAGCTCTTAAAGGCCCTCTACCAGAAGGTATAGGCCTGAGCCTCCGGTGAGGGACTCTAATGAGGAAGACGGCCTTTAACCAGGAGCACCTCGTGCCATGGAAAAGAGGCAGGGTGGGGGGCATTCGGGGGGTGGGGAGGACGGGTGGATTGGGGACGATGGATGAAAAGTAAAACAAAATATAATAAAAAAGAACTTACCAGCCGCCCTCCAGCATCGCGCTCTTCTGCTCCTCGCCAATGTAGGCACAGGTTCCCAGAATGCCCTGTGGCCAATCCTGAAGCTGCTTTCATGCATGAAATCAGCCTCAGGATTGACCCGAGTGCCGTGAACTTGCGCTCTCAGACAGACTAGGAGCCTGTGCCTGCTGTATCATACCCGGCAATGCAGTTTGGGTTTGAGAGAGCCTCAGTGTGCATGACGATTTGGCGGTCCTGAGACGACCGGCCAAACAGTCATGCGCACTGATAACATTGCCCACCACTCCCCCTCCAGTACTGTCACCCCACTCGCCCCATCCCAAGACTCAACACAAGTCACTTAGGAGAAAAATAAAACGATAATAAAACAGGTTTTAAACCCATTTTATTTTTCAAGTTTTTGAGGGTGCTGGACGGGGTGGGGTCGACGCTCCTCCGCCACAGCGCAGGAGCCGCTGCTGCCTTTAGCAAATGGCCTAGCACGAGTCAGAAGGGCCATAATGGTACTAGAGCACTGCACATGGATAGAATAGAATGTTCTAAATTAAACAAGGAGGGACAGAAAGGCAAGCACACAAATTGCGCAGCAACATGCCTGAACCAGCCATAAATGACCATCAGCTACTCGGGTGTCTTCAGTGCAGCTCCTAATGCCCCATTGTCCTGCTTTTTCAATATTGTCCAAAGGGGGAGAACAGTCCTGGGTATTTATTGATCAGGTGGAGTCATTGGGCAGTGGAAAGAAGCCTGATGGTTACATCTTACAAAACAAATCTCTTTCCCAGACATTCATACTTTAGACTTGATACAGTAGTCGTTATAATGAGCCTGGGTGAAATTTCCTTTAAAACAGTGTAATCTTGTATAATGTCCAGCATTTTGCATTATGGATCTGACCTGGAATGTACAATATCACTCTATTGACCCATGCCACATTAACACGATTTTGTACAGACAAAAAGCTATTGCTGGAACATAAGAACAATGTTAGAAGGCTTTACCAAATACAAGCGGCTGTTGATTTTAAAGCTTGGCACCGAAAATCAATTCAGATTTAATTTCCAGTTCATTTTTTTATCCAAGCAGACCATTCGGACAACTTTTTTAGTGAAAAGTCCATCTGCTTTTTTAACATGGGAAGTGTCCTTGTCAGTTAGGATGGTGTACATACAGTAGCAGCATCCTCTTATTGTCCAGAAATCTCTGCTTGTTCTTTGTTGACTCCTTGATCACTTTGGATTTGTATTTTGGAGTGAAATCATCACTCATCCTTTGTCTGCAATCTCTGCTGTATCATCCACCATTCGAGGTTTTGCATTTTCTGGGAAAATCGAGTAAGTTTAGTTTCATACACTTCAAAATATTTGATGTTTGAGGGAGGGTAGGCACCTCCAACCATTTTTCTTATTTTAATTTTCATCATTTTGTTTGTTGTTGGATGTCCTCCATGTTTTACAAGGAGTAACATTAAGAATGTAGGTGTAATGGGCATTTGGGGTGGTGTATGCCTAGGGATATATTTACTCCTTTTTTCTTGTTTTTTGTCCAGAGCTGTGTGTATACTGTGTTGTTTTACTATTTGTGGTCCGTTGATTGCCTTGAATTCATGCCAAATGTATTCTGTCCTAGTTCGCCACAGGATGGCCGACGGACTTGTCCGTCCGCCATTCTAATGACCCCCTAAGTCTCTGAAATTGAATTAAGGTAGCATACTGTGGCCGCAGAGGGATCTATGAGGTCTGGTAGCTGATGGATGAAGTTTGTTAAAGCCATTGACTTTTAGCAGGAAAGCTGTGAGCATAGAAACTCAAAATTAACACTCAAGGAAGGTTCCTACTTCTGGTGCCTTCACCCGTTGAAGATTTCTATGCTCAGACTATGTGACTGATCAAATTCCTCCAGTGGGTCAAGGCTGCGGTCTCAGTGGGAAAGCAGCTGCCACCCGAAATGGTAAGAACTGACTACAGGGTAGGGTCACTTCATAACTAGTGACCCCTCTCTGTTATTTCTCTGGCCACAACTCCGGGAATGGGGGCACACGGGCTCTGTGCAAGGGAAAAAGTGTTTCACCATCTTTGACTTGGACAGAGAGGGACACTGTGGGATTCTCTGCAGTAAGGCACACAGGAACTGATGAAAAAGTTAGTAGGATTATCTTTGGCAACTTAATCCCCATTAGTCACGGGGGAGCCAGGAATCACCCTCATCCATCGGCTAGTGGCTGGCTTAAATGTGGCACTGCTGAGGACCCTCTTTAGAATATTACTGGACCTCTGGGTTATAAGAGAAGGACTTCATATGTTAATTACACCTATGAGGAGACCAGAAAGGCTAGACCTTCTCCCACTTGCACCCAGGACAAAGAAGTGGATCCAAGGGTCAGTTGGCTGACCTCTTTTTAGGTTACAAGGACACAACAAGCTGCTAGAAGCTTGATTCCTGAACAGCCCAGCTGAGAAGTTTAAACTGGGCCTGCCCTGGAACCTACTGGGGGCTTCTGTTGGAGTGAGTTACCTCTGAAGTTCTGTTCCTGAGGTTTAATATTCATAGGCTATGTCAAAGTGTACTTCTAATCTGCTCAAAAACCTGGGATTTAGAAACATTTTGGCTCCCGAGACCTCTGGAGGACCTTGACAAACCTGCCAAGACAATCCCATGCAGATGTTTTGCAGTTTGGCTAAGGATTCAGGTTGCTCCTGCTCAAGGTTTATCCACAGGAGCGAATTTTTTTCAGCTGGAAGTCACTGAGGGGGTATCTGGCCTCATGGAACCTTGTTTGGCTGTAGCTTGCAACCTTGCCTCACTGGAGGAATCCAAGAACGTTAATTAAGTGTAAAATGGCTCTTCTAATTGGTGGCCTGAAATAATGATTTCTGTTTTGATGAGGGGCATTTTTGCAGCAGGGGCATCACTCTAATGAGAAGCACACAGTTAGCATCACACCATCAGAGAGGAGGCATCCTACCTAGAAGAGAGCAAGGCGGCCTCCCCTCCATTCAGCCCCTTCCCCTTTAGAAACTTTAAAATGTGAAGTTAGGGTGATTCATGGTTCGAGCAAATTACTTTGCCCTCTGTATTCAATTTAAACAGAGAAACTTAGAATAACATAACAAAACTTGTTTTTTGTCTCTTAAATGCCAAGCAATTTGATACTGAGGTGCAGATGGAATGGAGCAAGGGAAGGAGCAAATGAAGCATACAGAACAACTCAGCAGTGAAAATAGGATACAAGATACAGTGTTTTTACAGATCTAATAGTCAGCTCTTATCAACATATTCTCTTGTTTTACCGGGCTTGTTAATCTTCTGGCACCCACACAACACTTCTTGGAAAGGACCTGCATTCTTCCTGGGCAGCTTGATATTGTTTTGCCATTGAAAGACAGGGCACATCAAACACACAAATTAGTTGTGCAAAGGTGATGACAGATGGTTGAGGCGAAGCAGATGTGTGTGCACAATTACAAAGCTAAAGTGGCTTGGCCAATATATTTCACTAGAAAGACATTTCCCTCCAATTTGACGGAAGTGTATAAAGTACAAATACATCAAAACCTCAGGTTGATTCAGGATGGTCTTTTACTTCTTGCTGAGGCCAGCAAGGGAGTTCTCTTCCATGGGGCATGCACATTAAAGGTACCCCTGCGCGTTGGTTCAATATTAGGGATGGTCCAAGTTTGCCCAAAAAGTTGCAAATCTTTGATTTCATAGGTTTTATTGCTGTTTCTGTGGTCTATTGAAGTCCCGGGCGTAAGTATTCATTGCTTGAGACTTTCAGGGGCCGATTCACAAAAGCATTTATGAGCCCTGAAAGGTCGAATTCTCTATTAGTAAAAGTGCAGCGGGCGCACTACTTTCTATTTCTGCTAATTATATATGAATACAGTGGCGGTTCCTCCGCTAAGGCGTATATAAGGCGGAGGAACGTCGCCCCAATGCTTTTTTGCAGTGACACAAAGGAAAAATGAAATGATAATAACTTGCCTTATTATAATTTTATTTTCTCCTATTTCTGCCCACTTTGCATTAAGGGCGGAGGCAGGGAAGGAGTGGTAGCACCCTTCAAAAGAGTGCAGTGACTGCTTGGCCCGCCCTCTCAGGACAGCCAAAACAGTCTTGCGCACTTCACATGCGGCATCACAGCCGACGTGGAGAACATGCCCAGGCCCAGGCCTCCAGTCAGTGTCTGAGTGCCGAAACACAAGGTAGCGTTGCGATTTTCTGACTGGTCGCCTGTGCGTGCTTCCGGCAAGGCCAAGCAAGGGATGACTACAGAGGCGAGGCAGCGGCGGGAAGGTACGTTTTGGTTTATTCCTGCATACCTCCCTCCTGCCCCCTACCTCCCATGCCCTACCCCCTCCCACCCCCCTACCTCCGATCAGTGCCGGCCTCACTGTATGAATACTCCTTGAATCATTTGACTGCCATTTTAGAGGTTTTGGAGAAAACTCTCAAATACATGCAAGAGAGCATAAAGAGTGCTACAGTACTACTTCACAATCTCTTAAAATACTTTTGTGATTAGCCCCTCAGGTTCTACATACATTTATGTTTGGAATTAACATACATTTCATATATGTATATGTTTTTCCCAGTCTCCGAGGAAATGCAACATTGTAGGTTAAAAGCAAATAAACAAAGTTAGGAAAGTGATGTTAAGTCCTCAAAAAATCTCTGTTTTACTTTTTCCTTCACATGAAAAACATTTTCTCAAATGTTATCCTTAGTCCTGAATTTAAAAATACTGATAAGTGGGTTAAATGCAGTGCAGAGTTTGAATACCCACAACGTTATCAAGTATGGAATTGTGGATGTTTACCTCATTCCCATGAGCCACTCCTTTGACACTACCCTGTGATCATCCAATAAGTGACACTTATATCTGCATATCACTATCAAAGGAGAGAGAGAGGACTAGGTAGCTAGTCCGTATCCCCGGGATTTTATATGTGAGATCAAAAAGAACTAGCCTATTTGTGAATTTACATAGACTCAAGACTGTAAGACAGAGTACAAACCCTTTTGGTTGTTCATGAAGCCCTCACCCACCAACCTGGCATGCTTCATCATCGGGCCCACCCAGTGACACCGAGTGTGTCCCGGGTGTGCTTCAATGCCTGAATACAGCGGAGCAGGTATGTTTCTGAGTGTGCAGTGTAGTGATGTGAAAGTGAAAATTTAAAAGCTATACAGGGATCCCAGTACCCGAGGGTAAATCATATTTTAATAACTCACATTTAATCACTCTCTCATACAGTCAGTCATGCACCTACTAAATCCTTCATCCAGACACTTATACTTCCACTCATTCTTCAATATGTAAGACATATTTTAACTTTACAGAAACATACAGTCACTGGATGATGTCATCAGTGATGTCACTGACCATGTCATGAATGATGTAATATGTGACATCATCAGCAGTGGATTGCGGGTGCGCGATATATAGTTATTGCATCTAACTATATATGCGAATTTCTATGGTTTTGGGCGAGTAAATTAAGGTTTTGTAAATGCTAATCCCTAACTATATATGGCCTAAAACCTATGGTTTTTTCAGTGAATTTCAATGGTTTTTTAATAGCAAATATCAAAAGTTGTCAAATGTCAAGTACGTGATAGGTAAAAACATTTTCGTGTTTATGCACGCTGATATACTTTGAACGCTGCCCCCCCGCTTTTCTCTTAGCAGTACTCTCTCTTTGCAGATAGTGAAGGGTAGTTAACGCAGGCCTTTGCCCCCGTTGTAATCCGTCGTGCCTGCTTCTCTCTCCATTTGATTGATTGTTATCCAAGCATTTACTGTTTTAGCATTGGTTCTCTTTGGTTCATTCTCTATTTACAAACAAGCACAGAGTCGCAATACTCTGTTTAGTCTTTGCAGATAGTGAAAAATCGTGTAAAAAAAAAAAAAAATCGAGCAAAATCAGTAGGCCACTAATGGGATCTCTTTTTGACCTCGCTAAAATAGAAATATTAGGAACAACCCTTCATGAGAAATACGAAACTAGTGAGATGAACTGAGCTCCACACGATGATGGCTGCAAGACAGCTCGGCTCCGCCACCCACCCCACCCAAAATAACGACAAACCCTATGCAAATATTATAAATATATACAACACACCAGCAAAGTAACAGGGTAAAACATTTTATTAAATAACTATTTACATAACTATTTTATACTTTTAGTTGCCCGATCCGGCTAGCTCAATCGATCGAGCATGAGACTCATGCACTCTGATCTCCTTGGCCTCAATCAAGCATCAACAGTAAGATTTTCATAGATGAGTGTTCGTTCATGGTTTTGGTCCCTGAGTTGCTTCGATGTCACTGCCTTGCACAAATGGCATAAGTCCTGGATGTTGGGTGCCATAGTTCAGAGTTCTGAGCAGCGCTTGTAACACTGTCTAAACCTTATTTGCACCTGCTGCAGCTTCACTATTCTCAAAGTAAGTGGGGGCCGTTTGTGGACCTAACTGCATTTGAAAACAATGTGATACGGTACCTCCCTAAACCGCTTGACGGAGGCCCCCGAGGGGCGGTGTGATGGCGAGGACTCGGAGAAGATGCTTGGCTCCGACCCCCTCCCCAAGTCTTGTTGCCCTGGTGTAGCCTGAGATCGCACTCGACATAGGCGGCCGGCTCCCGGGGTCAAGCGGAACTTTTTGACTTTTGGTGACTCTTCCATTCTGAACATTGTCCCACAATCCGTTTGACCTGAAACGATTACAAAAATAAAACATTTGTGAGTTTTAAATTTCCGGAGAAGTATAATTCACCAATACCTTTCTCTGTAGATCTTTTTCCATTAACAATCCCAGTTCCATCACCCGCCCAGGATATCACTAATGTTAGTTGTCATTTTTGCTTCTGTTTTAATAAAAAATGTTTTAAGGTATTTACTGTTTTTGTTGCGATGTATATATTTATAAGTTATTAAAGTGTTATAATCCTAATAATTTTTTATCGATTATTGCTCTTTGAGATATCCCCTGTCACAGGGAATATCTCAAAGAGCAATAATCGGACCCTGTCTACAAACAGAGAAGAATAGGAATATTCTGTCTCCCTTTGCAGATAGTGAAGGATAGGTAATGCGGACTTGTGTCCCCCGTTGTAATCCGTCATGCCTGTTTTTCTCCCCACTGATTGATTGATTGGCTGGACATTTATTGTTCAAGGAATAGTTCTTTCGAGGTATTCTCTGTTTACAAATAACGTGGAATAGAAATATTCTGTCTAGTCTTTGCAAGTAGTGAAGGGTGGGTAATGCGGACCTTTGTCCCCCGTTGTAATCTGTCATGCCCATCTACTCCCCACTGATTGAGAAACTAGTTCCACCCGGACCATTTATTAGAGGTACATCATCTGGCTCAACCGGAGAGTACCCCTAATAAAGAAGACATATGTAAAATACGAAGTAATCACTGTATCCTAATAAACAGAAACTTTAACATGAAACACACTTGAAAAGGAAGGGAAAGAAATCGAACAAAATCAGTAGGCCACTGATAAGTTTTTGACTTCGCTAGAAATAAGAAACATGGAAGTGGTGGAAAAAGCCAAGCTTGACGTTACGGCAGCCACGAGGTAGCTAGGCTCCGCCACCCCCCCACTGCTCCAAGCATGTCTGTCCCACCGCCCGCCACGCCCATTAACGGTAACATGAAATAGATACAAATCAGCAGATACCTACCCCCATTCCGGAAACTCCCGAAGTGCAACAGGGCCACGGTTACGCCCATCCGGAAGATGAGGCCTCGACACGTGCAGGGCGGGGCCCGGCTAACAGCCATCAGCCGTGGGGTGGATGGCCCAAAATGTACTGGTCTCCCTATTCCCTTCTTCTGCCGCCTTGCAGGCCACGGGGGGGATGTCTTGCCTCTGCCTCCGACCCCCCCCCTCCCTCTTATCGCCTGGTCCGGACATCACGAATATCAACGCCAGGTGTCGGCACGTTTGCTGAATACTGTAAAGGTTTCCCTACACTTGGCGACGTGCTCGCTGCCTTGAATTCCTGGCGTGAGTCCATGAAGTTTCAGTCAACAAAGCTGGAGGGTGTTCTTCTAGACTGGCTCGCTGACCCGCTTCCCACGTGTGCTTGATATGCGCTCCCCGTTCGGGCCTGAAGCGGCGCCCTGCAGGCCACGGGGGGGGATGTCTTGCCTCTGCCTCCGACCCCCCCCCTCTTATCGCCTGGTCCGGACATCACGGATATCAACGCCAGGTGTCGGCGTGGGGTGCGCTGGGAGGGAGAGGCGGCGCGAACGAGCCTCTCCCACCCCCACAGTTGGGGAGCCCTCAGCTGCACCCCCAACGCTCCACTCACCCAACAAAAGGGTTCCTCCACTCTTGCGATGCAGCGGCGCTGCACTCACCCGACAAAAGGTCTCGTCCACTACTGCGAGGCAATGATGCTCCGCTCACCCAGCGGGGGTCTCGTCCACTGTTGCGGTGCAACGACGCTTTTAGTTTCCTGCGTCCAGGAACGTTCTCCTCAACTTTGAAGATTCTATAAGAGCCACGGGGGCCCCCGACCCCCGATGAGAAATGACTGCCATGATCACCCACGGAACGACCACGACGTAGCCGCGGGACGTCGCCGCGCTCATGCCGGCGCCGGCCTCAGTCTTGAAATCACCAAAATCCTGCAAGACTACCAACTTGATCAGTTCCGGTGGGACACCAGTATGACCCGGTAGGAGAGATTGTTGCCTCCCACCCCACTTTGACTGATGGTTCATGTCGGCAGTCCCCTCTGCTACCCTTCAACGAAAACTTTTGGACTGCCGAAAGAGGTCCCGGTCCAACCACGAGTTGGTGGAGACATTTTGACTATACTAAGACCTTCCTGACCTCACCCAAAATGGCGCCGGTACAAATGAAACTCTCAACTCCTTGTTGTGCCCGGATTACTCAGCCTTGATATCATGAGATATGCATGCAGTTTTTAGCACATGAATTGATATGAGATAAGACTGATTATATGTTCGGACAATGATTTGATCCAGGATGGGTATTGATTATACGTTCGAACAATGAATTGACATGGGACGGGTACTGATTACACGTTCGAACAATGAATTGATATTAAGTTCTAATGCATCATTGATTACTGTATTTATTATTGAAGGTTCGAATTTTCGTCACTTTTGGTACTTGCTCACAATGAATTATTGATATGATTTTGTTGCACTTATCGCACTTTTTACTATGAAATCAACGACCACTGACTCTCTGTTATGTTTTCCACAAATAAATACCCCCCCCCATTTACAGTTCCAGCCTGCTCCGTGGCCGGCCCACGGGGTTGTAAGCCACTATAGGTTATCTCTCTTCCTCAAAAAGGACAAAAATTACTTTCTAGGACGTTTTGGACATTGATGATTTTCATATGATCTATTTATTAAAGTAATACTCATCTCTCCGCATGAAATTAATTTTCCACATGCTACACAAGTCAATCTCATCTGCCCAAAGTTCTTTTGCAGATTTGGGACCGTTTCCCTTGCCTCTGACTCACTTATTGCTAAGTCATTGGTGGATGTTCTTGCCGGTCGGGGGTTATCCACCAAATCTCGAAGTTGTGCTTTAGAATAATTAAGAGGGTGCCACCTCTCCATGTGCCAATGCATGGTATGATTACCATAGCTATATTTTCTTTCGGTCCCTCTCGAGAGTTTTTTTTTTGCAGATGAGGCAGGTAACGAACCTGGCATTAACTTTCTTTTCATGAGAAGGAAAAGAAAAAAATTGCCAGATAAAATTCACTTTCACATGGGACGTTCTTGGCATTTCTTTCAGAAACTTTTACATCACTGTGTCATTTCTTTGTCTATCCTGGTTAAAGCAATGTCATGTTGTTTAAAAAGTTTTTTTTTAACGTATTTACTTTTTTGGAGCGTTGTATATATTTATAAGTTATTAACACCTTAGCTGCGTGTAAACATCCCTCCCCAGTGCTGCGCTGTCCATTGGAACCGGTGCTGAATGGACGTCCAATGGTCGTGTGCAGCACTGGGGAGGTAGCGCTGCTGACGACCGTTGGCCGTCAGCAGCACTTAAGGGGTTAAAGTGTTATAATCCTACTACTTTGTTGGAGTACTATATATTTTTAATGTGACACATAATTGTGAAAACTTTGATGTACAAAAAGGCATCCCTGGAATCTTCCGCTTCAGGCTAGGTCCCACACACCCTTACAGTGAGAATCCCCTCCCCAATCACAATACAGGATCGTTATCAGATAGTAGGAACGCGTGTGGTGTGACGGATCTCATGAGGTGGCGACCTTGATCTACTGTAACTCCTTTGAACAGGGGTGATTATTTACAGTTGGGGCCATAAACTACATCCGCAGGGCTAGGTGATAGCCTGGGACCGGCCTGGACAATCAGACACAGAGGAAGAGGAGTGTCAGAGGGTGCGGTAGTGAATAGGGTGAAAGGGAGGTGTCGGGCGGGCACAGGGTGTGATACTCAGGAAAGAGCAGCGCAGATGGGGGGAAGTTTATGGCCCATGCATGAGAGAAAGAGCGGGGGTGACCAGTGCATGGGGGAGATGCTTGCGAGGGTGGGGAGCCATGCTGAGGATCGGCGGCGTGCAGAGAGTGGGTCTGGTCAAGGCATCTAAAATGGCTGCCGTGCATGACAAAAGTGTGGCATTGGAAAAAAGGCAAGATGGCGCAGACAATGTTTATCAATACGGATTAATTTATAACAATTATTTTTAACAATATATTTACTCGCAGTGTCAAAATGGCGATCAACACTTCCTAATTTCCTTCAAATCGAACGTTAACAGAAGTCAAGCAGCAAAAAAAAACAAAAAAAAACGCTCACGCGCAACCGCTGGAAGACAAGTATCAACATATATGAGCCTCCTCAACCACCCTCAGAAAACATAGGGGGTCAGGATAAGTCTCCCATACCCCCTTATACCCAATACTCACATTGCTTTTCCACCATCTAGTAATTTAAATAAATCGAAACACAAAATGGCGAATTCCCGTTTCGCTACCAGTTTGCGACCCGGTTCGCGAACCGAGAAGCGCTTCTACCACGAAAAATAATTTTTTTTTATTTGCCCCACGAGACCCTTTAATAACCCCAACATCACTCATAGGGGGTCAAGAGGAGTCTACCTTGCCCCCTTTCAGTAAATTCCCCCTTCGTTTTTCTCCTCCTCTTGTCTCTCGATCCTACCGAGAGACAAGATGGCGGCCGCACCGGACTGTTTAGAATGTTGACAGACACCGGAGAGCCAATCAGCTTCGCTTCGCAAAGCTCCGTTACGCGAAAAGTACGCGATCTGGAGCGCTATCTAGGACGCTGTCACAGATATATCTGTTTTTTTAAACGTTAATTTCTCGAAATCCACTGGAGCACATATATTGAGACCCAGCAAAGGCACATCGGGCTAACAGTCCCTACAATTTTGCCAAGTTTCGTGTAAATCCATTCAGCCGTTCAAGCTAAAAGTGAGGCCAAAGGCCCTATGGAAAAATGAATGGGAAAAATGCGTTTTGGGACCCCCCTTTTTTCTCGGCCCCCCCTTGACCGAACCCCCCCAAATTTTCAGTGGCTGCTCAGAAACAAACTTTGCCATTTTCCTGAAAATTTCCGCCGATTCCGTCCACAAACGCCAAAGTTATTAGACATAGAATTCTCAAAAGTTTCATAGAGAAAAAATCCTAACTATATATACCTACTGGCGACCGCCAGTAGGTAATATATATATATATATATATATATATATATATATATATATATATATATATATATATATATATATATATATATATATATATATATATATATATATATATCCAGTGAGTGCAACAGTAGGGAAAGTGTTGGATAGCAGAGGGGTAAAAATTACTCTTCCCCCTCCTGTTACTGCAACAGTAGGGAAATTGTTGGATAGTGGAGAAATACAAATGACTATTTCTACTCCAGTGAGTGCAACAGTAGGGAAAGTGTTGGGTAGCAGAGGGGTAGAAAATACTATTCCCACTCCAGTCAATGCAACAATAGGGAAAGTGTTATTGGAGGGGTAAGAGTTACTATTCCCACTCCAGTGAGTGCAACAGTAGGGAAAGTGTTGGGTAGCAGAGGGGTAGAAAATACTATTCCCACTCCACTCAATGCAACAATAGGGAAAGTGTTGGATAGATGAGGGGTAAAAATTAATGTTCCCACTCCAGTGAGTTCAAAATTATAAACAAACAAAATATAATCAAATAAATATTTAAGTTTAAAAATGAAAAATATATCAAAATATTTAAAAAAATCTAAAAAATAGAAACATAACATAAGGATAGATAGATATGACAAATACCTAAATATATTATATTAAATAAGCGTAAAATTATTTACAAACAAATAACTATAATTTTTATTTAGAAATTATTTGTAAACAAAAACCTTAATTATTACATAAATGTAATCTTTTTTATTTCCTACCCTATAACATCACACAATTCACAACACACATCTACATTTTTTAAAAATGTATTTCCCTAAATAACATAATTAACTATCAATTAAAGAAATATTATTAATTACAAAACAAATGAAAACAGATAAAAATTAATTTACTCCCCAAACGCTACACCTGTACAACCAAAACTCACACACAAAAAAAGAAACACTTACCCTAATTAATTATCAATTGATGAATTATTATTAATGATCAACTAATTAATAATTAATTAAACATAAAATACTTTCCACCCTCCACTCCTATAAACCCTACAACCCACACCTAAAAAAATCATTACATAATTTCCATAATTAATTTTAAAATATAAATTGATATATTTTATCTTTATTTATTTTACTTGAAAGGTTTTATATAGCACTGGCTCGACCCGTAGGTATCAGAGCGCTTTACATGAGTATTTCTTGTTATAGTAAAAACAGTTGTTTAATAGGATAAAGACACGTAAAGGCAAGATAAAAAACATTATTAAATTGACACTTAGGCCAAAAGCTATTTATTGAGGAGAGTTAGCAAAAAGGGCAAAAAGGTTATTTGCATGGGAAGAGGCTATCAGGAAACACAGTTAATTATATGATGACAAGAACACAAAATACAGCACCTTGTTGAGTTGAAGAGGGAAACAAAAGTACAACGTTGGATGGTGGGAAGAAAAAAAATTTATTAATGTAGATGGGGAACAAGTTGGGGAGAAAGGTAGAAACGTCAGAGGGAGAATCAAGGAGGAGAGGGGGTAGGGGTTAAAGATGGGTCCTTAGAGGGTGATAAATCAAAAGAAGGAGAGTGGAAGGGGAAAGTGTCAGGAAGAATAAATAGTGGAACCGGAACGGAGGAAGTAAAATGAAGGGTAAGGGTGATGTTATGGACCCCAATATTTATTGAGACGGTGAAGTTTGAGGTATTTTTTTTAAAGCTGAGGTAGGAGGGGTTAGAGTGCAAGTCTCTAGGGGAGCATTCCAGATGATCAGGGCATTCCCTGAGAAGGAACAAGATTGTTTGGTTTTCTTTTTTAGCAGGTGGGACGAGGAGTAGCAGAATAGTGCTTCTCATCGGATGGGAGCAGCCTGCTTTATTGAGTTTGTTTGTGAGGTACAACGGGGTTTGTTGGTGTAGGGCTTTGCGTGTTATGCATGCAGTCTTGTAGGAGGATCTTCCTTCAATGGGAAGCCATTTGAGGGCTTTGAGGGCTGGAGATATGTGGTCAAAACATTTACCGTCAGTGATTAGCCTGGTCGCTAGGTTGAGCACAGATCCAAGGGGGGCAAGGTGTATTTTGGGGGTTCCGGAGAAGATAGCGTTACCATAGTCAATTTTGGAGAGAACAAGTGATTGGACAACCCATTTAAAGTCATCAGAAGGAATGAAGGGGTTGATTTATTTTTAAATGTCGGCGAGTGAAGATAGCTCATTTAGCTGAGTTTTTAATGTGGTCATTAAGAGAGAGTTTGTTGTCAATAGTGAAACCAAGTGATGTAATTGTTTGATAAGGGGAGCAAGCAGTTAAGGGCATTAAGACTGAGAGCCAGGCGTTGATGGGGAGCTGGTAGTTTTTAGGAGAGAAGAGAATGATTTAACTTTTTTTAAGGTTAAGTTTGAGGTGGTTGGAGAAAAACCAGGATTGGATCTTACTCAAGGAATTGTTAAGGTGAAGTACATAAGAGTTGGATCTAATCTTGTAGTAAAGTTGGGTGTCGTCAGCATAGAGGGGATAGTTGATTCCTGCTGGTTTCAGAATGAGGGTAAGGGGTTCCATAAAGAGGTTGAAGTGAGAGGGGGAGAGAATAGAGCTCTGAGGGACACCTAGGGAGACAGGTGTGGGGTTAGAGAAGCAGCCATTGATTTTGATTTGATTGGTTCTGGGTTGTAGATAAGAGGAGAACCATTTGAGGACCAGACAATTAAGGCCAAAGTGAGGTTTGAGTAAGGAAGAATGGTTAACTGTATCAAAAGCAGCGGAGAGGTCAAGGAGAATAAGTAGTTATAATGAACAAGGGTACCCCATTAGTAGAACCTGGGGTTAGAGTAATAATGTGAAAAACAATGGTTTGGGTGGCCTCAAAGGGTCCTAATGTGGTAAGGTTTAACTATAGTACTGAAATAAATCCTGAGAGAAAGTGTTTGTAAGGTTGCATACATATAAAGTACTTTATTTAGGTTTTTTCTTTCAATTGTATTTTTCAGGTGCTCACACATGTGACAAGGTGCTTATAGTGACTAAGTGAACATTTGTTAAAACAACTATATACAAGGTGTCACAAACAAGGGTATTCCCCAAAAAATATATACAGTAGGGTAGGGGAGTTTCCTTGAATGGGTCGACGGCGTTTCGATCTAAACAATTCTAGATCATCATCAGGACGTGAGCTTTCCTAAAAAATGATGAAGTAAATCAGATTTAATACTATATCCTTACATGAACTTTCTAATCAAGTGGTATGTGCTCCCAGTGGCATATAATTCATGCACATTTCTATAAATTATTAGAAGTAGGCAAACGTGGATTGAACGCGCTACTATGGAGGAAGGTTCTTTAAGAACTATAATTATTTTTTACGCGCTTTTTTTAGGAGCGGGTATATATGCTTACTTCGCGAGGTGATGGAGATGTTTGCATCAGAGTTTAAGGATCAAATAACGGCTGTTGTAAGTAAGTCCAACTGCCTGAAAGTAAAGGAGGATTTTAAGTATACTGTGATCCCTTTGAAGTTTCCGGTTATTTCATGTTATTTTTGAAAAAACTTACTATGCATATTCTTGGACAAGCTCGTGAATTAAATTCAAGGTGAGATCACTCTAGTTATCACGAATTGCCACATATATCTATAGACAAGATAAACCAAACAGTTAAAATTCGGGCAGAATTGTTATTGAAGGAACCAACTAAAAGGTGAGTTATTTACCAATAATATTCCTTTTGTTCGGATATTGGGGTAATTAGTAAAAACGGGCCGGTATGGATCTGTAATAACATGAGGGTAATAATTTTAGAGCAAAGTAATTTGTGGGGCATGCTACTAAAAACCATTCAGCTCGAATAGGATCATTACCCGGAGCTGGTGGCTGTCCAGACGTTCCAACGGGAGCTGTGGACAAAAGAATACGAGTGGCATTTAGAGATTAAATACTGCCACTTGACTGTATAGGAGAGTCTAGGGTAGGGGCATCCTCAAAGGCGGCGAATGTACTCACTGGATCACCGCGGGACGCGGCTCTGCTCACTGTGCCTCGCTGCTTCGGCGTTCGTTTGCAGAACTCTGTTTACTTCCTGGTTCTGAGTTGGCGCATGCGCGGGTAGCCTTAAATTATGCGCATGTGCATTGCTGGGGGACTCGTGACTACGGTAAATCACGGCGCGCATGCCTGGTAGAGAATTATACTGACAGCGCAAATTAAGTCTAATTCTGGCAGAAATATTAAGCGCTCACAAGGAGTATTGCGAAGTATTCTAACAATTCTGTAGAGAGCGCAAATTTAAGTCTAATTGTGGTGGAAATATTAAGCGCTAACAAGGAGTCTTTCGAAGTATTTTCACACAATGTCATCATAACGGTACTGGTTTATGCAAATAGAGCCCAACTTTTAGGTGGAATGATTAAGCATCTACAATGCATTTTCACAATAGCTTTTGAATGGTACACAAGGAAACATTTCGTGGCTATGGACTAAAAGAGAAACAATTCCATACAAGAAGATCAATGTTGGCAATAGTTCTGAACTCATGGATTAGCCACAGTTATTCCACTCATCAAGAGTGTTGAGTCCTTTCTCAATACTCTTACAGAGAAAAATCCATTTGCACTTAAGGCGGTTCAAGGTTGTCTGCTGATTGCCCTCTCTTGCATTAGGCAAAAGCTGGTCAACAACCTGCCATCGTAAATCATTTTCTGAGTGTCCATTTTCTACATAATGTTCCACTAGGGGTGCGGATAGCACCTTGCAGCGAATTCTGCTTCTATGTTGCGAAATCCTGGTCTTTATCTGTTGCGTGGTTTGGCCAATGTACAGTTGTTTGCATGGGCACTGTATACAGTATATAACGTTTTTCGAGTTACAGTTAGTAAACGATTTCAACTTGTGTTTACAATTCTCATATTCAAACAATTTGGTATTAATCGTAAAATCGCATGCAGTGCAATTGTTACATTTGTAATGTCCTACAATAGGTGGAAGATTCAGACATGTCTCTATGGTGGTATTTTTATTGGTTATGGTAGCAGCTCGCACTAAATGATCTTTGAGATTGCGGCCCCTTTTGAAGGAGAATAGGGGCACACCTGTATCAAGTTCTAAGGGGGACAGTACAGGCCAATGTTTTTTAATTACTTTACAGAGTTTGTTACTCACTGTACTGAATGTTGTCACACAAGTTATTCTCTTAAGGGGTTCTTTCTTTGTAGGTTGTAGGAGATGTTCCCTATGGGCGTACCAAGCTCGTTTCATAGCTCTCCTTACAAGCTTCCTGGGGTAGCCTCTACCCATCAATTTTGAACATAAGGTTTCTGCTTCTGAAAAGAAATCCTGTTTAAACTTACAGTTGCGCCTAATTCTGAGGAATTGGCCGTAGGGAAGGCCATCCCTAAGTGCCCTTGGGTGTGCGCTGTGATATTCTAAGAGCGTATTGCGCTCTGTGGGTTTTCTAAACAGTGTCGTATACAGTTGTTCTTCATGACATTTAATTGTGACATCCAGGTAGTCAATCTGGTGTCTGTCAAAGTTGAAGGTGAATCTCAGATCTGGTTGACTATTGTTAAGCCACTCACAATAATCTCTTAGTGTGTCTTCATCTCCTTTCCAGATCATTAGCACGTCATCTATGTATCTACGCCAATTAAGGATGTTGTTACGATACGGATTGTCAGAGTTCAGAATGATGTTGGATTCTAGATCATCTACAAAAAGTATGGCAAAATTGGGGGCAAAAATAGCCCCCATAGATGTACCTTTGCATTGTCTGTAGTAGGTATCTTTAAAAATGAAGTAATTTCTGGTGAGGGCAATCTCAAGTAGGTTCATTATAAAGTCCGTCGGGACTTGGTGGGGCGCTGGTCGGTTATTGAGGTGTTTTCGAATTACATCCATCCCCTTCTGTTGGGGTATATTAGTATATAATGACTCTATATCTAGAGTGACAAGAAGTTCTGAGTCAGGATGGTATGGGTGGGATTCGATGAGATGTATTAAATGAGTTGTATCTTTGATGTAAGTCACTGTATCTTTTACCAAATCTTTTATAAAAAAATCAATATACTTCCCTAAAGGTTCTACAATTGAACCACATCCTGAAAGGATTGGTCTCCCTGGTGGAGCAGTCAAATGTTTGTGTAATTTGGGAAGAGTATACAGTACTGGGGTCCGAGGATCTTTATTGTTAAGGAACAGATATTCATTTTTGCTAATGTAACCTTCTTCTAGGGCGTTTTTAGTGATCTGCTGGATTGTTTCGCTAATCTCTTTTGTGGGATTATGTCTTAGTTTCTCATAGTGTGTTGTATTGTTAACTTGACGCTGAATTTCAGCTTCACAGGAGGCACGATCTTGAATTGCGATCCCTCCTCCTTTGTTGCATGGTTTTATCACGATCTTATCATTCTGTCTGAGTTCTGTGAGGCTATTTCTTTCTTCTCTACTAATGTTGAATGGTGTGAACCTATACTCTTTTTTCATGTTATCCAGTTCTCGGAGTATTAGATGTTCAAAGGTAATCACCTCAGGTGGCATAGTGCCACTTGCTGGGTTGAAGGTGGAGTTAGGACGTAGTCCTGTGGTGTCATATTTTTGGACAGCTTCTCTGTCTTTAAAGAAAGCTTGCAATCTTATTTTTCTGAAGAAAAGAAAAATCTCTGACTGGATGTTAAACCAATTAGGTTTTTCTGAGGGGACAAAGGATAGTCCTCTACTAAGAAGGGAGATGTCTGTAGAGTTTAGTTGGTGACTAGAAAGGTTAAATATGGGTATTGTTTCCATATTGGGTTGAGGGGGTAACTCCGTATTTAGTATTGGTAGCCCCACTGGTAGAAGCGATTCCTGGTCTGGCGCTCTCCCGGAGTGAAGTTGTATCTCTGTCTGGTTCTCCCTCTCCCTCTCCCTCTGCCTCTGGGGGGATCTCTGTTTCTCTGCTGGCCTCTGTCTAAAAAATGGGGGTTATTGTGGGTTGAAGTACTTGGACCCTCTGCTATGTCTGAGCTGTCAGATTCGGCTGAAGAGACTGAGAAAGTAACTGGGGCTCTGTTTTTGAAACGGCCCCAGGTGCCTGTTGGAAATCTTTGTTGCTCCTGGGGGCCTACAGTGAAGAAATCTTCCTGAAGGTAAGGGTAGGCTTTTTCTTTTTTAAAATTCTTAATATCTTTGGTTACTTTAGTTGTTTTCTTGTGGATCTCGAAAGCTTCGAAATCCTGAATAGTTCGATCAATCTTTTCAAGACAAGCTTTGGCGTCCGCCAATGCATCTAGTTCTCTTATGGCCTGTTCTAATGCCTTGATCTCCTCTAGTTCTCGTTTGCTATGTTCTATCGCTGTATCTATACCAAGCACAATTCAATGGCGCGAACAGGTTGTGCCGATATGTGCAAAACCGGTTTTGAATTTTGGGTCCTGGATAAAAATAGCAGGAACGTTTCGCACTTGAAGGCCCACTGGTATAACTTCTGCTCTTAAATAATCTGTTAACATACGGGCATGCAATTCTGTCCGTACGTGTTTTTTCTTCAGGTGCTCTAGTTCAGAAAGTTTATCATTAGCTGGGTCTGTGGTGGTTCTAGTGCTTAGTAAGGGGCCCTGAAGCAGGGAAGGGCCAGTAAGCTTGCTTGCTATATATTCTTCCGTGTAGGTAGTACCTACTTGTATAGACATTTCCAATTGAATTGGAGTCTAGAATGCACTTGCTTAGCATAAAGACCACTCAATGAGTGGAAGCCTTGCAGTGTAGCCACTGCACTTGGAGTAGTTATAATGAACAAGGGTACCCCATTAGTAGAACCTGGGGTTAGAGTAATAATATGAAAAACAATGGTTTGGGTGGCCTCAAAGGGTCCTAATGTGGTAAGGTTTAACTATAGTACTGAAATAAATCCTGAGAGAAAGTGTTTGTAAGGTTGCATACATATAAAGTACTTTATTTAGGTTTTTTCTTTCAATTGTATTTTTCAGGTGCTCACACATGTGACAAGGTGCTTATAGTGACTAAGTGAACATTTGTTAAAACAACTATATACAAGGTGTCACAAACAAGGGTATTCCCCAAAAAATATATACAGTAGGGTAGGGGAGTGTCCTTGAATGGGTCGACGGCGTTTCGATCTAAACAATTCTAGATCATCATCAGGACGTGAGCTTTCCTAAAAAATGATGAAGTAAATCAGATTTAATACTATATCCTTACATGAACTTTCTAATCAAGTGGTATGGTGCTCCCAGTGGCATATAATTCATGCACATTTCTATAAATTATTAGAAGTAGGCAAACGTGGATTGAACGCGCTACTATGGAGGAAGGTTCTTTAAGAACTATAATTATTTTTTACGCGCTTTTTTTAGGAGCGGGTATATATGCTTACTTCGCGAGGTGATGGAGATGTTTGCATCAGAGTTTAAGGATCAAATAACGGCTGTTGTAAGTAAGTCCAACTGCCTGAAAGTAAAGGAGGATTTTAGGTATACTGTGATCCCTTTGAAGTTTCCGGTTATTTCATGTTATTTTTGAAAAAACTTACTATGCATATTCTTGGACAAGCTCGTGAATTAAATTCAAGGTGAGATCACTCTAGTTATCACGAATTGCCACATATATCTATAGACAAGATAAACCAAACAGTTAAAATTCGGGCAGAATTGTTATTGAAGGAACCAACTAAAAGGTGAGTTATTTACCAATAATATTCCTTTTGTTCGGATATTGGGGTAATTAGTAAAAACGGGCCGGTATGGATCTGTAATAACATGAGGGTAATAATTTTAGAGCAAAGTAATTTGTGGGGCATGCTACTAAAAACCATTCAGCTCGAATAGGATCATTACCCGGAGCTGGTGGCTGTCCAGACGTTCCGACGGGAGCTGTGGACAAAAGAATACGAGTGGCATTTAGAGATTAAATACTGCCACTTGACTGTATAGGAGAGTCTAGGGTAGGGGCATCCTCAAAGGCGGCGAATGTACTCACTGGATCACCGCGGGACGCGGCTCTGCTCACTGTGCCTCGCTGCTTCGGCGTTCGTTTGCAGAACTCTGTTTACTTCTGAACACCCTGCACAGAACATCAGGGGCTGGACAACCCTTCTCCTCACACCACACCTGTTTAAGACTGATTGGGCGTCTGTGGGTGAACCAGACGATCACCGGAACCTGGGAGCGCCGCATGCTCTTCCTTGCGCTCTTGACCACACAGCCTGCAGCCCCACCGCGCGCTTACTCGCGCTGTGTATGTGCGCTGATTTTTAACCTCACAATCGGATTTTAACTTGTAACACTAACCCCCTTTTGTTGTGCAGGTCTCCCTGGAGTCGCTCCACTGCATCTTGCGCCGCCTCACACAAAAACCGCTCTTGACTTCCTGAGTGCGCGCTGGGACCCGTCCGGTCGCGCTGCACTCCCACGAGCGGACATCTTGCCCCGCCTCCCGGCCCCGCCCACTGCAGCCGAGTTAGGTGCTGCCTGGGTCGTGACCTGGTGAGTCGCCATCTTGGGTGAGGGAGTAGGCGAGCGGTGCAGCGCTCGGCCCCTCCCGCCCTCGGCCCCATAAAAACCCTGGACTGGTGACCAATACCATTGATTGGGCGTCTGTGGGTGAACCAGACGATCACCGGAACCCGGGAGCGCCGCATGCTCTTCCTTGCGCTCTTGACCACACAGCCTGCAGCCCCACCGCGCGCTTACTCGCGCTGTGTATGTGCGCTGATTTTTAACCTCACAATCGGATTTTAACTTGTAACACTAACCCCCTTTTGTTGTGCAGGTCTCCCTGGAGTCGCTCCACTGCATCTTGCGCCGCCTCGCACAAAAACCGCTCTTGACTTCCTGAGTGCGAGCTGGGACCCGTCCGGTCGCGCTGCACTCCCACGAGCGGACATCTTGCCCCGCCTCCCGGCCCCGCCCACTGCAGCCGAGTTAGGTGCTGCCTGGGTCGTGACCTGGTGAGTCGCCATCTTGGGTGAGGGAGTAGGCGAGCGGTGCAGCGCTCGGTTCCTCCCGCCCTCGGTCCCATAAAATGGTCCCCCCATTCAGGAAGCGCAGCGGACGGGCGCAGCGGGCGCGCCGTCATCGCGCCGAAGTCGCGCCTAAGTCCCGCCCGTCTGTGCCCGTCCGTGCCCAGACGGGCGCAGGGGCCAGAGACGCTGCTGCCCCCATACCGTACACCGCCGCGGCTCTTTAAGCACTGCAGTTCCCCATCTGCCCCCTTCACCCTACCATATGGGCTCGCATCACCTCACTGGGAATCGAGGGAAGCTCCCCCCCTCTCCTGGGGCCAGACATATCAGTCACCCCCGAGTCACACATTCGTATACTCTATCTCAACACCCGCTCCCTTATTAGGCATCAAATTGATGTCTTCCTTCTACTGACTGCCGAGAACCCCGATATACTATTACTCTCGGAGACATGGTTATCGGAGGATTCTCTTCCAGATATTCTAGCGGCATTGCCCTCTGATTATTACATGTTGAACGTCAATAGATCAGATGGTCGTCATGGAGGGGGCGTGGCAGCAGTAATTCGGAAAAATTTACAACTCATTTCCTCCTCCTCGCTCACCCTCCCAGCAGTCGATAATCTTGTGATCAACCTGGGCACGAACGAGGGTGCCATCTCGCTCGTGGTACTATATCGTCCTCCCTACTCCATGCCTTTCTTTCCCTCCTCTTTTTCTGAACAGCTGGCCAACCTCACTACTTCCTCCACCCGTGTGGCCATCTTCGGGGACTTTAATTATTGGTTCCAGCATGAGGATGCTGGCCCCCAGGCCACTGAGCTTTTCGAGACCTTATCATCCCTCAATCTGCAACAACATATAGATGCCCCCACACACACCGGAGGTCACATTCTTGACCACATATGGACCCTCGGGATCAAGCTCTCGCACCCGGTGATCACCCCCTGTATCTGGTCCGACCATTTCTTGGTCGAGACCACTCTCACCATCACTGGCCATATCAGGGTCCCCTCTTCAGAGGGTGGCATGGCGCGAAAATGGAAGGCCGTAGACACCCAGGGCTTTCTCGACCTCCTCTCAAAATCGCGTCCCCCCCTCACGCCTGACCTCAGCGCTGGCAAGCTGGCCAATGACATCTCCCACTGGCTGCTATCAGCCACTGATGTCCTGGCCCCTTTAACTAAACTCCCTCGGTCCCGGCACAGTCACTCCCACAAGTGGTAGAATTCTAGCTTGAAACAACAACATCTTGAACTCCGCCAACTCGAGCGCAGGTGGAGAAGAGACTACTGCGCCACGAGCAGGGATACCTACTTGATTGCGCGCAAGAAGTATAAGAAAGCTATCATTGCGGCCAAATCTGCACACATCACTGACAGAATCCTCTCCGCACCCATTAAATCAAAAGAGATTTTTAGAGTTATGGGGGAACTTACCACTGACACCAGGACCCTTCCCACTCAGGCCCCCACTCAGGAATCCTGCAACACCCTTAGTTCTTTCTTTGTGGATAAAATCGTCACGATCAAGGATTCCATCTCTGTCCCTCTTCCTGACGCTGACACCACTCCCGTCCCTCACAATATTTCCTCTTTTTCACACTTTCCTATTCTCGACTCCGCCACTCTAGCAAAACTTGCCACCCGAGTCAAGTCTGGCTCCCCGGATGATTGTTGTCCCCCTTCGATGTTACGTAACATCTGCTTGTCCCTCCCTGACTGTATCCTCCCTTTGCTGAACTCCTCTCTCTCTTCGGGCACGGTACCTGGCTCTTTCAAGGAGGCCGTCCTTGTGCCCCTATTGAAGAAGCCTGGGGCTGATCCTTCGGTCCCAGCTAATTACCGACCCATCTCCCTTCTCCCTTACTTTTCCAAAATTCTAGAAGCCCATGTCACTGCTAGCCTCTCACAGTTTGTCGAAAGCTCGAACTTCCTGGAGGGTAACCAGGCCGGCTTCAGGCCCGGCCACTCCACGGAGGCAGTCATCTTGGCCGTGCTCGACACTCTGAGAGGCAACGCGGACAGGGGCACCCCCCAGGCCCTGGTATTACTAGATCTGTCGGCCGCGTTCGACACGGTGGACCACAACATCCTCATCCGCCGTGTCGAACAAGCCGGCCTCCAGGGCCCGGCGTTGGCCTGGGTCCACTCCTTTCTGTCTGGCAGGTCTCAGTCGGTCAGTTTGGGCCCCTTCCGTGGACCCAAGGTACTTTCCACCTGCGGTGTCCCTCAAGGCTCCTCTCTGTCCCCCCTTCTTTTCAATCTTTATCTTCGCCCCCTTCTTCTTTCTCTGAGGCAGTGGGACGTCACCGTCTTTAACTACGCTGACGACCTACAACTCATCTTTCCTCTCTCTACCCCCTCCGCTGTTTCTAACTTTCATGCTGTCATGTCTCACATTCTCTTCTGGATGAGTCAAAATCAGCTCAAACTAAATCCTGGAAAGACGGAGCTCCTTCTTCCAGGCAAGAGCTCCATCCATTGGGGTCCTCACTTCTGGCCCACAGGGTTTGGCCCCCCTCCCGCCCCTGTGGCATCTGTAAAGAGTTTGGGAGTTATTATTGACTCCGAAATCTCACTCAAAGCCCAGGTGGGGGCGGTGGTCTCCTCCTGTATGCATCAGCTTCGCAGGATCAGGAAGGTCGCTTATCTCCTGTCCCCCGAAGTTCTGCTTCAAGTCACCATGGCCTTGGTCCTTTCCCGCTTGGACTTTTCCAACTCTTTATATCACGGTCTGCCCAAAACCCTGCTCTACAGGCTGCAGATCACTCAGAACCAAGCGGCACGGCTGGTCTTCAGGACTCCTAAATGGCAGTCGGCCAAGCCTCTTCTTGCCAAACTGCACTGGCTCCCGGTCAATCTCAGGGCAGCCTTCAAGATCGGCTGCATAGTATTTAAATCCCTGACCGGCCCCTCTCCTAGGTTCCTGAAATCCCTCATCACCCCATATCGCCCCTCTCGCAATCTCAGATCTTCCCATCTTCATCTCCTTGCCACTCCTTCTTTCAAACTTGCGAGGGTTGGAGGTCGGAGTTTCTCACATCTTGCCCCCACACTCTGGAATTCTTTTCCCCTTTCTCTTAAATCTGCTAACTCTCTTATTCTTTTTCGTAAATCTCTCAAAACTTGGCTTTTCCCCCAATCTGGCTAATCTCTATCTGCTATCTCACTGAAATCCCAATCAGAGCCAGGAAACTCACGGTGTCAGTGCGCTCTAAAAGAACCCCCCTAACATAACATAACTTCCTGGTTCTGAGTTGGCGCATGCGCGGGTAGCCTTAAATTATGCGCATGTGCATTGCTGGGGGACTCATGACTACGGTAAATCACGGCGCGCATGCCTGGTAGAGAATTATACTGACAGCGCGAATTAAGTCTAATTCTGGCAGAAATATTAAGCGCTCACAAGGAGTATTGCGAAGTATTCTAACAATTCTGTAGAGAGCGCAAATTTAAGTCTAATTGTGGTGGAAATATTAAGCGCTAACAAGGAGTCTTTCGAAGTATTTTCACACAATGTCATCATAACGGTACTGGTTTATGCAAATAGAGCCCAACTTTTAGGTGGAATGATTAAGCATCTACAATGCATTTTCACAATAGCTTTTGAATGGTACACAAGGAAACATTTCTTGGCTATGGACTAAAAGAGAAACAATTCCATACAAGAAGATCAATGTTGGCAATAGTTCTGAACTCATGGGTTAGCCACAGTTATTCCACTCATCAAGAGTGTTGAGTCCTTTCTCAATACTCTTACAGAGAAAAATCCATTTGCACTCAAGGCGGTTCAAGGTTGTCTGCTGATTGCCCCCTCTTGCATTAGGCAAAAGCTGGTCAACAACCTGCCATCGTAAATCATTTTCTGAGTGTCCATTTTCTACATAATGTTCCACTAGGTGCTATCCGCACCCCTAGTGGAACATTATGTAGAAAATGGACACTCAGAAAATGATTTACGATGGCAGGTTGTTGACCAGCTTTTGCCTAATGCAAGAGGGGGCAATCAGCAGACAACCTTGAACCGCCTTGAGTGCAAATGGATTTTTCTCTGTAAGAGTATTGAGAAAGGACTCAACACTCTTGATGAGTGGAATAACTGTGGCTAACCCATGAGTTCAGAACTATTGCCAACATTGATCTTCTTGTATGGAATTGTTTCTCTTTTAGTCCATAGCCACGAAATGTTTCCTTGTGTACCATTCAAAAGCTATTGTGAAAATGCATTGTAGATGCTTAATCATTCCACCTAAAAGTTGAGCTCTATTTGCATAAACCAGTACCGTTATGATGACATTGTGTGAAAATACTTCGAAAGACTCCTTGTTAGCGCTTAATATTTCCACCACAATTAGACTTAAATTTGCGCTCTCTACAGAATTGTTAGAATACTTCGCAATACTCCTTGTGAGCGCTTAATATTTCTGCCAGAATTAGACTTAATTCGCGCTGTCAGTATAATTCTCTACCAGGCATGCGCGCCGTGATTTACCGTAGTCACGAGTCCCCCAGCAATGCACATGCGCATAATTTAAGGCTACCCGCGCATGCGCCAACTCAGAACCAGGAAGTAAACAGAGTTCTGCAAACGAACGCCGAAGCAGCGAGGCACAGTGAGCAGAGCCGCATCCCGCGGTGATCCAGTGAGTACATTCGCCGCCTTTGAGGATGCCCCTACCCTAGACTCTCCTATACAGTCAAGTGGCAGTATTTAATCTCTAAATGCCACTCGTATTCTTTTGTCCACAGCTCCCGTCGGAACGTCTGGACAGCCACCAGCTCCGGGTAATGATCCTATTCGAGTTGAATGGTTTTTAGTAGCATGCCCCACAAATTACTTTGCTCTAAAATTATTACCCTCATGTTATTACAGATCCATACCGGCCCGTTTTTACTAATTACCCCAATATCCGAACAAAAGGAATATTATTGGTAAATAACTCACCTTTTAGTTGGTTCCTTCAATAACAATTCTGCCCGAATTTTAACTGTTTGGTTTATCTTGTCTATAGATATATGTGGCAATTCGTGATAACTAGAGTGATCTCACCTTGAATTTAATTCACGAGCTTGTCCAAGAATATGCATAGTACGTTTTTTCAAAAATAACATGAAATAACCGGAAACTTCAAAGGGAAGGGATCACAGTATACCTAAAATCCTCCTTTACTTTCAGGCAGTTGGACTTACTTACAACAGCCGTTATTTGATCCTTAAACTCTGATGCAAACATCTCCATCACCTCGCGAAGTAAGCATATATACCCGCTCCTAAAAAAAGCGCGTAAAAAATAATTATAGTTCTTAAAGAACCTTCCTCCATAGTAGCGCGTTCAATCCACGTTTGCCTACTTCTAATAATTTATAGAAATGTGCATGAATTATATGCCACTGGGAGCACCATACCACTTGATTAGAAAGTTCATGTAAGGATATAGTATTAAATCTGATTTACTTCATCATTTTTTAGGAAAGCTCACGTCCTGATGATGATCTAGAATTGTTTAGATCGAAACGCCGTCGACCCATTCAAGGAAACTCCCCTACCCTACTGTATATATTTTTTGGGGAATACCCTTGTTTGTGACACCTTGTATATAGTTGTTTTAACAAATGTTCACTTAGTCACTATAAGCACCTTGTCACATGTGTGAGCACCTGAAAAATACAATTGAAAGAAAAAACCTAAATAAAGTACTTTATATGTATGCAACCTTACAAACACTTTCTCTCAGGATTTATTTCAGTACTATAGTTAAACCTTACCACATTAGGACCCTTTGAGGCCACCCAAACCATTGTTTTTCATATTATTAAGGAGAATAAGTAGGCAAGATTCACCATTGTCCATGGACCAGTGGAGGTCTTCAACAATGTTTAGCATTGCGGTTTTTTGTGCTGCATCCTCTTCTGAAGCCGGATTGCAGGGAGTCAAGTAGGTTGAAATTGCAGATGTGCTCATCCAATTGTCAGAGAGCACATTTTTCAAGGGCTTTAGATAGAAGAGGGAGGTTTGTGATAGAGCGGAGATTGTTGGGGTTGTTCGGGTCAGCAGAGATGTTTTCAAGAATGGGGATGATTTGTTCGACCTGGAGAGAATTGGGGACACAACCTGTGGCAGAGGAGGTGTTGATGATAGTAGTCCAGTAAGGGGCAATGTTGTGTTCTAGGTCTTGGACAAGGTTAGAAGGGAGAGGATCTTTAGTGTGTGATGTCGGCTTGAGTTTGGAAATGATGTTAAGGACTTCATATTTAGTCACAGGGTGGAAATTATGCCAGGAGGCATTGTTTTTCAGATGTACTTTGGAAAGGCTGGATTCAAGGGAAGTAGAAATGAGTCGGTGAGTTGAAGAATTGGGAGGTAGGGGCGGTGTCAACAAGGGAGGTAAATCAATGGAAATGTCAATGGTAAGTTGGGAGGGAGGGGCTTGAGTTAACTGAAATGATTGATCAATTTTGGTGATTTTATCCGAGAGGAAGTTGGCAATTTCCTCGCATCTTTCTGTTGAGACTATTAGCTCTGTGGGAGTGGAAGATGTTTGTTTTCTTACAATATTAAACAGTTCTCTGGGCTTATTTTTGGCAGAATCAAGTTGTGTTCAAAATAAGGTTGCCTTTTCATTGAAGATGTGTTTCTTGTAAGTTGATTGGGTGGATCTGAGGAGGGCGACATGGGAGGGAGAAGGGTGTTGTTTCCATGTTCATTAGTTCATGTCTAAGAGAACGCCTTTCGTTATTAAGATCTGAGTTGAACCAAGATTTGGATGGAATATTTCTTTGTTTTTTAGTTTAGGAGGGGCTAATTGATCCAAGACATCCTTATCGATCTTATTGAAATGTTCTGTGAGTTCATTTGCATTTTGGGAGAAAGGGGTGAGATTGAGTTAGGCTTGGAGTATAGACTCGATTACATCAGGGGGAATTTGACTGAGATTTCTGGTCCATTTCAGGGGTTTGATAATTTGTGTGGGGGGGAGAGGGGCATTGGTTACGAATCGATCTTGAACAGAATGAGATGGTGGTCAAAACAATCAATGGGGATGATATTGGAAAGGGAGGTGGAATCATTGTTGGTAATGATGGCGTCAAGAGTGGCTCCTTTGATATGGGGTGGATTTTGACATAATTGTTTAAGGTTGTTAATCTCGAGGAGGTTAATGAGGCATGTGACTGTGGGATTCTCAACATTATTCCAATGAATGTTAAAATCTCCTGAGAAAAGATTTTTGGAGTAGGAAAGTGAGGATTTTGTAAGAAAGTCATAGAAATCGTCATCGAAAAGAGGATCACTCAGAGGGTTGTAGATATTATGTAGAGGGATCGGGGGAGAGCCATGTGCAGTGAGTTTGGCACCAAGGTATTCAAAGGTTAAGTAGTTGTAGTCCTTTAGAAGGGAGAGTTGAAGTTCATTTTGATAGATTATAGCTAGAGCCCCTCCTTTTCTGTTCTGACAGGACTGTCTTTCCTAATGATAGAGAAGCCGGGGGGTGAGTAAGTCAAGAAGAGCTGTCGAGTGCTCATTTTGCCAGGTTTTCGTAAGGAAGGCTATGCCAATAGCTTTGCTGATGATGGTTTCTGATATTTCAATATATCAATTAACAGCTACTTAATAACTCATTAAAAATAAATTACTTCCCACTCTTTACCACTATAAACCCCACAACTCACATTTAAAATTAATTACACAATTGCCATATTTAAATTTGTATTAATTAATTAGCATTAATAAAGAAATATGTATTAATTAAAAATAAATTACTTCCCACCCTTAACCCCTATAAACCCCACAACCTGCTCCTAAAAAAAGACACAATTAACATAATTAATTACCAATTGATTAATAATAATTAACAACCAATTAATAATTACTTCAAAATAAATTACTTCCTACAATTAGCACTATAAAATCTAAATTAAATAAATAATAATACATATAAAGAAATTATTCATTTATGATAATTAAATTACTTCCCACCCTTTACACCTATAAACCCCACAATCCGCTCCTAAAAAAATAAAACTATTACCATAATTAATGACCAATTAATTAATTTATATTAATTAACAAACAATTAAAAATTAATTAATAATACATTACTTACCACAATTACCACTATAAAATATAAATTAAATAAATATTATGAAATAAAAATAATCATTAATTTATTATAATTACATTACTTCCCATCCTATTCCCCTGTAAACCCACAACCTGCTACGGAACTAAAAAAAGTTAAATTTAATTAAAATAAAATTGATAACTTCTTATATTAAAAAACAAAAGCATACATTTAAAATACATACTAAAATACATAACACTAATTAAAAATCGATATTTTAAACAACTATATTTTCGCCAAAAATATTATTGACTTCAATATTTTTAAAATCTATATTTCTTACATTAAAGTTGATATTCTTGATGACGATATTCTTGCTGTCGTCATTTCTGTGTCACAATATTTCTAACTAGATATTTGTGTAAGTCGACATTTCCACTTGATATTCTGTCTGCATACCATGAGGTCCAACAGGATAATTCTGGCCTGTCCGATTCCATAACTAGTATTATTTCAATATGTTTACTCGCCTTTTTAGATATCTCATTTTGTCCTCTCCTTCTACAGTGAGGAGCTGTTCCAATGCATTCATATCCTAGTTTGTGGATACATATGTTCCTTTATTTCTCTTACTCCTCCCCCAGTTTATTATTATGCACTGATCACTAAATCTAGTCTACTATTCCAGTATCCTGTGAAATGCGCCCTTCACCCACAACTCCTCCTTTATGCCATTTTTATACATGTTTTTAAATTTTGTTTTTCTGTATGGGTGCCGTTTTCTCTTGAGTTAGACTATTTTCTTTCCATGCAAAGACTATTCTTGCATCATTCCTATTGAAGGTCGGGATCTGAAATTCCTGAGATATGCTACATAAATAAATCATGACCTTTAGGCTCCCTGGCACTCAGTGCAGGCTTTAATTGAATTAAAATGATCTTTTCTCTTCCTTCATTTGCCACATGCATGTTGCCTACTAGATTCCCACGGAATGGTCCAGGTGTTACAATCTGAGAAGAAATGCAGAGTTTCAAAGATATTCTAACCAATTTTTGGAAGCCATCCATCATTAGCCAAACTTTACTTAACCCCCTTTAATCATTCCCTCATTTGTCCTCTTTTCCCTCCAAATATTTAATTCATTTCTGTCTTGTATGTTGCTCATTTTGTTTCTTATGAGGGTAACCACCTATTCTCTTTTTTTCATTCACATTACAGTCTTTCTTTTTTCACCTAATTGTCTCTGTTAACCTTTTGCTATTTCACTCTCTTTTTCTGCCACTTCGAGTTTTGCTGAGCCTTTCCGTTTCCTATCTGTCCAGATTAAACGTTTTTGGGTAGATTTTGAATTTTGTACAAAGTAAAACTTTACATGCACTAAATCTACTTTTATGACCTCTTATCTGCTAAAATATTAAAGATTATTTCAAAATGTAGCACTATATTGTCTCTCTCTGATAAACATGATGTTACAACAACGCTACTATCAGCCTGAAGATGGGACACATCTTACCAATCCTCAAAAAAGCCAACACAGATCCATAAACTCATCAACTGAAGTCCTATTACTAGCTCACCATGGTTAGGCAAAGAGGGAGAAATGCGTACCTTTCCAACTAATCAAACCCATTGATGATAACTCTCTTCTTTCGCCTTTGCGATCAGGATTTTGAGCAGGGCATAACACAGAAATGCCCATAATTGACAATGGCTGTTAATTCTACTAGATTTGTTGCTGCTTTTGATACAGTCGACCCAAAGCTCTTTTAATATATGGTAGGGAAAAAATGACACTAAAACAGGAAGTAATCAATTGGTTCAACTCTTTTCTGATTGATTGCTTCAACCAAGTAAAATTAGGAGCATCCAAATCTAAATTACAAAAAATTTATTTTGTGGTCCAACAAGGATTCATACTTTCATCAGTCTTAATTAACCTTTCTGTAGAATCTCTTGTTCAACTCATGGAAAACTTGAACAGCAAACTACACTAATATGCGGATGACACGCTATTACATTAAAAAATATCCACTCTAAAGCTCATTGCAACTCTCGAATGAGGCTTGGATTTGATATTCATGTTGGCATAAGAATATTCCTTGAAATTAAGCCCCAGTAAACTGAATTTATACCCAGACTTAATTGCTATTATAAAGACTATGGATATTCACCTTCTTCTAACACACAGGTCAAATCACCTGGCTTTCTAATCAATAGCATACTGCACAAATAACAAACTTTCATTGGTTCTACTTAAAAAGTATTACACACTTAGGGCACGATTTAGAGTTTCTCAATCTGTCTGATTTATCAATACCCTGCCAGCCAAACCCTTGGTTCGCCCGCTCATTTAGAGATGAGCAGATCAAAAGTATTCTGTTTACTGGAGACCATGTTGGCTCCATCGACAGAATACTTCCCCCAACAGTCCAGCGAAGTAGGGGCCTCCAAAGGAGGACATTAATTGTCCACCCTTTTGAAGGAGGACAGTGTAATGTATTTTTTCCTGTCCCTCAGTATCAGGGTGAACCCGGCAGCAAGGGACAGGAAACAAAAAATAATGACCCTACTCTGAGAGTTTGTTTCTGAAAAACAAAAAAGTTAAAACATTTTGTGGATGTCCATTAAAAGAGATGGTGGCCATCCACGAATGCTTTTGTAGATTGTGCATTGAAAAGAACCTCTGTGACTGCAGTTCTTTTCAATCTTCAGACATAACTGCTAGGCTGGTGGTTGTTTCTAGATTTGGTGGATAGAAATCCTTCAGGATGGTGGAGATAAAGTCCTTCGAGACTGCAAAGGACTGTACTGCGTCCACCAAACCATAAATCAGGCCCTTAGTCTCCTGTGATTAACTAAAGCTGCTACTCAATCTCTCGTCATCCCCAAGCTGAATGCAGGTAATGCCATCACAACTGGACTCTCAGCCACCTACCAATGCAGTCATACAGTCAACAGTGAGATTAATAATTATCATAAGAAAATATGACAACATTTCTTCAATCTTAAAGGATCTTCATTGGCTTCCACTAGAAGTGAGAATCACATTTAAATTCTTCTGTTTAATTTACAAAGCATTCCACCTAGGCAGACCCGGTTACCTATCAGATCTTCTGAATATCTCTGGTGGTGTAATCCAGCAATGACATGGATCTGCTGATCTATGCCCACGATTTTGGTTCACCATCCGTATCACTTTAACAACAGTGCCTGATATCCTTTCCTCTTGAATAAAATATTCAAGCCCTAACTATTCACAATGCACCTTAACTAAGAACTTTAAACATAAGTTACTTCACGTCAGGTAACTAAGACCTCACATGTCTTGAATACATAACTTAAAACTTCTCATTTTGATGAGATTCGAAGGTCTAGTATGTTGCACAGTTGCGTAAACTGAGTCTCTTGCCCAGGTTGACAAGGTTTGTTGTCCTACTCAGGGGTGACACAAGTGAAATTAGTTTAGTGCACCACGCTTGAATGTGAAAGACAGGTTCTTTTAGTCCTAGCAGAACTCTACCCAATACGTAGTTGAAGTGGCGTCAATGCTTTTGGGTTACTAACAGTCCCTAAACAGGGATCCACGAACACTGGGGTAATAAGAAATAAACCTTTTTCATTCTCTTCAGTCACACACACACACACACACACACACAAACACAAGATGCCCTAAGAAAAAGGCACTTTAGCTAAAAAGTGAATTATTTCAACAGGTGCACCCTGTTACTAAACACGTGTAAAATAACCACACAGAACAGGATTAAAACAGCACAAATGCCGAAAAATATTAAAATAAAATAAATGTTTTTAACATGGTTTAAATGTAATCTAAAAACCTAACACCCTAAAACCTATTTCTATGCTCCACAGTAGGCGAGCATGGAAAACAGAATAACTGGAACTAGATTTTCTTTGCGATAATGAGCACACTGCATATCTTGTTTATAGTAGAATGCTATAATTATCAGGAGTCAGGGAGGTCATGTTAACTATGAAGGGCAAACATGCGTGCACCATCAGCATCAATTCCTCTAGGGCATGGTATTAATTTTCAGTAGAAAGCGCAATATGTCAGCAGCATCTCTTGCAGGCAAAATCATCTTCTGGTCGGGCAATATCTTGCTTACGATAATCTGGGGGAAAGGACCTCTCCTAACAGGTGGTCAAGTGGCAGTCCTTATATACTATATCTTTTCTGAGATGGAATTTGCAGTGTCATCTTAGGCATGTTTGATGTGTCCAATATGGATCAAGATGCTAGTCTAATGCACATTCCTTTAGCCATATAAGGAAAAAGTAAGACAATTCAGACTACACTATTTTGACTGTTGTTCTTTGTTTGATGTTGAAATAGAGATAACAAGGCACTTGTTACAATCTGATGTTGCAACAGCTGTTTTTTATTGATGTCTTTATCTAAATGACTTGACACTTTCACAGGTCTTGGAAACATGAGAGCAGCAACATCTGCATCAAAGGCATGCATGTTGATGGTTCTTCAGCAATACAGAAACATGGAGTTGCAACCCACTTAAAATAGAGTCAGTACTTACATATATCAGGAATAGCAGATTATTGATGATCTACAAGATCCCCTATATCTACCCCCCACCAACCCACCCCAGCAATCCCTTCTGTTCTTAATAACTGTTTGGTAGATGTTCAAAGGTATTTGCAATAAGGTTATCATATATAAGCCAATAATGTTACATGTAAAGTGCTCCAATACAAACTGGTGATGTGACTCTATAGAAAAACAATGTAAATAAATAAAAATAGCCAACTTGGATTTTGGGAATTCTTACAGTAAAGCAAACAAGAAATGCCACAAAAGGAGGTGGGAGTAAGGCTTTAGAAAATTCTCAATTCACTGGTTAGTGCACAGCAAAATATTAGCACCTCACCACACCCTTCTTGGAACGCTCCTGGAGCCGAGAAGACAACATCTGAAGAAAGAAGACCCTGGCAAGGGATCCTGATAGCACCCTAGGACTGAATCTGCTCTCCAAGGTTCAAGTGGCTGGCCTCTGGTTTTCCTGCTCCAGGGACTCAGAAAGTAGAAGGACTCCCGATTCCAACAGGACCCAGAGAACCACTGTGGACTAGACCTTGCCAGAGCCACGCCTAGAGAAAGACCTAGCTTTTAGAAGCCTACCAAGAGGAGCTGGGTGCCGCAGGAGTGATCAGAAAGAAGTTTCCAAGCAGGTGGTGAAAAGTGGGACTTTAGGCCCGGTTTGAGCTGTCCTCTGCCAGGGTGGCAGAGTAAATTACTTTGGAGTCAATAGTAGTGTGTGCAGCAGCTGCCTAAGGTGCTTACAATCCTTCTTGCTTCCACCAAGTTCTCACTGGTCCATAGGAGTCCACCCATTGACAAATTGTGGCAGAAACATGACACTGTAGGAATCATAAAGGTTCTTGTGATGTGCACCTCAAGCGAGTCATAGCTCCACAGGTGATTAGGCCCAGGTAAGAAAGCTCATTGGGATCACCCTTAGGTAGGATGAAAACTACCCAGGTTCTTCCTTATTGCTTCGTGTGGTCTGAGTATATTTACACTGTGAACATCAATTATGCATGGCTGAATCTTCATGTTGGTAGCTGGCGTCTTGCCTATTGGTTTGGTTGTGTAACAGCATACATGAACGATGTACAATATGTTTTTCTCTTCTTCCTCTGAGTCATTTGCGGTGCGTTTCATCCTTCTAACACTTTTTAAATCTATCAGCAATTGGACTGTGGATGAGTCACCCTCAAAGGAAACACCAAAATTAGGTGTGAAGATATTTCTGGAAAGACCTTTATTTTCTGACAGTTAAGGATTCAGAACAGCTGAAATTAAATAGTCAATGCCCACCACACAAACGTAAATCAGTCATCAACACTGGTAAGATGTCTCATTCCAGAATTAAAAATCTGAAGGGCTTTCTGTGCTGTGGTTATGGGCCACATCCTTACCATTAACAACCCTGCAATTAAAAGAAAATATACCAGTACTCTTCCAGTGTGTAACAGATAAAGAAAGTAAAATTTAATGTTTTCAAAGGCAGTCCGATACAGGCTGCAATACATTTCCCAAATCTAAATCTGCACTGCAAAGTTGCGGAACCCCGTACAACTATCATATTACTTAATAGGTTTTGTATACATTGTTGTACATAGTCCTGGCTACATGTGAAAGATGCAATGACAACTGAGCTTCTTCCAGTCAACACATTTTAGAGCAAAATGCTAATTCAATTGGTTTTACAAGAAGCACTTTCATGATAGTGTCCACAGCGTCATATACGCTCAATAGATTCCAAAGGTCTTAGAAGCTAACGCATTGCAAAAAGCGTGGGATTAAAATGTATAAATATCAACACTGGCCTCTGCTATTACTCAGAACAGACATCAAGCAATGACTGGAGCAGAAGAGGTAGCGTGATATGGTTTCTTGAGAGACTGGATGAGATGCGAGTTTGCCAGAGAATGAAGGGACGAACCGGGGCTTCGCTCATACTCAACTAGCCACATACATCATGAGACAGAATTAATAATAGGGATACCAAACAGACAGTCCTTAATTTAATAATTAAAGATTTAATTTACAAATCTAAATTAAGTTAATTTATTGTAATATGTAACATTAAATATTTTTACTAACTCATGATAAAGTTGAATAAACTTTTTACATTTTCCCTATGCTTTACTATAGGGAGATCTACACCTGAGTTGCAGTACAGTAAAGAGTACAAAAGCTTATTTAACTTATTTAACTGTCCGTATGTAACGCAACTGATGCTCATGTGAAGCACCCTGATACCTTCGGGTCTAGTTTGCGCTAAATAAAACTGCCCCCCAAAAAAACTAAACAAATTATCAAGGAAACCGCATAACTTATTAAAGACTTTGGAAATGTGATTACAGTGAATGTGGATAAAATAAAGAATGAAATATTCTATTCTATTCTGACAATTAATGGAGTCCCGTCTTTGTCAAACCCTCATTCTACCATATATAATTTAGATATACAGAAGATTATTTTTTCCTCATATTAATTTCTCAGCATCCTCCTCATCTCCTAGTTTTGACTTGCATGATACCAATTAGCCAAATATACTATGGTATGTGAATTACGTTCCAAACGATAAGCATTGTTTTAGACACCTTATAGATTAATCTATATATAGTCTGGCAAATGCAAAGTATCATATCCACAGAGTAGTTTGAATTGCAATTTGCAAATGTCCAGAATTTAATGTTTCTTAGTTTCAAGTAAATCTATGAACCTACTGACTTTATTATCCGTATCTTTATAACAGGTACAAAGGCCACTCTTGTGACACCCTTCAGGTAGATAAGATGTATCTTTTTGCTTCTCTGCATTCTACCTAAATAAGTAGGTCTGAGACCTGTTAGCAAAAGCAGGTTTTTTCCACAAAAAGTATTTTAAACTGTCCTCTGCCTTGTGCAAATGCCAATGCTTATTTAAAACTCCGTAAATTGCTTTGTTTTTCTGTATTAAATGAAAATGAAATCTTTTTAGGTTTGGAATTGATTTAAAGTCATTTGCGTCTGTCCGGGAGTATTTTATTTATTTATATTTTATCTATATCATTTGTAAAGCGCATGAATCACCCCAAGTAGGGTATCTCCGTGCTGAGGTCAAGTTGTTGTCTGCCAGAAAATTCTTAGTTCTACTTCATATTGTTGTTGCCCTGAAGGATTTTCCAAAAACAATATTTTGATCTGATTTTTAGAATGACTGGAGGAAGCAGCCCAGATTGCTGATTGAAGCGTATTTTCTGTACAGTTAATTCTGCAATACATGATCCAAGTATATATTACTCACCGTACAAAGCTTTCAGGGAGATCTTACTGCATCAGAGAGTCAATTCAATATTATTGATGGTAAGGTAATTAAGATATGCATTTAATTCATCTGAACTACCATTGCATCCCATTGCATATTCAGTGAAATAATAGAGCAGAGCTTACGTAGCTTTCATTGTCTTGTTTTTCTCTGTAGGTAATTGAGACAAGTTGAACTTCACTGTTTGAACTGCTGATATCTTAGTACTAGGAAGAGAACAAGTTTCTTCATTTCCCAAGTGTCTTATTTAACAGAAGTTACATATGAGTCTACAAAATGAATACATTTACTTTACATAAAGTATCAGTCAAAGTACTTCAGCTAGTAGATTTGATAATATATGAGAGGCTGCCTACACATATTAGAAAGTTTAATCTTAGGTTTGCAAAGATATACTTACTCAATTGTAAAGCAACAAGAATTTGGATGTTACCAAATGAGGTGTTAAAATAGAACACATCATTGATGATAAACGTGAAAGATTGAAATTAATCTTTAACATTGTATGTGTTGTTTGGTCATTCATAATGATGAATGTTATTTTGTTCCCTTCAGTATACTGTCTTTTTTATTATTCTTTCATTTCTGTTTTAATTGTAACATTCTAGCACTAGCATTCTTGGATATGAGTTGCAAATATCTTGTTGGAGAGAAATTAGCCCAATAAATTAGCTTCTGGAATATATATGGGTGTGAAACTGATATGATGTTGATGTTTTATCTTTATAACTTCATGAAATTAAATAAAACGTTTCTACATGATTTCAAGCATTCACGTGCCCCTGAAAAAGCATATTCTCTAGGCATTATGTTGACCAATTGCCTTATGCAGTTCCTTTGCTAAGTATTTTAAAATGAGATTGGTGTTTGATTAAAGTAATATACTATAAAGTTAATACATAAGTGCCAGCCTGGCAGAAGCACAGCACTCAATGCCTCTCAACCTAAAGAGAGCCTCATGTTTGACTAGTGCTGACCAAAAAAGTCTAGGCATACAGGTCCAGTCTTCAGTTCAATCCACTCTAAGGCCTGGCGGCCAAGAACCAGGAATCTCTAGAGTTCTCCCAAATAGTATAAACTCTTACTCACATAGCAGGACACAGGACTAATTTTGTATTCTCCTGTCCTTCTGCACCATCACATCCAACTTTTTATTTTACCACTACAGCTTGAGCATAAACACCTGTTTAAAACCTCCTCTTCATAAGGAATATATTTCTGAGAGATGTCACTCTGCAACTCCAAGTGTGTTTTGGGACAATCAATATTATTCTTGATCCTCAAGGTTTAGACTTGACAGGGAGAAAAAAACAACAGCCACAAGATGTCCTAATCTAATCCATTACCACAAACCACAAAAGCCAGTTCTTCTACAATTCCAAATACTAAATAGAAAATGATGAATTATTCCTCAATGTTGTGTCAGAATCATGCAACGTTTCATTCTCCTCCTTCCCATCCACCCAGACCCATGTACAGGTAATTATAATTTGACCTCAACGTTAGAAGGTGAGGCTGCCCCATTTTAGAAGTGACCCTGGTTTGCACCTGATATTCCAAACTTTTAACAGAATACTATAACATTCTAATGTGAAAAAAGATTGAGTTGTAGGTGCTTTGAGTAATCTCCTGTTTTCCTTGAAGCATTAACATACTCATAGAGTTCGACCTTGACTTATATAGTCTGATTGACTCTGTATCCATGTCAATGCCTCATTTGTCACCTACAGAGTGTAATATAAACAGGGTTATTACGTTTCTTTCCTGGAGGAATTCACAAATTTGACTATGTTCACTCAAACCCTTTCACATATAATCTTAGTGGAGGGAGATTTTAGCCTCTAGGTTGAAAGCCAGAGTAATATTCAGATGCCAAGGGTCTTCAACAACCTGGAACCCATAGAATTCTCCTAAACACTATCAACTCTTGCTCTCAGAGCATTACACAAAATTAACTTTTTATTTACCGGTCCTTCTGCACCTTGACACAGCCATCACACTCAACTTTCGAATTCACACTAGAGATTCAAAATCAGTCTAATTTCAAATCTCTTCATTAGAAATATAATGGAGAGAGATGTTGCACAGTAACTCAAATTCTGTGTTGAGGTGAGCAATATCTTTCATGATACTCAATGTTTTGACTTGGCATAGAGATAAAAATTGCTATAGCTGATATAAGAGGAGATCTGATTGTATACTTTTTAATTAAGGAAGCCTGGATATTCTTATGCTTCTCAACTTATTAGAATCTTGCACTACTGTGGATCACACATTCTGAAAAAGTTGGCTGCAGCAAACTGCATAACAAATTAACTGTGTCATGCAGTCATTCTCAATCGAAAACAATCGATCAGTATGGCCACAGGAACTCCTGTTACATACACTAAATAATCAATTGTACTGTCATTCAGGGTTCACCATTATCATCTTTCCTTTGCAATAACGTCATGAGGTCTGCAGCATAGGTTATTGCCCTTTACCACGTTCAGCTGTAAATGTATGCAGATGAAATTCTGCTCCACATTCAAGTAACTAATGACTCAAACAAAACAAACTTGCATCAAGTTTGAAGCATATTTATTAGTATAAAAGAGAAATTAACTTACTTCAGTGGCCTGAAGACTGACATTCTCATAACGGAAGATAGCCCGTCTGGCAGTGTGCCATTTAAATCCGTAGGTACTGCCACAATCACTGCTGGAACAGAAAAAAAACTTAGGGTGTACATTGATGCTGTTATTTTTTAATTTCACATCACATTTTAGCAGTTCTAAAACATACAATTCACTGGCTCATGATGCTTATATGCATTCTTTCAGTGATTCATTTAAAGCTACACTCCACACTCACTAGGGGCCTGATATTGTCGAGACTAGATTATTGCAGTGTAGTCTACAATGGAGGTTCTAAGAAAGAAATCTACCAGGCTTTGATTAAACCTGAAAACATCAGCATAAATGTCTTTCCAGGTCAAATATCATCAGTAGTTACTCGTAACACTAAGGGACCAATTCCGATCTCGGTCGGAAGGGCACCGATTCGTGATCGGCATTAGCGGATCGGATTCGGAGGCTGAATTTCCATCCGGTTCGTACACGGGTCCGGCCGTCGAAGTACGATGTGAACAAGCGCGAAATCTCCGTACGACTCGGTCGCAAGCAAACCGTGGCGCGCAATGGAGACGAATGGAGACGAATTCCGACCGAGCCAGTACGATGCTCGGTTCGGACAGCCGGATCGAGTCGGAGCTTCCGGCTCGCAATAGCTCCCGGAGTTGGGCTTTGGGGTCCGCATCGGACCCCCTGTTACCCCCAGCCTTTCGACTCAGACACAGGGTCTCCCCAACACAGGCTGGTACGGTGCGGATGGCACCAGCGCGCACCCACTGTAGGGGGCGCACTTGTTCGCAACGTACCCATTCAGTCAATGGGAGCCAATGTATGCATCGTACGAATGGTTCCTATTGACTTCTATGGGAGTCTGACCGGACAGAGTTCGACAGCATACGGCCGCATCGTACTCGCTTGGTCGGACTTAGGAGTCCGGATCGGTCGGAGTGCTTTCCAACCGAGATCGGAATCGGCCCCTCAAAAGTGAGATCTCAGGGGCTTATTTTGATGGCGGTCGGTTGGACCAGCTACTGCTATTGCAGCGGTCAGGAGACCGCCTAACAAGCAGTCAGTGGTCCAACTGCCTCATTTCAATGTGACCGCTGGGCTGTTGGTTGGAAAGTGCTCATTTGCACTGCATCTTGTGCTGCGGCCCAGCAAAAAGACCGCAGCACAAGCTGCAGTATAAAGGAGCACTTTCTGTATATTCATGCACCATGTGCCATGCACCATGTGGTGCATGCCATACGGTGCATGGATGTGAGCGGGACCACTACATGTAGCCCCAGGGCCACTTTACAGTGGCCCATGAATGGCGGGGTGCCTGTTTGGGGCCCTCAAATTCCATTTCCAACAGCATTTTCATGACTGTCAAGAAAAGGCTGTCGGAAAGGGACATCGTAATCCCGACACGGTGCCAGCCTCTGCACTGCCTACATTTGGGATTCTGATTCCGACCACCGCTCCATTGGGTTCACTGATCCTGGCAGAGGTGGTGGTTCATCCCCCCGACAGACAAGGGTCTGACTGGAAGCATTGTAATGTGGTGGTCGACTGAATGGTTGTCGGCAGTGGGACCGCCACAGATCTCCAATCAGTGGGGGTCCCACCGCCATCGTAATGAGGCCCTAAATTCTGTGTTTGGTTTTCAAAATGTATAACAGGACTAACGCTAGCTACCTACGAAAACTCACACTACATTACATGCTTTGGATCACTGACAGAATGTCAACGTAAAAAATGTCGAGCTACAAAACTATTGTTGTCCAGAATATCAAAGCCCTGTCTACATAATGGTAAGCACAAAAATATCTAAAATAAAGTATCGTTGTTAAAAATATCGTATTTCTTATGTTTAAAAAATAATGTAAAATAAAGGAAATAATACATGTAATTAAATAAAACATAGTTAGAATTATTAGAAATTTTTTAAAATGATAAGTAATACACATGATGTAAAATAAATTAAACATACATATATATAAAATATAATATATATTTACTTAATATTATTGATAAATAATTATTTTATTAAAATATAAATTATTAGAAACATATTGAAAATTAGAAATACGAATATATATATATATATATATATATATATATATATATATATATATATATATATATATATATATATATATATATATATATATATGCAAGGGTGGCGTGCTTAAGCCACTTTGAACGGTGGGCTCACGACGGGGTTCGCCAGCCCCTCAATGTGCACACACTCATGTGCTGATCTCGAAACGCGTTGGGTGTTTTTTTCTGCTGATTAAATCTGACAAGCACCGTACTACATTTGGGTTCCGACTCTGGTTTTTTCCAGTGGGAAGGATTGCGAACCAGGAGTGTGTGTATATATATATATATATATATATATATATATATATCTGCAAATACCTCGCAGCAGCGCTCCTTTCCAAAGGAAACTCGAGGCAAGGACCAACTTTTTTCAGCATTCTTTATTTAGCCAACAGGTGGTCTGTCATGACGCGTTTCAGCCGTCAAAGCGGCCTTGGTCACATATATATATATATATATATATATATATATATATATTTGCACAGGGTCTCCCCGGTCCCGGGGAGGGGTGGAGTCGCTGAAAGACGGAACTAACACGCTTTTTTCAGTAGTGGTTGTTTATTTCATCAATCGTGTGGGGGATTAAACAACAAAAAGCAACCAACGCGTTTCGACAGCGTCCGCTGTCTTGATCACGGTCAGTTTGGGAAAGGAGCTCACAGTTTTTGTAAAGCACACAAAGCATTAGGTTACACCCCTTAGTAATTGGTCCCACCCACATCCCGAGGTGTTATGGGATATGTAGTTCTGGTCCATGTTATGTTGCCGTTTGGCTGAATGTATAAGGGTGCCAATGGTTGGTATGCTGGTTCAATTAAAGTTAACACTTGATCCCCATGCGTTTTATTGAGAATGCATTTGATGTGGGTGTTTGTGAAACCTTTATGAGTTTTTGAGTCCCGCCCCCCAGTGGGCTGACTTGTGTCTCTGTTTCCCCTTAGTTGTGTGTTATTTCTTTTCCAATATTAACCCGACTATGATCTATGTTATGAATAACATTGCATACAGTCCAGTACAATAGTGCGGGTGCCGTTCATCAGACTTGGTTATGCCGGTTTTCCGGGGTGTAATACAATTCAAGAAATTAATAGCACGAGCAGAAAAGGACGAAATTAAACAAGACGGACTCGCCAGTAAAACAAATAAATCTAGATTGATACTCGAAGGTGGGGGAATATAAACACAAAAATAAGAAAAACTCACGATGGATAAGCGGGAAGCTAAGAGAAAAGAACTCATTGGTACTATGTTCAGTAAACAGGATAAGGCTAAACCAGCAGAGAGCAATAAAGACCAAGACAAGAATGACACTAAAGAAAAACTCCGACTATGGGAGAAATTGAATAAAAAGGAAATAAACAAATCCTGGGAATTGATTTCATTACAACAATATTTAGAAGTGGAAAGAGTGCCCCGTGGGCTACGAATATTGATAATGCCAAGCCAACAGGACGTAACTAATGACCTACTCCAAGAATGGGGGGAACATACGCTCAATTCTTCCCTGGGATCCTCTGTGGGTGGGACCAATTACTAAGGGGTGTAACCTAATGCTTTGTGTGCTTTACAAAAACTGTGAGCTCCTTTCCCAAACTGACCGTGATCAAGACAGCGGACGCTGTCGAAACGCGTTGGTTGCTTTTTGTTGTTTAATCCCCCACACGATTGATGAAATAAACAACCACTACTGAAAAAAGCGTGTTAGTTCCGTCTTTCAGCGACTCCACCCCTCCCCGGGACCGGGGAGACCCTGTGCAAATTAACAGCGGTTGGCTCAACCGCAGGAGAAACGCGACCGAGAACCAAGGAGCGCCTAGCGAAGGGGAAGCGAGCCAAGCAGTGGAATACGTATCGCTCTTCGAGGTGCTCGCCGGGACACTTACGGAAGACAGAGGGCCTCACAGCGGACGACCAGCGGAAGAAGGCGGCCATTCACCTACCACGGAGGGAGACTCCAAGGTAAGAGTGCATGAATGCTGGAGTACGCGGGTCAGAACACTGTTTGAATGTGCCCGATTTTCAAAATCCGGATCAAGATAGCATCACGCTAAACCGGCTACTTGGGTTGAAATCCTCCAACACTGCCAGTGCTTTGGGATTCAGTGAATCCAACTACTTATTCAACTGATGTCATGTAATACAATTCAAGAAATTAATAGCACGAGCAGAAAAGGACGAAATTAAACAAGACGGACTCGCCAGTAAAACAAATAAATCTAGATTGATACTCGAAGGTGGGGGAATATAAACACAAAAATAAGAAAAACTCACGATGGATAAGCGGGAAGCTAAGAGAAAAGAACTCATTGGTACTATGTTCAGTAAACAGGATAAGGCTAAACCAGCAGAGAGCAATAAAGACCAAGACAAGAATGACACTAAAGAAAAACTCCGACTATGGGAGAAATTGAATAAAAAGGAAATAAACAAATCCTGGGAATTGATTTCATTACAACAATATTTAGAAGTGGAAAGAGTGCCCCGTGGGCTACGAATATTGATAATGCCAAGCCAACAGGACGTAACTAATGACCTACTCCAAGAATGGGGGGAACATACGCTCAATTCTTCCCTGGGATTGATAAAAATTCTTGTTAAACATATTGAGATAGCTCTAGAGAAAATAAAGGAACAATTGCGAACAGTGGAGAAAGAGCTGGATTCAATCAAACTTAATACAGAGATGACCAAGTTCAAAGAGGAATTAAACAGGCAAATTGAAAAACATGAAGAAGAAGTCAGACAAAGGAAACAAACCAAATTTGAAAGAGACACGAATGATTATGCGCAAGGTCGCATATTTACATTTGCACGAAAATATGACTCCTTCAGGCCACCTAAAACCAACGCCGCCAGCTCCTCCTCAAGTATGGCATCCTTAACATCAGCAGACTTGAGTGAAGATGACACAAATCTAGACCCCGGACAGAGGATTTTTTTAGGGGACATGCGCCTTGTACTATCGCAACAGAGATGGGAACAGAACCACGGGGCGCAGAGAAATACACGCGGACGAGCGAGGGGCAGAGGAAGAGGATGGCAACCAAGATACAACAAATCCACACCAGGAGGGGCCGACGGAGAAATGGCTACAAGCGAAAAAGTGGGAACAGAAACCAGACTCATGAAACAGAGGAGAGGGAAATAGATGAAGAACTCCAAATAGTTAATCTATCTGGAAAAGAAATCACTGATGCAGAAATCTCTCTATTAAAGAAAGGGATCAACTTCTGTCCTAAAGCTCGCTTCAATCTGGCTCAAACAAGAATAGACTTATACTTATACATAAGAAAAATCAAGCTTGCAAAATTCTTCGCGGAAAGAAAAAATAAACCACAAATTACAAAAAATCAGCCCAAACTTACATCAACACTTCTTGCAAAAGAGTCAGAAGCATACCTAACTGTCCTAAATTTAAATGCACAAGAAGGCCAAGAAATCAACTTAGAAACAGCCATATCACAACTTGGAGCCGGAACCAGTGGCTTAAAAGCAAAATCGAAATTCTACCCACAACTACCACCAGGAAACAAAATTGACATGTTTCAAGAGGCAGTAATTCACGATTTATATAACATTAAAATCAAAAATCAGACAAAAGACAATCTCACCAGGAATGAAAGAGAAGCCTTAGACTCATTGCGGAATAACAACAATTTTGAAATCAAAGCGGCCGATAAAGGCGGGAATATAGTCCTATGGGACCGAAAACTTTACATTGCTGAAGCGATGGAACAACTAGAGAACACACTCTATTATGAAAAAATAGACAAAAACCCTATGGACCAAATCAAAAGAGAATTGGACGGAAAAATTCTAAAATGGGAAAAAGAAGAACTTCTAGATTTTGATGAAAAAAAGTACCTGACAGTGGATTTCCCAAAATTGGCTACTATATACTTTCTGCCTAAGATCCACAAAAATGCCACCAAACCACCAGGGAGGCCTATTGTGTCAGCCAATGGTTCTCTAATGGAGCCACTATCCAACTACATAGACTTTTATTTGAGCCCACACGTGAAGCTGCTAAAATCCTATATAAAAGACACCACAGACTTTCTCTGTAATCTGAATCCAATACAATGGCAACCACATTACATCCTGGTTACCATGGACGTAATTGCGTTATATACCAATATAGACAACAACATGGGTCTCGAGGCTTGCAAATGTGCCCTTCAGGAAAGAAATATCCATTACCAACACCACAACATCATGTTGCTCAACATGATTAAATACCTGCTTGAAAATAACTTTTTCGTGTTTGGGGAAACCTTGTACAGACAAAAGAATGGAGCCGCCATGGGCTTTTCCTTTAGCCCTAACTATGCCTGCACCGCAATGGGCTGGTGGGAGGAAACAGTGGCCTGGAACACCAACCTAAAAACTTTCACACAACACATCCAAATCTGGAAAAGATTTATAGATGATCTGTTCATCGTGTGGGACGGAGGAAAAGACAAATTCTTACAATACTTCCAAATCTTAAACAATAGCACACCTGGCATCAAATTCACATACACCGTTAGTCAAGATGCAGCGGTTTTCCTGGACACGGAAGTGTACATCAGAAACAATCAGATACAAACCACCCTTCATCGCAAAAGTACTGCCACAAACTCGACACTAGAAGCTACCAGCTTCCACCAGCAGACGCTCATAACAAGCATCCCCTATGGGGAATTCTTACGATTAAGGCGAATTTGCAGTGAGGAAGAACAGTGGCAAAAACAAAGTAACATTGCTAAGCGACGTTTCAATAAAAGACAATACAACCAACGAGCAACCCAACTGTGCTGGGAAAAGGCCAATGCAAGAACAAGGGAAGATTGCCTAAAACCAAAGGACACCTCGGAACCAACAAAAGAAGAACCGATCAGATTTATAACAAATTACAGTCAAGAAACGAAACAAGTGAATCAAATCCTGAGAAGAAATTGGAAACTTCTACAGCTAGATCCAATAATAGGTAAAAAAATGGGCAACCACCCCATTGTGACATACAGAAGGGCCAAGAACCTGCAGGATAAACTAATCCACAGTCATTTCCAAATCTCCAACAAAAAATCATGGCTGCAAACGAAGGGCTTTGTAAAATGCTACAACTGTAAGATCTGCGAAATAGCCAAGCCAACCACCGAAATACCAATGCCCAACAATAAATCGTGGAAAATCAAAGAATGTATCACCTGCAACAGCAAAAACACAGTGTACATGATTGAATGTCCATGTAAGCTCAAATATATAGGCAGCACAATCTGTGAGCTAAAAAAACGGATACTAGAACATGTCAGAGCGACAATACACAGGGACAGAAGCAATGCTGTCGCTAAACATATGGAGCTAAACCACGAAGGAGATTGGAAGAAACTGCGTTTCTGGGGTATTGAAACCCTAAATCCATCAACAAGGGGTGGACACAATGAGAAGGAACTACGACGGAAAGAATCCAAACATATCCTAAGTTTCAGGACTATGATTCCGTTTGGGCTCAATCAGTCGGAAGAACTGTATATACATCTATAACCAAAATGAACTCTTATGTAACTTCCTGCTAACCATGAACTATTTTAACTTATTGTTTTGAATTTTATTACCTCACTCCCCCTCACTGAACTATGCTCACACGTAAAGAACACAATCTCTTAAACAGCCCACTAGAGGGCAGTATTTACACCCCGGAAAACCGGCATAACCAAGTCTGATGAACGGCACCCGCACTATTGTACTGGACTGTATGCAATGTTATTCATAACATAGATCATAGTCGGGTTAATATTGGAAAAGAAATAACACACAACTAAGGGGAAACAGAGACACAAGTCAGCCCACTGGGGGGCGGGACTCAAAAACTCATAAAGGTTTCACAAACACCCACATCAAATGCATTCTCAATAAAACGCATGGGGATCAAGTGTTAACTTTAATTGAACCAGCATACCAACCATTGGCACCCTTATACATTCAGCCAAACGGCAACATAACATGGACCAGAACTACATATCCCATAACACCTCGGGATGTGGGTGGGACCAATTACTAAGGGGTGTAACCTAATGCTTTGTGTGCTTTACAAAAACTGTGAGCTCCTTTCCCAAACTGACCGTGATCAAGACAGCGGACGCTGTCGAAACGCGTTGGTTGCTTTTTGTTGTTTAATCCCCCACACGATTGATGAAATAAACAACCACTACTGAAAAAAGCGTGTTAGTTCCGTCTTTCAGCGACTCCACCCCTCCCCGGGACCGGGGAGACCCTGTGCAAATTAACAGCGGTTGGCTCAACCGCAGGAGAAACGCGACCGAGAACCAAGGAGCGCCTAGCGAAGGGGAAGCGAGCCAAGCAGTGGAATATATATATATATATATATATATCCAACCATAACAGAACCCAAGTGGAAAGAAGCCTCACGAAGGTAAATGCAACATCCCTCTTTATTGGAGCAACAGCCTGCCAGCAGGATTGTTCATTGAAACTTCGTGCTTCAAATTAAAAACGCCAGACGCGTTTCAGGGATTCAGTTCCTTTCTTCAGTGGCGTAGTGGCAAGTGTTGGCAGCGGGCGCTTGATGAAGAGCACTCGATTTAACATCCCCCGCTCAAGTAGGCGTGTTGCTCCAATAAAGAGGGATGTTGCATTTACCTTCGTGAGGCTTCTTTCCACTTGGGTTCTGTTATGGTTGGATATATATATATATATATGTATATATATATATATATGTATATATATATATATATGTATATATATATATATATATATATATATATATATATATATATATATATATATATATATATATATATATATCAGTCACCTCCTGGTTATATTTCTTTTCATAGAAAACCAGAGTCGAAGCCCCAACAGTGCGCAAAAAAGGGTTTATTAGGCACAAGGAAAATTACCCTACGCGTTTCGAAGTCAGCCGACTTCTTGCTCACGGGTGGAGATCTCATCCATTGCCATTCCTTTTAAAGTGATACTGACATATTTTTCTGTGCATGTGATCCAAACAACATAAACAAAATACTGAGAGCGTTACATTGTTGCTCAGTATAAACCTCGTGGTTGTGAGTAAATTGCAGTTGTTAACACAGCGTTTTTACACATGTTAAAGCTACATGTTTGTACATATTATAACCATGTATTTTATAGATCACAATTTATCAACTTTGTTAGTCCTTAAATGCTACATTGTGCATATATTATTTCCCATCTATTCTGGGATGGACTTTGTTTACAATAGTTCTTAAGTATTGCCCAAGTGGGCGTAGTATCATTTAGGGATGGACCTTATTTACAATGGTTCATAAGTATTGCCCAAGTGGGCCTGGACATCCATGTTTCCAATAACCAGCTTCATATCCTGCAAATCAAAAAACAATGATATTCTTACTTATGCTGTTCCGTGCTTGGTTTGATCACAAATTAAAAACATTTTAAAACCATAAGAAATGGAGACTTATTCTTTCGGCGGCTGTCACAGTTACAAAAGTATTTTACAAAAATATACAAGTTAACTCTGTAGATGAATCGCCAACTCATCACCCACATTATGCCCTTTTGGCTGTAAAGTATCATATTGAATGATATATCTGGACTCCAGTTTGCGTAGTTCCAGCCATCTATTCCCTCCCCTCTCCTTTCTCTCAATGCAGTCAATTACAGTAAATTCTAGTAGATCAGGGTTTTGTTTATGTTCCACCGCAAAGTGTCTTGCCACCAGATATTGCTGATTTAAATTCTTTATCGCCCTGAGATGTTCCAATATTCTCAATTTGGCTGGTTTAGTTGTACACCCAATATAGAATTTATTACATGGGCAACGTAACGCATAGATTGCAAAATCAGTATTGCAATGTAAGTGTTTGTTAATTTTGTGGGGATTATGGTCTGTTGACAATTTCAGTGATTTGCAATTGTGGCTATGCCTGCAGGCCTTGCATTTCCTGCATGGAAAAAAACTTGGATCTTATTTGATTTTTGTGGCTCCTTAATGAGAGTGGTACTCAGACTGTCTCTCAAAGATTTAGCCTTCCTGTAGGTTATTGCAGGTTTTTCATTTATAGCTTCTTTTACATCGTTGTCTAATTTGAATACATCCCAGTATTTATTTAAACTGCGACGAACCTGCCATGCCTAACTGTCATACGTGGTAATGAATCTTATTTGTTCATTTTCATCTTTTTTATCCTGTACCTTGGGAATAAGTAGATCTTTCCTAGTAAGTAAATTTACTCGATCCTCTGCTTGTTTGATTATAGATCGACTATATCCCCTCTCTTGAAATCTTTTGTTCATACGGTCTCTTTCTAATGAGTATCCTTCTTTGGTATTACAGTTCCGTTTCGCTCTTATAAGTTCTCCCACTGGGATACTTTTAATCAGGTTGGGTGGATGACAGCTTTTCGCGTGTAGCAGGCTATTGCCCGCTGTTGTTTTGCGAAACAAAGTGCTACATAGTCCATCACTCTTAACCTCTAATTTTACATCTAGGAACTCTAATTGATTTTGACTCATTGTACTTGTAAATGTCAAGTTAAGAGAATTATCATTAAGTATAGTTTCAAATTCTTTTGCCTCATCCAATGTGCCTCCCCAAACACAGAAAATATCGTCTATACAACGGGCCCAGAGGACGACGTGGGTACTATAGTGGGAGATGTTTTTCACCACTAGCTCCTCCCACCAGCTCAGGTAGAGTCCCGCAAAGCTGGGGGCAAAGCAAGTACCCATCGCCGTCCCCCTGATTTGTTTTTACAGCTGTTTAATGAAGATTAAGTAGTTATTTTGAAGACAAATCCTCATCATCTCCAAAAGCATATCAGTATGTGTCAAATGTGAGAGTGACCTGCCCCTTAAGAAGTATTTGCTTGCATCTATACCCAAGTCTTGTGGGATACTTGTGTAGAAGCTAGAGACATCAAAACTAATTAGCCAATACCCCGATTTCCATGCCAGATTTTCAATGATGCGCAGAAAATCGGAGGTGTCTCTAACATATGAGGGCAGTGAGTGTACAAATGGCTGTAAGAAATAATCAATGTATCTTGAAGTATTTTCCAATAAGCTCCCTATTGAAGAAACAATTGGCCTCCCTGGAGGCGTATTTACATTCTTATGTAACTTGGGCAACAAATATAAAGCTGGAATTTTCGTGTTTTTACATAGAAGATAATTGTATTCATCGTCTTCTAACGTACCTCTTGCTTTCAAGTTGCTCAAGTTATCAAAATATTCTTGTTTAGATGTATTATATTCATGCATAGTTGCCTTAGCATAGTTCTCTTCATCTCCAAGTTGTTTAAGCCCTTCATTCAGATACATTTCCAATGGCCAAACCACTATATTTCCCCCTTTGTCACTGTTTTTATAGTCACATCTGACCATCCTTCCATCTCCTTGATAGCCAGAAAACTGCTTTTTTGTCAAATTCAAATTTTGTTTTGGTCTTTGCCTTTCTATTCGTCTAAATTCTTGAACCATACCTGTTTCAAAACTGTCAATAAAACTGTTCACAATCTGTGGTACAAAAATAGATTTAGGCTTAAACCCACTGGAGCTGCACATTTTAATGTTAATGTCAGAATTAATAACGTTCAAGAATGGGTCATCATTAATGTCATCACAGTCTGCCAATTCGTGGACTGCTTGTAACAATTCAACATCATGCGCTGACAATGCATTAGGTTTGTCCCCAGTCAGATCTTTTTTAAGTCTAGGTTTAGTTGCATGCCACTTCCTTAGTTTTAATTTACGCGTAAATTTGAATAAGTCTATGCGTGCATTTGCAAAGTTGAATTTGGTAGTTGGGCAGAAAGATAACCCCCGTGTTAAAACCTCAAACTGGTCTACAGAAATATTATGTTTAGAGAGATTTACCACAGTCATGTTGCAGGTTACTTTCCTCTTGTTCGGAACCCCACCGGACTTGTTGATTTGCTTGATGTGCTCTTTCCTCTTGTTTTTATTCCGCCTCTGCCTCCTCTTCCACGACTCCTTGGTGGGGTGCCCATTTGGCGTCCCCGTGCTATTAAAGCATATTCGTTTAAAATTCAGTCTTTTCCCGATAATTGTTCTGTCGTGTCTGAGATATCACTCTCAGCCGAATCACTAGCAGTCTGTGCAGCTTGGGCGTCATCCTCGGCACCATTTGTTTGTTGTTCGGCGGGTTTCCCAACAGTAGCTTTTTTCTTTATTTTAGAAGACCGCAAAGCATCAAAGCGTTTAGCAAAAGTTAAAATTTGACCCTTATTATAGTCAACCTCATACCGGTGGAACTTTCTCTGCTTTTTGGCTTTTATCTCTTCTTCTATTTTGTTCAATCGTTTATCCAGTTTTGACATTTCAATGGTGAATTCGCTCTCAGTGTATTTTTATTTGAGCTTTGCAAATAAGGCTTCAATTTCTTCGTTGAGTTTGGCACATTCCTTTTCGGCATATTTTATAAGTATTTTTAGCATGTTGCTAGAACATAAATGATTGTTCTCCATCCATTCATTTATAAGTTCGGGGTCGGGTTTCTGGAACGTTGGGGTTATGAAAATTCGTAGCCCTCGTGGTATTCGGTTACACTCCACGTACTTGGTGAGGGCAGCCGCCTCCCACCATTTGGACTGCTCACGCTTAAGCGTTTTCCAAAGTTTGTCCCAAAGCTGCTTCAGCTCGTCCACTTGTTTGGCTTGTGGGGCGGTTGTTTCATCATCGCCCAGGTTAGTCTTGGTAAATAATTTGGCAGCCGCCTCTTTTCTCCGACTGTTCCTTGATTCCGCCATTTAAACCTTTAAGCAACTGGCCAGCCGGCACACGTTGCAAACTTCTGCGCTTTCCGATAAGCCGGGAGACGAGTAGCTGAATGTTCGTGTGGGTGATCGCACTCGTACCACGGAAGCACACCGTAGCTCACATACTGATATGCTTTTGGAGATGATGAGGATTTGTCTTCAAAATACCTACTTCATCTTCCATAAACAGCTGTACAAACAAATCAGGGGGACGGCGATGGGTACTTGCTTTGCCCCCAGCTTTGCGGGACTCTACCTGGGCTGGTGGGAGGAGCTAGTGGTGAAAAACATCTCCCACTATAGTACCCACGTCGTCCTCTGGGCCCGTTACATAGACGATATTTTCTGTGTTTGGGGAGGCACATTGGATGAGGCAAAAGAATTTGAAACTATACTTAATGATAATTCTCTTAACTTGACATTTACAAGTACAATGAGTCAAAAGCAATTAGAGTTCCTAGATGTAAAATTAGAGGTTAAGAGTGATGGACTATGTAGCACTTTGTTTCGCAAAACAACAGCGGGCAATAGCCTGCTACACGCGAAAAGCTGTCATCCACCCAACCTGATTAAAAGTATCCCAGTGGGAGAACTTATAAGAGCGAAACGGAACTGTAGTACCCCAGAAGGATACTCATTAGAAAGAGACCGTATGAACAAAAGATTTCAAAAGAGGGGATATAGTCGATATATAATCAAACAAGCAGAGGATCGAGTAAATTTACTTACTAGGAAAGATCTACTTATTCCCAAGTTACAGGATAAAAAAGATGAAAATGAACAAATAAGATTCATTACCACGTATGACAGTCAGGCATGGCAGGTTTGTCGCAGTTTAAATAAATACTGGGATGTATTAAAATTAGACAACGATGTAAAAGAAGCTATAAATGAAAAACCTGCAATAACCTACAGGAAGGCTAAATCTTTGAGAGACAGTCTGAGTACCACTCTCATTAAGGAACCACAAAAATCAAATAAGATCCAAGGGTTTTTTCCATGCAGGAAATGCAAGGCCTGCAGGCATAGCCACAATTGCAAATCACTGAAATTGTCACCAGACCATAATCCCCACAAAATTAACAAACACTTACATTGCAATACTGATTTTGCAATCTATGCGTTACGTTGCCCATGTAATAAATTCTATATTGGGTGTACAACTAAACCAGCCAAATTGAGAATATTGGAACATCTCAGGGCGATAAAGAATTTAAATCAGCAATATCCGGTGGCAAGACACTTTGCGGTGGAACGTAAACAAACCCCTGATCTACTAGAATTTACTGTAATTGACTGCATTGAGAGAAAGGAGAGGGGAGGGAATAGATGGCTGGAACTATGCAAACTGGAGTCCAGATATATCATTCAATATGATACTTTACAGCCAAAAGGGCATAATGTGGGTGATGAGTTGGCGATTCATCTACAGAGTTAACTTGTATATTTTTGTAAAATACTTTTGTAACTGTGACAGCCACCGAAAGAATAAGTCTCCATTTCTTATGGTTTTAAAATGTTTTTAATTTGTGATCAAACCAAGCACGGAACAGCATAAGTAAGAATATCATTGTTTTTTTGATTTGCAGGATATGAAGCTGGTTATTGGAAACATGGATGTCCAGGCCCACTTGGGCAATACTTATGAACCATTGTAAATAAGGTCCATCCCTACATGACACTACGCCCACTTGGGCAATACTTAAGAACTATTGTAAACAAAGTCCATCCCAGAATAGATGGGAAATAATATATGCACAATGTAGCATTTAAGGACTAACAAAGTTGATAAATTGTGATCTATAAAATACATGGTTATAATATGTACAAACATGTGGCTTTAACATTTGTAAAAACGCTGTGTTAACAACTGCAATTTACTCACAGTTGTGTTTAAAAAATGGCAACCAATACCACGAGATGAGCGTGACCAAGCCGTAATGGCGAAACGCGTCGTGGAGATTTTTTCATCTGCCTAATAAATCTTCGAAATTGGAGCTCTGGGTGTCTTGTTTTCATCATAATTTTGATGTTTTGTGGAGCGAATATATATATATATATATATATATATATATATATATATATATATATATATATATATATATATATATATATACAAAAGATGCAGTCGTCGGGGGCCCCCAACCCTGAAGGGCGATCTTGGCTGATGCGGAAGACAGCAATTTCCGCAGTAACAATCCAAACAAAAAGTGCGCCAAGACCAGGTTCCTGGATAAAGGTGCTTTTATTGCAATTGGCTCTGGCGGTCACATGATAGAGGCACCTGACGCGTTTCAGCTTTATGCTTTTATCAAAGGTGTGTCCTCTTAAAGTGCAATGTCCCAGTAGTTCCTAAAACACACACCTGTTACTTGGCCACACTCAAAGTTCCATAATGCACCTTGTGAGACAGCGTGTTTGTGTGTTCTCCTTGTGCTGTTCTTGGCTGCTCTCTCACCATTATGATGGTATCGGGTAAGTATGGCCATGCGGGGAGAAGGGCTGGTGCACTTCCACGTTGTTGCCCACAATGTCAAACAAGCACTGAGTCCAGGACCTGCTGAACAGAGGCGTCAGCGTCGCTCCGCTCCCTTTCTCGTAACCCATCACACAATCGCCGGCAAACCTCAGGCTTGTGATGAGGCGAGCGGGTCATGCCCCCCTATTCAACACCAAACAAAAGATGCTGTCGTCGGGGACCCCCAACCCTGCAGGGCGATCTTGGCTGATGCGGAAGACAGCAATTTCCGCAGTAACAATCCAAACAAAGAGTGCGCCAAGACCAGGTTCCTGGATAAAGGTGCTTTTATTGCAATTGGCTCTGGCGGTCACATGATAGAGGCACCTGATGCGTTTCAGCTTTATGCTTTTATCAAAGGTGTGTCTTCTTAAAGTGCAATGTCCCAGTAGTTCCTAAAACACACACCTGTCACTTGGCCACACTCAAAGTCCCATAATGCACCTTGTGAGACAGCGTGTTTGTGTGTTCTCCTTGTGCTGTTCTTAGCTGCTCTCTCACCATTATGCTGGTATCGGGTAAGTATGGCCATGCGGGGAGAAGGGTTGGTGCACTTCCACGTTGTTGCCCACAATGTCAAACAAGCACTGAGTCCAGGACCTGCTGAACAGAGGCGTCAGCCTCGCTCCGCTCCCTTTCTCGTAACCCATCACACAATCGCTGGCAATCCTCAGGCTTGTGATGAGGCGAGCGGGTCATGCCCCCCTATTAAACACCAAACAAAAGATGCTGTCGTCGGGGGCCCCCAACCCTGCAGTGCGATCTTGGCTGATGCGGAAGACAGCAATTTCCGCAGTAACAATCCAAACAAAGAGTGCGCCAAGACCAGGTTCCTGGATAAAGGTGCTTTTATTGCAATTGGCTCTGGCGGTCACATGATAGAGGCACCTGACGCGTTTCAGCTTTATGCTTTTATCAAAGGTGTGTCCTCTTAAAGTGCAATGTCCCAGTAGTTCCTAAAACACACACCTGTCACTTGGCCACACTCAAAGTCCCATAATGCACCTTGTGAGACAGCGTGTTTGTGTGTTCTCCTTGTGCTGTTCTTGGCTGCTCTCTCACCATTATGATGGTATCGGGTAAGTATGGCCATGCACTGCTAACATAAAAAGAAAATATATATATAATAAATTAAAATATTTTTTATCTTTTTTAAAATACATTTTACACTACATTAACTAAAACAGTAGACAAAATATTGGACAGCAGAGGGGATAAAATGACTATTCCCACTCCAGAAAGTGCAACAGTAGGGAAAGTGTTGGATAGGGAAGGGGTACAAATTACTATTCCCAACACAGCGAAGGGGTAAACATTACTATTCCCACTCTAGTGAGTGCAACAATAGGGAAAGTGTTGGATAGGGAAGGGGTACAAATTACTATTCACACTCCAGTGAGTGCAACAGTAGGGAAAGTGTTGGATAGGGTAGGGGTAAAAATTACTATTTGCACTCCAGAGAGTGATACAGTAGGGAAAGTGTTAGACAGCGAAGGGTAGAAAAATTACTATTCCCACTCCAGTGAGTGCAGCAGTAGGGAAAGTGTTGGATAGCGTAGGGGGTAAAAAATATTATTCCCACTCCAGAGAGTGCAAAAGTAGGGAAACTGTTGGATAGCGGAGGGGTTAAAATTACTATTCCCGCTCTAGTGAGTGCAACAGTAGGGAATGTGTTGGATAGCGGAGGGGTAAAAATTACTATTCCCACTACAGAAAGTGCAACAGTAGAGAAAGTGTTAGATAGTGGAGGGAATACAAATTAATATTCCCACTACAGAGGGTGCAACAGTAGGAAAACTGTTGGATAGCGGAGGGGTTAAAATTACTATTCCCACTCTAGTGAGTGCAACAGTAGCGTAAGTGTTGGATAGTGGAGGGAATAAAATCACTATTCCCACTCCAACAGATGCAACATTAGTGAAAGTGTTGGATAGCGAAAGGGTAGAAATTACTATTCCCGTTCCAGTGAGTGCAACAGTCGGGAAAGTGTTGGATAGCGTAGGGTTAAAAATTACTATTCCCACTCCAGAGAGTGCAATAGTAGGGAAACTGTTGGATAGCGGAGGGGTTAAAATTACTATTCCCACTCCAGTGAGTGCAACAGTAGGGAAATTGTTGGATAGGGAGGGGTTAAAATGACTATGCCCACTCCAGTGAGGGCAACAGTTAGGGAAAGTGTTGGATAGCGAAGGGGTAAAAATTACTATTCCCACTCTAGTGAGTGCAACAGTAGGGAAATTGTTGGATAGGGATTGGTTAAAATGACTATTCCCACTCCAGTGAGTGCAACAGTTGGAGAAAGTTTTGGATAGCGTAGTGGTAAAAATTACTATTCCCACTCCAGTTAGTGCAATAGTAGGGAAAGTGTTGGATAGCGGAGGGGTTAAAATCACTATTCCCACTCCAGTGAGTGCAACAGTAGGGAAAGTGTTGGATAGCGAAGGGGTAAAAATTACTATTCCCACTCCAACAAATGCAACAGTAGGGAAAGTGTTGGATAGCGAATGGGTAAAAATTACTATTCCCACTCTAGTGAGTGCAACAGTAGGGAAAGTGTTGGATAGGGAAGGGGTACAAATTACTATTCCCACTCCAGTGAGTGCAAAAGTAGGGAAAGTGTTGGATAGGGTAGGGGTAAAAATTACTATTTGCACTCCAGAGAGTGCTACAGTAGGGAAAGTGTTAGACAGCGAAGGGTAGAAAAATTACTCTTCCCACTCCAGTGAGTGCAACAGTAGGGAAATTGTTGGAAAGGGAGGGGTTAGAATTACTATTCCCACTCCAGTGAGGGCAACAGTTGGAGAAAGTTTTGGATAGCAGAGGGGTAAACATTACTATTCCCACTCCAGTGAGTGCAACAGTAGGGAAATTGTTGGATAGGGAGGAGTTAAAATTACTATTCCCACTCCAGTGAGTGCAACAGTTGGAGAAAGTTTTGGATAGCAGAGGGGTTAAAATTACTATTTCCACTCCAGTTAGTGCAACAGTAGGGAAAGTGTTGGATAGCGGAGGGGTAAAAATTACTATTCCCACTCCAGGGAGTGTAACAGTAGGGAAAGTGTTGGATAGCATAGGGGTACAAATTACTATTCCCACTCCAGAGAGTGCACCAGTAGGGAAAGTGTTGGATAGCAGAGGGTTAAAATTAACATTTACAAAAAATTAAAAAGAAACAAAGTAACATCTACAATACAAAAATTGTTAATAACACAAAAATGAACCAACATATAAAAATATTTAAAAAATCGAAAAGATAGGAAAAGTATTTAATGTTGAAAAATAATACTAAAAATTAACTCCAAACATAAATGTATAAAAGTTTTAAAAAACATTTTAACAACAAATAACTATCTTTAAAATGAATTAATTATAATCAAAACAATATTTATGTAGCGATTCTGAGATCCAGGGGACGGAATTCCTGCTATGCAGTAAAAACGGGAAAAGTCCTTCCAACTACAAGTCCCAGACTGCCTTGGGGTTTTCTCATTGGACTTAAGCCCTTCCTCTGCAAGGGGAAGGTGCTTGTCAATTAATCTGTATGAGCAACAAGGAAGGGCGGATGGTGTTCCCCGCCGGATCCCAGCGTGAAGATTAAAGCCTCGTGGAAGCCTGTTTGTCCTGGATTCGAGTTCTGGAGTACCGGCTGGTATTCGTGACTATTTTTGATATTTATCTTGAGGAAAGTGCGGGCTCGCCTTTTTTCTGAATGCACCGTGATCCCTGACATTTGATTTATTGTTTTCCGCTAGTTAGTAAGAGAAGCCGCGGCGTCTGTGAGAAGCACAAGACGCTTCTATTCAACCCGCGAGAAAATAAAAGCGTCTTTATTCCTGAAACGCGACTGGGTTGCGGACGCATTCAGGGAAGGCGCTTACAGTTTGTAGAGAGGGTTTTTGTGAGAGCAAGCAGGTACCGAACTACAAGAGAAAACCGCCTGCTCTTTTTCTCCTGGAAATACGTAGTTCTAAAAATGCCAAGTTTTACTTTTCTTTATCCGGAGACAAGGAATCTGTTTGTGGATGTTTAAGTCCCCGTATTGTGTCAGTAACAATACAAGGGAGCAAGAAGAAAAAGAGAAGTTTCTTTCTTTAATGAGACTTGTACTCTGGAGAAGTTCGTGTTTTGTATGAGCTTCTTGAACCTGCATTCTGGGAGTTGTTCTGATTCTGGCATAACTGATATAAAGACTGGGTTTACTCTGGAAGTTATATAGGATGGGAATTGAGGAATCTTGGTGAGTGAAAGAAAGGCACTTGCACAATACAGTGAGTAGAGGTCATTGATTATATGAGTAATTGTGTGTTTTGTCATCCTACCTGCAGCCTTGAAGGTATACTAGACCCAGCCCAGAATATTGATCATGTCCCTGTGAGAAGTCGTGGGAATACACCTTCATCCTCTTTCCCTTTTTTCCTCTGCGGCGCGAAGTCAGGCAGAGTATTTACATTTCTCTGCTGGGGGTCGTGCTGTGAGGAAATAAGGGACTTAGCATCAGATATCGTCTCTGCTTGGCCCCAGGAAAAGGTTAGTGGTGTTCTTAGTTCTTGCGCTACTGCCAGTCACGACAGATTGACAAGCCCAAGTATACAAGCCCGGCCTAGACGATGAATATAAAAAGTGTGTTGAATTCTGTGGTGGAGAGCCTTGCGGCTCTGCAACAGGAGGTCACTACTTCTAGAACTGAGAATCAGGTGTTATATAAGGAAGTGGGTGTGCTTCGCAAGGAAGTGGCAGGGTTAGCACGTAAAAACCCGGGAGGGGTTTCTTATATAAAGCCAGCCACTTTGCAACCCCCTGCATCTACTGTTTCCCAGGGAGCTGAAGGGGGTGGGTTCTTTCTGTCCTCCCCAGCCACATCCTCACCTTCTGACACCGTACCAACTGTTCATGTGATACAAAACACTGGTATTCCTTTAGCGTCCCCTGAAAGGTTCTACGGGGATCCCCGTAAGTTCGAGACTTTTTTGAATCAGTGTAGGTTGCACTTTTTGTGCAAACCTGGGGTGTTTCAGGATGATGCTGCAAAAACGGCGTTCATGATGTCGTACATGGGAGGCAATGCATCAAGTTGGACTATTCCCTTGTTAGAGAGAAATGATCCTGTGTTACACAGTTTCGAGGACTTTTGTTCAGAACTACGAAGGCTATTTGATCGAAAGCTACATATGTTGTCCTTGGATAGAGAACTATTAACATTGCGACAAGGGTCTCAAGACTTGCTTTCATACATCATATTGTTTAATCGACTAGTGGTCGAAACAGAGTGGCCCACTGCGAAAAGAATATCCATCTTCTATCAAGGGCTACGAGGAGAGCTTAAAGACGCGTTGGCACAGGTAGTGCAGCTCCCTACCACCTGCGAGGAACTTATTGATCTGACAGTCCAATTAGACCATCGACTCCTGGAAAGAAGGGGTGATCGGAGCAGAGGAGAAGGGCGTTTCTTCTATCCTCGTTTCAAGAGTACCACAGAGGAGCATCCAAAAATGCCTGAAGGGGTAGAGCCTATGCAGATCAGAGGTATACGGGGACCCCTCTCTAAGGAAGAGAAGGAGAAGAGAAGACGACTGAAACAATGTCTGTATTGTGGCAAAGGAGGCCATTTCATTAAGGATTGCAGAGCGAGGAATGCCTTGCCTGGACGACCCTTGGTGCCACCTAACCAAGCTATGATACAATCAGGACGACCGGCGGAAAACTAGAAATCCCAAATCAGGAAGAGGTCTCTGCCTTGGGTTGTCAAATTCAAACGATCTCACCAATGCTTGCGAACACCTTGCATCCAGCTGTAGCTCATATGAACCTGAAGGTCACCCTGTGGGTCAATTCTCGTGAAGCCATGGAGATCGATGCGTTGCTTGATTCTGGTGCTACCGGAAACTACATCGATCAAGAATACGCTATGAAGATTGGAATAATATGCGAGAAGAAGGACAAACCGGAGCTAGTGAAAGCAGTAGATGGTACTGTCCTGTCATCGGGTCCTGTGTCCTATCATACTCGTGCGTTATTGATGCAGACGAGCCAGAATCACCAGGAACATATACAATTTGACCTGATTGATGCTCCTCAATTCCGGCTTATCCTAGGAATGCCATGGTTGACCCTTCACGATCCTAAGGTCAGTTGGGCCGCGCGCACAATCACTCTGTCTTCAGAATTTTGCAAAGAGAATTGTAGACAAGCATTGCCAAACACTGAAGTGATCAACACCACGCCTTCAGTGTGTTTAGCAACAGAATGTACCAGAGGACATTATTGTTGTGCCACTGTTCTTCCTGAAGAATACAAGTCTTATCGCTCCTTGTTCGATAAACAAAAGGCAACGGATCTACCTCCACATCGCGTATACGACTGCCGTATCGAACTCCTTCCTGGAGCAGACATCCCGTGTAGTCGAGTATATGCCCTGACAGAAAAGGAGACGCGGTATCTGAGGAACTACCTCGATGAGAATTTGGCTACAGGGTTTATTCGGCATTCAACATCTCCTGCCTCATCCCCTATGGTTTTTATTCCGAAGAAGGACTGCGACGAGTTACGACCATGTATCGATTATAGAGCCATCAATAGAATGACCATAAAGAATCGATATCCGCTCCCTCTTATACCTGTGCTTTTGGACCAATTGAAGGGAGCCCGTTTTTTCACCAAACTCGATCTTAGAGGGGCATACCATTTGGTCAGAGTCCAGAGTGGGGATGAGTGGAAGACTGCGTTTCAAACAAAATTTGGTTTGTTCGAATATAGAGTGATGCCCTTCGGGCTTTGTAACGCCCCTGCCGCCTTCCAGTATTTCATGGATGAAGTGTTGAGAGGTTGTCTGGAAACATTTTGTATAGTATACATTGATGACATTTTGATCTATTCATCTACCCTTCCTGAGCATGTGGAGCATGTGAAAATCGTACTCAGTAAATTGCTGCATAATTCCTTGTATGCTAAGCTCAAAAAATGCCTGTTTCATGTTACTGAGGTTGCATTCCTTGGTTATATCATCAATGCAAAAGGATTCCAAATGGACTCTAGTAAGATCGAGGCTATCATCGGCTGGAGTACTCCTCAAAACGTTAAATCAGTTCAGAGTTTCCTTGGCTTTGCCAATTATTACAGACGGTTTATTAAAGATTTCTCAAGATAATCCATCCTATTTCCAGCTTGTTGAGAAAAAATACTCCGTTTGTATGGAACCAGGAGGCTGGTATATCTTTCCAGTTTTTGAAAGATCAGTTTACGCGAGCTCTCATTCTTCGCCATCCGGATCCTCAGATACCCTTTGTGTTGGAAACGGATGCTTCTCAATATGCAATAGGGGGGATTTTATCACAACGCCATCCTGACACTGGCCAATTGCATCCTGTTGCCTATTTCTCGAAGAAACTCACTCCTTGTGAGATTAACTATTCCATTTCGGATAAGGAACTTCTTGCAATAAAAAGGGCATGTGAGGAATGGCGTCATTACCTATTGGGAGCTGCTCATACAGTTGAAATCTACACTGATCACAGAAATCTACTGTTTTTGAAAACAGCAAAGGTGCTTACGCCTCGGCAACTGAGATGGACATTATTCTTTTCAGATTACGATTTTGTTATCAAGTACAAACCTGGGCCACAGAATGGTAAAGCGGATGCCCTGTCTCGCATAGGCGAAACTGAGGAACAACGTGCAGTGAGTGAAGAAGAACCCCCGCTAATTCTGAAAGAAACGAGTGGTCAACCACCCTCAATAGCCTTGTTGGCTACACAGGAATTCTTGGAAGATGTGCCTGTAGCTCTTGCAGATTCGGAAGTACAAGAATGGGTACAAGAGGATCCTGAACATCGAATGGAAAAAGATGACCTTGCCTACCATGGGTCCGTTATCTATGTCCCTACTGAGATCCTGCAACTACAAGTCTTGAGATGGATACATGACTCCCCCTTGGGCGGCCATTTGGGGATCTACAAGACTATTGCTGGTGTGGAACGTGAATTTTGGTGGTCCAACCTTAGGGACGATGTGAGGCAGTATATCAAGAACTGTGCTGTTTGTATGCAAGGGAAATCCGTCCATGTCAAACCTATTGGACTTCTGAGACCTCTACCTATTCCCCCTAAACCCTGGCACACATTGTCCATGGACTTTATAGTCGAAATGCCACCCTGTAATGGTAAGACCGTGATCCTAGTTGTCGTAGACCATTTGACAAAGATGGGACATTTTATTCCGTTGACTGGTCTTCCCACTTCAGCTGAACTGGCACAGGTGTTTCTGCAACATATCGTTCGAGCACATGGCATTCCTTGTGTGCTCATTACGGATATAGGAACTCAATTTACTTCCCGATTTTGGAAGGCTCTCTGTAAGTCCATGGACGTCGATGCTTGACTCTCTTCGTCCTACCACCCCCAAACTGATGGCAAAACGGAACGTCTGAATCAGACGTTGGAGCAGTATCTTCGCTGCTTTGCTCTGCAAAACGATATGGACTGGACTATGTTAATTTGGATGGCTGAGTTTGCCTACAATAATGCCATTCATTCCACCTTGGGTTGTTCTCCTTTTTTTTGTCTGTATGGCTATCATCCTAATGCACTTCCCTTTGAGGTGCCCGTACATTCTCCTGTACCCAGCATTCATGAACATCATGCCCATCTCAAGGCTGTGCTGGTTGCAGCACGAAACAGCTTGGCGATTGCTCAGTCTTCCCAGAAACGCTTTGCTGATAGGAGGAGGACACCTGCACCCGACTATGGGGTGGGGGACAGGGTGTGGCTTTCCACTAGGCACATACATTTGAAAGGGGAAAATAAGCTGAAACCTAAGTATGTGGGGCCGTACAGCATTGTGGAGGTTATTAACCCTGTGGCTATGAGGTTGTCCCTCCCTGATTCCTGGAAGATACATCCTGTTTTTCATGTCTCCCTCCTCCAGCCTTGTCCTGCTAGTACTAGACTTTTGGATAGGCCACTTCCTATTGACATTGATGGGCAGGAGGAGTATGAGGTGCAGGTTCTTCTTGACTTCCATATGGTTAGGGGTCGGATTCAGTACTTGGTGGGTTGGAAGGGATATGGACCTGAGGAGAGGACTTGGGAGCCTTTGGCTAATCTGAATTGTCCTGAGCTGGTCGCTCAATTCCATGAGAGACATCCTGGGAAGCCTGGACGACCGCCGGGACGGCTGTCCTCGAGAGGGGGTTCTGTAGCGATTCTGAGATCCAGGGGACGGAATTTCTGCTATGCAGTAAAAACGGGAAAAGTCCTTCCAACTACAAGTCCCAGACTGCCTTGGGGTTTTCTCATTGGACTTAAGCCCTTCCTCTGCAAGGGGAAGGTGCTTGTCAATTAATCTGTATGAGCATCAAGGAAGGGCGGATGGTGTTCCCCGCCGGATCCCAGCGTGAAGATTAAAGCCTCGTGGAAGCCTGTTTGTCCTGGATTCGAGTTCTGGAGTACCGGCTGGTATTCGTGACTATTTTTGATATTTATCTTGAGGAAAGTGCGGGCTCGCCTTTTTTCTGAATGCACCGTGATCCCTGACATTTGATTTATTGTTTTCCGCTAGTTAGTAAGAGAAGCCGCGGCGTCTGTGAGAAGCACAAGACGCTTCTATTCAACCCGCGAGAAATTAAAAGCGTCTTTATTCCTGAAACGCGACTGGGTTGCGGACGCGTTCAGGGAAGGCGCTTACAGTTTGTAGAGAGGGTTTTTGTGAGAGCAAGCAGGTACCGAACTACAAGAGAAAACCGCCTGCTCTTTTTCTCCTGGAAATACGTAGTTCTAAAAATGCCAAGTTTTACTTTTCTTTATCCGGAGACAAGGAATCTGTTTGTGGATGTTTAAGTCCCCGTATTGTGTCAGTAACAATACAAGGGAGCAAGAAGAAAAAGAGAAGTTTCTTTCTTTAATGAGACTTGTACTCTGGAGAAGTTCGTGTTTTGTATGAGCTTCTTGAACCTGCATTCTGGGAGTTGTTCTGATTCTGGCATAACTGATATAAAGACTGGGTTTACTCTGGAAGTTATATAGGATGGGAATTGAGGAATCTTGGTGAGTGAAAGAAAGGCACTTGCACAATACAGTGAGTAGAGGTCATTGATTATATGAGTAATTGTGTGTTTTGTCATCCTACCTGCAGCCTTGAAGGTATACTAGACCCAGCCCAGAGTATTGATCATGTCCCTGTGAGAAGTCGTGGGAATACACCTTCATCCTCTTTCCCTTTTTTCCTCTGGGGCGCGAAGTCAGGCAGAGTATTTACATTTCTCTGCTGGGGGTCGTGCTGTGAGGAAATAAGGGACTTAGCATCAGATATCGTCTCTGCTTGGCCCCAGGAAAAGGTTAGTGGTGTTCTTGGTTCTTGCGCTACTGCCAGTAACGACAATTTATGAATGATTGTTAAATAAATTACTTCACACCAAATTCCCCTATATATACCCACAAACAACTCCTACAGATTTGACACAATTGGCCTATTTACCAATTTATTATTTATAAATGACAAACAATTAATAATTAATTATTAATAAATAAATTACTACAAACAACACTATAAAACCGAAAAATAAATAAACACTAATAAATAAATAGAATATTAGTTACTTTATTTAAATTGAATTACTTTCAACTCTATTCCCCTATAAACCCACAACCCGCTCCTAAAAGAAAAACAACACAATTAATACAATTAACAATTAATTAATTAATAAACATGAAGAACCAATTAATAATTAATTATTAATAAATTAATTATAAATACTAATAAATAAAAATAAATAATTACTTTATTATAATTAAATTACTTCCCACCCTATTCCCCTATAAGCCCACAACCCGCTACAGAACTAAAATACACAAAAAATCCTTAACATAAAATAATTACTGCTAAAAATGTAACACATACATAAAAAACTATACTTATACAAAAAAATTACATCACATACTTTTAACAACCATACTAAAATACAGAACACTAATATAAATATCGATATTATTAACAACAATATTTCTACAAACGATATTACTGTCTTCAATATTTAAAAAAAACAATGGGGCATATTACCAAGCAATAGCGATAATTATCGCTATTGCTTGGTTAGAGACAAAAATTTACCGCTGAGATGCAGCGATTTGTACCGCAAATAAACCTTGGTATTACCAAGGTTTATCGCAAATGCGATAAAAATCGCCGCAATGCATGAATATCGCTGAAAAGTCAGCGATATTCATGCATTACCGAGCTAATGCTCCTAGCCATGTTATCCACCTCCCATTGGATAACATGGCTAAGAACTGCTCAGGGCAGGTGTTAGCTTTTGGAGATATTCGCGCTTAGCGCGAATATCTCCAAAAGTTGGTAATAGGAGATAGCGATGTTAGCGACTGTTTTCAGTCTCTAACATCTTGGCACGCCCACTTTGCATGTCATTAGTGATAAATATCACTGACATGCAAAGTGGGGCCCAAGATGGTCGCTATCTCCTACTAGCTGTCGCTAACTGGTGTTAGAGACAGCTAGGTAATAGGGAGATAATTTTATCTCCGCTTTTTTGCTTTTAAAGCCAAAAAAGCGGAGCTAAACCCCCTTGATAATATGCCCCACTATTTCTTACCTTAAACTCGATATTCTGTACCAAGATATTCTTGCAGGCGATATTCTTGTACTTCGATATTTAAAACTCGATACTATGGTACTTCGAAAAAAAACAACTCAATATTCTGTCAGTTCACCCTTTATGTTCACAGCCCTGCTCTTTTTAGGGCCCCACACTGTTTCAGTAAAAGTTATATATGTTTTTAAATGACAGCTAATTTGCCAGCTCCATTCACCAAGAGGAGGTTTATGTGATCATATCGAGAGAGCGAGCCAGATGCCATGTGTTTGTTTTTCCCTAGAGTACATTTTTAATTCCTAGAAACGGTACTTCCGGAACAGCTTGCGAAAACGGAAGACGAATACAAAGGGCCTTGCAGCAGGTCTCAAATGAACCCCTAAAAAGCATGTTCAAGGTCGTTTCTGTATGCTCAGTAAGGGGTTTTAGCAGTTAATGGGTTTATAGAACGTAGGCACTTGGCTACAGATCTAGTAAGGCGTATATCAATTAGGACATACATTTATGTTTTTTTAAAAGTACAATACAATGGTATAAGTTAATCCTTCGGATGTGCTGTTTGCAGCAGTGACTGGCTAGCACATACATAGTATTGTCTGGAAGTTAATCATTATAGGTCGGTCTATGTTATGCTGACCTTTCATGAAGTGAGATAAATATCTGGTTGCAACTAACATGTGGAAACTTTAATTTCCTGCTCTTAAATTACATACCGTGACACTAATCAAGGTGTGGGCCAGTTACGCATATGGTAATTGTAGATACAGTGCATATAATATATATAATATATATTGAGTGAAAATTGTTGCGGAATTCGTCATCTGGAGAGAATCCACAAAGTCCTTGTGAGGAGAAATGAGAAATTCCAATCAAATTAACGCCTCAGGGCAGCACATTCAAGTGAAATATTGAATAGAAACCTGCCTGCACTTTTAAGAGGGATTAGAGATACCCTTGCAGGTGGTTGCAGTGAGTAACTGCACTCGCCTGCAGGTGGAATGTTTATGGGGTCCATGGGACCCCGTTTCTCCCGCCCAGAGGGCTGTCCTTCGGAGGCGCACTGCAAGTGGGCCACCTTTTTATGGTGCACTTTCAGTGTACCTCTTAAAGGCATGTTTGTCTCTGCGCCCACATCCATAATACAGTGCGGGTGCAGAGGCAAAGGGATTCCCACATTTGCATAGGGCCACGCCCCCATGCAAATGAAGCAACACCCCCTCATAATAGCGATTGTGCAACATCTGAGCTCCTGCTATCTGTGTACCAGAAGGAGATGCACAAGCGTCTGTGGCCTCTTCTGTAATAACATTGGGCTTCATGGGCGCTCAAAGTGGGTGCACACGCTTGTTGCCCCCCCGTTGCAGAATACGGGCATAGTACTACTTTGTGTACTACGATTGCAATTCACAAACCTAAAGCTGAAAGATCTCCACCTTCATATCTGCTATCTTTCCTGTATCGATATCTCCGCCCCGGTGAAAGCACCTTGCAGTAACTGTAAGTGGCCCTTAGTAGTGTGTGACTTACTCCAAGGATTGGCCGGAGTGGATTTGAGCCTGAGTAGATAGGGGCACTATTGTATTAGATGTGACTGAACACTGGTGCTTAGCACTTTGTAGGTATGTTTTTGTACTTGCCTGTGCTTAACTGAGCCTCTCCCTATTTGGCCCCTAAAGCCATATTGGACCTCATTGCAAGCTGTTCATTTTATTATATGTGTGGTAACTGCTGTTAATGCACATATCCCAATTATATTAGTTTTGCAAGAAATATCAGCAGATCAAACCTGCCAATATTTATTAGGGAACAAATGCTTGGAAATTACCAGAACATGCTAAATTTGGAGCAGTATCCACCAAAATGTGCATGTTACTCCCCACAAACTGATAATTGGGTGGTATTTATCACACACCCTATATTATAACTCAATGAAGTTGGATTTTATTGGGTGCAATACATATCACACCAATTAACAAGCCACTTGAAATGGGGGCCTTAGTGGTAGATTGTACCCATTTTCCCAGCACCCAATTGTCCCTCACATATTTACTCCAAAAGTGCACACCTCTGTATCCATTTACTGATGAGTGATATTGCCACACGAGTGCCACAGAAATCATTAATATTGAGTATAATAAGTTCCCATGAAAGGGTGGGAGTGGATGTTTCAACGTGTGGGTTGCCTGGGAAGCGAATAACCACAAACTTGTGACTTTATTTCTATTCACAAAGTCCTCTCTGACCCTTTCCCACTTGGAAAGTGATTATATACATTTATTTCCTTTATAGAAAGAGAGATATTTCAGAGTTACTGAATGCAAATGTACATTTTAAAATGAATGCAATAGTGGCAATTCATTTAGGCAAAATGTTTTCATTCTCCTTAAAACACTCGTACAGCAGCGGCCTCATGGAAGCTGTACAGGTTTGTTATGTCTTCCTCTGCTTGTCAAGTCTGACACGCACTTACCTTCTCTTTCATTGATGTAGCTCAAGTTACCTTTTGACACTCACTTTAAATCTCTCTAGTCTAAACGATCGCATCAACAACTCCAACTACTGCTTATTTGACGGCACTTTTCTGTCCATGCAGGAGAGACAATCTTTGAAATTTGCATATATTATGAAAGAGGTGTAAAGCACACGGACGAATTGTTACATTTTTCAGGCCCTTTTTTAGTGAAGGTAAATGAAAATGTTCTGTGTCATGTTTGGCTGATGAACTATTGATTTGTTTCTGTAAATCACGCAGAGATTGCACTTTATAGTGATATAAAGAACGCTACTTACAGAGTTCCTTTACCTTGTCCTGTATCGATAACAATGACCAACATTAAGCATTGTAGAATGTTTCTTTGTTAGAGGATGTCAGCTGGGGTTTGAGGTGTATTGTGACATCATTCCCCAGATTTTCAGGGAAGCTATTTAATTCCTTCCGTAGTTAAATTTTGGAGGACGTCCGGCTGACATCATCATTGCAATCATGCGGTGAGTGCAAAAAAATATGAAAACGGTGCTTTCTTTTCATGCATGGACATGCTCCGATTTATGAAAAGTGTGCTGTATGAAACTTATAAATGCATGGAGCCCAAGGTTTAGAATCTGATGTTGACCAATGTGGCTGGTCACTCTTCAGTAGCCTTGGAAGATTGCACTCCTTCTGATGAAGATTGCACTCCTTCTGATGCAATGGCCACGATGGTCAATAATGTGCTGCGTTGGATGTATGCTGTCGAAAACCTTTTTTTTCGGGCACGGATATACTCAAATGATACCGCTCAGTACAAACTTAATGACTTTCCGGCTATCTTTCTGTACTTTGGAGGCAAGATGAAGGGAACTGAACTTCAAGCTCAATTCTTGACAGACCATTTGTTTTCTTGTCTCTGAGCTGGCTCTCTGGCTATGGATTTACAGGTTATAACATAAGACAGGTATAGTGAAGTGAGTGAAATGTGGAAGTTGTGCTCTACGCTGCTAAGGCTATTTAGACCTTACTAGTAGGAGAGCTCTATTAGTGGCGGCTGGTGACTTTTGAAAGTGGTAGGGCGAAAAGGTTCGGGGTGAGTGCTTTGCCGCGAGCGTGTGTGGTTGGTACAACATTCTAGTTCATTGAAGAAACAGACAGTGCCAGGGTTTCCACCCTTCTCAGAGAAAAAATATATGCTTTTCTGTGAAAAGTCTGGCTACAGGCAGCCCTGGACACATCACAACCGCTAGATATCTATTAGTCTGCGCAATGCATATTTAGGACTAGTTTGGAAACAGCCGCTTGGCCATTCACTAAAGTGTCCTTTTGAAGGTCTGTGTTCAGGAGGCATGGTTTTGGGCAGTAGTGGAAAAGCGGGCAACTTGTTCCCCCTAACTGGAAGTCACTGGCTCACCAAATAAGGGTCAACTTGTGCCAGGGAATGGATTGTAAGAGGGGAGACAAGAAGTGCCCGCTGGGGAGTCCATGCAGGGCTCCTCGCCCTCCTGTAGGATTGCTGTGACTCCCAGACTCAGTCGTTGCATTACGCACTTCTTACACATTCTGAAGGCCGCTCACGCGTGTGATTGATCATCAGATGAAGACACATGGACGGACAGACTGACTCCTAATGATGTAACCATGCGGGTATCTAAAGAAGTGCCACAAATCAAATGTGGTTAACTGACCAGGCGCTCTTCTGACATATGCTATGCACAGTGTAAAGCGGCCTTCAATCGTTCTGCATGCGGGACGGTGGACACATATAGCTGCCCTAGAGGGAGGCCACCTTTTCCACTGATCGGACCCCAACAACGCTATTGCCATATGAAGCTTTCTCCAGATGAAGATATACAAAAAACAAAAGTAAACTTGTTTGAACTCACCGTTCCGGAGACTCCACGACCACGACTCCCGCCGTCCTCTTTTTCAAATCCTACAGCAGCACTCATCACGGAAGGTGGCAGGCAGCCTCCCACCCTCCAACGCAGCCAACACAGAGCTGTGATTGGCCCGGCCGCTGCCCCACCAGCGTCATTTTCTCTCTGTATGCTGCAGCATACAGAGAGAACAGGGAGAGTGGGCGGTGTTTCTCGAGGGCAGGGGGGAGTGACTTGCCCACTGTTCTTCATACTGACTGCTTGGGCGACCTCAGGCTGCCCAAGCAGTCAGTATGAAGAACAGTGGGCAAGCCACTCCCCCCTGCCCTCGAGAAACTCTGCCCACTCTCAACCAGGAACTTCAGCTTTCTCTCCGTGCAAGAAGGCAGAAACAAATGGTAGTTATTACGGTAATAACTACAATTTGTTTCTGCCTTCTCGCACGGCGAGAAAGCAGGGAGGCAGCACCCAAACGCCCCCATAGAGGAACCGCCACTGGCTCCTATTAAGCCTTTAACAAAAGGAAACAAGCCTCCTACTTCAGGGAAAGATCCAGGTTTAAGTTTTGTTTTGCTTCCTCTAACTCTTCCCAGCATGTCCCAGCAAGCAAATAAAGTGGCAGGTATATGCTTCACCATTATCAAATGGTTACGCAAAATCATCTGGATGCTGCCACCTACTACCCAGAAGACCGTGGTCAATGCCTTAGTGACATCTCGGCTTGATTACGGCAACATCTTATACCTGGGCTCAAATAAGGCAGTGATAAAGCGTCTGCAACTAGTGCAGAACGCTGCGGCTAGATTGCTCTGTAAAATCCCTAGATCTGCTAGGATCACCCAACATCTCAATGATCTGCATTGGCTCAAGGTTGAGAACCGTATCCGTTTCAAAGCCTTGAGCTACTTATTTAAAATCAAAGCGGGCACTGCCCCTAAATATCTTCAGGCCCTTGCAAAGCCCTACCTCCCAAATCGTAACCTGCGTTCAGGTACAGCGGCAAATTTTGCAGTACCTAGGTTTAAAAGAGCCAGAATAGGCGGGAGATCTTTCTCCTACCTGGGGCCAATGCTGTGGAACACGCTGCCCTCCCACATTCGCAAGGAAGAAAGCTATGTGAATTTTAGAAAGAACATAAAAACGTGGCTTTTCAATAAATAATTGCTTTGTCTGTTCTCTCCCCAGTGATCTCTGAGTGTCTAGCGTTCCTGGCGCCGGGAAACCCTTTGTGGGTAGCTGCGCGCCTTACAAATGCTATAAAATAAATAAAAATAAATTCTGCCCATAAGCATTATTAGGCACTGTTATCAATCGCCTCCAATCCCTCCAGGAGCCATGGCTGTACGTTCAGAGGTCATAACCAGGGGAATGAAACAGACCTCTGCCATCCGTGGTTCCAGCGAAGAGATGCATATAAGACTAAGCTGTGGTCCTACCTGGTCTGTTAATGGAGGTGGCAGAGTCAACCTGTTTCGAATGGGAATCCTTCGCTTTGGACAAATGCTTGCTGAAAATTGTGAGGAAGCAACTCAGGTTAAAGTGTTTCTTGATTCCATCTTGGACATTAGATCCAACCAGGTGATCAACCTTTTAGGACAGATTTTCTTAATAAGTACCAGATAGTGGATATTCTCCAGATTCCATGGTCGAGCCTGTCGATCTTGAGGTCATCCGGGCGACTAATGGAGGGGAGGGTCACACCAGTTTTAAAATTAAGTAAGCAGAATACATATCCCCTTAGGAAACTGAGCATAGACTCTTATTACGTTTGTTGATGAAAATAATTGATGGTAGTAGCACCCAAGTAGATTCTTTAAACAGGGGGGTTGCATTTATTATATAACTTATGGAGTGGTATGTTTATTCCCATAGAAAATTTGTACATTATGATAACTGATATTATAGCCTTTGTTGTTTAAAATGACATGTAGTGGTAACATCCATGTAGTTTTATGTAGAACATGATGAGATCTTATTAATATTGTTAATGTGTATGGTACTAAGGGCCTGAATACAAGTTTGGCAGTGCAGGAGCGGGCGCCCCACTACACCACCAAAGTTGACCGCCGGCCGGACAGCAGATTAGGAGTGTTCTCCTGGTCTGGCAGGCGGTCCTTTGGCGTTCCCATGGTAGTGGCTTTGTTGAAGGCACCGCCATGGGAACACCAAAGCCTTTCCTGCATGGCATAGACTTTTAAGTCCATGCCGTGCAGGAAAGGGGGTGTATGCACACAGGGGGGCACACCATGTGCCTCCCTGCATGCACCCAATGGCCCAGAGGAAACACGGAGCCCTGTGGGGCCCCCTTTGTTTCCTTAGCGCCAGAATTTTATTGGCGTGAATACCGCCATAAAATCCTGGAAGTGAGATAAACTCGTAATATGTTTGGCGGGGCCGCGGCAACCCTGTCAACATATTGCAGCCTCACGCCGCCACGCCACCACCAAGGATCGTGGATCTCCGGCGGTTGCAGCAGTGCAATGGAGGTCCAACTGCAGTAGTTGTAATACGATGGCCTGACCACTGGTGCAGTGGTCCCTGACCGCACCTCAACCACGAGTTCACTGACCCTAAGTGTTTACTCACTGTTATATTAACAAAAAATATTTTATGTGGTTTATGTGGCAGTGCAGTAATTATTTGTACCTATGTTTGTGTGTCTGTTTTTAGGTTTTATAAGAAAAAGAACCTGCTATCCGTATTTGCTTCAAGGTCATTGGTGTAGCAGGGAGGACTTAAAAAACAGTGCTGCATGAGGAAAGTGATTTTACATTTATATATACCACTGAAAAGTGTTGAGTAATTAAACCTCAAATTCTGTATGAACGCAATGTGATTGAGATTGATATCATCAACCCTTTTCACAGTGATCTGTTGGTAGAGGTATTTAAACAATCATTTTCGTTCCTTTTTTTTTTTAATTTTTATTTGACAAGCAAGTCAAGGAGATCAACATATCAAATACATAGTCAGAAAAGACAAAATAAATCGAATTCAATTTGGTGCAAATTCATATTATAATAATAAAAACACAAAAAAAGTAAGAGAAGTAGTTCCTAGTCAGGACAAATCGCTAATAATTAATAATATCATAAACAGAGAAAAAAATATACATGGTTCAAATAATTGCCGACATGGCAAAAAAATTACCCCACATTTTAATAAACTTAATTTTGGCTTTGATTCCTCCATTCCTGGCAATAGCTTCTTCCATAGTATAAATTTCATACACCAATGACCACCATTCAGTTGTATGAGGAGGATTCTGAGAAATCCAAGCCCTTGCTACCACCAGTCTTGCACAAGCCAGTGTAATATTTAGCAAATCTTTATAGATAGGACTAACCGGGTATATAGCCAAAAGTACCGCGGCGGCATATAACGAAAAATTTATCAGTTGATTTTGGGTTAAAATATTTTCTATGTCCAACCAATATTTCGCTAATAATGGGCACAAGTAAATCATATGTATAAGGTCTGCTGCCACCAGACCACATTTAGGACATTTAGTGCGATCATTGTTGGAGTTATTTTGTGCCCATTTTGAAATTTTTAATGGAGTGTAATACAGTTGACTAATCGTCCTATAAGATTGGAGTTTCAAACTGGAAGACTGGACGGCTTTACTGATATTGACTAAGGCAGCGGAGATATTCTGGGTTGTCACGTTAAATCATTTTCGTTCCAATGAGGTTTCATATATTGTCCTGCTGTTTGGTGTGTCAAGAAAGAATCAAGAAAGGTTTGATGTTCTATGTATTTTATGTGTTCTATATTTTAAACAAAGTTACATGTTTGTAATTGTGTAGTGTTAGTATTTTGCACTGTGCAAATATGACCTTGCCTTCCTGCTATTTGAAAAACAAGGAGAAACCTCTCTTTTTTTGGTTTGGGTCAGTTAAGACCTTGTCCCCTTGATTCAGAGAGGTTGCTCGCCTAGTGTTTGGTGTATTCAAAAGGTACCCCCAGAGTAACAGGGCCTGAGAGTGGAGATATGGTAGTGGAGATGCTCTCAGTTGTTTTTGGCCATTGGACCGCCTCTGTGAATTTCTCTCATTCCCACTCATACTGAAGATCTTAGAGTGCATCCAAATGGAGAAAGCAATGGTGGTGGCTGTATTACAAGCTCAATAGGCTTGTGGTGCTTTCTCCTGCTAAGGCTGTTAGTGTCTCATTCTAAGCTCCGCTGACCAAATGCTCAGGAGGCTTCAGTTATTCAGTCATAAGCTTTTATTCGATATGCAAGATATCTTATAAGCACATTTATAATACAATCAATATAAAGTACAAAAAAACCATTGCCACAAGAAGTCAGTATGAAGTATTAAAAAGAGATAAAAGGACGTAAAAGCCCGTTGATAAATTAGCTAAAAAGAGAATTAAACAGCTACTGACAATCTCTTACATCGAGTAAGCCAAAACTGCTTTAAAAATTTAGCTGTTCCGCACACAATAGGGGGGGAAGTGTCCGTGCTTAGGATACGCAAGGCTACTAAATAACTACGAGTGCCCATATTTCGGCAGAGTGGTTTCAGCCAGAGACTCCTAGGCCTTGCGTAATCCGGGCATTCAAATAAGACATGCGCAATGGACTCAACCTTACTCGGGCAACATGCACAGTTAGGAGAAGTACGGGCCGCTAGTGTCCATTTCGATACCAGAGCACCTAGCGGGAGGGAACCAACTCTAAATTTAAAATAAAGAGCTCGGTCAAAGGGGAGAGTGATCAAGTCCAGGTAGGGTTCAAAGGCCACAGTGTCTTTAATTTGTAGAAAGGCGGCCGTGGACCTGCAGTGGTTGGAGTTTGTAATTAGACGCTCCGCAGTCCATTTCCAATAAAGTGCCTTGACAACTTCTTTTGGAGGGGCTGAACGAGATGACCAGCAATCTCCTAGGCCGATATTCTCCAAAAGCTTTTTGGTGTCGCTTAACCATCTTATCTTAGCCCAACCCCCCTGGCTCATTATATCTCCCAGGGCATCAGCATAGGATTTTAATTCTTCGCTCCTCCAAATCCGTGTCCACAACAGGAGCGGGCGAAGCTGAGCCTGGTCTTTGATGTTTTTACATCCCGTGTCCATCCACACTGGAACTGATGGTGTGCTCAGTGGAACAGAGATGAAAGATTTTAAAAGCTTGCTCTCCGCTGTCACTAGGGCATCCAATCGGCAGTGGCCCCACAGTTCTGCCCCATACAAGGCTGATGTCACTACTTTGGCCTTGTAGATGTCGAGTACTGGGGTAAGTGATCTCCTAGTTGAGGCCCTGTATTCCCTCATGAGAGCTCCTCCTACTCTCCTATGATTAAGAACCATTTTATCAATATGGTTTGCCCAAGTCATCCTGTCCGTAATCCGGATACCAAGGTAGTCGAATTCGGCTACTTTCTCTAGGGGGATAGAATTAAGTGTAGGTGGGCGGCCCAATTTTTTAGGTGGATTTACAACTAAGTATTTCGTTTTGTCCACATTTATTATTAACCCTTTTGCAGCACAGAACTCCTGGAATCGTGTTAGTAATTTCTGCAGGCCTTGTGGGGTCTTCGAGATTAGGAGCGTGTCATCCGCAAAAAGCAGGGTTGGGATGCGGACACCTCCAAGACAGGGGGCGTCGGCTGGTTCTTGTTGAAGATGTTTTACCACCCCATTCAGATATAGTGAGAATAGGGTGGGCGCCAAGACGCAGCCCTGTCTTACGCCCCTGGACACTGGTAACTTCTCAGTGAGCTCTCCGTTTTTACCCCAACGGACCTGTGCAAAGGTGTGGGCATGAAGGCTTATGAGAAGGGATAAGATGTAAGGTGGTAATCCCAACTCATGAAGCACCCTCCAAAGCTCTTCCCGGGGGACTAGGTCAAAGGCAGTCTTCAAGTCTATATAGGCTAAGTAAAGACTACCCTTGCCTAGTTCCACCACCTTCCACCTCAAAAGGGACAGCCTAAACGCCTGCTCTATTGTCCCCATACCTGCCCGGAAACCTGCCTGGAAGTCTGATAGGATTTTATTCTCCTCCACTCAATGGAGAATCCTACCAAGGATAGCTTTACCAGCTATCTTTTGGGTGGAGTCTATCAGACTTATGGGGCGATAGTTGCCCGGGGTCTCCCTACACCCTTTTTTGTAAATCGGGACCACCACCGCCCCTTTCCAGGATTCCGGCACTACTCCTCCCCTCATAATATCATTTAGGAGAGCTGCTATTATCATTCCCCATTCCGCTGGGTAAGCCCTCATGAGGTCACCCGGAAGGCCGTCCGGGCCCGGTGCCTTGCGCGGTGCTACCCAGCCTATAACCCCCTCGATCTCTAAGGGAGTGAAGAGGTCATAGGCATGAGGTTCAATTGGTAGTGTGAGGTCCCTCCCCACGGTCAGTTCCCCATCTGGAGGGAGGTATAGGGACCCAAAGTGTTTTACCCAGCTTTGGGGCGGGATGTTGCAGGGTCTCATGGCTGCGTCGGATTTACTCCGTTTACTTATGAGATTCCAAAAGGCCCCTGAATCCCTGATTTTACTAGCCTGTAGTAGGTCTTCCCAATATTTATCTTCCCACTCCCTTTTAGCCAAATTAAGGGACTTTTTATAGGCCTTCCTTGCTTCCTGGATCATACTTTGGGATTTGGATTTAATCGCCTCAACTAACTTTGCCTTGTGGCCCCTACATGCTTGGGTGTACCAACCATCAACTGGTTTTTTAGTTCCTTTATTGCCCAACTTTTTAGGATACAGGGTAAACACGTTGGTTAAGGCTTCAATCAGGGAGACAAAAAACCCACTCGCTTTACCCACCTCTTCTAGGGAGGTTCCGAGGGATGTTACCGCATGGTTTAGATGGGATTGAATTTCCCCAACCTTTGCCTCGGATAAAACCAGTTTCGCCCATTTTATTCTTCTACCACATGGGGAGACTTCCGATTCATCTGGTGGTACTGGTGCCAGGTTAATGTTGGCCCTCCTTAAGGGTTGCCACCACTGTTCCATTTTTAGGGAGAGTGAGTTGTGATCACTTTCTGTCGAAGGGACCACCTGCATGTCCCTTACATAAGACCATAAGCACACATCTATTAGAATATAATCCAGCCTAGAGGTGTGCCCTGGTCTATTGTAAGTGTGGGCACCCCCCCTATCCGAGGAAGTCCTCCCATTCGCTGCCCTTAGGTTAAATTCAAGACTCAGGGAGTATATCTGGAGCGCCACCTCTGTCCACCTTTTAATCGGTGGGATGTCCAGTACCGGGATCCCCCGCCTAACATCCTCCTCATCTTGGTCGAGGGAAACGTCCGAGCCCAAGGGTTTGAACGTGCAGTTCATATCACCTGCAACCAAAGTGCGTGTCTTATATGGGGTGTTGTTTAGCAGGGTCTCGAGGAGAGCTATTACTGGAGACCTTCTCCCACCCTTTGTACCCCGGGCATACACATTATAGACGTTTAAAACAATTCTTCCCCTTTGATCTATAAGGGTGATATTTTGTATGTCCGGGGAACCTGTGGGAAAGTCCACTACTCTGCAGTTTAGAGAAGCCGCGACCCAGATGAGAAGGCCGCCCGAAGGTCGCCCTCTCCCAGATTCCGAGACTCGCGCAGGGGAGGAATAGGAGGAAAATCCCACCCTATGGACCGGCACCAAGCTCCATGTTTCCTGGAAGAGGCACAAGGAGTGCTCATCAACCCATGCAGTAAAATACGGAAGAGCCAGTTTTCCTGCAATCCCTGCGACATTCCAGCTGAAAACCTTAAAGACTAGGTCCGTCACAGCTGGAGGGTCGCTGGGCGCCTGAATGCCCCTATCTATAGAACTCCTCCTCAGTATCCGAGGAGAACAGGGATCTTGTGGAATGGCTATAGTGTCTCCCATCCCACTTGCAAGGTTTGTTTGGGTGGGTAGTGCTCCTACTGGGTCTTCTCTGCTCACTGTTTCCAGTCAGCAGGGGCCTATTGCCCACATTTGGTTCTCCCTATTGCCCCCTACAACCCCAGCCCAGTTTTGGCCAAAATTGGGGGAACTTACACTTCCTCCATTTGGGCTAACAAGGTGCCTAGGGTAAAAATACGAAAGATCTACCAGTTTAACCCCCGGGGCCCCCATATTTTTGATAGGAGTACAAATGGATGGTACTACTCTGGGGTCTTGGAAGTTTATGATTACACAATCCCCCTCCTGCATTTTTTTCCCTTGCCCTACCCATCCCACTCTACGGACACTTAGGATAATGCCGTCCACACCCAGGGGGATTGGCTTGTTTGCCTTCAGCCAGTGGATACACTTGTTCTTGAGTGATTGATGGTTTTCCAACTGGCCTTCCTTTAGGGGGGGGGCACATTAACCATGACAGCAACAAAAGGTTGACAGTCTGGTGGGAGGTTGATCGGGGGGATCCGTCGTGCTGGGTTACTGGGGGCCGGTGGGGGGGTAGATGGGGCAGAATGTTGGGTTACAGGCCTAGGGGCTTTCCCTGTCGCTAAGCCGCTAGGTTTGCTACTCCCCTCTGATTTTTGTTGGACTTCCTTTTTACCACTAATTATATGTTGCTGCTTTTGTGGAGGAGGCTTGGGCTTATTCTTATCAGGCTCTATATGTGTTGATGGTCCCTTGTGACTTGGGCCTGCTTTGGGATGGGGAGGAGATTTAGAAGTTGGAATTATTGGACTATTAGGAACAGCTTTGTTTTGAGATATTAGGGGCTTAGGGCCTCTCTGAGCTAGTTGTTCATTCCCCTTTGCACCCAAATCCTTATTTTCAGTCACTCTAGTTGTTTGTTTAATTGTTGTTTTGAGTGAGTGAAACCCGTCCAGGGTTGACTGCTCTAGTTTGTCAATCCTCTCCCCTAAACCCTTGACTTGTGCTAGTAATGGTTTCAAGAGGGTATATACCTTCTCCAAAATATTTTCAACTGTTACTAAGTCAGGTGGCTTTGAGACCTTGGCTGGGTGTGACCCCTTGGGAGAGATCAGAACATCCCCTTCTATGTCGGTTTCGTTCAGCATAGGGACACCCCTTGTAGATCTCGTACTAGAATCAGGAGACTTCCTTACTCTTTGGTAAAGGGCGGCCTGTCTCACTAGCCTACCCTTTTTGCGTTTACGCAGCTTTTTACCTAAGGGCAGAAGCTCCTGCCTAATATCAGGAGTTTCGGTGTTAGGTGAAGCCCCAACTAACTTCCCATCTGATATAACTGTGGGGGGTGCTAGCGATTTCGGGGACTCAGGATCTCTGGTGACATCACTTGTGGGAATAGGTGGTAATGATGTGGACAAGTTACTAGGGCCACCGTCTTCCACTGTAACTATAGGTAGAAGAGCGGCCAGATTTTCCAGCCTATCTATATTTTGCTCTATTCCAATCAACTGGGGGGGGTCTGAGGGAATGTTGACCACACTAGGAGAGGTGCCTGTTTGAGCCCGGACGATGGCTGGTGTGAGCGACTGGGCGACTGCCCCCAAGGATGAGCGTCTTGAGGGGAGGTAAACTTCAGATAGACGCCGCTCAGACATAGCGATCTCCTTTTCAATCACTGCCGCTACCCTGGTGATAAAACGGTCCATTGTTCCTATGACAGGACTCGCGGCATTTGATCCTCTTTCAACTTCGCTCCTGAGAGGCTTTCCTGAACGGGTAGACATGGTTTGAGCAACAGAACGGGGACAGGCACCGGGCATATGTCCTCACGGCTGGAAGGAAAGAAAGGGACGTGGCCCAGCCCAGCCTCTGACAGCCCCTGACTGCCACAGACTGCCCGCCCTTTGCTCGGGCTTCGCTCGGCGTCCCGCTCGCGTCCCGCTGAGCGTCAGGCTACTTGCTAAGTAGTGGGCGTTGCAGGCGGGGGCGTGTCTGAAGGTGGGCGCGTTCGCTCACAGGCCTGGGGAAGCAGGGACTCCTGGTCTTCTGAGTCCCTGCTTAGTGCCGGCTAGTTTGTCCTTCCTGGCGCCTCCCAGACACAGCGCGCAGCCTTCACCTTTCCCTCGAGCAAGCCGCGAAGCGGCACCCGCGGAGCGGGTGCGGCGAGGAGCAGCGGCAAGGAGCACAGCCCAGCAGCAGGTCAGTGTGGAGAGCGCGGGTCCAGCAACAACCCTCAACAGCTTTCAGGTGGGTCCCAGCAAAAGGATCACACACACGCCTTTTACTCCTGGTCAGGCGGGGCGTGTCTGAAGGTGGGCGCGTCCGCTCAGAGGCCAGGGGAAGCAGGGACTCCTGGTCTTCTGAGTCCCTGCTTAGTGCCGGCTAGTTTGTCCTTCCTGGCGCCTCCCAGACACAGCGCGCAGCCTTCACCTTTCCCTCGAGCAAGCCGCGAAGCGGCACCCGCGGAGCGGGTGCGGCGAGGAGCAGCGGCAAGGAGCACAGCCCAGCAGCAGGTCAGTGTGGAGAGCGCGGGTCCAGCAACAACCCTCAACAGCTTTCAGGTGGGTCCCAGCAAAAGGATCACACACACACGTCTTTTACTCCTGGTCAGGCGGGGCGTGTCTGAAGGTGGACGCGTTCGCTCACAGGCCTGGGGAAGCAGGGACTCCTGGTCTTCTGAGTCCCTGCTTAGTGCCGGCTAGTTTGTCCTTCCTGGCGCCTCCCAGACACAGCGCGCAGCCTTCACCTTTCCCTCGAGCAAGCCGCGAAGCGGCACCCGCGGAGCGGGTGCGGCGAGGAGCAGCGGCAAGGAGCACAGCCCAGCAGCAGGTCAGTGTGGAGAGCGCGGGTCCAGCAACAACCCTCAACAGCTTTCAGGTGGGTCAAGTTATTAGCGTGGAAGTTGAGAGGTTAAGCCTGGAGAACTTAGTCTTCCTAGAGCTTTGCCCTCAGTATTTTAGGTTCTTTGGTGTCAATATCACCAAAGAGCTTCCTTTCAAGGGTGTGCAGGTATTGAGGTTTAAGTTCCTGGGACTTTGAAGTTCAATGGGGCAGTTCCTTCAGGGCTCCGAATTCCAAATTCAGCTCCGAAGGTGGCCTTCAGGGACTTTAAGGAGCCCTGTGCCGGGCTTAGCTTTTAGGGTCCTTCATTGTGTCTGTTAATCCCTTCCCTGCACCGTGAATTCTGCAGCGGCGCGGGAGGCTAGGGGGTGAGCACAGCGCTTCTGTGCTCATGATGGAACCACGCCGTCATGAGCCACGGGCAGCGTGTGCTCATGACGGCATGGTTCCATCATGACCACGCCCGCTCACTAATTCGCCTGCACAGACGGGGAATTTGCGTCGCTTGGGCAGAGCGTTAGGAGCTTGACGGACCACGCAGTCATGAGCACACGCTGCCCATGGCTCATGACAACATGGTTCCATCATGAGCACGCAAGGGGTTAAGAAAGCCACTTGTATGTCCTTGGGCCCTGATTCACATTTGCTCTTAATATTGACTTATCTATAGGGGGACTGAACTCATGGAAAAACTCCACAAGACTACATGGAGTTCTACCAATGGACAGAAAATATGCATGCCACGCTGCTCGTACTGTAATTTAACACCGCTAACGGGAGCAGCATTGAAAAAGTAGCTTAAATGACACCATGTTCTGCTCAAGCAGCCCTCTGACCATGACTGCTCGCAACTGCCCACTTTAGAAAATTTGCTGTGTTGTGTCGTGTAAAAGAGAGAGAGCAGAACTGCAATACTGCCAAGATACGGCACAATTCTGTTCTCTCGTAGTGCTGGAGAACGTGTGGCTGCCTAGTGCCAACCTGGGCACCCTTGCGTCATGACGCAACAGTTCCTGTGTAGTGGTCTGCATGGCTTTTATGGAGGTAAGGATACCTTCCTACACAAAAGCTATCCTTAGAGGCGTATTCCTCTTTGTATGTGTGTGCTGCAGGATGCCACAAAAAGTGACGTAAACACAACACAAAATCTTTGGATTTGAATTTCGAATCGCCTGATGTTTTAAAACGTCCCTAATGAAGCAGCATGCACCTCCTGCATCAACATGCAGAACAGTGCTAGGTTATTCTTCTGCAATCACTGCTTCAGAGAACTTTCACAGTACCTACATCAGTCTCAAAGATACAAACCAATTAAGGGTGTGGGAAATTGAAATGTGTTTCTTTACGGAAGTATAAGGTAAGCTTTGCAAATTTGTAAAGTTTTTTACTTTTTCACCTGCACTCAAAAGTAGTGATCTTCGAAACAAGTTATGTTGCGCATAGTCTGATTTAACAAGCAAAATAGTTTTACATGAGATGCAACTTGCAGAACAAAATGTGATTCTGTGCAATGCTGTTAGGCATAGAAAAGCTCTGCAAAATGCAAAGTTGCTGAAAGAAATTTTACAAACATATCATATTAGACGCAGAAAGTCTGTGCAATTGCGAAGTTGCAAAGAACAATTCTGTACACTTTTTTTTGCAAATGTGGGTTTCGTTATAGTCACCATTAACCACAAATGTAGTGAAAAATAAGTTTTGCAAAGTAAGTCAACTGTTCTGTGAATGTGTTAGTAGTCTGGTAAAGTTTGCATCCTTCGCAAAGGGATAGAATCAAAAACTTCGAAGACCTTTGCTGTGGAGAAAAACTTTTTTAAACACCTAAAACAGCCCTTGAATTGTGTGCTAATGTGGTACTTGCGTCCATCAAAACCAATGAGAAATCCTGGTGTAAGGTCTATGCTCCTATGTAAGTTACTGAAAAGCTATTTTTATTTCACTTCACAGCTCACTATTTTTCAAGGAGTAATACCACAAACGAAAAAAAAATAGTTTGGGGGCCAAATACTTGCCACAATCACCTTGACTACACAGCATGTACGTCTGCATAAATCTTCCAAGCAACTGGTCTGGGCATGCGTTCATTCACCGAGTGGAACGGTATGTTAAGAAAGGGCTGAGAAGAAAGATTTGTATTGGATGGGACTCAGCACTCTGAGATGGAACAGACAGAGCTGTGAACCACAGATGCACAGCAAGAGAAGGGAGCTGCTTCCTACGAGGAATCAGAGGCATTGCAGTGATGCTGAAAGGCCATGTGTGGCGGGATGAACACATCTCTTCTGTTATGAAATGGTCCACCGGAGGTCCTGTCAGCATCTCATCATCATTGTACAATGAAGATTTGTCTTTTCTTTTACCTCCCCAAAGACTCCTTATCCTGATCTCTAAGTAATCCCAGTTGTGCTGTTTCTTCTGAATAAACTCTTGCACAAGCGGACTTTTCGCAGCTAAACAGTTGTTTCCCTTGTTTGTAATATTATGTTCTCGATCAAAGGAAATGTCACTTGAGGATTGCAAATGAGCTGAACGCGCGAGCCAGACGCCATTCCTTTAAAAATTATGATGGTGTAGCAGACCAGACAAGACATGGTTAGTTGCTAGCACAATAAAACCCCAACTGTGACACGTGTGTTTGCAGTATGATGTCTTTGACCAGAAATGCAAAATATCCTGTTTTTTGTCTTAGAAACAAGGACCACCCCAACAGCTCGAAAAGGGATGCTAATACTTTAGTGAGTGTGTAGGAGAAATTGGCACATATATACCAATATTGCCCTATACTTGCCTTGCTGTTTTGTATATTTACCTGATGGACCTATGCAGTCTGGTTAAAGTAGGTGCTGTTTTAAAAAGCGTTTTAATTGATTTTTGTTAACCAGAGCATACAAAGGAAGTTCACAACCTTGATACAGAATTGTGCATTCCAACAGGGTCTATGAAGTTAGGGAAAGTTTGGCGAGTTGTGTCAAATTATACCTGTTATTTCACCTGATGCGGCAGGTGTAGTTATTTTTCATCAGAGTAAATATGGCCATTTTGCATGCAGTTACTCCTGTATACTTCTCTCCAGCACTCCAGGTCGCTGTGCAGCTTTGGATCCCTTCATATAGCGGCTATATGTACTTCTTCCGGCAGTAAACACTTCTTGAGGTCTTTGTACCACTAGTCCAGCAGTGGACCACAACAAGTTACCAGCAAACTAAATAAACAATAATCACAATGCAGCCATGTAGTATCCATGCAGTTGTTTTCGGGCCGCAGTGGAAGCCTAACCCACAGGGACATCTTAAGGATTTTGGGGGCCCAGGGCCAAACAGATTTCGGGGCCCCTGTTCAGAAAAGCTTAGAATTTATGATCCAATTTCAGCTCTTTCATCCCCTCTTTGGCCAGGTCACTGATGGTGCACAGACACACGTCCAAATTGTAATTGTGTTTACATCTAATATTCAGGGATAGTGACTTGTGTTTTTAATACTGTAACACAGCAGCAGGTCAATAATATTACTGTAAACAGTCTCTGTGATTCCTACCCATTTCTCATATGTGAGGTCCTGTTTTGATCTAAGAGAAACTTTTCATGGATGTTGCATGAAATATACATAAACACAACATTTTCCTGCAATATTCTTGTAATAGGAGCTCACATATCACAAACATTAGAAATAAATTAAAGGAAAACAGTATTTAAAACAATTTTTTAAAGAGTTATTTAAGTTCGTTAGGGCAAGACTGATAGAGCTGGACCTGTAAGGCCCCACTGAAAGGTTGGGGCGCTGGGCCAGAGACCACTTTGCTCATGCCTTAAAACGTCTCTGCTAACCCACAGAGTCTGATTGCCAAACCACCCACATCTGCTATTGAAGGTTTGCAGGGCCTTAGTTACCCTACTCCAGAACACCTGCACTACTATGCAAGACCACATCATATGCAGGATGTTAGCGAGTAAAGTCAGTACTTTAGTCTAAATGCTAATATCGAGGTGCAAGTACTCACCAGGCCTGGAGTACCTGTTTACTACTGGGAAGTGCTTGCACTCTCCCATTAAAAGTATTGGGCCCGATTCACAGAACTAACGTAAGACAAAATCCTAAACTTACTACTTTTTTCGATTCAAAGAACTTAGGATATTGTCTTAAGACTTATTTAAGACAGACGTAAGTTAGGATTCTGTCTTAAGTCTGTCTTAAGTCTGTCTTAAGACAAAATCCTAACTTCTGTGAACACCAAAAGTAGTAAGTTTAGGATTTTGTCTTAAGTTAGTTCTGTGAATCAGCCCCAGAGTGACCAGTGCAGGAAAGTGCTGGTTCTCTGTGTTTCAAATACAAGAAGTACAAGTACTCAACGCCTCCCATGTAAAGCACTGAATAAAGGGAATTTTGAATTTATGAGAAGTTGCAAAGTTTGTAACTTCTGCTAAACGTAATCTGAAATTGAAATTGTAAGTAAAAAGTGCTTTTTTCCCAAAACCTTTTTCAGTGAGGATGTTCTGTTACACAGTGTATAGTTTTCAGTTTTTTTCCTCCAGCAAAACCTTGCTTTTCTGGTACCTTACAGGTTTTTGTTTTATTTTAACAAACAATGTGATCCTAAGTATCGCAATGCTCTCTAGGAGTTACTTCCAGGCAAACATTAGCAGTATATCTTAAACGCCTTTTTGTGTCGTGCTTGTGGTTTTGACCTTGTGACTTTTAAACGCTTAAGGCCATAATATCAAGAACAGGCGTAACATTATCGCCACTTTAAATGTAATGTATTACTTGTAAAGCGCACTGTTGCCAGCCGGCGTCCTGGCGCTGTATACCGCTGGGGAACCCATCCTGGCTTTCCCTGTGGGATGGTCCCTACTGGGATTCCCCAAGGTGGAGCCAGGCATCCCCGGCGTTGATGGGGCCATTAGGCAAGCTAATGCCCAGAGTTGCCGACTGGTTAGAGTAGGCACCGAGGCGAGAATTATCGAGTCCGCTGACCTTGGTCCAAGACCCTGCTGCGTCGGGAATTGAACCCTGGTCCCGGGCCGAATTCTGCTTCCGGGTCTGCTGCCTCTAACCAGTGAGCCACACCACTCCACTTTAGGGGCAGGAAACTGCTGCCAAACCGGCGAAAAGGGGTTTGATAATATGGCCTAGAGAATTCCAATAGAAGCCCAGGTTTGATGTCCTTCCCACCACAACCTGAGCTTCTATTGGAATTCTCTAAGGCATATTATCAAGTCCCTTATGGCCGCTTCAACTGCAGTTTCCTGCTGCTAAAGTGGTGATAATGTTATCGCCCGTTCTTGATAATATGGCCCCTTAGTTTTTAAACCTACTGGGCCTCATTTATAAGAAATGACGCATCGCTGCGTGAAAGCAGCGATGCGTCACTTCTCAGTGCGCACTCCTTGCGACATTCCTGATGCGTCATATTTAATGTATGACGCATCATGTCGCAAGGAGTTACATATACGTCAGTATTTCTGACGTATCTGTAAGCGCAAAAGTGACGCATTGCTCGAGTGTGTCACAAGAGTGACGCAACTCCAGCAATGAGTCCTTTCACATGGGGCAAGCCCCATGTGAAAGGGCCTGCGTCAGTCTTACGCCTGCTGTGAGGCAGGCGCAAGATTTCGACGCAACGGCGTCCTAAAAGTGACGCAGTGAAATCTCATAGATTTCACTGCGTCACTTCTACGACCCTTCCTTGCGTCAATACGCCCCCTTTGCATACATTATACCTGGCGCAGGTTAATGTGGCGCAGGGGTTTACAAAGTGACGCATCTACCTAGATGCGTCACTTTGTAAATATGGCGCAACAAGGCGCATTTTTTACGCAACTGGTGCGTCACAAAAAGTGACGCACCCTTGGCGTAAAAGTGACGCACAGCCTCATAAATGAGGCCCACTGTTTTAAAGTACTGTATTTGAAGTCATCAAGTCACTGCTTTCTGTTCCGCCGCCGGTGGCCGCCAAATCTGGCTCTCCTCTGGACATTTGCCCTCACAAAAAAAAAATATCTGCTATCTAAACACCTTGCCCCATACATATTTTAGAGGTATTTAACTGCTCAGTGGAAACGGGCACCATCCCTGCAGAGTTGAAGGCTGCATGTATTCGACCCATTTAAAAAAAAAAAACCTGGACCAAAGGTCTTTGGCAAACTATCACCCCATATCCTTGCTGCCTCTTTTGGGCAAATTGCTTAAAGGTTTAATCAACAAACAACAAGTCGGCTACTTAGAAGCCAATCAAATCCTGGATGTTAGCAATCTGGCTTTCGACCTGGCCATAGCACAGAAACGGCACTCTTAGCAGTGACTGATTCTCTGTGACTCGCGCTTGACGCAGGAAGCCAAACCATGCTTGTGCTATTGGACCACTCAGCGGCTTTCAACACTGTCTTTCACGTTAGGGTGCTGGAGAGGCTGCGAGAGATTGGTATTCAAGACCCTGTGTTTAAATGGTTCCACCATTTTTTGAAAGACAGACATCAAACTGTCATCTTGGGTCTTATTCCTCTCGTAAGATGCAACTAGACAAATGTGTCCCACAGGGCTCTACTTTGAGCCCTACTTTATTTAATATCTATATGGCTCCCCTTGTAAAAATCGCAGAGGTATATGGCTTCGAAATAATCTCATACGCGGACGACACCCAGTTGGTGTTTAGATTTGAGTCTGACCAGGCGGCCACTAAAAATCGCTTTGCCCTGGGTATGTTAGCCATCTCCGACTGGATGAATGAGAATTGTCTTCACTTGAATGTAGACAAGACAGAGATTATGCTTCTGGGAAAGGCCTCCACTATCTGGACCGATGAATGGTGGCCCCACCAAATGGGGTTAACACCTATGCCCAATAAATCCATTAAGAATCCTGGTATGAAAATAGAACAAACTCTAACGATGAAAGAGCTCATCTTGACCACTTCCGGAATATGCTATCATAACATGCGTCTGCGGCGTAGAATATTTCCCTACTTCCCTACATCGGCCAAAAGAACCCTAGTACAAGCCCTAGTAATAAGTAGGCTCGACAATGGCAACACTCTGGGCGGCAGCAAATGAGATGCTGGTAGCCAAATTACAGGTAGTCCTGAACACTGCAGCCAGGCTTGTTCTCAATTGACCTCCTGGCACCTCTTCTGCCCTATTGCCCAAGGAGCTGCACTGGTTGACAGTGAAAAAATAGGTGTTGTTTTAAGATCTGCTGCATTACTTACAATGCATTAAAATGCAAAGGGCTGTTATATCGGAAACAAAAAACGAAACCGTACACATCAAGTCAAAGGCTAAAATTGTGTGATAATCCCTTATTATGTGTTCCCCGCATTTGTCTGACTCGTTGCGAGGGAAAAGCCTTCTCTTACCTTGCCCCCACTACCAGAACAAGCTGCAACTGCTCGTTCGCACTTGTATAAACTATTGCAAATTCAGGAAATTACTTAAAGCTCACCAATTTTTTATTTCCTCTCCTCTCGCCGATACTTATTAGCCGCTACAGCGCCGAGACCGCTACAGCGCCGAGATGCCCCTGGGTGAGTTGTGCGCTTTATTAAAGTCAAATAATATAACATCCTGGCATAGTTCAAAAACAAAATCACAAAGTTGGCAAGAGCCAATTTAGCACACTCTAACTAAAGGTCATTACAAAGCCTCAGTCAAGATTGTTCATTGGGGAAAACCTGTTGAATTATCGCCTTATTGCCCTAACACTGTTTGTTTGTGCTTGAAAGATCTCCAACTATACTTCATTAAAGCTGGTGTAATAAAAAGTGTTCACGATTAGAAGCTTTTTGAAACTTTGAAGTGTGCAAAGAAAACTGAGGGTCCGAGTCACAAAAAGCACTTTTGAGTGCATACAAATAGTACTCCCGTAGTTCCGTTTTAGATACTGTTAAATATACCTTCGTGAATGTTCCAGAAAACCCCTAAAATGGGTATAAAATGATAATATTCAGGCAATACTCATGTACAGTTCCGACATGTAGAAAGGAATGTGACTCTACTTTGAGACCAACATTTTAAATGCTGGAAATCATTCCAAGGAAATGTTTAAAATTGTTAAATCTTTTACCTCCCCCAAAGTCTGCGTAAGCCATAAACTTCCCTCCCATGAATGGTTTAAACGACTTGCCCTATCCAGGCCACTGTGGTGTCGTGACTAGGCCTACTGGCAGACACAAAAGGAGACCACACGTGTGTGCTTTTGGTGGTCAGTGTAATGCCTGCCACACCCAGCGTCCTGGGCTCTTTATTTGCTCCTCAAACGTGCCCTCCGTAACTACGTCGGGCTAAACCTTTTAACCTGCGCCTTGGGGGAAAACATGACATCACAGTCCTGCTACGTGTCTATGTGTGGACCATAGTGGTCGCGCCCACCTAGTGCGACACTACATTCCTCCTTTACCCCGAAGCAGAAAACAGAATACCCATAACATAAAACATATCAAACACTTCCGATCATAGTCTCTGAGAATTGCAAAATGCACAAAGGAACAGTCTTACTTATTATCCTTTCGTCGGCTTCTGTGCTTCTCAACCGCTCTCAACGTCTGCAGCGAGGCACAAAATCATAGTACTTCTGGGAAGGCTTCGAGCAGGGGCGCAGATTGTACCTGCTCTGGCTGCGTTCACCTGACAGGGTTGGAGTCAGTTCATCAGAGTCTTTGGCTTACGCAGTTTCAGGGTGGCTGTGGGGCATCTGCGACTCTTGTTCGCTCCGGGCTGACGCAGCTGAGTCTGCTTCTGGGACCTCTTCATCGCTGGGGTTGTCTTCTTCCTCCCTTTCTCGTGGGCCTTGGGTCGGTCTTGTGTATTGCCCTGCAGAGTCAGGGAATCCATCATCCTCTCCATTCAGGGCTCTCTTAAAGAATGATACATTTCTGGTGACTTTCTCTCTCCCTTTTATTGCTGTGACCATAGTCCCATTGACGTTTGTGACAGTCCATGGGTCTAGTTCGAAAGGGAGGCGGAATTTTCCTCCTGGATGACGATTTTTCACCAGTACTTTGTCACCCACTTGGATGGGGCTGTCTGCTGCCCTTCTTCTTCGCGATGCAGCCCTGCTTGATTTTGTTCGCTGTTCCGTGGACCGGTTGCTGGGAGTCGGGGCTGACGCCCACATGGGATGGTGGGTAAGCATGAGCGAATTTTGCGGATCTCGCGTTCGCAAATTTTGCGGATTTGCGGATTCGCAATCCGCAAAATCCGCGAATTCCCGCAAATTTGCGGATTTTTTTTTTTTGTGTTCGCCCGTGTTTCTGCCAGTTCGCGAGGGTTTTTACAATTTCGCAATTTCGGAACTTACCTGTCGGGTCGCAAGTTTTGCGAACTTGTTGTTTCTACGTGTCCAGCCTGTTTGGGACACTCTTCTTCATCACTGCCACTCTCTGTCACCACTGCCACTCTCTGACTACTCATGCCACCCTCTGGCCCACCCATGCCACCCTCTGTTTCATCACCACATCCTCTGGTTGTCCAGTGTACATTATTTTCGGCAGAGCAAAGCACACCTTCCCTGCCTCAAGTGACCTGAATTGATTTGGGGCTGATTAATGTGTCACAGAATATTTTTTTAGCTGGCACCTGCTTCCTTAGTGCGCCCTGATTAGTGATCTTTTGCACTTGCTAAGTGCTTTCATTGTTGCAAAATTAGTTACAACACCTGCCCTGCCCCAACTGACAATAATGAATTAGGGGCTGATTAATGGATTTTAACTTCCAGCCTGGCTCCTGCTTGTCTCCCTTAGCTGTAATTCAGGACCTTTGTGGCATATGTGTAACTATTCTGAGGTTCAGAGCAGGGTCACATAATAGTTTCAACTGGCAACTGAACTCTGGAGGGGCCCCTCAGGAAGCACTACAGGAAATGGCTACTAATGATGTGCCTGAACTTTTGAACCTGGTAAGTAGTTACTTTCAGTTTTGCTAAGATCGTATTTCTGCAATTTTGCACTTATTCGCGGGGCGCGAACTCACGCGAACAGTGCGAGCAGTGCGAGCAAAATCCGCTGCTCGCGGATTTGCGGATTTTGCGGGAAATTCGCAAATCTCGCGGATTGCGGATTTCCCGAAAATCCGCAAAATCCGCGAGCGGAACGGATTTTCCGCCCATGCCTAATGGTGGGGCAGAGTGTCTACAACAGCCCGGTTGAAACACAGGCGGCTTGGAGGAATCCCTGTGGTGTCAGCCGGTATTCCCTTAAAAATTGGAAGAGGGCTAGTTCCAGGTTTTGCCCATCCGCCATTGCGATCTGGATTGTCTTATTAAGAGTTCTCATCAGTCTCTCGACTTCTCCATTGGCTTGAGGCCATCTTGGGGTTATTTTCCGGTGCTTGATGCAGTGAGATTGCAGGTACTCGGCCAGTTCACAGCCGTTAAAGGGGGGCCCATTGTCGGTGCGTAGCTCGTCCATTAGGCCGTGGGTAGCGATGATTTTTTCTAGCTTGGGGATCACTTCAGAGGCTGCTGTGGAGGGTAGGATCTCAATTTTCGGGTATCTTGAGAAATCGTCGACCACCACAACATGTATTTCCCACCGGGAAGGCTACCAAAGTCTGCGCTGGCCCGTACCCATGGGGCTGACGGTCCTTCCTCTGTGATTACAGGCGCTGGAGGGTTGGGCAGGCTGGTCGCTAGGCACACAGGACATCGTTGAATGACCTCTTTGACTTTCTTGTCGAGCCCTGGGAACCAGAGCTTGTCTTGGATGCGATTTTTTGATTTCACAATTCCCTGGTGCACACCATGGGCTAGAAGGACCGCTTGCTGTGTGAGACTTTTGGGTAGTACCAGGCGGGGGCCTCTCAGGAGACATCCTTCCGGTGAGATGGACAGCTCGCTTCGGACTTGGTAGAGTGCTCTTAGTGTTGCCTGGGCCTCTAGGTTACGGAATGATGTGGGCTCTGTAGTGGTTTCCAGTTCCCTGACTGGATGGCTTGCATGGCGATCTGTATGCAGTCGTCGTCCTTGGTGGCTTGCGTTACATCTCCTAGGGAGATAGGCAGGGGTCTCGAACGCTCTACAATCATTCTCACATACTCTTCTGTAGCATCTGCTTCTGCGGCTTCGGTCTCAGTGACCGGGCGGGCATGCCTCGATAGATAGTCGGCGGGGTTCCTGGAGCCTGGCCGATACTCCACCGTGAACTGATATTCCTGGAGCTGGAGCACCCACTTCTCTATGCGAGGGGGGGGTCGTGAGGATGATCCTTGGAAGAGTGGGAGAAGTGGTTTGTGGTCTGTGATCACCACAAATGGGTGTCCGTATAAGTAGATATGGAAGTGCCGGCACCCCCATAGGATGGCAATGGCCTCTCTTTCAATCTGTGAATATCGCTGTTTTGTCGCAGTGAGGGTCCTGCTTGCATACGCGACGGGGGCCCATTCCCCGCACGGTTGTTGTTGGGTCAGGACGGCGCCTAGGCCGGTCGGGCTGGCATCCACCACGAGCTGCGATTCGTGGCGGGGGTAAAGTAGGCCAGAGTCGTGTCGGCTGAGAGTGCCGCCTTGGTCTCCTGGAAGGCTCTTTGCTGTTCCGGCCCCCACTCCCAGGTGGCAGTGGATTTCATGAGGTCACGGAGAGGGCCGGTGAGGTCTGATAGGTCCTTAATGAAGCGCCTGCAGTATGTAACCATCCCAAGAAAACTGCGGACGGCAGTCACTGACGTCGGGCGGGGGCTTCATGGATGTCTTTGACCTTGTCGAGGTCTGGTCCTACGCCCTGGTCAGAGAATTTGTAGCCGAAAAAGCTGATGTCCTTTCGTAGGAACTCGCACTTCTCCCTGTGAAGGGTCAGACCTCGTTCCTGTAGCCTGGTGAAAACAGCCTGAAGGCGCTGGATGTGTTCGTTCAGGGTCGCAGCGTGGACCAAGATATCGTCCCTCACGTTTAGTACGCCATCTAGTCCTTGCAGGACGTTCTGAATAATGTTCTGAAATACTTCAGCGGCGCTTGAGATCCCAAAATTGAGCCTGGTATATCTCCACAGACCAGCGTGGGTAGAGAAAGTCGTTATCGGGCGGGAGTCCGGGTGCAGAGGGATCTGGTGGTAGCCTGATCTCAGGTCCATCTTCGAAAACCACTTTGACCCTGACAGCTCACCGGTGATGTCGTCAATAGTCGGCGTCAGGTGGCGTTCTCTCTTGATCGCGAGGTTGGGGATGCGCATGTCCACGCAGATCCGCACGGCATCCGGTTGCTTCGGTTTTTTGGCTACCACAATGGGTGACACCCATGGGGTGGGCCAGCTGACTCTCTCTATGATTCCGGCCCTCTCAAGCACTCGCAGTTCCGCTTCTACTTTGGGTGGCAGGTGGAACGCTATGCGTCGGTGTCTGAGGGCTACTGGAGCAACTGAGTGATCTGTGTGAAGGCGAACGGCAGGTCCTCTCAGACAGCCAATCCCCTCGAACAGTGAAGTGTGTTGCAGCACGAGATGGTCGAGGCTGTAGGCTTGGACTGTAAGGGCGAAGTGGATCAGCCCTAGATCTTGGGCGGTTCTGCAGCCTAGCAGAAACCCGGATCCTTCTTGTGACACGTAGATTTTTGTATGTAATTGATGGGAGTCATGTGAAACTGCTGTCCGGAAGACTCCGCACAGGCGTAGGGGTCGACTGGTGCCATATGCGTACACCTGTACTCTCGTGGGGTGGAGCACTGGTGGAGTGTCTAAAGTCCGGTATACGCTGGCTGCCATCAGGTTGATTGTTGCTCCGGTGTCAATTAGGGCTGCTACAGCTTGGTCTTGCACGTTTACTGTGCACATCGGCTCTGCGGATGGTGTAGCGGCTAAGGTGTTGAGCATTCATACCACGTGGACTGATTCTGCGTCCGCATCGTCATCGTCCATGTCGCTGTTGGCAGCGGCGCTAGGCAATGGTTCTATCTGTCTCACTCTTTGGGGTGGGCCATTGGGCTTTTTCCTCTGTGTTGACAGACATACGCTCGCGAAATGGTTGGCCTTTCCACAGGCGCTGCAAATATTTCCTTGTGCAGGGCATGCTCCGTTGTGGGGTGTTGCCCCTCCGCACCATACGCAGGCGCAGTCGTGAGGTGAATGAGCGGGGCCTGGCCGTCCACGTCGGGGTTGTTTCGTGCGTGTGTCAGTGGTGCTTGTTTTGATGGCGCACACTGGTTCGACTTTGACAGCGACAGTGGGTTTCGGTTCCATATGCGCAGCTCTGGCTTTCGATAGTTCTTTCGAGCGCCCTAACACCAGGATGTCGCGCATGGGCATGTTGTCTGTCTCTAGGTCTCTCTCGCGCAGTTTTGAGGACGCACAGCCCTGTATGAATTGGGCGCGAATCTCATCGTCAGCGTCCGGATGGGTACATGTGCTGGCTAGCTTTTTCAGCCTCGCGTAGAATACATCCACTGACTCTTCTGGGAGCTGGCGGGCTTGGCGGAGTAGGAATCGTTCGTAATCCGCGCTGGCGAATGGTTCGAAGTATTCCGTTATGGCGTCGCGCAGCGTGGTGTCGTTCCGGGGCGGGCCACCTTCTACCATGTCCTTCGAGATGTCGTGAATAGCTTCCCCTCCCAGGTGCAAAAGCATTGCACGCCGCCACTCAACTGCGACGTCCGCCGCCACAAAGTAGTTTTCCAGGCGTTCCACCCATTTCTTCCACCGGGCAGCTTGGGAAGGAGGCGTGCCTGTGACTGTGAAGGGTTCAAGTGGCGGCACAGCGGCCATGGCCATCGGGGAAGGCGGGAGGGGCTGACAGCCAAGAAGAGCCCAGTCACTAGAGGGCTAGGAGTCCAGGAACATGCTGGGGGCGCCTGCAGGCTATTCCAGGCAGCAGTGGAGAGGTTTGGCAGCGTTGCACGCGAAATGCGTGTAAAACGGCAGGTACACCTCACGCGAGATGCGTGGGAGAAAGCAGGCGGGCCACAGCGGTGCACGCGGGATGCATGAGGGACAGCGTGAGAGGTGCGCGGCAGGCCAGGCGGGCAGGCGTGGCGTTGGGGCCGGAAGCAGGCGAGTGCCGGAGCACGGCCGGGGCACAGAGGCGGAGGGCACGCACCTGAGGCCGCGAGGCCGATTCTGCTGGGTGAAGGCGGCGAGGCCGCTTGCTGGCAGGTATGGAGACTGTGGTTTTGCTCGCTGGACGGCTCTACACAGTTGCGAGGCAGGGCGGCGGGGCGGCAGGGTGCCGAATTGTTTCGGCTGGGTCTCCACTCGGCGAGGCAGGGAGCTGGGTGCAGGGTGGCCGGGAGTGCTCCGCCGGAGGGCCGTGCCGAGCTTGTAGAGCGGGGCACACTGCAGGGGCTCGCCCGGTGTAGAGGGGCAGAGCGCGGCACGCGGTGGGGTGGCGGGACCACCTTGTCGCCAATGTGGTGTCGTGTCTAGGCCTACTGGCAGACACAAAAGGAGACCACACGTGTGTGCTTTTGGTGGTCAGTGTAATGCCTGCCACGCCCAGCGTCCTGGGCTCTTTATTTGCTCCTCAAACGTGCCCTCCGTAACTACGTCGGGCTAAACCATTTAACCTGCGCCTTGGGGGAAAACATGACATCACAGTCCTGCTACGTGTCTATGTGTGGACCATAGTGGTCGCGCCCACCTAGTGCGGCACTACAGCCACCAGACCAAAGTCGAGGTTAGCCCCTCATTTCAGAAAAAGCTAAAAAGTTGGCTTTTGCTAAGTTTCTAAGTCCTTCCCCTCATTCTTTCTCGGTTGACCCTTCTTCTGCGTTAGCGCCAGGACACTCCTTGGAGTAACAGTTGCGGTCTAGAAACATTATACATAACTTATGATACAAAACATAACCTCTTTGTATTTGAACGTTTACTAGTAGGGAGTTGGCTTTTTCGGCGCTAATTCACAAAGACATATAAGAGTATGTAATATATAGAGACATATTTGAGAAGTTGGCCTGGCATATGCTGACCACTATTCTAGTGGGCACCTTGCACCAGTCCAAAAAAGTCTTATTGATGGTAGGTTTAAAGACAGCCTATATAGAAAGCTATCCTAGTGGTAGCTGTGGAGAGCAGCCTTCAGGCTAAGTCTTGAAGGAATGTAAAGCAGCTTGTTTTACCAGTCGATAATCCTATAAATGACCAAAGGAAAGGAGAACCACACCAGGTATATATATATATATCAGATAATATATATTTATTCTAAACACATCCCTCTAGTCTCTTTATGAGGCTAGAGGCAAAAGTACAAACAGTAACCTTATTTAGCACAAAGTAAATTAGCACAATATGGTGAGCCATAGGAGAGTACCAAACTATATACTAAGAAAGTGGTATAAGAACCACGACTGATATAGATACAAGCCCTAGAGCCTTTAGAAGCGCTGGGGCCACTAGGAACCTCCCAAGGTATTGACACAGGGGACCCACAGGGGATTCGTGCAGTGTCTAAACATAGCTGAGAATCACCATTAACTTCTGTGGGGTAAGTTTACAGATTAAGGACAATTAGAAGAGGACTTGGAGCAAAGCCCTTTAGAACTAGGCAGTTCGAGAGTCAATACCCATGGGAGCACCGGAGAACTTGAGTTATCTCACCCAGGGCAGCTGGGTGCATAGGTGCATAGGTGTCTTTTGATGTTGTGTTTCGTTGTCGTTTTCAATGGCGATCTGCTGCAAAGTGCTACTGGCGACCAAGTCGAAAGTGTTCGGGTGGATCTAAGATCTGAAGAACCTGAAAACAGAGGGGACAGAGTCTGGGTAACTAGCCAGTGACCAGGAAGGCGATGAGCAGATGTCCACCAATGTCGGGTGATTTCAGGTGAAGAAGGTGAAGCTTGACTCTTCAGCCACGAGGACCAGGAGGGGTCGACGACAACCAAGAGCTGGATTCGAGCTGCACCCACCCAGCCCCAATACACTAAAGCCTGTCTGGGAGGTGGTTACACCTCCCTGTGACAGGAAACTCTTTGTCAAGTCCTCCCCTGCCGGAGTTTCGTCCAGCAGCAGGAGGTCAGATTTGTGTCTATGGCTGCAGCATCCATTTTGTGATGCTGGGGCTCTTTTGAACTATTACTGGTTAGGTTAGTGTGTACATGTCTTCTCCCTCTAGAAGGGTGGAATTTTGCCGTGGCCATGTGTACTCCCCAATGAATATTGTGCCCAACGGGGAAGTAAAGTCACAGACTACAGAGAGACCGGCAATGAATGAGAATACTAGCCTTGCACCCATAGCATGAAGGCAACCAACAACAATCATTTGGTAGCAATTAAAAATTACCATAGCTTATACTGTTAACCCACAGGCAAGGTACAATGGTGCCCCCGCTCATGGGGTGGGTGTCAACATTACTCTGGCCCCAGTGACCCGGGACCCTTACCCCCTTGTTTGCCACTATTGCGGCTCAAACCAGAATTTACGGGTCCCAGGTGGTTATTGCGCCGGCCCTTGAGGCCCACTTTGGGGGCGGACTCTGCCAGAAACGCGAGACAGCTGGTAGAAGCTTGCAAAGCTCTCCCGGCGCCCATGCAATTGCTAAGTTACTAAGGTAGCTCAGTCCGATGAAGCAAACACTGCAGACGTTCAATTGCAACAGAATCTGCGCGTTCCTTTTTCCAATTCCATTACCACATCTCAATAAGTGAATGCTTCATGCAGAGATCTCTGTATAAACCTCACATCTCCTGTACGAACTGATTATACTCCTGTCCTGTAAAATGGTCTATTGGTGGCTCCTGACCCTGAAAAACAAAGTTGAAAGTAGTAGTTCTTTTACAAAAAATGTATTTCTAATCAGGATACTAATGCAGCAATAGTTATGTTTGAATCTTGCTGCCTCCTCTGAAAAAACGTTCTCTCATGGAGTACTCTGAAGCAATCTACTGCAGTACAACTCACTCAGATAATTAATTACACTAATTTACAGCCACATAAATATGAAGCCTTAAGGTAGCTTCCAGTAGATGCACTAAATATCAGTATACATTTTCCTACCATCTTAGACTGTGCTAGCTATGCTTTTACACCTAGAGCTTTTTTACCATTTTCTTTAGAAAAATGTGGTGTAAAAGGCAAGATTTGTCCCCTATTTTTCACAATTTTCCCAAAAGGTAACTATTTGTTTTCTTCATGGGACTGATGGGCTCGCTCCCTTGATTTTTGTACTTTGGGACAGTCTTTACGCCCCACTAGCTTTCACTGTCACCAATCACCACTGCAAAAAGGGTTTGTTATGAGTGGAAAATGTTGATTTGTCTATGTACCATTGTGGGCCCTTTTTTGGTGCCAGAGGTAGGCCTACCCACACCACTTCTATGAAGAGATGTGTGGGATTGATGGGTGGTAGGAAATGTGTGGATCTTTAGCAAAACCTTGAAGGATCTACACAAATGACCACTTGCCTAATTCAGAATGTTGCCTACTTTAACTTTTCAGAAACGTGTACCTTTCCAGTATCACCCATGGGTTTCACACCTATTTTCACTTCAAACAGCAAGTAGGAATAAACCACAAAAATTTGGAACAATAGTCAGTCAGTCAATAAAACTTTATTTGGTTTGTTTCAACCATAAAAGTATACAATTTAAATCTTATCATTCCGTTAAAAAGCATATGCAAGGCAGTATCATAGAAAATGTAGCACATATTCATCACACATAAGATAACACATTTCCTTTAAAATAAAAGTCAGATATCATCCTAAAATTGTTAAAATCAAATAATTCAGACATGTGATTCAAATCCTTCCGATATATCGGGTGCAGTACTGTTATCCCTTAGTAGTTAGTAGCACAATCTCGTATTATCCTAAGGGAACCACTTACTCTGTACACTTGAGGAACACTTTAACGTTACTCATAAATTTCCCCATACACAGGCTATATCTCAGTTCATCATTCCCACCAAAAGGTTAACAGCCTGCGTCCTATTCTTAATCCTACATTTTTTGAAGATCGGGCATAAAATCTCCTTTCGTATGTCTAAAATCTTCATGCAATCTAGTAAAATGTGTAAAATATCACAGTGGGTACTAACGTGCAAGTGCATTTACCATTACTATCTATCATAAAGTTTTTAACCCCATTATTCGCATAACAGGGGTTTATCCCAATTCGCACTTTTAACACTTCACGCCTTAACCCGTTCGACGCTACTGACGGAACCGTTCCGTCACGCCCCTCGGGTGGGCTGTGTTCATGATGGAACGGTTCCGTCACGTCCCAGCCGCCGCGCCTGCGCGGCGCTGATTTCGCGCCTGCGCGGCGGGTTTCATTAAGCGGGCGAGGCCGTGACGGAACCGTTCCGTCACAAGCACAGCTCACCCGCGAGCCGCGACGGAACGGTTCTATCACCAGCGCAGGTGAGCCGCGCGCCCGCCCGCGACCGTTAGCGCTGCGGCGGAATAGCTACCGCAGCGAAGGAGTTAAACGGTTGCTAGGTAGCCGGTCTACATAAGGATAATATTGGTCATTTTTCCAAGCCAAGGTCATATGGGACACTGAAGTTTTTCACGAGAGGTACTCCCGGTCATGTATACAAGACATATCAAATCCCAGTGACCTAAGTTCTTTCATGTCTATTATGACATGGCCTAGCTGCGGGCATAGCCATAATCCAAGCACTCCATACGCTTCACTTATTGAGGTTCTTGTCTCTTTCACCCAGGACAGCTTACTAATGGCAATTTCACCTTTACACCACTGGGAAATTTTAAGAGACTCCCCTGACCCTAAAAGCTGCCGAAAACGTATTAGGACCATGCAGGCTGTTATAGCCCAGGAGGTAATTCCCAACTCTAGTCTTGCTGCTTGTATCACCATAGATGATCTTGGCAGCGAGAACAAGCTTTTTAGGATATTTCCCTCCTCTTTATCCCAGCAGTTTTTGCCACTTACGTAAAGTACCTCTACCCCATATAGGAATTGTGGAGGGACCATTGCTAGGTAGGACTTTATAACCGGCCTATCCGACATTTCTCCGTAAACACTGTTAAATCTTTTTAGGCCCTTCACAAAAGCTGATGCCCTCATTTTTAAAGCTTCCAGATGGGTATACCATTTCAGGGTACTCATAAACCACATTCCCAGATATCTGTATCCTGTTACCCTCTCGAGCAGTTCTGTGCCCAGATACCAGGAAAACTTTATATTGCTCCTCCCGAAACATAAAATTTTAGTCTTATCCATGTTCACTACTAATTTTTTATTTAAGCAGTATTCTTTAAACATGTTGAATTTTTTCTGGAGACCTATCGCCATCTGGTCCATAATCACCAGGTCTTCTGCATATAATAAGCAGGGTATATGATTACCTCCCAGTTTCGGGCTAGCCCCTCTAACCTCTCTTAGTTTTAAAGGCAGGTCAGCTAAGAACAGGGAAAAGAGTAAAGGGGCAAGTGCGCTCACCTGCCTCAAGCCATTACCAATCTGGATCCTCTCAGACAATCCTCCCTCCTTGTCCAAGATTATCTGGGCCCAGTTTTCAGTATAGAATACTTGGATCAGGGCCAATACATCGCCATGTATTTTGTACCCTACCAGGGTTGACCACATCTGCTCCCTGCCCACAAGATGGAATGAAGCACGGAAGTCCACAAAACAGCAGAATAAATTACCCCTCTGTTCTATCGACTTCCGCGCGATGGACCAGAGAGCAAAGCAAAGGTCCACCGTTGAGTGTCCTTCTTTAAACCCACCCTGTCCTGGGGGTACTTTCTGTTTGTCATCTGCCCAATCCTTTTTCAAACCTAAGATTGCTTTGGAAAATACTTTTTCGCCTATGTCCAGGAGATTTATCAGGCGATAGTTTTTAGGGGAATTTACGTCGCCTTTTTTGTGTATTGGTCTAACAATGGCCCCTTTTCAACTATCTGGCATAATTCAGATATTTATTATCCCCTGGAACATATTCCAGAAGAACTCGGCCCACCACTCTGGATAGACTCCCTCTTAGAAAATTGCAAAAAGGGTTATGGAAAATGTTTTTTCTTGAAACAACTCTGCTTAATTCTGACAGATGAGTAGATGGTGATCTTAGCACAGCAAACTTTTCATAGATGTCATTTTTTGAAGAAAAAAAAAGTTCTCGCTTGCACAGCACTTTTTCTATTTTTCCCCACAAAAAACAACATTTAGCTAAATGTGGCTATTTGCTCAGTTCCTTATGTTGGAATTTCTAAAACCTGGGTACCTTTAGTACCTTCATGATGTTGAAAAAAGGATGCATATTTGGTATGAATAGCTTTTGTAAAAAAATGTTATGAAGGTGTAACACAAGCTACCTCAAACACCCAAAAAAGGGCTTATCGCCAGGATTTGGAAACCCTAGCAGTCAAGTGTTTAAGCTAATTCGTATTTATCTTGTGAAGTTTGCTGCAATTCAAAGCCAGAGGTAAAATGCCAGGCTATGTCTTCTGACAAATTGCTGCTTATTTTTTAACATGGGTAATAGTGTTTACAAACTAAACAAGGTAAACATTGGCTAATACCGCAGCATATTTAGTTACTTATAGTTCCCTAGTAAAGGGCACAACATGTGCCCCGGGCCTGTAAATGTAATGCTGCTAGTAGACCTGCAGCACTGCTTGTGCCACTCACTTAACTTAGCCCTCTTACCATGCCTCAGGCCTGCCATTGCAAGTCTGTGTATGCAGTTAAATAGCCATTATGACCTGGTAAAATAAACCTTTTAAAAAAGGGGGGGAGGTAGAGGAAAAAATTAGCCAGGTTCGCCCTCCACAGCTTTAAGTATACAAAAAAAGATCTGAAACATTCAGATCAAGAGAACCTAGCTAGCTACTGAGACATTTCACAATTGGATCTGTCTTAAGAAAAACAAAATAGGGCAGGGAAAGAAAAACTTTTTCTTTTACTCCCCTCACTCACCGTAGTTTCTTCACGGTGACATGCTTCATCATAGGGGCTTCCCAACCCGCTGCGGGTTGAGGCGTGCTACAACTAACGATATTGCGTAGGAGCACTTTTTTCGTGAGGACTATGTGTCGTGTCGTGTGAAAAGGGGAAAGTGAAGTGGAGTGATAAGGGTTAAAAATATCCTACTAGTGAGCTAAACTAACTTTATTCAGGCGCCTAGCGGATACATTAAAAATGGGGTGGTTTACCAGGTGAGCCGGTTTTATTATGAAACACAGTACCCTAGTAAAAAGTCAACTAGTTTCGAGCTGTACCCCCCGCTCTTCTTCAGGACTGCACAGGGTCCCGCCCTGTGAGTACCACTCCAAAAAGAACGTGAAAAGTATGCCTATGTTAATATATGGTTATACATACTATTTTTTCTGCAAATCAATGGCATATCTGTAAAGAGAAAAACAATTCCAATGTTATATGCTCAGAACCATATCGATATTCGAATTTCCAATGGTCTTTTTTTCAATGTTCAAGTAGTGTCTAGTGACATTCATAGAAAAAAGTGTGTTCATAAAGAATTAATTACACCTTCACCGTTTTGCACACACGCTCCAAAAACGAGTGATCCCCAAGTGTAGGAACACCCTTAGTGATTTGCCTGTGACAATATTTACATTAATTTAAAAGAGCACAAATGCGGCGCAGTCTCTAGGTTCAACACAAAACATGACGGACATACAAACGAATAAACGGAGAAACAAAACATACTTTTCCAGAGGCTTAACTGAACCTCATGGTCAATCGTGGGAAAGTTATTTGTCCCCGTAAACACCTATAAGATGGAGTAATCAGAGAATGGTATAGGTCTTAAACACCTGGGTTTAGGTACACCACGCATTTAAAAAAAAAAAAAAAAAAAAAAAAAAAACGCGGACCTCGTAACTGTTCCATTTCATTAACTAAGACAGATCTTACTTGTTACGAGGCTCTGTTCTTACGGAAAACCTACTCGGCTTCCCTTGATACCGGTGGACCCTGTCTCGTTCTCGCAGGGCGATTATCAAGCTTCCCTAATCCCGGTCTTGCTTCCGATGGGTAGCTAGACCGCGTATGTTATTCAAAGATGGCCGTTCGTGTTGGAACCGAACGAGGGCCATCTTTGAATACTCGGGATGGAAAAATAAACAGATTCAGATGAAGATTTAGAATATACAGTAGAAATAAATGTAGATACAGGCAACATGTGATGGGACTTACGATTATTTCAGAATATTCATTTTACGATCTTCCCATGTAGAGATCTTCAGGGTATGGTCGTTCACAGGGGGTGTATTTATGATGTTAATAAAAACAGACCCTTTACATTGTTTATCATTGTTTCGCCAAAAGGCCCCAAGGGATGGTATCATTTAATCCCTGAGTGTCAGTTTTCAATTTATACACCCACCGTTGTTCTTTTTCCAGCAGACGCTGTTACAAATTGTCTTGTCCATACAGTTTATCAAGGATTACCCACTTCATATCATTTGGCGTATGATTGCATTCAATAAAATGGGATATCATTTTGGTCGTGATCTTTTTCCGTCTGATATTGCTTCTATGTTCGACTATCCTGGTGCTGGCTTTTCTAGTTGTCATGCCAATATAGTGTAAATTGCAATTACAAGTAATCATATACACTACACCAGAAGTGTTGCAATTGGTGAAATCTTTTATTTCCCAGGTCATGTTATTGTTGAATGTTATCTTCTTCGTGATACTAGTCAAATGACAGATACTACAGTCACCACACGGGTGATGTCCTGTGGGTACTGTGCTGATAGTTCTTTGTTTTGGGTTCCTATTTTCCACTTTTGGGCGAGTATGGACTAGATAATCTTTCAGATTTTTTCCTCTTTTGTGACTGAACATGGGTTTAGGTATATCTAGAGTTCCGCAGTTCAGGATGCGCCAATGTCTTCTGATGATGTTGGTTACCTTATTGGAGGCAATGTTGTAGGTGGTGATACATATGGGTCTTTTTTCAGAGGTATCTTTGATGGTTTTTGATTCCAACAATGCCTCTCTGTTGTTGTTGGCCGCTCGTTTTTTTGCTTTTTTTACCAGGTCTACTGGGTATTGTCTGTCTAGTAGTTTTTTTGTGAGATCATTAGCTTGTCGGTTAAAAGCTTCCTTGGAACTGCAGTTGCGTCTTAGTCTTAAAAATTGACCAAAGGGTAAGTTCTCTTTTAGATGTCTCGGATGGAAACTATCAAAAACTAACAGGCAATTTCTTGCAGTTGGTTTGAAATGAGTAGTTGTACTGAGGGAATTTCCATTAGCCATAATATTTAAATCCAAGAACACCAATTGTGACCTACTCATAGTGTGTGTGAACTTGAGGAAAGGATCCTGTTGGTTTACCCATATCAGAAAATCTTGTGCCTCTATCTCCGTACCTTCCCAGATGAGCAGGACATCATCGATGTACCTTTTCCAAAGACTCACATGTTGTCTGTGAGGATTCAAGTCGTTGAGGATTTTCCATTTTTCAAGATGGTGAACGTATAACCCTGCTACGCTCGGCGCGAAAGTACTTCCCATGCTGGTACCATGGGACTGCCGGAAGAGGGTATCTTCAAAAAAAAGTTTTCTGTTAAGGCCAAGCGACAGCATTCCAGGACGACATAGCGAGGTGTTTGATACTCCCATACTTGTTCAAACAAGACATCCTCCAGTATCTGTAGTGTGTCAGCGTGGGGTAAGCTTGTATAAAGACTTTCCACGTCTAATCAAATCAGGATATTCTTGGTGGGGTCAAATGGTAGGTCTTTGAGTACTGTAAGGACCGATTTGGTGTCCTGTAAATAGGTTTCAGTAGATTGAATCAATGGTCTTAGGAAAGCATCGGCATATTTTGATAAAGGTTCCAATATTGATCCTATGCCCGATACTATCGGTCTGCCAGGGGGGTGTGTTATGGATTTATGAATTTTTGGTATTGTGTAAAAGTAAGGAGTTACTGGATTTTTGCTTTCTAAAAAATCTGCTTCTTTCTTCGTTAGCCAGTTGTTGGCGGTAGACTCTTCTACTAGATATGCAATCTCCTTTCTAAGACGATTAGTAGGGTCTTCTGTGATTTTCACATAATTCCTTCTGTCAGACAGGAGACCAAGACAGACTTCCCTGTAGGTGGTAGTGTTCTGCAGCACTATCGCACCCCCCTTGTCCGCTGGTTTTACTGTAATCTCCTTTATGGATGAAAGTTTCTTCAGCGCTTCGTTTTCTACTTTACTGAGATTGTGGAAAACTTTGATAGTTTTAGGGTCAATTTCATCAATGTCCTTCATTACCGCCTTTTCAAAAGCTAAAACCTCCACAGGAAGGTTTGCACTGGGGGGAGTGAAGGTTGATTTTTTATGTAGACCTGTGTCTGTGGTAGGTTGATTGGTTAAAGGTTTATCTTTAAAGAAAACCTGTAATTTTATCTTCCTTATGAAGTCATTCATCTCACGGGCTAGAAGGAACTTGTCCATACTGGGGGTTGGGACAAAACCTAATCCTTTTTCCAAAACCTTTCTTTGGATATCTGTGATCTCGATGTCAGATAAGTTTACTACTAAGCTGGTGGTTTGCTCGTTGTTGGTTAGTCTACTGGTCCCATGCTCCTGGTGTGACTCCGGGATGTTTCTAATGGTTGGGCCCATTGGACTTGTTGAGTTTTTCTTGTCTTTCCTCTTTGTTGACCCCTGCCTCTCGATAAAAAAGGCTGCTGTTGTTGTTCTTGTCTTTGTGTGTTTTCCCAGAAATTATGTGCTTGATGGGGATATTGTGGAGGGAAGCCTGGTTGTCCGTAGAAGAAATGATGAGGTGGTGGGGGTGGGCCATATGAGGAAGGGCCAAAAAATCCTGGCCAGTTCGGATTGTAACCACCTCTATTCCTAAAATGACCTCCTCTAGAGCGTCTAGTTTTATTTCGGCCATAATTATCACTGTTATTGGAATTATCTGATCCTGTATCAGAATTGTCTGAATCCGTATTGTAGCCTGGATTTCTGTTAGGAGGGACGTAATCATCTTTTGTGTATGGATACATTTTTTCACGTGAAAAATTCTTTAGATCTTTTTTGAATTTAATGGTCTTTGTGTCTTTTAGACTTATCTCAAAGTCTGCCATTTGTTTATTCAGTTCATCCAAACGTTTCTTAAGGTCAGTTACGTCCTGAAAGGTTTTCAATTGTACTTCAATTCTTATGGCCTCTACTTTCATCTCCTCACCTAATCTTGCAGCAGTTTTTATTATTAAAACGAGCCAGTCTCTGGTACAGTGCCAAGAGATTAGCGACCAATCAATTTTGAATTGTTTGTCATGCTGGAAAATGAATGGTTCGTTCCTTACTACTAATCCCCTTGGTGCTGTATTTGCCCTTAGGTACTGTGCCATCATTACACCATGTATCAAAGTTTTTACTTGATTTCTTTTGAGTTCCGTTAATTCATCCCAAACCTGGTTGAAGTCATCTGAGTCCCTGTGTGTGTTGTCTGTAAATGGAATCATTGATGCCATGACTCTCTCAATTTCTTCCTCCGAAAAAGTTAGGCCCGTGATCTCTGCCATTGTCCCTATCCTACGCCAACAAATGTGATACTAGTGAAAAGAAAGGATAAACTCCCACAGCTTCACGCTGAGAATAGCAAAATTCAAAAAAGGGGGGGAGGTAGAGGAAAAAATTAGCCAGGTTCGCCCTCCACAGCTTTAAGTATACAAAAAAAGATCTGAAACATTCAGATCAAGAGAACCTAGCTAGCTACTGAGACATTTCACAATTGGATCTGTCTTAAGAAAAACAAAAGAGGGCAGGGAAAGAAAAACTTTTTCTTTTAGTCCCCTCACTCACCGGAGTTTCCTCACGGTGACATGCTTCATCATAGGGGCTTCCCAACCCGCTGCGGGTTGAGGCGTGCTACAACTAACGATATTGCGTAGGAGCACTTTTTTCGTGTGAGTCTTTGGAAAAGGTACATCGATGATGTCCTGCTCATTTGGGAAGGTACGGAGATAGAGGCACAAGATTTTCTGATATGGTTCAACCAACAGGATCCTTTCCTCAGGTTCACACACACTATGAGTTGGTCACAATTGGTGTTCTTGGATTTAAATATTATGGCTAATGGAAATTCCCTCAGTACAACTACTCATTTCAAACCAACTGCAAGAAATTGCCTGTTAGTTTTTGATAGTTTCCATCCGAGACATCTAAAAGAGAACTTACCTTTTGGTCAATTTTTAAGACTAAGACGCAACTGCAGTTCCAAGGAAGCTTTTAACCAACAAGCTAATGATCTCACAAAAAAACTACTAGACAGACAATACCCAGTAGACCTGGTAAAAAAAGCAAAAAAACGAGCGGCCAACAACAACAGAGAGGCATTGTTGGAACCAAAAACCATCAAAGATACCTCTGAAAAAAGACCCATATGTATCACCACCTACAACATTGCCTCCAATAAGGTAACCAACATCATCAGAAGACATTGGCGCATCCTGAACTGTGGAACTCTAGATATACCTAAACCCATGTTCAGTCACAAAAGAGGAAAAAATCTGAAAGATTATCTAGTCCATACTCGCCCAAAAGTGGAAAATAGGAACCCAAAACAAAGAACTATCAGCACAGTACCCACAGGACATTACCCGTGTGGTGACTGTAGTGTCTGTCATTTGACTAGTATCACGAAGAAGATAACATTCAACAATAACATGACCTGGGAAATAAAAGATTTCACCAATTGCAACACTTCTGGTGTAGTGTATATGATTACTTGTAATTGCAATTTACACTATATTGGCATGACAACTAGAAAAGCCAGCACCAGGATAGTAGAACATAGAAGCAATATCAGACGGAAAAAGATCACGACCAAAATGATATCCCATTTTATTGAATGCAATCATACGCCAAATGATATGAAGTGGGTAATCCTTGATAAACTGTATGGACAAGACAATTTGGAACAGCGTCTGCTGGAAAAAGAACAACGGTGGGTGTATAAATGGAAAACTGACACTCAGGGATTAAATGATACCATCCCTTGGGGCCTTTGGCAAAACAATGATAAACAATGTAAAGGGTCTGTTATTATTAACATCATAAATACACCCCCTGTGAACGACCATACCCTGAAGATCTCTACATGGGAAGATCGTAAAATGAATATTCTGAAATAATCGTAAGTCCCATCACATGTTGTCTGTATCTACATTTATTTCTACTGTATATTCTAAATCTTCATCTGAATCTGTTTATTTTTCCATCCCGAGTATTCAAAGATGGCCCTCGTTCGGTTCCAACACGAACGGCCATCTTTCACTAACATACGCAGTCTAGCTACCCACCGGAAGCAAGACCGGGATTAGGGAAGCTTGATAATCGCCCTGTGAGAACGAGACAGGGTCCGCCGGTCTCAAGGGAAGCCGAGTAGGTTTTCCGTAAGAACAGAGCCTTGTAACAAGTAAGATCTGTCTTAGTTAATGAAATGGAACAGTTAAGAGGTCCGCGTTTTTTTTTTTTTAAATGCGTGGTGTACCTAAACCCAGGTATTTAAGACCTATACCATTCTCTGATTACTCCATCTTATAGGTGTTTACGGGGACAAATAACTTTCCCGCGATTGACCATGAGGTTCAGTTAAGCCTCTGAAAAAGTATGTTTTGTTTCTCCGTTTATTTGTTTGTATGTCCGTCATGTTTTGTGTTGAACCTAGAGACTGCGCCGCATTTGTGCTCTTTTAAATTAATGTAAATATTGTCACAGGCAAATCACTAAGGGTGTTCCTACACTTGGGGATCACTCGTTTTTGGAGCGTGTGTGCAAAACGGGTGAAGGTGTAATTAATTCTTTATGAACACACTTTTTTCTATGAATGTCACTAGACATTACTTGAACATTGAAAAAAAGACCATTGGAAATTCTAATATCGATATGGTTCTGAGCATATAACATTGGAATTGTTTTTCTCATTACAGATATGCCATTGATTTGCAGAAAAAATAGTATGTATAACCATATATTAACATAGGCATACTTTTCACGTTCTTTTTGGAGTGGTACTCACAGGGCGGGACCCTGTGCAGTCCTGAAGAAGAGCTGGGGGGTACAGCTCGAAACTAGTTGACTTTTTACTAGGGTACTGTGTTTCATAATAGAACCGGCTCACCTGGTAAACCACCCCATTTTTAATGTATCTGCTAGGCGCCTGAATAAAGTTAGTTTAGCTCACTAGTAGGATATTTTTAACCCTTATCACTCCACTTCACTTTCCCCTTTTCACACGACACGACACATAGTCCTCACGAAAAAAGTGCTCCTACGCAATATCGTTAGTTGTAGCACGCCTCAACCCGCAGCGGGTTGGGAAGCCCCTATGATGAAGCATGTCACCGTGAGGAAACTCCGGTGAGTGAGGGGACTAAAAGAAAAAGTTTTTTTTCCCTGCCCTATTTTGTTTTTCTTAAGACAGATCCAATTGTGAAATGTCTCAGTAGCTAGCTAGGTTCTCTTGATCTGAATGTTTCAGATCTTTTTTTGTATACTTAAAGCTGTGGAGGGCGAACCTGGCTAATTTTTTCTTTTACCTCCCCCCCTTTTTTGAATTTTGCTATTCTCAGCGTGAAGCTGTGGGAGTTTATCCTTTCTTTTCACTAGTATCACATTTGTTGGCGTAGGATAGGGACAATGGCAGAGATCACGGGCCTAACTTTTTCGGAGGAAGAAATTGAGAGAGTCATGGCATCAATGATTCCATTTACAGACAACACACACAGGGACTCAGATGACTTCAACCAGGTTTGGGATGAATTAACGGAACTCAAAAGAAATCAAGTAAAAACTTTGATACATGGTGTAATGATGGCACAGTACCTAAGGGCAAATACAGCACCAAGGGGATTAGTAGTAAGGAACGAACCATTCATTTTCCAGCATGACAAACAATTCAAAATTGATTGGTCGCTAATCTCTTGGCACTGTACCAGAGATTGGCTCGTTTTAATAATAAAAACTGCTGCAAGATTAGGTGAGGAGATGAAAGTAGAGGCCATAAGAATTGAAGTACAATTGAAAACCTTTCAGGACGTAACTGACCTTAAGAAACGTTTGGATGAACTGAATAAACAAATGGCAGACTTTGAGATAAGTCTAAAAGACACAAAGACCATTAAATTCAAGAAAGATCTAAAGAATTTTTCACGTGAAAAAATTTATCCATACACAAAAGATGATTACGTCCCTCCTAACAGAAATCCAGGCTACAATACGGATTCAGACAATTCTGATACAGGATCAGATAATTCCAATAACAGTGATAATTATGGCCGAAATAAAACTAGACGCTCTAGAGGGGGTCATTTTAGGAATAGAGGCGGTTACAATCCGAACTGGCCAGGATTTTTTGGCCCTTCCTCATATGGCCCACCGCCACCACCTCATCATTTCTTCTACGGACCACCAGGCTTCCCTCCACAATATCCCCATCAAGCACATAATTTCTGGGAAAACACACAAAGACAAGAACAACAACAGCAGCCTTTTTTATCGAGAGGCAGGGGTCAACAAAGAGGAAAGACAAGAAAAACTCAACAAGTCCAATGGGCCCAACCATTAGAAACATCCCGGAGTCACACCAGGAGCATGGGACCAGTAGACCAACCAACAACGAGCAAACCACCAGCTTAGTAGTAAACTTATCTGACATCCAGATCACAGATATCCAAAGAAAGGTTTTGGAAAAAGGATTAGGTTTTGTCCCAACCCCCAGTATGGACAAGTTCCTTCTAGCCCGTGAGATGAATGACTTCATAAGGAAGATAAAATTACAGGTTTTCTTTAAAGATAAACCTTTAACCAATCAACCTACCACAGACACAGGTCTACATAAAAAATCTACCTTCACTTCCCCCAGTGCAAACCTTCCTGTGGAGGTTTTTGCTTTTGAAAAGGCGGTAATGAAGGACATTGATGAAATTGACCCTAAAACTATCAAAATTTTCCACAATCTCAGTAAAGTAGAAAACGAAGCGCTGAAGAAACTTTCATCCATAAAGGAGATTACAGTAAAACCAGCGGACAAGGGGGGTGCGATAGTGCTGCAGAACACTACCACCTACAGGGAAGTCTGTCTTGGTCTCCTGTCTGACAGAAGGAATTATGTGAAAATCACAGAAGACCCTACTAATCGTCTTAGAAAGGAGATTGCATATCTAGTAGAAGAGTCTACCGCCAACAACTGGCTAACGAAGAAAGAAGCAGATTTTTTAGAAAGCAAAAATCCAGTAACTCCTTACTTTTACACAATACCAAAAATTCATCAATCCATAGCACACCCCCCTGGCAGACCGATAGTATCGGGCATAGGATCAATATTGGAACCTTTATCAAAATATGCAGATGCTTTCCTAAGACCATTGATTCAATCTACTGAAACCTATTTACAGGACACCAAATCGGTCCTTACAGTACTCAAAGACCTACCATTTGACCCCACCAAGAATATCCTGATTGGATTAGACGTGGAAAGTCTTTATACAAGCTTACCCCACGCTGACACACTACAGATACTGGAGGATGTCTTGTTTGAACAAGTATGGGAGTATCAAACACCTCGCCATGTCGTCCTGGAATGCTGTCGCTTGGCCTTAACAGAAAACTTTTTTCGTTTTGAAGATACCCTCTTCCGGCAGTCCCATGGTACCAGCATGGGAAGTACTTTCGCGCCGAGCGTAGCAGGGTTATACGTTCACCATCTTGAAAAATGGAAAATCCTCAACGACTTGAATCCTCACAGACAACATGTGAGTCTTTGGAAAAGGTACATCGATGATGTCCTGCTCATCTGGGAAGGTACGGAGATAGAGGCACAAGATTTTCTGATATGGTTAAACCAACAGGATCCTTTCCTCAAGTTCACACACACTATGAGTAGGTCACAATTGGTGTTCTTGGATTTAAATATTATGGCTAATGGAAATTCCCTCAGTACAACTACTCATTTCAAACCAACTGCAAGAAATTGCCTGTTAGTTTTTGATAGTTTCCATCCGAGACATCTAAAAGAGAACTTACCTTTTGGTCAATTTTTTAGACTAAGACGCAACTGCAGTTCCAAGGAAGCTTTTAACCAACAAGCTAATGATCTCACAAAAAAACTACTAGACAGACAATACCCAGTAGACCTGGTAAAAAAAGCAAAAAAACGAGCGGCCAACAACAACAGAGAGGCATTGTTGGAACCAAAAACCATCAAAGATACCTCTAAAAAAAGACCCATATGTATCACCACCTACAACATTGCCTCCAATAAGGTAACCAACATCATCAGAAGACATCGGCGCATCCTGAACTGCGGAACTCTAGATAAACCTAAACCCATGTTCAGTCACAAAAGAGGAAAAAATCTGAAAGATTATCTAGTCCATACTCGCCCAAAAGTGGAAAATAGGAACCCAAAACAAAGAACTATCAGCACAGTACCCACAGGACATTACCCGTGTGGTGACTGTAGTGTCTGTCATTTGACTAGTATCACGAAGAAGATAACATTCAACAATAACATGACCTGGCAAATAAAAGATTTCACCAATTGCAACACTTCTGGTGTAGTTTATATGATTACTTTTAATTGCAATTTACACTATATTGGCATGAGAACTAGAAAAGCCAGCACCAGGATAGTAGAACATAGAAGCAATATCAGACGGAAAAAGATCACGACCAAAATGATATCCCATTTTATTGAATGCAATCATACGCCAAATGATATGAAGTGGATAATCCTTGATAAACTGTATGGACAAGACAATTTGGAACAGCGTCTGCTGGAAAAAGAACAACGGTGGGTGTATAAATTGAAAACTGACACTCAGGGATTAAATGATACCATCCCTTGGGGCCTTTTGGCGAAACAATGATAAACAATGTAAAGGGTCTGTTTTTATTAACATCATAAATACACCCCCTGTGAACGACCATACCCTGAAGATCTCTACATGGGAAGATCGTAAAATGAATATTCTGAAATAATTGTAAGTCCCATCACATGTTGTCTGTATCTACATTTATTTCTACTGTATATTCTAAATCTTCATCTGAATCTGTTTATTTTTCCATCCCGAGTATTCAAAGATGGCCCTCGTTCGGTTCCAACACGAACGGCCATCTTTCAATAACATACGCGGTCTAGCTACCCACCGGAAGCAAGACCGGGATTAGGGAAGCTTGATAATCGCCCTGTGAGAACGAGACAAGGTCCGCCGGTCTCAAGGGAAGCCGAGTAGGTTTTCCGTAAGAACAGGCCTCGTAACAAGTAAGATCTGTCTTAGTTAATGAAATGGAACAGTTAAGAGGTCCGCGTTTTTTTTTTTTTGTTTGTTTGTTTTTTAAAATGCGTGGTGTACCTAAACCCAGGTATTTAAGACCTATACCATTCTCTGATTACTCCATCTTATAGGTGTTTACGGGGACAAATAACTTTCCTGCGATTGACCATGAGGTTCAGTTAAGCCTCTGAAAAAGTATGTTTTGTTTCTCCGTTTATTTGTTTGTATGTCCGTCATGTTTTGTGTTGAACCTAGAGACTGCGCCGCATTTGTGCTCTTTTAAATTAATGTAAATATTGTCACAGGCAAATCACTAAGGGTGTTCCTACACTTGGGGATCACTCGTTTTTGGAGCGTGTGTGCAAAACGGGTGAAGGTGTAATTAATTCTTTATGAACACACTTTTTTCTATGAATGTCACTAGACACTACTTGAACATTGAAAAAAAGACCATTGGAAATTCTAATATCGATATGGTTCTGAGCATATAACATTGGAATTGTTTTTCTCTTTACAGATATGCCATTGATTTGCAGAAAAAATAGTATGTATAACCATATATTAACATAGGCATACTTTTCACGTTCTTTTTGGAGTGGTACTCACAGGGCGGGACCCTGTGCAGTCCTGAAGAAGAGCGGGGGGTACAGCTCGAAACTAGTTGACTTTTTACTAGGGTACTGTGTTTCATAATAAAACCGGCTCACCTGGTAAACCACCCCATTTTTAAGTATCCGCTAGGCGCCTGAATAAAGTTAGTTTAGCTCACTAGTAGGATATTTTTAACCCTTATCACTCCACTTCACTTTCCCCTTTTCACACGACACGACACATAGTCCTCACGAAAAAAGTGCTCCTACGCAATATCGTTAGTTGTAGGACGCCTCAACCCGCAGCGGGTTGGGAAGCCCCTATGATGAAGCATGTCACCATGAGGAAACTCCGGTGAGTGAGGGGAATAAAGAAAAAGTTTTTCTTTCCCTGCCCTATTTTGTTTTTCTTAAGACAGATCCAATTGTGAAATGTCTCAGTAGCTAGCTAGGTTCTCTTGATCTGAATGTTTCAGATCTTTTTTTGTATAAAATAAACCTTTTGCCAGGCCCAACCTTCTTTTTTAGGCCTATATCTCCCATAGGATAGCATTGAGATTACCTTATTGCATTTTATAAGAGCAACTAGCAGCCCGTCCCGACGTTGTCCGGGTATTAATTGCTGCCGGCCAGTAGTATATTGTTTTGTAGGATTTCATTTTGATAGCATTTCTTATCTATGACAGGCCTGTGAAACGCTCCGATTCACAATGCACTGCTGATGCACTTAAGAGTGCGCGATCAGTAGTGTGTGAACTCGAGTTTCCCTACTTTGGGGCAGATTTATGATGCCCTTGCGCCGCAATTGCGTCACTTTATTTGACGCAACTGCGGCGCAAACAATGCGCCCTATTTACAATGTGACGCATCTAGGAGATGCGTCACGTTGTAAAGCCCTGCCCCATAAGGAGGCGTTCCTGCGCAGGGGGGGGCGTTCCTGCGCAGGAACGCCTCCTGAAAGTGGCTGAGTGAAATCTATGAGATTTCACTCAGTCACTTTCTGGCCAATGCTGCGTCAAAACCCTGTGCCTGCTTGAAGCAGGCGTAGGTCTTGATGCAGCATTGTGTAGATGGGGCACCCCCGAGCCTTGCTGGAGCTGCGTTGCGCTTGCTACGCAACTCCAACAATGCGCCACATTTCCGGCACAGATGCGTCACGCATCTGTGCCTTTTTTGCACCATGGTGCGCCGCATTATAAATGCGGTGCACCATGGGTGGCGTAGCTGTGGCGCACGTTAACTAGCGCATCCCTCGGGATGCGCCAGTTAACATAAATCTGCCCCTATATTTTTACTTGCAATATTATATAGCGCGAACTCGACAACATGGCATGAGCACAATTTACATTACAGAAGAACACATTCATTTGTGGTAGGCACGGGGAGACAAAACGATTTGCCTGGAATCACAGGATGTTGAGCTGATGCCGAGATTCGAACGTAGCTCCCCAGCTCTAAAGTTCGCAATTCTAGAACTTGTGGCGGGAGGTGTGTCTAAAAGTGTATGTCGGTGCTGGCCATCCATGAGAGAAACCTGTGCATTTTTCAAATGGGTGGTGAAAAAATATGAGTATGTTGCTGGAGATGTGGCCCACCGTGCCACCAATTTACTTACCGGGGGAGGGTAAACACCCATTATTCCCCAACTTTCTTTCCGCATACCATCACTCTGCATACTTTCATTACGAAAGTACCATGACTCCGCAATGCCATTATAACGCATGGCATTACATTTTATATGCTTTTACCACGCATACATTTACAACGAAATTCGTTGTAAATGCATGAATGGTAAAAGCATGTTTTTTTAAAATGTTTGTATAAGGTAAGTATGGGTATAGGGGTACAGGTTTTGGGGTACTGAGGTATATGTTTTGGAGTGTTTCGGTATTTTAAGGGTTCAGATATAGTTTTGGGTTATGGGGTACAGGGGTAGTTTTAGGGTTTAGGGACAGGTATGGGTTTTGGGGTACAGGGGTATTTTTAGAATTCAGGGCTAGGTTTGGGTTTTGGGGTACAGGGATATTTTAAGGGTTCAGGGCTAGGTTTGGGTTTTGGGGTACAGAGGTATTTTTAGGGTTCAGGGCTAGGTTTGGGTTTTGGGGGACAGGGGTATTTTAGGGTTCAGTGATAGGTTTGCGTTTTGGGGTACAGGGGTATTTTAAGGGTTCAGGGCTAGTTTTGGGGTACAGGGGTATTTTAGGGTTCAGGGGTAGGTTTGGGTGTTGGGGTACAGTGGTATTTTTAGGGTTCAGGGCTAGGTTTGGGTTTTGGGGTACAGGGGTATTTTTAGGGTTCAGGGGTAGGTTTGGGTTTTGAGGTACAGAGGTATTTATAGCGTTCAGGGCTAGGTTTGGGTTTTGGGGTACAGGGGTATTTTTAGGGTTTAGGGATAGGTTTGGGTTTTGGGGTACAGGGTATATTTATAGGGTTAAGATGGGTTAGTGTTTAAGGGTGTTGGGGTATTTTAAGGAGTACGGGTGGGTTATGATTATAGGGTGCAGGGGTATTTAAAGGGAGCAGGGTGGGATTAGCACACAATATGAGACATGGTATGAAGGGCGGAACGTACCACACGCCCCCAGGTTTTGTCACGCCCCCAGCACACTCCCACAGCACAACGCAGACACGCCCACAAGGGACTGCTTTGCTGGCACGGTTCTTTTACCTTTTAAATGTATATGGTGGGCGTCTGCATAGCCTATGTCCTTCTGCTGCAACTGCCCTTTCCAACGCTGTATTGGGTGTTGTAATTGGTGCTGTGGTTCCTGAGATTACCCGCCTCAAATCTTTGGGCTCTCTCTTTATTATATTAGTATAGATATAGATTTCCAAATAGGAAGTTATGACTGATTCAAGTTTGGTGTCTCTGGAATCACGTGTCAAAGGAGTTTTTTTAAAAAATATTTGTGATAAACCTGAGACCACTAGTTCTGAGGTTTTTGAGCATTTATTCTGCTTAGTTTTGATAATTGAAAAAGATATTGTCCCCACACAAAGGGCTGTATTCCCACCTTGTAGTGAGTTTGGAGCCAGGACAGGAAGGGAGGACGTCTGTGAATTTCAAAGACCTGTCTTTCATGTCTCCCCCACTTCAAAGGCACAATTTGGTATTAGTACTGGACCTCAGACACCACCACTTCAGTGCATGTCTGGATCAGTGAAGACTCTGCGAGGAAGAAGGGCTACTGTGTGCCGAAGGACTGCCATTCTTCTGGACTGCTGCTTTACTGGACTCCTGCCTTGTTGATGTGCTGCCTTTCGGCCTGCTTTTCTCATGCCTGGGTAAGAAGGACTGGACCTGCATCACTTGAACCCAGAGTGACTCCAAGGGCTGGCTAGCTGGCTTCCTGATCTGAAGTCTCAGGGTCATAAGAAATGTTCCACCTACCTGTTCCTGCACTGGGAATCTCTGCCATCTGTAAGTCTGCCCTGCCAGGTGGTGCAACCCCAGTCCTGGACCCTTGGAAGTGGGCTTAGGGTGCGTCCTCCATCAAAACTCATCATCATCCGTCAAACCGGTGCATTTCTGCCTTTGCATGGATCTGAACCAGTGCATTGTTCCTTTTGCCTGGAAGAGAAATTGCACATCACTCCTGTTTCGTGGATCCAAATGGGCGCATCGCTCCTGTTGTGTGGACCAGAACTGGTGCACTGCCTCTGCTTCGTGGATCGGCCCTACACATCACCTTCAGAACCACCACTGTCTGACGCTCTTCCAGGTGCAAGGTCTTCGCACTCCCCGTCGACTGCATCCTCTATGACAAATCTCTGCATCCCAGCTCTTCGCCCATCGGAGCTGGTGCAATTACACTTCTGTGCGGATCAGGATCGTGCTTCGCCACCACTGCATGTATCGACACCAACACATCGATTTGGCTGCACCCCGAAAATTTGACGCAGCTAGGATTATGGTACTTTTGTTCTGTATCAGTGGGTCCCTGCAGCCGGCCTGCACTTCATTGCGGCCTGCCTTATTTTTGACTGTGTGCTTGACCAGATATCCCAAGTAAGAACTTATTGCTTCGAAGCGCTTTTTTACAGGTTATTCTTTAAAAATTAATATCTCAAGTTCTATTGAACGGATTGTTGCTGTTTTGGTCATGTTTTATTTATTAAATTAAGTTCTATTTTTCTAATCTGGTGTAGAATCTTTTTGAGTGGTGTTATTCACTGTTTTACTGTTTGAAGTGTTGCACGTATACGTTACACATTGCCTCTAAGTTAAGCCTGACTGCTCGGTGCCATGATACCAGATGTTGAGCACAGGTTAATATAGGACTGGCCTTCTTCTTACCCTGACTAGGAATATGGTTGCTTGCTGCTTGACAAGGGCTCACACCCCAGTCAACCTACAACACATTTTTCTAACATCAAGATCTATAGCCTTCTCTAAATTGGTGATCTGCTGTGTGACTTGAGGTATTGCTGTACCGAGCAGTGTGAGCTCCTGTTGTCTTCAGCTCGATGCAACTTCAAGTTTTTCTACTCCTTAGCAGACCTTTCTGGCCTTTGGAGGATTATGATCTTGCCTGAGAGTGATATATCTCAGCAACTTTTCAAAGGTGATGTGATGGTTTTTTTTGTTTCTGAGGTCTTCACACGAACAGGTAGTTAGGGCCATGAGATTTCTGAAAGTGTGAAAATTGCTCTGGTTTTCCATCTGGGTATGTTTAGGGACATCTTGGGGGCATTCAGGCTTTCAGGAATAGGTTGCTTTGGCTCTGGCTTCTTGAAATATAATGATAGGACTTATGGATACTTGCTTCTAGCAATACAGCCAAGATGTTTTACAGGCTTTAGAAAGCTCATGACTTCCTTTTGACATAAAAAGCCCTAGAGGCTTCTAGATAACTTCTGAAGCTATATTATGCAACCCTGGGCGTAGTTCGTGAAGTAGCGCTACGCGTAGCTACGCGAAGTGCACTACGCACTATGCGAGATACGCGTAGCACTACGCCAACTGCGTAGTTCTCTCTTTGCACTGTGCAAGATGCCGTTTTCAAGGATTGCACAGTGCAGACAAGCATCCGGCACTGTGCAATCATTGAAAACGGCATCTTGCATAGTGCGAGCTGTAGTTTTCTGCTGCTTGAGTAGATTTTTACTTGAGCAGCAACTTTCTCAACATGGACTGGTAGTTTCTCATCGCGAGCTGTCACGAGCATACGCGACCACTCGCAATGAAAAACCTAACCTCCCCGCGTTGAGCATCATGCCAGGAGGTTTATTTTCCACGCTCGCGATCAGCAACTTAATGTTGCTGATCGCGAACGAGGAAAAAGTCTCACCGGGATGTCATTTTGCTTTCTTCGCGGTTGCCAACTTGACATTGAGGACCACGAGCAAGCTAAAAATGACCGCCGCACTACGCTACTCGTGTTTGCACTGTGCTACGTGCAGTTCGCGTAGTGCGAAGTAGCGGAAACTTTGCAAACTAAGCGAGTGTAGCGTAGTGCTTTGCCCAGGGTTAATATTATGTGAGATCCTCACTCAATCTTTTTTAGTGCACACAATGATAGCTCCACTGTCAATCTGCCAAGACCACATTTAAGAATGTCTGGAATTAAATGCCACTTCTGCACCTAACAACACAGTGCCTGGTTTAGCTCTGTATAATTAGTGTCATCCATCAGAGCCCAGCACTGATGCCTCATTTCATCTGCCCTCCCTCAAGTGCAGGGGCTGGTAACATTTTGAAGTAAATGAATATAAATAATTTTACATTGCTGCTTCACTTATTATGACTTAAGGAGTTGGAGTTTGCCCGCAGGGAAGTTAGGTCTTCCTAAACATCAAAACACCTTCCACCTGTAGGTGATCTTCCCTAAACATAGAAACCATTTTGCAAAGAAGTTGGCACATTTGACTTTTTGTAAGTCACTTATCATGTGTATCTGATGTCACAAACATGCATACATTTCAACTTCCATATGTAAATATGCAGACACTAAACGTTTCCACTACATTTGGATTAAAACATGGAGCATTGGCCAAAATATTAACAATTAGAACACAGCCAGGGTCGACAAAATGTAAATTAACACTTTGAATGACAGATTTAATACTGTTAATCAATAAATCAATCAATCAATAAACCTAGTGACTTGAAAAGCATGACTACTCTACAGCAAGGGTCTCAAGGCTCTGGGGGAGTTGTTAGGGGCGCCTGCTGATCCGTCGAGAGGACTGTGGTTCAGTTGAAAAGTCGGGTCTTGAGGTCCTTGGTTTTTGTGACTACTTGGGATGGTGGCCAGAGCCAATTGGGAAGAGTGGAGGTCTCTGGTAGGTGCGTGGAATGTGAGGCGGTGGCTGAGGTATGCAGGTCCTGCATTGTTTAGGGCTTTGTAAGTGTGTGTGAGCAGTCTTTTTTGACTCAGTAGGATCCACTTGAAGATCTTTTAGAGGAGGCGTAGCGTGTGGAAGCAGGATGATGAGACAGCATTGATCTGGTGGTTCATGGTGAGCGAGGAGTCCAGAATGATGCCAAGATTTCATGCAGGGTCTGTGGGTGTGGGGGAATACAAGTTCTGTGGGCCACCAAGAGACGTCCCAGGTGGAGGGGGTGGAGCCCAGGATGAGGACCTCGGTCTTGTCTGAGTTAAGCTTGAGGCAGCTGTCCTTCATACAGGTAGCGACAGTCTTCTTCCCGTCATAGAAGTTGTTCTTGGCGACTGTGGGTTCGTTGGTGTGGGAGAGGATCAGCTGGATGTCGTCAGTTAAGGAGACAATGTTGAGTCCATGGTTCCTGGTGATGGCTGCGAGTGGGGCCATGTAGATGAAGAAGAGAGTGGGGCTCAGGGTGGAGCCCTGAGGCACTCTGCAGCTGATCTCTGTGGGTTCAGAGTGGAATGGAGGTAGGCTGACTCTCTGTGTTCACCCGCTGAGGAAGGAGCGGATACATTCCAGGGCTTTGCCGTTGATGCCCGCGTTCTAGAGTCTTCTGCATATGGTATGGTGGGAGACAGTGATGAAGGCGGCAGAGAGATCCAGGACGATGATGGCTGAAGTTTTGCCTCGTTCGAGGAGGGTGCAGATGTCGTCTGTGGCAGCGAGGAGGGCGGTCTCGGTACACTGGTTGCTTAAGAAGCCAAATTGGGAGAGGTCCAGGTTGTGGTTCGCTTCGATAAACTCAGATACTTGGGCGTTGATGGCCTTATCAATGACCTTAAACAGTGGAGGCCCAGCCCCCCATGGGCGACTGGGACTACAACATGCACCAACACATGAGTTGTTTCTGGCAATAAACCATTCAATTCATTTTCACATTTGCTTATTCAAATAAACTTTTATATTTCCACAGAATTATTGAAGACATTTTACATCCAAAATACTTTTCAGTTACATATAAACAATTCAATGTATTACAAACAATATCACAATGTACATTATAACTTCACACCCAATGCATTTCGAGACCTTAGTCTCTTCTTCAGGGGTATAGCTGCAAAAGAAAATATATCATGAGACCAAATCATTCACAAAAAAGTTAATTCGAAAGATTCTACTCTATTCGAATCAGTTAATCATGCCCAATCACCAGCACCTGTGTAACACACCAACTCAAGCTAAAACTTACTTGAAGTCCTTAATGTTTTCCTACAAGAAACAACTGCAAAATAAACAACAGAATAAACCAAAATCCAAAAACGAATTCTAGCTCAACTTAAATACATGTTAAACCAGATCCTATGTACCTTTGTTTCTCTGAGTGAATTCTAATCAAGATGGGACGATCGCTGACTTCCTCTGTATTACTGGCACTGTAAAATTATATAAACCCTTGTCAAAATCACACAATCCGGCGATCAAAGGAGCAAAATAAATGTTATTTACCATACTCTTACCTAGATAAATGCTTGGATCATTTTTAAGCTAGAGTGACAGTTCTCGAAAAATCTACAAAAAAAAGTCAAAGAACGGTCTGTTATCAACCCATTATCTTTGAGGGTCATAGCATCAGATATTTTAACCTTCTAGGTCGCTTTCTTACCTACGAGTTATTGTTCAGCTATCGCAGTCATCCGTTCCTGACAATATCGACAAAACGCCACGAAGCTCCCGAGCTTGAGGCATTGAAATAATACTTCTGTGTCACATGATCGGGTTCTTAGGGTCATAAAGCTAAAAAACGGACTAGGTATAGGTACGGAGCTCCGTATAAAGCACGAAGTGCTTCAATGTGTGTATATAACATTTACAATCGAAGAAATCAAGAAAACGGGTCTAAGTCATTAATAATATGCATAAAACAGGATGCAGATATGATTACTATTATCGCGAGTGAAACGTCCGCGTGACAATCTTAACTCGAATTATACTAAGAAAAACAAGCAGATCACCTAAACTAATAGAAGAATAAAAAGTACTCTTAAAGTCCTATTATAATTACAAGGATATTCAAAATTTTCTATGAAAAGTCAATCAAAAATAAAAGAAGGGCTCATTTCTAGCATCATCTCTGATGCTCATTCATGTAGGTAAACGAAGGACTAACTCTAACTCTAGATCAGTTTCTCAATTCAAAACTCAATGATGCACAAATACAAAATTCCAAATAAAATAAATGCAATATGCTTCATGTGAAATACATCAAGAAATACATATAACTATGCTTTCAGTATGTTATGTTTGACAGGTGGTATTCAATATTAAAAAAATGTATCAAATAGTAAGTGTCATGTTGAGGTATGAATGTTTATGCAATTAAGGAGTGAAAAGAACGTATTAGAGAAAACACGACATCTCTAATTTGTCATTAAGTCCCGTAGGATTTAAAGTTTTGAGACGTTTGATCCAGTATACTTCCCGTTGGAGAAGCTTCTTTGAGTAGTCTGACCCAGGTTGTTTCTCAACCTGCTCAATGATTTGGAATTTGAGTTGTGCTATCGTGTGCCTCTTATCTTTCCAGTGAGTGGCCAGTGGAGATGTTAAGCCGCCCATGGGGGGCTGGGCCTCCACTGTTTATTGTTAAGTCGCCCATGGGGGGCTGGGCCTCCACTGTTTATTGTTAGTCGCCCATGGGGGGCTGGGCCTCCACTGTTTATTGTTAGTCGCCCATGGGGGGCTGGGCCTCCACTGTTTATTGTTACTTATGCTCAGTAGGCATTTAATACAACATTGCACACTTATCGAAACATTAGAGTAAATTGAATCTGAGTGCGCTAGGTACATTATCATTTCTTATCAATGACCTTGACTGGAAAGGAGAGCAGAGAGAAGGGCCAGAAGTTCTTGGGGTCCATTGGGTCGGCAGAGGGTTTCTTCAGCAGGGGTTTGATCTCTGCCTGTTATCAGCCTTCCCGAAAGGTGGTGGAGTTGATGGAGCAGTTGATGGTGTAGCAGAGTTCGGGGGCGATGGAGGTGCCGGCTATGCTGAAGATGTGGTGTGGGCAGGGGTCGGAGGGTGCTTCTGAGTAGATTCTCTTCATGGTCTTGAGGGTGTCATCAGCGGTGAGGGGAGTCCAGCTGAGCAGGGTCTGTTGGGGTCTGGTGTTGCTGGGTGCGGTGGTTGCAGGTGGGGTGAGAGGGTCTTGGGTATCAAGGATGTTGAAGCTATCGTAGATCTCCTTAATCTTGCGGTGGTAGAAGGTGCTGAGGTGGTTGTAGAGGTCTTGGGAGGGTGGGATGTCTGCTGTCGCTGTGCTGGGTTTTGCGAATCCTCTGAGCACGGCAAAAAGTTATTTGCTATTGACTGCATTGGCGTTGATCCTTTCTAGTAGCATCACTTTCTTTGTTGTTCTAATGAGGTGGTGGTGTGTGGTGACAGCGGTTTTGAAGAATGCGTGGTCTTCCAGGGTCTTGCTGCTCCTCCATCTCTTCATGAGCCGTCGACAGGTGTGTCTGGACTCATGAAGGGCGGGAGAAAACCACCTGGTTCTTTTAGAGTGTTGCTTGCCTGGGGCTTTCTTGAGCAGAGCCAGTGTGTTGGTGCAGTAGGAGATCCATCACTACAATAACCTATCTATAAATGGACATTAAAATGTTTTGCTTTGTTAAATTCAGAAAAATAAACTGCTTGTTTTACTTGCAACCAAGCATCTAATGTAGGTTTAGAGCCATATTTGTGTACAGCAACTTAAAAGTAAAATTTTTAGTATCAAAGCAATTTTTTATAACTAATGTCAGGAGATGCCCAGAAATGCCATTTTCACAGCGCATATGAAATTTGGGTAAATTAAAGTCAATAGGCATGTTGTATATTTTATCAATATTTCCCAAATGACTTTATTGAGGTTGTTAAGTTACTACCTAACTGGTTTAACCAGTCTGAACTGGTGGCTTAATGCAACATGTCAGCTGATTGTCCAGGGAGACCTGGATAATTAATATTTTTCACATCTCTTTGTTCCTAAAAGGTAGGTAACATCTTCAAAGCTTTTTTTGATCAAAGTCCCTTCCTGTCCCAGCAGCACTCTCCCGCATCAGATCTACCGGTCAGTGAATTTTATGACCCTTTGTTCCCTGCAGGGAATTAATCTTCTGGATTTATCACTGTGTGGTAGAACAATATGTGTTCAAAAGGGGAAATATTTTTTTGTCATCCTCTTTTTGAAAAGTATCGAAGGAACGTGAAGAAGAATTCTAGGCAAAGCTTAAAGTACTATCCTTAGAAAATTGCAGACAACGGAACTGGAAAAATATTTTTGCAGTAAAGTAGCCAGATGGTACAGGCAGAAACGGAGTCGCTATGCACTACACATTAGGTTACACATTAGGTCAGAAATATGTGAGAACCCTACCTGGATTCCAATAGGTATTTTTGCCAGTGAAAGCTGAGTTTAATCTTTAAAACCTGCAGCAACCTTACTTTTGAGGGAGGAATGAACAGGACAAAGGAAAAAGACAAGACCACCTGATTTAGGCAATTTACATCTAACTTGTGAAGAAGTATGGATGTGAGTCTGCAGCTTCGACCTGAGTCTGTAAACCTGATGGGTAGTAACAAGGGCCAGGACAGCTAGGCTCTTGAAGGCCCACAAAGGCAAAGGGTTACCACAATTGCTGATAAAGTGTTTGCTTGCTGGTTGGAACTTATCCTCTGAGTTGGAAGATCCTAGTGGAAGAGGGATCCGCATCTGCTTGGAAGAAACCCAGCAAAACCAAAGGGGATGATGGACGGAGTGTTGAACATTGCAAGCACTCACCCCCAGTCAAATGATCTGGGTTTAATCCACCATCTTTCTTTAGCTCACTCTGCCAACCCAGTTCAGACATGGCCATATGCAAATCAGTCAGACCCTGTGCCTCATGGGAACAGTCCAGTCCGAATTGAAGAAACCCAACGCAGTGACTGTGAACTTGACTAGAAGTGGTGAGAGGCCTTTTCGGCACTTGAACCCTTAGGCTGATGTCCAAGAAGACTTTCCTGAAAGGGTGAGGACTGTTGGCGCACCAGACAAAAACGTAACTCAACTTTTCCTAGAGTTGTAGAAGTGGTGAGCAACTGGCACAGAAAAATACTGACAGGTGGCGCAGAAAACCCTCTGGGAGATTGGTCGTTTTTCTACTGTTATTCAAACATGAGCATTTTATTTTTTTGCAGAGTTTTATAAAGTGCAAACTTGACCCGAATCAGGTATCAGAGCGCTTTACATAGCACCAGATACGTTACATGAGGACACGCATTCATTTTTGTTAGACAGGGGAAGTTAAGTGATTTGCCCAGAATCACAGGATGTTTAGCGTCATTACCGAGACTCAAACCCAGTTCCCCAGGTCCGAGGTTGAGCGCCCCAGCTGTTAGGCCAACTCCTCTCCCGCATTCGATGATAGAAGTGTGCAGCTGCTTTGACGGAGATCAATAATCCTAAAACAATTGTCTTTTTAAATCTACACTACTACTTTGTGCTCACTTTTAAAAATCATAGCCACCTCCCTGTTTAAATTTACTCCCAAATAATTCATATTGTTTCAAATAACAACCCTTGAACCTTACATCAATTTTACTTCATTGTGATTATTAATTTTGCTCTTTTTACATAAATTACTTCTGATTTCTACATTTTTTATTTCTAGAGTGAAATGTTGTTTTGGTGTTCCTGTTTATATACCACATACATGTTTCCCTGATTAAGGCTTCAATGCTTGTGTTAAGCTACCAGGGTTAGGCAAAGGATTTCTCACAGAATCGTGTTTACTTGTTAGGAATTACGTCATTTTTACTGAGGCTTCTCTGCCCAACATTTACCATTCTGTTTTCCTATACAGAGTAACATATTTTACCCAAAGGTTTGACTAGTTTAATGATTCCTTTCTAATGTTTGTATCCAGTTGCCAACTATGGTAAGTCACAATCATGGTTCATCAAACACCACTTTTCACAAATATTTAATGCCTTTTGGACTCATAACACAGCATAGATATACGAGGCAGTTGATTATGCTGTGCTCATACAGCACAGCCTATGATTATAAGTTACACACAAACAGCCAATATATACATTAGGCTGAACCATTTTAAGTGGATATACGAAGTTTTCAATTATCACAGTTTCTCAAGAGATACTCGTCCCAAGAATCAGCACACACAAATATTTAGCAAAAGGCATTAGGCATAATATCTCTCAATTTCACTGCCAAAACACATAAAATTGTGGTTAGAATTCCAGGAATTTAAAAGGGATGTGACATATTACCTTGTTTGTTCAGTGTTTTATCCCAACTCTTTGTCTGCGCCCTGGTCCATGTATATGATTGCCAGTCTTGCATCACTGTATGTTTGCCATTTATATCCCAGGACAGCACGATATTCAACAGAGTGATAGGACATGCATGTTGACACAATGCAACATCTAAGCCTTCCAGTGAGCTATCACCATGCTACAACAAACACCTAAAGAAAGAAATATTATTTAATCATGCAAAAATGTTTTTTGATTAAACTCTGCTGGTTACTAGCCACACACAATCAAAGCTCTGGTTTGCTAAATAGTTAGTTGTTAGAAACTCTTCAAACAGCGTTTACCGTCCACAAATACATATTATTTATTCATGTCAAACAATACTTTTGATGATTTAGATAGTATCCAAAAATATATCAATATAACATTGAACAGCTGTTCAAATGTAGTAAAACTGTAATCTCAAATCAGTACATGATCAAAAAGTGAATTTATTATGTTCTCAAAGTAACAAGTGACTCAGATAAATAACACTCAGTTATAAAATATCAACACTATTCATTTAAAGTTCATACATTGCAGAGATTTTATCATGTTCTTTGAAATTTAACTACTTGATTTGTTCTTTTTGGGTAAATTAGTTCCAAAAACATTACATGATTCATTTTTAACTTCCAATCAGCAAAGAGAGGTATTACAACAAAGAAGCTGAAAAGAGGTCATCTTTGACAATGTTAATTTTAATCCATCCAAGGATTGTGAATGCCTTGGGTAAAAAATATTCTGTGCAGTTGAAAGCTTAAAAAAGAGAACTGCGGGTATGAAAAAGCAGAAAGGGATGGACAAGTAGCTATAACATGCTACGAGTACCACTCCCTTCAAGATGGCATCTAAAACAACAATTTGAAGAAGACAAATAATAATTATAGATTGCCTCTGGGGTATAAAAAAGCAGCCACCAAGTAAAGAACTCAATTTTTCTGAAATTAGCAGCCCTAAGCATCTTATAACTATACTGAGATAGTTTGTTCCATTCATTAGGTGTTAGTCTAACCCATGTCTCTTTCTCCACTCTAGCCAAGAGGTTAGCTAAAAGAGGAACATGCCGAATATAACACAACTGTCTTTTCCGACAACCAATACTCGCAGACTTAAATTTAAAGGGCATTTAAAACATCACATTATTATTAAGAGAACTTATATAGCTCAACAGCTATCCCCAACAGGGTTTGCCGGTGCTTAAAGAGCGATAAAGTAAAGTCAGAGTTCGCTAATTCAGACCAACCAGGTCTTCAACAGTTTCAGAAAAGAAGACAGTGAGGTACAACATCTCAAAGTTAGTGGAAGGTTGCTCCAGAGCTTGGAGCCTTGGTAAGCAAAGGACCATCTTCCAATGCAAGTCCCTTTGACTCTCAGAACCACACATAAGGAAAGATCACTGGATCATAATGCGCAAGTCAGTAGATAAGATCTCACAAATCCATGGAGATAGCAAGGGCCAGCACCTGATCTTGCTCGGTGCACAAAGCACAGGACTTTATTAGCTTCTCCACCTTGAGCCAGTGCAACTGCCTCAGGAGAGAGGAAAAGGAGCACTTTTTGGGAGTCTGTAGAGTAGCCTGGCCACAGAGTTCTGGACTACTTGCAGCCTTCTTAGAGAGGCGTTATCTGCTCCCAGATAGAGGACAATGCCATAGACCAGTCTGGATAGAATAAGGTCCTGAATGACTGTCATTTGAGCTGAGAATGGAAGAATCCAAAGGATTCTCTGCAGCCGTTTCACGACATCAAAGCAGATGGCAGCCACCGTTGCAACCTGAGGCTTTATGGACAATGTGTCATACAGCAGGAACCAGAGGTTCTTCACCTTTTGGGTCGGCACAAGAAGTGCGCCTAACTTAAGCATGTTTGCTCTTTGCCATAGCTACCAGAGGGTTGAGCTCAAGTTTATTTAGTGATATTAGTGGATTACCCTGACAAGGATTGCAATTCTTACTTGAGGTAGTTGCTTACACATCTCAACTAATAACCCAGTTTCTTACACAGATGCTCAAAATGAATGCTGTTAGAGCATGCCAGGAAAATCACTTGTGAATTGGGCCTGCTGTGTCTCAATGTCATCTATTAAAATATTACGTGGGAACATTGTCGATTAATGTTGATTAGTGTAATAGCGAGCACAAGACGGTGTAAGGAAAGTCACAAAAGACCACCACTACCCAAAATCAAGCCACAGGTTCAATCAATCTTCCTGAGTCTTGGATGAGCAGCAACCTCCCTCTTCCACTCCAAGTACCTGTCTGTCAAACTTAAGGTCCCCTACCTCATTTAGTGATCGATGGACCACAAGGGTTCTGTTGACGAAGCCCATGTTGGTTCTGTCGATAGAAAGCTTCTTCCAAAAGCCCAATCGAGTATGTCAGAGGAAGGGCATTGCACATTATCAGAATTGGTCCAGGTGGAATGAAGCATAGTGTATCATGAATTTACAAATACCTAAGTAAATAAATGTGACCCTTACATTGGCCTTGCATTGGTGATGACACCGACCATCGTATGTCCAACTCATTGCAGTTCACAGAGGATGAATGGTTCAAACTGGGCAACAGGCACAGGGGGCCAACTTCAGACAACCTAAACTAGCGTTAGCTTTATTTAAACCAGCTTGACCATTGCTATCCTTCTATACAATAAGAGGTTCATCCAGCAGTCAAGTAAAATGAGCTTCGTGAGCCAATTTAATGCATGGAATGTTTTATGCCAAAGGTTTACTAGAAAAACCTGTCAAGGTGGGTGGATAGGCAAAGTGTCCCATGAAATACATCTAGAAAGAAAAAATTGTAAGGTCTCAACACTGTACATGGAGACATTGTGTGTGAAAATAAATGTTTTTTTTTCCAAAACAAAAAGCAGGAAAACCTTCAGGTGTGCACATGGAAGAGAAAAGACGAGAACAAAACAGTCATTCGTCTCTAGATCACAGATTAAATAATCTTTCATGTTTTTATTGTTTGCCATTGAACTTTGTTCGTGATGTTGTTAAATTGAAAATGTCTTAGATGTGTTATCGTTCCTTCATTGAACATGTCATGACTGATATCCAGATCTCAGTAAAGACAGACAGAAACTCTATTTCGTGCCAGTTGTTCTCTCCCTTGAACTTTTCAACTCCTTACCAAAGAAAGGTTTGTAAAGTGCATTTCCCCTGAGGGCTTTAGAAGGATCTCAGAAGTAACAAGGCTGTTCTTTCACGAGAAGCCATGGCATGAACTACTGATGCGCCCTCACAGTTATACTGAGGTCGATTCTTTATGCTCTCTCGTTCTGTGCACCTAACTGTGGGTATATAATGTGGGCATAAAATTACTAGCACACAAGTGAAAAACATGGGAATTTCGTAGGGACGGCATCTATAGGTGAGGAATCACTGCACAAAAGATGTAATTGAAATTGACATTCACGCCCACAGGCGAGTAAGTCAGCCAAGAGGAATGGCGACCTGGACAAGATGGGAAGAAACGTAGCTTTAGCGACTCGCAAATCGGTTGCTAAGGCTCACATGTATGAAACAATTTTGGATTTGTAAATGGTGCCAATCGCAAAATTCGGCTACTGCCGAATGCCAAATAGCCTTTCATGATGGATGAAAGGCTTTGTAGTCGCAATTTTAGGTAATCGCAAAAATTGTGATTACCTAAAATTGTGACTACAAGTAGGGAATCGCAAATTGTGATTCCCTTAGCACATGTACCAAGCATTTTCTAAATGCACACTTTGCATTTAGGAAAATGCTATCACCAAGGCTTCAAGACGGTGGTAACATGCACATTTTGAAACATGCATAAAAATGTATTTTTCAAAGCACCATTTAGTGCACACATGCCCTTAGGGCATGAGTGCACTTTACAAGTGCACATTTTTTTCGTGGGTGCTTCAGGGGGGCCTTCGGCCCCTGGGCACCCATGGCTCTGCATTACCTAATTGTTGATTACCAATAAGGGATAATCGCATATTAGCTAATGCAAATTCATTCGCACCTATGGAGTAGTATTACCAAATAGCGATAAACTATTAGGTAATATTAAGGAATCGCTAAATCTTAGGCGATTCCTTACATACATAGAATTTTGCGATTACCAAATAGCGATTCAGTAAAAATTGCTATTTGGTCATCGCAAAATGCTTTTCTAATACAAGTGGCCCTAAGTGCTTTGCGACCACTATCTGGAGAAATTGGTATCTTCGAAACATATTCAGAAGCTGGAAATAGTGAAACAAATGGATTGCGAGTTCCTACATTTTGCGACTGTATTTAGTAATTCGCAATTAGGAAATAGCAAATAGCAGATTGCAAATTGTATGTTCAATACAGTCTCAATTAGCAAATGAGAAAATATATTCTCAACTTAGCATGTGCAAATTTGCACCAAGTCAAAACAGGTGGTAACTGACTGCACCCATAAAAAAAGACCCAAAATGCATCAGGTTTTTTTTCCAAAACAGCGGCATTGTACGTTATAGCAAGGAGAAAGAGGAATATGGCTCACCTGAGGAGGAGGAGACAGGAGAGAATATACAGAGTCTGGGTGGCCATCTTCAACTAGACAGAGGAGTAAATTAATAACAAATACAGGCCAAGTTGTGCTGTAATTTTAAATCTTATTGCATTTCCAAGACCACACCTTGAAAGCAACACACTGCATATGTGAAGGTGCTATGCTCACTACACCTGTTGTCATCTAATAGTTACCAGGGTGTCATGGATATTGCTGGTGGTATGTGTCAGAGTGCTCTTGTCACATTGTTTTCATGCATTCTTCGATGCCATGTGAATACATATTAAGCAATGCATCTATCTAACCAGAATTCCACAGAAATCCAAGCCACAAAATTGGATTTTTATGGGATTGCCAATTTTTTGTCATGTGGTAGGGTACGCGGATGGCACACACGTGGCCATATGCCCACCATCACACCTGGAATATATTTTCTATAACCGTAATAATAATCCACATTTGTAAAGCGAGAACAATCACCCGTAAGGGTCTCCAGGCGCTGGGGACCATCGGGAAGATTAAGCAAGCTATTGCCCAGAGTCACATGGTGCTGGGCTAATCTGCCGCCGGTGATCGAACCGTGATCCCCAGATTCCAGCGTCAGTCGCCCTGGCCGCGGCGCCACACACTCTACATCATCATTGACATTGTACCCCAGAACCCCAGAAGCACCCATGAATCCTTCATGTTTAGGCACAGTGGCATCTCCCAATATTTAGAACCTGGGTAGTTTGATGATAGATATTTAGTAGGAAATTAGGATTGGTGCAATGTGTGAGAAGTAGTATTCTGACATTCATGTTGTGACAAGACACTCATGTGTATGTCTTCCGCAAGTGACAGTGCTCACACCTTACAGCGCTGAATATTGTCACCATACCTCTCACTAAATAACCACATAGAGCAGTGCTACAATGTTGCACATAGAGGCACCTGAGGGATAATTGAACAGAGGTTTGGGCTGATTTCGGTGTTTACTTAAGAGTGAAGGAGCACAACAGTACACACCAGAAACATCATGCAAAATCATAGCAACTTCTGCAGTGCTGCACAGCATTTCCACTAAGAGTGGACAACACATGACAATGTCAGACTCTGAGTCTGAGGATGACGGTATTGCATCGCCAACACAGCATCAAGCAGAGGAAAGGAAAGGAGATCAATGAAGGCAAGACGTTGACAGGACCACATTGCCAATAATTATTTTGGAAGGTAAGTCTACAGTAATAATGCATTTGATCACGTTAACAAAAAACAGAAACGTAAGGATGCTTGAAAGAAAATTTGCTTTAATTGCTTGTATGTATGCTAATTTCTTCATTAACAAACAAAAATTTATCAAATTATGCAATGCTGGTTAATCCACCTAAAATACCCATGATCATATATGAGAAACACACTTGCTTTCTGCACTTGCAGCCTGATTGTGCACTCTCTCAATAAGTCATAGCTTGTGTCCGGCTGCTGCTGCTGTCTTTGGGTTGTGTTATCAGTAGTGGGCATGCTATTGATGCTAGAGTGGACCTCGCTCCACTGCATTGTCTTAACGGCTGGTGTGATGAGGTGCTATCCCCTTGCTACGTCACCAGTGAAGTGGCCCATTTTGACTCGAGCATTAACTGTCCTCCTACAAAGGGTAGTTGCGGCATGTGCCAATCTCCTGATTGAGCGGCTTAGAGTTTGCATTCTTGTAGCATAGTGCATCTCCTGCCACTTTTGGTTTGTGGCAGTGTCCGATAGTTTGACACAACTTTGGAATTGCAGCTGTCATGCTGTTCATCCACCTGTCCATTTGTTTTTGATTTTCTGCCTACTATCTGGTCACATTAGACACTTTGGCCAATCCAAAGGACGTTGTTTATTGCATGGTATGTAATCTCCTGTTAATGTTCTCAATACCTCTAAACACCTGGGTGTTGACAACTGTCTATGGACTGTATGAGATATTGGCCTGCCTCATGGGCAACCATGAGGGTAGTGCTGACGTGGTCTCACTTCAGGAGCTAAGTCTATGCTTGCTTGTGGATGGATAGCAACTTCCTCGCCTGATGCAGGCTTCGGTGTACATTCAGCACTACTGGTGGGACCAGGTGATGCTTGGGATCCACAGTATATCCCAATTTAAACCCCTTCGATGCTGATGACAGAGCGGTTCCGTCATCAGCATCGGTTGGGCTGTGCTGATGACAGAACCGCTCCGTCATCAGGACAGCCCCTGGGGGAAGCGCTGGCGCTCCCCCCTGGGTCATCGATTGTGCCCATTCAAACAGGGATGGCAGCGGAAGAGTTTCCGCTGCCACCCAGAGCCCCGCCACACTTCCTGATGATGTCAGCGCGAACAGCGCGCGCCAACATCATCAGGAAACGCTGGACGCGCTTGAAACCATTTGTTTCCAGCGCGTCCAGGACAAGAGGTAAGTTTCGGCCTCCGCCGAGGGGGGGCATTTCTTTGTGCCTTGAGGCGTCGGGGGAGGGGGGGGAAACAGTGTTTCCTCTCTCCTGAGTTCCCAATGCAGGGCATTCCCGGTGCACGATGGCGCACAGCCTCGCGATCATGCACCAGGAATGCCCCCACTAGACACCAGGGATTTTTTGGGGTGAAAAGGAAGCAACCCCTTGGGTAGGGTCGCTTCCTTGGGGGCACAATAATAAATCAGACTTTTCTGCCCCCCCCCCCCCCCCCGGGGGCAGATCAGCCATTTTTGGGACAATTCTGGACCCAGGGGGGCAGAAAAACCCACTGGAACCAGGGATTATTTTTTTTATAAAAATCGGAAGCGACCCCTTGGCCAAGGGTCGCTTCCTTGGACCCCAAATTAGTCATAAGTTGATTCTGCCCCCTCTGGGGGCAGGTTGGTTTATTTGTTTGGCCTTTCTGCCCCGGGGGCAGAAAACCCCACTAGATACCAGGGAATTCATTTTTTTTAAATGGAAGCGACCCCTTGGGCAAGGGTCGCTTCGTTGTTACTCAGGTGCCCCAAAGGGAGACAAAGGAATCATACAGATTGTACAGCATTACAAGAAGGGTGAAAAAGATAAACAGTTCAACCATTCTAAAAGTATTTTGTGATTATATGAATATTTGATTATGTATATACTCATACTCCTACCTAATACTACCTACAATATTGAGAGCATAGTGGGCGTACTCTCTACCAGATCTCTTGGGACACCCCATACCTGTGTATGATGTATCTGAAAGCAGATCCTGTGAAGAGCAGGTTACCATCCTTTGCAGGATGGAGATAAGAGTCAGCAGGGCTCCATCTCAGTCACAGGCACAGCGTTCCAGGATAATTCACTAAAGTGATCCTCTGCCGAATTTGGCACTGTTGCAATCTCACTGCGTCAGAGGTGCAACGATGATGTGATTGTTTATCTTGCGACTTACAGGTATCTCCAATGGGACAACCAAAATCAAGGGCATTATGTTCAATGTTCCTAGCATTGGACGGAGTGCAGTAGGCAGCTTGATAATATGCATACCAAAAAATGTACTGCATGCAAAATCATTTTTAAGTATTCTATCATGTACCTGCAAAGCATGTAGAAAACCATTGTTAGAAAACATTTCAAGTTTAAGAGTGTGGTTTAAAATGGAGACTTTGTGTACATGCCCTGTTGAACCTCACAGCACCCAATCTTTGGCCAGAGGGAGACTCTTGCTTCAAACTTAAACTTAAAAGTTAGTCTAAAAAATTAAATCCTAATGATTATAATATTAATATAAGATACACTTTAATAATAAAAGCACATGTAAGTCACAGTGCATTAAAAATGCTGATTAAAATTAATTTGTAATAAAAAGAAGGTGCTGAATTAATATTTATGAGACTCCTGAAATGTTTTCCTTGTTCGGAGAGTCAATGAGATCCAGGAAGGAACCGGCGACCGCAGACGATATTTCCACAGTTGGTCAGACTGCAAGTTCCAAAGAATAAACATGGTCATATCCACCCCAATAAGCAGCCGCTGGTGGTACGCCAGCCGGCAGTGAAACCACAGAGGAGGAGAAAGGATCCAGGAATTTCAGGTGTGCACATGAAAGAGAAAAGACGAGAACAAACAGTCACTGGTCTCTAGATCACAGATTAAATCATCTTTCATGTTTTTATTGTTTGACATTGTACTTTATTTGTGTTGTTGTTAAATTAGAAATGCCTTAGATGTGTAATTGTTCCTTTGTTGAACATGCCATGACTGATATCCAGAACTCAGTTAAGACAGACAAATACTCCATTCAGTGCCAGTTGTTCTCTCCCTTGAACATTTCAACTCCTTACCAAAGAAAGGTTTGTAAAGTGCCTTTCCCCAGCGTGCTCTAGAAGGATCTCCAAGGTACAAGGCTGTTCTTTCTCGAGAGGCCATGGTATACACATTCATACTACTTAATACTAGGGTCAATTCCTTCTGCTCTCTCATTGAGCACCTAAACTTGTGCATATAACATGGGCAAAAATGCTACCACACAAGTGAAAAACATGGGAGTTTCTTAGGGATGGCACCAATAAATGAGGAATTTCTGCACATAAGTGAAAGTGGTGTTAGGGAATTTTTTTTTTAAAGTCCCAAAGATGTAATTGAAGTCAGCATACACACCCACAGGCAAGTAAGTCAGCCAAGAGGAATAGTGATCTAGGCAAGATGAGAAGAAATTATGTACATAGATTTAGCGACTCGCAAATCGGTTGCTAAGTGCTTTGCAACTGCTATTTGGAGTAATTGGTATGTACGAAACCCATTTACAAGCTAGGAATAGCGAAGCAAATGGATTGTGAATTCCTATATTTTGCATCCGTATTTAACTATTCGCTATTAGGTAATACCAAATAGTGAGTTGAAAATTGCATGTTCAATTCAGCGGCAATTAGCGAATGAGAAAATATTTGCAATTTAGCACGTGTAAAGTTGCACCAAGTCTGAACAGGTGGTGAATGACTGCAACCTATAAAAAAAGGCCCAAAATGCATCAGGGATCAGGGTTTTTCCAAAATGTAGGCATTGAACATTATAGCAAGGAGAATCAGGATTTTGGCTCACCTGAGGAGGAACAGACCGGAGACACTATACAGAGTCAGGGTGACCATTTTCCACAAGACAGTTGTGCTGTAATTTTAGATCTCATTACAATCCTTAGACCACACCTTGAAAGCAACACAATGTGCAGTATTTCCATCCCCTCACACATGAAGGTGCTGTGTGCTGTGCTCACTACACCTGTTAGCATCTGGTAGATACCTGGTTGTCATTGCTGTTGCTGGTGGTGTGTGTCAGAGTGATTTTTGCTTGCTCCCAGCTGCGTTCATGGGGGGCGGCGGGGACAGTATCGGAGCAGGTGAGTGCTCGCGGCCACTCCGTGCCCAGTGGAGCAGCCGCATGGGAGACTGGGGCTGAGTTGTGTGAGGTAAGGCCCTTTGCAGTGAATGCGCATGCATCAGGGCTTGAAGTGAAGGCGTCGAGTGGGAGGCGGACTTCTGGCGGGTCGTTCGACGGGAGCTGTATTTTGATTGAAGGTATGGCTGGGATTGTGAGGGTGGGCCCAGGGCTTTAAGTGGGATGAAAAAACGGTGGGGTCTCTCAAGAGGGCGTGGCAAATGTAATTAAGGGCGTGGCTTAAAACTTGTAAACTAAAGGTTTGTGGCTAGCACCGTGTGCCACCTCTCTGGTATTTTGTTGTATCTGTCATTGAATCCAGATATATGATACAAGTAACATCATACTTACAACAAGTCAGGACTATTGGCGTTGTCAATGGTTGTTAGATGCATAAGATAAATAAGCAGCAACTTTAGCTTGTATATAATATTGAAAAAGCTTCCAATTAAGACCTGGTGACACCACGACAGTGTTGCGGCTCCTGCGTTCGGAAAAGAGAAGAGAAACCCAGAGAGAAAATGACTCTCTTTAAAGGATTTCCCCTTCCACTATAACGCTCGAAAAAAACGGACCTCCTGTGCCACGGCACAAAACAGAGCCCGACAGAGACCCGTTTCGAGGCCTCCGTAAAAAAACTGCCGGTGCTCCGACCCGGTGAGACCCGGCCCACTTAAAGCCCTGGGTGGGCCACAGGGACGCAGCCATGTTGTGCAGTAGGTACGTTGACGGGGCTGTGAGTAAGAGCAATATGAGTAAGTGGGCAGCCTTAGAGGAGCTGCCTGCATATGAAGAAAACCTTGGGGGGAGGGGTACCTGCATCTGCGGGAATATACATGCAGCCTGGAGGAGGGAGGGAGGCAGGGATGGCCAGGGAGGGAGCAGGGCCAAAGGGGGTTCTATGGGATGGCATCAGAGGGGAAGCATTGAGAATGCAGTGGGATGTTGGGGGCCTGGGCATTGCCTTGGAGGTGGGAGGGATGTGCAGGAGCAGCCCCCATAGACATGGAGGGGGTAGGGGAAGTTGAGGACAGGCCAGAATGGTCTGGCTTTGACATATTTGGTCTTTGGGAGGAGGCAGCAGAGGGAAGGGAGTGGGATACGGTGGCCTGAATTGATGACTATTTAGGCAAGGGAGAGTCACTTCATTGGGAAGCGCAGGGATTGGCCCAGGAAGGGGGTGCGGTTGGGCATTTCGGTCTAGGGGCTTGGATGTGGACATTTTTGGGGTTATGGTGATGCTGGAAGCAAGGCTCAGGGTGCCAGCACACCAGTCCTGTTTTCTTTTTTGCAGGGGAGGCAAGGTTTTTCGGACTCTGTAGAGGTGGGAGCAGCTCAACAGCAGTGAGGAGAAGGGAGAGATGGGCCCAGCGCGGTTCCCCTGACGCCGGCAAGTGACCCTGACGCGGCCAAGGCACGAACGTCCCGAGTGACTTTGTTGACCCCAATGGCTAGTGGGTCTCAAATGGCCTCTAATACTAGAGGAGCGATGAGTGTACGAGGGGCAGTGGTGAACTGGTAGGGCAGGGTCTCTTCACGCCCCTGGCACTGGGCGTTGCAGCACCACTGTGATGGTTGTAGTGAGTAAGGCCCGGTGAAGCCACTGGGTTGTGACGCAGACCACTTAGATTACCCCAGGGAGGAGGTCCCTTTAGAATACAATGATGATAGCATGGAGGAGGGAGGGCTCCGTGAGGAGGAGCTGGAAAGCAGAGGGGAGTAGGGCATGCTAATGAGTTGTCCAGTATGTTGCAGGTGCGCAAAGAACGGGCCCCCAAAGGTGGAAAGGAGGAGAAAATACTGGTGAAGCAGACTGTAGCAGCCCAGGCACCTACCTTGGCGCTTGGTAAGGATTTCATTCTTAAGATGGTTTTCACGGGCATGGATGCTAGTGCATGGTCTGAAGAATGGAGGAGAGGTTAAGAAAGGGATGATACGTAACTGATGTGGGAGTGGGTACAGAGGAGAAGGTGACTGCTGGCAGCCTGGGGGGAAATGCAAGCAAAGCAGAAGATGTGGGGACAGCGGCTGGGGTCGGGAAGGGTGAGAGAAGGAAGGAGGGTGGATGTGATTCAGAAATCCCAGATCACCAGGGGGATATGCGTGGGAGCAGTGTGATGAAGAATTCCAGGTGAAGCAAAATGGGGGGAACTTTGATTCTGATTAGTGGCAACACACCATGGGGCCTGCAAAGTTGGGGAACACTATATTCATGGTAAGTGGCCTTCCAATAGTTTATTATCCCCTTCAGGGCCGTTCCTCCCGGGGAGGGGTGGGAGGACCTTCAAAACCACTGCCGTGATCAGGATGCACGTGCTGGGATTTTTACAAAGGGATGTGTACGCTGGAGCATAGACAAGTAGTGAGGGACAAGTTAGAGAAGGAGGTTAATGAGGTAAGGATGGCAGGTCCATTTTTATACTGCCTAAGAAAGATCCTATTGTGTCTCCCATTCCCATCAGGAAGGTCAGTTTTGTTTGATATAGCATCTGTCCTCGCCATAGGGCCAGACGGCAAATGATTTCATTGCAGATGAGGTAGCGTCAGTGTCCTACTTTTCAGTAGATGTGACAATGTCACTTGTGGTGGTGGCAGGCAGGGAGCGTTGATGGTAAAATACGACATGAAGTAGGCTTTTCAGCTTCTTCCGGTACACCCAGAGGACTTCCAGCTAATGCTTTGCATTTTGAAGGCTAATGGCAGGTTGACGATACACTACCAATCAGCTATTCAATATCCTGTGCGTTATTTGAGTGCTTCAGTACATTCTTGCAATGGTTGTTCACATGGCAGATGGGCCATTAGTTGGTAACTCACTATTTGGTTGATTTTTTCATGGTGGTGGCACCTGGTTTGGCGGACTGATATGCTGCTGGCAAGGTTCCAAGAGCTCATGAGTGACCTAAGAGTGCCACTGGCTCAGGTGAAAACAGTGGCCCCAGTACAATGCTGTCATTTTGGGCATTAAGATTTATTCTATGTGGATGGAAACCTGGTTGCCACAGGACAAAAAGGAAAAAAATTGAGTTCTATTAATGTGCATACTTGGAAAAGAAAAGGTGAAAAAAGTGCAAGTTTTGCTGGGTCATTTCAATTTTGCATGCAGGGTGGTATGAGCGGGGAGGTCAGTCTGGAGAAGGTTGGGAAGGTCATTGTTGGGGTCCGCTCTCCCTCATCATTATGTGCGTATTTCTGTGGGAGTCAAAGAGGATTTGAGGATGCAGCAATTATTTTTGTAGGACTTTAATGGTATTTCATTGGTGAGGCAGGTGGCCGTTGACTGGTATGTGCAAATCTTTTCCGATGGGGCGGGTGGCAAGGGCTTCGGCTTGTATTAGCATTCTTAGAGCTCTTTTTTTGTGGTGGCAGTGACTCTCATGGGCGTGGAGTTGGCACACAGGCGAGTGTCATTTCAGGTTGACATCATGTTGATACTGGAGGTTTTGAATAGGCAGTCTGCCAGGGGCACACAGGTGATGAAGTTGCTACAGGTTTTCATTTTGGGATGTTTGCGTTATGACATAATTTTTCAGAGTGCGGCGTATTCTGGGCATGGACAATGACATTGCAAATGCTCGTTCACAGTGGGGGAGATTCCATCGGTTAGCCAAGGACGCGGACAAAGACCCGACGCCCATGCCGGAGATTCTGCGGTCCGCAGCAATGCCACGTGGGACATGTGGTGGTTAGGGTCCTTGGCTGATTCTATGTGCAGGTCATATATTCAATCTTGGGGGGAATTTTTGGCATCAAGCACAACACAGGGAGGCTGGAAGGGCGAGGAGCGAAGACGTGATACAGTATATCTTGGGGCTGATTGAGAAAGGTCTTTCACGTGTGACTATTGCTGGGAAGCTAGTGGGATTAGCCTTCATGGTTGAGTTGTTTTGGGGATACCTCCATCTGCTGGAGAACTGGGTTGTAGGATTCTCGAGGGTTGGGCACAGGAGCCGGGTCAGATGGGGCGGGTCAGGAAACCAATATCTTTGAACCTGTTGCACCAGGTATTGCAGCAACTACCCGATGTTTGTTGAGATGTGGGGGGAACCTGCCTATTTTCTACAGTAATGGTCTTGATGTTTTTGGGGCATTTCAGATACCAGAACAACTGGTGGATCAACCAGGAGAGACCTTATTTGAAAGCACGTGATACAGGCTACGGAGAGATGGGAGGTGTGGATCCGCCAATCAAAAACTGATTAGCGGGCTCAGGGGAAGAAGGTTATCCTGAATGCAATAGCTACTTCTGGAGTGTACACTGTGGAGTGAGGCAAGTGCTGGGCAGAGTGTTGTGGAGATGGAAACCGGCTCCACTTTAGGAAAGCCCTAAAGACTATCTTATTTAGAGAAGCGCTGAGTCCAGTATAGTCTCTATCCGGTCCAAGTTGCTGATTAGGTTGTTATATTTTGTGGTCAAAAGCATCCTGAGACCTGCTGGTGAATTGGCGCTATATAAACTGACAATAACAATAACAATAACAACAATGACTAGTGGGATGGTTTTCCTCCATTTGCGGGGTGACAGCTTACCAGTTGCTGGCTCTACTTAGGGCAGCATTGTGCCGGTTGGGGTAGCAGACGACGGTCTATGGCACACATTCCTTTTGGATATGGGCAGCATTGGAAGCAGCTAATCAGGGCTGGGATTGGGAGGACATCATGCGCTTGGGCCGCTGGTCATCAGGTTGTTATAAGCGCTATGTGCAGGAAATGGAGGTCGGGGGCAGCTCGGCGGATGGAGCACGGTGAAACGCTTACTGCATGTTTGTTTCTTTCCAGGTGCAGTAGAGGGCTCTGCGTATGAGGAAGTGGCGATTTGGATAGTGGATGTAGGAAGGTAGGGTCCTTCTGCATGGTTGCCCCCACTTTTTGCTTGTTGCTAAGCTGTTTTTGGACAAGTCTGACTGGGATACTGCTAATCAGGACCCCAGTCTCTCTGCTTTCTCCCTTTATTTGTTGTGGCAAGTACTTAGGCACATCCCAGATTGGATTCTGGGGTACCCTTATAAGTCCCTAGTATATGGTACTAAGGGACCCAGGGCATAGGTACCCCAGAGGGCCCCCATTGGCTGAAACATGCATTATGCCACCCATGGGAGACCATTCAAAATGGAACTGCAGGCCGGCCTTTGCAGCCTGTGTAAGCTGGTGCTAGCACCACTTACTAAAGGTATTGGTTTCCTATATCTAGGGTCTCTGCACTTAAAACCTATAAGTCACCCCTCTAACAGGCTTTTACAATCCTGAAGGCAGGGTGCTTGGTTCTAAGCTGCCCCCCCCGCCGTTATCCAAAGTTATCTTCTGCCTTGCGCCTCCGCGCCTACTCGCCCCCTCTTACCTGCCCCCCCCACGCCGTCTTACAACACCATTGCCACGCACCTCAATACTCGATCTGTTGCCAGCCATCAGCACGAGCTGCACGACTTCCTTGACTCCCATAACCCTGATCTCTTGTTCTTAACTGAGACCTGGCTCAAGGCTGATTCCCTTCCCAATGTCCTAGCCGCACTCCCCCCTTCCTACTCCATCATCCGGGCGGATCGCCCGGAGGGTAAGAGAGGTGGTGGAGTAGCCCTGATAACACATTCTGACTCCCACTTTCAGATACTTCCCTCTCCTCCTATCCCTGAGGTTGACTGCCTAATAATTCGTGCTAGCTCTTACTTGACCCCCCTCACGGCTGTTCTCATCTATCGACCCCCTCATGCAACTTCCAATTTTGTCTCTTGTCTCCAAGACACCCTCGCCACACTGGTTATTAACAACTCCTCAGTGTTGGTGTTGGGTGACTTCAACTTTTGGCCTAACGACCCCGCCGAAACCCCCCTTTCTAAAGATTTTACCAGCCTCATGACCAGTCTGAATTTCTGTCCCCTCGTCCACAGCCCCACACATGTCCACGGCCACTCGCTTGATCAGGTCTGGACCTTAAATATCCCCACTACTCCTCCTGTCATCTCCCCCTGCTCTTGGTCGGACCATTTCTCAATTTCCTTCTCCCTCGCGCTAGCCCCAGCATCTAAACCCCCTCTCCCTAAGAACACCTGGGCTAGAAAGTGGGGTAAGGCAGATACGCCTGCCTTCTGCCTATCCCTGGCCAACTCCTGCCCTGACCTCTCGGGCCTCGCCGCCCCAGACCAGCTGACTACCATCGATGGCTGGCTGACCCGAGTAGGCGACGACTTCGCTCCCCTGAGACGGATCACGGTGAAGCGCGCCCATGCGGCCAATCGTTGGTTCACCTCCGACCTCAGGGAGAAGAAGCTGGCCGCACGCAGAGCAGAGCGCGCATGGAGAAGAGAATACTGCCCTGCCAAAAAAACCACCTATCTCTCTGTGCTCAAAGTTTACAAACAAAGCATACTTGATGCCAAGACCCTGTTCTACTCAAACAGGATACTAGCAGCCGAATCTCAATCCAAAGAGATTTTCGCCACAGTCCATGAGCTTGCTTCATCTAACAGAGCCACGGCCCTGATCCCCCCTTCCCAACCACTCTGCGACTCCCTCAATGATTTTTTCATTGACAAGGTCGCAACGATCAAGGCTAAAATCCCTCCTCCCTCCTCGGCCTTCACCAATCCCTCCCCCCCGGTTATCACTTCCAAACTCACGTCCTTCCCCCCTCTGACCACAGCTACACTCTCTCCTCTGCTTCAAAAGGTAAAGTCTGGCTCACCCCTTGACTTTGCCCCCGCTCGTATTTTGCGAGAAGTCTTCCTACACTGTCCTACCCCTCCCCTCACACTTTTAAATGACTCACTTAAATCCGGAGTTGTCCCCACTGCCCATAAGTTTGCGGCAGTCATCCCCATTCTAAAAAAACCTGGTGCCGACCCTTCATCTCCTTCAAATTACCGTCCCATCTCCCTTTTACCCTATCTGGCCAAGGTCTTGGAGACCCACGTAACCAGCACCCTGAGCACCTACGTGGAAGCCAACCACTGCCTCTCCCCCCGGCAGGCGGGCTTTCGCCCCCTCCACTCGACGGAGAAGGTAGTGATCTCAGTGATGGACAGCCTACGCGAGGGCATTGATACCAACGTCCCCCAGGCCCTCATTCTTTTAGACCTATCCGCCGCATTTGACACGGTGGACCACTCCATCCTTCTCACCCGTGTCAAGGCGGCGGGTATAGAGGGCCTGGCCCTCGCCTGGCTCAAGTCCTTCCTGAGTGACAGGGCTCAGGCAGTCCATCTTGCTGGTTTCACTGCTGCCTCTCGTAAGGTCGCATGTGGAGTTCCCCAAGGCTCTTCCCTCTCCCCTCTTTTGTTTAATTTATACATCTACCCCCTCATTTTTATGTTACAGCAGCTCGAGGTCACGGTGTTCAACTACGCCGATGACCTCCAGCTAATTTTCAACCTTTCCCACCCCTCCTCCTCTGCTTCAAATGTCCAATCCGTCATGTTACTCATCCAGGACTGGATGAACTGCAACCACCTCAAACTCAACCCAGACAAGACGGAGTTAGTCTTGACTAGAGGTGGTTGCAGCCCCTGGTCCCCCTCGCACTGGCCCCCTTCACTTGGTGTTCCCCCACTCCCAGTCCCCAAGGTCAAGACCCTCGGCATCTTCCTGGATCCTTCACTTTCCGTCCACTCCCAGGTCAGTTCAGTTGTTTCCTCCTGTTTCTTTTCCCTCCGAATCATCAGAAAGATTTCTCGTTTTTTTTCTTTACCCGCCCTAAAGATTATAGTGATGGCCATGGTGCTCTCGCGCCTCGATTACGGGAACATCATTTACAACGGCGCTCCAGCTTACGCCATTCACCGTTTGCAGCTAGTGCAGAACCAGGCTGCCCGCCTGATCCATGGCCTGCCCAAATACCATCGAGCCACCCCCCTACTGCAGGCATTGCACTGGCTGCCGGTGAAAGAGCGTGCCTTGTTTAAGCTTGGTTGCACCACCTTCCAGGCTAAAACAGGCACCGCCCCGGAATTCATCTGTTCTGCCATCACCCCCTACATACCTGGACGAGAGCTCAGGTCCACTCATCAGGCTCTGCTAACTATCCCCCGCTTCAGTAAGAAAAAGACTGGTGGTACGAAATTTGCAGTGCTCGCTCCTTCGTTTTGGAACTCCCTCCCCTTGGAACTCCGCATGTCATCTTCCTACATGGAGTTCCGAAAGGGTCTCAAAACTTTTCTTTTCTCTCGAGCCTATAATGCTTAATCCCCCTCTGCTCCTGCCCGCTTCTCACAATCCAACAGCGCCATGAAACCGCATGGTAAAAGTGCGCTATAGAAAAGTTTTTAAATTCAAATTCAAATTAAGCGAGAGGGTGCCCCTGCATGAGCAGGACGCCCCTGCGACCTACGGAGTCCATTCTCCCGGGTTATCAGTGAAGCAACCATATACCATATAGAGAGGCACCGCGTAATTACGCGATGACCATCTTGAAAGTGGCTGCAACAAATCCTATCATGTTTGGTATCAAACATGTTGGAATCATACCTCCACACTGTAAATGGTATGCTAGGTATGATTCCAAGCACTGGAAAAGCCCCTGGTACCAGTCTTCCAGACACGGACAGCACAAAATGGTTGCTGCCGACCAGAGACACGATTATGCCCTCCTGCTGCTGAGCCAAGCTTGAGCAGGCATAGGCAGAACAATAGGCATCCTGTCACAGGGAGGTGTGAACATGTCCCAGGCAGGATTTAGTGTATTTGGGCAGGGTGGGTGCGCTTGCTAGCACCACTCAGTCTACATGTGGGGCGCGTGTTGTGTCCCCGTGCACAGTTCAGTTCAAACCAGTCATGGGAGCTGTTGGCTCCTGCTCTAGCACGAAACTGGACATAGGACATAGAGTAACCTCCCCACTGTTCAGACCCTCCCTGGGAGGGTCCCCTGAATTGTCCTAACCCTTTCCTTAGGGTACTTAAGGGCTTACCTGTTGGTGGGCCCTAGATTTGTCATGGGATAAGATTCAGATCAGACACCACTTCTTCTTCTACCATCTGGGCACTCTGGACTTCGCTGGACTTAGTTTGGGCTCAACTTCATCTCCCTTCCAGTCTGCTGCAACATCTGTGCATGTGCACCATACAGGATCCTTCCAAGGCCTGTGGGCATCAAAGACACCTGAAGGAATCTCTCTTGGAGTGAAGGAGTCACTCCCCTGCATTCGCAGGCACAACAACTAAGTCGACTTGTCTGCTGTTCCTGAGCTCCTCCAGACACATGAAGGTTCTGCAACACAGATGGTGGTTTCCACAGCTCTAGAGTCCTGCCCTGCCCGCTCACTAAGTTTGAGGCCAGTACCCCTCATGTGGGCTGCAATAACTGGACCCCTGTACACTGCTTCCTGAGAGAGCGCAAACTGAACAAAATGTATGAGTGCACTATAATCGCTAGTAGTACGCACAATTCATAAAGAGAAATGCTATGAGTGCTGAAAATATTCATATATACCTTGAAATGTGTAGTTAATTTAGAGATTTCATATAGAAGTGGAACTAATGCAACATGTGTGAAAATGTATACTCTTATTAGAAGTGTTTAATCAGGATCCATGTTATGTACCTGCTAATGGAAGAAACCACACGCTGTAAGGCATGGAAGGGAACGGGCCTTATGGCTAGGCCAGAAGGGTTCAGAAACGAGGATTGCTTTTCATATACATGGATTGCACTAATGTTACATTGATTTGTTTATTCAGTAGATTTATATTCCATAGATGTGTTTTCTTATTATGCCAAGAGAAAGAAGCTAACATGTTATTCTAGTTAACTTGCGAAAGGGTTGTAGGCCTGAAATGATGAAAGGATTCTTGATTTGCACGTACTGGTACAGGCCGAACTGTGTCAGGGGAAAATGTTGCAAGCTTCTGTTAGAAGTCTATGAGAATGAAGATTCAGCTATGGATGTCTGTCTGCAAATGTGAGGGGGATCCAATTAATAATTGGATGAATAGAGTTTTGTTCATGGATTGGTGCAGACACGGAGGAGGGTTCAGGAATGTTTTAGGGGGTATCGGCGGGCCGGAGAAGAGTCTGAGAAGCAAGGTCAACGCTAACACACGAGGCCCAAAAGAAGAACATCATGGAAAAAGCCAGGAGAGACACCACGTGAGGGGCGTCTCACAAGGGGCGTCTCAAATGATGTTGTGTTTTGTATTAGGGTCAGCATCCCGGGGTGGAGTTAGAGCAGATGCCTGAGGACCCTTTAGAGAGCGAATGGGTAGGCAGTGAGGGGTCATGACTGGCGATCATAGGTTTTCATCTAGATACTAAGAGTGGGTGATCTCCTTAGGGAGCCATTCACAGCTGACACCTTTGGTAGGTTGGGATTCTGTTAAGTAAGGATACCATCCAGAGCAGGGTAGGGACAGCCTAACCTGAACCTTTCCTTCCTGCTGTAAATGACGGAGAGATCACAATACGTGTCTATGCTTGCAGCCCTTTTGATTTTAGAACTTGTACTCGTAGTGTTCTTTGCTCGCTTAAGAGCTTTTCGGGAGCACATGTATGTAGTGGTGCCCGTATATCTTTTGAATCTCATTCTGAGATGTCTGTACTTGCAGTTAACCTTAACCTTATAATAAATCTTTAAAAGCTAGAAGTAGTTTGTGGTTTTTCTGAGTTGAGTCCATCATTAGCAAAGTTAACCTGGTATTGGATGCACTTTCTTTCCTCAAAGACAGGCAATAAAGGTTCAGTTGACCAGAACGGGGTTTAGATCTAGAGTGATAAGATAGAGATCTACAATCTCGCCCTCGCAGTTGGTAGCAGAGGATGGTTGCCTTCTTGAGGAAGGTGATCTAGGCCAGGTTAGATTACCCCAAGGCCCCTAGAGATCGATGATCAGAAGAACCGCCCGCCGAAGAAGGTCCGGATGACGTGAGACAGAAAAGCAGCAGTATCGGTCGAGAGTGAGTATAAAGGGTCATGCGTGTTAGATTGCGGTGTTTTTGTGTTGTATCTATGTTGTAATGTCTGGCGGAGTTGAATGCCTGTAGAGTGACTGTGGAACAGGTTGTGAGCGCGCGCAACCGGTGAAAATCTTAAGTTCAAAGAGAGCTTAAGTGGTTCGGGTGTATCGGACACCCAGAGTAATTGTCAACCAGTGTGAAGGGGTCATGAGGTACCATTGATCGCCCGCAGGACCGTGATAGGGGGAACGTAAGTGTGAGTGCGTGAGTAACGGACGCTGGTCGGAAGTTACTGTGTGTAAGCAACCTATCAGAGAGACGGATGACATTTCGTCAGTTAGGGTGACAATTACAGATAGACTGTGGACGTACAGTCAAGGAAAGTGACGGCTTGGTCGGAAGTAGTCATTTTTTCGGTGTATGAATGGGACGCATGTGTGACCGGGAGACGAGCTGAGAAAGGAGGGGTGCTGCTGCGAAGCGGAGGCGAGTGACGTCAGAAAGTGCCGCACTGGGATTGGCCGGCCAGAGCAAGACCGCGCTGTGATAGGCCAGTTAGCAAAGCCGCGCTAGGATTGGTGGATTGTCATCAGGAAGTAAACAGTATAGCGAGGTCGGAAATTGTACGTTTAATCATGAAATGTTTTAAATGGTTAAGAGCGGCGTTTAAAAGAGAGAGACGGAGATCTTATGATGGGGAAGAAGCCCCGCCGGAGGGTACACCGGCTTATTATATGGCAGAAAATGTTGGGCTGCACACGATAATGTGGATTTCAGAGTGGAGTAAAATTACGGAAGGAAATGAGGAACTAACGTTCCCAAAGTACGGGACGTTCAGATTAGAGGTGCTACACCGATTAAAAGCAGTCATGACCTCAATGAGACCTATGCCTAGACCGACCCAGTTTGAAGCTCTCAATGCATGGATTAGGGCAGCGCACAAGAGGAACCTGAATAGACGACAAGAAAGGGTGAAACGATCGGTAAGAGCAGTGCAGGATGCCAAATGGGATGCGGATGCTAAAAGATGGAGAGTGAATAACTTAGAAGTAAATAAACTGTACCCAGTATTAGAGGTGGCAGGAAACAAGAGCCCATTCGAGGAGGATGAAGAGAGTGAGTCAGAGGATAGCCTGATAAATAGGTTATTGACAGATAGGCCACCCCCGTATAACAATGAGACAGGGAAGGTCGAGACATGCAAAGAAGGGGGGCCTGGAAAAGGGGAGTATGGACCGCTTCCCACTACGGATTGGGATCCCACTACAAGCAAAGAATTGCTTCCATCTAGTCTGGTGCAGAAGGTTGTCGGAAGGTTTGTGGTACAAAGGGTGCCAGAAACGGAGTGTGCCACCTCCTACGCACTGCCAGATGCCCTGCAAGTACCTGTTACCATAGGTCCTATAGTATCGATCTATGACCCAGGGAGAGAAAAGGGGGAGGAACAGGTACGACTGGACAGGGAGAGAGCAGAGATGGCAAGGAGGAACGATGTGATCTATTCCCCAAGTCAGCTGACAAGACCGAGAGATTGGAGCACCCCAGTTCATACAGCAGTAGATCCAATAGGGGATCCGGGGCCAGAGGATCTGAGGGGATCAGGACGGAAATCCTTCCAGGAGTTAAGTGAGTACATGAAGAAATGGGATGAGGCAGTGGAGGCTCACAAGAGCATCATAGCAGCGGAAGCTGGAAGGGAAAGCCAGGATAGCAGGACCCGGACTCACTGTGGGGCTGACGAAAGCAGTCCAGAGGGGGACGGGAAGGGTCAGGACAGTAGAGGAGACACTTGCCCTACCAGGAGAAGAGGGAGACTAGACCTGGAAAACAGGAGCCCCGAGTGTGGGGGGGTGTCTCGCCCAATTCACAGCGAAGGAGATAGGAGAACGCAGGAATACAGGAACAGTTTTAAGTGCACCCACTATGAGTCTGACAATAGTGGGCAGAACAAGAGTTGTGAGAGGCCTCGCCATGACCCCTGCGACTACGGACAGGAACGCAGTCCTGGGGAGATGGGGAGCCGAGAAGGAACCTACCGAATCTTGAGTGACACTAGGCAACGGGAAAATAGCGATAGAAGGGAGAACAGCAGGGAATCCAATCAGGGAACAAGAGAAGGCAGAGAGAATGAGAATGGGGGAAACAGGACCGTGTTTCACCATCTTCCAAGGCAGGATGGCCGAGCATGGGACCTAGAGAGATGGGAACAAGGGAGGACACTCCTTAACTCCCCTGAGCCCAAGCGTAGGACTCGGAGTTGGGATGGTAGAGAGACCAGTGAGCCCCTTAAGAAAGAGATATTGCGAGCCGAGATAAAAGCCAAGAAACGTGACGTCGCCAGCCTAAAATCAGATCTGGATGACATGGTAGATGGTACCTTGCCTCTAGAGAGAATGGAGATGTATGAACAGGATGAGATACTGTTCATGGCAAAGGACATCACTCGGAAGGCGAGAGCGGCACATGAGAAACTAGTCGATCTAGCAGGAAAATATATGGTAGACCTGTCAAGGACCAAAGCATTACAGGGTAACCATAGGCTACATTATTCAGATCAGGACCTAGATGAGAGAAGAACAATAGGATTAAAAACACACATAAGGGAACTGATCACGGGAATAAGGACATGGAGAGCAATTGATAAATGGGAAGAAAGGTGGTCCAAGAAAGGGACCGTCAGGAGAAGCATGCTTGGGATGACCCCAGAGGGAGGACTGCAGAGAGTAGAAGCATACCCTTTGCGTGAGGTTGCAAATGGGAATTACGTGCATGTGCCATGGAGTAGAGGAGACTTGGCAGCTTTTACCAACTCCTTTCCTAAATTGAGGGAGAACCCAGTCGAGTGGTATAAACAGGTGGAGAGGTTCGTAAAAATCTCCAAGGTACTGTGGATAGATCTGAATACATTGTTTGACATAGTGGTACCAGGAGACCTGTGGACCGCATGTAAGGTTAGTGCCGAGTGGCCCACAGCAGAACCAGAGAGAGATCCACGGACCAATGGGCCGTCCGAGACAGTAATGGTAAAATATGAGAGGGTGATAACTTGGCTGAAGGACAAGGTGCCCATGCAAGACATAGATTGGGTCAAAATAGATCGAACTAGGCAGGAACCCAAGGAGACAGTTCATGAGTATTATGAGAGATTGCTGAAGGCGTTCAAACAATATAGCGGGTTGGATGTAATGGACCCGAAAGACATAGGGCAGTTTGTGTCCAAGTTTGTCTTGGGTTTGAGACCGGATATTAGTTTAATGATTCAGCAACACTTGATTTGTTGGCAAAATAAACCTTTGGATGAAATTCTGAGATATGCTAGGTACTGTTGTGATGAGATAGACTCAAAGGCAAAGAAACTAAAGGAAAAACTGATGGTGGTGCAGATGCAGTCAGCTGGCAAGGGTGAACAACAACAGCAGCAGCAGGGGACAGGGACTGGGGGTAAGAAGCAGTATGGTCAGAACAAGGGCAATGAGGAGAACTCCACCTTCAGACCTAGGGTGGACATTGCGGCATTGAAAAAGACGACCCGGTGCCATCAGTGTAACGAGGTGGGGCATTGGAAATGCGAGTGTCCCTACAACATTGAAATTGGAGAACAAGAGGTAGAGGAGGAAGAGATTCAAAGCACCCCAGGAAAAGGGGTAACGCAATACCAAGGGAAGGTGGTCAAAGGGGGGACCCCAGCTCCGCGAGCTCAGTTCCCTCAACCACCCAGAATAGGGACAACGGGAAAAACCTATAGACAGATGCCTCTGTTTGTAGGAGGAGAGGAGTGCTATTACGTCGACCCCTTAACCGGACAGAGAGTAGAGAGAGAAGACTGTACCCTCGGGGCAGTCTTAGATGTGGATCAAAGGGGACCCTATGTTGAGGCAGAAGTGGCAGGGTGCCCCACGACATTCTTAGCGGACACAGGAGCCACCAGATCCACGATCAGATCAGCTGCAGTTCCAGGCCTGCCTATGTCTGGAGAGACCATTCAAGTGGTGGCGGTCGCAAACAGGAGAATAACGAGCTCATTGACGGAACCGGTACAGGTGAAAATAGGGAAGTACAGCGATGAGCATCAGTTTGTGGTTTGCGACTCTAGTCCGGTATGTTTATTGGGAAGAGATCTATTGTGTAAGTTAAATTGTACCATATATTGCACCCCGCAGGGAGTGGAGGTATTAACCAATGATGATGACGCAGACTTCAAAGTCGCAAATTCAAGAATATGTGTGGAGCTGTATCCCACTTTGACAGTGGATGAGCTCCCCTGGGACCTAAGGGAGACAGTGGCACCAGAAGTATGGGATTTCACTGGAGAGGAGATTGGACTAGTCAAAGGAGTGGACCCAGTGAAGATAATAGTGAAACCACACGCGGAGTTTCCAAGCACACCCCAATATAAATTGACTCCAGAAACGATTGCAGGTATAAAACCTGTGATCGAGTCCATGATTAAGCAGGGAATACTGAAAGAGATCGTGGCTAGTCCGTGTAACTCCCCGATCATGGGTTTGCAGAAACCCAACGGGAAATTCAGGATAGTGCAGGATCTTCGAAAGATTAATAACATAGTTGTCTCATGTTGTCCAGTGGTACCGAATCCATCAGTGATATTGTTTCAGATACCGTTCCAAGCCGAATGGTTCACTGTGATAGATCTTTGCCAGGCCTTCTTTTCGATCCCTCTGGACGAGGAGAGCCATTTTCTTTTCGCATTTAAGCTGGAAGGTCGCGTCCTAACATGGTGTCGTATTCCTCAGGGGTATACAGAAAGCCCATCGATCTTTAACCAGCTGTTGAAGAAAAATCTTGAATGTCTAGTGCTGCCCCAGAAGTCAGTTCTGGTCCAGTACATAGACGACCTGCTTGTGGCGTCAGAAACGGAAGAGGCTTGCAGGGAGGACTCCATTGCTTTGCTAAATCATTTTGCTGCAAATGGGCACAAGGTGTCCCCGGGAAAATTGCAGTACTGCCTGACAGAGGTGCAGTACTTGGGGCACAGAATAGAGAAGGGGAAACGGAAGGTGTCCCCAGACAGAATAGAGGCGATCATGAAGATGAATGCGCCCAAAACCCAGAGAGAGGTCAGGATGTTTCTAGGGATGGTGGGGTATTGCCAACAGTGGATAGCGAACTTTTCACTGAAAGCAAAACCCTTGCAAAAACTGACGCACAAGGAGGTGAGTGATCCGGTACCATGGGACAAAGACTGTTTGATGGCGTTCCTGCAGCTGAGAGAGGACCTGTGTCGTGCTCCTGCTCTGGGAATGCCTGATTACGATAAAATATTCTTGCTCTACTGCTGTGAAAGAGAGGGTTGTGCTTTGTCTGTCTTGGTCCAAATCCATGGGAATGCCCGTAGACCAGTTGCCTACTTTTCGGCTACATTAGACCCAGTAGCCGCAGCGTTGCCCGGATGTCTCAAATCCGTTGCTGCAACAGGTGTCAGTATCGAGCGTAGTGAGAACATCGTTATGGGACACCCGTTAGAGGTGTACGTACCGCATTCTGTTGAATTGTTAATGACCAGGACCAAAACACAGCATCTGACCAATAGCAGGCTCACGCGATATGAGCAAGTCATTCTTGCTGCAGAGAACGTGACTCTGAAGAGATGCTCTGTTTTGAACCCTGCCACATTGATGCCACTCCCAGGTGACATTGATGATGATGTATGTACAGACCATGATTGCCTTGATGTGACTGAACTATGCACCAAACCGAGACCCGACATCGCGGATGAGCCACTGACTGACCCCGCTGAAATTTTCTTTGTCGATGGCTCATGTGTAAGAGACGAAGTTGGGCAGCTGAGAGCAGCTTATGCCGTTTGCACAATTACTGGAGTTGTGGAAGCCGGATGCCTGGAAGGAGTACACTCCGCTCAGGTAGCTGAAATTATTACCTTGACGCGTGCCTGTCTGGCAAGCAACCAAATTCGAGTCACCATATACACCGACAGCCAATATGGTTTCGGGGTAGTTCATGATTACGGGCAATTGTGGTCTCAAAGAGGGTACATGACTTCTTCAGGCTCTCCTATTCGTAATGGAGAGTTTGTGCGTTTACTGTTAGAAGCTTTGCAATGTCCAGCAGGTATTGCAGTTGTAAAATGTACCGCCCATACCAGAAATATGGACTTCGTGTCACAAGGCAATAGATATGCTGACGAAGTCGCGAGATACTGTGCCGAACAAGGCTACTCTTTCACGGAGGTGGAAGTGGGCGGAATAAATGTAAGAACTGAATTAGCTATGATATTGGAAACTGTAGACACTTGGGATGAATTAAAATGCATGCAAGAAAATGCACCCGATTTTGAAAAACAAACCTGGAGGACAGCAGGATGTTTGATAGGCGAAGCCCATTTCTGGGTTTCAGCAGATGGAAGAGCAGTATTGCCCAATGAGATGGTGAGCCCAATGGCCAGGCAGATACATGGTCCAGTACATTTAGGGAGAGATGCTATGTTGAGAGTATTCAGACAAACCTGGTACAATCCTAAGTTCAGAGTAGCAGCAGAAGCCATGTGCCAGCGTTGTGTGACCTGTCAGCAGTTGAATGTAGGAAAAAGAACACCAGTTACATTGAGTCACATAGGGAGGTCTGGAGGTCCTTTCAATAGGATGCAGATAGATTTTATTGAAATGCCAAGGTGCAACCGCCTTCGTTATGTCCTGGTGGTTGTTTGCGTATTTTCCAGATGGGTCGAGGCATATCCTACACGCAGGTGTGACACCCTCACAGTAGCCAAGTTATTGCTTAGAGAGCTCATACCACGGTTTGGGGTACCGGCCTCTTTGGAATCAGATAGGGGAACCCATTTCAATAGTGAGCTTGTGAAGATGATTTGTGCGGCTCTGAACATAGACCAGAAATTGCATTGTAGTTACAGACCCGAAGCTTCAGGAATTGTGGAGCAGATAAATAGCACCATCAAGAATCGGATTGCCAAAATGTGTTCATCAACTTCCCTGAGTTGGCCTGATGCTCTGCCATTGGTCCTTATGAGTATCCGTAGTACCCCAGACAGAAGAACGGGACTGTCACCGCACGAGGTGTTAATGGGGAGGGCAATGAGATTGCCATCAGTACCAACTGCTGCACTGTTAAACATCACAGATGATATGATCCTGGACTATTGTAAGGGGCTTTCTGACGCCATTCATTCTGTGTCCCTTGAGGTGCAGGCTGCTGAGGTTCCATCGTGCCAGGACCTGTGCCATGACCTGTACCCTGGAGACTGGGTGCTTGTGAAGAAACACGTGAGGAGAAGCTGCCTAGATGTTCGGTGGCGTGGAGCCTATCAGATCATCCTGATCACGAACACCGCAGTGAAGGTGGGAGGCCTGCCCAATTGGATCCACGCGTCACATACGCGGAGGGTTCCAGCACCTCTGGAAGAAACAGCTCCTCTCTCGGATGGAAGTCCAGCTGTGGACCGAGAAGCCATAGAGGGGGCTAGCCAAGCTGTAGATGTGCAAGAAGAAGCAGGGAACGAGTCTGACCAAGCTGAGGACGGTCAGTACAACAGTGAAACAGACGACGCTACTGAAGGAGGAAGTAGCTGGGAGTACGAATCAGACACCGACCAGTCTGAAAGAGAGCGTGAACAGACCAGAAGGAGAAGGAGCAGAAGGGTACGTGGAGAAGCCAGTTGGCCACAAAGAAGGAGTTCTAGCCTGAGGTCAACTCCAGAGAGAACCCTTGCTCCCATATCGGAGGACTCAGACCCGGAGGAAGGTGCGCAGGGCGCTGAAGCACCAGATCTACGAAGGTCAAGAAGAGTACGTGTGCCCAGCAGAAGATACGCCACTCCTGAGTGGACATATCTGGCGACAAATGTCTTTGGAGCGGGAGACAGGGAGGATACGAGCGGTGGTGGTGTCCAGCTCTGAGCCCATCATCACTGTGGAAGTACAGCTGTTAGTGCCCGGAGTCGAAGCAGAAGGGTCACTAACTTTCACACTCCCCAACCCTCCCCGCCTGAGCAAGTTAAAGCACATGTTTTTCACCGAATTGCAATTCCCTGACTTTGAAACAAAGATAACAAGCCATGAAGAGCACACTCTTCGCCTGGAAATATTGAACTATGCTATTCAAGCCGCAGGCTCGAAACTCATTGTAGATGCTTAAAGACTTTTGTAAATAAGCAAGAAAAGGAAGATTACCTAGCGCCCAGGAAGCAGAGAATCTTAGGGACCCTCCTATAAGTTGACGGAGAAGGGCTAGGGTTGTCTGTGTTCAACTTTAAAGGACTTTGCAAAGGGGATTGCCAGCTTTCAATTGTATGGTTCTAAAGACTGAGAGATCAAGAGAGACTGTAAAGGGACAAAGAAGGAGAAAAGGATTTCGAAATTAAAACGGAGAGAGGGAACCATACTGTCTGAAGAAATGGAGGCCGGTAGTCCAACCCGTAGAGCTAAATGTATAATAGGCACACTAATAGTAGGAGTGGTACTCTTAATAGCTTTAGTAGTTACTGTATCATATGTTAAGGGACATGAGAGTGAGGCAAGGGCATCAGACCAGAAGTCTGTGGTGACACCAAAACCCACTGTTGCTGGTAAGAAAGGGGAAAACATACAGGAGAAAGCGTTATTAGCAGCAGAAGCCCGCAGGTTACACATGGATGAGTCCCAAGGTGACTATAGGTCAAATGCTTATGCTTAACTTTTGTATGAATATGTGGATGCCATGGAGGTCAAAGACTGTTATGTCTGCATGCAATTGCCGGCGTCTGTAGATGAAGGCATTAGATATCATCACCTCCCGTTGACATATGGCATTACATGTAGCTTATTGCTTAGCATATTTTACGGAAGAGATAGTTTTGAGTATTATTTCTCTAACTATGATTCCGTGTTACCAGAAGTCCCAAATTATAAGCAGATGAATAAGTGGGACTACTGGAAGAGTGAAGACAGATTGGCCAAGTTCTTCATTCCTTGGGTTACCTTAGATACTTCACATGCCCGCAGAAATAACCTGACATGCAAGGTGTCAGAAGTCGAAAAGAAGTTTATAGGGCAGGTGGATGATCGATATAGAAGGCAAAAGATTTTGAAGAAATCAGGACAATGGAAAACAGATTGGACCGAGGAAGAAAAGGCACACAAGAGAAAGGGTAGTAGTGGTCCAATAGCTTTGGATAAGACACAGAGAGGGAAGTTATGTCTTCATAGAAGCAAAACGTATTACGAAAATGTATTCGTAGGGGAAGTCAGTTGTGAACATGCTTTCAATTTAGAATATTACACAAAAGATTTCTTGAAAGGAATGCAAGTGATCCCAAATGTATATTTTGTATGTGGAAGAAATGCCTACGTGAGACTACCTGATAATTGGTATGGATCATGCTACTTGGCAATTGTCTTTCCCAAAATATACCATGCTCAAGACTTAGAGATCATCGAGGGCAAGGCCTCGAAGAGAGGGAGAAGAGAGGTGGGAGATGCAGAATTGGTTGGAGATGTATTTGGAGCTGCATTTCCTATCTTAGGACTGATCCTCAATGATGTCAAAATTAGGCGACTGGCAACAGTCGTAGACAGGTTGTCTGCCAGCACTGCGAGATCCTTAATGCTGGTGGAAGGAGAGATGCAATCGATAAGGGCCATGGTGCTTCAAAACCGTCTTGCATTAGACGTCCTGCTAGCAAAAGAGGGCGGAGTCTGTAAGGCTTTGAAGGTCCAGGAATGTTGCACTTACATTCCAGACAATTCAAAACCTCTTGAGAAGGTCATTGTGAATATAACTAATATTGACAAGGAGATCGAAGACCTAACCAAAGTAAATGTTTGGGAAAAGGTGGGTCATGGAATGGGCGAAGTTGGAGGTTGGTTCGCTAACCTAGGGAAGAGCTTTGTGTGGTATGTGCTGAAGCCTATCATCATAATAGTGATCTGTGTGATCCTGTTGTGGGGACTGGTGAGGTCATACCAATGGTATAGATCAAATAGATTGGAGAGATCCAGAAAAGAGCAGTTACAGAGATTGGCTGCAATGCAAGATAATCAGTACCGGAGTCTGAGGGCTCTGGAAACGCAGAAACGAGGGGCATTAGCCATTAGTTCAGTTTAACTGTTGGTGATGACCCCTAGAGGTCATCAAAGGGGGGAACTGAGAGAGCGCAAACTGAACAAAATGTATGAGTGCACTATAATCGCTAGTAGTACGCACAATTCATAAAGGGAAATGCTATGAGTGCTGAAAATATTCATATATACCTTGAAATGTGTAGTTAATTTAGAGATTTCATATAGAAGTGGAACTAATGCAACATGTGTGAAAATGTATACTCTTATTAGAAGTGTTTAATCAGGATCCATGTTATGTAGCTGCTAATGGAAGAAACCACACGCTGTAAGGAATGGAAGAGAACGGGCCTTATGGCTAGGCCAAAAGGGTTCAGAAACGAGGATTGCTTTTCATATACATGGATTGCACTAATGTTACATTGATTTGTTTATTCAGTAGATTTATATTCCATAGATGTGTTTTCTTATTATGCCAAGAGAAAGAAGCTAACATGTTATTCTAGTTAACTTGCGAAAGGGTTGTAGGCCTGAAATGATGAAAGGTTTCTTGATTTGCACGTACTGGTACAGGCCGAACTGTGTCAGGGGAAAATGTTGCAAGCTTCTGTTAGAAGTCTATGAGAATGAAGATTCAGCTATGGATGTCTGTCTGCAAATGTGAGGGGGATCCAATTAATAATTGGATGAATAGAGTTTTGTTCATGGATTGGTGCAGACACGGAGGAGGGTTCAGGAATGTTTTAGGGGGTATCGGCGGGCCGGAGAAGAGTCTGAGAAGCAAGGTCAACGCTAACACACGAGGCCCGAAAGAAGAACATCATGGAAAAAGCCAGGAGAGACACCACGTGAGGGGCGTCTCACAAGGGGCGTCTCAAATGATGTTGTGTTTTGTATTAGGGTCAGCATCCCGGGGTGGAGTTAGAGCAGATGCCTGAGGACCCTTTAGAGAGCGGATGGGTAGGCAGTGAGGAGTCATGACTGGCGATCATAGGTTTTCATCTAGATACTAAGAGTGGGTGATCTTCTTAGGGAGTCATTCACAGCTGACACCTTTGGTAGGTTGGGATTCTGTTAAGTAGGGATACCATCCAGAGCAGGGTAGGGACAGCCTAACCTGAACCTTTCCTTCCTGCTGTAAATGACGGAGAGATCACAATACGTGTCTATGCTTGCAGCCCTTTTGATTTTAGAACTTGTACTCGTAGTGTTCTTTGCTCGCTTAAGAGCTTTTTGGGAGCACATGTATGTAGTGGTGCCCGTATATCTTTTGAATCTCATTCTGAGATGTCTGTACTTGCAGTTAACCTTAACCTTATAATAAATCTTTAAAAGCTAGAAGTAGTTTGTGGTTTTTCTGAGTTGAGTCCATCATTAGCAAAGTTAACCTGGTATTGGATGCACTTTCTTTCCTCAAAGACAGGCAATAAAGGTTCAGTTGACCAGAACGGGGTTTAGATCTAGAGTGATAAGATAGAGATCTACAATCTCGCCCTCGCAGTCCCTTTGCAGTTGGAAAGGCTTGATAGCTTCCTTACAAGAAGATCTCCAGGCTCAAAGTAACTCCAACCTCGAGCATCTCCTGAGACCCAAATCTTTGGCCACACCACATTGTGTGCATCGTGGCCTGATACTTTTGGTGATCTGCTTGAGGTCCTCTCATGACTCCAGTGCCTCCGGCCTGTGGGTCCAGTTGAGGGTTACTTTTACTTCTGTTGGGCTCCCCTGATTGCTCAGGGCCTGCCCTGACTTCCCTGTTTTTGGTGAACCTTGCTGGTCCCGACATTGTACCTTCTTCGGCTTCTTGGTGGATTGCCTTTGCCAAGGCTTATTGGTGCTCCCACCAGACACCGACTCCTCTGCAATCGACATCCTATGTGGGACACCTCATGTACAGGGCCTGTACTTCCTCAACAGAGCCTGGTACTCACAGCGGCAGATTCAAGGTCCTCGTCAACTCTCCTGCAATACCTGACATCTGGAGGGCATTCGATTTCCAAGTATCCTGGTCACTCCTGAGTGACATAGACTCTGTCCCCTCTGCTTGCAGGTAATTCTTGTCTAAAAACCACCTTCGGATTCCACCGGACACTTTCTCCTCTTCCAGCAGTGGCACTTTCCGGAAGTCCTCCATTGGAAATGACAGAGGTTTCCGACACCACTTCACACCTATGCCACTTCACACCTATGCACGGTGCGGTGGCTCTCCAACCTTCGGTCTTTCAAGGGGTTTCTTCAGGGTCCACTAGGAAGGGTCCTTAACCCCTTCGATGCTTGTGACAGAACCATTCCGTCATCAGTCATGGTTGAGCTGTGCTGATGACGGAATGGTTCCGTCATGACCACACCCAGCTAAGGAATGTTCAGCACAGGAGGGAAATCGGGGCCGCACGCAAGGTGTTAATCTCTAAAAATCCAACCGCGACTTACACATAGACTTGTACAGAGCACTCGGTCGTGTACTCACACTACACACGCTCTCTGTGTGGTTCCTTGTTAATCACCTCGGGTAGTTCCTTGGGTCCCCAGCACTTCTGCGTCCTCTCGACATTGTCTTGACTCCAGTTGTAGTTCTTATACCGCTTTTTTAGTATATGGTTTGGTCCCCTCTAGTTATTTTGTGCTATTTACTGTGATTTCTTTGCAAAGTATTTGGTGCATTTGTGCATATATCTGGGAAGAGATTACTGTATGTGTTAGAGAGTATTATATAATAAATACATATTTTTATAAATACCTTGTGTGGTTATTTTTCCCTTAATCTATACTATAAGATTGCATTCTGGTAAAAGCAAGCTGCTTTAAACTCCTTCCGGACTAAGCCTGAAGGTTGCTCTCCACAGCTACCACTTAGAGAGCTTTCTAAGGTTGTCTAAGACCTCTTAAATCACCATAAGGGTTGTCTGGACTAGTGCTAGGTGTCACATAAGTGCACATCATATAGCAGGCCAGCTTCTCACAGTAGTCCACTCAATTATCAAATGGGCAGCGATTTAATCAGGACAGATGGGTGTGGGGGTGAATTTGGGTTTAAATGAACATCGCTTTCAAATCCCCTGGAAAGGTAAAGGGGGAATGTTATGGAAGAATCTTCTGCACATGTGAAATGGTTTGATGGATGGATTGTGGTGTCTGGATGTGTTGCTTTTGAATCTAGAGGAGAATGACTTGATCAGAGAAAAAGGGGTAGTGCTGTTGAGGACCACGAAGAGAGACCTGTTTGAAATGATGACGCAGTGGGCTGGGGTGTTAGTGTTGTGGACTGAATTTGTACGGCAGCGATCATGGATTGGTGCTCCTATGCCAGCGGCAATAGACAGGGCAAGATGGAAAATCGACAGAGAAATGATGCGTTTTTGCAGGAAGCTCGAGTCTGGCAGGATTTGCCACTCAGATATTACATTTGAGGCTTCAGAGTTTCCCAGAGGTGATGGGGTACATTTTTCCCATGTAGGCCTGGATTTTTATTTGTTGGAAATCAGAGAAGTGCTAATTAAGGTTTGGAACGTGAAAAGTTAAGTCGGTGCCATACAAGAAAGCCAATCCCTAGGCTGGGGGCAGAAAAGGAGGGGGTAGTTTATCAAATCCCCTCCTTTTCTAGCTAGCGGGGGTATGAAAAGTTTAACAGGAGTTTGCAGAAGTTGTTTGGTGTTGCTAGTTGGGAAACCTTGTGCAAGGGGAGTGTAGGCAGGTAGTTAAAGGTTCAGTTTAGGCATTTGGGTACTTACAGGTTCATATAGATACTCATAGAATATAGGGGGAATTGAAAGTTGGAAATGTTGAACTGCAATAAAGTAAATGAGTTATCTGCAGGGTGGGTATGTTCGGGGGGATCGTAGGGGTGGGGGTGGGATGGGGCGAGTTTACTGGATGTATAGTGAGGTCTTAGTTGTGTAAAGCGGTTGGCCAGGATATATTGTGACATGCACCTGTTTCAATAAAGCTGCCTTTTTCCACATTCAAAATTGTTGTGGATTCCCAAGTACTTCTGGCTTATTTGAGGGGTTCAGGGATACATGCATTTGTACCCAAATATGGAAATTTCTTTGAGTCAAACCCAAAGAGGGCAAACATACTACAATTCAGCAAACAAACACAAACAAGCTCCAAGGTTGCATTAGCAGCAGCACATCCAGCTCATTAGTTCAAATAGCACACAAATAGCCCATGAACAAAAACAAAACTCAGAAAGCCTTCTAGGCTCCCATTCACATGTTTCACAAGCACAAAGACATTTTCTGGACACAGAGCACATAATCACCCAATTGGATCTCCTTTCAAAAACCTAAGCATGAATGAGGTCAAAGGCATCGCTTCAGTCTTTGACCAATTCATTTTGTATCCTGAAAATTCGGAAAATTCTGGGATAAATCAATGATAGCCAGTAGTGAGTTAGTTATTCCCTTAATTTCTTTAGATATTCTAATGGCTATAACTGGGAGTACCAGCCCTAGTAGAAAATGCAATGGGCATGAGGGGGAACATTGACTGGTACTTCTCTTAATTAGAATCGTTTCAGACATAAATCCATTTACAAATATTCCTTGCCACAGATTCTTGACATAGCCTTTGGATCATTGATGTAAAATATTTACAGAAGCCAAACATTTTCAGAGTTCTGAACAGGCAGCGTCACTCTGCTCGATCATCAGGTATATCACACCCTGTCTCTTTGCATGCCATAAAATACCCTAAAACACATGGATGATGCATTACAAGCATTATACTGCATGCATGGAGGGGGAATAAAGAACAGGAATGAAAAACTGAATTAATTTTACTGGGAGAGGGATAGATTTTGTCACAGAAAGGACAAAGGTAAAAAGACCTTCGCCCCTGAACAATGGCTTCAGCTGCCATCAACCTCCCTAAGCTTAGTCTCAGGGGGCAGGTGGGGCTTGAAATAGCGACTCACACTAATGTGGGTATACAGTTTAAGGTTTGGATGCATCTCCTGGGCATCGGAGGATGGTACTTTGCTGGAATATATCAAACAAATTGAGCAATATCGGCGGATCCCTATATACTAAATTTTGCTAGGAGAAAAAATCACAGATCAAGACATAAAAGTATAATAAGTGCACATTGCAATGACGTAACAAAACTTGAGGGCCCCCCTGCAAAGTAAATGGACGGGGCCCCCCATGCTCCGGACCCAGTCAAGAGCTCCACGCCAGGGGCCCGCCACCTGTGTGCACAGTGCCGGAGGGGGACTCAGGGGCCCCCACACACCGCAGGGGCTGTGGTGACTATGTATGTATGTAATTAAATTTATAGGGCGCACAGCTATCCACGGTGGGGTTTCCCGTCGCCAAGATGACAAGGCCTGCAGGTCAAAAGACAGCTTATTGGGGGAAGAACCAAGTCTTCAAGTCCTTACGGAACTTGGCAAATGAGGATTCAAATTTCAATGTCACAGGAAGAGAGTTCCAGAGCTTCGGACCAAGGTGAGCGAAGGAGCGACCGCCCATTCTAACAAGTCTGATCTGCGGGATCGAATAATTACCCAGCGAAGAGGACCTGAGAGAACGGCGGGGAACATAAGGGTGGACGAGGGACAGAAGATATGGGGGCGCTAAACCCTGCTTGATTTTAAACATGAAACAAAGCGCCTTAAACTTTATGCGGCTATTGTTACTCCACTGGCACAATGCACTGCTTTCCTTGCCATATGAGAACTACAGCAACATGTCACTGCTTGGTAAATATCTGCACTACTACGAGTGTACATAAAAATGATGTGCTCAACTCAACATTCAGCACTTGGTGACACACACACATACATGTTGCATGAATATTAATGGATGGATAGAGTAATACATATCCGTGAGAAATTGGTTTGGTGGTTGAGGGGGGTGTGAGGCCTTCTCAAGCAACAGCCACATTCCCCATTTGGATGAACCACAAAAAGTCACTAAATTACCCTGTGCTTGCTTAGAGGCAATGTGTAAAGAAGCAGTGATGCAGCACTCAAACAGTAATACATTGACATCACAACACAAGAAAAATACCACACTAGTTTCGAAAATTAGAGTGAGGTTTAATAAAATATTTGAACCAAAATGACAAACATCCAATTCAATTTCAAAGATTTAAAGTAAGTATAGTGCCTAAAAGCACAAAGGGCCACTTGCAGCTATCTGGTTGTGTGAGACTAGGAGAAAGTCACAAGTTCAGGCCGACCCCGATGGAGCACGGGCTGGATACATGAACCAGGTTAGTCTCACTGAAAAATGTATCTTCTAAAGTCCAGCACGAAGAGTTCCGTTCATGGCGGAGGAGGCCACGAGGAGCAGGGAGAGCATTGCGGATGGTAATTGCTGTAGGGTAAATTGCAGTCAGGGCGTCATGTAGCGCAAAGGTCCTGTTGGGCGTGGTGGACAGTTGTTGATGATGATTCATGTTTGCAGCCACCGCGATCTGTCGAAGTTGTAGCGCAAATTGCATATCTTTCTTTGCCAGTCATCACTGGCACTCACTGTAGCATGAGGGGTCGTTGTTGACTAAAATATATATCTATCTCCGTATGTTTGCACTTAATACACATCTGACCTTGCGTGTACAAGCTTCAACAGCTGTTCAGAACCAAATTAGAGGTCACTTTTCTTTGCCTGACGTCCGTGTTAGTTCTCATGATTTTGCTTACACTGTATGTCCGTAGTATAATTGGCACTGTGCTGAGATTGCATTTCTCTGCTGCCCATATTTAGCAACTTGTACATTTGTTTATAATTGGCATGGTGCAAATCTTACATTTCCCTGTTAGCCATATTTGGCATGGTCTTATTCTAGTTCTGCTGGAGTTGCATTATTGTAGGTATATAGGGCACACAAGTCAGCCACGCAGGGAAGGAGAAGACTGAGAACACCTTGGGTGGACTGACTCCTTCCTTGCTGGCCAGCAGGAATAAATGTATACAGACAAGTACATTTATTCAGTTTCAAAGCCCTATCTGGTGTCTGTGTTTTGTTTTCATCCCTCTGAGGAGGGTTGGAAGATTTGTTTCCCTAACAAATTGTGTCAGAAGTGGGACCTTTGAAGGTCATGGGTAAGCAGGCTAAATACCTTGCTGTAGTGGCCTTTCAATGCTTAGGACATAGTTATTAGGAAACCAGGGGACTGAAGAGAAAGCTGTGACTTTTTTCTGATGAATACTTTGATGGATAAGTAGCTAATGCCTTCAGGGTGTTATAATCCAGTGGCAATGGTCAAGGGCAATTTATGACCACAGAGGCAAGGGGAACATGAGGGAAAAGAAAACCCTCCCAGAGTGTAACGTGGTAAGCACTGACTGTCAGCTAGCGCGGAACACTGGGAGATGATTTTGAAATGTGCACAGTTCTGTCATTTGATCAATTACTGCATTTAAATTATGTGTTGATCCCGAAGAGTAATGTACCACTATGTTTCCTTGAAATGTTTCTTTGAATTATATGAAAAATAGTGCATTACTGCATTAGAGAAGCAAAATTGTTTTAGGTGGTGTCTCTGAGTGGTCCACAGATGTTGATTATTCTCTTTTCTCTCTCTATCCACTAACTAACAACATTTCCCTTGTAGGATACAAATGTGTTTATCTTTCAGGGTGAAAGTGCACATTGTCAGTAAAAAGCACATTTAAAGGGAGTGGATCTCAGAGGAAAACCATGGTAAGCCCACTAGAAAGTTCTTTAAAAAACTGGCAGGAGAGAAAAGTTTCAAAATCATCACCAACTAGCCCTGCAGATAAAGGTAAGGATATGAATTGTATAAAATATGTTATGTAGTTGTTGACTAGTATGGAAAGTGTAGCTGCAACAAAGTCTAGATGTGTAAAACTTCAATGATTGTATGTCGCAGAATGGTAAAAAATAGAATTAAAACTAGAGGCAGAAATATAAAAGGAGAATGGACTTTGCATACATTGTTCTATAGTTCGGATAAAATATTTTGTGTATATTTATGTACATGATTGATGTATGCAGGGCTGTTCATGTTTTATGTACCTCTTGTAAATGTGTATACTTTATCACATAAAATGTAAAGAGCTCTGTTACCTTTGGGTATGACTGACACTATATAAACCTCAAAATATTAATAATCATTTTAACATAGTTATGTTAAAACTAACTTTACCTGGAAAAAGACACTCAATAGGAAAGGAGTAGGCATCACAGGGAAAACTAATTTGAGTGTTTCACACAACCAGGACGTCTAAAACTCAAAAATAGATGCCCCACATTTTATTATATTGCCTATTAGCTACCTAGCACTTACCTTAGGGGTAACTTATATATAGTAAAAGGGAAGTTCAGAGCTTGCCAAGTCGAAGTAGCAGTAAAGTGTGCACACAGGCCTTGCAAAGGCAGGCCTGAGACAGGATTAAAAGGCTACTTGTGCAAGTGGCACAACAAAGTGCTGCACCCCGCTGGTGGCATTAAATATTAAAGGAATTCACAATATATGAGTGATGTGTGGCTGCAGTGGGGGTAAACTGCTAAAAAGAAAGTCCTCCTTTAATCACACTGCAAACGATAGATCTTCACTGGCTTCTATTTACTGGTTTTAATAGAAGAACTGAGTTCATTCCCAATACCAGCAAGAGAGCTTAAACAGCTGCTGAGCTGTCTAAAGGTGCACTTCTGAGCAGAGGAAGGCAATGAGTGGTTTATCGCCTTTTTGGGGATTTCAGTGAGGACATTAGAATGCAGCACATTGCTGTAATTCGGACAGCCAGGAAGACTTGTATTTAAATGGCAGTCCCATCTATACTTTCAATTGGAGGAACAGATAGCATTATAGGGGCCCTGTATCATTAATTATCAGACAGGATTTATGAGCCCTGGAACGGGATTCCCTCCTGCAAAACTGTTGAAGCTGACATCTGCTGGTCATAAATCACATCTACATAAATAAGCCAGGGCCGACCAAGACATAGGCTATAAAAAGAAGACTGTGGCAACTAGGTTATACGTTAATATGAAATATCACAAGAAAGCACTTGCTTTCAAGAAATCAAGTCTTCAAAGTATATAAATATTGTTTCATTATTTTGGATAAAAAGAAGGTGAAAGTCAGGACTTTCTTCCCTTTTCTTCCCTTAGAAGCATATTTGTGGTTTTGATGGTAAATAATTCCTTATTTCCAAATGGTAAAACAAACATTTCTATGTTTGAGTAAAACTTACTTAGGGATTTGACAATAATTGTTTGCTTAGTTTAAAAAAAACTTTTGTAAGTGGTATAAATAAATGCATTTAAAGGCAACTGTTGTTGGCTCGCTGGAGCTTCATGTTGGCAGTTGGCATGGTCAGCAAGATCTTGGTGCAAACTGACCCGTTCAAGGTCTTGAAGAGACCAAATCTTCCGTCCAGATGTCTCCTTAGGGGCACTTCTTGGGGATCAAAAATTCACTCCAGCTGAGGCCAGTAGAGCTCAGGCAAGTCCAGTTACTGGTGCACCCAGGGCCAGTGCAGCAGGTCAACTGGACAGTTGCCGGAAGTCCTCTGGAGTCTGTTGTGCACCTGCAGCTCAGAACAGGAGTTGAGTCAGCTAACCCAGGGAGTCACTTCAGAATGGAATTAAGGATGCAGGCCGAGTCTTACTTCTCAGCAAACAGGGCAGACCTCAAGCAGCAGAAAAGCTGGGTGTCATTCTTCTGTAGTATCCACAGGTCCAGGTGTGTACTGAAGAGTGGGTCTGAGGGCTACTCTTCCCACTTTTTTTTGCCTAGTGGCCATTTTTAGTGGGAGAAGCTTCTGGAGTTTCCCCTACAGAGTTGTCTGGAATTTCCTACCTCCGTTCCCTGGTCACAGTCTGTCTGGGGGCACAATAGGCTAGTGTGAAGTTTTTTGTGTGTGAACTGGTCTAATGGCTTAGAAGTGCAAGTGTGGTAGGCGACAGCTCTGCCCCACATCCAGCCAGAGATGGCTAATCCT